>NC_071326.1:72080196-73312696 GCF_943734725.1 Anopheles marshallii | reverse complement strand
TGGAGGCACTCACCATCGGTGCGTGGAACAGCGTGATCACGTCCAGCATTGACCGATCGGTGAAGATTTGGAACATCAATAACATCTTCGAGCAGGTGCATGTCATCGACAGGCATGAGTTGCAGATTGACAACATCAGCCTGTCGGAAAATGGCGATCTCGCCGTCACGGTAACACGCGGTTGCGTCGGTGTCTGGGAGATTCGCACCGGCCGGTTACTCTCCAAGCTGGCGGACAGTCCGCTCGGTGCGATTGTAACTCACGCTGAGATTACCCCCGACGGCCGGTACATAGTGTCGTCCGAGACGGGTAAGATATTGGTGTGGAATCGTGTCACGGAGCAGGTACTGGCCAGAGATACTCAACCCGGCATACAGCAGATCAACTTTGTCGAACACGGTGGTAAATACTTGACCGTTTCCTGTCCCCAAGCAGTCAGTGGCTCGAGTACCGCTACGAGCGGTGCGGGTTCCGGCTCGGCTACGGACGATAATGGCATACAGGCGCATGCAATCGTACGCAGCCTGCCGGACGGTGCGAAAGTCTTCTCGTACGATTATCCTGTGCGCTTGGTGCCCGGCTTACCGTTCCGCTGTGCCGTCATTTCGGCCGACGGGCAACACATTCTGTGTGCGTCTACGGACAAGAACGGGAAGGATGCGATCGCCGTATTCAACGCGGCCAGCGGGCTCTTCATGCATCGCATCTCGCTGCGTACGTGCAACATCAAGGAAATAGTATCGCTGCTGCCTTTGCCACACAAACCCACCCAGGTGGCGGTGCTGACGAACGAGAAGGGCAGCATCATGGACATCAAGACGAAGAAGCACGTACGATCGATACCGAAATGGAGCGGTACCTGCACGACGGATGGAAAGTTTGGTCTGTACGCACCTTCACGCGGTGGCCTTGAGCTACTGGAGCTTAAGAAGGGATCGACGGTAAAAACGTTCATCCCCAAGGTAGCCGAGGGTGTATTTACGGTGATCTGCATGTTCACGTCCACGGATGAGTACGTGCTGTACTATCACAGCGGACGCAAGACGCTGCGAGTGTTCCGCACAAACGATGCGGAGATGATCGCCAACTATCGCATGCAGGCGGAACTGACGGCTATACGCAGCACCTCGGACGGGCGCAGTCTGGTGCTCGGTACGGTTGATGGGTGCATCTCCGTGCTTGCTATTGCCGATCCGAAGAAGGACGAAATGCAACAATTCCTCAAGGAATTACCTTCGCGTGATGCTAATGTACGACGGCCGTGAAATGTGACTGCAGCGTAGATGCGCTATTGATTGTTTTCTCTCATTTCATCTCCTTTCCATTGCAGTGGAAGAAAAAGCTTGCGAAACAGAAAGCCTCGGCCCGCTTCAAGGCGGCGATGCGTTTGGCGTCTATTTCCACACGCTTCGGAACACCGATGGATGACGATGAGGACGATGAGGAGGATGATGGTGCCGCCAGCACCACAAATGGCGGCGACAAAGCAGCAACAACAGAAACGACACCGGAACCTACGGTGGCCGCGGCCGAAGGGGAGTAGTTTATAAATGGATCTACGCCGGAATTCTTAATGCGTAGAGAGCTTCCATTTCTTCACAATTTTATGGACACTGAAGCTGTTTCCCTTTAAACTAATTACCTATCCGTAACGATCTGTTTCATGTTGTTGATTATAAATTATCAATGCAAAAGAAATAAATTCACATGTTACTATATCTGCCTCTGTCTTATCGTGATGTTTGAAATTTAAATAACATTTGATATTGTTATTGTCTGTAGCATGAACTCAAAAACGTATTAAAACGTAATCCAGGTCTTCGGAATTGTTTGTAAAGTGACCATCACTGAATCATCATTGATAGGTCTTATGTTGAAGACCTTTGCTAAAGCTACGACTAAGTGTCTTATTATCCCAAATGTAATGAGCCTCGTAGACGTATGTACATTACGGCGTGCTACACCACTTGCAGCAGGTACTGATGGGGAAACGTTTTGGTGCACGCAAGCCGTCAGTCAGTTCTGAGCTCTCAGATCAACAGAAATGCACTTTTTGTGAGCCTTTATTTTGAGTTTTCAACACAGCGTAATGGAGGCGCCCAGTTGCGGCGCATTCCTCGTGACTAGTACATGGCACGTATTCACCTAATCATGTGTCCACAGACTCTTTAAAGCCCAGGCTTTTCCTCAACGATAGCTTTTCGCGTTAAAAAGTGCATCAGCCCTTACAAACATCCCAGCCGAGGCCAACTTATTAACGAAGAAGGTGCATGCATATTTTTAAGATTATTCAGGATTTGTTCAACTGATTCGACCAATAAATTGAACAAGAGACTCATAACCGTACGTCAACACTAATAATTCGGATGAAGCGCAAAAAAAAAACGGACGGAGGGCAATATCTTTTTACATGAATTAATATTATTCAAATATAGTTTTTTTTTTTTTTTATTTTCATCGGGTTAAGCAATTCTTGTGAGTCTGATTACGTGTGTTGAATGCTATCCGTTTTTGTCTCTGTGGATTTGATTCTTTTGTTTTTGTTGCACTTCCAGAGACATTCATCAATATACCGTAATTGATTCGTAATCACAACACAGGAACGTCGAATTTTGGTGTAATCTGATATTGCAAGATAACACATAATTCAAACAAAAGTCTCGTGTACACACACGCTTACGCACGATTCTTAATGTTCGAACGCTTTCGTTAGGCAAAACAAACCGACTGGCTACCTTTTAGCACTACCAAAAAACGAAACAAAAAAAAAATACAAACAAAATCAACCCTGTCCACCTTATCTTTTCAAGCATCCAATCAACAGTGGAAAAAGTCTTTTTTAACGTGCGCAAAATAGAGGTCATGGTGAAGAAAACTCTCTTGTCTAAACATAACAAATTCCTACGCAAGCGGTTTAACTTTGTTGCTGAAGGTTAACTATGCGCGGGTTTGGGTGTATATATCATCCTGCTTTCCAAACTTTTTGCTACTATATTTCCCAACTGTTGTCTCCCACACGATCCTTATGTATTCGCAATATGTAGTAGGGTGAAAGTTTAAGTAATGTGTGTATAACCTGTAAGTCTTTTCGAAAAAAACCCGAATGTGTGTCACTGGTATGAATTATTTGATAAACAAGGTACATATTTTCAACAGTTTCGAGAGGGAACAACTTAAACAGCCCACTTCAGCATCGCACAAGGCCAAAAACGAATATTGTACTGCAGGCTCAACGTACCGAACAGGCAAAACAAAACCCATACATCGTGATTGATGACACATTCCCCTCTTTCAAACCATCACACACATATGAATTACCTAGAATAAGTTAAAAAAAAAACGCAGTTCAATATAACCCTAACGCGATTAACGTGAAATGGGGCGGGGAGGATAAAAATGGAACCTTAACATCTAATACGTGGTTTGCCACTCGGGTGTGTGTGCTCCAACAAGGGTACTGAGGAAACTGGCCAACATACACAAGCGGCAGCTCAGAAAAAGTGATTTGTTAGTATTAAAGACAAACTTATATTACACTTTAATCGTTCAGTCGTAAAATTCAACACAAATAAACCGGGTGAGGGACAATAATTGTTGTGGCGCATCTCAGATGCTGCCGTCCATCGGCATTCGATTGTGCGCTAGGCGTATGGTGATTTCTGATAATGGGTACTTCACTTGTTGCTCTAAACGCAACTGCTTTTTTTTTGCTAGGTTCTGATGGGTGTAACGGGAGGAAGGAGGGAGAACCGGGAGAATTGAATGGATGAGTATTTTTTTCCTTTTCCACCAGTCCCAACCAGCTCGACCGGAGGGTTCCAAGAGAGACAAAGATTTAATACCATGCTGAACATAACAAAAGGACGTTGCACGCGTACCGCCGTGGAATGTTTGTTGATGACACCATCATCATCATTCACTACCATCATGTACACTCGCCTGCCTTGCAGAATTCCCGCCGATACGCGTGCATGCCCTAATGCCGGTTAGCGTATACTGACTGACATGCGCTAGAGACTCTTATCCACTTTTGCCTATCGTTTAAGAGAGTTCACTTATGCTGCTTTAGTTGCTCGAGCTTTTGCTGCAATAATTCCCGACGCTGAGAAGTTGTACCACCACCTACGGGAGTTCCGGTGAGGTTGCTTTCATGACCCAGTCCCGTCCCATCCAGCCCTCGACGAATGGCGAATTTGCTCCCCTGCATTTGATTTAGGTTCAAATTCTCGTCCGTAATTATCCCACCGCCGGTCACCGCTGTACTACCGAGCGCTGTTGTTGTTCCGTCTATTGACAGTTGGGTGCCAGTCGTGCCTAACATGCTCGTGCGATTTGGTTGGCCACCAACGGATGTTTTTTTCTAAAACAGTAAACATACATTTGTAATTACCCTGCGTAGGCACATAAAGGAATTAAAAATAAATATATTTATTGTCTGTTATCTAACTTCACACACTGATTGAAACCTCAGCTGCACTTCCTCTCTTCGACGATTGATTCATTTCACAAAAATTCACTAATAGTGTTTACTGGCCAAGCCAACTATCCTGGAAAGTAACAGTTGCAAATTGCACTTGGTAATGATTTCAAATCAACTTTACATTCGTTTTTTATACAGCTATTTTAGAATCCGACTGTATATGCAACCCTTAGAGCAGGTTAATCTTCATTCTAGCTTTCGAAGGAACGCTCTAGTTAGGATTGAAAGTACAATCAACAGACATATAACTCCAATGATTGTCTTCATTAATTGAAAAGTGCCCACAAATCAACCAAACTTTGGTTATAACTTATTTCTATAATGAATATGAATGAATGAAGCTCTTTACCACTTACCATAAGGTGATTTAGTCGATCCATCCAAAAGTCCGGATTTTGTTTGTTTTGTGTGCCACCTGGAGATAAGGAAACAAACGCAAATGTTAGCAGAACCGTACAAATAAACGAATACCCACACAAATGCATATTAGTAACGCTTACCTTTACTACCATCAGAACCGCTTTCGAGGCTGGCATTTACAGCGATATATTTCTGATACTCCGAACCCACCACCGTACCATGGCTGTCGCCGTCACCACTGATCATGGTGCCACGCGTACCGCCATGGTTGTTATTGTCACTGTTAAGTGCATTATTCTGGGCGGTGACCATCATACCCGCTGCTGTACCCGGCCGTAACGAGGGCGTGTTACCGCCCGCTTCACCATCACCGACCACCGCCGTACCGGTCGCATCCTTGTTGATGTTCTTCAGAATGCGCAGCACGTACGAGTGTAGCTCCGACCGGGTCGGAATCGTATTCAAGTGCTGCAGTATAGCGTTACCCTTGATTTTGGTCATATTGTGAATGATGGTTTTCACTGTACGCAGCGGCATATCGGATGGTCGCGATTGCCACCACGTCGAGGGAAGGGCAAGCATAAACTCGTGAACCTCCAGCAACACAGCCTCGTAATCGAGCTCGGCCAAGCGGTCCGGTATGACCTTCACGTTGCGCCAGATGCACTTCATCTGTAAATCGGTAAACTTTGGCAGGCAACTGGTCTGGCAGGATTCCTTCAGCAACCGAATGAGGGCACAGTTCATGTAGGTGAAGTTGGTACGATCCAAAATCTTCAGACAAATCCCATTCACCACCTTTACGAACTGTGCATCATCGATACCGGTGACGAGACGATTATCCGCCATTAGTCCCAATAGCACGGAGATTATGTTTTTGATCGACATGATCGTCAAGTGCTTTCCAAGCGATTTTGAGGCAAAAAACATGAAGATGCTGTGCAGTAACGGTTGATAAATGTTCATCGATTCTGCTATCGGCTTTTGCTGGATGTTCTGTATGGATTGTACCGTGAAGACAGGAGTGATGGATTACATTAAGAAAATCATACGGGACATTAACTAGAAAATATGAAATGCATACCTTAAATTGTTGTAGTACGTGTTGTATGTACATTTCCTCGTATCCTCGCAGTACCGCTTGTTTCTCCGGGGATTGCATGATATCCGTCAGCTCGTTTAAGGCGGCATGTGCAGCGTAACTGTCCGTGTTACCAATTCCACGAATGATGCGTACCAAGTTTTGATCCATCTTTGGGAGAGCATCAGTCAAACTATAGCAAAGACACACACACAAATACAGTATACTTAGATATGAATTTAGCAAAAAAAATCAACATACAGTTAACATGTTTCTACAGATCATTTCAATACGTTATTTTTCATGAACTAAATTGCACTACGTAACGTATGAGAGTGAAAACACCATTTCCTTATACCTTGGTCCAACAGGCGGCGCAGGTTTTGGTTTGGGGATTAGTCCGCTACCTTCTACGGATGGGCGAATGCTGGATACCGTGTGTTGATGGTGAACGGGTGATTCACCTGGTCCGCCCGAACCCGCGGACGACAGCAGGTTGCGTTGGGTAAGCTGTCGAAATTTCTCCTCCGGATATGATACACCGTTCGCTGCGATCACGGTCAGCTCATCATAGATGAAGGAATCATCCATCGGGCTTAGGACGGTTTTGCCTAGCTCATCAGCCTTCACCCAGTTCCGTTCGATATCTGCTATCACATTCTCATCGAGCTTGAATGGACCCTTCACCACTCTGGGTTGTGGAGGTTCCGGTACAATCATTCTACAATAGTGAGGAAAGGAAATAATACCACCCAACACCCCGCAATTTAGTTAACGCACTACTCAGAAAAGATTTTTCATACAAAGACGAAACAGAAAGATAGAAAGCAACACTTCACACGCATCAAGCAACAATTATATAATACAGTTGGTCTAATCAAGATAAACAAATCAGAATTCAATCTAGCCAAAAGATGAGCATTATGTCTTTAACGATATCAAGACAAAAAACAACACAATTTGGAGTTCATTCTGATTTGTTAAACATTTGAGTTTTCGATTTCGTTCAAATTCCATATACTAGTACTTTACGATTAGTGTTGTAATAAATGTGACATCTGAATCTGAGGTAGGATAAAACTCACTTCATCGGTACAACGACAGCATCCGCATGCGAAGGTACTAACGCTTCCTCTTCATCCATCATGTCATCCACACCTCCATCACCACCAACGCCAGCCACAGCAGCCGGCAACCCCTGTACGGCTGGAACGATGCTTTCCTTTGCCACCATCGTAGTTTCGTTGAGATTGGTGCCTGCGCCCGGAATTGGCAATTTTTTCGTTGGCAGCACCGACGTTTTCTTCGAGCGCTTGATGCGCTCGTCCAACATCGACAGATCCTTGTCCGACAGCTGACCGATCAGTTTGTAAATCTTCTCACCGGTTAAAAAGTACGCCTGCACCACAGCGTTCAACGCTGCATTCCGTACCGCGTTGTCACGATCGGAAATGTGCCGTGCTATTTCCTTCAGCGCGACCGGTTGCGATGGTTGACAAACGGTCAAACCGTACGTCTCAATCAGATAGCCCAACTCGTCCAAACATTCCGCACGCTGTCGGGCATTTTTCGACTTGAGCGCATCCATGATGAACACGAACACCTTTGAGAACGGGTAAAGCAAACAAATCTGGCGCAGTAACGTACGCACACCGTTCCGCACCACGTCCTTTGGATCGCCTATCTTTATCAGCAGATGCGGCACGAACGAGCTACCTTCGATGTCCGCCAGCATGTACTGTCGATCGACCAACCGTTGAAAGACCTGGTTCAAATATTCCAAGCCCTTCAGCAGTACGGACGGGTTGGTGTCATAGAAACGCAGTGAAAGCCACTTCATGACTAGGTCCAAGTTGCATATCAGTGCTTCTTCGTTCGTCGCCAGATCTTCCATCAGTGCATCGATTACCTTCAGATGGTACCGGAAGTCCTCGTGGAACATGTTCACCATTAGCGCTTTGTTTACGTTGGCCGTTTGCATTTGCTCCTTGAGCAGCTCGTAAAACTCCTCGCGCGGGGTGGTGAATGTCCACTTCAACACTTTCAGCTTCTGCTCGTCTACGAAACGTTGCTTCTTCAGCCCATTTACAACCAACAGAGGCGCCAGCGAATCGGCGTCTTCTTCCTTCTTTCGAGACGAACTGCCACCGCTACCAGCGCTACCAACACCTGCTCCACCGCCACCCGATTTATCTGATCCTGCCGAACCCGATCCCAAACGACCAGCAGCACCAGCACCACCAGCAGATTTAGTCGTCTTCAGCTTAAGTCCACCCTTGCTAGCGACTGATTCTTCCGCTGGCGGGGTGGCTTTCGCGGGAGGGAGCTGCTTCACCGGTAAATTTGGTCGTGTTTTATCGAGTGCTGCCTGTATGTCCTTTTTCGATATGGGTTTTTGCTTGTCCAATGCCTTCACCATTGCGTCATATCCCAGATGTATCATCACACCCAGTATAGCATCATTGGCGTTCTTGCGCACATCCGCACTACGATCAGTAATGTGTGTATACAGATGGGGTAGTATGGCCTGCAGCTCGTCCTTCGGGATGCTCTTGGTGGGCATGTTGGGCAATTTCTCTGCCAGCCACGCGTAAAGCTCAGTACGTAATGCCGGACTGCCGGTCTTAAGCGCATCGGCTATCATTTCACCATCGAAGAAATCTTTATAGCCGGCCTGTTCGCCCCACGTATTGATGCAGGTGAGACAGGCGCTTCGAATGAAACTTTTACCGTCGCCAAGCCCTTTTAGAAAACCGGGGAAAAACGCTCGCACATACTGCCGACACGGGGGACCCATCGCAATGGCCATCTGCTGACAAATCTCAACCGAGGTTTGTGCAATCTTAGCATTGCTATCAACCAACCGTTGCGCCAGCACTTGAGGCAAATCCCCCAGGGTCGGTTTGATAAGCTTCGCCTCAGCAATAATTGTTTGCAGTCGCACCAAGCCCTCGTTTCGTGTTTTCCAATTCTTGTCCGAAAGCTCCGTCAGCAGTGCTTCCGTTATTTGTCCCGATATATCGATTCGTGGCAACAGATCGTTAACGTTCACCATGGGTGCGGCATCCTCATCGCCAACTTCGGCAGCGTCCTCGTCATCCCCATCACCGCCAGCGGATGTTGATTTAGCACTTGCTCCCCGTGTCGGAGTCGGCGGCTTTTGACCGGCACATCGCTCAAATTCCGCCATAATCTGCTGCTTGAGGGCCGGTTTTTCATTGTCAAAAAACATTGTTAGCGGTTGGCCCATGAATAGGTACATCGTACCCAGCAGTGCAATACCAGCAGTACGTACGGCTGGGTTAATACTCTGAACCGCCTTACGGGCACTTTCCAGCAGACCCTTTGCCTCGACCTGGAATCCAAACTCTCGCAGTGCTGTCGCCACCCATAACAGGACCTCCTGCTGCACTTTGGGTGATTTTTGCTGCTCAAAGGCAAACTCCATCACGCGCTGTACGGTGTAGTCCAACCGGGCACCACCTTCGGCAATCGCTGTCAGCAGCGTTGCAGCCGCCGTTCCATTTTTCGCATCGCCCAGCTTCTCCGTCACATCGGTTAGTAAATAATCGGCCGTGGTAGTTGTGATGCCGAAACGCTCCACAATCGTTCGCGCTGTGTCGAGCTTTCCTTTCAGCACCTGAAAATTGGTATCTTTGAAGCCTGGTTTCTTTGCTAGCGAGCGCAGGAGGATTTGCGACAGGCCTGGTTTCGTTTCCAGCCCCGCGATGGCACCGGCGAAAGATTCAACCGCACTCAGGCGCGTCTTCCAGTTCGCATCCATGAGTCCACCGATGGCGTCAGGTGGTAACATTTCACCCGCCCGCTCATCGATCTCCTCCTGTGACAGATCTTTTTCCGTGTTCGGTGCCGCCGCGGAAGCGCCGGCTTTAGCACCACCCGTACCACCTCTTCCACCGAGAGAACCTCCGGTAGCACTCTTCTTTAGGCCACCACCGGATACCACCTTTTTGACCACGGTCGCTGCTGTCGAAGGACGTGGAACACCTGCCGATCCACCACTTCCGCCCGATGCACCAACTTTTGTCTCCGATGGTGCCTTTTTGATCGTCGTAACCGTTTTTGCGGGTGCTGTTGCGGGACGCTCTTTACGGGCAGCAGGAATCTTGACCGTTATGACCGCACGATCGCAGCTCTCCTTTATCTTGGCCATTTTCAGTGCGTCCACCTCGGTCAGGTACGGTGCGATTATTTTCTCACCGACCAACTTCATGGCGGTTCCGATTGCATCTGCCGAAGCATCTCTTACGGCCGGATCGGGTTCGTTCAACGTTTTCAGCAGCGCTGCTATCAGTGGTTTGAGCACTTTCTTCGAAAGCGCTGCAGGCAGGGTTTTGGTGAACGAACGCGCAAGAAAAGATGCTGTCTCCATCTTTACGCTTGGATTCTTGTTTCCCAGTGCTTCGAGTACATCCTCCAGGATAGCTTCTATCGTTGTCGAGGGATATATAGCGTCTATCGCGTCCCTCAGAGCCGTTACTACGTTCGATTTTTTCTCTTTAAACTTTTCAAAAATCGCTGGAACACAAGCCTGCAAAGGAATTGTTCAAAACGTTAATAAGTGTTTCATAAATGCCGACGGTTTAAAGTAGTGTTGCGCAATGAATCTTTAGAGATAACTCTTTTGGGCAGAGTTCGTTCGTTCGTTCAGATTCAACACCACACTAGTTTAGGGTTCGGACTTACCCCCGCGTAAGTGTTGAATTTCTTCCCCAATCCTTTCGCCAACATAGCTAAACATTTTCCACCGAGTGCCACGAGTACCACATTTGTGTCTTTTGTTATAACCTTCTTCAGCGCACGCACCACATCCCCATAATCTCCCGGTTGAAGTTTTGGATTTTGCAGCAATGTCTCCAACGCTTCCACAGATTCCTTGCGTTCCTGCCATTTCTTAGCCTCTAGCTTGTCAAAGAAATCTTTCGGCAGTTTCGACAGTATGTCAACCGGATCGATCAGATCCATGGGATCGATCTCATCTCTAACATCACCACCCTCCGGCCCATCACCATCATCCTCGCCCTCGATGCCGTCCACGGCCGAGGCCGCAATCTGATGCTGCTTTTCTTGCTGCGAACGCAAGTATCGCACCGGGATAGCTTTTTCATTGCCAATCTTTTCAAACTCCGTGTCCAGCTCGGTCAGCAGTACGGCCGGCAGGGAAGCAATCTGTGACTTGAACGCTGCCCCAATCCACCGATAAATCTCCACCGTCAGTGTTTTCGATTCATCGCGCACGGTCTTATCGCGGTCGCTCAACAGGGCGGGCAAACGTTTCACGATCGGTTTGATGTTGATTACCTTGTTGCCAAACTCGCGCAACGCCAGCGTAATGGCACTGACACAGGCGGCAACTATTTTGGGATTCTTTTGCTCCGTACCCTTAAGCAGCTCTTCCAGCACGGTTTCCTGCTTCTCGATCTCTACGTACATCAGTGTGATTTGCACCGCCAGTTCCTTCGTTTTTGTCTTCGGTGCACCGATGCATTTCGTCACGATGCCACCCATAACCTCGCCAACCGTCTTCCCTGCATTGCCGCTGTTCTCCACGAACACAAGCGCCGTCTCGAGACCCTTCTCCTGCGCGACCGCATTGCTGTCTATGACGAACTTTTTGATCAGCCCCAGGTACTTATTCCACTCCGGGGACTTTTCGTCGTCGATGGTGCGAAACAGTTTAGCCGCTTCCTCGTACCCGTCGACACGGGCCTTCCACAACTTGTGCACGCAGCGTTCATCGATCGGCAGCTTCTTGTATTCTGTGTCCTCCTCCATAGTTACTTATGCACGATGCGCTATGTGGCGAATGATGGTTGTGGTTATTTTTCGTTATTAATTTGCCTAAATTATTTTTCCAAAGCTCTGTCTGATTTGTCGCGCGTTTGATGGCCGCAATCGCAACAACGCGCACTATAAACCCAGATTTACACGTACAGGTAGCGACGGCGAGTCTGTAACGGGAGAAAAGAAAACGACGGAGATGAATTAGTTGTGTTTTTCCTTTTTCTTCTGCCCAATCGTCATCATTAGCAGTCTCTCCTAGCAACGAAACACAACACCCAAACGTATCGGGGAACGACGTGCTTTGTTCACAGGAAATCAGCCTTTCTTTTTCTTTGGGGTCGCGCATCACCCAATATCACACGGCGAAGGGGATGGAAGGTAACCAGTGGGTAGGAAATAACACACAAAAAAGCCACAGCAGCCCATTGAAATGATGCCTAAAACTTTCTCTTCTACGCTACACACTGTCACAGCGGCTTGTCCACGGACATAGGCACCGAAATATCGGCACTTCGGCCAGATTGAGCAAGGTTCCGCTGGATCGCCTTCACCGGAAAATACCATTTTAAAATGTACAAGCATGGGTGGTTTGATGGTCGCACCAAATCTAGAATCATAGTAGGCGCACGACGCGTCGTCAAGTTCATGCTGTTTATCGATTTTACCCCGTCGCAGCACCAGCAGCAACAACACCAACTTTACCTTGCATGAAACGGCGATGGACGGTTTCACTTCCGATAGGCGCGCTCGTGTAAATGCTTTTCCTGCCTTCCGATAACTATCCGGTGACGATCGCTTACCGAATTCACAATCTTTCCCAACTCATCCTCACCTGGCGCGTACCCATGGGATGGTCCGGAACCGATTATAGCCTATTTTTGCTGCAATTTCCACAGACGGAACATCCAGCCCCAGCAGGAAAACACCATTGCACTGCTCTAGCAAACTAGCTCTCGCTCCCGATGACAAACATGTGTGGCAACTCTCTCTGTTCCAACTGCTCTCTTCGCTGGTAGATTGTTCGAAAACGGAACATCTTGGCATAACGCGCTCGCGGCGCATTTTCCTCTTTTACTCTACCCTTTGCCACCATACACCGCTACACACCCCGAGCCAACTATTTCCTTCCGAGGAAATGCACAAGAGATATTTATTTCGTCACTCCTCCATATCTTCATCTCTGTCAATCGTAACTGCCTTATGAAAACAGAGCGACACCTCCACCGCTTCTTTCCATTCCCTCTCCAAACCCCTTCCCAAGACCCCTAACCGATGAACAGATGCATCAATTTTACAACAAACTTACCCAATTATTTCGTCTTCCCGGGTTAATCACTTCGCGTGCCTTCTGTTTCCGACCGCAGAATGATTCATTGGACAAGATTCAAATCGCTGTTCAATCGGCAATGTATCCGTCGACGGTTTCCGCCACACAATGGCGTTCGGCTGCGGGACCGCTTCGACTGTGCGATCGGTTCACACAGTATGGCGTACTTTACGCGATAACTAACACGGCACGGTAGCACCGCAAGGTATTTCACGATAAATACTTTCAAAAACAACAAAACACAAACGACAATAAAAAACGGAAACAATCAACGCGAAAACGAACACGCACTGCCGCGATTTACACAGCTCCCGTTTTTGTTCGTTAGCGCAGTGTGTGTAGTTTTCTTCAAACAGCAGCAGCAGGGAGCGATGAAACGGTTTTGTGTACAGAAATGGCGAGAGCGAGAGCGCGCAATCTTTCAATTTGAGCGCGATGCGTTTATGGTGGCTGAATCTGGTGTGCAACTTTAGAGTCACATTTCGGAAATTTGAAAAGGCCGTTAAACATTACAAAATTTCGATGCATGTAATGGCAAGAGTTCTGTTTTACCTACTTACTTATTAGGCACCATATTCGATTGGAGGTTTTAGCCTGCTAGAAGACTCCTCGTGAAACTGCTCGTGGTCGAGCGTCATTGTTAGCCAATTTAATATTCGTTTCCTAATTTATATATGGGCTTTCTTACGAAAGCATCTACGCCAGCTCAATATGGGCCTACCACATTAACTCTGTCCATCTGGACAAGCTAAAAAGACTTAATGGGCTGGGTTATCCGGTGTCATTCTCATGACATAACCAGCCCATCGGCAGCTTCTTTTTTTTCTCAGACGGTAGGAAAACCGGTTGGCACCACTATTTTCGATAGGATATAAATTTCTTTACCAAAAAAAAAAAGAACAAAACAAAGTAGTATAGCATTTCACATTTCGTTGAACAAATATATTTCGCACAACTGCTCTCGATAGACCAACGATCTCTTGCCTTCCCTTACCGGATATGATTATTGGCCAGTACAATCTACAATGTAAGACCACTGGAAATTTAGAGAGGATTAACAGCAGTAACTTAGTTACTCATAGCAATTCTCGTATTATTATTATTATTATTCGAAACCCCCAAAAAAGCACCCACATTCCAAAGGCAGCAGAAAATTGAAAAGTTATAATGAAGCACAAATAAGTAAAAAAAATACGCAAAGCAAAATATTAAATCAAAACAACCACGATCAACATGATCGGCAAGATTCTAACGCGTGTACAGACACACGCACACTTTCTCGCCAGTTGTGGCCGGAGATGGTCTTTTACATCTTAATGATGTCTTGTACTGCGGCTGCAACGGAACGTGCCGAAACGCCAAACATATCCACGAGCACGGAAGGCGGACCGGAACGAGGCAGCTTATCCACGCCAAGATGCTTCACGACAAAATTCCTCTGTTCTGCAAGCGCGGACAATACCGCTTCTCCTAGACCACCTTGCCTGTTTACGGGTAGAATAAAACATAAAATGAGCCAAATGAGGTTTCGACGATGCCGCCATCCCAGCTTACTTGTAGTGATCCTCTACAACAACGACGCGTCCACCACACTGGGCACCATGCAGGATGATTCCTTCGTTGTCCAAGGGTTTGACAGTGAATGGATCAATCACGCGACAGTGAATACCGCTCTTCTCAAGCTCTTCGGCCGCCTTCAGTGCTTCGTACAGTGTAATACCGGCACCGATGAGCAATACAGAATCGTTTGCACTCTGCTTCACGACCTTGCATTTTCCAATCTACGGAATAAACAAAACAGCAGTGTGACTCTTCCTATTCGGACCGATCATAAATCGTGAAATACCTCAAATTTCTCATTGTTCTCGTAGATAACGGCAGTGTTGGGACGCGATGTGCGGATGAAACATACACCCGGAGTATTGGCAGCCATTTCGACCGCTCGCTCCGTACTGACTGCATCGGCCGGATAGAACACGGTACTGCCGGGGATCGTGCGGAACATGGCAATGTCTTCCAACCCCATCTGGCTCGGTCCATCCTCGCCGATACTTACACCACAGTGTGAACCGACAAAGTTAACATTCGTCTGCGAGATCGCACCCATGCGAATCTGGTCGAAGGCACGCGTGAAAAAGGTCGCAAACGTGGACACGAACGCGACGGTACGGTCACGGCAAGCCGCACCAATTGCAACACCGACGAGATTTTGCTCCGCAATGAAACATTCGATGAAGCGCTCCGGGAACGCTTTGCGCAGCTTGTCCGAGTAGGTAGAGTTCTTCGTGTCACCGTCCAGCGCAATAACGCGATCATTGTTCATCGCGATTTTGGCCAGTGCCGTACCGTACGCCAGGCGAGTGGCGATCTGTTCACCCATTTGATATGCGGGCGGTGTGGCAAGTTCGATACCCTTAATGCTCACCTTTGGAGCGTTCTCCTTTTGTGGCGATGGTGGTGCAAGAGCAATTGGGCCCGGGTTACGAATCAATTTTTGCAGATGCGCCACAACATCGGCGGCAACATCACCCAACGGCTTTCCGTGCCAGTTCTCCAGATCTTCAATGTTGGGGAAGTGTTTGCCCTTGAACGTTTTGGCAATGATCGCGGTGGGACGATCGGTTGTCGAGGCAGCCTCAAAGAACGCTTTGCAAAGTTCCTCCACGTCGTGTCCATCGACGACAATGGCGTTGAAGCCGAATGCGTCCAAACGCTTACGGTACACTTCCATCTGATGCTGCAGCGAGGTCGCCTCCGACTGTCCCAACCGGTTCACGTCGAAGATGACGCACAGGTTGTTCAGCTTGTAGTAACCGGCAAAGTGTAACGATTCCCAGATCGAACCTTCGGCCGACTCACCGTCACCGACGACCACGTACGTACGATAATCGGCCTTATCGATGTTCTTGCCTACATATGCCATACCGCACGCAACGGCTACACCTTGACCGAGCGAACCGGTGCCGACGTCGATAAAGTTCAGCCTGGGCGTTGGATGGCCTTCGAGATCCGAGTCGATCTTGCGCAGGTTCATCAGATCCTCCACCGGGAACAAACCCGCCTCGGCCCACGCCGCGTACAGGATCGGCGCAGCGTGGCCCTTCGACAGGATGAACCGATCCGAGGAAGCATCGCGCGGAGCAGAGAGTTTATACCGCATCGTGTTGAAGAACAACACCGACATGATTTCCGCAATCGACGCACATGACGTTGGATGGCTGGTGTGGTAAAGAGGTAAAGGAAATATTTGTATGAGTATGTTATAAAACAAAAACAAGCTACAAAAAGATATAATATCTATAGGCAGTAGTGACATCAAATCAAACCTAACTAATCTCAAGTATGGGCGGCCCCCTATCGCCGCACGTAACGGTTGAGTGCGTAAAATGAAAAAAAAAAAAAACAACAGAAGCATCTTATCCCTTGAAGAAGCAACCGGCGGCATTGGGCATCAAAACATGTGACGGGCTACTTGGATTGTGCGGGGCTCGGTTATCAATTGTTTATACTTGACTCACTGAATTTATTTTGCTCTTTTTGCAACTTTATGGCATCCTTGGGATGCAACGTAATCGAACCGTGCACGGAAGACAGCGGACATCAGCAGTGTGAGGGCACCTTGCGTCATTTATAGTCGGTTTTTTGTTTGTCAGACAGGCGTTTAGTTGTGTATGGTGTTTTATTCCACGCCAACTTCACTGCATGACTTGAAATCATACGGACTCCCTGATACGGTGACGACAGCGGAGTGGAGTGGGCAAACCGTTTGACCTCTTTCTGACCTTCGAAAAAAATACCCATTCAGACCGTCAAGCGATCGGTGCCGTTTTCGATCGTCGATTGACGACCGTGAGGCACGATTACTGGTGGCGTGTGTAACCCCCATGATACAGTGTACTCACCGCAATGATTTCGGGGTTAGGACATTCTAATATAATGTGTGCCTACACCGACGCAGTAACCTGTGCCTTTCACATTGCCAGAGGAAGGACGCATGAAACACGCATAGGACTCAAATTGTAAACTTAGAAATCCCGCATTCATCAACGATCCTCACGTGCATATGTGATCATACACGTGGTCCCATCATTGGCAGCTTGATGAGAAACTGGCTATGCGGTCCCGAGTTCTCAAATGTAAGAAATAGTAACTCTTTTTGTAACAAAAGCATTTTACAAGGCCAGTTACAGTGTTTTCCTCACAAGTCCGCTTCGGTTCATAATATTGTTTTATGTAGTCCATCTCTCTTTCTGGATGCCCAGTGTGGCCGCGCGAAACCGGCATCAAAGCGTACATACACACATATACACGCGACACCGGTTATGAAAGTTATCGAGAAAGCCGGTGAAAGGGCTAAATTCATTCGCTTCTTTACTCTTTTTTTTCGCTTCCCTATAGCCTGCTGCGCTTGTAACTTGTCACAAACCGGAGCCATTTTATCTAGATTCGCGATGAAACGCGAATGCTTCGTGCCTCGTGTGTTTGTCTGCCACCGATTCTACCCCCTTTTCCCTATAAGCCCTCGCTTACCCAGATTTTGACGCTTGCGTTGCGTTGATCGAATCGATACGCAGCTTGTGGGCAATATCCTTCAGCTCCTGGATGGTTTTGGCCTCTGGTTTGTGGTAGGTCGGCATGTTGTTGCTATGGAATTCGATGCTCACTAGGTTTAGAGGAGAATGTAATTTTCGAACGGTACTCTGCGGGCACTGTCGATTATGTCCTCACTACGATGAAGTTTTAACCTCTACTGAACGACCCTCGATGCGTGCCTCCACACGGCTCCAGCTCACCGACGTACAGTGAGTTACAAACCAAAAGGCTCAGCCGAATCATTGTTATTTTGCTATGAAACATAAACTTGTTTCTTGTAATGCGCTAGCAGCATAGTTTAATTTCGTAACTTTTATTAAACTATTTCATAAATACAAAATGTTACTTTCTTGTGCCGCTTAATAGTCAAGACTCACTGTAGTTCCGCTGCTGGAACTAACACCAACGGTTATGTGCGTATAATGCATGCCGGCTCTTTTCATAGACACACAACTACCAACGCATTGCGCAGCGTTGATAAAAAAATGAATTCTCATTACTCCGTCGTGACAATCGAAACAGCAGGCTATTTACAAATATTTGTTTGTACATGGCTATCTTCAGCTGAATGTGTAGTGTGTAGTTTTAGGAAATGATGAATTCATCACAGCCAGAAGATATTTCCGCCCCATTCAATCGTTGTAGGGTCCAAATATCCTTCCCATTGCCATTTTCCCGACAGGCGAATCGTTCGTTCTAAGTTCCCCTACATCGATTACAGGATTGGTAGTATTGGCCAACGACAAAACCCCGTTGGTTGCAACAGGATTTCCAATATACAGAAATCCTCATACCGAGAATTCCTGTCCGCGAAATCTGACAACGAAAAAAAATTTCGAAATTAGACTTATTAAAGCAATTGGCAAGACACCTTTACATATGAATTATTAGAAAATAGGCTAGTTGAGAACATCGGAAAAGTAAGTTAGATTAGCACGTGTGAATTTATTTTTAACCCTCATCAGCACTGCAAGGAAAGGCTCCAACATCTTGAATTCTCAGTCGACTTTGATTGTCGAACTTGGATCGCAGCTGATGTTACTGTAAACGCGATCCATTTCTTCGCCGACACACGTAAACAAAATTGTGACAGCGGGGATGTTTTGGTTCAGTAGCAGTGCGAAAACATGGACATCACGTCCCTTTTCAAAGCCTCCGTGAAAACGGTGCGGCTAAAACTGCCACCTCACAGTATCCCGCAGCTGGACAAGAATAGAATACTGCAGAAAAAGAAATCCACCCAGTCCGAGGTATGGGGCAAAGCCAAATCACTGAAGCAGCAGGTCACGTTGCTGAGAAACTTTCTGCTGGAGAACCGGGTGTCCTACATGCAACTGGCGGAACATCTAAAAAACTCCGCACCCCAAATGACGAACGAAGAACGCGACCTAATTGATCGGGAAACGGAAAAGACACTAGCGGATGCGGCGACGTTGATAGCCGGTTTAAAGCACGAATGTGCCGCACTTCAAACGGATAAGCAGGTGAAGGAATTTTTAAGTCTCGTGATAGATAGTTTGTATGAGTACGCGAATGGAATACGCAAGATCGCACAAGAGCAGAAACAGTTTCGTCACAAGCGTCAAATGGAAACGCTACAGTACATTAAGCTGCAGCCTAAAATGAAAACCGACCCGTACTCAAGACCGCTGGAGACTGTTCCACAAGAAAAGGAGCCTCTTTTACCCAGTACGGGTCGTGTTGAAAATTTGGACAGCTCTCGCAGTGCAGACAAATCCATCACGCAAACAGTTGAAGAGTTGGAAGATAGCAGCACGTACGAGGACTACGAAAACAATGACCTTAGTCCGGAAGATATACAGATGTTCGAGTCGGAAAATATTCAACTCTACAATGAGCTAAAAGGGTTGTCGGAAGAGGTAGAACAAATCCAGCGCAATGTGGCCGACATAACACAGTTGCAAGATATCTTCACCGAGAAGGTAAGATGCCAAGGAGGGGAGTTGCCGAACGAGCTTTTCTTACTCATCCGTTTTTTGTTTTTACTCGTAGGTAACTCTGCAAAATACCGATATCGATCGAATTGCTACGAATGTTATAGGAACGACCGAAAACATGAAGGATGCTAACGAACAGATAAAGCAAGCAATCCAGCGTAATGCCGGTCTGCGGGTTTGGGTACTATTCTTTTTTATTGTGATGTCATTTACGTTGCTTTTCCTGGATTGGTATAACGAATAAACGTAAAGGACCATAAAATGTCGCACACTTTCCGTGTGTTTGCATGAAGAATTTAAAGAAAAACATTCCTCAAACATTCTTTTTTTCTCATCAGCTGTTGCGCAAGGTTAATACAATTTGACGAAAAGGCCTTTCCTTCCCCAGTCAAAGTATGCCTTTTTTGCTTGACAACAAAATGTCAGCTGTCAAAAGTTTGTGGTCTAGAAAAGAGGGTGCAAATTTTGCCTTGCTTTCGATTACTTAACACTTGGTATTATCGGTGCAAGTTTTCCCGTTCCCCGGTGAAATAATATCGAGTGAGTTAATTGTGCCCCTGGAGCGTACCGTTTGATTCATTCCTCTTTTTCGCACCACAACAGAGATGCTCCGTTTTGCGGCTGGCCGTGTGTTAGGCGGACTTCGCAATGCCGCTGGGCTGAAGAACAGCCAATCGATGGTCGGTGCGATGGTTGTGCGTCACTCGCACAGCACCGAAACGGACGAGGAGTTCGATAGCCGCTACGAGGCATACTTCAACCGGCCGGAAATCGATGGCTGGGAGGCACGAAAGGCGATGAACGATCTGCTCGGCATGGATTTGGTGCCGGAGCCGAAAATTATCGTGTCCGCGCTCAAGGCGTGTCGTCGTCTGAACGACTATGCGCTGGCCATCCGTTTTCTGGAGGGTGTGAAGGACAAGTGCGGTGACAAGACAAACGAAATCTACCCCTATCTGCTGCAGGAAATCCGCCCCACTCTGACGGAACTCGGCATCGACACACCAGAGGAGCTGGGCTACGATCAGCCGGAGTTGGCATTGAAATCAGTGTACGACATGCACTAAATCTTCGTTTAATTTCCTCATGCCTGAGTGTGTGGTGCGTTGCCCTTACCGCCTCGACCGGGGCGGGTGGGCTTAGTCGTGGTCGTTTTGTCAATAATAAATAAATACACAGCCAGCTGTTACATAATTGGAATACCAACCCTGTGTCTGTGGTTTATTGTTATTATTCAAAACGGCAATGATTTTCAGTTACAACTGCTTTTTTTTTGTTTACCACAGCTTTAGTTGGACTTTGTTTTGCCCTTCCATTCGGTTAAAATGTTTGCGGCACGTTCCAGTGTGTCATCCCGCTTGAAGAAGCAATACCTCACGAAATTTTCCCCGAGCGGTTTATGTTCGTCGCTATAGAACGCGGACGGTGGAATGCCCTGCAGCCCGACCGTTTTGGTCATCCACTTGGTGAAGCGATAGTCGCGATACCTATCGGTTTCCTGGGACAGATCAACCTTATCGGCGAGCTGCGACCAATCGGCCACCATAAAGTATCCGCCTTGCGGTATCGTTGGATGCATACCGATGTCCTCAAGGAAACGCGCCATATAATCTCGCTTCGTAACGAGCTCGGTCGAAATGCTGTTAAAGTAGCACTCCGGGCTGGTCAGCTGATCAAGCTCCTTTTCAAAGCCTACTGCGATCGCTTCCTGGATCGGTGTCGCACACGTATACACACAGTTCTGGTGCACCATCTGCAAATTTCGCATCAATGCTTCAGGCCCGTAAGCCCAACCGATCTTCCAGCCGGTCAGCGAGAACGTTTTTCCCGCCGAACCGATCGTGATCGTGCGTTCCCACATATCCGGCAGCGTGCATATACGCACGTGCTGGTACGGTGCGTACACCATGTGTTCGTAGACCTCGTCCGACACGCAAAGGACGTTCCACTGCTTGCACAAATCCCCAACCATTTCCAGTTCCTGCCGACTCATGACCTTTCCCAGCGGGTTATGGGGCGTATTGATAATGATCATTTTCGTTTTCTCGTTGAACAGTTTGGCCAGCTCGATCGGATCCAGCTTCCAATCATCCGAAGATATTGTCCGACCGGTTTGTGTCTTGGGATATTGAGAAAAAAAAAAATTTCCTTGAAAAAATATCAAATTTCTGGCCATCTCGCTGCATATTTCTTACCGGTACCAAAGGAATGAAACGAGCCACACCGCCAGCAGCTTTCACCATCGGTTCGTAGCAATCGAAGAAAGGTTCAATTATGATGACTTCGTCCCCTTCATCCACATGACCTTGAATCGTTGCGTACAGTGCTTCGTACGCGCCAACCGTCACCAGTATCTCGCTGAGCGGATTAATCGTGCGACCAACCAATCCCGAATACATCCGGCTCAATGCCTGCACGAGTCGCGGATGACCGAAACCACGCGTATACTGGTTCGCCAACGGATCTGGACTATTGGCCGCGGCGGCCAACGCATTCAGCGCATACTTGGGTGCATGATAGTCCGGGAATCCTTGGCCAAGATTAAGCGGTTTGTATTGCAGCGCCAGCTGAATATACTCCACCCTGGAAAAATACGGATGCCGTAACTTCCGATGCAGCCAACCTGTTGACGTCCGTGGGAACTTGATCCATTTCCCTGTTTGCCAAAACTTACCACACACTCTTTGTCGCACCTTGATATCGCGCAGGAAGGTCAAACTTATTATTTGTTGACATCGTTCTTGCCGTTAGTGAGCGAGCGTACTGCCGAGCAAAATGCCCCAGGAACGGTGTTCGATGACAGAGCATTCAGTGTGTTTATATGGCAATTTTGAGGAAGAATATGATTTAAAAAGAAACAAAGGAAAAAATAATCACACCACGCGCACAGTCTGCGATGGGGCGCCTGCTAATAAGACAGGCGCGCAACTATCTTCGCGATTATCAGCGTCGTCATCATTGCGGTGAACCAGTTGTGGTTTTTTTTGGGGGTGTCTTGTGTGTTTTGCGTAACTTATCTTTGGTTTTGCTTTGGAGAAGCGTTGAAATCTACATAAACATTTCGATACTATCTGAAGTTGAGAACAAAGTAATGAATGACTCTTTTGAGCAGAGTCATTGATATGAGCAATTCGTGAGGAGTCATTCTCTTTGAATCTTTGCAGCAGTTTGAATTATGAGGAAAAATATAGGACGGAATTGGAGGAATCGTTAAATATTCGTTATTCTTTGAAATGCAGATTAAGAGTCATTCATTCAAAGATTCATGCTGGAATATGAATCAGATTCGTCCAACAATAGTTTCAACCGTTGTTAGGGAGTCCAAAGTAAAGTAAACCGAATGATAAGGGTCAGGGTTTGTGCCGCATGGATCAAATATTTGCCAACGATTTTGCGTTAAATTCAATGAAAACCAAAAAATATTCACTTCAAACTGGGGGGCTGTAAAACCGATTGGAAATGGAACTTTGAATTATAACTCAAAAATAATTGAAACTTATAATGAATCTCTCGAAAAATATCATTTCTTCCAGTCATTAATCCTTCTTTACTGGAACAAAAAGTTTATTAGGTCTAGACTTGCCATTTCTGGTTTTCTTTATTTTGCTTTATTTTTATATTGGCTTTATTTACCCGTAGCGGAATAGCCAAGTCAGGTTCGCGTGGAATTTTGAATCGGTTCTGTCGTATAAAGACTACCACCACTGCCAAATACACCACCGGGACGCCCCTCTAGTCGGTTAATAGGCCATACCATATTTTTCGACATCATTTGCAGCAAATTTTCAGACTAATTTTTTTCCACAAACGATTCTCATCGTTTTATTCTCAGTAAAGTTGCACGTTCAAACGGACGCTGGGTACTGAACATATGTAGAATAAACCAACCGCAAGCTAGTGGTTGAACACTTCCGGACGGATGTCTTTTCTCAGTTTCCATTGTACGCACGGTGCAAACACACCCCGTCAGAAAGACCACAAGCAGGCATAAAAGTTGCACGACCGGATTACGTACTGAAAAACGCACGTGTTGGAGTTGATTTGAGTGAAGATTTCCTTGGCAGCGAAGCGGTGAAGAGCGGAGAACTCGACAGTCTTTTGGCGAAAAAGAAAAACGTTCTAACGCAAGGTTCGGCACGAGCGGAAGTCCCGTTTTGCACGCCTTTCTGACTTACAAGTAAAAAGCGCACCGGTTAATGACAAAAGACGTTAATATGACTTCGGAAACAGCGTAAGTACTGTGTTGGTTCACATTGGTGTGGCTTTAAAGGCGTACGCGGACGCGATAAAACAACGAGGTTTCTTCCATCGCTAGGATATGCGCCACCCCGTTGTAATGTGTGTTTGCGTATGTGTGGATGTATGTATATTCCTGCTCTAGTGTATTCTGTGCCGTCATTCTTCCACGCCATGACCCCTTTCCGTTTGACCCGGCGTCCATTTTTATCGATTGTTCGAATACGCCTTTCGTTGTTCTGGCAGGGTTTGGGGAACGGGAACACAGGGGTATTGTAGGGAAAAGTTGTGGCGGGTAAAGGTTGAGACCCCGCGCGTCCGATTTGCGGCATGCTGAACCGGGAGCACTGTGCAGGGAAGAAAGACATAAACATGTAGCGCCACCGTACACAAACACACTCACACAAAATTGGCCATAACTTGTGCCTCTCCCAATTCCATACGCACCGAGTGTTTGCAGGAACAGTTTAAAAATCTAATCGGTTTTGCATATTTTTTTTTCGAACCGCATGACCGTGGTTCTGTTTCTTTTTCATGTTTTCCTCCCTTCTCCACGCGTACCGCAGTGTGCCACCACCCGCCGTCTGGGCTCAAAGAAGCGATGTCATATATCTAACGTTAAACGTAGAATGCACCGAGCCGGAGATCAAGTAAGTTGTGTAGCTATAGTAACCAGCGTTTATTCGAGAAACGCGAACCGACGGTGTACAAAAATAGTGCACCTCTATTTCGTACCGTCGCGACGCATGAATGTGCGTCCCGGTGTCTGATTCGTGTCCCTGTTTAAAGTGTTGTTTTTGTGTTTGTTTCTGCGTTACAGATTCACCGATGAATCGTTGGTGTTTAGCGGAGTCGGAAAGCCGGAAGGGAAAAAATATGAATTAAATGTTGAGTTTTACGGAAAAATCAATCCGGAAAAGGTCGCAACCAAGAATATCAAACGTTGCATCGAATTTGTCATTGCCAAAGCGGATTCTCAGACACCTTACTGGCCACGGCTGTTGAAAGACAAGACCAAACCACACTGGCTGAAGGTGGACTTTAACCGATGGGAGGACGAAGGTTCCAATGACGAAGAAGGTAAGCACCCAAACATGCCTTAGCCTCAACATATTCATTAAGAGAGATGGAATTCCACGCTAGTTACAGGAAATAACGTCGATCTGGCAGACTTGCTGCGGATGACATCGTCCGAAAACAAGAATGAACTATCCTTCGACGATTTAAGTGATGAGCCGGAGGGTGACTCGGACGACGAAAGCATCCCGGGGCTGACGGATTCTTAAATTCTGACCCCGCTTTCGAACGTCACGCATACCCCCCCTGCCCGTGTAGCTGCAACCTACCACCCTGCCCAACCCGCCCATACGTACGTTGCGCGTCTGTGTCGTATATGGAATGCAATTGGGATAAATTGCGTGCCGTGTAGAGCGTGTTTTGTTTACATTCGCCATCTCTTCAAGCAGCGTCATCAGCTAGAATTAGGTACGGTTGTTGGAGTGGCAAGAACCGCCGGCTCTCGGACAGCATACACACACATACACTTAGAGACACACAGTTAATAGGAAAGGGTGTAGGAGTAAAGGATCAAAATGGCGCTCTTCTCCACTTGGTGGCAGGGAAAAAGGATACACACTACGGAAATGGGAAACATAAGAAATGATGGAAGTGAATAAGGGGGGCGACGGAGAGAGGGAGTGAGAGAGAGAGTGTTCCATACAATAATACTATAGAAATTATCCTTAAACAACCAACCGACAAAACTCGTATTGAAGTCAAAACAAACAAAAAATACAACCAAATGGAGTTTTGAGACGAAAGATAACATATTTGCTTGCAGTTTTTTTCTTTGATGTCTTGGATTTTCGGCCCACGTGTTGGACTGCAACGGTTTTCCGAAAATTGTCTTCGCTGTTTTAAGCCCGAATGTCAGTCAGCGTAGGCATATTTTCTTTAAATTAAACACTTAACAGCAAACAATCACTAAAATGAATTGAATCACAGTGAGTGAGTCATAAGAAAGAATTAAGTCTTCAGTGAGTAGTGATGGGAACAGGAATTCAATCAGATATATTGACTCAGCGTGAATGAGTTTCACCAAAAAGTTAGCTTCTACATCCACGCTTTTAAGAGTTATTTTTCGGAGTAAACGCTACCTTGCCGAGCCCGGAATAGGTGAGTTGGTATCGATAAGCAACTCTTGAATGAGTTATTAACTCTGCAGTGATTCACTCACGAGAACGAGAATAACTCACTCACTGTGTGATGGGGTTGATAGTAGCCGTAAAGAGTTGCATACACTACCAACTCAACTATAGCAGATTCGCAGGTACGTAGGCGAATCAAAGGAAAGCAAAAGAGCTCTGTGTGCAAGTTACATCGTAAATGAGTTATAGCTCTTTGTGGAGATTTAACTCACCCATTATGCACATCGCTAATCGCTATGCAATTAGTGTATATTTTCGAAATAGAATCACATAAAATAACGAATAAAGGAGTTGATATATAATGCACAAAAATAAACAATGACGCTTTGTAGCGAGCTTGAGTTCCTCACTGCAGACGATGAAAATGATTACATGAAAATGGCCGTTTCTTCATTGAAAGGCCGTTTTACGCCCGGTGTGGCCTGAAAGGAACATTCTTTACATTGGCGGGACGTGTACCGTTTCCAGTATTCTTTTTTCCGCGTCGTCAATTTTCCCCAAGAACGCAACGAAATTATCATGCTGGGTGAAGCTGTTCAAAAACTTGTTCAAATACTCCATCGTATCGCACTGGAAGATTGGATCCTGCATCAGTTCTGCCATCAGTTGCCGATCATCTTCGTCCTCCTCCTCGTCCTCCTCGCCTAAATCACCCAGATAGGAAGGAAAATAGAAATTTGGAAATCAGGGGGGGATTAGGTCACTTCTTAAGCAGATTTTTGCCTGCTTACCTTCGTCCATATGCGTTAGCAGCGTATGGAACGAAATCTTGCCAGCACTATCGACACTAACGTCCGTCTCGTCATCGCTCGAACTGTTTTCGTCGTCCCCGCTATCCAGATTCTTGGTATACGCTTCCTTAGCTTCGTACAAACTGCCCAGCTCGTGTAGCAACAGTTTGAATATTTTAACCAACACCGGTGTATCGACCCACATCGTTTTGATGGTGGTCGATCGTGTACGACGGGGATTGACAGAGTCCACCGGTAACACCTCTTTGATCACGACATTGTTCAACCGATCGTCCATCGTGGTGACACCGTGTTCGAAGAGCTTGCAAAGCGCCAGTGTGGTTACCTTCCGTTCGTACTGTCCATAAAACAGGTGCTGCCTGCTGAGCCAGTTGGCCAGCACGAAGCTCATGGCCGTCTCTCCCGTAGGTCCCGGGACCGTGCTGAGAAAGTTCATCACTGCATCGAGCTGGAGCAGAATTAAATGGGCAAAAATGGTGACGAGGCTCATGATAACATTGAGACTTTTCACCAGTTGCATCTTGCTCAGCACCGCCTTAAGTAACAGATCAACGGAGTCGCCCAGCAGGTTTCCCACCTTCGTGATGATGGTAATAACCAGCCGGCCAATAAACGATGCGGTCGATTCCGTGTTCATCGGATTGAGCAGCATTGTAGTGACCTGCAGCACATAGTTCAGACCCTCCCCATTCTTGTAGCGACAGATCTGCTCCGGTGATATGTTCAAGAACGATCGCAAACACTCACCGCCCGCCTGCATGACCGAGTGATCTTCGGCACGCAGTATGCAATGGACAGCGGACGGGAAGGCGCTTTCGATCATGGCATCGCTCAACGGTGCCTGGGAATTCTTCACCAGCGTTTGCAACACATCGAGCGCTATTTCGGGCGAAAGTGTTTGCTTGCCTGGTGCCGCCTGGTCGTGGTTGAAGATGTTCACGATCGTCGGGATGATGCGATCTTGAAGCGGTAGCAAACAGAATGGGTTCTGCGAAAGGATCTTGAACACATCCTGCACCATCTCCAGCAGGAAACGATCGTCGTGATATTTAAGGAACACGCTCATCGTGACGTTGATTATCTTCGGGCACAGGGTGGCCGTAACGTTGGCATCGAACTGGTGGAATAATTAATCATTACACTACAAAGTTTTCGACTCTAAGGAAGTTTTAAAAGGCTACCCACCGAAATGATCGCACTTAATGCTTCCAACAGCAAACCAAGCACTGTGTTTTGCGATTGTTCAAACAATCCAACCAATCCATCGAAGAAATGTTCCATCTTTGACTGTATTAGCACGTGACGTTCGTCCTTGTTGTCCTTCAGGTTGCTGCAGAATCCATAAATCGCTCTACGCGAGAACAAAGGAGAAGGAAAGCAACATTACTTATGACTGTACTCAAACTGCTCTGTTTTCTGCTCGCTCTTACCGCGCGGCCATGATTCTCAGCACAATCGGTTTATCCACCGATAGGCTGTCGACCGTCGCGTTGACAATCTGCTCCATGAAAGGTTGCCGTAGAATATCGCATTCGCAAAACCGGCTCAATAGCCACAAACATCGGCCTAGCAGATATGGCGACGCTTGACTCTCCATCAACATCTTGATCAGTGCCAAATACTGTCCCATGTCGAAGCTGGCCGGGCTTTCCACGATCATGTCCTTGAAGGAACCGACCGCCAGCATGGACGATTCGTGTATTTTCCACCAGTGTGGGTTGCCCGCATTGCGATCCACCTCCGCGACAGCACTATGCTTTCCGAGCGCTTCGGTGAAACAAGGCAGCAGCTGTTTTTCATACTCCCGGCCCACTATCAACAGTACGTCATGTGCCGTCACACGTATCGTAAACTCGACACCTTGCTCGTCCTCATCGTCGACAAACTTTTCCGGATCTTCTAGCCATTGGCGGGCCTGTTCCTCCGTGATCTGCATGTACAGCACGGTAATGTACACGAGATCGGTCAGCACATTCATGATCGCTGTCTTGTACTTTTTCATCTCGATGATCGTGTGCACAAACTCGAATATTTGCAATATCATCTGCACAAAATCATCCACTACGTCCTCATCCTGTTCGGTACCGTTAAATGGAGCTGCCTCGATTTCGTTCACGACGACCTTCACGTAAAAGTCAGCGAGTTGCGTTAGCAACTGCCAGATCGTCGGTAAGATTGTACCCACGTACGGTTGCACGAACTTGGACATGTCGGAAATCATGTACTTCAGAACTGCAAATAAACAAAATGATTAAATATGGCGGCAAGGCGGTAATTAGTGGCGATAAGCTTACTTTTTATTATTTGCGTCTTCAGCGGGAAGCTGCTGTGGGGACCGTTCGGTGCCGTTAAACCTTCGATTAAACGCTGCATAAAGTTTGGCAGCACCGGGTTCAAGATGGCGAACTTTTCCTGGCGCGTTTCAATGTTTGTGTTGATGCTTCGTAACAACGAGTACAGTATTTCCACCGCATACTTGCGCGCCGTTACGTTGTACTGGTTGGCGGCTGTAAAAATCCGATACACCTCCGAAAGGATCAACGGAGCCACTTCGCCGACCTGTCGATCCAGCTCGAGTGTAAATTCGGCCAACACTTTCATCGCTCCATCTACGGAGTTTTCCGTGCCGCTCAGACACTTGACAATGACGTCGAACAATTCCTGCCAGTCTCCTGGCCAATCGTACAGTGCAATGTTGGCTATGCAGTAAGCTACGACCGATCGAATCTAGGACAGCAATATAGACTTTGTGATAAACTCTATTCGTGAAACAAAAGAACCGGTTTGAATGTTATGCGCTTACCTTGCTGTTTTGATCGTACAGACCCTCCGGTAGAATCTGTTTTATCCTGCGCTTTGCTTCATCATTCGCTAGCAGGGCTGGTGTTGTACTAGCAGCACCGCCACCAACATCAGATTGGTCACCAACAACGTCGTCGTCATTCCCATCGGCCCAGCAATCGTTGACGTACTGTTTCAGCATTACGGATGCCAACTGTCGTAAACCAATGTGTATCTGCTGTTCGATAGTAAACTCGGCCAAAATCACTCCGTACCCTGTGGATATTCCGTGGAACCGTCATTAAACCAACAAGTTCTACCCTTGCTCGCACCTACTTACATTCGGTAAACTTGAGCTGCGCCAGCCGAGCTTCTGCAGATTTACGCTGCTCCGAATCGGGGTGTAATATCTTCTCCAGCTCCTCAAACATCGCCTGCTTCACGGCGTCCGAATTCTGTGCCATTTTCACAATGTCGACACCACTGTACACAACACAATACCAGGTCGGTGCTGCAGTAAATGTACGCTGGAAAGCCTCGTGGTTTTTTTTTTTCGATGCGTCCAAATCAAAATATTTTCCCGGCTTTTCACTGCTGAAAGAACTGTCAAACTACGGATCTGAACTAGCGGAGACCAAGAAAAATGCTTGAAGAAGACTGTTCTTGAGGGTGGGGTTTGCATTCCAGGAAATAAGTATAGTAAATAATATTAACAAAAATATCGTACAAATTATTTTATTTACGCAATGCGGACTGTCGAAAGGAATTTTCGAACAGGTTCGAGTTATATGCGAACCTTGACTTTGCCATAGGAAAATCTTTTATGGCATATCCCACGATTTTATAGCAAAACCGCACTCGCTGCTGAAATGTCATTCTTTATTGCCGCCGTCAGTTCGACGTACCGTGCTGTTGCCAAACAGTGAATAGCTTTGTAAAAATGCGTGGATCTATACCGGATCGGTAATGTTTTGTACATTTTTTTAATAATTTTGTGCTTAGAAATGACAATGGCACACGATTTTCTACTAGACTGTTGTTTCTCCATTACAGATGGCTTGCTTACAGCTGCTATGGCAGGACCCTGATAGATAAATTCGTTGCCCTAAAGGTGCCACTGTCGAGCGTAAGTAGTATAGCGTTTTTTTTTTTTATTTCTGGGAAAACATGTCTACTTGCCCAGTGGCGATAAGATACCGGGAACGAACATTGGAACATTAAAACAGTTGCATGCAGCGCTTATAAAACGTTTTTTCGACTTACATGACCAGACTGATAATCAGAAGCTGTGTGTTCTAGTTGTACGCGGCTCTCAAGAATAATTAACGTACCTAGGAGAAAGAGGTTAAAATGATGCTCAAACTATCGCTCTTTTAACCTGATTATGGAACCACAAACACCTACGAAGAAAGGCGTCAACAGAATGGCACGAATACAATGCCCTGATATTGCCATATTGCACGGCAATACGGCACGCGATGATGCATCGCCTGGCAGACGGTCAGATCATGGGAGATAGTCGTTTCCGATTTTGTTTGCCGGACCGGTTGTACCATACGTTTCGATGATGTCGCCGATCACACGCGTCAGACGGCACGGTGTGTACCTTAAATCTGTCCCCCTTTTTGGATGGTCTCGCCGCGAACGGTGCGCACATTTGGACGTGCCGTGCGCGCTGGTTAGTGGGTTTATTTATGTGTCTACGGTGCATGCGTGACACATCACGCATCTCTTCGCCCTGGTACGGTGCGGTCCAGAAACGGGCACGAGCAATCCATGTTGCACACGATTCCGCATGTGTTAATTCCGTTTTGCGCCGACGATGATTCATCATTCCTATGCAAAAGATGCCGTCGTAAAATTCGAGCCCTGTGACGGGCAGCATTGTATGTCAGGCGCTGGTACTGTAATGTTGTGGGAAGGGAGGCTATGTGGTCGATGAAAATGAGACGGCTTGGAAGAGTTTGCCGATGTGATGTGATGTGCCTCTTGGTAGATGCCTTCCGTTTATGCTTGCGGCGAAACTTTGTTAACTGGCAGACGAATAACAAAGCGATCAAATTTACCCAATCAAGGGAAATACCCTGTTTGGGTCTTTTTGAACATAGTTTTGCTACTATCTGCGGAATCGTATGTTGTTTATGTGCATTCTTTATAAGATATCGAATTCTCACTCTGCGCAGTGATCATCTTAAGATCATCTTAAGTGATCCCCGAATTGTGGATGACTCATATTAAATGGCTGTTAAATGGAACAGAAAGGATAGAATAGATAAAATTAATTCTTCTATCCACCTCCCCAACATTAACCGTTAAAACGAATGATCGCTGATCGTTTTTTATGGCAAACAAAATTTTGCTTAATTTCAATTAAAATGTCTTACCTGGTTTATTTAAGAGATCATGATCGATCTCTCCATTAATTATGATGATAGTTCTTTTACTTTCGATACCTCACCAATGGCCATCATCGTGTATGGACAGTTTTTGCCCTTATTCGGTCTAATTACGGTTTAATTTAAACAAAAAGGTAAACATCTTCCTTCACATATCGAATTACCCCCTCCTCGGCATTTCAATAAGCGCAACGAATGGGGCGGGAAAATAACATAACCTTGATAAAAGTGAAGCTTTGAATGAAAATTGTAGTTATTTCCCGCGTGTAAATTACACATCGGACACATTAACCGTGATCGACCCGCGGTACTTTCCACCTTCTCTCTTTCGTGCCGTTAAACAAACAGCAATTTCATCAGCCCCGTTGCAAAACTCCCAGGCCCTCGCAAGCTACCGGAGCCGCGCGTAAAAGGGCAGCCAAGCGTCCAGGCCGATCTTTCGATCTCGTGGAGCGTTCTCTGCACCACCCGAATGTCCTTCCGTTTTCTTTTTCTTGTCGCTGCTGCTGCTTCTACGTACCGTGTTCGTGCGTGTTTTGGATTATTACAAAGTTTAACACCATCCTTCATCGCCAGGATGCGGATCAAGCGGAAGAATGTCTTAATTGTGCAATTTATCTTTTCCGCCTCGCGCGCCACAAGAATTGCGCGATCACATATCGCAAAGTGTGTGTGTGTGTGTGTATGTTCGCCGGCCAACACCGCCACGCCTTGTGACGGGATGATTTTTTGGGGTGGTAGCAGCAGCAGTGCAGTGGTAATAACAATAATAAAACCGTATAGAAAACAAGAAGGAGGAGGCACATGATATCGGGCGACGATCGACGCTTTGGTGATCATCGATCCGGATCGATTCGCGATGGGGATGTCGTGATGTCGTCTTGCCGTTGCAGACTATCAGCCCCGCACGCATTGTGCATGACCATGGCCACACGGTGGTCGCAATCGTCAGCATCACACACCGAGGGAGGAACCGATGTAAACGGATCGATAACGGATCCGCGTGCGCGTCTCGCCAGGACCACCGTAACAGGGCAGAAACAACCAGATAGGGCCGGGAGAAGTGTGCAAAAAGGGACAGAAAAAGGGGGGGTGCCATTAGTATTTGCACTGTTACGAACGAATGAAAGGGATGGAAATAGGTGACGGTGGTGATCTTTTGCCTCTTTAGACCACAGCGAAGAGTGCGATGCGATTATATTTTGATAGCGCGAGATGCTGCCGAGACGATCCGATGGCCAGTGTCCCGGGAGGCAGGGAGACCGGCGGCCGGAAGGGGGAAGGGTTGGGTGCTGGAAATCCCATTTCCTCATATTTGGCACCCACGGAGTAGCTGCGATGCAGCAAAGCTATTATTATGTAAAATGTAATATAACAAACATTCTTCGCCTTGGACACACTGTTCGTGTCCCGCGTGGCTGGGAACTCTGTTGTTGCATAGTGTCGTCCACTTGCATTATTCGATTTCGAAGCAATTCATCGACACCCGGCTTGTTGTCTTCTTTACCACCAATTGCATCGTCCGTGTTTTTTTTTTTGCACATTCCAAACCTGAACTCCCCGGCTGCAGATGGATAGACAGATTCGGGGTGTTGAGTCTGGTGCGCGCGTTCACCATAGTGACAGTGGACAAAATGTCTCTTTCTCTCTCTCTCTCTCACTTCCCCTCGCATCATCATCATCTCATCTGCAGAAAACATCGCAACATCGCAGTTACCGGCCCGTCACGATCACGATGATCATCAAGCGGGGAACATCTTGATATGCCGCGGCTATACTATCCGCGCTATCCCAAACCTGACGACATTCATCGTCGCATTTTTCCGCACTACGGTCTCCCTGTTGTTTGTCGTTTGACAGTCCCGTGTGTCGGGAAGAAAGCTTCAACACGATTGAAGTCGATGTATTAATTAAAAAAAAAAAACGGATACAAAAAAAAAGTCCCACTGAAAAGCGGAGAACGAGAGAACGAGGTAATATGAACGTGATCGCGCGCGCGCCCTCACACCGGGACACTCTTGTAGATGCACACATGTGCGGTAGAGCAAACATTGGCTAAACTGATCACATCACTGGCAGTCAGCAGCAGCATATCAGCATCGGCAGGGTGAAGAGGCGAATACGATCTTGATACGAGCCCGGTTCGTACGGTTTAATGTATTATTATTGATAATTAATATTTTTTGCTTCTGTCCTCTCGCTTGCCACTTCTTGGTGTGGGCACGTATAATTGAAAGTAGACCACCGGCGTTGTTGCCCGATCGCCAAATCGATCGATTCGTCACACGAACCCCAACACCAACCCCAACCCGGTCTCGTTCGTGTTGTATGTCCGTGTCTGGGTAGACGGGCAAGGATCTTGGGAGCGCTCAGAAGCCACGATTTGTGCGACAGCGACACATTCCTGTTGGGTCCTTTTTTCTTCCGGAAATTAAATCCACCTGTGTTTGCGAAGAACCTGCGCAAAGTATGTATGACTGTGTGATGCACACGAAACCGATCCGGCTGTACGCGTAAAGCGAACGATTAGGCGGCTTGATGAGGTTTTGCTCCGAAACCAATCATACAGGGACAGGGGGTAAATGAAGTTTACACTGGTGATTAGTTTGATTAGATCGATCTCGTGCGTCTTGTGACGATCGGTTTCTCCGTACCTTAATGACCCGGAACTGGGAAAGGGGGGAGGGGAAAGGTGAAGGGGTGACGTGGAACGTAACGCTAAATTACGGGAGGGGTATTGCAAAATGTTTACTTAAGGCAAGCAATTAAAGCGCAAGCAATGATGATCATCAACCTCATCGTATATCTCGGCGTTGTATTTGTAGTCCATTTGTTGGTTGGCGAGTGTGAGCGTCGGTTAACATACAATCTTGCCGCTTAATGTTGGAAATTGATCATTTAATCGATTAATTACGCTGTATGAGATTATAATGCGAGCGGAGGAATGAAGATGTTCGAGTGTTCCTTATCCAAAAGTTCCGGGCAAATGAAGATGGTCAAGAGTTTATTATCCAAAAGTTCCGTTCAAATGTGTTGAACCAAGATTTCGTTAGCTTTTATGTAAAGACGATTATTGTTAATCGAGAGCATCATCAGACTGTTCACGGTAGCTTTGGGAAGAATATTAAAAGAACTTCCGAAAAATGTTGAAGCTCAAGCTTTTCTGATCCTCAAGTGTTTCTTGTGAGAGAAAATCCGAGAATGAAAAAGGTCGTGTCAGGTACGATCGCGGGAACGTCTGGAAACATAATATTCTGGGTCTTCTGAGGAAGAGAAAGTCCATTAGGCGAATACGTGGTGACGGCCGTCGGACTGTTTTAAGCGACCGTAGGCACCGAACTATTGTGTTTGACGAATCTTTGGTGAGGAGTCATTCAAAACAAGCATCGATTCTCAAAAGATTCACGAATCCTTAGGGAAGCGGAGGATCATGTCCCTTGAAGGCCTACAGCGGAATGGTAGTTCAGACCTATTTTTGGCAGCTCGAGTGGAGGTGGAGGGCTGGTAACGGACCAGCTCATAGGTGGCGGTCATAATTCATGATGGCAAGAAGGCCACTACATTCTGCGCGTCAGGTCCTGAAGTGGTGGCAGAAGGCCAAAAAAAAACCGGACAAAAAACGGATTTAGTCCAAGCAAACATTGTCGGAGATACAACGGCTGAAGACTCTGGTGAAAGAGCTATTCCCGTGCTCTGGTCTCCGTGGTTCTCGGCGAACCATTTTAACCAAAACACCATCTATGACTAACGTCCCGACTACATACATGGAGGTACCTCAAAGAGTGGACATAGTTTTGTGAGGTTCTAAATGTCTAGAAGCATAAAATACAATCTAGTTCGTTTTAACAAGTCTTCATTTGGGACTTTTTCCATTAAATTTATATCTTACTAATTGACATTGATTAAATGTACCTACTTTTTGGTGTATTACAATTACCTAACCAAATTTCCTGAGAAATGCAATGTTATTTCGTTTGCTCAATCCCGTATTTCTATACTTTTTCCTACTCCCTCGTCAGTGCGCAAAAGACTCCAGTGAATCTAATGGAGGACTATTGCATCTGGCTTGATTGCGGTCTGATCTTTCGCCATCATATCGATTCCGTCGTTGGTTTAGCTCGTGTGATGCATAGAGCTCATTAAAAAAATTGCTTTGGACTTCAAATTGTATCAAGGCGTATCGTTGGTCAGGTCTAGGCTAGAGTATTGCTCAGCAGTTTGGTCACTATCAGCAAGGATTCACATCGATAGTAACAAACAGATTCAGACGCCCTTCATCAATTTTGCTTTCTGCAAACTCTCTGGCGCTCTCTGCACTTTCCTCTGCACTACCTAATAATGATTCCAGATGCCTCAATCTTCTGTTATTGCTGCCCTGCTGTTGAATTTGTATCATTGTTCCCGATCTACTGTCCGCGATTCCTTTGCATATTGCTCACGTTCCCTCAGTATGAGCCCCCCTCCCCATTTTAAAATTCCAACTAATTTTTCCAGCGACGTACTGCTGTTCCGCCAGGCAAGAAATTTACACCCGAAGACGCAATAAAACAGTTACCGTTGGGACTGATTATTGACCTTACCAACACAAAACGGTACTACGATCCGTGTGATTTCACCACGCGGGGTGTCGATCACGTAAAAGTAGCCGTGCCTGGACAGCTGACACCTAATCAACGCATAGTCCAACGGTAATACTACTGGCAGTTGAACAATCGGCACTTTTCTGCTAAAGAAAACACTTAATCCCGGTTGTCTGTTTTTCTTTTGCTCTCGATTAGGTTCAATGATATAGTGAATGGCTTTTTCAACGATCCCAGCAGCAATGGTAAGTCGATAGTGCCTGGAAGTGTTCACCGATGATGTAATGTATTTAAAATTCTTACCGGCCACGCGGGTTCTGCAGGGAAGCTGATAGGTGTGCACTGTACCCACGGCCTTAATCGTACCGGCTATTTAATTTGTGCTTATATGATCTTGGAACTGGGCTACAATCCGATTGAAGCGATAAACTTGTTCAACGCATATCGTGGCCACAAAATGGAACGGGAGAACTATCTGCGAAGTTTGCGCAGTATGGCACCGAGACAGAACGCTAGTGAGCCGAGTGGACACGACGTGGCACCGCGGGAACATATTCAATCATGGCGACAAAAAAGAAGATCACCTAACATCGAGATGCTGGACAGAGCGGTGAGAGAGCAAGAAAGGATAAGTTGGCGACAGGATAGGACGCAGCAGCAGTACGCTTTCGAACCGAGAAGAGATTATGGGGAAAGATGGCAGCAGCAAAGCTCAATGCGATACGATAGGACACAGTATAGGTACGATAATAATTACCACCGAAACTCACAGTGTGCCGGTGCATTACCGGGTGATCGGGAAAGATATGATCCTACGATCAGACGCATTGTACGTTCCCGGGAACATAACTTCCGAACTCCAGTACATCGGCAGGCGGCAGCACACGAAAAAGCAAAACACACAAGGTTTGAATAAGTTAGAAAATTTTGAATCAGAAAGCAAAAAGCAAACAATTTTCATTTCGGTTTCCGTTGGGTTACATAAATTAAATGTTTAATACGATCAATGACGTGTAGAAACAAAGTAAATAAGAAAAAAACACGCAAGAACACATACAACATAACAATATTTTCTGAATGCGAAGAAGACGAAGCACGAAAGAAAACTAAAAGAAAAGTGTGGACGAGCGATCTCCCATGTCTGTGGTGCTTTTGGCTCTGGAGCTTCAATCCACCCACAAAATGATGATCCGCGCACACTTGCGCGCCGCAGAAGAGATGGCGTTGTTCGTCCGTGTCGTCGCATAATTACAACGATGATTGGCACTATCGTCGTGCCTGTACGTCAAGAATGTCGAACCTACCAGTGTCACATTCCTTTCCCGATCATTTGTTTTTTTTTTTTTTGCTAACGATTGCATTACGCTGCCCCACGAATCTCGATCATTCACTTTTAAATGCATTGTGGGCGCATGGTACAGTGTGTGCCAATTTTGTAACTCTGCTGTTCGGAGCCACAGGGTGCAAAAGCGACAACAGTGGGCTTCACAAAATAGTTTACATTTAAAGTATTTGCCAAATTCAGCACATGTTGATGGAAGAAACAGTGTTGCAACATTGTCGATGGGTGTTAAATTTTAAATGTAACTATCTTGAAACACAAATTTTACCATTTGTTATCATAACTGAAAAGCCATCCGATTTAATCGTGAATTTCTGAATTCTACACATTTTTCCTGTCACATTGTACGAAGCCGCTCATTTTTTTTAAATGGAATTCATTATTTTTGTCTGATTGCCCATTGTTTCCATGCCCAGCCCACAGCCCATGCTCATTTGTTTTCATTTAAAGTAATTCAATAATCCTACGTACGATCACAGACAACTTATCGAAAATCATGCGAAAAATATTGAGTTTGTACTAGCGGTAACGGTGCGGTCACTACGATGTCCGCTGATCAGTATGTAGACGTCAGAGGTTGCGACGTTGCACCCAATGAAGCGTGCAAGCTGTTGCCCGATGTAGGTCAAATTATTATTTTGTATAACCAGAAAACGCAAGAATAAAGCAAATGTACTTCATTTTTGTACAAAAATTTATAGTTATCTACAAACAAAAACGTAATTCTCTTTTTTAGACCGCCAGAGTGTGCAATCTGCTTAAAGTAGGACTTGTCGATATTTTGAACTGGAAATTATATATTGCAAACTAAAATGTTTTAAAAACTGTTCCACGGAATGTGTGTGAGGTACTGTGTGTAGAACAAATCGTGTAGAAAAGAGCGTTTGTCTCAAAGCGATCGCGAACGAGCGAAACGAAATGAAGCAATGTACAGCAAACGCATGTTTGGGTGCTAACCGGGAAGAATCGATTAGCCCAGGGAAATGGCAAGGGAAAGGAAAGTGAGCGTGTGTGTGCCCGTGATTGTAAGCGATAAGAAAGCAAGGAGGAAAAACGTTCGCATCACAGCGCGCGGACTCAAGAGACGACACACTCAGCCGCAAAGACAAAACAACCCAAAGAGGATGACAACACTGAGAAGTAGGGGGAAGGAAAAAAAAACAAAACGAACTACGCGATAGGGACCCGCCGCACACATTACAATAAAGGGCCACCCCGATAAAAAAAAAATAGTTTGCATTATTCATGAAACATGCGTCCTCAACGGCACAACAAAGGGAAAGGAAAATGTGAGATGGAAATGGACCAGCGAGCGAGAAAGAAAGCAAAAACCAATCTTCCAGCGGCAAAACACCAGCCAGTAATGAAGCGTTAGCCAAACCCGCCCTTTGGGGGGGGGGAGGTGGGAGTCCCCCTGTGGGAGGAGAAGCAAAAGGGTTTGGACTAAAAAGTGAAAAAAAGTAAAATATACATATTTCCGAGCACACACAGCAAACCAAACCACTCCAACCAAAACTCCCAAGCCTGCAAGCACCCAGCCAGCGCGTGTTGCCCCTTGCCATCGTTGGCCCCGGAGTCACACAGAAGACAAACGGAGAAAAGTTGACAAAAGTTGATGAAATTGACGAAAAGCAATGAGAAAATATATGAGAAATGCATGTTGTAACGGCCAAGGCAAACATCACTCAATCAGATAACGAGATAAATGGTTAATGAGTGTGATCGAGACGGAGGGATGATATATACATATCATCATCGTTTGGTGCAGACGGCAAAAAGGGGTTGCGGAAACGGAAAGGACGTTGTGTGCGGGAGCCTGATGGACGACGAATGAAGACGAAAGCTGTGTGCGTTCGTTACCGACGTGACAAGTAGAAAGCCCGCAGCCTTTTCGCCCGGGCCGAGGTTGTGGGGGCGTCCGTCAGGCGTGTTGGAAATTGAAGTGCCATTTGCCAGTAACGCCCTTGGGCAATTTGACATTTCACATTTTTAGCCCCGGCTGCAATGCCTAGGCAGAGGAACGGTTGGATGAAGATTTGGAGCGCCAGTTGAAACGGGGAAAAAATGGGGGAAAATGCTCTAAAATGCCAACCGGAGTTTCAAATGCCGACGAAGGCGAAACTCCATTGCTGATTGTACTGGGTTTTTTTCTTTTGGTAGTGTCACGGTTTTGTCAATCTTCCGCTAAATTGGAAGGACAGGTTAGGATTAACATTTTCTTTATTTTTGGCTACTTCGACCCGAAAACGAAAAGAGCTTTTTCGATGAAAGGAGCAACAGAAAATCACCATTGCAACGGAATTGACTGTTTGAATTTACAGCTGATGAACTGTACATTCGCCCGCGGGTACACGGGGACTTTCAATTTAGCAGCACTCCTTCATGAACGCGATTCTTTTTTATTGCCGGCAGACAAAATCAAGTTAGGTACACTCTTCCTTTGTTACGGTTGAGCGTCTATCACTTTTATTTGTCAAATTAAATCGTTAAAGCACAAACATAGATTAAGTTTAGAAAGTTGTTCACTCAACTTTCACTAAACCTGCCTATTTCTCTTATTTATCTTTTCATTTTACACGTAGGATTTTTCTTATTTAAATTGCTGTTTGCTCTTCATCGAGGGTTTTAACAACGCAATTACATTTCTCATGTTTAATTCTTATTCTATGCTTTACATTACAGAGCTCAAAGGAAAAGTTCACTCATCTTTGTGGAATTGTAGCTATAAATAAGAAAAGAGGTCGGCTACCACTACCAGGTAAGCTAATGCGTCCTTGATAGTATAGGCGGTTAGTATCGCCGTCTGTCAAGCAAAAGATCTTGCTTTGATCTTGCTTATTTTTTCACAACCATCAAGCGAGAGGGAACGAGACAGGTAGGCAGAATCTCATTGCGTCTTGTTATGTTCTGATTTTTTAAATCTTTCCTCCATTGTAGTTCGTGTCTTTATCACTCCCATTGCACCTGTCATTCATTCATCTTGAACAATTCATTCATAAGTCCCCCATTCATCATGCGTTCGTTGGGCGCGTGGAATGGATTTAAATATTTGCATGAGCTCTTATCGCAGCGCTGTGATTACTGGCCGGCGACCTTGAGATTTGCTAGTATTGCTCATATTGACAGCTTTTAATTGCAGGTGATGGAACACCAAGAAGGTGTTTAATTTTAGAGAATTTTCTTAAGCATAAGATGAACGACTGCGACAGTTGATATGTGTATCAGTGCTTAAATACTTTTACTCTTCATCGAATGTTTGATACGTAATAGTTGGAATACCCCTTTCCAGCGGGGTTCACCGTAGTGCAATACGCGGGAAACTTCCGAACCAAGAAAAACGTTGAGTACATACGCTGCGCGTAAGTGTTTGCGTGTGCACTCGTCGCAATAGTGAGCGTCATTTTCCCACAGTACCGATCTTGCATCCTCACATCCCCTTTCATCGCGCTAAAGGGCTTAAGCAACGCGAGGAGCGCAGATGAGGTCTGGTTTTTTTTTCGGGCCGGGGAGAGTTGGCGACCCCTCCAGGAATGGACCGGCATGATTTAAGCAGACCAAACAGAGCAAACAAATGTGTGCCGGGCGATGGGGTGGGGGGTTCCTGTTTGGGGGCATACCATACCACACCCAATACGGTTGGACCCAGGCGAGACGATCGTGGAAGGTGGGGGAGACCGAGGCTGGGTTTATCGAACCAATAGAACTTCCCACCGTGGTGCACATTCGCGCCACGATCGGTGTGCAATGGTCGTGATGAAACAGAAACACACGGAACCGTACACCCGTGCGGCGGCGGTGTGGATAAAAGTGACGGCAACGCTCTCAAGGCTGGAAGGGGGTAGGGGGGGGGGGGGGGGGGGGAGTGGTAGCGTTTTGGGCGTCTCAGTCGGCCGTCGGGTGTTTAACAAAAAGGGACAAAACAATAATAGACACGGGGACGCGCATCCTCGCACTGCACTGCACATGATCGTTCAAAACAACGGAGTCCAAATGAAAAAAAGGGCTTACGACGACACCCGCCAAAACCACGCCCGCCTCCCTGCGGCCGAGAGCTCTCCGGACATTCGACCGATCGGCTGGTCGAAGCGGAACATACACCGGGTTGTGCGTACGTGTGCTCCATGGGCCGAGTTACCCGCCAGCCCATTTGAGCCGCGCGCCTGTTTGACGATTTGATTTTGTACAGCAAATATTTGCTCAAAGAAGCACCGCTACATAAAGCAACGCACAAACGCATAAGAATTCCTCCACATCTTGCTCACATTCAAACCCACCAACACGCGGTCGCTGATGAAAAGCTTCCTTTTCCTTTGTGTCTGGGCTGTGGCCATTTCGTATTTATAATTGAAGACACTGTTGGGAGTTTGTGACTCGCCGTCCTTATGGGTGGAGAGTTGGAGGAGGATAAGATAAAGTAAAGCTTATTTTCCCTCTTCGGTGAGAGGAATCTTACAAACAGGTTCTAAGGATGTCACGCAAACTGAAATGTCCAATAAAAGTACTAATTTACTCAAATTTGAGTTAGAATCTACAGCGATAAACGCTTAGCTTGGTTCTATAAGTCCCCAATAGCCCTTATTCAAATTTGAATAGCTTGGTATATCCTTGAATGTCATTACTTGGCTGGAATCATATTTATCCAACATGAAGATTTTGTGATCAAATCGACAATGCGGTTCCAAAGCCGTTCACTAGCTCAGCCGGTGTACCTCTGTGCAGTAATTCTGGACCTATTTATTTTGTTTATTAACTGCTCGTGACTCAAAGATGGTTATTTACGTCGAGATTATCGAGATGTAAAGTATGATTTGTAGTTGAAGTGACTATCAGTGGATGCAAAGTACGTTGAATGTCTTCTTTCTAAATGCTGTTCGTCTAAATGCTAGTTCGTCTAAATTGGATTCTTAAATTAACTCTCAAACTCTCAGGAACTCTTACGTATGATGCGCTTGTTGGATTGAACGGTCGAATCCAACAATGGATGGTCCAACAAGAAGAATTAATGGTTTAGATTTCCGAATATTTTAGTGTCTGAATGTACTTAATGATATTTGGACATCTCTTTTAATAGATAGACACTCTCATATTAACGACTGGTTAATAGAGCTAACTTGATCTTAATCTATCTTTAATACAAATAAAAATAAGAACTATTTCTATAATAAAGTTATGCTATTACTAACATATCGCTGCTGTAATACTATCCCACATTTAGGTATTACTCTTAAGAGATATCTATTCCTCGCACGTTCGCTTCATTATTGAGTTCCGTGCTGTAGTTTGAATGTCATGCACTGAACTTAGGTCCAAAAGCTCCGACGCAGGTATTCTAGGTTAGAAGCTCTGAAGCTACGTTATCTTCTTCTGAGTAAAACGCCTAATTAAGCTATGAAAATCGACGTTCTCTACAAGATTTCCAATCGATTTAGCATTGACGGCTAATTGCTGGAGCTTTCTTTATTTGCGGAATTGACCATATGCAATTAGTAAACTAAATGCATACACTTCACATCCAAAAATATCAGGATTCTATTTTTGGTTGAACTAGTAAAGTTATACAACACAAAACACAAATAAAACTACCAATGAAACACGTGCGTCAAAGCACTACCGATGACACGGCAGTAAATAGCTCAAAACTGTCAACCCCCAAACGACCGATGCGGAAGACCGTGTGCGCTGGTAGTATGTCAGGGGGCAATATTTTACGAGCAGCAACCTGACCCATAATGGTCGATCCGCGTTGACATTTAACGTACGCAGGCGAAACAAAACGTACTTATTGAATTGGTCGATTAACACTGGCGGACGTTCGTGAATGGCATATGGTTTCGAAATACCATTCCCACCATACATCCTGCAGCTTGACGTTTGATGGGCTGTAGTTGATAATTAGTATCGGTGTGTGTCGATGGTGCGCACGGGAATAGTTTGCTGGGGAATAGCGGTATGCAAATAAGTGCCAGGTTTCTGGAATCGTTTGCAATAAGCGCTGTATGCAGATCTGATTATGGCGCTAGTACGAAGTGGACAAAAAACAGGCATTAGAACAGATGATCCGGTAATGCATCATGACGGTGCAGATATTAGGAACAACCTGCGTCGTGCTATATTTGTAAGACGAGGTGAGGAAAGCTTAATCTTTACTGACATAATATGTTAACATGCAATAATAAAAAAAAATTGAACAAAAACAAACCGACTATCATTTGCCATCAAACAAGTTTTCACGATAACATTTAGCATTTCGGTTTTCCGTGTTTTTTTTTTTTATTACGGAGCCCCAATTATCACCTGCACAAATGGCGTCTCCTAATTCTGCTAGTCGTAATGGAAGCGATTTAACCAAACAAACCAGATAAAAGTGTGCAATAAACTTCTCTCCGACCATTAACCGGGTATAGAAATAACCCAAAGTGTAAAAAAAGCTGACTAAACATCAATAAAATAGAAAAATCCCCCTTCAAAACCAGAAGAAAAAAAAATAGCCATTCGTTTTGGGCAGTCCATGAATGAAATGTACACCCGACCACCGGCCTTTCGTACCGTCATGCGTTGGTCTATATTTGGTTTCCTGAGGAGAGGCCATAAAAATCTTATCAAAGATTGGCAATCGTACTGATCACAGCACCATGCAGCACCACGAATGTTGTTGTTAGATCTCGCTCTCGCTCTCGCCCATATCCCATGTGCAGGCGGAACACGCACGGTGCCTGTGCCGGTGCACTGCATATCAATCGGGCCTTCGGGCCGAGGTGTTCTTTCGGGGGATTTGTTTGCTTCCGCCTGCAGGTTATTTTAACCATACATTCCCGTACCGTTTGTCACCTTCTGGGTGAAACTAATCCGGGCGCGCATTCCTGCAGCAAATAGTGCGGCAAATGGTGCGATGGTTTTTCTGGCACTGGGATAAAGGCAATCCGGCTCTTCCTGGTTGACGTGTTGCGGTGCTATTCCCGAACGTGTTTTTGTTGTTGTTGTTGTTGTTGTTGTTTGTTTTCTTTGCTTTCGGGGCTATTGGCTATCTTGCTCACTTTCTTGCTATTTCTTTGATTTACGATCGGTCCTCGTTATTCGGAAAAGCTCCCCCGGCGCCACCCTCCCTGGTGGCCACGCTGATATGCTATCTGCGCGGGATCCGTTCGCTCCGTGGCCAGGATGTTAGTGTGTGTGTGTGTGGTTGACGCTGTGACCTGGAGCATTGAGCGGCGGGAGGGCCAATAAATGATTGATTAGCAATTGGCCTGGGGTGATCGCTGAGCATACCGGAAGATAGGTGATAGGATGAAGACAACCGGTGGGTGAAGAAACCGACACAATACAGCACAGTACTATTGTTTCGCTCATCTTTACCGCATTCCTCGGATGGGCTGCGGTGGTGATGTGATAAGGATGCCGTCGCGCGTAAGGATGCCAGCAGGTGGATTCCACCCGATACACCAAGACACTTGCAGGTGGATAGGGATTATCACGACACGATTATCAAAATGTACATTCCTGGGCGGTGACAGGCGTGGAAAGGAATTCCATCCTGATCCATGGAATGATTAGTGGAATGGTATTCTTTTATTTTGTTTTGGGGAGGAGCGTCCACACGACCACACCGTGAATGATTTGAACCGGATTTAATGGTGATTTATTGCATCCGTAGGTGATACCATTATGCCAGACGCGGATATTTGTCTGCATTAACACTTGCAGCTCGGTATCAATTATTTGAGCCGGGTACGTTTAATTCTGATCAGTACAAGGGCCGCCATAAATATTGTCCATCGCTGGTTATGACTTTTCTGCATTCTTTTTGAGAAAACCCGAATTCTTAATCAAAGAATCTCCATTATTGAAGGAATCTACGAAACAAGGCATTGTCAGATGTGGGAATGGAGCAAATGTTATTCTGGTGAAGCTGGATAAAACCCACATTTGACTGCAATTGGGTGAACTTCAGGATATTTCTAAGTCAGCACCAGATTAGTCTGGGAAGAGCACCAGGTCTACAGGGGTTGTTCGGAGCACTGAACTTGATTCCAGAATCGAAGTGGAATCGTGAGTATTCTCCGAATTTGCAATGAATAATTCTGAATATCTGAGAAAAGCAGCGAATAGGGTAGAATCCTTTATTTTACTGTTTCCTAACAGGTTATCACTAGTTTGTCATCTAGACTGACAATTATTAGACACAATGTCAATCGAACAGTTCGAATGCTCAATTGCATCGTCAAGTACACGTCTTTACTCTTGCTGCATGTTCATATTCTGCTCTGATATTGTTATCAATTTTAACTACACATATTAGCCTTGAAATGCGCAGGGTGTCGAATTTCCTGGATGAGGAGGTCGAGGATAGATTTTCCTCGTTTGACACTAAGGTTCGAGGGCTAAGCATTCCTTTTACGCAATGTGCTATATGACCAGGTGTAGCCTCCAGCATGGAGGGATGAACAACGAACATCCCACGCAACTCAAATGCATCGTCTGTGATGACTTTCCTTGCTATTCTTTGGAAAACAGCATTCAAGTTCAACGCCTCGTACTTCTACACCTAGTTTTTGGTGCACGTTGTTGCATTCAATCTCCAAAACCCTTACGGAGATGAGCACCACGAGTTACAGCAGGACGGTGCACTAGAATTTATGGGACTTTAGTCCATACCTGGTTACTTATCCGACATTTTGGCCCTTAAAGTACATGGTACAATAATCAAGTAACAAATGTGCTGATGCCATTCGATTACCATACATCTCACCCTGATTTATGGTGTTTGGTAATACGACATAATCGTAGCAGGAAATTCCCCTATCGCCTACCATTTCCAAACCGCTTGTTACTTGTGTACGTGACATTGAAGTTCAATGCAGCTCTTCAAAATGATTATGAAGTTACCTTTCAATAAAATAATAAATGCTAGCAAGTTCTTTAGTTAATGTGCTCTTAAAATAGGACTTGCAGACGTATCGAGCATTCGAAGCAGATCGAACGATCACGAAACGATCGTGTTGAAATGTTTGACGATTTAATCACATTCATTGGGATAAGATTGCAAAGATGTGCGTGTTTCGGATGTCTATAATTGTTGGCTCCTCTCCCTTGGTGTGATGTAAAACGGCAAGAACAAACACCCGCCTATCGCGGTACCTGATCAGCGAAACATTTGTTTTGACGCCACAAAAAAAAAACTCAATCTTTTTAAGAACCATTCTTAGACGGGATCATGATCGTTTCAAGACAATGCGAAAAATGAGACACGACAAAAAAGGAATAAAAAAAACGGCCGGTAGCTTCCGATCCCCGAATTGTGGACCATGAAATTGAAATTTAATGGACCACGCCTTGGTTTTGCGATTATCTGTGTACGGTTTGAGCGGTTTCGGTGCGTTAAGAGGTGCCTTTTTTTGTATGCAAAACCGCTCAATGTGGCGAATTTTCCGAATGCCCGGGAGGCTGGTGCAGAATATGCAGACTAAAAGCGAACCCTTGTGCGCGAGAGGTGAGAGAAACATGCAAATCAACCCCATAAAACCCGCACCATGGTAACAAGGTACCACATAACACACGAGCTTAATTCAATTATGCGATCATATGATCGTATCCGTTTTTGGCGTTTCTTTTTGTTGCTGTTGTTTGTTCGGTTCGTCTCCCCATTCCCCCCCTCACCCTGTTGCTGTCTGCTTCCGGACGAGATGCAGGACTGCACTGCCCGCGGTACTTTAAACAAAATGTGAACTTTATTATGAATAAAAGCATGCGCTCTAATGAAGGTACACGGTGTAACAAGATAAAACCTCTTGGCACCTGCTTAAGGGAACGGAAAAACAACCTCAAATGGGAAGCGAAAAAAAAAAGGAATGGTAATGTTGCTTGTAAGATTGATCATACTTTGCATACAACGAGCAAAAAAATGACAGTTTTGCAGCCACTGTGTGTTGTGTTGTTGGTGCCCCCGGGATTGGCCTTTTTTTTGTAGCCTCCGATGTGCGGCAGATTTGTGAAGCATAAAGTGCCGCGAGCTGTTGTCTGTCCTTATGCTTTTACGGTGGAATTTATGATTGTTATTTGCTGCTATTTTTATTGCGTATCTCTGCGTAACTGCGCACACATTGCAGTGTTGAAGGGAGAGTGTGACACGAAAGACATATTGTTGAGGAAAATGTGCAGTTTAAAAGCTCTTTGGATATGTGATTAGCAAACATCCCTATTATTCATAGGTACATCTAACATGCAGATGCAGTACTTTGCGTGTGTTTGCAAAGCATTATTTTTTTATACTGTTATAACAAATTGAAACAATCATAAAATAGATCGTCATGAAAAACAAAACCCATATTTTGTGAAAAAGAAAAGATATTAAACGATATTTAGTGATTTAAAACGATCAATGACCGGCGAACTTTTTATGAAACGCTAACATGTACAACTTGGATTATCAGCAGTGCAGGTTTTGTTAAGTCTAAAAATATGACGTGTTGATAAAGACGTTTGAATCAACGAACCTACTACTAACTAAGGATCCCGGTCGCTTCAACGGCATCATTCCATCCATTTTTTGCCTACCACGTCTGTCCATGTGGATGTTCAAAACAAACTACTGACGGGGTTGTCCGGTGTCAATCTAATGACATGACCAACGCAACGGATCCTGGCGAGTTGAATCCGCTGTACGACAGTAAGTTCGCCGTACAGTTCGCAGAATTCGTCAGTGTAGCGGCTCATCCTTTGTTCTTCCAGACATACGGGCCAAAAAACCTTCTGAACATCTTCCTCTCGAGCACGGCTAAGAGGGTTTCGTCGGTTTTGGACAAAGTTCATGCCTCAGAGACATGTGTGCATTGCGGAACTGTATAGTTTCTATTAAGTATCAGCTTTGTTTGCCACAACAGATTTTTTAAGAATAGAAGCTTCTTCAGATTGTAGAAAACTCGGTTGGCAGCCAGGTTCTAGGAGCGTACCTCAACATCAGTTAGCTGTTGTCGGTGCTGACTTTTGACCCAAGATAGGAGACATTTGGGAAGACTTCAAAAGTACGCTCGCCTATCTGCGTAACATGGGATTTGTTAGCTGGCTATCAATTTTTGGCCTAGTCGATCTTCAACCAGAGGTTTCCCGTCGCCTGCTTAATCCTTTGGTCAGTAAACCAATGATGTCTATGTCATCAGCGTATGCCAAGATTTGAATTGACTTATAGAAGATGGTCTCCGAAATATACACCTCAGAGTCGCAGATGGCCCTCTCCAGCGCTAGGTTAAAGAGTAGACAAGCTAGTCCATCTCCTTGGTTCATACTCTTGGTGGTAGTAAAGGGCCTTGAGAATTTTCCATCCACCATCACCTGGCGCGGGACGTTGGTCATTGTTATTCGTACTAGTGTGGTAAGTTTGGCCAGGATTCCAAAGAAGGTGCGTCGTTAAGTTTTACCCTGGCTATGCTGTCTGCTGAAGTTGGCCTGTGCGGCCTTGACGTCGATGAAGAGATGGAAGGAGTGTAGCTGCTGCTCCGTCATATTCTCCAAGATCTGCCGCATGATGAAGACTCTCGTCGTTCTCCAACCAAAGGTTTTCCGTCACCTGCTCAATCGTTTCTTCAGCATCCGTTACGTAGGAGTACCGTAAACCAATGATGTCTATGTCATCAGTGTATGCCAAGATTTAGATTTACTTGTAGAAGATGGTCCTCGAAGTTTGCTCCTGCGAGTCGCAGATGGCCCTCTCTAGCGATAGGTTAAAGAGTAGACAAGCTAGTCCATCTCCTTGGTTCATACTCTTGGTGGTAGTAAAGGGCCTTAATAGTTTTCCATCCGCCATCAATTCGTTCGCACTAGTCTGGTAAGTTTGGTCAGAATTCCAAGGGAGCTCGTTGCGATGTAAAGTTTTACCATGGCAATGCCGTTGTAAGCGAGTTTGAAGTAGGACGTACGACGGTCTCTAGTTACGGAACGAGGTTTAAATGCCACATTTTTGCTAATTAAACACCCGTCGTGAATTTAGACGAAAGCAAGCAACTAAGCGACACTACCTAGCCCAATCTAAAATCGCTTCTTTGTGACACTTCTAATCAATAAGACTGCACCATAAATTAGAGATTAGAAGAAACACGTTTCACGGAAGCTGCCCAGTTAAATAACCGGTAATATGCCGCAACGCGGGTTTTTTTTTAATCAATTAACTCTTTCGGTTAAAAAAAATCACTTTACTCATCCCGCCTGCTAATTGATGGAGGCTTATGGATGCGGATTAAGCTGTTGCAAGGAAGTGTGTCCCATTTTTTTGGCGGGAAGAATTTTTTTCTTCCACATGCCGCCAGATTAATTGGCGTCGTTTCAAGCCGACGACAATGTTATTGTGATAATGATAGGCAACGATTCTATTTTTATTATTTTCTAGAAGCTTTGCCTTAATCCAACGACATTTTTATCAAGCTCTGTTTTGTTGCGTCTATTGCGATGACAGATCAAAAAGTCAAAAGTGGTAGCATAATGGTAGGCACTGCCTACTAGACAGCATTGATGTAAGCGTGTTATGTCGGTATAGTTCCTTCGCCATGGTCACGCGTATGCAGCTATTTATTTATTGGTTTCATTCTTGCTGGCAGCTCGCTTGAAAGACTCGTTGAATAAAATTGTACATTGCATTGCCACGTCGGTCACATTCACTTCAGACAAATGGATCGGTTTGATAATCGGGCGGAGATTTATTTGATAGCCCTTTTTTATGTTGCTCGCGCCTTTATTACACACGGCACACAAGCAAAATGATGGCACACAGCTCATTAGAGCGCACACTAATCCGCGTGTTGCAGAACGAACGCGTAATACCCATTGCCTATTGCCGTTCGATAAATCGACCATGGTCGTACGGTAACAACAGCAGACGAAAAAAAAGGGCATCGGTTTCGAGACGCTGGAAGCCACGCGATCGTTACGTAGCGAGAGATGTAATCCTGATGGGGACAGATAAGATAGCGTAACCATTTTCGTTAACCGTCTTTCCGTTCGCGAATAAGAACAGATGATAATCGTAAAGCACACTCCACTGTTCGGAGGAACAGGTTGGCAAGATAAATAGGAAGCGTATCAGGCGCTGTTCTAATTTCTTCCTGCGCCATATTTCTGGTAAGTTTTCCAGCACCGGAGAACATTATGTTAAAATGGCGTTCCGCCTTCCTAAATGTCACCTCTGGTAGTGTGGATTGTTTGTTCTGTGTTGTTAAAATTCCTTTGCGTGCCTATGCGTAAGCAAACCCGTCAGGTTGATCCAATGAATCAGCGCGGGGGCCGGCTGTGGACGGAGCGAAACGCTTGCTGTGGTGGATTGTGGCGGAAACTACAGAACTAACCCGCACATTGTAGGGATGCTTTTATGCAAATGTTTGATCTGAAGATTCCTTTCGTTCGGCACAGAGTGCGTAAATTACAGTGGTTAACGTTAGAATGTGTCGGTACGATATGGCCCACCCCGTTTTGAGGGTGATCGATTCAGGCGACATGGTGGCATTGTTTTGTATTGATATAGCAAACAGTAGGCGGTAAAATAAAGAAACATGATCTTGCACAAAAATTCTATTATTTTGGATAAACCGTCGCGCGTGCCTGCCAATTCCTGCCCACCACTGTGGGGCGGATCTTCAGATCAGCAGCTTGACACACAAAATTCTTCCTTAACAAGGTGACACGCGATGCAAAGGATGGGAAACTGAGGTGATCGGTCACACCAGTTGTCCACACAGACGCACACAAAAACTTGACCACAGCAGGCAGGTTCCTTTCGCTGTTTGCTTTAGCTGGTTGGACGGATTTGTCAACAGTGTCACCCTGCCGCAAACGGGGGAGTGTGTGTGTGTGTGTGGGAGCAGTGACGAGGGGGCGGTGCGCCAAACACCGGTGGAAGATCTGCAGATTGTGCGCGCGCTGGGTGATCGTTTGAAATTTTTGCCATCACACATCGTTCACACCTTCGCATGTTGTCACACGTAACCGTGTTGGCAAAAGAACAATAAATAACACATCCTTCGGGCGAGAACCGTTGCGCTGGCGCCATGGATATCGCGGCTTATGGAGTCTCGCGGCGCGAGCTGTCGGGTGAGGCATCCATGATGTGCTTTTGCTCTTTCCAGCCGCACGACCACCACCTAGCAATATGTTTGGAAGGTATGCATGGAGACGAAATTGTTCCGACCCGGGGTGACGTGACGTGTTACAATGGAGAAACTTGTAGTTGAAGGTTACGAGTTGCTCGATCATCTTGACATTTGGTAAATGGTGCTAATGGTACCATCAGTGAAACGAACATTGGCTGCACTTCCTCATCCTGAGGTAGATCACTAGACACGATGCTTTCACATTTCTGCACTAACTTTTCTATCCACTATCCACCATCCGAAGCAGATGAGTGAGTGCCTCAATGCGTTGCATTAGAAAGCCTCCCACAGATAATGGTTTGTTGATCGTTTCTTGAGGCTTCAAAGGACACGTAGCAAGCGGAACACGTGGATCGCAACCGGACCACCATCAGCCCGGATTGTTGTTTGTTTAAGATTCCTTATCGTGCGAATTCTTCCACGGGGGTTGTTTAGCCTATACACCAGTTTCTCTGCAGCAGTTCAAGATAATTGAAGGAGCCCTGCGGACTGTTCTTACCGATTCTCGCGGGAAACTGGGAGCTCTGGGCCACTGAGGTTAGAAGCAAAATGGCCGTGGTTGGGTAAGTGTCGTGGTGAAATTAGTACCCACTGATGTTACGATTGAGTAGTTAAAGTGACTGTGATTTTTTCAATGTCTAATAAGGTGCTTTTGTTTTCTCTTTTGCCACACAACAAACAATCGGAGCGGCACATAATGAGGTAAGTGGATGCGTTTTATCTTCCTCCTTCGTTTAATGTTTGAAAGTTGATTTTATTTAGTATAGATTTCCAATATTCCGCAACGCATTGATTATTCATTTCGGGGGGACATGTTATAAGTTGTCTCAGGTGACCCAAATTTTCTGGCGCAATGAATCACCCACTGTTGTGCTGTTTGCCTGAACACCGTAAGAAACAATGGTTTCGTTGGCATTAAAGTAAAAAAAAGACGAAGAAAAGGAATAGACACACACACACAGCTCGTTGCTCTAATCGCTTTTTAATGTGACAAAGAGCTGCTCATGATAGGGAAAAACCCTTGCGTACTTACAATACACACACCCCCATTACGAGCCAGGAAGACGCGCTGACATTTACACCCCTATATCTGGGCGATGGTGTGGGCGTTGTAGGTCCTTCCCTCCCGCATTGGTTTCGGTTTTTTTTTGGGGGGGTGGGGAAGGAGGGTGGGTACTTGGTTGACTTGGTACACGTAGTAAACTACCAACTCATCGAATGATTGCGGCTAGTGGCGCTCCACGTTTGGCGCACCCTTCTTCTTCTTTCACGGCTCAAGGTGCTTCTACCGGGGAAGGGGAAGAATATCAACCAGAATTGCTTACCCTTTTGTCAAAAAATCACTCTCCCCCCCTCTCCCACCTCCAAGAAATATGGGCGCCACCAGTTCACCGTGACGAGGTCTTTGCCGTAGTGCGTTCTCGTATCTTCGTCTCACGGTGGATATCTTTCTTGCGTACATATATTTGTATCCCGACAGCACCAATTATGATATCGTACGCGGTACGGTTTGGGGTGCGAAGTGTCGTGTGGTGTGTAATCAATAAACATTAGTTTCAAAATTTGACACCCACCCCGGCACGGCAAGCGGTTCGATTAATATTTCATTTCCGCGCGGGGTCCTCACACTGTCATCTGTGCGTGTGGTATGGGTGCGTCCTGGAGCGTCCCATCACACTGCCACAACTTCCAAAAACCCCCCCTCCCCCCAAAGAGACTCCCCCCCTGCCATGAGAGTTCCGAAAAAAGATACACTCCGGAATATGCTTGTGTGTGTGTGTGTGTTTATGTGAAGATATTCACTTTTGGGCTTTCAACCATTGCTTTACGCACGCAATTTTGTTGGGGCGTCTGCCTACATAAACGGTTCCCGCGGTGTGCTACGAGTGAATTCAGCGCAAACCATTATGGCAAAAGCGCAAGTAACAGTAGGAAATAAAACAAAAAAAAAAACAAAAGGAGCCCCTGTCGAAAGGAAAACGAAAAACAACCAAGATAACGCCAGCCAAAACCTTTCGCGCGGGCGAGAAATTCGTCTTCGGCCACAGAATGGGCGCCCAGCACCACCACCCGCACTTGTAATGGGGCGGGTGGTTCCGTGTTGTTGTAGTAGTTGTTGTTTTTTGTTTTTTTTTGCTATCGTAGTATAAAAACCCCTCGAAACAGCCGGAACGCTACTTCGCACCTTGTCGCACACCCCACAACCAAGCGCCATCGGTCCGTGCGGGGCCGTGGTCAACCATCGATCGGCGTCGATATAATTTAATCTTATCGTGTCCGGCGAGCATGGCCGGCCGGCGGGGGTATTGGGGAGAGTGACGCGATAAGGTTCCACAGTATGGCACAGAAAACCGGGGACTGTATGGCCGAAGGCGCCAATAAAGGGAGCCTCATGTGGTTTTTTGCTGTTGCTGTTTTGCTTAAGTCACCGTAATTGTTTGGGACGAACAGAGTTGTCAAAATGTGGCGCTAAAGGTGTCGAGTAATGAGGGAATGAATGATCGAGGACCATCTCCAGCTCAGGAACATGATCAAGAGTTTCTGTTTCTTGTACAATCGTTTAGTTTAGGAGTTCAGTTAACGAAAATTTTACTGGACATCAGTTCTCTTTTCTGAAGAGATCTTAGACATCCCTTGGAACTGTTTAAAGAATTTCTGTTCCTAAAAAGATCGTTTAGCTTAGTAAACGAAGATAGAACTGGACATTAATTCTCTTTCCTGGGGAAGATCTCAGACATTTATAACCTTTATAAGAATTCCTGTCCTTAAAAAGACAGTTCAGTTTAAAAACTAACACTAAACTGGACATCAGTTTTCTTTTCTGAAGATCTTAGATCTTAGACATCCCTTAGTAAATGAAGATTGAACTGGACATTAATTCCTGGGGAAGATTCCTTTCCTGGGGAAGATCTTAGACATCATTTATATCCTTTATAATAATTCCTGTCCTTAAAAAGACCGTTCTGTTTAAAAACCAACACTAAACTGGACATGAATTCTCCTTTCCGAAGCAGCTCTTAGGCATTATAGCCATTTATAACTTTTTAAAGAATTCCTAACCCTAAAAGTTCGTTTAGTTTAGTAAATGAAGACTTAACTCGACATCAATTATCCTTTCTGAAGAAGATCTTGTACATCACTTAGAACTGTTTAAAGAATTTCTGTTCCTTAAAAAATCGTTAAAAAGCTTAGTACACGAAGATTGAACTGGACATTAATTTTCTTTCCTGGGGAAGATCTCAGACATCACTTATAATTGTTTAAAGAATTTCTATTCTTAATAAGATCTTTTTTTTTAGTAAACGAAGACTTAACTGGACATTAGTTCTCCTTTCTGAAGCAGATCATAGGCGTTATAGCAATTTTCTAACTTTTTAAAGTATTCCTGACCCTAAAAGATCGTTTAGCTTAGTAAACGAAGACTCAACTGGACATCAATTCTCGTTTCTGAAGATATTCTCAGACATCATGAGATCACTTAGAAGCTTTACAGTTGGTACACTCAAATCCAACCAAACATAAGAGATGGCGTTAAATTAAGGGCTAATAATGATTGCTTGCAATCAGCAAGCGCGTCAAGTGCGCAAACGAAAATGCGGCACAGGCCGCAAACTGCAACACTGCTCCGATACATTATTTCATGCAATTAATTTCCGCATTCTTCGCTTATCTTGCGCCCTGCATCAGCTGCACCCTGTCTCGCTGCTCACACTCGTGCCTTGGCACCCGCGGGACACACACACACACACCCTTCACAGTTACTCGGTTGGTTGTACTTTCGGTGCACAAGAGCACCGATAATGACGCCGTGATATTGGTGGTGTTGGCTGCTGCTTCGACACTGCAGCACTTCTAAATATGAATCATGTCGCAAGCATCTCGATGGGTTGCCCCACTTTATTTGCGCTTCATTTGATTTTCACCTCGTCCTGTATGTGTCCGGCCGGGAGTTTGTGTGTGTGTTCTGCAGTTGACCTAGGCCCTGCGCGATCTCTCAGAACAAGGGAGTATCGTCGTTATTCTTACTTTCATAAATGCGTCAATTGTGTATCGAAAGTTTTTGGAGCAGAATTTGAACATTAACCCCCGGGTGGCTTAGATTGTTGAGCGTTTGTTTGTCGTGTTTTCTCCTTTATTGCTTTTATGGCCGACAATTGGTGGCTCTTCAACACGCTCCGAACTAACGCGCCTGTTTGCTGCTTATCGGTGATCGGGGGGCAATTATGGTTCGTTTTGATTCCAAAGGGTCATTTCGAGGGGTTTCTTGATTTCGGAGAATTCTCAGCCGTACGTGTCGGTGACATGCTAGACGTGTAATATGCCATAAAATGTAAAATGAAGCTCATTCTCGCTATTCATTGGGAAATTTTGTTTACTTCGATGGTTGAAATAATTGTTTCTCGAACGTACAGATGCAGCACGTACGGCATCATACGACACGTGCCAAAATGGAAATATGTTCTGGATTTGTATTCCATATTTTGTGAAACTCTTAAGCATATCTGAAATAAACTTTCACCTTCGATTGGGTGATTCACCTGCCCAACGTTAGGAAATTTCGTATCTGTATCTCTCTAACTGCGTAGGGGGTCTGTATTCGTTGTTGTTGGTGGTGGCATTGTCACACAGTAACGAACACAGCCCACATCTTGATAAAAAAAAAATTCCGTGTCCCAAAAATCACCTTCCGGAACGGCCAGAGGGGGAATTCCCTTGTTGCCTTTGTCAGTTGTCAGCCGATATGCGACATGTGCACCACTTCCGGCCTTGTCTTGCCAGTTGCTGGGGAACATAATTTCACGGAGTTGCCTAATCAAATCACATCGAACAGTGACAGGACCGTAGCCCTGTCATCCTCCGTTCGGGGAATAACGTCGCTTATTATTTTAGCAACGAAACAGTACGATGTTAATCCTTGTACCGGTGGCTGGGCTACTTCCATGTCCATGTCTCACTTCAGGGACGGGGTGAGCAGTATGCGGCGTGAGACGGCAACAATTATCAGACAAATTGCAGGGCGATCTCCGTTTCGAGAGGCATATCGATACGATGGCAAGCTGTGCGGGCCGCTTCAATAACATTCCACAATGGCTGTTGGCTGTTTTGTTGTTGACCTTCCGGAACGCTGCATAAGCGCTATTTGCCAGGCGCATCGTACGATGGATTGCTTTATTGTCATGCAGCCGAACCAAGTCCCCGGGCCGGTCGGTTGCCGGTCGACGGTTGGTGGATTGTATTTGATGCAATAAATTACATTGTTGCATCTATACGCTGAGTGCATTGATTCATGGTGATGGTCTATGGGAATAATATGTAAAGCTCACGTCACGTTGGGTGTTTGGGCATGTTTTTTATTCGACAGACTGTATTGCGATTTCGTAGGTCGAATATTGATTTATTTTCTTTCAATTCCATTGCCATAACGTGTAGATGAAGGTGAGGTGATCCAGGGTTTTAATAATTCAACCACAAAGTTTCAATACATAGATTAAACTCACAACCCTTCGATGATTGTGACGTTTAGATTTATTAACCACACTTTCACGTTTAATGCAATGTCCGAAAGGCAAGGAATTTCTTCAACGTTTCACTATCTCAAAAATAGTTCATCGATGATTGAAATTGCTGCACCAGAAGCGAACTCTATTGGATGAAAATGGACATTAGAAACTTCAAAATTCATGAGATCAGTTCATCAGCTTCTTACGTACTTCGGCGCTGGCCTGCTGTAGGATTTCTCAAAACCGCTCACGGTCGAGCGCCGTCGCCTGTCAATTTAACTCTCAAGTTAGTTCACCAGACAAAACTGGTGAACGCATCAAAGCGATTACTCCATTTCAATGTGGACTACGCCTGCACTGTCCAGGTGGAACACCTGAAAGAACTTTTGGGGCTCTGCAGTACGGTGTCATTCTTCTGACATGATCAGCCCACCGGAGCCTGGTTAGTCTTATTCGCTAAAAGTAAGGTCATGGCAAAGCTCGTAGTGCTCGTTGCTGTAGCGGCTCCTCCATTGTCCTGTCATACATACGGAATTCTAAATATTCCTAAGGCAATACACTTTGTACATATTTTAACCTATTGCGATTTAATGTATTCGCTACCTTTGCTTTGAATTTGATGAGAGCCATATTTTGAGGTATTTGTCAGTCGATTTTACTTGACTTCCTCTAGCTTAGATTTGTTACTGCACCTGTTATGTGAATGATCTGCTCCGCTATCACTTTCACCTAGAACATCTCCAGGATCTCCCATGAAACTGTACGATAATAGAAAAATGATGTGCACAGAACTACTCATTACCGAGACTCTCATAATTTTTTTGAGAATTTTTTAAAACTTTTATTAGTAGAATTTTCTAAAATTATTTTCCTTTACTTGGCAATAGGCATTTTACGTGTGATTATTATAAACCAAGCTACAAGAAACATATTTTACAATTTAGATGGTAGAGCACGAAAGCAGCGTGTGAAAATTTGCAGTTTATAAATTGATAATGAGAGCATTAGAAGATGTTACTCCTTAGAAGTTTGTTGTCCACTGAGCTGAAGCAGTTAAAAACTTGTTAAAACCAGGTTGCACAAAATACACACCTTCACATTGCTCTAAATCAGCGCTAAACGTCGCAATACAGTACTTTCCACTCGCGTACTGTGCGATCGTTGCGGGTTCTTAAAGCTTAAAAACATATTGACATGCGACTGGAGCGCTACCACCCAGCACGGTCGGTCCACATCCTTTCGCAACCTCCTACGTGCACGGTATTTGTCCGTATTTGTCTTTTCCCATCACGCTTCAGCTCGTTTTACTCGTATTTTCTTTAGCGCGCCCCACCATCCGCCCGAAAGGACGGAAGAAAAACAACTCCTTACCAAACACCTCCCCCCTCCCCCCTCCCTCGGGACACCAGGCCAGTGATGATGGGAAATGGGACCGTACGGATGCACCGGCGTAAAAGTGCAGCCACGTAGCGGTCGCAAAACGACACTCGCTGGCCCCAGCATCATGTGCAATACCACGTTTTGTGGGGCGGCAGTGGAGCATCCTGTTTCCGTTGCGTGTGGCGGGCGCGGAGATGAGCGCAAACGTAGCGCAGCGCTTGCACCAAAGTTCAGACGTGGTTGGTACGCTAAAAAAAAAAAGGTAGCAAAACCGCGTATAAGCGGCCTGCACCGCTGGGGATGCTGTTTATTTGTTTATGATACTTCGGCAGAAGTGTTGCGGTTTTGCAGATGGAACGCAATATGCGACACTAAAAAGTAAGGAAGCAAACAAAAAACACCAACAACGCACCAAAATGCATTGTGTGTGTGTGTCTGTGTGTGGCCGGGGAAGTCCTGGAAACTGGAACTGAACGTGCACAGGAGGGGGGGGTGTTGACGCCAAAGATGGTGTTCCTGTTTTTCCACCGCGAAGAATCAGGAAGAAAGGTTGTAGGAATGCTTCTTAAGCGCGATCTCTCTCTCTCTCTCTCTCGCGCTCCCGTTGAAAAGCTCCGCAAACGGTTGGCGGGCAGAGTGCGAAAGGCGCAAACCTCAAGGAAAAGCAGCAGAAAGTTGTGGGTGTGGATGGGATTTCGTTTACGTAGTACGTTTAGTTTTGCTTTCTCCCGCCCGTTGCGTGCGTTTTCTCTGCCTTTCGGGGGGGAGTTATTTTTTTTTTGCATAATTTGATGTCGCATCATATTTCTTCGGCCCGGGGTTTGGTGCCGTTGTCGCCCTGGTTTACCGCTCACCACCACCGAAGCGAACAGGGGGACCCTTCGAGCGGCTTCGTTGCGAAAATAAAAACCCACAGCCCTCGGAGCCTTCGCCCACAGCGCAACAAAGTCATCGCCGCACGGGCGGGAGCGGGGGTGGCTTGGTGCCTCGCTTTTGGCACAGAACGAACCTTACGGGGGTGGAGGCCGGGGGAGGGAGGGTTTAGAACTTCAAGAAAGCGGCAAAAAAAAAATAAACCAGACTCTGTTTCACCAAACAAATACGCGGCATGGTACAAATATATAAAAGTGAATTGAAATAACAAGCAACCGCCGCTCTCGGCATAAACGCAACGATGCTTATGATGTATGAGCATTCTCCTAATGCAATTCCATTCAATGAATTTCGCCCAAGAATGTCTTGCGAAGTGGTTGTACGGGTTTGACCTCCCCTGCCCCTTCCCTATCCGCCTAGGGATTGGGGGAGGGCATCAGGGTGCGGGTGTTCTTGTCGTCCAGACTTTCTGGCGGACAATGCCATGACGTTGGGATGTGTGCAGTACGTGGCTTTTGGTTGAAGTTGAAATTTTATCGCGAAAAGAAAAGGAGTTCACATTCCGAAACATGTTTACCGCCTCCCCCCCCCTTCACCCCCTCCCCCGGGTAACCGTCACTGGATCTCATTGCCGCGACCTACTTGCTTGCGGTGTACGCTAGATGTGTCTCCGTACCGTCGTAAGGATCGTGCGCTGCCGGTGTCAACGAGTGGAACATTTTGGCAAATTGAACCACTCACACTTCCATACGATTCCCCGGGCGTGTTGCGACGCCCTCACCGGGGCAATAAACTATCTCGTGAAGGATAAATAAATAAACACCGGGACACGGTCGCGGGGCGGTCGTATCATCCTTCCGGAGGCCATCGCCATCGTTGGTGGCCCACCTCGTATCGGTTCTATGTCCGCCAGCAAACGGTCGATGGCAAATAGATTAACTGTAAGTAAATGGTACGAGCCCATCAACCAGCAACCCGCACGGCGGGCACGAGCGCTCCATCTGGCTTGAGCACCCCGGATGTCGTCATGCCACTAATTGTGAATGACCGTCCGCGAATCAAACTACCACCGTGGACGTGATTTCATTGATTTGTTCACATTTCGGCGTCCATTGGCGCGTCCGGGATGTCTTACAAATGAGATCATGCCAGCGCGCACGGTGGCGGCACTCGGGCTGCCGCGAATACCTGACCCTGTGCTATAATTGGCCGGCTATCGGGCAGTACTTTTGGGCTGGTGCGCCACTGTTTATTGTGAATCATTGTTGACCGATTCCATTATTTTAAATAATTTGTCCTGCCGCTGTTGCGCTTTGAAGATTTAGTGTCGGAGCTGAGTGTTTGTGCGGGCGGTGGGTGGTGAGGTGGAGGAGAGGGCACCATTGCAAAGTCAAAATTGATTGTCTTCAACTCCCGGATTTTCGGTGCATCATTATCAAACGTAAAACAACAGGATTCATAACAGCAGGGTGGGCCGTTTTGTTTCGTTTTCTTTTCCCATTCCATCTAAATATTTGCAGTTTGTAGTTACCGTCAAAGGCGCGTGCAATCGTATCATTTGGGCTTGTCCAATATGTCCAGGGCGAATATTTTTTTTTGGTGAAGTAGTTTGTTATTTACAGGGTGTTCATTAAGGTAAAACACTTTCAAAGGACAAATTAACAAATGCTGACTTAAGGCAAGTCTTTAGGATAAGAAACACCAATTAGAGTTTCCGGTTTTTTTTTATACTGGTCCAGGAACTCATCTCGGACGATGCATTTGGGAAGCGTGGGATGTTTATCTTCGATGCAGGAATGCTGTTCCCTGTTGGAGTCTGCACCTTGGAGTTGCACATCATGTGGTTGCTGCAGCACGAGCAGTTTGCTTGTCCTATGCCAAAAGAACGAACAACTGACAGAATGTTAAAACAATGCATAAAAGTGAATATGTGAAGTTGTGACATCAATATCAATATGGAATAAGTAATTAACGCATACTGGGCGATGGAAATGTGCACTCGAACTATTCGAACACCCTGTAAAAATTGGTTTAGACCTATGAAAATAAAATTAAAACAAAACCTTCGACGATAATAAAACAAAACCTTCGGTGATAATGTGTCATCTAAATTCAATTTCCCTTTCATCTGTTTTTTTCTTTTTTATGTTTATTGGAATTCTTATTTGTTTTGTTTCTTTATTAGTCTTTTTCAAAGAAATAATATGGTTTTTATAATCGTAATAAATCACTTATAGTTTTTTCATATTCATTTACAACCAGACAACGTACTGCAAATTTATTGAGGACTGTCAGAAACGGTTGTTGATATATAAAAATAATATCTGCAAAATATTGTAAAATGGTCAAGAGGAGAAATAATATTAAACGCATATTCTCTATTATCCTCTTTTGTCTCAACATCCTCATGTTGGCTCAACAGGGCCTATGAAATTTCCAGTCTTGAGTGTCTTCTAGTTTTGAAATTATTGCTTGTATTGTAATGTATTAAATCTTTTATTAAAGAAGCTCAAATTGTTCAACGCCATAATTGTAATCTTGCCTTAAATTATTAAACTTCAACACATTATCCTTTGCTAATCAAACACAAAAGGGAACCGATTTACCCGTATAGTTGCGTCTGTTTTGTGCGACACTGTTCAGGGGGGATCAAATCTGTACGAAGTTGCTTCGTATCGGCTTCGGAACGCATAGTCGACAGAGCAGGAAAGCTATTCGACGCAACATAGATCCATCTCACCTTTACCACTGGACTGTTTCACTGAACGGTGCGACAGCTTAAATATTGTGCGCACTCTTCGCTCCAACGGCAACATCTGTGGACAGGGGTGAGAAACTTTAAACAATAAAAATCTTTCAATTATTAAATTTGCAAACTTGGCATTAAAATTTCGTTGGTAATAATACATTTAGGGAATTATGAGTCAGAATGTAATACGTAAAACATCTTAGAATTCATTTGAAGATGTCAAATGCCGATATATCGAAACGTAAGGGATTTTTGGCATTCTTATTTAGCACGGAAAGTTGAAGCACGGAATGTTTGTTGAGTTATTATTCTCAAATCATTGCATAATTCCACAGTGTAAGCTTAATGCTTATTGTTAAATTATAGCGAAATTTCTTTCAGGGCTCCCTTTGCTTGTCCATCTCTGCATCGGCAACTTCGGGCGTTCGTGTGCTTCGGTGTGCCGTCTCGCTCGCACGCTGTCTCGCATTCTTTCGCACCACGCTGTTCGGGACTGTGCGGCCGGCCCAGCGAGCAGTTCTGAAGTCGGCACGAAACGAAAGATTGGCCGTTTTTGGGCCGATAACGGGTCGAATAGCAAGGTTGTTCGGCACATCGAGGGGGTGTGAAAAGAAGTAGTAAGGAACGAGGAAGGGAGCCTGCGGGTGTCTGGCTCTCATTTTATCGTTACAGCAGTGACAACGGCTGCTCTTCCACCACAGCTGTTTTCGGATGTGAATATAAACAAGCATGCCACTTTTATATTATTTGATGCACATTTTCTAGTGCATCAATTGAGTTTTTTTTTTCATTTTTCATAAGAACACAATTAAAATTGATTACCGTAAGCACACACACTTTTTACTGCTCTTCTAAGCGGCTACATGAATGCCATACGGGAAAGGCTATTGCATTCCTGCAATGTTTAAGGTTAATTAGGACGTCCTGACGTTGCTATTACCATTTAGCAATATTTTCCTATTTTAAGTGGTTTTAATATACCAAAATATAATGCAAATCCTTGCAACACTTCACTTCATGCACGCACACACATCCCCATCCAGCTCCGTTGCCGTCCTGAGAACTTTTGAATAGACGGTATAAACAAACGTTGCTTGATCGATTATATTTGTTTTACGTACAATATCTTAGGTTAACAGTATAATAGTAGGTTCTAGTATAATCCTACAATAATCCACACGTGCACTTCGCTTCGATGCCGCCCTAAGCAACTACGAATGTGTTCATCACAGCGGAAAAATAAAATCTCAGAAGAGCGAGAAGGTACAAGAAGCAGCACAAGGTACGAACGGGATAGGTATAACATCACACCAAGCGCCGCTCAGTGTGTGGAGTCAGCCGGTGTGAAACTGTTAGCTGCGGGGTAAAAATTGTTCCTTGGGAACGAGCGCAAGAAAAATCTCCGGTGTGTGGCGATGGCTGTGTGCCGTGCGTTTTAAATCGCGTTCAAATCTTCCGACCGACGGTTTGTGCTGGTTCCGCTGCTGCGCTTGGTAGGGTGACGGTGTTTTTCCGCGATCGCGCAATCCATTGCCTCGCAAAGAGCAAGGACGCATTTACCACTAACGCGTGCCCGTGCGTGTGTTTTTGGAGCGGAAAGGATGCGTTCTGCCCGTGGCAGGTTAACCGTGTGACGAGTGTGCCAATCGGCGAAGCACAATTGGTGGGCAATCGCAGTGTAAGGAATCTCGAAGATGTTGTCGAAACCCTCAACAACTGGAAGTGATAGTTGAACGTACAAGCAAAGAGACAAACCGTAAATTGGTAAAGTGAAATACGGCGATGTGGTACCATGCAAGGGTGAAAATTAAGAAGCGGCCGGTTTGGTGGAACTTCTAGCATCCAGCAAAGTGTGTCGTGCGTTCTGATTATAGGCGGTGGTGTCTTTAAGCCATTAAAATTCAAAATTTAGTTTAGAGAAATTTGCACCCCCGGTAAAAATCCTTCCTATCAAAGCAATCCTTCGCCTAGCCACAGCGACAGGGAACTGCCTGCTTGGATGACTTGGGCACCCGGTAGTACAAAGTCGGAGGAATTTACATACGCACTATTCCTCGGTGCCGACGCTGGCGAGGACATCACGCCGACGTCTTCCTTGAAGCTTCTTCCCCTTAAAAGACGCATCAGAGGGACTCCTGTGTGAGTGTGTGTGTTTGTGTCAGAATCTTCAAATCCTTCTCTTGTTCGAACGCTACCAGGAACGTTCTTTCGCGCTCCAGGATGTGTGTGCGCGCGGTGTAACCAAACTCCACCAGCCGCGGGGTCGGTGCTTTTTGACGGTTTCCTTGCGTGATTGGTTGGGGGGAGGGGGGAGCAATACACACACACACACACACACACAAAATCCATCCCACAGTGAGCAACCCTTGGCGACAGCATGAGAAGAAGCAGTGATATAGAAGTGCTTGTGTGAATAACCGAGAGAAAGGAGGAAAGTATTGAAGACGAGCGAATGGGAAACATAAAAAAATAAAAACGCAGCAACGCATGTTATTTCATGTGCGCGCGTGTGTGTGGTGTGTGTGTGCGTTTTGCTCGACTTTTTACCTGGAATTTCGCGGCTTCGCGGCGTGGTGGCACATTTTTTTTTTTGGTACACCCATCTAGTTTGTTTGTTTGTTGCTTTGGAAAGGGGTGTTGTGTTTTTTTTTGTGCTCTCTTGGTTTTATGTGTTGCACTTTTAGGCGATGGATGTGGGGGGGACCCCAAAATCGATTTGCGAGACACGCGGTTGTTGTGTGTGTCCGGTGTTTTATGATGATTGGCCGTCTCCCGTTTTGCGCTGCACTCGCGTTGATTGACCGTTTTTTTTTATTTGGATGTTGATGAGTGTTTAGTTTAATGATTTTTGTGCTGTAGTGAAGTTCGTTTTTTTTTGGTAAAGATGGAATGCTCTCTTTAATAACTCGTGTCATGTGTTGCTGTGATGCAATTTATGTTTTTTTTGTGAAATGTTGTTGACGTTGAAGATCGGCTTGTACATGCACTTTTACCGTGAATAAAACCAATTGCACAAACAAAAAAAAATTATCCTTAGCGGTTTGTGGTGTGAACGGTTAACAAATCGAACGTTTTGTGCACGCTTCCAGCGCATCTTTATGCTCGCTCGCAACATGCCCGAATAATGCACAAAGCGACGGTTAAGCGGCGACACGATGCCCTGCACCGGGACACACGGCCAAAGGCCCGAATCCTGTTTGTTCGTCGTTCTATGACCCCTTTTTTTCGCCGTTCCTGTGCAAACAAGGATGCTGGGAACGGGAACAGTTGACGGCGATGACAGCTCGCACAGTTCACACACATACACACAGGTGTGTGAGGTGAGTCCCCGCACGGTGGGATCGGATGTTCCCAGAGTTTAATGCGCCGTTTCCCAGCTTGATGTACCGCCCGGTACGGTGGTGGGTTCAGGGTTCAGCAAACCACCCCGGCCCCGCAAAAGGACACACGAACCACACGACCACACTCGAACGCGGACCCAATAGAACAGGAAGCTCCTCCGCGTGGCATGACCCCTTTTTTTTACGTACCCATATGATTGGTGTTTTCCCAGTGATGTTTTCCTTTTCTTTCTCTCGTCGATTGGAGTAATGCATTAAACATAATATTGAAAAGGGGAAATCAAAAGAGCAAAGATGTAAATTAAGGAGAGAAATGCTGGTGCCGAATCCTTAAACGTGTACGGCAGCGAACCTTGTTTGGTAAACGAACGGAGCTCCGGAGGATTAAGGAAGGAAAAATTTACGATGTAGAAGCAAGTGTGCGTGCGTCTGGTGATGCTGGTTTATATAACCGTTGGTGCATACAGTCGCTACACAGAGAAAAGGACACCCGTGTGTGTACGCAAATGCCACGTGTGAAAGTATCCTGGCTGTGTGAGTGGTTCTCTCTCACTATCCCCTTTTCTTTTGCTCTCTCTCTCTTTCTCTGTGCGATTGTGTCATGTGTTTGTTTTGTCTTGTTCCGTTCGTGCCGTTCTAAATACAGGAGCCGAGATTTCGGCTCCACAAAACCACAGGTTTCCCCCACAAAACCGTGTTTTCCCCAGCTACGATTCTTGTTTCCACGGGAGACAGACAGCATTTCCCGCGCGTAACTCCAACTTCTGGATAGGGCATGCCCTCCCTCCCCCCCAAAAACCGCCACCACACCAATCTCCTCCCGTCGCTTGACGCTTGTTATGCCAACTCGGGTTGAATTATACAACACTGCCAATTGATTTATCGATTTGTGGTTGTGTGTTTTTTCGTCTATTATTAATTTCGTATTGCTCCATTTCCAATTTCGTTTCCGTACAGTTACGTCAGCCTTTTTTGCCTCCCAGCGGGAGGGGGGACGGGAATTATTAGGCAAAAGGATTCAATTTGCCGGTTAAAAGTTTAAAGCAAATTACAAATTACAAAAAAACAACAACATACTTTTGTCAAACCGACGAACGAGTGATTGTAAGTGATAGTGGTGAAGTAATGTTTAAACGTGGAAAGAAGAGAAAAGAAACGTGTTAAAAGTGAATTTTGGTGTAATAAGATTGATAAAGTGCAGTGAAAAAAGTGTTGCCAAAGGATGCACATAAAAAGGCAGACGTGAATAAACAACATCCCTCAAAGGAGAAAATGAAATGTTTCAAATTGTGTGAAGAAGCGTCATGAATATGTGTTCAACTTGACAAAGTTTTGCAAGCTCAAACCGTACGTGGGGGCAAGCCTCCAGCCTTTGTGACCCAAATTAAATGGTGCGAGTGTCCTTCCGGCGTGTGTGAGCCCAAACAAAGTGAAGTGGCAACACGCCCGAGTATCCTTTTCCATTCGCCCCCGTGTGGGAAATCAACTCATTCATGACGGTGTGCGCCTGTTGCTTGACATAAAACAACGAGCGCTACGCTGCGGTAGTGTTTGTGAGTGAAAGTGGGTTTGTGTGTGCGTTAAGATATCTATTTTTTGTCTAAATTCAACGGTGTGACAGCAGTGGTGCCCCAAAAACCGTTTCGACTTCCAGATGCTGATACCCACGTGTTAATGTAATCCTGCGCGCGTGTGTGTGTGTGTGTGCGTGCCCGCGTGTGTGTACGTGTGTGGCGTACGTGCGTACGTGCCACCGTGTCCACGAGCGGGAAAACGGGGGGTGGGTGGTGTTCCGCGTGCAATGTGGTGTGGCAGGTGTAACGCGATTTCACAATCGATCGAGGATCGCGGACGCTTGCCGTCTACACGGTCTGCTACAGTGCATTCCTCGCCCGCGGTCCTATGCAACGGCCTGACGAATGCAACCTGCGCGCCCCGCCACCCAGTATTGCACTATTGAAGAAACAAACACAAAACCCACAAGAAAAAAAGTACAATGAGGCCAAATAAATACGATGTAAGTATTTCAGGAAAAAAAACACCTTTCTGATGGTGGGTTCAAGCAACAGTGTGTGAGGGTCCGTTTGTCTGCGTATGGTTTAAAATCCGTACAATAAATAGTGCATTGGAAGCATCATCGAGAGAAGGCATATGTGTCCCGTAACTGTGCACGTCACCGTCGGATTGACTGCAGAAGTGATGCATTTTTCGCATTCCTCTATGCTGCTCGGGGAATTGTTTTATCGCGGCTTGGAAGATGGAAATGCATCACATCACGATCACGTTTCATGCCATATCAATTTGTCATCATGGGATCGAAGGGGAAGTAGCTAAGCCAGACAGTTGTTGAATAAACATCTAATAGCGCCCAGAACGATCTAGCCATACTGCTACTACTTCGATTTTTTGAACCGTGAAAGGACACCTGAAAAGCTCTTATTCCAGTGTGTCACTCCGTCGTCCAAGAGAGAGCGAAAGTTTCTTATCCTAGCGAAGGTTTGAGCCGTAGTTGTCGTCAAAGTTCGGCCCCCGATAGATTTGTTGTTGATAGAAACATTCTTCAATTCTGGAACACATCGCTCTGATCTCAGAAGTTGAGTCCCTTGTCGAATGGACGAGATCTTTTTCTTGCAGTACTGAATATACCTAAAGAGCATTAGACAGTTAAGAATTTCTAACCGAACACAAACCCGTATTTGCTGTAGGATACCTAAGGTTGATGTGGTACTAAAGGATATAAATCATATAAGAGCGAAGTCCTTATTCTAGCGAAGGGCTGAGCCGTAGTTGACGTCGATGTTTGGATTCGATAGATATTGCTCATCTATCGCTATTAGTGATCATTTGCAGATAGTTCAGAATATCCCGCTCTGGAACGCAATGCCCTGATCTCAGGAATTAAGACCCGGTGATACTGATCAGATGTAATTCTTGAACGATTGAATATACCAAAAGGGCGTTAGTTATTACTAAAGTGTGTGAGATTTGATGATCTTTTTCGCTCATACACTTCAATTCTTACACTTTTTCGAATGATAGGTATCTCAAACTACCTCAAAATAGATATTTACACCGTTCTCAAACCTTTGAGAATGAGGCTATCAGCTGCGTTCAGCCATATGATTCTTGAAGAATTATACTCCACGCAGGATCATAGATGATCCAAATCGTGGAATCAGATGCCATATTCACATTCCTATTAGTCCTTGTCTCCTTAAACACTGTGGATGTTTCGTCCAATCTGAAATTATTAGACCTAAGTCCATCCTAAGACCATATGCTCCAGATGTCTACAGAATCCAGACCGCAAAAGCTCATAAAATACAAAGCTTCAAGAAAACAGTGTGCAGGGTCCGGGCGTGAAGAGTTTCCCGAGCTCATCCGTGTCCCACATACTCTGCCATTAAGATTGTAATTAACAATTGCAAAAACAAAAAATATCATTCTTCAGAAAATGTCGTCATCACCTTTCCTTTTGCCACCGTGTCACCATTGCTAACCTTCAAGTTGAAGGCTATATTTGTTCGTCATGTGGTTTTGATTCTATCAATATACGCAAACGTTTATTTTTGGCTGCAGTCAAGAATAAATCGTTCGCCGCGAGACATTTTTATTTTTTGCGAACGACATTTGCGAATTGCAACTGACATACCAGCGTCGTCCACCGTCCATCTTTCGCACACTCGCTCATGCGTTTGATCGAATTGTTGTGGTACTAGCTTGGAATGTGTTTCATTCCGCCAAATGGCAGCCAAATCCGGCGCTAAGTGGTCCACCACGAGAAAGCCTCCTGAGTGTTGTTTCTTCAACCGCCAGGCACACCACAGTCATCGAGAGGAAAAAATGTTTCCCTTTTGGGGGGTAGGCGAGAAAATGTCACCGATTATACCCACCACAGACACACATTATCGTTCCGGTCTGCAAGGAAGGGCACTGCGGCAAACACTCTCTCAGGGTGGTCTATTTGTCTATGACCATTTCTCCGCCCGTCTGGTTTCCTTTCTCCACCCTCCCTCAAAGACCTTTTTGGCATTTGCGCTATTCTTGCCTTGGGCGGCCTCCCGAGGCGTTCTCGCACATCGACGGTCGTGTAGGTTGCCCTTCATATTTATTGCATTCGGATTTTATTGGACAGATGTTTTTATTATTATTTGATGATGATCATCACATCACAAGGCGCTGGTTGATTCCATTTGCCTTCTGTTTTTTGTTGTTGTCTTTGCCGTGGTTGATGCTTACGATGAGAGACGGGCGAAAGGAGACGGTGTGGTAGCGAAAAGAAAATCAAATACAGACAAATTTATGTTGCTGCCAGCTCTCGATCTCAGCACAGCCGCCGCCACCGCACCATCATGGGCCGCGTGATGCCATATCGACCCTTATTGTTTGCCGTCATAGCACCGTGGCAGCGGGACAGTGGTGCGATTGATTGATTTGATTTATTCGAGACATTATAACCTCTAGCATTGATATCCATTTGCTCCCTTTGCTCGTACCCGGGTCCCGACCGACCGCAAACGACGTTCAAGGAGGTTGCAAAAACCAAAAAAATCGATGGCAAGGAAAGACTATTGTTCAATATTATTACCAAGTTAAAATGTTTCGGCATACGATATCATCGAGGCGAAACTACTAGCTGATTTGTGTTTTCTTTTGAAGGCTTTTGGGTTTTGGTCGCAAGACACCTACCAAACGTATGTGGTTCTGTTGATTGCAAATGAACGAAAGAATAAATCACAACCATGTTCAACATTACTACCGGAAAGCGCTTCAAGTTTTAACGCCAGTGAAGGCCACCATGGGATCAATGCGTTACGAGCTTGGTTATTATTACATCAGCAAACTGAAGTTCTAGCGGTCATTTGACCTCCTTTTGCAACCAATTCAGTGTGACAATAAGTGTCTAATGAAAGAGAGGACAGAGTTAGAAATCTGTTAAAATCGGGACAGAAATCATGTTTATGTCGGGGGAAAAAAAATCTGGTTCACTTCGAGTCATCGAGGCCTCCAGTCTCAACCCAATTGTTGAGAGCAGCGTTACGAATTTAGTTTTTGACATACGGATGTAACTCATAATTACTGATTTATTGGTAGTCCCACCAAATTAGAGTTGGTTCACAAGCACTAAACCTGTACAATTCGGTTCAGTTATTTTAAGTGAACGAGCGAACTTCGTTCGTCTAATTATGCTGCTGCCAGTCGTGATTAGTCCTCCGGTTGTTCGTGTCCGAATGAACTATATAGACAGGTCGGGCGACATATGTGTTAAATGTAAAAGTTGTTAAACGAGCTATGAAGCAGCTTGAATGACGCTCGTTAAAAGGCTTATAACGCAGGTTAAACTGCGCGTAACGCTGGTTAAACTGCGCGTAACGCAGGTTGAACGACATATAACGCAGTTTGAATGGAATGTAACGTGGAGGTGGAGCGTCCTGAAACGGTAGGTTGAGCGAACTATATGAACGAGCTCAAATGTTAGAGGCAGAACCAAAAGAACGAATGAACTGTACCCTTCGTTCAGTTCTTCATAAATAACGAACCGGTTCGTTCAAGTTCAAACAGAAGTAGTGATCATTCCCCGTAGGACTTTTTACGTCTTTAGTATTTAGACTACTAATACTCGATTATTTCAATTCTCTTCAGTCTCTTCTTCAAATCTTCAGTTTATGTACTCGGTAGTTAGTGAGATCCCTACATACCATCTAGCAAACAACAGCAGCGATTTTATGTCTCCCCAACCACCCCATATTGTATACCGTTTAGTTCTATCGGGGAGGTTTACCTATTTCGCCGTAAACTACGTTCCAGTCTACGCTTGTAGTGCGCAGAAAAACATCACCCGGGACAAGTATTACAGCACCATGTTCCGTAATTCGTGTGTGCCCAGTGGTTACACTTCTGTTGTTCCAAAGTGCGTAAAATGATTGGCACTAATAGATAATTTGAAGCTAGCAGCACGTCCCATCAACCGTCCCGGCGTCTAGCAGTTGGTTCCGGTTGTAATTTTATGCTTTTACGCCTTTTTGCTTTTTTATTCGAGCTCTTCCCAGAGATAGATAAGGAAATCTAAGCGGGAACATGCGGGAAAGTGCGTAGCCATGTTGCGCAGGTGGTTGCGAGCCGTAAATGCTCGTGGCGCTAGTTGTGTTCCCGGAGGGATGGGGGGCACTAAAGGAAGGTGGTAACGGCACCGTCTTTCCTCGAGTGGCGTTCGGTGGATAAGAGAGCTGCCAGATAAGATCGTCACCGTAATGAGGCGTCTAAATCGAAACCACTACATGTCCCGTGCGGTTGTAATCTGATTTACTTGGTAGCAGGGAACGTTGAGAAGCTTGCGATCCAGCAGAGGACATTATCGGAAACAATAACAAAAGGTTAACACATTTTTGCAAATCTCCCGTCCACGATCCAACCTTGGTTGGTGAATGTGCGAATTGATGAGTTCCTTGGAGGTAGAACACAAAAAATCATAACCTCACATTGAAGCACTTCGCCACCATTCATCACTGGCACGAGATTTGATGAATGTACGCGTGGCCACCTTCACCCTAAATCTGCTCCCGTTCACAAAACAGCGTTGCGCTCTCCAACCTGTGCTGCCCTTTTGCCCTTTTTGTGTCTGCGTCGGTAAATCAACTTCCTCTTCCGGTGCAACAACGACGTTACGACGGCGGGGGAGGGGTCGACCTCGTCGGGTCCATCGCATAATGCGTTGCAAACGCACGAACCCTGAGTGCAGTGTCCGGTTCGTTGTTCGGTTCCCCTTCAACCACCAGACTGGGATGAGACTAAAAAACAATTGCAGTATTCTAGTTTGTCCGTTGGCAGCTGAGTGTCTATTTTTTTTTCGTACCGTCCACTCTCAATCAGTCGTGCCGCAATTGTTCAACTCCCGTGCCTTGCATTTTTCCATCATCATCCGTCCGTGCATCAATCCTTAACCTTCTAAACAACTGCCCGATGCGCGCACTGTGACATTGATCGTCGACCGGATGTACGTTGTCCTCGTCTGTGTCGAATGGTTGACCCGAACACGTGCGTCCCTATGCGCGTTATGATCGAGACTTCACACTCGACCAGCCATGTTGGAATTATGTGGGCCACACGATGGTAAAAACTGCCCGTTGGTGCATCTGCGTCCACCGTCCACGCGGTGTTAACCGTTGCGTGCTTTCGGACGGATAGGCATGAGTCATCCAACCGATTGCAAAGAAAAATTGCAAATCCATTGTTTAGGGGAGTTCGCGTTCGCGCCGACTGGCGACTAGCGGCGCCGTCGGCGATCGGATTCCTTTCGTTTTCTTGCAGCCGTTTGGCGACGGATTAAACGGCTTCCGATGGTTTTCCTTTCCCGCCGACCGATGTGAGATGAACATGTATGAACATGAGCCGCCGGGCTGGTGGTTTCCGCCTTCGCGTCCAAACATCGGAAGTTAGTAGCGTTTTGGCAAGTCAACCGCAATGTGGTGTTTGTGTGCTGCGGAGCTTTATAGCATGCAGAGTGCAAAGTGTGTCCTCGATTGATGTTTGTTGGCCTCCGGGGCGTTGATAGTGGAGCGAACGATGGGGCTGCGGTTGGACGTCTCAACGGATCGTGCCGTTCGGTCTGTGGCGCATGGCGTGACACCGGCAACTGGTCGCAAACGTTCGACTTCCCGAAGGTACGTTGGGCTGCGGTTCTGGTGCCGCTTTCGTGGGTATTCTCCAACCTGGTGGCATAATTGTTGTCGAACTGTTTCCACCACTACCCGGCCACATTCGCATACAATTGCTCTCCCTTTCACTTTCCCGCCCGGTCGGGGCATGATCGTGCCTTGGGATTTATGCGTTCCAGTAGCGCATGCCTTGTGCCAAGCTTGGAGCACCGGTATTACGTCGGGACGACGTGAGCAGAACGTAAACAACTGTTGGCAATATTACTCCTCCCGCGGGGGGTGGGAGGGAGGATGGTGGGGGGAAAGGCACCCGTAATGAAGCACTCTGCGGTTGTGTGTTGTTCCGAGGCGGCACGCAATAAAAATCACCCCCCGGGCGACAATGTGTGCCAGCCGTCCGCCGCTGGGAAAGTGGTCCCTTTAAAGGGTGCGGGTGCGTTATGCAGCACGCGCATCGCTTTCAACTAACCCGCCCCGTTTTCGAAGGGGGTCTCTGGACGAATGCTGGAACTCCAGGACGGTGCATTGTCGGCATTCGTTTGGTGGGCTTTTCTTTTTTGGTCGCACGATCGTGTGCGATACCGGACGATTAGAGCGGTGTGACCGCATCTACGGTTGAATCTCACAAAGGACGCGACGCGGCACCCCCTTCAGAGGAGAGCAACCCCGTACCCGTTGGCGCATCCCCTAAAAAGGCAAGGTCATGAGAAAGGGCACGACGGCGTAAAGATTGGCGCAAAAAAGCGCACCGAACGTCTGCAGTGTATGCGTTCAGTTCAGCCACGCAATTGCAGCCAGGACCTAAAAGCAAAAGGGTTCTCAAGCGTCTCGAGTGGCTCTACCAACGAACGCACCGGAATGCTTGAGTGGGTGCAACAACCGTGTGCCGTTGGTGTCCTAATTTTGGGGTTTGATAGGGCCAGGTTTTTTTTTTATCAGCCAAAGGCACACACTATTCTTACGACAGAGCAACACGGGTATGTGTACGTTTTTGGAGTATCTGCTGCAACAGCGTAGTCGCGGCCAGTTCTCTCACTGCGCTGTAAGGTGTAAAGGGGGGGTGCTTCTTATCGACACGATTTGTCACACGGCGTGCAGCGTGCAGGTGTTGGTGGGATTTGTGTGTTGTGTATTGATTGTTTTTACTTCACATCTTCACCACCCGTACCATCCCCCCTCCCCCATCCCCCCCTCCACCCCCCTGTGTGTGTTTGGACGGTGAAGTGTGTGCCGCCTGCGATGGTTGAGATAAGAAGCTGGGTGAACTAATTCGTCTCATGGGGGTAAGTTGAAAGGCTAAAAACGGCCGGGGGGTTGCAAGGGGGGTAGAAGGTTCGGGTGGTTGTTGTTGATTCTTGCAACAGTTTAGGGGACAAGTCAAACAAAACACGCGCGGGCGCGTGGAAAGTAAACCCTATGAAAATAACTATAGGCCGTCGAAAACAATTGGAAATATGTTTGAAACAACAAAACCTCCTGTGGGTCATTTCCCCGGGGGGACTCGACGAGCTTCAGGAGACGGGCTAGAAGTTGCCACGGCCAGTTGTCAACCGGACTGATATGCGCCTCGAATTGATCTTTTTACGATCACATTCTTGCTGCACTATCAGGGGGGGAATATAAAAGGCGTGATTGTGGTCAGGAATGTGGTGTTGTGATTTAAGAATGTTTTTCATTGCACTGTTTCGTTATCGGAAGTTATGCGACGTAATTTACCTTCTGCTTGCACTATATTTCTGTGTATCACCACTTCGTAAATTAGGTGTTTGGGTGCAGTGGCTAATAATAACTCTCTTTCATTGCTGTGGCAATCTTGCATATTGTTGTGGATTCTAACACAAAACATCTTTCATGCAACTGTCCCCTCGATCGTGCCGGTTTTAAACCGGAGGAATGTTGGGCAATAACATTTTAACTGCTTCGTCTGCTTTTTTTTGTCGTTGTAATGTGCAAAATGCAGTTGCTTTGGGAAGGAGTAACACAGCTGCGTGTAAAGAATGCCACAGAGACAGGAGTTCCCTGCCGAGAATGATGTCGCCAGCAGGCACAAAATCCACTGACCAGCCAACGAACCGGAACAATCGTGTTCTGCTCCCGGGAGGTTGAGGGTGAAAAAATAAAAAAAATATACAGCCACAATGAAACAACGAAACCGATGCACACGCGGACAGTAACTATCCATCCGTGAGGCGCCTTGGTGTTAATTTATTGATATGTGAATAATTTACTAATACATTCCATCGGCTGGCGCTGGCGCACGGTATAAGGGGGGCGGGGGCGAACGTACGAGGGACGGCCCACGGGGTACGAAAGGCGACGATGCTGATGATGATGGACACTAAACGTCTCGAGCGCTTAAAAGCCCTGAGATATGTGACGCCTCGCACGGCACGGTTCGAGAACGGGATTTAATGATGAACTTCTAGTATCTTTGGTGACTCAGCGCCAATTGCGGCACGTATGAAATTCCTGCATCCCTTTCATGACGTCACCGGTGAGAGGATCGGTTCGAAATACGGTTCGATTATTTCCATCTTTTTTTCAAACACGGCATGACATATTAATTTTTATTATTACTGTGTTACAAAACATTAAAATGATTGACGATGCATTCTACATTCACTTGGAAGGACCGGGTTCTTTCATGGCTTTGTGAACTTTTAATAAGAAAGCATGAGTTTATAGCAAACCTTACCCAAAGTTACCCAATTACACAATGCCTGGCAATATCCGGTATTTTCCTACGGGTGAAGATCTATCGGCAAATGAATTCATTTCGAAACCGGACGGTAACACTACAAAGTAACCCAATCAGCGTGCTGAATATTAGTCTTACTAAAACCATTCTTAAAACCATGAATATTCATCTCTAAGATTTGCTATAAAAACAAACACACAATGCGATAGTGGTGCCTGCTTTTCCATTTGGAATTCGCTTTTCATTTTCACGCGCAGCCCAACATCAGGCAAAGGTGAACCATAATCGAGCACAGTGCATCATGCGAGATAATCAGTTTGTTTATAGCGGATTGTTTTTGTTTCACTTAACCTCACCGTCTGCTGGTGGTGGAACACCTTTTGCCTTACGGAAAGGAAGTGATTTTACACCGCGTTTGTGCCTTATCAGATTATCTACCGTCCCTCTCCTTTGCCGAGTGAATGATGTTAATTGGTTGGTGCTTTGAGATGTATCAAGATCAAACGTAGAAATATGTGTTTCAGTTGTACAAACAAAACTAGACGTGCAAAAAAAAAAAAAGAATCGGAAAGTGTTATATATGTTTACGAAGAAACAATCGGCTAGAGACTTTGTTTTACAAACATCCTAGTGTTGCGAATGTTTACATCAAACCATCCGTTGATTGCTGGGTTTGTAGCAGGATTGTGGGATAGCTCTCATCCGCAGGATAGGATAGGAGAACGATCCGTTTAATAAGGTTTCGGTCTATAGCTAGCACATTGCCTAATGAAGTATCGATTCTTTGGATTCTTTATGGTGTGAATCGGGATCGGTGTTGTGCGACCTGAATTTTGTGAGATGAACCATTTATATTACATTATCTCTCAAAATGTTCATGAATCTCGCAAGATTTATAAATGTCTTAATTTCTCAAAGAATATTGAGAGCTTCCGGAATTTTCATAGAGAGATATTTGGAGGTGTTCAGGTGTCTATCGTATTTTCTTATTTTATCAAATTCTCAACAAAATTCCAGAATCTCTGAGGATAATGCAGGGAATTTCAGAATTAATATAGATATCTCAATAATATGCTTGTAATGGTAAGAAATTCGCGTATCTTCCTATTAAATTATATTCAGAGTTAGAAGAACGCAAGAGCCTACCGAAGAATAAATAAGCTTTAAAAAAATCCCAAATATCTGAAGATACATAAATTTTGGAATTTCTAAACGTTTGTCGATAATACGCGTGTGATGTTGAGAGATTCGCGAATCTTCCTATTAGATATTCAAAGGTATTTTGAGTTATCAAAAAACACAAAAGTTTTTTCTGCATCCAACCGAAAAGGACAGCAATTAATTTGCATGTAGATTAAATGTAGCTCCCGGGTTCCGTCCTGCCGAAGATATACTTAAGCACACATATAGCATTCCGATGGTGCGTCTGTTGTCATGTTGCAGATTCTAACGTCGTAAACTTTTCTGCACTTTTAATCATATGAATGCATCTCGAAAACATTTGCATAACAGCTAGTTAAATAAAGCCAAATAAAAACAATCATCTACCGTTGAAGAAGAAATGTTCTGAAGATATAAACATAAATGGATCACCGCACGATAAGCAAATTGTGAAACTAATTTACGAAACCGGACGACGCTTTTGATTTCAATTTCCGTCAGCTTGTCCAAGCGCTATGTTGGGGTTTCCTGTCGGCGTCTTCGCCAACTCATCAAATCATTAGATAAGCGGGATGCGCTAATGAGCGTTTGATATCGTAAATTTGAACGGACGATACAGACGGACATTAAATGTGCGATTGTAATGGTGGGACAAAGAATAGATTATTGTTTTCCAGGGGAAATAATTGATTCATAACAAAAGGAAACAGTTGGAACCCCGCTAATGGGCATGCTCATATATACAAATTTGAAACAGGTAATGTATTGCAGAAATTTATATTAATGTCTAATGGAAAAATTAGTTTAAACGTCTATATTCAATGTCATTCTATAATTGGGAAGCGATTTGTGTGTAATTTTGTTGCCTAAAGTAAAGCTTATTTATTGTTAATTGTTGAGGTTTCGATGTTATAAAAGTGAATATCGCATACATATTGTTTTTTAATTAATAATGGCCGTATATTTAACTAAAGGTTATGTCAGGAAGTGTTTCTTTAAAGAGAAATATTGTCCAACAAAATAATAGATCCAATTTGCCGATTGATGCGCGGTAATTCTGGGCCCGTTTTCGACCGTACATTAGCATACTTATCAAAACCAGAATACCAAATTGTGCGTGACTCGGGATGAAAGCTTTTCCTTTCCCATGCTCATGCCAAAAGCTCTGACACGTTCGAGGTGTTATTGTGTACGAAAAAAAAAAGCGGAAAAGAAACATAAGCGAGATCTACTTATAACGCGAAGAGCGTAAACAAACTGATATTCAAGGAATAATCCTCATCGGACAAATCTCTGAACTCGCGCAACGCTTTTTTCACGTGGTGAAATATTTGCATACCACCCGCACGACAAACGCCCGGTGTAAAGGCTGTTGGAATTTGATCGTAGTGAGCGAAAGCAACAAAAAATAAACACAAACCCACAAGCTGTGCCAGTGTGGCGTTGTGTGCATGATCGAGTGAGAGCCCAAGTGTTGTATGCGATCGACATTGAGACATTAGGCCGAGAAGGTGACAGATAATCGTAGGGGCTGTTCGAGGAGGGGAAGGGGGAGGGGGGGTTGTGCGATGGAATCTAGGGGGTGAGAATCGTTCAGCACTCTTCCGTACGTCGTTCGCGGTTTCTCCCTGCTGCTGCCGATCGTGTTGCAACCACCGACCGGCCGGCAGTAGCCCAGACCACCAGCCGTGTCGTTGATTAGTCGCCGAGTTTTAATGCGCCCACTAAGGCTCCATCGACACCCGGGGCAGCAGTACGAACGATGGGGGTGCGTATGGGATAGTCGTACGTACCGAAATGTTTGTTTTGACAGGCTTTATGATTTGCCGAACATTTGCAACCGGCTGGACGGTTGGGGTAAGAGGATGCAGGGGCAGGCTGCAGGTAACCTTCCAGAAGCTGCATGAGATCGTCCGTGATCACACCATCTCACGCGTCTTCCGCGAGCGACTCGTCGAACGTCAGCGTTTATTGAAATGGTTTCTTAATGTTATGCCTCTGCACGCTGGCCGATGTTAGTGGCGCGAGTGGTGGTGGAATATGTGTAGCTTCAAGCGAGACCTGCTGGTATGTCTGTTATATCAGCGAAGAATTTGCATGTGTTGACTCAGATATTGCACCGTCGTAATTGCAGGAAAAAACTTTGAATTCATAATCGGTCGCTGTCACTCAATTAACCCAGTGCTTGATATATTACCGAATGATACTAAAAATACTTTAAAACTAATGCCAGCGTATGTGAATCTTACCTGAGCTAATTTAAATAATGAACTACTCTATTACGCCTCCCACAGCAGCAACATACCGCGATTTCAATGAGGAATTCTCCTATGTAATGAGGTTTGTAACGCGTCATTGCCAGAGCTTTACACTTGAGATTAGAACCGAAGTATTTGCACGTAGATTGGAGGCAATGTTCTAATGGGGAGGCAAACAACCCGTAAGTGTTTTATGCTTCGCGGGCTTATTTTTAAATGAGCCAGGATAAGGGTTCGCTCAAGGGTAAGGAAAGATATAGCGGCGCAAGGCAATGTTCTACGTTTGAGGCGTTTAGTAGTAAACAGCGGTGGAAATAGGTTCATAATTCCTCAACATTTCCGATACACACTGATAAAATAGTGCTGATAAAACGAGCACAACAGAGAGGGTACAACAATAAAAAAAAAACCAGCAACTAAAGTCAACGCCACCGCACCGTTGAGCGTTAGGTTGAGGCCGTATCCGTGGACGGGCACCGGCACTCGCCACTCGGCTAGCGAACAGAACGCTTGGTTGCGTGCAAAATCCATTTCGGTCGTACGATGGCACGATATCAACGCGCCTACCAGGTTGTACACCACCGATAAGGCTCCTTTAAGTGGAAAAACCATCCGACCAGTGGCAAGGAACGCATCGAATGGTCCGCGTGTCCCGATTGTACGAACGCGCGCGCAACCTTGCACGCCCCAAAGGGGGTGGTGCTAAAGCAATTGCCTATCCACGGTAAACACCATCAGATATTAATAATTGGAAGTTCCCCTCCTGGCGATAGGTTGCCTGGCACACATCCTGGCACACCGGTCGATCCCTGTGTCCTGTCGATGGGGGAGGAATGGTAAGAAGTGGCGTATTTACGGGTAGAGGGTAATCAGAAGCGCAGGGCGCTGATTCGAGCGCCAGCAATTGAAGTACACCACCGGTAGCCTCATCAGTCGATGATGATGATGATGATGATGGTGATGATCACGGATGATGGGGACTGACTGTTGGATGATGCTGGAATTGAAGTGACTCCAGCCAGGTATCCCCAGGAGAAGGTTTTTGCCCCCCGCTGTCGACGGGTGGTCCTGCTCGTTTGGGCGGAAATTAACTTGCGCTTTTGAGCGGTAGCACCAGCAGCGAACAAGCAAAACGAAATAAGCGACTACCGCACGTACTACCGGTGATGTCCGTTCACTCGCCACTTTGCACACACATGGCGCGTAGTGTGTTGTAGCACCTTGGAGCACGCAGGAGGCACCCATTGGGTGCCCTCTCGACGGGGGTTTAATTAACGGCGGCAGTGTAAACGATAAGTGCACAGTACGGGCGGCTCCTTCACCAGGCTCTCACCCCCCTCCCTTCCACGATGGGCCCGTTTCCCGGTTGGAATGGATGGCGTGGACACAACAACACGACATTGTAAACTGACTTTTATCAGTAGTAAATTAATAATTTTCCAGCAAAACGATTGGGCACTACTACCACCAGCATTACACTATTAGTGTGGCTACTATCGCTGACGCCGTGCTTAGTCGCAAACAACTGGCCAGCGCACAGTGCAGCAAGCGTTTACAGTGCCCTACCGGCTGTAATCATCAGATTAGAAAGTTCTTTTGCCGGTTATCAATATATGAGTATTGTTTGTTTGCGTAAAGCTGTCTCGGAGCTGTTTTTTTATCTGTCGGCTGAAATATAAATATGATTAGAACTTTTTTTCAGATATTATGAAAATTTATCTTCGCAGTGTAACCGAAAGAGATCATCTTAATAGATGATGCTGTTTAGATGAATCAATACATTATAGAATTATGTTTTGAACTATGAGAAGTCTCCATTGTATCTGTGTATATCAAATTTCCACATATTTCGAAATCACCGAGCCATATCGTTTATACTCTTTTTTTATTTCCGTGAGAACGGTCATGCCATATACCTAAGGATCGTTTATACTTCAAAGTTACAGATTCGATTCCCATATTGTAATGTATTCAGCCCTCATTCCCTTATCGTAATGTATTCAGCTTGAACTTTCTGCCATAAACTTGCTGAGTTTATAGCAAATAACCCTGCTTTTCGGGGACTAATCACATATTTCAGCTCACCGCATCTCCACCATTAGAGATGATTATCATTCGTTAGCACCTTCGTTTAGTGTGGACGTGTTTTTTCCGCAAATTTATACTCATTTAAACGGCCAGACTAATTAATTAATTGATTAATAAGCAAACAAATAAATAAAGAATAGGTTTCGTACTTATGGTTTGCTTGTTAGGAAGACCATATTCATTTCCACAATTTAAACGGCTCTGGTGAACTTGGAAGTCGCTGTGAATATAAACAACAAGCTGTTTATACTTGTTGGGGTTTTTTTTACGGTTTAATCCTGGTCGTTTCCCTGGTTGTGGTTTGATAGCTCTATTAACGTGTAGGTTGTTTCGTCTAATCGGTCATTTGGGATGAAAGAGCCCATGAATATTTCTGTTCGATACTAATTCTTCCAGTCACTTACATGCCGCACAAACCGACACCAGGTGCAAAATCCGTTCAGCACTGTGTGCACGCTCCACTTGAACGATTGCTTGGTTTGAATCGGTTCGGTTCGGTTTGATTTAGCCTGCTAGCGCAATTGGTGCGGCTACCTGTTGTTTCCACTGCGGCAGCAGACACATACTCAACGAGTGTCCGTGCAGGCTCGCCACTATACCGGATTGATTGGTCGCAACCGTCAACGATCAACTTGACTTCCATTTAAGCCAGCCTAACTGAACCGTGCGACGGTGGTGGAGAGCAAGCCTGCTATCCACTTTTCAACCTGCCACCCTGGCATTCTCCACACTGGAGGGGGTGGTCAGCACCCGGGTGCACGGTGGCATGGTACCGACATTCTTGAGTGACTCCGACAGGGTAGCAATCGGGTTTTCTCGGTATGGCACGGTGCGGTGAATTGGGTCTTTTACGACAGACGGTTTGGAGATGCGGAATTGTCACGGGATGGGACATTCCTCTGCGGATCAAGCTCGCAGCTGCAGTAGCAGTTCCATCTACTGGGTCGTTTCTTATCTTCGCTCTGGAGCCGGGAGACGCGTGGAGTGTTATGGAGCTTTAGTTATATCATCCTGAAAATGGGCATAAACCCATCGAACCGGGACGCGTTCTTCCTGTACTCCGTTATCGCGTGTTTGTCGACGTTTTTTTCTTACGTCTCCCACTTCGTTGTTGAAGGACTTTCCCCCCCTCCACCTTGGCAATAACACAGGGACCTTGGAAGGCCGCCCGGGCGGTACGGTTCCAGGTACCGAGGCAATGCTAATTTAATTAAACTTTAGCCACAGTGGTGCACATGCGTTCACGATTCATCTCAAAAGGGCCACGCCACACGTCGGCAGATACCACGGGTCAATTGGCTTCCCGCTGGTGTTATGGCAAATGTTTACTGTTCAAAGCGAAGGATATACCTGGCCCCAAATGGCCCAATAGTCCGACCAGCGCTCGTTTGCCATTTGTGGCGAGTGACAGTCGTTTGTTCCCACTGCCCTTTTTCGGCAGTCGGCCACCGGACAGGCTTGACTGCAACTGAACTGCATGCGTGCTGTAGCCGCCCGGGGACGCGTGATCACAATCAGCAGTGATTGGCCTGCGGAAGGGATCGTTGAGTTTGCTTCTTACACTCTCAGTTGTGCAGTTTTTTTTTACAACTCAATTAATCCGGCTCCGAGACCGCGGGACACAGCTGTGCACAGCACTGCACGGCGAACTGATTTGCGTGCCGTTGCCAGCTAATAAACGTAGCGGATTGATACTTTCATGGATTGTACCGATTACGATGGAGCGACTGGGGTTTAATTAAGTGAACAGAGAAGGAAAGTAATAAAGTGAAATTTGTCATATTTGTAAGGTCGAGTTTTATAGAGGCTTTTAATTACTTGTTATTTTACACTCTAATACCATGCACTCGGTGATCACACCAGACGCTTATCAATCCACATCTCTCTCCGACCAGCATATGGACGATATCGGTACCAATTATGGTACGCAAGCATTACGATGATGGACCCGTTAGTAGTAGTGGTCCGTTTCCAGGTCATGTGAACGATCGTGCAGTGAGGATATGACACTTTGGCGAGGGTGCGAGTTCAATTAATTATCTCGTAACGAGTGCATTCTCCCAGTTGGTGGCTTTGGTTACATTTTGCGCTTCATACACGCCACAGGGCGATGATGCTGTGTATCTTTGCCATGCATTGTTTTTTTTTAACATTTTTGGGTGGGCGTGAATAAAAGAAATGCTAATTAGTTTCGTATATTTTAGCAATTTTTAATCAATACCGAAAAAGAAAGCCCTCAAGGCGTGGGAATTGAAGTTGTTGCGTGTCCACCGGTACGATATTAATAATTTCTCGAGATTGTCCCGCGGGGTTAACGTGAGCGTGGAGAAAATAATTTACAAATGCTAATCAAGACATTAATGCTTGCTACAAAGTTTTGTTGCTGTAGTTCTTTTTACCCTTTGTACTAGTGATGGGAAGCAAAGAACGAACCTGGTGGAACGGTTTTGCTCCTTTCCTGAAGTGAACGACATCAGGTTAAAAAATTCGCTTTTTAATTCCCTTCCGATACCGCCCCTAATAACGCTCATTGGAACGATGCTCCAAATATCGCTTCTTGGAACGAATTTTCAAATATCGTTCCTTAGAACGACGCTCCAAATATAGTTCCCTTGAACGACGCATCAAATATCGCTCATTGGAGCGACTGTTCAAATACCATTCCTTGGAACGACGCCCCAAAGATCGCTCTTTGGAACGACACTCCATTTATTGCTCATTGGGACGACGCTTCAAATATCGCTCATTGAAGCGATTGTTTAAATATCATTTCTTGGAACGACTTTTCAAATATCGTTCCTTGAAACGACGCTCCAAATATCGTTCCTTGGAACGACACTCCTAATATCGTTCCTTGAAACGACGCTCCAAACATCGTTCCTTGGAACGACGCTCCTTAAATCGCTCCTTGGAACGACGCTCCTTAAATCGCTCCTTGGAACGAATCTCCAAATTTCACTCCTTTGAACTTTCATTATAATTTTCAGGGCTTTTATTGTAAAATTTATCTTTCTGTGCATCTACCGTTACGCAAGAGGCGTTGGACCTGTTGGAGCTGTTCCACTCCCTTCAAAGTAGTGAACGGATTCAATCCGCTCCTTTTTTTCGGAACTTTTCACATCACTACTTTCAACGCGACGCTTATGACCCAAACAATCGTTTTCCGAGCCGCAAGCTCTCCACTGCACACTCCCTTTCCAAATGTCCTTCGTGTCCAATTTCGTGGCAGGACATCAAGGCGGCGACCATTTTTAAGTGGTGTGTGCGGCTGCGATTATAAATGCCATGTGGAAAAGTGAGCATCATTATACTAATTTCAGATCTTTTTTTCCTTTCTGTTTCTTCCCTTCTCTTCTACAACAGGGTATCACAGCTAACCGTCTATGCCAAGATTTTGTGCCTCCTGATGGTAAGTAATGCATGACAAAAATAAAAAAATAAAAACACAACTACAACAATGCAATCGAGAGAAAAACTGATAGCGAAATTAAAATACCTCTTCAACCGGAGGCACCCTGTCAACCGTGCTGCCTGACTGACTGACTGACGCCTGCTTCTCCTTAATCGCCCTATATTGTGACACACATTAAGCACAGCACCGAAATGGACAATCAACGTGCCACCTGTGTGCCACCTTGTAAGCCATCGGGAAAAGCCTTCATCGACCTTTGCCAACCTTGATGGGATGGTTGTGTATTTTTTTCTCTCTCCTCATTGCAATACCTTTGGAATGGTAGAATGGCAGGTTGAAGCACTGCATTAGTCCTCTGCCTCCGTTTAAACAACCTTCTGGTGGAATGTGTATCGGAAACAATCACACCTTCTTCACCTTCGTTGGCGTCGTGCACCGTAATAAGGCGTCGTCATCCTGTCTCATTCATATTACCATTCAGCTCGTTGACAGTTTGGAGGCTTGCGTGGAGAACGGCACAATGTCCCGCCTGACAGAGTGTCACTCGCCGTTCCGACAAGATGCGACAGTATTTTTTGTTTGTCGTTTTGCCGTTGTAATTTTGGCGTAATTTGTGTGTTGGCATGGACTGGGCTCTATCTCGCTGTTTCGCGTTTTGTCCACTACGGTACACACCCACACCACGCACGGGTGGGTAAACAATACACTCGACCTACGCGTGTCCATCGCGTTCGTGCATTGGTAACGCTGCTCAAATCGCCACTTCTGTGAACCTGCTCCGCGCCAAACTGATAACAAACAGTCACAATCAGAGCCTGGAAGCGCGTGCTACATTAGTTGAAGCAAACTGGGTGTAAGGGGAAAGAGCTATCAGCTCCACTCCACATCCCTCTGTCTACCACGGTTTGCTTGCTGCCGCCCTATCCATCGATCGGGATTGATTGCTGATGTTGATCGAACGTCTATCTATCGACCTAACCTAACCTATTTCCTTTCGTCACACGACTCCATTTACTGAAATGGATACCTACGATAGCTACTGACGCTAGACTTCTAACCATCTACACAACAGCCAAACAGGGTCGAGGGGTTTGTTTGTTTCCCAATTTCACCGTCCCAAGCACGGTGTAAACCAGCCTGAACCGATTATGGTGGCAGCGTGTGTGATGAACTGTCAACTGAGCTAAAGAATGAGCTGCCTAGTTGGTAGTTGTCGAAGGTTTTGATGTGCTGTTTTCATTACGTCGGAGAATTTCCACCTCCCACAGACAAGTTTCCAACCCCCACCGGGTATTGTGTGTCCAGAATGGTTTCGTCTCACTATTTGCCGCTTTCATCATCCAACTAACTGAACGTCCGTTTACTGGGCGATCAAACACTCGTTAGAGCAGCGTGCAGTATACTTGCCCCGCTTTTTTTTTGCTGAAACACCCGTCCCGTGTCACACAGGTGTGGACACACGCAAGCCGTGACAGATAGTCAATTGTCATTGCACGGTAATTGATCGAAGGGCACTGGTGTTATTTTCAATTTTCAAATCTTTTCTCCGCCCGTGTTAACCCTTGCCGTTTAAAGCGGGTGTTTGGTTTTCTTGTCAGTGTTTGTCGTCCATTAGCTCTAAACGTTAGTTGTGCGAGCATGTTCGAAGTTTGGGCGAATATTTCATTGAAATAGTTTCGTTGTAAGGTAATTAACCTTTCATCACTTACTTCCAATTACTAGTGATTTGTTGGAATCCAATTTTCACAAAGTAGCATTGATGGCATGACGGCACCATGGCAACACACTTGATGAAAACAATTAAGAAATACTGTACCACTAATTATCTGCCGGCGGTTCTTTCGCCGTGTTCGTTGTCCAATAAAATGACGAAAGTTGACAGCCGACCAGCGTTAGTCTGGTGTGCCATTGTCAAACAATTTGGACGACTTCTTCAGTACTAATAACATTCTTCTTTGATTAACTTCTTTCGCCCATTGCAGACATTATTCAGTGCAGGAGCATCAACCGGGAACGACTTCTATCTGCAATCAGCGTGCACTTACAAGTTTCTACGTGCCAAAAACGGTTCCGTGTTTGCCGACGACAACTTGGAGAATGGTCTACCACGTAAGTTATACGTTTTTGTTTTGTGCTGTTATGATGATTCGTTAGACATTTTATTAGGGATTTTGTTGGAGAGTTGGGAACTTCTTTGAAGTTTTAAATTAAACGCAATTTGATCTTATATGTAATTAATTAACCTAATGCTATGATGTATTGCTAATTTAGCAATAAGAAATTGCAAAATAAATCTTATCAGGTTTTCAACCCCGGAACTCATTCGCATTTCTCCGTTTCTTTCCATTGGGACTCCGCTAGCTACTTTTCTTGTTGCGAATTCTTTAAAGTATATCACAGCAGTTTAAATAAAAAAAAATCTTAAATCAAAGCTCGATGGACATAAAACTTAACGAAAACAAAAATTTATTGCTCGCATTTAAGCTTGAAACCCGTTCATGGTGCATTTTATGGCCGCTGTAAAACCACGAAAATCGTCACGAATTGATCTTGCCATTGAAATCTCGCACAATATTGGGCGCTGTACCGGGCAACCACCGGGGACAGCACAGCTGATTCTGGTGCCGAAGACCCAAAGATATTCGTTCAACTCGCCGCTCGTAAAGAACAACCACTCGTAAAACACCGACGTTTGGGTTGCTCCATGGCTGACGGCAGAGAAATTCCAGGGATTTCCAATTTTGTACCAATCGTCGTGTTTTGGATTTCCACTTTGAAGTCCTTCCACCGCTGTTGGTTGCTTTTAATTATCCCTGGTGATGTGTAACTGGTACGTGCTGTTTTTACGCTCTTGGTTTATTTCGACCTGTGGTGTGTGTGTCTGTGGACGTAATTGAGTGAAAAACAGGGCGAAATTATAATCTCACGCGTCGGGATCATCAGACATTCGGAAACAGAGCTTACCAGATCTTGGCCCTGGGTGTAGCACATAACCTCGGTGAAGGTGAAAGAATGGAGCCAGGCAACGAAGAACCATTTAAAAAAAATGTATTGTAGCCGATGTTTTCCACCGCTCCAATCCGCTCTGGCAGCAATATCCTTTGACCACATGTGCCGTCGTGTGGTGCCGTGCGTGTAGATCCATTTCCTCCTACCTAAGGGCTCATGGATGGGGTTTGTTTGTGTGTCCTGATTGCGCATTTTGGTGCAGCAATCAGCGCCCGGCTTGAGGCGCACAAGACGTCGGAACGACCCCGTATAGCGCAGCGCCTTATATATCTGTGCTATTATTATCGAAAATTGATTTCTGTTGCGCGTTGGCTGGAAAGATTATAGGCCCGCTTTGGGTTTGTGATTTCGTTCCCATTTAGTCATCATCTCCGGCGGTCCCCGATACCCGTGCCCGAACGTGGGGACTAAGCTTGGCGATATGGGAACCGTTGCAAGTTGCTGCATTTGAGGGCAGCACACGCGATTAGGATCTTTAGCGCAAGGACAGGGAAATGAAATGTTCTCTAATGCCGGAACGGAAGAAAGCCCATCTAATTTGATCTTCCCTTTTTTTGGTTTGGCTTTTTGATGTCCCCCAAAACCGTGCGCACATACTAGCGCTTAAATAGAGTCTTTTTGTCCATCGAATAGATTGGTGTTGGGGTCGTTGGGAAGATAGAAGTAAAGCGATTAACACACCTCAAATCCCCCGCATATGGTCTCATCCTTCCGGAATCCGTTCCTTTTCCTCCCCCCTGGTGGCTTCCACTGCGTTGTCCCGCATTATGAACCTTTTGTAGCTTTCGGGCCCCGCAGCGAGGCGGGCAATAGGATTTCCTTTGAAAGCGGTAATATCGTGGCATTAGGGAAGGCTTTGAGTGAGGCTTTTCGCCCCGTTCCGGTTGCCCGGGTTTTCCCTATTTATGCGTTTGATGGCGGTGACACTTTGCACAGTTGACACCTTTCAACGGCCATCTGATCGGTACAGCCTCTATCCCACCCACCTGCATACAGGCGCGTACGCTACACATTGAGTTGTTTTTAAGCCGTCTTTTATTGCAGTCATTGGCGATTAGTCGAAGGATTTTTGTATGAGAAGATTAGGCGATTGTTGTGCTGACCACAAAGAGCGCTTTAGGCGAGGCAAGTATTAAATGCCTATTTGGCCATCATTTAATGGTGGAAAGGTTTTTTTTTCGGTTGGGAGGGGAAGGATAAATACTCACGAAAGACGAAATGGTGGCTTGAGAGTTTGATTGGATGTAAGTTAGTGGTTTTTTGTGCAGGGTTCTGCTTGGTGAGTCACAACTTGTGCTGTGAGTGAGCCGGGTTTTAATATCCATAACTTGATAACTGCTGTCAGAAGTACACAAAATTACAGAAGTGTAATAATTACAACAAATTCTTTGTTTGTGAAACCCTTTGATAGAGATGATTGCTCAATGACAGATGATATGATACGGTTTGAGTAAGGTTAGGAAATTCCTGGCAATTAGTGAAGAATGCAGATACAATAGTTAAAGTATACGAACGGAGCATAATTGAGGAATGTTATGATGTTATCCACAAAACGATACACCCAAGTGGTAGCGGCAACAGCAACACAGTGTCTGTTGTTGTTCTTGAACGGCAATAAAAATAAGCAAAATACGCAATCCCCTTGAGAAAAAAAAACACATAAAAACGGAGGTGGAAAAGTTAATAGCGAAAAACGGCACGTTCAATGAAAACAAAACCGAGAAGAATCCGGTATTAAGAAGGAAAAGGAAGAAAGAATGCATATTGCCCAGAAAACGTAAGGAAAAAAAAAGTGTGCTATAGCTTAAAAGAGGCAGAACGGAAAAGATTAAAAGCTAAACGGAGCACACACACACACACGCGGCAAAAAGGAAGCCGATAAGACTGGAAAACTATCGTGAAAGAGAAGCAAAAACAAAAAAAAAAAGATGGAACAGCAAAGAAAGAAAACAAAAAAACTGCTTACAAAACAAAAGTGGGAAAAATGCGCAAGTGCACAAATGACGGACGTGTAGAGAAAAGTGAAAAAGAGTGAGAGAAAAAAAAACAAAAACAGTACCAAAAAGTGGGAACGAAAAAAGAGGGGAAGCAAATGCTGAAAAACGGTGGAACCAACGAGGTGGTGGAAAAAGTGGCCAAGAATGGGAAATGGGAAACGTACCGGAGGGCCAATTTCTTCTTGCCTGCGGTTTTTTTTTGAAGCCACCGTAGGTGTGCGCGATGCGGTGTTAAAAAGAATTAAGTTATTTTCTGGCCCCTCTTGTGTTTTTTTTTCTTCTCTTACTTTTAAAGTGAGGAAAATAACACCCATAAACATTTAACGATTGCTTTTTTTTTTCGCCTTATTGTTGCGCTTGGTCTCGGTGTTCTCGGTCAGGGAGGGGGTACATGTATAGGTATGGCATACATCTCGGGTGCTTTTCAATCTACTCTGGAGCACTCGGGAGCTTTCCCTCCCAGGGTGGTGAAGGAGTTCGATCCTTGAAGGGGAAGTAGGGGGGAAGGAGGGGCGGTGGAGAATATGCTGAAGAGGAACTGCATCGATGGTGGTGCTTGGCTTGGAGTGGTGCATTGTTGCGATTGTGTTGTTGCCTCTTGACATTGGGTGTACCATTCGTGCGGCGGCTGAAGCATATATTGGTTTGAAGAGGCTCCTTCGGGCGCGGCGGAAAACCAATCATATAACATAAGATGCCCTCGCACCGTAGCCACGATGACGCGTTCTCCGGTGCGTGCAGGATCGTGTTTATTTGTTCCTGCACGTGGTTGGTTCGTTTCGGTGTGTTCTGTGCTCATTGCATTCGTGCGTGTACAAATGAAGGCAGTTCAAGGCGACCACACACTCCACGTACCGTTTTTGGGGATGCATTTAATTAAAAAACACATATAATAATAATAAACGTTCCCGTGTGGATTTTGCCACAAAACACGCACATGCTCGGCACGCATGCTTTTCTTTCGCTTGCGCTGAATGTCCTTTCCACCCCTACCCAGGGGTGGTCCCTTTCCCACGGTGAGCTGTCTTCGTTGACGCGTTGATTAGTTTTGGGCAATTTAGAAGCAAAAAAAAAACAACGAAGAAAAGACTTTTCAAGAGTTGTCTTCCTTCCTGGCTGGCTCGGGTTCTAGATTGATGTAGGGTTTGACGTGACGCCCATCATGCCCATCTTCCGAACGGGGATGACTTTATTAGATGCAGTTTTTAAGAGGGCTTCAAGCACAGACTTACGCTTTGTTCCTGTGCCACTCGGCTTGTGTGGTTGCATGCAATTTACACGCTGCAGCTTAACGGCTCAATTCAGTGGGTCATCGAGTCACTGTCGAGTGTAAGCAATTATAAAGCTTAAAATACAATTAAATTCTTCAGCGTACGGGCTGCTGTGCATTGTTCTGAAATATATGCTATAAGGGTACGTTGGTAGAAGTCCTTAGACGTACAGTGGGAGGAGAGTTAAAATCTTCCAAACAAAAGGAAGTAAGCGATGGTCGCTCAGTTCCACTTAAAGCTCGTGAGAAGATGTGATTCTGAGTCTTTAAAGAAGCAAACCATAACCTAATACCCGGCGTGTATTAAATTCAAAGCTCCGGCTCAAGTCGGCCAGGAACAGTATTGTAAGCTCTTGTGGGCCGAACAGCGGAAAGCAACAGACCCAGCAAACACCGATCCCAGAGATGATCCCAGTTTACGATCGTATGGCGCCAAATGAAATACGAAACCCAATCATAAACTGCCGATCGAAAAATTGGATAACCGATCGATCGAATACGAGGAGAAAAAAAACAAAACGAGGTAGAGCGAGAGATGCATGTAGTTAGGAATATGGAAGTATTTCTTGCCGAAGCCGGGCAAGTCAGCCAGACGTACAGGGATACATATTTTCGATTTCAGGGGCACGATCATCAAAACGAGCAAGATCGGAATGATATTTTATCACTGATCCATTTATCATGGGCGACCTTTTACATGCAATGCTATTAGTTATTCCACATTACATCGGCGCGGTTGTTCTGCTTTTCGGTGTGTGTGTGTGTGTGTGTGTGATCGGAGTAGGGAATTTTTTTTACTCACGTTGTATTATATTTTTTATCGTTAAGAAACCTTTTTTTTTGTTATTGGACTTTATAAATTTTTAATGTTGATTCTTTTAAGTATCCCAGCCATAACATAACTGGAGGATTTATATGAAAAACACTATTTGATTATCGAAAATAATCTTCCGCGATCTTTTTGATTCCATAATCAAGAAATATGCATAATCACTGTAGGTAATAAGTGTAAAATTATTACCTGCTTACAGCACCATCTAAATGAGACCCTTAAAGCGATAAAAAAATTATAGCTATTGGAAGCGTTAAAACATAGTTTATAGCATGGTCAAACAGCAACAGTTTATGGGATAATTTCTGAGCTGACTGTTTAACCCTCAGGGGGGCTTGACACTAATTCAAAACGATTTTATTGATACTTTATTAGTATGACCGAAGCAATACAATATGCGCTCGTTAATGGTGATCGACATGTCCTTGCCGTGTTGAGCGAATAATGATCTAATGATGCCCAAAATATGTCCCCCATTTCCGGCATATCCAGCAAACGTGCCACGGCATTTTGAATGATCGCACGTTTGCTGCTCGTGTTCGTGGGGTGTGCGTATTTATTGAAATGCTTGAATTATGGTGGCTCCTCCATTCGGCGGTATTAATATCAACTTCATTGAAGACGACACCATTTAAGAAGACGGTGAGGGAAAGGGAGCGAGAGTGAGTGAGAAGGAAACGCACATTTATAGCACGATCACTCATCGTGTGTCGTCCTGGGTATGGTTTTTTTTTCATCAAAGGACGTATCAGATAACACGTTCGTCTGTCGGCATAATTGCGTGTTGTAGCGTCATCCCCCCTCCGCAGACAAGTGGCATGGGGCTGAGAGGCCACTGCAGAGAGCCCGCAGCATCAATGAATGATTTCGATGTTTCCATCTGTGCCAATTAGCTTAAGCTAATACTTTACACACAGCTCCCTGACACACTTCGCGGCTTTTTTTTCTGGCTGCTGCTGCTGCTCGCAATCTGTATGCTTTTTTTTGTCGTGGTTGTCAACAGCAGCCTTTTGTCTTATGCCTTTTACTGCTTTTATGTTGTCACGATGCCGTGATCGTGGTCAATGGTCATCCTTCGTGCCGGTCATTCGTTGGAAGTGCGTCTTTTTTTTTTGTTGCTGTTTTCTTGTCTCCTGCCACCTTCTGGTATTTCTTTCGTGAAGAGAGCTGGGCGGTTTTTGGCATTTGCGTCTGTTCAAATTAATTAATCGAGTCTTCAAGGAAAACGTTTACAAAAAAATGACACGCATACTTGATTGTCACCTCTGCTAGCGCTACTGCTACCGCCCGGAGAGGCCCTGTACTTGTCGGTGGGTGTCTGTTCGGCTTGTACGTGCTTTGAATTGTAAATTTCATTTAGTTTTCGGCAGCGTCTTGTGTGCGCGCGAGTGCGTGGGGAATGAGGTTTTTGTTAAGGGAGAAGGTTCGCCGCTTACGCCGCGAGTCAACTTCATCATTGTCAAATTCGTTTGTTGCGGGTTCGTCACTTTGTGCGCTGGCTTTATTTATTTTCCACTGCTTTAGCTTACCCGTAAATATATCTATATACACGATACGGTGTTTTCTTTTGGCCGCCGTTGCATCTCTTCCACCCTTCCCGCCCGGAAGGATGAAAAATGGCGGCAACTGGTTTGCTGTCATGTTAAACACATGTAGATGCGCAGATGTACTACTATCGCGCGATCGTTGTTTTGCCACCGTAAAACCCGCGGCGGTCGTTCGCTACCGAAAAATTAACGTAATAAAAACACACACAACAAATGCGCCACGGCAAAACGAGTTGGATAAAAAAGTTTACGTCAATTGTGGCACCGATGCCACTGCAGGATTCCTGGCGCGGGAGTGTGGCAAAAGCGATAAGTCAATATTTTACCTCGCGACACTACTGTGACAGTGTGGCTGTGGAAACGTGAGACGGTGCCGGCTACGGGATGCTTAAGCACACGGATTTCGTGTGCATTTCGCGCTTGCAGAGATGAATGTTACGGCCGGTTTGGCTGGTGGCATCAAATTCCCGCAACTGCGGGGGATGCTTCGTCCACCGCCAGTATCGATTGCCGCAAAGGCAAACCGAAAATTCCTTCATCAAGCTCCTGCACGAGAGGTGGTACGGGAGTTACGAACATTGTGTGATGTCAAAATATCTTCAAGATTTTCATATATTTTAAAGACTTTTTTGTTGTTGCCACAGGAACGCTGTGACAAGTGTCTGGTTAAGGGTTTTTGTGTGTGTGTGTGTAGCTTGTCTCGCTGATCCTGTTGTCTAAATGTCCCAACATTTGAATATCAGTATGTGATTGAATGAGCGAGACACACCAGCAACAAAAAAACAACCCCAAAAACCTGAAGAATTCTCCACATCACATACGTGACGGCAGCGAAGAACATCGATACATCAAATTCTATAAATTCCAGTAGAACATTCCTGACCCACCGCGTTGCTTTTCAAGCGCCTCTTTGCGCTTGTTTTCATTCTCAAGCCCTCTGACGGCAGCACTGGTGCCCCGAGTGCTTTGCGATGCGAATTCTTCCCATGCCTGGCTGCCACAATATTTTTGGTGAATAATAAATAATGATCACCATCAGTTGCGGACGACTTCGTCAATTATCGTGCTGCCTGGGACGTTTGGATACGTGACGGCAGCAGCAGGTATGCAAGGCGCAACAATGTTGGTATTGCGTCAGTTATGTGCCAGCCCGTGGTACGCGTAGGGTGGTCTATACGAGCGTTAGATAGCTGAAACTTCGGACCAGCTGGATGAAAAATCAGCTGCTCCGTGGATTGGACATTTCGCAAACATACTGCAGCAAACAAAAAGGCGTGACCTTTGATTTCAGACGAGCTCACGTGGAGATAGTTTTTCCCGTTTTTACTTTCTCCAAGGATTGCCTTTTTACAACCGAAATTTTACAATCGCTAACATCATTTCTTTCTACTTTCTACGCACGCGCCCATTGTGTCCATCTTCCTTTCGAAGGTGCCTGGGCCGGCCCAGATGACACTTTCCATTATTGCTTTCCTCACGTCAGCAAATGTGGAAACAGTGCCCAGGTTTACGGAAAAGGGATTTACAAGATTTCGGGCGGGTTCGACATTGATTGCCTCACCTGGTTAGAAGCCGTGCTGGGTCGGAACTTGAAAGCGACGTTCGGGACATCGTTTCCGTTAGCCTTGGCTGGTGAGACAATGTCCCAAAGCAAATGTGGAAAATCAATCGCACCGGGGCGACGAGAATGAAACTAAGTTCGACACAATGTTTTAGAAACAATAACGATCTCCGTCCTGCTGTCCACCGCGGCCAATCTTACGACTTACCTATGTGTGACACGCAACCGCTCTGCCACGGGGGGTAGAATGCTGTTCCTGGGGGATGTGGAGATCCGAGTAGAGGCGGACGGACAAAGAACAGTTACGGTGAAGAATAATCTACGGCAATGCCCACTCAGAACGCAACTTTGATAGGAACCTGACCCAAAGATCAGCAGGAGACAATGTTTCGTCCAATTCTACCAATTACCGATGCCAGGGTCCAGCTTTCTTCAAGGGTCCGCCAGAGCAGCTAACACACACACATCCATTGATGGGACACACGTGTACGGGCAGGGATGGAGATGGATGCACATGCATTCCTGGAGTGCTTTCTCCTTCCCCTTACACCCTGCCTCTCGTGGGGTTTTGTTTTTGCTCTCTTCCGCACCTGCTTCTCCGGCACCGGTCCATGGGTATGTGCGCACCAGGAGAAAGTTGTCAACCGCCAGCCTAAGAAGATCAATGCGTGAAGGTGTTTTTTCGGGGCTGTTCGTTCATGGTTACAACTTTGAAACGCATCCACAGCAGAGAAAAAAAAAATGGTTCCCAGGTATGAGGGCCACGGCCTGCATGTCGAGCATAGGGCGGTTATCCCGAAAAAATCAATGTGTGGGCGAATGAGATGACATGCATGAGCTGGGTAGGGTAAGTGGCGAAGGGAAAGATGAGTGAAAGGAAAACGAGTAGGTGTGCACATTGTTTCCGTATTAGTGCGTTGTGTTTTAGCCACACTGCCACAAGAGCCGCTCGGCAAACGTTTGAGTCCGCTGTTCCGCAGGCGGCTCGCGAGTAACAAACATATAATGCTCACTGACGACGGAAACAACGTGTACGAAGATCCCAAATGCACTCTCCCAGGGGATTTCCGCATCAAGGCTGTTGTGTGCTGGGTCGGACTGAGATAAACACCGATGTTTATAGTGCCCTAGCGAGGACATACCAGCTAGAAATCCAACGGACCCCATCCAAACCATCGCCGCGGCAAATGTCAAAGAAGATGTCAGCGTCATCGTCGGGATAGGAGGATGGTCTTTTTTTTGCGGAGATTAATGCCCGATGATAAATTGATGGCAAATTGACTTTCAAAGTCGAGACAACGAGGGGAAGACGGAGAAGCCGTAGGAGAAGGAGTCCGATTTGTACCTACCTGGAGTGAAACCGCCGGCAACTAATCCGACGTGTCGAAGGGCGTCCAGAAGCGTCCGTTAGTGGCGTAAGCGAGCGGGCGTGTGCAAGAACGCAGTGGCAACGGTTCCTCTCACTGGGTAAATGGATTAAGATGCCGACTGGATGTAATGAGGCCTGCCGCGCTATCTGCAAGTGCCGCTGTCAGGTTTTATGTTGGAACACATCGAGATATCACCCGTGTTGGGCATGAGCATTGACTTAACAAAAAAAAAAGATCGTGCATCGCAGTTGAAGTGCAGTTTTACGGCTGTTTGCTACCGACTTTGCGATGACTAAGGATAGCTAACTTCAAGTACGTGAGAGTTGCCTATAGCAGCGTGCACGGATGAAGAACACGTTCTTGCTGAGAAGTTTTGATCGGTTGGATTTGAATTGGACACAATGTTTACTGTATAACTACTGGCATGTTTGCATGATGAATGCATGATAAGAACAATTAATGAATGCACATATTTTTTTTTATTTTCAAAAGGGATTATTTCTTGCGGAAGCTTTCTTGAAGAGAATTTATACGCTCTGCATCTCAAAAAGAGTCCAAGGGAAACAACTTTAAAACTTGGATTATGAGTGACCTGATCACAAACTATATCTAACATATGATAAAGTTGTATGTTAATTAAAGAAGATATTAAAACCTGATACGCGAGTACAACTTCAAAAGTTTTTAAGTCAGCACAGTAGAAGTCGTCAGTATTGTAAAAATAAAAGAAATCAACTGAATAGAACAAGTTAATGACAAGTATTTATATATTTTGTAAAGAACCCATAGGGAAAAGCCTTTTAGTTCAGTTCATTTAGGAGTTTTAAGAAATTCTGATGTGCAGATTGGAATAATTACATCATCCGTTTCGTTTTTAATTCTAAACTTAGACCAGATATTCCTGAGACATTGAGCTGGAAGATATCGTGTACTGACTGTATCTCCTTAAGTAGTGAATCATTGAAACCAATAAATCTTAAGTACCTTTCAGGACTCTTAATCGATATCACTTAAAAGATCGACTCGAATGACTGGGAACTGTATGAAAAATTATCATCACTTGATGTTGACGTGAGATTTCACTGTACCTTTGCCAGTGTGAGCTTACCTTCCGTACGTACAGTGATCGATCTTTTAAAGGTTCGAAACCACACGACCAACCTTGAAGCACATCCCCGGTGCGGTACAGGCAGCAGATAGAGTACTATCTAGTGCACCAGCATCAACACCGGCAGCAACCAGGACATTAAAAGGTCCGGGGCTACGGCACAGAACACACATCCCATTAATTCTCCTAATGAGCTCACCAGTTGGAAGCCAATTTGTTGTTTGCCTGTGTTCTTCCGTCCCGGTGCTTCTGCCGCCGAGGAAATCGTTGGAAAACCCAATGTCCTGGTCCAACGAAACAAAAAAAAGGGTCGCTGTCGTCGCTTAATTCTCGCACCGACAGTGGCGGCCATCGACGGTTCGACAATTGTGCATTGCCAGGGGGTTATGTCCCACCGGGATCTGCATCAGTTTTCGGGGTTCGGGGCTTATCTACACTACGTAAAATTCCTTGAATATGCGAGGAAAACAACACAACACAATAAGAACAAAAGCATTTTCCTTCATTAGGGCCCAAACCATTAACACATGGTCGTCCCTTCACTTTTGTGCCGTTGGGATATTGGTGTGTGTGTGTGTGTGCTTTTACCTTTTGCTCTTCCATTCCCCTATCGCTGTGCGTCGGACCAAACGCACTATCATCACCACCCGTTGACGGAAGCGGATTTCGAAACGGATTTCACCTTCCACGCCAGCAGCTGCCAATTGTGGGGGATGATGACAATTGTACTGCAATTAGTACCGGGCGCAGGGAATGATGCATTGTTTTATTTATCGGGCTTCCACGAAACGCCGCCGGTGCTGCCGCTGCTTTCGGCATTTTTCTATCCCTCGGTGGGGTGCGGGGTAGGGTTATGGGTTGGCGATTGCCTCATTCCTGGGTGCGGGGTGTTCTGGAAGATTTATTTCCATCTTTGATCATCGATTGCGATACGGCGCTTCGATCGGTGTCCGATTGGGTTTGGGTTTATAATTAAGTCAAGGATGATTATGGAAACATATGTTTGGCCACCAATAAATTACCCATTGTTCGAGCTAGACAAACAGAACACCCGATTATTGGAGATAGTTTCCCGGGATGTGTAACGTGACTCGTGTGGAACGCAGCTATTATATTATCATGACATTGCTTACAGTGCAGGACGACTCATGTCGAAAATTATATTTTATATTATAATTTATTCAGATCCTACCTGCTTAATATTGTATGTTTTAATTAAAAGAAAGGGTTCGCTAAACAACAAGGGGCCAGTCGTTAATTAAATATGGATATAAATTTTCATTAAATTTTAAAAACACTTTTCTTTTCCCTACTATCTTAACCCCCAGTGAAAAACTTGTTTAAAGGTTCTATGCGTAATAAGGATATGTGACCATTGTTTAAATTTTCAACCTGACAGATGTTGTGTTTCCACTTCTAATGTAGCCAAACTGACGTCATATACCAGTATAGCGCAATACAAGGGAGCTCCATGGAATATTTACTCTAAAAAAATAGCATCAGATCTAGTTTATCGCATGCAAATTGGATTTTAAACGCCACCCAAGCGGTTGCACAAATGTTTTCCCACCCACTCGCTTTCCCTTTCACGCCCTTCCGGTATGTGTCCCGCTGTTTGCGTTGGAAAAATTGATGTACAGTGACGAAAGCCGGTGTTGTTTTTTTTCTCCCCCTCCCCCCCATTCCACCCGAAAATGTTAGAAACATCGCACATGGCCATGGTGCCGGGCGGAAATTACGTTTCCCGTTCCGGGAAATGAGTGAAAATATCAAACTAACGGTTGAAGCGTTTGCGCTTCTCGCTTTCTCGTCAACGGTTCATTTGTTTGTCCGTCGGATTCCACCGGGTGGGTGTGCGTGTATCTGTAAACGACAAAGCGCTTATCACGATTGTGAAGTGTTTTTTTTTGTTGCGTCGACTGGAAACGGTCAGCTTTTTCCGGTTTTTCCTTCCCTTTTTTCCCCGGTGGCGATGGTAAGGGAAACAGGCGCTAACGCTAGGTAAACCATAATGTCCATGCCGACGTATGGTAACTTGGTTGTCAAATAAAGCTGTTGTGGTAATCGCGCCACAGGAAGATGGGACAATTTGCTAAAATTGAAAAATAATCACCCCGATCGCTAGCCGATTACGACGCTCCTTGCACACGTGCAAGCGTACGAAGGCAAAAAAGGCAGTTTTTTAAAGAGGCGTTACTGTCGAGCCAAACAGTCCGTGATTTTAATTAACAGTACCGTCCATTCGAGCCGGGGCGAAAAAATAAAATAAATATATTTAATGCAACCATAACCGGAGAATCCCTAGCCAGGTCACCATTTCTTGCTGGTGCAGCGAATTGTGCAAAGAGAAAGTGAAATAAAGTAGCAAAAACCGTACAGCACGCGCGCTTGCAACAACTTCCTTTAGCACGGGATGGAAGCGCACCCGGCGGTTGAAGATTCATGTTCCAGTAAAGTGCGTGACATGTTCCAGTAAAATAATGCCTACGTCGGGGGAGGTGCTAATGGTTGAAATGGGTTTTAGTGTGTGGTGGATGGGTAACAATTTAAAATTTCAAACCATATGCGTTAGAAGTTTAACGGTTCTTAAATTGGGAAGCAAATTAAATTTTATTCGTTAGTGATTTCAGATATTTATCTTTGTCGATTTTTTATGGCTTCGAGTCTTTTTGTCTTGGATTAGGACGTACCCAATTATGTAGGGTTTGACAATTGAAGTGGTAAAGTTCCATCTATTTCTAAATTGTTTTCAAATTAACCTGGAATATATGGATTTTGATGGGGAACACTTTCTATTTTCTGGATATTGTTTAAAATGAAATTGACTCTTCACAAAGCAATCTCAATTAGGGTCTTTAAAGGCTTAAGTTAAATTGTTTATTTCACGTCAAAAAGCTGAGAACGTTTTATAGAGAGACAAATTATTTATGAACAAGTTCAAGAAATTGGAAGAAGAAAAAGTGCTTGTTAAGTGCATGATTTGAGAAAGATTTATACATCATCAATGTCTGTAGTCACTTTTCAAAAGTGGTCTTCAATCAACCTCAACAAATTCTTCTTCAGTTTGTAAAAAAAAACTAGAATTTACTAATCCGTTAATCACTTAAACACAGGAACCTTGAACATACAATATGTTGAGATTTAAGTCAAGATTTGCTATTGCAAAACCCATGCTAGCACAATCTTTCCATCTCCATTCCAATCTCCTTGTAACGGTATGAACTCTTGCCTCGGTTATGTTGACATTGCCATTCAAACAGCATGCCATAATGTCACCCAATATGGGTTACTGTATTGCAATACAGGCCCCTCATTATATCACAAGAATAACTGCTGAAATGCTTATCAACAGACCGACTGGAACCAGCTTGCTTTTCTTTACTGCGCATCATACTTAAGCGCTGTTTTCAAGCGCTGGCGCGACAGAGTGTACAAATTCAATTTACACCGCGTGGCTACCGTTCGCAATTAAAATGGAGGGTAGAGAGAAAAAAAATCGCACCATTCCAACGAACGAGCACACAGCCGATGGGAGGGGGGCTCTGTTTGCACTGGGATTTTGTGTCAATTTCATTGAGGAAAAATTGACACCACTTAAAAACGAAATGTGACCTCGCACGCCAAAGCAACGTGGACGCAAGTTGGGGAGGAATGTGCAAAGCGTTCCAAGGCGAGTGAGAGGATGTAGTGCTGGCAGTGAAAAAAAAACGCAAATGACTTTCTAGTCGTCGCGACGCCCATTACCGCGGTGCATTGATAATCGAACGTTCATAAATACCGCCATTGGGATGTGTGATGTACCGGGAGAGCTTGAAGAAACGCCAGCGTAGCGCTTTTTTTCTGCACGCGAGCGAGAGCATTTAACACCCGAGAGGAGCAAATGTCAAATTGCTATTGATCTTTTGACATCTTTGCCTTCAAAGTGTGCACAGGGCACGAACAACAGGTGTGCGCACAAAGACGGTTACTGTACGGGTGGGTTTTTCCCTCGTGCAAAGGAAACACTATACTCACCTGGTTTGCACACCACCACCTAATGACTTCTTTCCGCGACAGAAGTGTGCGACGTGTGGAAAGTGTTTGGTTTGTATCTGTTCTGTTAGTTTTCTCATGGAATAAATACATCCAGCAAAGTGTCAACGAGTACTGAGCAGGAAATGCACGGCACTGGTAATGATTTTCTCACTCCAAGATGCTATAAAATAAATGCTTAAAAAAATTAATAAAAAATGCTATTTGTTGACCATAAAGTCACTACCTTAAATGAGGATCAATTAGATGATTTACAATAAGCATACGAAAATAATATTTCGTTACGAACCTTTCACTATAAAGGACTTTCTGTATGATCCTTTTTTGCGCCTAACGGTTAGGCAATGCGCATTACAGATTATACGGTACAGGATGAATTATAGCAACGAATGAACTGTATTTATTATAGGATAATAAGTACATCGTGTAATCTAACAAATGGACACATTTATTCTAAATGCCCTGAGTCAAATGAAGCTCTGGAAACATTATCTTTAAACCGTAATGGAACAATACTTATGTCACGTTTAATATCTATTAACTTATCAATCACTCCCCTTTGGCTGGGTAGAGCGTTAAAAGCTCTCCTTTGCGGTGCATTTAGTTTCTTCCCTTCGCGATCACCATCACCATCGATCAACGGTGCCTTTTGCACAGTCGTTTTCTCCATTTTACAGTGTCTAATGAGCGCGCACAGGTAGAAACGTGTGGATATATGCCTGCTGTGCCAGGTGCCGAGGTGAGCACCTCCTATTTAGCAATGTCTAAATTTCAACCACCCGATCATTCGGAACCGCATGTGTGTGTGTGTGTGCGAGCGGGCGATTGGTGTGGCGAAAAACTCAATTTTGTTTTACTTTTTAACGGTCGCCGTAAAGTGGACGGAATCATTGACAGTACGCGATAGTCACTCGCGTGTACGTTGAAGTAGTGTTGAAAGAGGCGTTTCGGGAAGGGTTGAAGAGTAAGGAGGGCATTTGCTAATGTTAGTTTGAAGGTTTTTTTTCCACCATCTCTGTTTCTCGTTCGTGTGACGAATGGGAATGGGGTGTGAATGTTGACAGTAATTATTAATTTCATTAAATAGGCATAAAATTAACGAGCAGGGACATTTCTCATTCCAACCGTATTTAGAGGGCATTGCGTTTGGCGATTGCAAATATAAACATTCTCTGTGCGTTGCAGATCAATTAATTCGAACGTGAGTTTTCGAATGAAGACATTGGAAAATGTACACCGTAAACAAACGGCAATACTAATTAAGTGTATTAGAGTTCTTGTATCGCATCGAAGTTGCTACTCCGTTCGAAACACGCACCGAACGCGAGGTCCGAGGTCACAGATATCATAATGCAAGACGTAAACACAAGTGATGAAATGTTGTGCCTGTAATTCGAAAGGAAAGCTTAACTTGAACCCCAACCGATGGGAAGCTCCAGATAAAGAGGTTTAAAATGTTCGCGGGAAAATGGAGCCTCCAGTAGTGTGAGAGAAAAAAAAGCAAGAAGTACGCATAACAAAACAAAAGGAAGAGGAATGGGAATAGAAACGGCGTTGGCAAGGCAGCAAACGGCGACCGCATCATCAACATCCTCATCATCGTCAGCAGCATAAAAGAAGCGTTTTGAAGCGACGGGCAGCAGCAAACCACAGCAGCCGCGCACAAGCAACAACAACTGCACAAAGAATGTGAAATGTAAATAACACCATATCGCACACGGTGCGCGGGTCGGGCGGGCCGGCGCGGTGCACAAAACAACGTGAAGCGCAACCATTGGCAGTGGAGGTGCCCCACGGTGAAAACGCCAACAGTTTAGTGGTGCTTTCGAAGGCTTCAATGAAGGAAGGCCCCGCGCGGCGGGTCGACGTCTATTGAACAGTCTTTAGTCCACACGCTCAAGATGTCCTTCTTCCCCTTTTCACGCACCCGCTCATGAGCGTCCCTTCGCGTGCAGGTCTTCTCCAGTTGCATTTCTGTTGGTTTTGGTTGAGCTTGGTACACGGTATAAGTCAGCATTTTTGGCCCTACCGTAACATGAGGCGCGTACGGGAACGGTTCAAGCAGACACGTACAGTGTGCGACAAAACAATGTGCATTCGCGTACCATTGCCCTCGATTGGTGTTGCCTCGCATGGATACTTCCGAGGTGATATCATGATGCAAAATGGTACATATTGTGTAATTGGGCCAAAGGAACTACTTATCAACTTCCTGTTCACAGCAAGTGCTCCAGGAACTCCACCGCAATCCGTTAGCAGAACGTACCAACCAAGTCGGAGAGTGTTTTGCTTTATTTCCTTCACTCCCGTCGGACCGTTCTCGACGACTTACCTATTAACACTTGAACCACCGCAAGCGCAACATTCGGTTGGGTGGCTTCATCATCGTGAAGCTCCGCACATTTAACAGCCTGCAGACATTAGTCTGAGAAGCAAAAATACCACCACAGTAACAACAACAAAAAATACGCCCAGCAATGGAAGAAGGCGCTTTCATGCCACCTTGTTATGTTTGCATGATGCTTCTACAACGAGAAGAAAAAAAAAACAACAACCCCACACAGACTTCGCCATAGTGCATCTCGAGCAGGAAAGTTTTGATGTCTGCACTCACTTGAAAGTTACAGCCACCGTCGTCCGACAGCCACCCAGCCGGTGTTTGATTTTCTCTTTGTCTACCGCGTTGTACCATTACTCTTGTGGGTTGGTTGTTTAGTGTCTTCCTTTGCACAACGTTCACTGTGGCGTGTTTGTGTCCTTTAACCTTTTTCACCACCGTTCACGGTGAAGAGTGATTCTAAGTTGCTTCCCAAAAGGCATCTCTGCCCTGTTGCAGTGCAGTTGTACCTAATTTGTTAGTCCTCTTGGTGTTTTAGCATTTCGATCGTTATTCTTCGAACAGCGGGGCTGGGAAAGTTAAAGATAAGGTTGGGTGTGGTTTTTTTTTCTGCATTGCTACTCCTTGTCAGAAAGTACCTCCAACTGAGCCATCACCGGAGCTCCTGACGAGTGTCCTTGCTACGCGTCTGCAAAAGGGCAGAATAATGGCCGGGACCATCATTTATTTGCCTCCTTGCAAGTGTACAACCATTCCGTATCACTTCTCATTCGTTAGCGTCCTTTGTTTTTTTTTTGCTTCTGCGGACGATTCCCTTCGAATCGCTTTTTCTCGCAAGGTGAGTCTTGCGTTTTAAACATTTCTTCAAACCTTGTTGTACGTGTGTTGTTTTTACCCATTTTGTTGTTGTTGTTTCTCTCGTGCTCCTCCGTACCTTTTGTCTATTGACTTTAGCACAATCTAACCAAATTACGCCCGGGTATCCGTCTCGGAAGTGTTGTGCATGTGTGGCCCCGTTTTTTTTTTTTGTTCGTTGAACCTTCTATTTGGGTTTTGCCTTTCCAGCCTACACAAGCGCACCACACGCTACGGGAGTGTGAATTTTTCGCCTGCCAGCCCTATATTCCGCGCCGTTTATGTTGGGTTCTCAGCGAAACCGTCTCCGTAAGCGGGAGGCTCCAGTGTGTAGGAGTGTGTAAACACATATTTGGCACTTGTCCCGAAGTGCCTAGGCCAGCATTCGGCGGCGCAACCCTCGATAATGATGTATTGCCGTCGTTGGTATTTTTTTTTTCTTCGGACCGTTAGTGAAAAGATGCCTCAGCTGCGTTACGTCGATATGGTCGTCGCTCACCCACATCCCCGGGGTTTTTTGGGATGTTCGTTCGTTAGGGGTCTTCCAAAGATAATATTTACCGACGGTAAATGACGCTGATGGAATCTTCGTTGGAAGTTACCGTGGTCCGGGTCGTAAGCATTCCGTTGGTTCCGGAGGTTTTGTTTTCGGGTGTTTTGCCGTCACCTCTCTCCTCGAGCTGTGTTCCGAGAAGGAGTGCAAAAATCCTTACACGGTCTAGTGAGAAGTGCTATAAAACCCATCCGAGACCAGGCAGCAGAGAGGCAAAAACAAAAAAAAGGGAATTCAAATGCAGTCAAATAGCGAACGCAAAAGTCGAGAAGGCTCACCAGGGCCGAAGGTGTGCGAAGGGCGTCATCTTCCGACCTGGTGTAACAAATAGGGCGGAAGATAAGGTGTCTCGCGTGCTCATTAGGATCGTTTTGACGCATGAAGGAATGGCTTGCGTTTTGCTGACGTGTCCGCACACAACATGCTGTATTTACCATCAATTATGACAGTGGATAATATTGTTTGTCCAAGCATCCGGCACTGGCGAATATTTGGATCTAATTGGGGGATGTTTAATGCTGATTAAATATGTTTAACGATATTTTTCAACATGTACACCATCTTCCGGGCAATACTTGCCATCTTCGTTGGTGATTTTTTTGAGGTGCTCAAAATGAATTTCTTTCTACCTTGGTCTGACATCGGCTTACAAAGCATCCTCCTGGACGCATCATGAGCATCATTGGTGTGTAGTCCGAAAGCACTAAACACCAATTGCGTCTCGCAATGCACAGGTATCATCATTCTCCCGCACAAATCCCGCCTGTTGGCCGACCGGGATCCGGTAAATCACAAAGTGCGCCAACAAAAAAAAAAAAACGACGAAGAAATAAGCTGAAAGGCTGCTTAACTCGCCTATCCGTACCGAAAACGGTGGGAATCACCCCGTCCTCAATTGGGCCCAGGAACCCTTATGCGTAACCTTCCTGTTTTATCCGTTTGTTGTGCCACAGATTTGCGTCACGACATATGAATTTTCCCGCTTATAATCGAAATATGAATTTCCCAACACTTCGAACACGGTCGCACAACGGGGAGACGGTTGGTGTCCGGTGCTGCACATTCGTAAAATACGAATGCGGATTATTACGATTGAATATGCCTTCCAGGTGTGTTACGTTAGCGATTACCGTGTGAGGATCGGAATGGAAAAGGGTGTGTGATAAAAAAAAAGGCCAGGTTGAATAAAGCGCGCTCAATAGCGAGAGCTGAGAAGGCCCAGAAATCCCAAGGCAGAATGTGTTCTTCCCGTAAGGCGAAAGGATCACGGACCCCGGTGCACGGTGGGGTCGCGTCAGTAGCATGTCAAGAGGCGCAAGTTGTTTGACTCTTCTGGAGTCTATCTCGCTCGCTCTCTCTCTGTGGTGCGGTCCCGTCAAGTAGAGTATATTATTTCGCTGCCTTTTTTATTATTATTAATCTCCCTGTTACATCCCGCACTTTCTTCCACACCGCCCGGAGGCTGGATCTCTCTGGCTTCCCTTTCTGGCTCGGCACTGGGAAGTATTGTCTGGCTGGCCCTACCAACCGGCCCCTTTTGATAACGATCTCGTCTTTTGCCCGCTCGTACTTCCGCCTACGATTTCTCACACTCCCGTGGTGTGAGCGAGGTGTTACGAGGAGTTCTGTAAAAAAAAACACAGAGTTCTCACCTTTTCAAGCCCTATCCGTGTCCAAAATGGTAGTTCCCGCCCCACGACCCGTGATGCATGTAAATGCCTCCTCCACTTGCGCTGCACTCGCCCCGCGACCACTGTACCGGCTGTGTGTTCCTTCCGTACAGCCGAAAGCGCGTTCGGAATGCACACCGCGGTTCGAACATCTCGGCAACAACATCACACACTACCAGTGTCAGTATGGTTGCAGGTGCCAATCATTGGAAATTGAAAATTAAAGAAACAATCCGCTGTTGAAGCTGAACGATGTTGGGGAGCGTGTGCGCGCGCACGACCTCAAACGGTGGGCAGCTCCATCGCGAGATCGATCAGGATTTCGTGCAGTTGGTAGTAGAAGTGAGATCATGTTTCACGCCGTGCAGTGGCATGGAGGGGAGCGTGAGCTCGTTTGTGATCATGAAATGAATGAAATGAATAGTAATAAATTGTTTCAATGTAGGAGTGCATGAAGAGGGGAATATCGTATCAAAGTGGCTATCGATTGAATTAATTACCATCGAATTTTTAGTGGCATATTCTTTAGTCTATGTGAAGTTCACTGGGGTAATCTTTAGTACATATCTTTAATTCATTAATATCTTTTAGTATTCCCGATTATCCGATTTATTAATAGTGTTTGCTATAATTTATGCCATAAAATCTAAAATAGGTTGCTATAAATCGCAGTTATAGTAAAGTCGCAATAAGTAATAGTGTTCGTTCCTATAAAAATGCGATCCGCTATTCCTTGTGCTTATGAAATTAAATAATAACAATAAGCAATTACTACATAAGCACCAGGAAAAAAAAACTATTTCTAATCACCCTCACGATTTATTCTGATTGAGCAATCTGAAACGGGGTACAACAAACATCCGATACGGTCACCGCTTGCAACACTGCAAGCACAGTGCGTTAAGTGTATCCGGATCTTTAGCTGATAAGAGGGCGTATCGTGGCGCTCGTGCACCCTCGACGGGTTTGGGCCGGGGCTTTTTTTTTCACCCAAATGCGTCCAAGTACCCACACTCACACACACACACACACGGTAGTGTGCGAACGGGTGTATAGAAGATTCCATCGAAACCTTCACCGTTCGCGCGGTTAACGCCTATTCGGTGCAACCACTGCGCAGGCTTGCATCGTACAGTTTCGACTCCACTTAGAGGTTCTCTATGGCTTCATGGGGTCGCACGGGGTAACGTATGATTAATTTTGCCTCGGGTGGGTCGGCGTCCAGTGGTCGCACGAGACACCCTTCCATCACCACACCAAACCTCCGCCTTCCACCCCGCTGCGAGCTGCATTCGCTCCTTGTAGCCGGCGGGCTGTTCGGCCGCCCCCGGGGCGGACGCAAGGTGTGGAAGGTAGACAAGAACTCTATCCGACTCGAATCTCTGACCCGAAAGTCCGACCGGTAGACGGTTATTGATCCAAGCGGCACGAGGGACAGGTACCAGTGGGGGCCGGCAGTGATCGGTCTTCAGCGGCAGAAGACCGGGTCTCGATGCGGAATGCGTGTTGCCCGGCCCCGAGACACTTGTGAGGCGTTTTCGAACGGTTTTCCAACAATTCCGGCCTCTTCGGCACACTTGGTCCCGCGTAGCCCGTCCCCTGTGCCGCGCTCCCTCGCCCGGCTCTCCTTAAGCGCGTATTACTGTTCTTTATTTTTTCCCTTTTTCCCCCTTTTAGGCTTCCTCTGTTTGTTCTTCCACATATTATGATGCGTGGAGGGAACTGGCAGCATGTTGAAGTAGATTTGGATGTTGGTCTGAAGGCGAAGAGGGAGGATATTGAATTGGGGGAGGGGACAAAGGGGGAACCATACGTGTTGTGTCCGATCAGCTCTAAAGGGGTGTGAAGGTGTAGACGGGTGGTGTGTTTGGCCGGGAGCTCCATCCCAAACAGGTGATAATGAAATTACCACACAAACCTGAGCGCGCACATACACACCGAATGCCCACCGGACAGGCGCTGTGGCACAGGACAGGCCCGGGTGCATGATCGTAGAGAGCCGCCGCCGCCGTGCAGCACACACAAGCACACAAGATCGATGACGGGACCCTGGGCGAAGTATGGCGCACACCGTCGGATATTCGGGGCGTCGGTCGGTCACACGGTGTCCGGTCACACGTAAATACCATCGATTTATAAATACATAGAGATAGAGAGAGAGAGCGAGATAGACCGGTACATGCACATATATGAGCCACATCAAACACACGGCCACATCAGAGCGCTGTGCTACCACACGAGCTACAGGATGCCGAGGCATCGATTTGGGTCCACGATCGACAACGGGGTACGCGTTGGGGGATCTTTGAAATTCCTGAAATATCTATGAAAATGAAATGGTCATCTTTCATACAACGCGGGCAGAGTGTTGTGAACCGGCAACAACTTACTTACTTATTTGCTTATTAGTGGAGGGAACGAACGAAAAGTGGAAGTGTTGTGATGGGCCCACGGTTGAAGGGTGCAACGACAGAATATCTAGGAGAACGCTGGCACGGGATGGCAGCCATGGCAATGTGTGGTACCCAACCGGACCGGTTTTATTACATTTCGACCGCGTTCAACCTGCTGCCGATAGCTGGGATATCACCTCCTGCTCTTCTATTTCCATTTATCACACCTGTCCCTCAGCTCAAGGTGGGTTCTTCGGACGGCAACTTCGTCTAACCACCTTCGGGACCAGCCGGTTGCACCGACACTGGTGCTACTGGCTGCAGCTAGTAGACGAAGCGTTGAGTCTCTACTGACGGTTGCACCATTATCCCAATATCTGGAACGTTAGAACTCCACCGGGCACCTGCTCGAGTGGTTGAGTTGGAGCCGCCTAAACGCCGAAGTTACGCGACCCTCGTTTTGTGTTAATCAAGTCGACGATGCGTGCTGTGTGTGTAAATGTGTTCTTAAATAGACGCACTATTGAGTTCTTGAGGCCCTGTTCCTGATTCTTGGGCACCCCTATTCAGGAATTCTACGGGATCCAACTCCCGTAGCCGCTCTCCGCAGCTGTACAAGGGTGTCATAAAACATTTTGGCAGTTTGTTATTGGGATGCAGCAATATACCACGGGTGACCATTAATGGGGATACATTTGTCTTTCATTTAGCTGCTGTTGATTGTTTCCTAACCCCCCATCCTCCCCCTCCCTTCCTTCCTCGTATTCTAAGCTTCGTTTTCCTTCCAAAGTCTCCCCTTCCCTTGGACGACCGGTTGTCATCGCGTTTAACAAATTAACAATGCAATTATCGAGAGTTCGTTCTCAAAGGCACTAGCGCTGGCCGGGGATGATCGAATCGAAAAATTAGTCATAATCATCGGCTCATTTAGCGGCCAGATGAGGGATACGCAATGCAGTTGGGGGTTGCAAACAAGCATGGTTCAGGTGTTGTGCCCAACGTTCTCACACATAAGCCAGCACGGAAACGAATATTGTGTGTGAAAATTCACAGACAATAAATGATTGACGAGTGAAGCTTTTTTATTATTATTATATCCTACTTACTAGGTTGCGTCCATTTCGGTTGGTGTTGTACCGGGGGTGCGTTTACCGCTGGGAGATCTTCGCCCAGCGACACACCCCGTTTTTGGGTGTTGCATATGCGCACGGAATGGAATTTAGTGCCATGGCGGGTGTGAAGTATGCGAGATATTTATGATCATTTAACCAGCTAACGAACAAATCTGCCCCGTTTTTACAATGTAGAATGAAAGAATCTCTCTCTCTAGACACACATACAAATGCGAGTTAAATATCCCTTCAACAAGCACAACAATCACGTGTGTTTGGAGTGTTTTGGGATCGTTAAACCGGCCGAAAATACCGACACGGAACAGGATTTGTGGCCGGTTGTGGAAGCATTTCTCCAGGAAGGTGTTCACACCCTGCCCACTCGATCACGTGCATCCGTGCAAAAGGACGAAACGGGCATAAAGGACATGCCCTTTTTGTTTTGGCACACGGACCGTGTTCAATGGGTGCGCAGGCAGGATTAGGCCCGTAGCTGGTGAAAGTGTTAAGCCATTGAAGCACCAAAACGGTCTGTATGGTTCGGTCGGCATTTCGAGGTGTGCATCCGAAGCGCATGTTTGTCTCAAAACCACACTTTTACCGTAACAAAAACAAATCCCAGCCGCATTCGAATGGTCCTCTTTGGTAAGCAAATAAGCTCGGAAAGGATCGCGTATCTCGGCGCATTTGAAATGGTGTTTCGTTTGGTGTCCTTGTTTTATGTTTCCCAACCGGAAAGACCTCCCCGGGGAAGGGATTGGGCTATAATGGTCTCTCCCGGAGGGGTAATTTGGTCGGGATCATTCTTCCCATTCATTGCACTCAATGGGATTTATTTTAATACAAATTTTCGACTATTGAGCAGAAAAAAGCCATTTAACTTTCCACTCGTCGCACCGAGCAGTGGAGGATCATAAAAGTGTCATGTACGGCTACGACTTAATTTTTTTTACTCTTCCCCTTTTGATAAATTCATTTCCTCATATTGTCCCTGGCAGAATGCAACAAAAGACCATCTAAATCATCAGTGTTTGGTTGTGAAACACAGCAAACAGCAGCAGCCCACAGTGTTATTGTTGGAACTCCCTTCCGACGGTGGAGTTTGCCCAATATCGTCGCTATTTTATGGCCTCACGTTCCAAGATCGATCTCCCTGCAGGAGATGGAGTGGTCTCGTCGTGGCAGGCCGACCGGTTGGGCGACAAAAATTATGGAAAACTCATGAACACCCGCCCGTAGACGGGTTGTGTGCCAGAAATGCAAAGAAAAGCATAAATTCCTTACCGCCACAGCCGTTCCCCGATCCCGTTCGGCATCATCCTCGGGGCTTCTGTAATATTTTGCCGTTTTGGTACTGTCGTTACCAACAAATAGCTTACCCCATTTGAATGAAAAATAGTAATAACACCACAGTACCCTCTTGCCATTCTTACCTTGGGGTAATTGGGGAGGGGCACTCATGGTCGCAGACAGACGGAAATGAGAGAATCACCGCTGGTGGTCACTTCGACAACCGTTTCCATGATTTATGCTGCAGTCACACACACACACAAACACACAGTTTTCGCACTCGCTAGAAACAACGCGCCATCGGTCCCATTGGGTGCCAGCTTTTGTTCTTCGGCGAAAGATCCGATTATTTACAAACCATTGACCGCGGGACGGTGGCTGACCCGCACCCAGAATGATTCATTCCGCGTTTTTGTTTTTGGAGCGCGGTGGGTGGGGCATGGGGGGAGGGGGAGGTCTCTTTCCGTGACGGATCTCCTTGTTCCATCCTAGAGTGTTTGGACACTGTGAAGGGACACACTGACCACCGTCATTTGGTGCTAGTGGCTGTGGTGTATGGGGAGTCCTTGGCAGTGCCTTCGACTGGACTTGGGACTCAAAGTGTGCGCAATAAATAAAACACTTCCCACCCGACGTACTTCTGGTGGTTATTTTAGCCGTTTAAAATATGTCTGTGGTGGTGGTGGTGGTGTGTGTGTGAAGTGTCCTTCGGAGCGTCTCGTGCACAGTTTGTTAAATGCGAGCGAGAATTCCCAACCCATGTGCCTGGCGCATAAATATGATCGAAGGTTTCCTTTTCTGCTAGCAGCTAGTTGTTATTCTCCACTTTGAGTTGGTGTGGATCGCGTGTTTTTTTTTTTGGTTGGTAAAAAGGCATAGGGATTATGGGAAGCAAACATTTGCTCTGGTAATGGTTTCGGTGTGATTTGGCTGTTTTGAAGGACATTCGCTCTATGTGTGTATGTTATTATGTCCCAGACGCATCCAATTGCGCTAAAGCATGTTTCTTGTTCATCCATAAACATTTTGAAAGAACATGAAATATGTATGATCTGTTGTTTCGCTTCCATTCCGCCCGGTCCGGTCCCTCTGAGGCAGGCGGTTCCCTTTATGTGTGCGTGTGTTATTCAACTATGAACTCTCTCGGTGAGTTCCCGTGTGTGGTCTTGGCCTGGGTTCGCTTTGCTAACGGAAAACAATTTTCTTCGCCATAAAATGAATTCGATCACTGTATGCATCGTTTTAGCAAGTTTCCCTCCCCGAATATCTACGGGGTGGCCAAAAAACAACTGGATTCTAGCGTTACACACGGGACAACCGCAAACCACCACCGGAGAAGATCCCTTTGGGAAAACCGCCCACCCCCCGCAAAGCGCTGTTTCGCAAATTCGAAAACAGTTTTATGGGTTCTTTGGGGCCATTCTTTTTTCTATCTTCCAACACAACTACCTCCGATGCGGACCGAATGGCACATCGGTGCCCCATTCGCTGTTGTGGCGCGATCTCCACCATCTCGGCGTTCGATGAATTGATCCACGCTGGGCGTTCCAGACGGTGCGATGTGTTAGGGAAGTTTAGCATTCGATTAAAAGTCCATTGGTTTCGCTAATTTGACATGCTTTTACAGTCACACTTTGGTCGGTTGGTGTGCGAGGCTTGGCGATGGGGGGGGACGATACCAACAGATACCCGGGGCCCGGTATCGATAAACGATTCTGAAAGGCGCTTCGGCAAGTTGGCTGGATTGGAAAGTACCGCGTGTAGAAGAACGACTGGATGGAAAGACTGAGCCAAATGGAAGGGTGGATGAGAAGGGGTCGCAAAAGAACGGGAGGCCACCCCCCCCCCCCGCCTCTTTCCCCTCCGTATCGATTCGTACATTGTGCGGCAGATCGTCTGAAGTGTACCATAAAGTAAAACAAATTATATTCTGCCTCATAAACGGCATCAATTTTCCGACACGCCTTCAACACTGCACACACGCACACACACGAACTCGCGCACGCACGCCATACAAAACGCAATAAGCGACATGAATTATTATGTCGCAAAGTGTGCGCTGTCTTTCGGTTTCGTTGCTGTTTTGTTGCTGTGCAGTGTTGCACATCTTCGCTTATCCGTTTAGTTTTATCGGTTTTTGCTGTCGTGTTTTGCGCTTTTCTCTCAATTTGCATTATTGGATTGCAATTCCGTCTGCCCTGTGAGCAGTGCCACAGTGCTTCATTTAACGTCTTTTCTACGCAACTTTATGACATCCTTTCGTGCATTGTAATCTGTCTACCGCCAGCATCTTGCTACCACGGGGCTAGCCAATAGCTCGGGGCTTAATATGGGAATGGCCTGAAAGGAAAGCTTAAGCAGCGCCATTTTTATGCATTCTCTGTTAGTTTTCGTTGATCAATATTAGTACCTTTTTTAACTCATAATATTTTCTGAGATTTATTCATGCCGTTCGTCGCTTGCTACTGTGAAAGTCTTTCGTTTTTTATAGCAAACGTAAGCTGATCTTTAATGTTTTATTTTAAACAAGCAAATTATTATTTTTATTTATGTATTGTAATTATGTATTATCAGCCCCACATAGGTTGAAGAAAGAACGATTTTCTCAAGGCTTTTCTTCCTTGTCCTTTTTCTTACCCCGGCCATGATCGGTTGTACACAAAAAATTATGTGAGATATTTTTATGTAATAAATAGTTTGGAAAATTTAGAAAACCTCCGAAACTGCGCTTTAAAAATATTCGGCTGGTTGATTATGAGATTCTAAAGTTGCTATAATTATCTTTATGATTATCAACCTTTTATCTTTGCAATTACTTTTTATAGCAGTTATATTATAAGGCGCCAAAACATGTGCTAATAATTAGTCATGCTCGTAGCTCAGCGCGTTAATCATAAAACCATAAAAGGTACCGCATTGGATGCAATCAAATGCATTAAAAAAGTCGATTAAAGAAAGCAGATTTGGCAGCACTTTATGGCATCTTTCCCACACGCCGAATGCACACGTTTTATCAGGTGAAGCGAACGCAAGACCGTGTGAGATTACCAATATCGTTTGAAACGGAAGGCAGTGCAAAAAAAAGGGAGCACACACAGAGCAAACCCGCGATAGGGCGCGAGACCTGACCTACACGATTGAGATCGCGCCCGTTCGCGGAATCGCGGTGGACACGAATCGGTTGAACGGCGGTGCTTAATTGGATAAAATCTTCAAAACTATTCCCTTCTGCGCTAGAGTGATCGGTGTGCCGCGTTTGCTTGCTGTTTGGTCCCGTGTGCAGCCAGTGTGTGTGTGTGTGTATGTGTGCCTTGTACCGAGATAAAACCAGACAAAACAGACGATTAATGTTGGCTTAAAGATCGCAAACGATCGATAATCCCTGATCACCGAGCACCACCGAGCACGGCGGCGCAATAAACGGCGCGGGGTGCAGAGTGGAAACAGGGGATGGCAGCTGCACGCTTGCCCGTAATGGTGGGAAAAAGAGCACAGAAACATTAGCAACAACGCACGTATCGGCAGAAACAGCATTAACAAAACGGTGCACAACATCTTATCAAACAGCGGGCGAACGGAGTCAGCGAGTCCGGTGAGTGTGAAGGTGCCACAGAATATTGGAGCCGTACCGTAACTGGCCCTTCCTTGACTGGTTAGCTTCACCTTTTCTGCGATCGTTATGCTTAATCTGCTCTTCTTTGCTAAATATGTGCGATCAAACGTAGATGGGCTGGAACGATATCGGTGTGTCGGTTGTGTACTCACGTGTAATATTTTCCATTACACATGAGATCCGTTTTTGATGTTTTATTGCAAGTACTGTGCTGATTTAAATGAGTAATTTAGAAGATTAAAGTAAAGCTTTTAAAAACAGATCTACCTTTCAATCAACCCTTAAATTTATCCTATTTTCTTCTCCGTTTGTTAAGGCAACGAGCTATCCCAAAGGATATTCCTTATGGGTAGATGGGCGATATGCATCAGATGCGATCTGCTGGATCCGATGCAAAAGATGCATATCCCTCCATTTCTTGGATCTCCCCAGCGTGCAGCACGTCTGCAGAAAGCAGATCAACAGGGCGCAACGGTTGTTGTCAGTGCCGTACCCGGTGTGTTCCGATTGGGCAAATTTCCACCCTACATTTCCACGAACGGGGCGCAGACTGTGTCTCGTGTATAAAGGCATTTTTTAGATTTTAGTAACGAGATACGATCTCGAAATCGGCAGAATGTGTGGCAGCAAAACCTCCCCGGTCCGCGTTCCACTAAAAGGGACCATCGTCATGTCTGGTGTACACACACAGATACACACACACGTTCCTCTAGGGAGGCGGATGGCGGGCTTTAGCTCATGTCGCTGCTTATTATGGAAATTGGATGGCAGATAGCGCATCGATTTGGGTTTGAATTTTGTAAAAGCCGATTTTAGACGACCGGTACGACAGCGTGCGGTCAGGATGAGCCGCGCGCGTTCGTTACGGGAAGAATGAACGGTCCTGATGAACCCGCGCCACCGATGAACACTTGATTTGTGGGCGATCGAGATCAAGATAGAGATCGTTCGAGTTAGGTATATTAAATTTGTCTTTTATTGGGGGGGAAAATGCAATAGACTAAGACGTATCACAGCACACTTGGTGAATATGCTCATAAATCCTTTTTTATGTACAATACAGGACAAAATAAAGGAATAGGTTACTGTTTTGTACAACAATTCCTTTTCTAGAAAATTTGTTTATAAGCTAAGAATTATTATGAAAACTGCAGGAAGCATTATTTCATAATTGATTTTACGATAATTATAAATTTCCTTAACATAAAAGGTGTTATTTAACACGTTAGTCGTTTATTCGTTTTCTTGTTGTTCAAGTCTTTTGATATTGAATGATATTGACTGCGGTTTAAAAAAAACGACTAGGATATTTTAAAACATATATTAACAGCTTTACCCAAAATTTCACCTATTGGTTATCTTTAGTTTACGTACCTTCATTGTTTGATCAGCAGAGCGTATTATTTTATCATAAAAATATAAGAATTTGCAGTATAAATTTTAATCAGTTCTACTGTCTACAAATTATGTTAGTTCGTCGCCTGTTCGTTTTCTTGCCGTTCAAATCTTTTGATATTTAATTTAACAACTTTAAAATATTTCGCAGCTTAGCACTACAGTTCACCTCTCGACCATTTTTATTTTATGCGCTTTTACTGTTTCAGTAGCAGAGAGAATAATTTAAGAGTCCTACCACTAACACCTCTCTATTTGCAGCATAAATTTTAAACAACTCTATTGCTGTCCATAACTAATGCTGACTAATGTCATGTGCACGCAATTAGTTATCCACCAAAACCGTTCGTTCGTCAGTAATATTAAATTGTCCGTCATAACATTTTACTACCCTGGCTGAAGGCATGACCGCCAGAAGACACCCTGATGAAGGTGTCAAATAAAGCGGAGAAATCAATCAACGGGATGGAGATTAAAATAAATTAAGTCTTTCTGCGCGGTTTCGATTGGCAACACCATTTCGTCGCACCATCACCGTTTGCGATGCTCCAGCCTGCTGGATTGCACGTACCGACCCAACCATTAAAGCCATCATTTTACCAATCATTCAACGGAATCGTTTCTTACTTAGCGCTTATTGACGATGGATGCATTCGGGGTGAAAGGGGGGAGGGAGTTGTTTTATTATTTACGATAGCTCCCGGTGCCCGGTTTGGTCAACGGTCGGGATACTTGCTCATCTTTCATCACGTGTACACGATGGCATAATAACATAATAACATGGCCACTGGCAGTCGGTTTCGGAAGCGCCTGCACTCGTGCCTTTTTTTTTGCCGTACCAGTTGCTGTTGGTGAAGACATTGACGTTGAGTGATATGTCGAGATGGTTTTTTGCTCCGGTGCTCCGTGCCATACAGCACACATACACTCCACCCCATGGATACGGAAAGGTGGACGGAAATAAAAGTTACAATGGTTGGCATTGTGATTGGCAAACGGTGGTCATTCCGGTGCGCATTTTGAATGGCAGTTTTTTTGATGCGTTGTACTGTCTGTTTTACACTTGTTGCTCGTCTCGAGTCGGTTTGTGTCCCTAATGGAATATAGCGTACGGCGTAATGAGTAACCGAAACGCTTCCCGATGCCATTCCCGCTTTGTCGCCAATGTCGACAAATGGCAAACGCGGTCAACAGTCAATCCGGCCTGATGCGCGCAAAAAGGAACGGTATCGTTTTACCATCGGCGGTGATTCGCCTTACCGGGGTGGCAGTGGGCAGGTTGTAACAGTGGTAGTTCGGGAGGGGAAGCGTTCATACAGGTGGTGCTTCATTGCGCTTCGTACGTGCAATTCGCGGCAGTTGGCCCCCCGGTAGTACCAACCTCCAATCGCCACCCGATGGGCCCGATGGTGGGTTTTGTGTTACAACGGCCCATTCACCCGTTCCGTTGCGAGCGCCGATAAATCTTTCACTTAGCACACATTACACCTCATCCCATCTAATTGTACGATATCGGATTGCAGCTGCAGGCGGCGAAGACGATCGATTACAGGTCTCCCTCTCAAACGGTTGTTTTATTTCGTGTTGCCGGTGTGTGTGTGTGTGCGATTTTTTTTTAGTTTGTTGCACTGTTTCACCCTTCCACTGTGAGCACCCTCCAAACCACCCCGCTTCGAGTCCTTCGATACAGTGGCAAAATCGCCGTTCTCGACAACTTTCCTTTCGAAGGTGAACGGATTTTTGCGTGCGCTTGCATTTGCTCGAATTACCAAAGCCCCATGGGCCCGCACGGGGCAAGTGTGCCGGAGTTGGGAGTTCGGGAAAATCGGACAGCCGGGAATGTCTTGTTGCGGGTTTTCGGTGTCCGTTCTCTCCCTCGTAAGCCCTCGGGATGGGACGCGATGAGGGCTGGCGGCTCAGTGGCTAACATGCAACCAGGTGAAACTGCTTGCCTACCACGGACGATACAATCCCCATGTGCGTTCGCATTAGCTTTCCTCACACATCTAGCGTAGAAGAAGAAGAAAAGCTCACACATGGGAAGAAAAAGGTGAAGAAAGTAAAAACTGCATTGCATTCCATTTTTTTTTTTGTACTCACCTTATGCTGTTATGTTTAGCTTAGTCCCTTTTTACATGGGCTTGGGGGTTTTTTTCAGAGATTTATTGGCGAAAACTGTGTTACCGATGCAAGAACATTACTCGCATAACACTTCCTAACACGCATATATCATTCGGCAACAGGGACCGAACAGAGGACACGGGACGCGAAGGGCAGTGAAGCCAATAAATGTTATTATGAAACATTATTTAAATCGGCTCTAGCAGTCTGCGCGTTTGTGTGTGGCTAGAGCTTTCATTATTGGTCATGAATAATTTGTTTCCCCCCCCTCATCTTCCATCCTTACGCGACGGGATTAAAACTGTTGCACATCGTGAAAATGTGGTGGTAGGTTGAAAAATTGCCCAATTTAAAGTAAATTTGTTTCGGTTTTGCACCGCATCCCGTATGTGCACAGTGGCTGAGCCGCAAATGGGATGGTAATTGAAATGGGCGTGAACACAGTGAAACATATGGAGAATTTTTTTGTGGAAAACAGCTGAAAAATGCGAATGGAACTTTTATGCTGTTTTGTGGCTCTTTAAGGGAGTTATTGATATGTGTTTATAAATCGCTTTCCTCGAAACTAAAGTGGTCGGGATTTTTTTTAAGGGATACAAATCAATATACCCACTAACAATGAAATTAAGCAGCAAGCAGTAAACTGATCTACATACGGAAATACAAATTGTTCATTATTACAACAAAACATTCTCATAATGCACTTTATGGACTGTAGCCGTCGGCCATTGTGTCATCATTAGACACTTTATTTCCGGGATTACATTTTTGTAATTTTAACTTTTGGTTAACTTTTGGTTTACAACGATTTTTAATGAGAAGCTACTACTACATGCTCGTTTTTTTTACAGTACTCCAAAGAATTTTTGGCTTTTTTTCGAAATATTTTTCACATACATTAGAATGAGTAAACTTTTGTGTAAGAGTACTGCATATCCAGGTTTTGAAACAGTTGTAAAAATCATGAAAATGATACTACTTTAAGCGTCGGCCATCACTTCACAGCTCTTTAAAACGCCTACAATTTCCGTCGGAACTTCAATGCTGTTTAGGAACGCAAATCGACTCGAAGGTGCGATAAATGAATTTGGCAAAGAAAATAATTAGTATGCAAACAATTTGTCATAATTAGATCACCCTGGTGGTTGGCTGAATGTGCCAACATTCCATCGTACATGAGTTTGTTGAGAAATGTTGCTTAAAAGCTTGTACACGATAACTATTATCGGCACAACATGAAGTCCTGTTGGGATAGTCGTCTTGATCGTACATGTTTCACAACCTCTCTAGCTGATATGTAGAAACAACTGAACCGCCTCCGAACTCGTTTCCCTTGTTCGGGTCACACGCTGCAAAGATGCTGCTACATCCGGTCAATTTAATCCGCCACAGCCGGGGAGCGGGCTAAGAAAGATTACTCACCAGGATTCTCCGTGTACGCGTCACCAGTGGGTTGCAATTAACCGGTCATCTCCAATTCGCGGAAAGATTAATGGCGCCAATCATTGCCCACCGCACTAAACGGTCGGCGCCTTATGGTGGCTAAGAAATGAGGTGACATTCTCTGCGGCGTGCCGCTTTGATCATTGAGTGAGTTCGGGTCAGCGCAGACGATCTTCGCAGACATTGGGTGTGCAATCGGCACCTACTTAGCAGCTACCGCATTCTGCGCATGGTGCTGGTGCCTGCATCAAAACATTATAGAGCGTAGAAGCGCTTCGAGCAGGCAAAAGAGATGAAATGAAGAATCGCTAGGGTGGAACGGAACCCGCGTCGAATTGATTCGATGGACCGGGTTCGGAACGAGTTCCGAACTAATTGCTGCCACTATCCATTACATTTTTCATGCCAACCCCCCAATGCCGGCCGGGAGCTTAGCGCGAGATTCCTGTAGACGCGGTCACCCTTTGCGCGGTTTCGCGATCGTGATCCATTCCGTTTTTTTTTTTTAGCCAAACGGAATCAAATGACTGGAAATTATAGCCGATGTATGGGATGCCGCAAAGGCGAGCCGCCAAAGGATGTGATCTAGTATTTTGTCACATTATTTCCACTCCATTCGCGGACGGGGGTTTTCTGCACCCGGTTCCAGCCACGCTGGGTTTGCTCACGGGGAAGGAAATGAATTAATCACACCGTAAACTAGTCAGCTCGCGATCATTTAGCGCACGGCGGTGAACGAGGAGGGAGGGTGCGAGGTGGACGTGAGCGGAATGGATGATGACCAGCATAATGAAGGATCACTGGCACGCTACCGCGTCACAGCGTGGGAGAACCGACGTAAAAGTAACGAAAAAAAGGGTTCCCAAATTCTGCAAAACAGCAAGCGCATGGTCCGTTATTTCTCACTTTCCATTTCGTTCGTTTCGGTTTCATCTCAATTTTCTCAACCCACCGGGCCACGGAGAGGAGATGGCGCACACCCTATGTGGTCCACATTTGTCGCCATAAATTTAATCGACCGGAGGTTTATTTTTGTGTGTGTGTGCCCTTCTTTGGTTGTTGGTTTGTTGCCGACGTCCATTGTTTTTGGGCTCTCTTGGGCTTTCTTTTGCTGCTCTGTTTCACCACTGCTGGGCGCATTGCTGATCGGGAGATGTATTAAATTTATAACCTAAAATGGCATATTTTGTGTGCTGATTATATCTCTACCTGCATTCGTATACCGTGGTAAATTTGGTGATTTATTTAGCAGGCGTTTGGTGCGTATGTTTTTTTTTTTGTTTAAATCGAGCCACCTCGGGGCATTGTGGTGACATTCGGGCTTAAGCCTTCATTCGAAGGGGTGTGTGCGCGTGCGCACACCCTTCCACTCCCAATGCAACCGATCGCGGCACTTATGTGTGTGTGTGTGTTGTTGGGGGCCCATGGTGTTGAAGGAGCTTATCTGCTTTGGTCCGATCATACCCGATCACACGGCACGGCGCACGTCTGTGGGAATATATTTTTTCGGTGCTGCTCCACGTGTTGCTTGTTGCGGTGTGCTCCGTGAAGGGGTGTTTTTCTTCTGCAGTCGAGTCACTAACAATCCTAACAATCGGACAATGAACACAAAAACCGATCACCAACCGGGCGCGGCAATCGTCGTACGATGCGGGAGATTTAACTGCAAGAAGGAAAAAAAGACTACAACAACGATGAATTAATAAATTATCGCGTAAAATATGGCGCTCGGGGTATTTGGGGGCGCATTTGTTGTGTCGCCTTGATCATCGTGCGGATGGTTTTGCTGTTGGTTGTTGTTGAACGTATGGTGAAAAGTGTATTTGGATATGCAACCACACAGCTGGATGTCTGCCGGTACGATCACTTGGATGTTACCGCACTGAGGCAGACCCGGCGATTGAGATTATCCTGCAGCGAGAAAAAATCTCACGGAGCGTACCATTCTTTCGATCTTTGGAGGTTTTTTTGGGAACATTTTCTTACACAATACTCGATCGGGTACAAAAGTGTACGCAAAATAATAATGAAAAAAAAAAATGAATAAATACAGGGGTTTTCGGTTGATTTTAACAAGTTCTTAAACCATTATCTTAGTGACTTTCTAAAGGGAGTTAGATGACATTTGAAAGGACCGACGGACGACTCGCACTGGACAAAAGTTTTCATAGAATTCTGGAAATGGTGTGCAAAATTTACATTTTAAGAAATTTAAATGAACATTATTACTGTTGTGGATATTGATTTTGTTTCAGTTCAAGATTCCTTCAGACTAAAGAATATGAATCTGAATCACAATCAACAGTTATAAACACACCGATTGGATGTAATGATAGTATTTCTTTTATGTTCCGGTCTTTTGACAACTTTTTGGAACAACCTCCGTTTTAACGTTAACACGGTATTTATGGAACGACTCCGCTGGATACCGTCTAAATTCTAAAAACTCGCTTCTAGTCTAAAGTTAAAAACTGTCAGGATATTTTTCACTTGCCACTAAGTTGTTAATTAAATTATGGATTGATCACACGGAATAGCAAATTACCTGATTATCCAATGCGACTCGGGAATATTAAAGTCGAACAGATGATATGAGTTGTTGGAAGCCGATAACGCTCCAAGAAACGGTTCATGTAAGGATCGATTTATTAAGACAGATCATGGAAAAGGAGGTTTGCGATAAAGCATGATCGGAAGTGGTAATGTCGCGATTCTGTAGAGTATCACCCAAGAAAACAACATCGAACGAGATAAAATGATGTGAACCTGCAAGGAACGACGAAGGAACATCTCAGTCAACTCCAGTCGTAACAATCATGGGGTATATGGCTTAAGTAAGAAAGCTTTCAGAAGGCATCCGTTGTACAATCGAGTATATATCGCCTGGTAATTCGATACCATATTTTATTACGCTGGAAGATTTTGCTGCTTCTGATGAAGTAAGTATCTTCAAGGATTTCCTTTAAAATGACTTAAATCAAGCTCTTTTTCAATTGATTTAGAAATCTGTTCATTTGTAAGTAAAATTTGTTTGTCTAAAAATAATGTCTAAATAATGTCTAAAAATGTCTAAAAATGTCCAGCTTGGCTATTATAACATTATTGGAATAGGAAGTCTATTGGAAAGTTATTATGTAAAGCCCCGGAATGTCACATACATGCAAAGACTTGTAGCACAATTGAGACCTTCGTCACATAACCTGAAAAACCCTGCAAATTAATCCTATGCTCTGCTGTGCTGTCAATCACAAGAAAATTCGGTGATTTTCACATCACATCTGGACAAGTCGCTTGGCCATCTTGCCGACAACACGCAAAAACGGCGGAGGGCGCCAAGATGCCATTAGAGGGTGCCACACAATAACACACCCTGCGTCGCCGGCAATAGAATGTGCGCCATTTAATTGCACTTTCCGGCTGCAGTCGCATGCAATCGATCTCGGTCGACCCGCATCGCGGCAAACCATGGCATGCGCGGTCGGGAGCAATTTCCTACCATTATTAATGCACAAACTGGCACGGGTCGCCAGACCGGACACGGACGGGGGGGGGGGGGGGGGGGGGGGGGGGGGGGGGGGGGGGGGGTCCCTTTTTGCCTATTTGCCTTTAGTTTTTCCCGCACTCGACCATTTGTGGTCGCACCGCGTTGCGTCGAGATGGAGGAGGGGAGCTAATGATACGCATTTGTGTTTGGTCACTGTTGATAAATGTCTTTCCGTGGCGCTTTTGCGTGATTTTACGCTAATGATCTTGTTGTTGTTTTCCGTCCGCTTACGAATGTGATTAATAGCGGATCAAATATGCGCCCGTTTTGTTTTGTTCTGCTGCCCACTTTACACATGTTCCGGGGGCTAAAGGCACGGTTTAAAAACGGTTTATAACAATTTAACTCGCCAACACTGCGGGAATGGTGTAATTAACACCTTTTCCCATCAACTATCCCGCGTCGTCGTAAAGATATATCTGCGAATTACATTTTTACAACCGATCGGTATCACAACGCTTTGCTCGTTTCCGTATCTTATCGCACATCATACGTGCTTTACGACGTAGCAAAACAAAAGAAGGGACGAAACAATCTCATCCTTTCGCGTTCGGCAGATAAAAATAAACATACGGCAGACGCACCGAAAGCAATAGCGCTATCATAGATTTGTTATCTGAAGTACCACAAACTGCTGGCTGCCCGGCGGTGTGTGACTGGTGTATAAATTAACCTATATATCCTTCACCCGGGACTCCGTTCGCCAAACTCATTGGAAATCGCTTAAACACCAACAGCGCCACCATAACTATCGATGTGCTCCCATTGATGGGCCGATTTTTTGCTGTTCTGTTTGCTGCCCTTTCATGCACTTGGTTCGTTCCTAAGCCGTGCGTGAAGTGAACGAAGGGAACTGGCTGGGGAAGGGAGGAGTTTCTTCTCTCCATTAACTGCAAATCGATTTGTGGACATCAATTTCCAGCCAAATAGCCTCATGAACACATACACATACCGACGGGGTACCCCTGTTTCGTGTACCTGTTGCCTGTTCCTCGTCCATCGTCCAACGTAATCGCAATCGAACCGTGCCCGGGATCGGTTCACGCGGGTTCTCGCACCGGCGGTTCGGAATCGCCCGGCGTGATCTTTCTTTGGCCCCTCCTCTATCACGCCTTCCCCAAACATTCCCCTCCACACAACGCTTGCTTTTTTAAGTGATGTCGATTAGCTGCAATTAAAGTGGCTCCTTGCTGTCCGACTTTGGCCGGGCTCGACCGCGCAACCGCGAAATCGAACCGGCACCATGTCGTGTGGTTCTCGGTCCGATGGAATGGGGGAATTACCTGAATTATTACACCCCTCCCCTCCCCACCACCCTTCCTCTTTCGCCCCGTTCTGCACACTGGCAGCACCATTCCGCACCGCATCCACTTCGTACGGGGTGCGTACGACACAGCTGAAGGATTGTCGCATTGCGTAAACAATTGCGCAAACGAAAAGCCGCGGGGGAAGTGGTGAGCGAGCGAGATGTGTGAGCGCCGAGACGCAAACCACACCTCGCCGAGAAGTGTGCGCCTGGTGCCGGTGCCGAGCGGTTGCAATTCCGCGTCAAGATGCCGCGACGGAGTAGTGCGGGCATTCGAAGGGAAAATCAAAGCGTTAGATAATTTCTGTGTTTGTTGCGGCGATCGTTTTGTTTTTTTTTTTTTTTTTTTTTGTACGGCTGCTGCTGCTTTTGTTTCGTTTATCGCTGTTCTGTTGTTACGGCGTGCCGAGGTAATTCACCTGCGTTGGATCAAGGATCTCGTCGCGGGCGGCCGGTGGCTGACCGTTTACACTCCCGCGGTTTACTACGAAATGTGCATGAGACAATGTTTAATGAAGTGGTGGTGAGATTCCGGACGGTTAGGAGCATTATCTCACCGCACATCCGGTGCTAATTGAATTCCGAAGTGGCGGTACATTAATTGTGACGGCAGTGTGAGAAAACATTGCGTTCCAGTATCGGGGAGGGGTGATATTTCTATCCGCTTCGATAAGGTTATTGAGCACTTAAAATTGGTTTTACTTTTTTAAATCAGGGTTCGCTTTCCTTTAAAACGTTAACCAACGTCATTCTAACTTCATGCTAAATATAATGATTGATGATTTTGATAACAGATGGCGCTACTTGTTTACCACTCTACTGACGCTGTCATAAAGACACTTCAACTTTATTTACCTTTCTTTTTATGTAATATTTGTCTTTTCGTAGATGTTTTTGAGAATTCTTTAAGCCTCAAAATTGGCCATCATTGAAACAATATATAAATTCTTGCTAGGGAGGTTTAACTGTATCACTTGAACGTGAAAAAGGATTTTTTAAAGTCACCGGATTTGAGTGGAAGTTTTTGGTGATCATGATTAATTAAGTGAATAAATGTATCAGGAATTATGAATTGGGTAAAAATGACCTCGAGCACCATTAAAGCTTTGAGGATGTAGACTTACAAGGCAAAGCTCGAAGGAAGATCCTTCACACGATCACTAGGAACAATAAAAAACATTTGTAGTTACTAACTTAGCTATGTCGCATCGATACATTCAGATCTTAAATGTCAAAAGAAGTTTAACATTAATTCTTCAGGTAATGAAGGTCAAATATATGTGGGGTTACTACATCCAACTGGCGATGCAAAGTGAATTCCTCGCGATAACACAAAACATTGGGTAATGGATGTTGTCCATGTCTCGTGATCGTGACGTACATGGCCAAGAAATTCAGGCTGTGTATTTGGTGGGATCCACTGGGTGTATTATATTGTGAGCTACTAAAACTGGTCTTAAAGCTAGTTGACCAAGCCCATTGAAGAATTACTCGGTACTCAATAATTCAAGCATTACTCAGAATCTCAAGCATTCAAGATATTCAGGTATTTTGATATTACCTTAAGCGATTTTAAGGCAAATGTGACCATTAAGTGCTCGATCGCAGGTATGACAAACCGATATCGCCTCATAAAAATTTGCCAGTACAGCTTGTCTTAGTACTTCGGCAATTTTCAAGGAAACAGAATATAAGCAGTAACTTGTGACAGTTAAATATTTGAATCAGTCCTGGGTAGTTTCGGACTTGAACAAACTGACAGAAAACCTTTAGCTACTTTATTTGGATATGAAATTCGATTTATTAACTTATTCGTTGTTCTTTACCTTTCATTTGCAGAGATTTTCAGCCTCAATGCCACGAGAACACGCGACAATCGGGCTGCCGTAACGATATACTCCAAAGAGACAGACTCGTACATCTGCTTCGACAAAAACTGGCGCACCAAGACCATGGTGAGTAAGGATGGAATGTAAATGTAGCTCACTAGGGGTGGTAAATTACAAATTCCGGGTTTTTTTTTTCTTTTATTGCTCTCTCTGTGGACAGCGTGGAAAAGCCAATATGTCCAAACGACGGTGCATGTTTTTCGAAAACATCGACGCGTCGGGCGCCATCCGCTATCGTTCGGTGGTCAACCAGAACCGCTCCTTAGGCTTCCAGCGGAACGGTAAGCCGATCGGAGGTATGCGGGCCGGTGCGAAGATGGGCCCGGGCGGCGGTGGCCGGAAAAAGCCGATCGACGAGAAGTGTTACACCTTCAACCCAACGAGCGCACACGGGCCGAATGAGGTGCAACCGCAACATCAGCCAAACCATCCGCAGAGGCACGAAGCGAAAGCGACACGTCCGCACCAGCAGCAGTCTAATCAGCAGCCACGCCAGCGTCACCATCGGCAGCAGGAGGCGCGCAAGGATGGGTCGGCGGGCGAATCGAACGGTGGCAACTCGCTGCTAACGTCGAGCTATTTGGCCAGTGCACCGAGCGACCAGCGACAGACGCCCCAGTCGCCCAATCGACACCGGCACAAACACGGTACCGCTAACGGCCGACATAGCAGCAAGGTGCAGCTCAACCCAGGTCCAGCACCAGCCGGACACCCGAATCTCGAGAGCGGCTACACCGGAGCGACCTCGCTTCCCGTCGCCGCCACCCTATCCTCCCTGGCGTACGGTAGCGGCGCGAATGCGAATGGCGATCTGGGTGGCGGCGGTCGCATCGTTGGATCCGCCTACGGTAAAGGTACCCACCGCCGCAGCCACCTTAACTCTTACACACCACCCCTCGTCGGGGACCCATCTCTGCCGCTGCCCGCCACCTCACTGTCTGCCATCGTTACGAAGCTGCCGCCAAAGTCAACCGCACACACCGGGCCACATCCCGGTGCGCGTCCCGGACTCATCGGTTTGCTCGATGCCGGTGCGTACCGGAAGGATCGCCGCCAAACCGCGGCCGGCGGTGGAACACCGGCTTCGGAGTCCGCGAATGGTGGTCGCGTTAATAGCGGCAAAAGGAAGTCGGCGAACAGCAGCAATGGTACCGGTGCGGGCAGCGGGCGAAATGCTTCCACTAAAGTAAGCACCATGCCGGGACGAGACAAACGGGCGTCGGGTTGACGACGTGTCCGGTTGTTGAGACGCACCAGGCCACTCCACCATCCACCATCGTGTGTTTTTTTTTTTATTTCACAATGCAGTAGTTCACGGTCGGTATTAATGGTTTATCTTATGCGTGAATTTGTGCTGTAATTTGCTGAAGATGGAAACAGATGAAACAAAATGGCTAGCGTACGAATTAATTTCGTCTACCCTCCCCACGAAAGAGAATGCAGATGTAGCAGGAAGTTAGAGGGGCAGAAGGAACAGTCAAACGTGTGAGTGTTTTGGGGGAGGTGTTTGTGTAAAACGAATGAGCGAGCAGCGAGGTTAGCTTATTACTATCTTATTATATTATTAATATTATTATTATGATTATTAATATTATTATTATTATTACTATTACGTCAAGGTATGCTAAGGTATGATAATATATACATATATACATATACACCATGCATGTAATATTATAGTTGTGACGTTCCGGGTTAAGCCTTCCTCTTTAGTGTGTATGAGTGTGTGTAAATGTATCATTTATTAGGACCCCCAAACCGGGTAGGGGCTTTTTCTTGTGTTTGTTTAAGCAGTGAGGTGTACTTTTTATTTTATAAAGAAACAGCATTGACGAAGGACATTGTGCGGTAAATGCATGGTATAAACGCAAGCGGTGGAGTATATAAGCATCAAAACGTAACACACGCCACCCAATAGCAATAGACAAAACAGCAAACATAACAGGGCGCGCAAACACAACCAAACCCAAAGGAAAATGGATAAAACATGGCCACACAACAGCAGCGAAACGGACATGGCAAAAAAAAAATGCTTGAGGGCAGTAGTTAGAGAACGTTTTGTAATTGAACGCAACGTGGTGGCTCAACGTTACGAATGGCACATATGCCCAAAATTAAGGATTATAGAAAGGTTGAATCGATTATTTAGTCTGTTTTCTTTCAACGTTTCATTTCGGTTTTTAACTGTCATAAACAGTCGAAACAGTGTATTCTTTCAATTCCCGAACGCTTTCCTTGTTTTGTGCCGGTAAAGCCTCTCTCATTATCCGTGTTTCTGTTTTTGTTAAGTGCCATTTTTACGATAAAACAATTTTTCAAATCTTCGTTCTTGCAAACGTTTTCGGTTTTTTTGTTTTGGATCCTCTAAACTGCATTTTTTTAAACTATTTTCCACCATTTCCAACTAAACCGTTCAAGTCGAATTTCTGCCACTTGCAAATGCGTACAATAACAATTGCGTCGAGAGGCTTCGCGTGCGGGTTTTTTTTCTCTTAGTTTCCCTAGTAATACATTGTGCCATTGGGAGCAGGAGATAAACAAAATTAGAAAAAAACGATAAAGGGAAAAACAAAACTGCATTTGGAATTGTGTTTCGTTTTTGTGTGCCATCTACAGTGACAATAGAATGTGTGGAAGGAACAAAATAAATAAGCAAAACGAGCAGTTATTGCGGTAGAAGAAATAGAAAACAAAGCGTAGCGAATGGAACAAGCGAAGAGTGTAGTACCAAAATTAGCAACCAGTTTCCGTGCGGCAAACATTACTAGAAAGGTGTTAGCAGTAGTGAGTAGTGCCGATGCTACCAATGCAGAAGCGCGCGCGCCAACCGATTGACTAATAAGCGAACGACAAAACAATACAAAGCAAAAACAAAACACGCAAGAATGATAAGGAGTTCATGAAAATAACAAAAAAATTGTGCCTTTTCTTGGTCCTTTCCACGAGCCTTTCAAAATAAGCAGCAGCAGCAGCAGCAGCATGTTTGCCAATTTCAAGCAAAACGTCTAAACAAACATACACTCAACAATCATGATAATAATAATGAAAAAAAAAAAGTACAGATACGCTAGGTATAGGGGGAGGCCGCTCATTTGTGAACCAATAGAATGCCATTCGGCGGCACATTAAGATGGACGCTTCATTTGCAAATTTGTACAACTTGATCCTCTCCGCCAACCGATCCTCAGACAGTGCCCCAAAAAAATTCCCGCTTTGCCACTCTAGCAGAAGGTAACAGGAGGTGTAGGTATTACCACGCACACACACACACACATAGGAGCAGGAAAAACTCGCGCAAAACCATTGGAAAACCCCGCGAATGTTTGGTGCCGTGGTGTAACCGTCTGTGTTAGTTCACTGCGCACGTATTTAGGGCTAGGCTAGGGTTCCGGGGGGTTGTAATCCCTGACGATGTCTAAACAATAGTATCAGTATTACCATCTAACCACCATATTACACCATACAAATTACATAGAGACAGCGAGTGGGGAAACTTTAGCAAAAAAAAAAAAACCGTGTAACATGTCCATGCCGACAACAATAATTTTTGCAAGTGATATATGTATTAGTGTAGAGACAGGAAACAATAAGCACAACCCGGACTAAAAACCGAAGCAGCAGCTACTTCTTTGCGCATTGTTTTGTTCCCTCTCCTCCCCCATCCCTTTCCTCCCCCTTTCCGCCATGATTTCTACGGCACATAATTGCTAAGCAGTGTTGGGTGGCATGAGCGAACGAGCTGCCTCAAACGCTCCGCTCATTTTACTGTGTGCGCTCGTGTGCGGAAAGTGAGAGGTAGCTCCTTAAAGAGCGACATTTTGCTATGAACGAGCGATTTGTGCGATGTACAGTCAGGAGCGAAATTTCGCTCCACGAAGTGCACTGTGTGCAGGAGCGAATTGTGCAATAACGTAGTTGGAGTAAATGGCGAGGTGCGACCTTCGCACAGAGCTTTTATTTTTTGCAATAGTCTATCGGAATCCTTTCAAAGTTAATGATGTCTACTGATGTGCATTCTAAATCTAACTTCTATTCTAAATTCACTAAATTACGTACACTTTACTCACTTCTTACTGAATTGGAGTCTTTCCTCGTGTTATGACCCATCTTTACAGCATAGCTCTTCCAAACACGTAGCACAAACGCTTTGTATGGAGCGAAATTTCGCCCTTTAGTGCATATCGCCCCGCCGTCCTATTACGCCGAGAGCCCGGAGCTCGCTGCGGAGAGCTACCTCGAATCGGTGTGCGAGAGCAGCTTGCTGCGCTCTGTTAAAAGAGCTACCGTGACTCAAAACACTAATCCCGCGTACCGTGCGTTTTTCCCTGTGCGAGTTGTTGCCATTTCGAATATTTGCGTGTGAGTGCCTCTAGTTCTCAGCGGGTGTTTTTAGTATTTGTTAGTGAGTGCCGCAGTGAAACCGTAATAGACAGTGTTTAGAGATGTATCGTAGCAATCAAAGTAGGAGCAATCGATGTAGGAGCCAATGGAAGAAGGAATGGTAAAGGGAAGAAGAAAACTCAAGAAACACACACACCTTTAATCTAGAAGTGTGTATGTGTGTCACACTACTAACTAGTGCGTTTTGACTGCAGTTCGTGGTGCAAGGCATGCGTTACCACTACCAGCAAACCTGAAAACACACCGTGTGCAATTTTTTGTTTTTGGAGGAGGGGGAAAGGTTGCTTTTTGGGCATTGGTTAGAGATTTGTACCCACACACTAATACTAGCAGCGAGTGAGCAGCACGTAGTAGCTGATGCGTTTTCTTATTTGTCGAGAATATGAACCTCCAGTATTTAATGGTCAAGATAGTGTAAGGGTTGTTTTTTTGTGTTTGTGTTTTCTTTTCGCTAATCCGATTCAATGTGTAGAAGAATGCGAGCAAATAGGGAAGAAAAGAAGGCGAAGCGATGAAGAAAAAAAAATATGATAAACGATTCTCAAAGAGAAGGAATCAAACCCATTGAGGAAGAAAATGCGAAGGAAAAGTAATAGTGAAGTCAATGTTGTAAAACAAAACCCGAAACAGAACAGCAGCAGTAAGTTGAAGGACGAAAGCAAAGGTGACAAACATTGTTTTGCTAATGCCAGTTAGGAAGAAAAAGTAATAACAAAGTAAAGAAAGCAAAAAAAGACACACATACACACACATACACACACATGCACACTCAATGAAACCAAAAAGGACATCTTTCAATCGACCGGATGCGGCTACCGTGTGACACACTAGTTGTGTGTATTGGAAAGATTACTCTCTGTCTTAATTGGCAATTGAACAAACAATTAAATTATGCGTTAAAAATAGAACAAGATGCATAAAAAAAACATACAAATATCTTTACCACACCACTATACACCGTAATACACCTACCTACTCATGATACCCACCCACCCCAGAAGGAGGAGAGAAGTAAAGCATAACGCACACCAGCGCCAAATGTTTTCACGTGCGTGCATTATTTGCAAAAATCAAATTAAAAGTAACACAACAAAAAAAAACAAGCAAATTTAAAGTTATTATAAAACAGATCCAACCACTATATTAGAAAACCAAGCGAGCGTGTAAACATTTAAACTATTTGAAAAGGCGCGAAAGTAAATGAAGAAAAACAATCTCATATGAAATGGTAAAATGGCAGCTACTCTTAGCTACCGCACACCACACCACAAACACAAGCACACACCCACACACACATATATAGCAAAGAAGAAAAGCCACAACAACAAAAAAACTCTCGTTTAATACCGATACTTACTAAACGCGCATGTTCAAGAATCTCGAAATTAATGTAGCCTTCCGAAACATTAGCAAAAAACGCGCCATTAAGAACACAGAATAGATTACAAAACAAAAGAAAAAAAAAACAAAATCAAACAATAGCAAACAAAATGGCTAAAAAGAGAAGATATAAGTCCGATCAACACAGGCACACAGCAGAAAATGGAAAAACCTCCCCACAAACACAAGTAGGCGAACAACAAGATGAAAAAGGGAAAGCAAAACATGAGAGTGAAGAAGAGAGAAGTGAAAAAAAAACGCTTACGCTATGAATTAAAGAGAAACAATAAAACGCCAACGTTAATGAACATTCCAATTATAACCACCGAGCATTTCCGATTTCCAAATCAAAACACGAAAAGAACCAAACACATCAAGCGACACAATTGGGTTCAATTTCTTTGTTTCGTTCTGTGTTGTTGTTGTTGTTGAAGGGGGTTCGTGTTGGGGGGAGGGGAGTGGGACAGAAAAAGGGGATGAATTGATTTGCATTTGTTGCCGAAACTTATCAATCGTGGAGGAAGTTTTCTTATTGGTGGAGTGTCCCTTTAAGGATTTTTTTTTGTTTTATTGTGATCTTTCACTTTTTTTACAAAATTACTCGCAATTGTTCAGAATTCAGTTTATATTCATCTTCAACTCTGAACTAGGCTATATAAAATTCTTCATTATAAAATTTCCCAATGATTCCACCTTTTTTACACGCTTCATCTTCATTTACCAAAAACCCTCTTTAAACAACATTATTTCAACAATCTTTTCTGTTGCAATTTTTTTTCTTTTGAGCACGTTAGTAGAAAAAAAATCTGTTGTTTTAAAACTCTGGCTACAGTCTGCCGTGGATAAGGCCCGAAGATGGTCCCCCAATAATGTGGGCGGACATTAAGGACATAAGGCAATACTCGATAAAAAAAGAAACATTTTTTTTACCATTTACCATCATTTCGCACAACAACAAAACACACAAACAACCCGATAGAACACATAACTAGGGCTACAAACATTATGAAGGGATAGCGATAATAATAAAAAGAAGAACAAACAATTAACACAAACAAAACTCAACAAACAATGCGCTTGCAAACTATTCACTTGCTGGAAAGGAAAGAACAAAACTATGTAACAGGACGAGGAAACAACAGAAGGAGATAATCGAATACAACAATGCTTCCATTGCTTCGCACATCTTTGCTTTTTTGTCGTTACAAAACTTTAGTTATTCATCATTGCTCGCAAAAACAGAAGTTCTTTTGCCGCCCTTTCATAGACAGATCGCTGAACAAACCATTTGCTGCATATACCGAATCCCCATTCCGAATCGAACACTGAACCATACCGCCTGGAATGCGTTTATTTATTGCTGTAATTGCTGAGTCGTTTTTGCCGTCGGAAAACCCACTCTTATTTAAATAATAAACTATCTCTACCAGACAATAATCGTTCATTGTCAACAGCAACGGAATGTTTTGTTAAAGTTAAACCACTTTAAGGGGTCGCGTAATCGAAAGAAATTAATGTATAAGACAAACATATCAACCGTTGACGTACATAAAATGATGCTTTAAAAAAAACAATACAAAATTTTGGAAATTAGTAGCATCCCATTAATGCAATTTTAAACAGTCCGCATAATCAAGAGATAGCCGCATGTGCAGTGCACCATGCATCGACAAAAAACGTCTCCCGCGGGAGATAAGAAAGTTTAGTAAAAAAAAAAAACCGCATCGTGCCATTGATGCCACCGCTGTTAATTGTCCTTTTTTTTTTTGGCACTGGCAATTACGTTTGGCTTCAGCTTACTGATTGTATGCGGGGTGTTGTTATGCTTGGTGCTATGTCAACTCAACTCCACCGACCGGGTGAATGATCGAACAATGTGCCATTTCATCTGTTCATTGATGGATGCAGCAATCACTGCAGCTGCAATGCAGTGCAGTGTATTGTGTATCAGTAAAAGAGGAAAAAGTAGCAAGAAGTACTTTACTGCTACTACTTTAATAGCTAGAAGAATATTACTTTGTCGTCGGGATTAATGTTGCGTTCCGTGGAGGAAGTCGTAATCTGTAGTTCGCTTTAGAACATCGACACAATGGATGAAGGATTTCAACGAGTGGAAAGAGAGGAAAGAATTGAACAACGTGCGGTCAAGTGGGGCCTGTTCTTGAAAAGTAATGTATCTAAAGCATCGGTTGTTTAATTCTTTTTTTTTTAAATATCTGTTAACAAGAAAAAATCACCATTTGCATCGGAACTGTTCGGCGAAATGATAACGTACAAAAACCACACAGCTAATTTACTATTGCACTGCTTTGCACCAATCGAACCGGTCATAGTTTATTGCTTTTATTGTACAGAATAGAACCCATCTGGTGCACCCTTCCCCGGGGTCTGACCTCACCTTGCCTTAACTCACTGGTTTTTGCAACCGTCACCGTGATTGTGCAGCACATATTTGCGTAGTTAACCCTTGTGCACACTCGGGCTGTACTAAAACACGATCAGAAGAAAGATCCTCCGCTACCATTAACGATGTGCGCAACTACCCGTTTTATGTTTCTACATTTGTTCCTCGCGTGTATGCTTTACCGTACGAACATTTTATGATCGTTCCGCCACTTTTCTGTCATTTGTATAATGTTCATACATTTGTGTGTGTGTGTGTTTCATTGTATATTTATACATGTAATATAATAGTAGAGGCACATTAGATTGTTACGCGTTTCGCGCATTGTACACATACAACACACGGTTTTCCTTTTATCCGATGTTCGTTCAATACTGTTCTCGTTGGTTTAAAATAGTTAACATCCTACGCGCATAAGACACTTTCTGGGGCGACAAGAAAAAATAAAAGAGAGAGTCACACTATACCACGAAATTCCGCTCTGCTACGGTTCATTCCGTTTGCAGCGGCCGTATGCTGGTGTGTACCAGCAGGGTGGCCAACTCCAGCTCCTCACTGTACTTGTTGCGCAGTACCACGCTACGATAACCGGTGCGGATGGCACCGAGCGGAAATACCGCTTGTCCGATAAAGTTGGGCTCTCCGAACATGTCCTCGTCCTGCACCTCGAACCGGATCATTGCAAAGTGTGGATTCGCTATCCGAAATTCACAGATTTCGTTCCATATCGGGTTCAACCCGTTATCCGCTGGAAAGTTAAAACGAGAAAGAGCGATAACGTTAAGTAAATTTCGCAAGAATAACGCAAACAAATGGTACAAACATTACCTATTGCTCTGGTACGATGCTTGATGCCACCGTCAAACGATGCGCCCAACACTTCCACCTCCACTAGCGGGCTGGTAATGTTACGGCTTACTTTGCACAGATTACGTCCACCAATGATGCGCACGTTCACGATCACTTCATTCACCCCGACCAGCGTGTTCGGGTCGGTCGGATCAAACTCATCCCGAAACATAAACTCCGGTTTCAGCAAATAGCCACAGCCACCATTATCCCGAAACTTGGCCTGATTTAACTGCATCGGTTTGTCCGGCGTTTGAAAGTTCAGCGCAATCATCTGCGAACCACAGTTCCACAGAGCCGTCGGGTGATAATTCGAAGAATCCAACCGTTGCCCCTTCGGATAGACCCGGCTCAAATGGTGCCGATGGTACCGCACAAACAGGGCCCGCGTTTCCGGCTGTAGGAAATATTTCTCCGCCTTCGTTTCGGGAAAGCTGGACATTTCGTAAAACACCCACGACGCGGGATGATGTTTGAACGGTACGCTACGACAGTAGATGATGAGATCGGACATTTCCTTGGCAACGCGCGAATTGCGCTCCATCTTGCGGCGTTCGTTTTCCATGGCGCTGGCGTTTTGGGCCGCCTCCTTAATGGCATACATCCAGTCGCACGCCAGCTCTTTCGTCTGTACACCGACCTCGAACACGTTCTGCATGGTTGGATTCTGAATGCGCAGTATCCGCTCAATATCCGGATGATTACTGTAGGTCATCTCCACTACTGCACCGTGAACGTCCAGCGAACCTACCGTAACGGGGGTATAAAAAAGGCAAACCTCGATGTAAAATAAGTTCCTGATGCGAATCGAACCATTCCTGTCGTATACCTTTCTGCAAACTACCCAACATTAGGGGTTCGTTGGCACTTTCATCTACCAACGTTCCATCGTCCATAGCGCTTAGTTCCTGCACGTAGTTGGCCGGGAAGTAGTGTTGCCGTTTGCCACCGTAATCACCCAACCACCAGTCATTGCCCTTCTTCGTTACGTTCGTGATGATGGCGTGCTTGCAAAAGGACAGCTCATCGTCTCGCTGTGCCTTGTAGTCGTACAGTGCCTTCACTGTTACGTTCTCATTGGTGACCGTTGCTGGGTCCATATAACCGTACGCACCACTTTCTTCTGGAACCTGGAAAACAAAACGGATACACTTAAAAACTCATAACAGAGTAAAAAATCAGCGAAAATCACTTACATCCATTGTGTTGATACGGCGTATCATTTCGCGCGGGATAGGATACGTAAGCGTGACCTTCCGGTAGAGGGGATGCTTGGAATAGAAATTTACCAAATCTACCAAACTTTCAAACTCCATACCGCCCATTTCGTACAGACGTCCTTCTACGCGTATGCGGCAATGTTTAAATTTACCGTGCGCCCTGTGAAAAAAGAAAAGCATTCCAATTTTTGCATAAGCACAGAGCAATGCCACTTCAAGCTGAAAAACGCTTACCGGAACGAAATGACAAATGCTTTCGGTCCTTTCTCACTGGGCCGTACTAGAAAGGCACCGTCCTGTGGGATCTGATTGAGCACGATTTCTGACTGTTCGCGTGTGGTCGTATGATGGTACCATTCCTTCGTTTCGTGCTTGTTCGGCTGTGGAACCGGTTCCTTTAGTGTGATGTTAAATTCCTACAACAAAATGGAAAGGGGTTTTTGAATACCATGTGTAGAAGCTGTACGCGTCCGAAACTTACGGCACTACGGAGCGCATTCTGCCGGTAGTACATGATCAAGCTGTACAAACTTTCGAACAGTACGTTCTCCATTAGGTAGTACTTGGTGACACCTTTGTCCTGCTTGAGCTTTATGCGACAGTGGTTCGGTTTACCCTGGCGCCAGAAGGATAGACAGTAGTCCCCGACGAATGTGACACTCTCCCGCACCAGGAACGTACCATCGCCGAGGTGTGAAAATTGTTGCAACAGCTTTTCCGCCTCCTCCCGACCACCGGTCAGCTTCCCGTGGAACCAATTCTCGCCAAAGTGTAGCTCATCGTTCGACAGTACCGCACCGTCCCGTGACTGGCGGTTGGCAAAACCATTCTCTTCGCGATCGTCATCCCTACAGTCACTGTCGCGATCAGGACTGGCACGAAACAAGGATAATTAATGAAATTATTATAGTATTCTTAGGGGCAAGCATTAAAAATGAGTAAGATTTAAAGAGTGAGTGAGAAGTGAGTAATAGAACAGAATGAGTTTTAAGCGATTCAATATTCTGAGTGAGCTACTTAAGAACAAGTGAATTAAAACTGAATTGCACTCTCTCACTGGTACCTTTAAGCAACTTTTTTTAATTCACTCACTCAGTAGTAGCCGTATGTTCAACTCAATTAACACAACTGCAATTACGAATGAATACAACAATGTTGTGGATAAATTTAACTCACTAGTGATTCGTTCGACTGAACGATTCATTCACTCAGAATTGTTTTTCTCATTACTAGATCAAACCATCGTTATCCCTTACCGTTGACTGTCGGTGTAGAAGAGTTTGTGTTGGGTCAGCACGAAAAAGTGAGCATTCCAACCCTTGTCAACCGGGTCCTCCAGATACAGTATACCATTCTTGACGGTATTCCGTATATCCAGCTCGCTCTCATCATTGGCACGCATCAGTATGGCCGACTCTTTGCCCGCTTCATCCACCACAAGCATACCGTTTTCGGGCAGTTTTTTGTGCTTTAGGATTATTTTGCGCCTCAACTGCTGCGGAGACGGTAGCTGCGTTTCCGCTTTGTCGATCGGTTGCGTTAGCAACATCTCGCCAAATACCTCTTGCATCGCCTGAGCCATCCGGCGTTGCTGAGTCAGGGAACAGTTCTGCTCGATCGATAGTATCAGCGGATAGTCGGAGGTGATAAACGCGTGCTCTTTGATCGTACGTATAACATCCATAAATTTGATGCGCGTCGTAAAAGTGTGGCCATGAAATATTAGCGGCATATTATCCGGACCGTCCCAGCAATCCAGCTCAATACAACGGCATCCCATACGCAACGCACGGGCATATGCTTCCACCGATGACTCGCTAGAAAATTGATCCCCTGTCAGGTAGGTGTTGTGTGACGACGAGATCCAGTAGTGGGAAAGCGGTCTACTCATGTCCTGATACACCGTATCGCACCGCTTGTCCCAGATTTCGTTTTGGCGGGAGAATAAAAAGTCGATAAACTGAAACGAAACATCGGGCATTAGCGGCGAAATCGCTAGCCATATCGGCCACTGTCTTACCTCGTGCAAACGCAGATAAGGTTCGCTCACATCACGTGCTGGGTCTTGTATGTAATTGTTGATAAATTTCGCCACCGTTTCCTCACTGTGCCCCCCGTTACTTTCGTCCTCTTGTTGCTCTTTGGTGAGAAACTTTCGAAACTCCTGCAGCGTGACCGTTTGGCCGTTCTGGCTGTACGTGGTCATGCGAACACCGTCGAAATACTCCGGTAACGCATTCGGCGGCAGTATCAAGCGCTGATACAGCCGGGTAAAATCATCAAACCCGAGCTCGTTCCGGCGCCGGGTATCCACCTCGTGGAAGACTTCATTCAGCTTGGCGGTGGATATTTTACAGTTGATCTTGGGTAGAAAGGAACGAATATCCTTCAGGCTGGCGGTACCGTTCGCTTCCATTAGGTAAAATTCCCGCCGAAGCCACCGCTCAATCTGCAACCAGTACGGTGAGGTTAGGGTGTCTGAGATCAGATACTTCAGTCCTTTCATCCACATGTCGGCTTCTTTTTCGGAAATCGCTACAAAAGATGCAAAAGAAGCTAAGTTAGGTAATGAGAAACTTCGAACGGGTTCCACTAACGTACCCACGATCGAAACGGTTCGCAGTTTAAAATCGTTCCCATGCAGAATGACGAAACATTTGCGTGGTTCAATCTTCTTCGTCTCTTCGGGCCACTTTTCAAAATCTTTCGATTTTTTGCCGGGGCGCATCTCCTTCACCTCACGCAATTCCAGCGATCCTTCGTAGTTGCTACGACCGTTCGTCTGTATCGAGGACCATATTATCTGCAAAGCAAAGGGAATCATGAAAATTTTGAATCCGTTCCATCAACCTACCATATGGTAGCCACTCCATTCCCATCATATCTCCTTCCCTTTACCAACCTGTCGCGTTTCGCGGCGTAGCATAAGCGTTTTCGTTTCCGGCCGCTTGCGGGGATAAAACTTCTGGATCACTGTGCCCCGTTCCAGCTGGCAAATTATTTGTTCCATCTCACCAAGCGCTGCCAGGCAGCTGGTGGCCGTACCACCGATACTGAAACTCATCCCGACTGAATCGTTGTTGTGGGGGATCTGTGCAACGAACCAGCGCAATAGCGCACTAGCTATTTATCGTACGACGGGGGTTATCAACGTGGGTCTGCACTACGGAAACGGCGACTGTACGCGATCTTGGAAAACATTGTTCCCGTTCAAAACTACCAAGAAGGCAACATGGAAAAAGAAAGTTTCGTTTCTATCTTCGGCAGGCAAAACGTAAGACGAAAAAAGAATAATAAACGTTGGTCGGAAGTGAAATGTCAAAAGATCGGAGGTGGTGCATAGTGGGACAGCAGCTGGACCATTCTGGGCGAATCAACAAAAGACATGATGGATCACACTTTTTGGTCCTATTTTACCGGAAAAGGGGTTTGTTCGTACGAACACTGCCATATTAGTAATGAAATAATTTAAAACCAGGTTTTTGTAATATTAAATTCTCCAATGCAGATGTCCCTCATACATGACGAAATAGGAATCTGTCAAATGAGCAGCAAGTGACATTAGGCAGATAAAAATACGGCAGCGATACTTGCACATTGTTGTGTTATTTTGGGGTGAAACAATCGAGTTTTTGGCGCATTTGATCTTGCCCAGTCCAAGATGTATCGTTCTAAAACTGCACTAAGTTTGATCCAGCAACTGGACCGATTAGGCTTAGCATCCAGAAACAGCTTAGCTACACGGTAGGCGTTTACACGTTTTTCGGCAACCCGGTGAAATGAGATGATGTAACTCGGGCACCGCACGGGGCAATAGGCCGTTCAATGCGCATCGTATTAATTACGCTTTTCTTCCACCAGCCACATGCAAACGATGAGTGTAACACAAGCATCGCACATTCGGCATTCTTGGTCGATTTATTCCCATTATCCTGCGCATGGGATTCAAACGAGAACTTTCAGTACCGAGAAGGATACAGCACGTGTCGAGGAACAGACCGAGAATGAAAAGAAGCTAACACATGAAATGGAAGAGATGCGTAAAGAAAACGCCGAACTAACAGAAAAACTTAAAACATACGATGTAAGTAGCGCATTCTGTTTGATATAGTGCCTTCCAATAACCGATCGATACTTGCTTCAATACAGGATAAATACAAACGTGCTCTGGCGGAGAGTGAGAATATTCGCCGGCGGTTAACGAAACAAATCGACGATGCGAAACTATTTGGCATTCAAGGTTTCTGCAAAGACCTGCTGGAGGTGGCAGATATTTTGGGCCATGCCACGGAAGCTGTCCCCAAGGATGAGGTAATGCTGGTCACGCATTTCAAATGTTGAATGCACCACACTCACATATACATCCCTACCTCTTTGTTTCGTTTAGATTTCAGATAAGAATCCCCATTTGAAGAATCTTTTCGAGGGACTTTCAATGACGCGGCAACAGCTCAACAGTGTGTTTAAACGGCACGGACTGGAAACGGTGAATCCGATGAATGAAAAGTTCAACCCCAATCTGCACGAAGCATTGTTCCAGCAGGAAGTGGCGAACGTGGAACCCAATACAGTCGTAGTGGTCAGTAAAATCGGATACAAGCTGCATGACCGCTGCATACGTCCCGCACTAGTTGGTGTAACGAAGGGTTAATGAAGATCAATGGATACGTACAAGGAGAAAGAAGGGCACACCAGTCGAATGGGAAATGGATATCGATTTAATGTCCTTCCCTGGAAGGACACGCGTATAATTCCACAATAAAAATAACTCTAGCGCGTGTTTCAAACACACAACCCAACGTAATTAAATGTTTGTTAAAGTTTCCCAAACTTATCATTCTTTCGTCACGAGTGTAATCTGGGAAAAGTTCTGGGCTTTGGAAGGTTTACGTATCTATAGCGTTTTATTTTTACCAGCCGTATATTTCTCACATAGGGAACGTAACCAAAGAGCCGCCATTTCGCTTGGTTTTGTGTAAATGTTGTGTATGGGGGGGTGGTGAAGGCGGTCGACCAAAAACAGGAATAAACTTAAAAGCAGATTATACTCTCTCCGAAAAGCTCACACTTGGATGCGCTACCTTACCTAGGATGTTTTAGGTATAAGTGCAAAAGGGCTTCACGACCGTTTAAAACCCTTGCTGGAACTGTTTCGAATCCATGCGGGCCAGTATCAGCTCCAACTGACGCTTTGCCTCGCACAGTGGGAAATTATTCATATCGTAGTACTGTGGTGCAATCTGCAGCAACCATTCGGCTGAAAAGGAAAGAAAATAATACGTTAGTAAATTCGTAGTTTTCATAGATCCGTCATTATATTGCACAAGCATAGAAGCTTCATTGGAAAACTTACGCTTTACATCAGTAACAGTTCTGATGTAGTTTTTCGTCGTGAGCACAAATTCATTGTAAATCACCCATTCCGGTTTGTGGTCGAGACAGGTGGACGGGTGCAGCTGTACCACTTGGTTATCCTTTATCGTCTGATAATGCTTGGTACGTTCCAAATGAGCAACCTTTAGAATAGAGAACAACAAGTGAATCAATTTCGTTTTAAAGGTAATGAAATGAATAAAAGATAGCCGGGAAATGGGACAAGTACCTGCATGAAGAAGCCCTGCACCAATGCTTTGCGAATGTTAAAATAGTATTCTCGCGATGTAAAGTCCGTACTCGTGCGTTGCAGCTGGAAGCGATCCATGATACGGGCTAACTGTTGTCTTACATTATCGGCCGATTTTAATGAACGATAGTTGATGAAGTTATCGTAGCACCATCCCTGATCTTCGTTATCTAAAATAAAAAAAAACAGAGCAGAAATAGGTTTCGTTAGTCTATGCAGGTTCACGAGCGCTGTGCGATACAGCTCGAACGAGCCCGATATAGATAATCCATGAGAGTCAAAAATCGGCACAACAATCTCAAGAGGGTAGGCCTGCCATTTCTGGCAATTTCTTTGACCTTATTTATCCGTAGCAGGATAGTCAGTCCTGCGTACGGAGGGTTAGTCCGAATGATATTTTAGACCGGTCCTGTCCTGTTGAGACCGGCACCGCAATCAATACATCACCAGACCACCCGCTAGCACACTTACTTTGTTTAAAAGCATGGTATACGTTCAACAGCGTCAGATGGTCACCATCAACGTGCGCAAAACGCATCTTAGCATCATCGGCTGCTTTTTTCATTTCGTTCGGTCGCACGAAGCACTGCGGAACTGTGAAAAAAAAGTAAATATGTTATTTCCATTCAAATCATTTCTTCAATCGTGACCCATACCTGATAACATTGCCGTGATGGACAAGATCTCGTTGGAACAGTTGTGCTGACAGCTTGCAATCAACATTTTCGCAAGCTGAGGATCGAGCGGAAATTCTGCCATCACCGCACCAAGATCCGTCAGATTGCCATCGTCATCCAGGGCGGCCAAATAGTTGAGCAGCTCTAGCGCGCGCATCAACGTTTCCGGTGCAGGCGGGTCCATAAAATCAAAGTGGACCAAATCGTCAATTCCGAGCTTCTTCAGCTGTAACACCACCGTACCTAAGAAGAGATCACAAAATTATTGGCATGAGATTTAGCACAACATTAGCAGCAAAGGTATTTCGCTTCTTACCCAAATTTGAACGCAAAATTTCCGGATATGTATTATCCTGCATCTCCGTCTTGTAGGCCTTCTCCGTGTACAGGCGGAAACATTTGCCGGGCCGTGTACGACCGGCACGACCGGCACGTTGCTGAGCCGACGCTTTACTGATGGGCGAAACGAGCAGACTCTCAACGCGAATGCGCGGATTGTATACCTTCTGTTTGCTGAAGCCCGGATCAATCACAAACACAACGCCATCGATGGTAAGCGATGTTTCCGCAATATTCGTCGATATGACAACCTTCCGTCCGATGGCACCATTCTGACGTTTCGGTGGTGCTGGTTCGAAAATCTTCTGCTGCATCTGTGGTGGCAGCGTAGAGTACAGCGGAATACACTTAAGCTCACCCACATCCGGTCCTAGATTGTCAATTTCGCGCTTAACACGTTTGCAAGCTTCTTCAATCTCTTCCTGTCCGGTTAAGAACATCAGGATGTCACCCTCGATCTCTTCGCACATGTGAATTTGAATGACGGTACGGATGGCTGCCTCCAGATAATCACGTTCCGGTTCCGGGGTGTAGAAGATCTCTACCGGATGCGTACGGCCAGGTACATTCATCAGCGGCGCATTGTCGAAGTACTGCTGGAACTTTCCCGCGTCCAGTGTAGCCGACATCACGACCAGCTTCAAATCCTTGCGCTGCCGAATCACTTCCTTCAGCACGCCCATCAACAAATCCGTTGCCAACGTCCGTTCGTGAGCTTCGTCGAGCAGTATGACCTGGTACGCTTCCAGCATCGGATCACTCATGCCCTCGCGCAACAACATACCGTCCGTCATGTACTTCAACAGCGTACGTGGACTGGAACAGTCCTCAAAACGAATGCTGTACCCAACCTCCTGCCCTAGCACGACGTCCATTTCCTCCGAAACACGTTGAGCCACCGACATGGCAGCTACTCGACGGGGCTGAGTACACGCAACTCCCTTCGAGCTCGTCTGCAGCGCGTACTCCACACACCACTGAGGTATTTGGGTCGTTTTGCCAGATCCGGTTTCGCCGACCAGCACGATACACTGATGTTCCGATAGCAGCCGCATGAAATCCGTCTTGTACTCGAACACTGGCAACGTGATGCGTTTTTTGTACAAATTGTAATAATTCTGACTGTAGGCAACTCCGTTCAGCGGGTTCTTTCCTCCTGACTCATTGCCAGCCGCTCCTACTACCGCTTTCGATCCAGAACTCGTACCCGAGGTGGATGAACCGCCGGAATCGAGCTTGGATGAGCTAGCACCGGCCGCACCCTCGGCAGCAGCTTTCTCCTCCCTGAAATCAGTTCCACACGATTAGAAAGAGTAAATTCTTCCCCCACCGCACTACTGTTGACGCCATATTTACGACAATAGAGAAATGTGCTCTACGGGTGAACACCTATGCGGAGGAAGAGCGCGCGCAACGTGCCTACTTACCGTCGTCTCTTGATGAATGGATCCATCACTTCAATACGCCGCTTGGACATTTTCCACTGGATTTAAGTTGTCCGCAATAACAGTACACAATGGCTGTGCGATAATAATTCTATCCCGAGGCTGAGCACGTTTTCAAACCGGCTTTTCTCGGGTTCTAACCCTGTTTACGCGACAGCCACTTCCTCCTCTACAGCGTGGGAAAAACGAAATGTCTTCCTTTTCTTCTTCGCTATTCTGCCACACTGTTTGATACGGTGCTTCGTGCAAAGTACCTCAATCACAAGAAATTACATGCACAGGAAACACACCGAGTTACCGAAGCACTGCAGAACATCGCAAAGAAGGCTTTTACAACTCAATTTAACAATGATTGCCTTTGGAACCTTTAATAAAGTCGGCAAACAATTGCAGCCACACTATTGATCCCGGGTTGCATGCTTCCATTCCTGAAAAATGGCGTTCGGAAACGTCAAACGCGGTGCTATTCAGCGTTTCAGCACACACAAGGTTAACAGAGAATACTTCAATGAGGTGTTCCCGATATTCAGTGTGGATGGTTGGAATAAAAAAGTGAGCTGAACATGGCATTTTATCATAAAAAAGGAAACATTTTTACGAAATGTATTGAATTTTTACTAAGATCTAAACTGTTTTTCATTCATCACACACATTTTGCCGGTTTGCATTTGTGCACCTTGCGCTGTACAAATCTTGTAGCATGTGCTTCTCGTTGACAGGACCTCAAAGCTAAACAAAAGGTTTCTTTTGGCCGGTTACGCAAAAACTCTCGCAGCAGGCCTAGTTTTCTTCTGCAAAATGCTGCGGAATTCTTTCGGCGTTCTCTACCAATCCACCAACTTGGCCCGCACAATCCACACTACAGCCGCGTGTAATGAAATTCGCAAATTGGCTCGACTCCGCGTAGTCGACAACAGTGAAATCGGCAAACGAGCGATGGCCGAGGGCAAACCACCGAAGTGTATACACGTTTACAATAAACAAAGCGTCGGGCGGATTGGCGACAAGGTGCTGGTTGCGATCAAGGGCCAGAAAAAGAAGGGCATTCTGGTGGGATGTAAACAGTTTCAGAAACCGAAGATTCCCAAGTTCGACAGTAACAACTTGGTGCTCATCGACGACAATGGTACACCGCTGGGGACGCGCATCCACGTGCCCATTCCGACCATCCTGCGTACCATCTTGAAGGAGAAAACTCAGGCAAAAGGAGCGGACTACACGAAATTGCTCGGTATAGCAAGTAGATTTGTTTAATAAACCAGAACGGTGTTGTATAACAGGATTAAAGGCTGTTTACATTCTTGACTTCTTCGTGTAATCGATCCCGTCCACCAGCAGTGGATCATCTTCGTCGGCCTTGGATTGCCTTTTCTTGGCCTGTGCGTGTCTTTCCAGCAGCTTCTTCCTACGTTTTGCGTTCATAATGTCAACCATCGGTTTCAGGGCCTCGGGGACAAGATATTCCGGTACGTCTCCCATGTGTTCTTGTACTTGCACCGTGTGTAGTTGTCGGTCGTGTCGCAGCGTTTGCAAATCTCGTGGATTTTCCTCAAAGAACGACTGTGAAAGGGGATTGAAACATAATTACATGAAAAAGGGCGTAGGGTTTCCATTTAATCTTGCGGCATTATTTACCTTTAACTTTTCTGAATTAAATATCTCCATTTTTAACTCTTTCACACGAGCTTCTCTGATCGAAAGCTTTGTAATTGCACGCCATGCGTCCTTGGCGCGGTATCTGAATGCTTCCACCTCTTCAAAATTGAAATTGAAATCCCTGTAAAGATAATGACGGATGTAACGATTTGCAGGAATGGCATATTCCAGTTGGAAACATACTTCATCTTAAATTCCATATCACCGGCCAGAGTTTGAAGAAATTCTTCCACCCTTTTCTTCGTTTCCAACTCATTGACACTGACGAACGAGAGTACGCTGCCGTTGTTCTTTCCGCGTGCCGTTCGACCCGCACGATGAATGTACGAGTTGATATCGGAAGGAAAATCAAAGTTTACCACACACGACACACACTGGAAGTCGATCCCTCGGGAAACGCTAGATTCCGATTCGGTTTGTTGAAGTATTTGCTTTGTGGAAGGTTTTTTAGAACTTTTCTTCTTGACCAGCTTTGGATCGTCCGTCATTTGTTCATCCGAAGCGATGATCGTATCATAGACACCCTGTGGAATGAAGTTGTTTTGGATACATTTAAAAAAGGTCATTCTAACAACATTTTTGATCCCTACCTGATTGAATTGGTTCACTGTGTGGCACCGGATTTTTATGGGCAGTTCCGAATTCAAAATGCACGAACGAATGCCAAACTGTTCCAGGAATAGTTTTAATCTGTAATAAAGAAACAATTATTACTATCCGTTTCATTGCCATTGCTATAGAATCATTTTTTTCCGATATACGCTTCAGAGAGAAGATTAGTCCAGCTTTCATGCGACTGCCAATGAATAGTAACGAAATTGAACTCGTTACCCGTTCAATGCGGTCTCCAGTTGGGAAAGGATTTCATCAAGAGTAATGTATGATTCGAAGTGCCGCTGATTGGCATCAGTTTTGCTTACCTGTAACACTGGTCTACTGATTTCACGAAAACAATGCACTTCCCCTGAATCAACTTCAACTTCAGCACGGTGTACAGTATCGCTGCCTTGTCCATCTCTTCCGCTTCGATTTGATAGTGCGCCAACTGACTGCCGACCGCCAAATGAGGCTCCTCCAGCTTCAGTATTACAGGGTTGTGAAGAATCATCTTTTTCAGCGCAACCACATCATTTTCCAACGTAGCCGAACAGAGCACCGACTGATGGACGGGTGGGAAATGTTTCAACACTTCTTTCAAATCCTTTTCAAACCCAAACGAAAACATAAGATCGGCCTCATCGATCGTTACACAGCGCAGACTTTCACGAACGTTAAGTGTACCGTCGGCGAGTACGGCACGTAAACGAGCCGGCGTCGATACAACAATATCCGGACGCTCAGAAAGCAGATGCCGTTGGGTAGCTTTTTCTTCCTTCGATGAAAGATCTACTACCCGCATCATAGGCCCGCACGAGTACGTTAGATTGGCGAACACTTTGGAAATTTGGTGGCAAAGGTCCTGGCTTGGGGCCATCACTAGTACGGACGTTTCACGAACCGCTGTCTCTCTTTTATACCGCAGAACGTTCTGTATGATTGGAATGGCGAATGCGGCAGTCTTTCCTGAACCGGTACGGGCACGTATGAGCACATCCTTACCCTCCAGCAGGAACGGTATGGCCTTCTCCTGCACCAGTGTTGGAGAGATCCATCCCAACCGTGCTATATCCTGTACAGATGGACAAATGGTGAAATGATTAAGATTCAAAGGATTTATAACTGCGTTCGTGCTAAGAATATTTACCCGCAACAATCGATCGTCTAGCTCAAGCTCGTGAAAATTCAGTCCGGCCTCTGGTTCGCCCATGTTTGAATGTACCTGTTTGTGTATTTTAATTTACGTAGCGCGTGTTTCGCTACTGACAGCTCAAATGGCAGCTTCTTTCGGTCAAGGTGTGTAAACATGAGATAGTCTTTATTTAAAATATTTAAACCGTTACAGGAAGATCAAAACTCGTGGACTGTGTTAAATTTAGCGCAGTTAAATTTGGCAATAGAACCGTTCATATGAAATGAAAAAAGCACCATCAATCTGCATTGAGCATTACGAATTTTGCTGACTAATTACGATCGATGGTTTGTTCATACTATCAACTCCACCTCGTAGCGGAGAAATTGTACTTCGACATGCAGTTTATGTTTGCGGATTAAAAATGTGTGATATTTTCCATTGGGAGGACGGAATAAATGCCAAAATGGTTGTAAGGTTTCTGAAAAAGATTTGTATACATCTGTAGAAAAGGTTCATTTTATTCTGGCCATGTTTTAACTGAAACGAAAGAAGTTAATAAAAAAAAAACTCACTCCTGAGCAAGTTGCGTAGCTCAGTCGAAGTCGCGTTCTGATGAGCCTTTCTTGACGCTGGACGGCTACGAAAGGATAGGAAGTGCTGTTGACGAATCACTGATCAAGTCCCTGGAGATATTCTCCAGTGATTCGGGAGAAGGGTACGAAGCGTTGCTTGGAAATTGACTTCTTCATCCAGAATGCCCCAGCATTTGAAAAACTTTCCGATGTGCTCGATATAACATTTTTGGACAATTTTTGATGGTCTACTCTAATAGTTTCGTAATAAAAATTTGGCAATAGAAGTGTTGAAAATGTGCTTCATTGGGTTGTAATAAGGTTTCGATGAATGGAGAGGTAATGGTCGTAATCAATTACACCTCCTACATTTAGTTGTCTTTTGTATTTGGGACATTTAAGTTTGCAATGCATAACTTGATAAACTTTTATGATTCCTCATTCAAAAATTCTTCATAACCTTAAAATTAATGATTTAATTTAATTAAACCATTAAATTAATTAATTTAAATCTGTTTTGGATTGGTGCAAGAATAAAAAAAAATGCATGTAAACGCCTGCAGGTTAGGCAATGCGCTTCACACATCACTCGGGATTTGATCAATTTGAAAAAAAGCAGGATAGTTATTAAGAAAACATCTTCATACTTATTGTCTTTACATCAAAGGTTGTGATAAAGTTCACTATTATTACGCATTATACTATCTTTGCTAACTCTTTGTATTAAACAGACTCTATGGATGAGCTTCAGGAATTATAAAGCAAGAGAATTTTTAAGAAGTTAAACATTCTGGACTCTTTACAGCTGGCAGTAGCACAATAATAAATGGAACTCTAACTGAAATGTTCATTCCACTGCTGTTCTTTGAGTGCTATTTTACAAGCACTTTAATGCATAAAGCCGTTCTTATTCCATTCGAAGGATATGCGTGAAGGTAACTTGATACTTTTGTTGTTCCTGAGCGTACGGCGTATGATGGCGAGTAGTCTCGGAAGCTGTTTTTGACGCTGGTGTAAAACAAAAGCGGTTGAAAAGGTTAACGCCGGAGGAAGCATAATGTGGGATAACAAGAATGTCAAAATATTGATTTGATGAATAAAGGTAACGAGGTCAGTGGTGATAAAAGTGCTGAAACGTGCGTCGAAAAAGCACACAAAAGTACCTTAATGCTTCCCGGTTTTCTGGGGGGAGTTATTTCACGTATGATGGAGACAACGTGTAGCCACGGAATTAATGATTTATTTTTTTTATTTATTATTTATTTAACCAAATTGATTAGATTTCTCGTCAGTGTTTTGTTTGCTATTTCTGCATTCTACATACCACACAATAGCCCTTTCCTTGTAGTTAATTAATCTTACTTAATTGTTACATCATACTTTACGGAACTAAGTTATCCGCCGGCTATGGCCAAGTAATCTCATTCGTTGCCAAACAGGCTCATAAACCTTAGCATTGTTCGGGCGGAATACAAACAAAGCGGATAGCGACGGTAGCATTTCTTGTAGTTTTCCTTCACCTTCAGGTTATCGTTGTATTTCAACCCATTCTCGAAGGATTCCTTCAGTGGCCGTGGGATTGTTTTGCTGTTCTCTACGCTGAAGCTAAAAGATACGGAAGTTATGTTAAAAATAGAAAACGAAATCTTCATCTTCTATCACCAGTTTACGTACGCCATAAAGTCATAAATTATCTTCGCCTGCTCATCCTGCAGTTCGGCACCGGCGGCCAATTGGCAGATGAGGGAAAATGCGCACTTGAGCGGATCGGTTTGGAGCATTTTGTTCCAGTTGATTTTTGCCTCAAACTCCTGGTTGTGTAGGGAATAGAATAAATATTGCAATTTGAAATGAAATAACGATAAAGAACTGTCTGTTTGGCGATAGACTTCAGACCATGCAACGGACGGATGGCGAGGACGACGTTGTTGTGTTACCTTTACCATGTAAATTTAATTACACCCGTGCATCCTTATCGCAGTAGGCTCATGTAAATGGAAAATTCTACCAAACGCTCCTCCCACTTTTTCCACCAGGAGTAGAAAATGTCCCGACACGCGCATGGCGAACATATTTTGCCAAACCGTCCGAAGGTTGGTTCTGCTTCGGAAAAACACACCGCACACACCCTTTACATTCGATTATGGCTGGCGCTCAGTCCCCATTGGAAAATACATAACACACACAATAACCTAATGGCGGTTACACGGGCTCTGTGTTGTAAGCCATTATTTCTTCCCGAGACCTACATTTCCCTTTCGCGCGGGGAGAGGGCAAAAAGCAAGTGAACAGGACCCACCGTACACACCTCCCAATGTGCATTAACTGGATAACTATCCATGTTCTTATGTTGCAAAATATTAGTTCGCATCCGCGCCGGGACGATAGCCTTAAAAGGATTGCACAGTGTGAAGCATTGCACTAAAGAAATGGGTTTTCCCTATTCTATTGCTCCTTTTTTTTCTCTCCTCCCCTGTTTCGATCTAAGTAGACGTCAAATGACCAAAGGCATTTTTCCACATTGCAACCATTATAGTTAATGCGTTTTTCAACTTGTGCGATACTTTGGATGGTGTCTGGACGGAAAAATGGTTTTCACAATTTCACTTACCAGCAGTGCAGCGGTTCGATTGAAGGATAACGATGGGCCAAGATCTCGTTTCCCGGAGCTCATGAATAGTGGTTTCGATAGTTTCATGAAGTCTTGCGCCAACAGATGTAACGTGTAAAGGGATCCCAGCGTTACTATACCAAGTATAATCAATCTGAGATGGGAGATAAGGAAAGATGGAAAGTGATTTAAAAAAATACGATGGGCAAATGAATGGTGATGCGTTTGATACATTGTCCCGTCGGCAGAATTTGATCTATAATTTTTATTTCACAACCTCATTTCTCAATTCAAATGATGCTATTATTCAGTTAATCTATTCAAAATCTCGCACAATTTATCTAACTGACATATTATAAACATTTCTCTTTTAATGCTGAAAAATTTTAAATGAGAGCTTCAAATTTTAGTCTTCGTAATCAGATGTGGAAAAATGCTTCCTTTAAACAACTTGATTCATCCTATCGAAAAAGAAGATATTTATTGGAGTGATGTTTAAGTACAGATTAGGATACATAAGAGAACTTGATGAAATTTTGCTTTAGGAAAAAATGGGACCTATTCATCTCATAATATTCTTGAAGTTCAAAGCAATATCCATATTTTAATTCTATTTAAGTGAATTTGAACTGGAAGCTCAAATCGATCGGTTAAACTTTGTTAAAAGATAAGTCGTTAAAGATGAAGATTAAAAATCTTTACCTTGCTGTGCCGATAAAGAAGCAACGACATTAGATAAATCAATTTAATTACTCAAATAAATGGTAAAATATCAAATTGCTCTAATGTCCATATTTAGGAATAAACTTCTTCAAAACTTAAAGGTACTGTTGACTGTTCGAATGTGAACTGTTGAAAAGAACAGCAAATTTGATTTGTTTTGAAATAGTAACTGATGACTTATGGATGAAAAGCGAGTAGGTAGAGGTTATTTTAATAAGAATCTCGAGATTTTATGTATCGATTTAATGTAGTTATGAACACCGTTTTTAATTGGCTTCCCTTCCTGGCCGTATGTAGGATTTTGTAAGAAGTTAGAAAAAAGAGTAATGAAATATGACGAAATTCGAACAACTTCCAAATAGGACGAACTGTTCCTGAGTTTTGTAGAGTCATGAACTTCAGGTGATGTTTGCGACAAAACACACTTTTTAGAATTTTTTAAGCTAATATCAATATTATTTAACTATACTTGAAGATATATAACCAAGTGTCGTCATTTCCAGACAACATTATCAAAAATGCTAGCATTCACATATAAGTAGTCTCAAGTGTTCAAAGCAAGAATTTCCGGCCTGATCCGTTCGACATTTTAAATTTGCTACTGTTCTTTGGAGTATGTCGTCATGTTTTTTCAGGTTTCAGAGGTCTTCAAATTGAGTGCAACGTCGTTTGATATGAGTTATTTAGAATATTTTTTCTACGAACGACTTGACTATTTCACTATACAACTGCAACGGCGTATTGGCTTTGCACTTCAGTACAAATTAGCCGAAATTCGTCTATTCTAGCTCCATAATTAAATCAGGACCATAATGAGCCTGTGATGATTTTGAATCCATATAATTCATACCAGCGCTTCAACTTAATCTTTTCAATGTTATGTATCGATAGGTAATTGATGTTTCTTTACACAAGAGTATAGCTCCTAGCAGAGCTTTAAAAATTCTGTTTAAACCATATTATTGGCCGAATATCTTCGCCTGGGTCTTATATTTTCTTATCACACATTAAAATTCACCAAAATCAAAGTCAATCACTGAAATCACAAAAACCCTACCTCCATCCCATTGTAACTGTAGCGTGCGTCGTTTCCAACGCCAATCACTATTTACATAACACTTTGCGAAGTACTCCAACAGCCCAATATGGCAGATTCTGCTCACTAAATGTTATCACCGTAAACACACTTTCGCTCTGCTTAGACCACCGCCCAGGCTTGGTTTTTTTCACACACGCACACCAACCATTGCTCCGCTATGGATCACGTTTCCACTTTGCCTCTGTTTTTATGTTGCACCCTCAAAAATCGATTAACACCCAAAGATCCTCCGAGATCGCGATTTGCGGTTGCGTTTTGCCCGTACGGTGCAGATCCTCCATTCAGCTGGACCGGGGTTACGCGACTGGTAAGTGAGTCGGGCATCAACACTTTCTTCGATTGCGCGGACACACGAACCAACCGTACGGACAGCATCGTTTTGCGCGTACCGAAAACGAAAGTGTGCGTAATCCGAAGCGGTGCTTTTCGGTTTCGGTTCGAGCGCCACCGCAGTTTTGCGCCTGGAGGGGAATTGCACCTCTCGGTGCGCTCGCCGTACACGCACCCTAACATGGTGTACGTGGTACATGCCTTCACATCAAGCTGGAAGGATCGCCGGTCCGAAAAAAAAAACCCGATAGAGAAATAGTCATGTCTATACGTGCGTGCTCCAAGAAATCCAAGATCACCGACTGATCACTCGCGGGACACACGCGAAAGACAGGCGATGCGTGATGCTTGTACGAAGCCGGCACACACTTTTGCGGATTACGTTTCGATTGCAAACGCATTAGAAGACGCTTGTCTCGAAAGCACACCCGACATTCGACAGCGGTCGAACCCGAAACCGGCCGTCTCAACGACTTTTTCCGGGTCTCAGGTGCGTTTGAGCACTTGTCTGTTTTGCGTCATGAAGCAGTACGACGGCCATTACGCCTGTGGTTTAAGGTTTGTCTTCTTCAGGTTTTCAGCCTTCAGCCCAGGCAGCTTGCTAAACCGTCTCTAATCGTCTAGCCGTCCAACACGGGTGAGAGGCATCTTGGACGTCTGGACACAGGAGATAAATATGCCCGGAAGAACAGCACATGGCTGTCGTGACGAGGGAACACGTGTGTGATTATTTTGTTTTTTCAATTCCGGTGTTAATTGGAATTAATTTGTTTGCTCAGTTTCTCTTTTGCAGCATCTATTCATTATGAATAGCGATGGGACATTTGTACCATTTTTGTTGTTGAAATTCTACTGTTCATACTCCACCCCGGTTGGAGTAGTTACAGTTTTATGACAGTTTTGGGCCTACTTGATCCGTCACTAATCAGCAAAACCATAGTAGGCGCTTGACGATTCCCATGCAGCATGAGCGGATTGACTGGTTTTGTGATGCGCGTCCCAGTTGCCATCATCCGAAACGTGTTTGCTCTCGAATGCCGTACCCAGAGTAGTGGCAAGAGGTAATGTTGACATTTCTTTAACCATGCTGCCTTTTTCCGAATGGAGACAAACGAATTCCGAACCCTGCGCTATCCCCCCTTTCCCCCGCTCCCCATTGCCCAACATTGCACATGAAGTTGTTACTACGCGTCCAAGACGTTGCGCACGATAGAGAATACTTTCTCCCGAAACAGCGACCCAAGCGCAAAGTGGTCCGTTTAGTGGGTCTTGGGTTTTGTCGGTCAGGTACCGGTCGGTCTTACGCCCGGAGTATGTGCCATCTTTGGGGTCTCGGGGTCTGTTGCGCAATGGATATCACCAGCACTATTGGTAACCAATAGGTTGGTAACCCTTTAAACAATTGTCCAACAATTTAACCAAACGGGTAAGCTCGGGTAGGCCCAGCTGTTGAGCGGCCAATGCTTCTTCGCTTTATCATCATTAGGAGGAATTTACATCGCCGATCGTGCATCTTTCCAGCCACAGCAGGTTTTTGCGTCGGTGGATCGCTTTACACGGAGGAGAGCTAAATGAAAGTCGAAGGGTGTTTTGCCGCATCGCGGGATGTGTCATATGGTGTTTTGCGGGGTTTCGTTATGAAATTAATGATGCTGCAGTTATGTATATTTTCGAAAAAAAAAGAAAAACGACGATGCGTTCCGTTGTGTAAATGTGGATGCATCGAGTGGAGAGTTGACCATGGGCAGTGATTTTTGCAATCACAAGAGGTTAAGGGTTTTTGAAGGCGTTTAAGATGATTTATTTTGATTAATTATTGCAAGTAATCTTGTGTACTTTTTTGGAACAATTTATGTAACCGTTGCGGGGTTTAAATAAACGGAAGATTAACGGATTTCACCGTGTCCTTTTTAAGTTGATGTCATTATTTGTTACTCCTTTCGTGCACGCAAACGAACAAGATTTGGAAGTGAAATATGAAACAATGTAAATAATGTCCAGGCAATGTAGGAACGATTGCGATATGAGAGTAATAATCACCTTGACCTGACCCATTTGAAGTCTGCATTGTGTCTTGAGAGAATAAGCCCGAAAGTATGCAATTTATTTAAAAAAAAAAGTGAATTACTAAACCTCAGACGAGAAGGTTTAGTAATTTTTCCCGGAAAAATGGTTTCCCGATTGCTAATGAAATTTTATTTTCAGACATGTTCTGCTCGTTCAGGGTCTGGAGACTACCAGGCCATTCTTGATTTAAAAGAATCAGAATAGTCTAACGGATTTATGCAAAAAAAAGAAGAACGTGGCAGTGTGTTCAGGTGACTATTTTGAATACTTATTCAGATATTTCTCCAGCCAACATGTTACGTCTGGAACAAGTGAGTTGTTTGCCAACTGCTGAATCACCGTCTATTAGAAGGGAAATCTTTTTTAATAAAGTATTTTTTGATAAAAATTAGCTACGACCCATCGAATTGTTCATGTATAATAGTTGATTTTGTTATAACTAAATAAAACAAGCTTGATTTGGGTCGCTAACCTTTTCCTTTTAACAACGTCTTTCTGATAAATCCCGAATCTTGTGGAAATCTTTCTTTCATTTTGAAACAATCCAAGAAATAAGCCACTTTTCGATCTTCCATCGAAACCATCGAACGGAACTGACGATTTTTCTGATAATGTAACAAATAGATAATACATCAATGTAGGAAAAGCGTAAACGTTGTCACGTCACAGAATCAATTTGTCAATCTAAGCCAGTCTTTTTTTCCGGTTAATATTTGATGTCATGTCATTAATTGCTTTCGATAGCATTCTCAAATGCCTGCTTAGTCCTGGTTCCTCCAAAACTTCACGATCGACCGCTTTTCTATTCTAAAATGTTAATATTCTGATACAGTTTTTTCAATGGTATTTTTCTCTTATCAAACCTTAACCACGTTAAAACGAGTAGATTGTATAATTTTAAGGCGTTTATGAATCATAAACAGCGAGGAAAGCAGTAAAGTCGATATAGAATAATCAAAAATGCCTTTTTATGTACAAAAAACAAAGAAATTTACAAACATTCATTCAGTTTTGGTATAACACCATTTCGAATTAATGCATTTAGCATGTCCGAAGCAGATACTTAATGAACAGAATAAACAATCATCTGTATTGTAATGACAAGAAAGAGTATCGTCCTTAAGCAATACATCTTCCCAATATTGCCCTCCAACAGATAATTAAATATTCCATGAATCAAAGGGATGTTCAAGATGCTTCTTGTCAGATGAATGCCTTCGAATACAACGAACCAAACTAGCCCGCCACATTTGCTGCTCTAATTCACAATCGTGTCAAAAGGTTCCTTTTGAGCTGAGTTTTCGAATTGAATAATGATCATAACGAGAAGTAGCATCACGTGTATGCAATAGCAATGGATTATTATACTTTTAGCACCAATGGAAGACCGTTTTTGTTTGCTGGTTGTCTCCTGTTGGTCCACCAGCCAACTGCCGGTGGGTGGAGTGCAGAAAGTGTTAACGACACCCGAAATGGTGACCCGCACAAGACCACCTTCCTGCTTCACCTTTCGGGACCATGCTTTGAGGTTCCGTCTCTAGCCCCGACACTCATTTGCATCGTATGGTGAGTGATTTTGTGCATCCAGTTCAATTATGCTGACGAAATGCTTTCCCTGTGATCTTCCAGCTCGATCGGTTGAGGGGCTTCGAAGGGTTGAAGGTGGCGTTGGTTAATGGTACAGAAGGCAGGGCAGATATTCCTGTAACCTCAAGCAACCTCATTATAACCGTTAATGGTGCTTACCGCATTAGGTGGAATTTCTGTTTTATCCAGCACTGCGTTTTTTCACCTCATCGTCTATTTCCTTCCAGGCGCCAACGGCACCATCGTGTCACACCGAATGTGCCAAAACCGTAGAAGAACGCGTTTGATAAGGGCGTGAATAAAAAAGTTAAAAAAAATGGTGGAGGTCGATGTTGAATAATTTATGAAACGAGTGAAATGTAGTTGGTTTTGCTGCCATGTGTCCCCCCAGGATGGTTTTCTCACTGGCGCACCACACTTTTAGCTTTTTGCAATATTTTTACACGACGGCAAAAAAAAAAACGGATCATCTTTCACACCACACTGGATGGAGCCACAGTGATGGGCAAGTGGTTGGCCTAACGTCAAATGTTTTAGTTTTATTTTACTTTAGAAACTGAGGTTAAATCATTAATCTGAAGGTTGTTCCAAGTCTGATCGCTTGACCATTATATCTTGAAACTTAAGCAAGGAAAAACATCTAACCGAACGCTCGCTATATTTGTTACCAACTTTTTTTGTTACAAATACTGGTAAGATAGACTTTAAAACAGATCTTTTCACAGATCGTATAAACTTTTGAAAAAATAGAATATACTTCTGACCAATTCTTTACTCTTCGAAGTGCTCCGCTACCGCACCGGTAGCAATTGTTGGATGTTTGACAAAACCACAAGAAAAAGCTCAATCTAGTAGGAATTCCAGCTCCAACATGCTTCTAAGCTAAAGCTTAATCATGCATTAACTGAAACTTGAGGTTTATTTTTGATACAGAGCTTGGGATTGTAACTCCTCTTAAATCTTAGATTCTTGACAAGATTCTTAAACTCTTGTTCTTGTTTGTGGATCTCTTGTTTGGTATTCAACATAACTACGAAAGGTCCAATGTATGGACCTGAGGATTCCTGTAAAAGATTCTTAAACTCATATTCTCATCATAGGAACTTCTGTTTGGTATTCAACGTAACTAAGGATGGACCAATGCACACTTGGACCAATGCACACCAATGGACCAATGCACACATGGAGATTCGTCTAACGATTGTTTGTGAGGTTGTTTTCAGCTTTTTTACTGGCTGACATAGACATTAGACATCATTTCTCGACAGAATAAGTAAGGCTAAATGGATTGCACTGTTTATAAATGTGTTGAAGACTTAATTATTTGCTTTTCGAAAGCCCTAATTGCCAGGATGTTCGAATAGGAAGCGAAATATCAGTTGACTCCAACGATATTGCGGTAGTTACAGGAGTTTTAATGCTTTGGCTCGATTCTATCTTCGTATAACAATCTATGCGGTGATCATACATATCATCGGCCCCACAAACTTCATCCTATTAAGTACTTAAAAAATTTCTCAAATACAATATATAATATACAATATGAATATAATGGTTTAGCAGACGACAGTACACGATGAGGTCTCCCGCAGCAGATAAGTAAGTAAATAAAATATTTCTTTTGTGCAACTATTGCGACCACAACTGTAGATGTCAACACGCACAGTCCCACATAGAACGTCTGCTTGGTGTGCAAATTTCACGAATTTGTGGAGACGGCAAACGGCCAGGAAAAGGGGTACGAGCGAGACCAGCTATTAAGCAGCCAGCCAGCATTCAAATCTTTCATGTTTTCATCCCGCTTACAAACGAAAGGTGGATAACAATCGACGTGTTGGAAAGGATTCTTATGAATATGGAGCCCGTTTCGTGCTTCTCGTCCAATTTCACGTCTCCACCTAGTGCCATTCTGGTGAATGCGAGAGAGAAAAAAAAGGACGAAGGTGATGAGTATAATAGTAATAATAAGAATGCCATGCCGCATAAGGAGTTGTTCGGTTGCTCGGTGGAGAGAGATTGTTTTGTCACCAACCAAGGGCCAACCTTGGTGTATTCCCGTTACCATGCAAATGATGCACAGCTTCTGCGGCACCTTCGCGCAGAGTATGGAGGTGTTAAAAAATGCCATAAAATTAATTACTGAATTTCACCATTAGAAGCACCGGTCTGCTACCCGGTGTGCACGGTGTGTGCATGGATGTAGCGGAAAATTATGCACCGAAAAACTTCCCGAACGTCAGGAAAGCATTAATTCGAGCATCATCATTATTCCATTTGCGCTTGGACGCCTTCGGCAGGACCGCATTCGCACCATTCCCATACAACCAGCGGCGTGTGACAAAAGCATTAGAATGGAAGCAAAATTAACTCACACACGTTTGGTGTTCCCGCAAGGTCCTAGCGCACGGAGCCGGTGCATGGGTGCTGAAGCTATCGCACGAAATGGCCCCGAGGGAATGGAACTTTACGTGTGCATATTTGTACGGGAAGGAAAAGCCAGCAAGTTGTGTGGCATACGGTGTCCTGATCTACACGCCCGGTAAGCGCGTGTGGCCGTGGTGGAGTGTTTAATTACGGGAAAGAAACTAAAAGTTATAATATCTCGAGCGGCACATCGAGTTCGCTATTAGTGCGGTTGCTCATTTGGACTTGCAGCATCCAATTAGCGAAAGGACTAGGATGGCTGCGGGCTAGAAAAATGGTAGGAAGCAAAAAAAAACAACACACACACACATCATTCCCTTCAGCAACAGCATTTGCAAAGGATGGTAGGATGATGTTTTGTTGACTGTAAATGGAGTAATGAGCGGTACCATGTTTTAAGGGTTTTTTTTTTCTTTGGTTTAATAATTATTTGGCTTTGTGCAATTATTCTTTTCGTATTTAATTTTGAGTGATAAATTGTAACAAGCTCCATGAGTTTTTGCTCCAAACTGGAGAACAAATGTTCAAAAGTTTTCTTTATAAGGAAAGTGACACATAAATATTTCAAAGTTTTAGAATTTTTGAACAAATTACGCTAAATAGAAGAAAAGGAAGGATGCTTAGTCTGGGTTTGAGACTATGAGCCGAGCCCATTACACGAGGTACTGAGTATTTGGCTGTGGGTTATACAAATCTGATCAAGTTTCACATTTATGCAGACCAACTATGGGGCCTTATTTTGAGACAAAAATAGCAACAGTTTTTGTAACTGTATAAAGGAAATAAAATGCATATAATTTCCGTTCCTTGCCGTTGTTTTTTTACTTAATTTGTTGAATATTATGATAGAATAGAGAAACAAGTGATGGTGTTATGGAGAGAGCAAATATTTTCATGATTTCGATTAACTCTTGAGTTACGTTTATCATTTACACAAACAACCTTTTCTTGCGAAATGAAATCCGACATTCTTGTGAAATTCTTGAGCTAACCAATCCGTTTTGTATCCGGAGGTCCTTCTTGCTACAAGGATTTCTTATACGATTTTTATGTTGTTCCAGTTATTGCACGTGTTCAACCAAAAGTTTTGGCCAAACATCGCACGAAACTTAACCAAATTCCAACTTTAAAAGTTTGTTCAAATTCCGTGACAAAAACCATCTTCAGCGGTACGTGAAGAGTGCTTTTGATAACAACCAACAGGTGGCGCTAGCTTATAATGCGGTGGAATAATGATTGTACAGCGGTGCTCTTATTAAATTTAGCTGATTGCACCATTTTGAGAGTAACTAACACATGTTTTCACATTGTTTCGCATAAATTGATCACATCACGCTTTAATCAGCATATTCCAAATTGCAAGAATATTTTTATCACATTCCTTCACAGTTATTGAACATGATGTAAATACATTTAATGTTACAGCGGTACAAGTAATGTAATTTTCGTGTAATAGCTACACCAGCTTATGTTACGTAGTATTCAGCATTAAATACTACACATTTCGGTCTTTACCTGTTCATCAGATTAAACATATTTATTTTTAATATACATGAATCTTCTTACGAGCGTAAAAGTATTTAAAAAAAAAAAAATTTTCGTCTTTGCTGAGAAATACGGTCAAGTTGATGAAGATAGAGTTTAAATATATTAATTTTGAATGTATAAAATTCAATGTGTTGTAAACTTAACGATAATTTTCATTTTAATTATAGAAAACTAAGACTAATGTTCATACGTTTTTCTAATAACTTTAAAATTCAAGTGCAACGGCCGAGTACAGCCGGAAGTAGGTGACCTTTCGCTGTTTGGAGAAGGAAATATCTTCAAACGAATGTGAATTTTGTCTTAGATAAGTTATCTTTAGTTATAAGCAATATGGCCTGTCCGCTCTTCTTGAATGACAAATAAAAGAAGTACGCTTGCCTCTGTAATGCACCACAAATAAATGTAAATATACTTTATAAATAACCAAATAATACACAAACAATTGCACAATTCACAGGTTTCAGAAGAATTGACTGCTACAAAGCAATTAAGTGTTGAATACTAATTTAATTCACACAACATAAATCACAATAGTAAAACATTAAGAAAAATATCAAAATGTAGTTCAAAAATATGTTCAAAAAAGTTATACGAATTAAAATATTTTCGAAACAGAAAACTGGTAACAGATGTCAGGAATTACATTTCCGAACCTCACTGCCACCCAAATTGACTCTAAGATAATTTGACAATTAAACTAACGCCAAGAGCAAGTTTACGTACGTCGGTCATTGAAACATAAGCCGGGTTCTAACAAATTGAGTGGCACGGAAGGTGTTTTAATTGATTGGCGCTTTAATACCGATACAACAGAACAGAAGATAAACAAACCCGGTTTACTTGCTGCTATCGTCTCTTATTACAGTCTCTGTGATCATGTTTTACATAGCATTAAAATGTTTCGTGCAGGATTTTAAGGTTAATAATTGTGTCAGGATCAAATTACAGCCCTATTCACTCAGAAGACAACACCGTCGGCAGTTTTAATTATATTGATGGGATTTTTAACCACCAAAATCCCTTAATTAGAAATGCAGCTGTAAAAAGGATCATTTATAGCAGATAAAATGCTTAAGCACTCAATAAATAAAATTGTTTTCAAACTAAATCTCAGAGTAAATTGAACAGAACAAATCGCCTAACAAATCTTGAACCTCACATTCACCGAGTCGTTGGTGTATCATCCTTCCAGCAGATTTATCTTAAGGACTAAAATATACATAAAAAAATTCCAAAAAAACGCAATAAAAATTGTTGCAAAACATTAAACATTCATTATTCCTTCATGCAATTGTTGCATTACTTTGATCTTGCACTTCAGCCTCATGATCAAAGGTCATCACTAAAGCGCAAATTACATCTACACTTTTCCAGCGCCCGTTTGAACCCATGCTCGGGGGACACATTCGGGTTTAACCGTACCGTGCCAAACGGAAGATGCCAAGTGGTTCTTTGTGTAAATTGTGTTTGAGGTAGCAAACTAAGTGTCCGTACACCGACGCATAATTTGTGCCGATCGGGTTATAAAGCTGTTAGCGGGATGGTACTTTTCCTTGCTTTTTACGCTGTTTACGTAGCATTATGCTGCTGAAGCGAGTTTTAATTATTCGCACACGTTCGGCAGCCTTTGATCGTCACAGAGCTATGGGTGGGTGCGGTTATCCTTGATCGTTTTGTGCAACCAATGCGCAAAGGATGTAACTCAACCATACATTTGCCATGAACATGTATAATACATTTTATTGCATTACAAGCGTTTGGTTAGCCGAGGAACGCCATTATGGTTTAATGTTATTCATGGAATATAAATGTAATGCAAATAAAACAAAATGATGTCCCAATGATGGCGTGCCATAGAACGACCGGAATGGAATAATATCATCAAATAAATAATTGGAATAAAGTTGAAAAGCATTAAAGTTTGGAAATATTGCTACTAATCCATGTTAAAAAGCTTCGGCTTTTTCATTTCAAAACAATTAAAGACATAAATTCTTTTACGGGTTTAATAAGTGATTCAGTGCGTCTTTTTATAAATTTTTAGATAGAAGAATGATCAAAATATATTCATTTTAATAACGCAGCAATCAAAATCGATTTCAAAGGCATGATAATGCAGATTAATTTGCATTATGCTTTTATTTTCTTTAGCTACACACACAAAACAAGACAGCAATGCTCGCATAGAAACGAAACTGCCATTCGCTCGACTAATATTACGCCTTGGCCGCCCTTTCAAAATCGGGGGCAATATTGAGCGTCAAGCAACAATATTCACAATAATGACGAATTTTATATCAAACGCACCACTTTGACAATCGGTAAACATGCTAATGGCTTCTTTGCTTTCTTGCCGCTTAACTTCCCATTCCGTGCACCGTTCATAAGCGACTGAATCGAACTTTTAATGAATGGCCACCTTTCAATCACCTTTCGGTATCCCGTGGGCTTTTCCGGCGCAATGCAGCGAAGGGTATTCAAATTTCGTTCTTATTCCTCGGTCACAGAAATGCCAGAAAGTATGCCTTTGACGGTCGTTTATTCGACGGTAGTAGTGGTTTGTCGTTGTAGGGTGTATCGGTTTTTTTTTCTTCCTTTGCTACATTCGTTAGTGCACGGGACGACATCCACGACATCCAACTCAAACCCAACAAAAATCAAACCATGCCGTGGTAAAAAAAACGTGAACAGGAGAGATGAGCGAACAGAGGGAGAAAAAAACAACCTCCCGTTTAGGAAAAGTCAGCTACATTTGCACATCAATGACAAACTAATTTCATCCAGCATCTGGGGGTCTATGCGGGCAAGGTTTTAGATGTTGCCCGGTTCGGTTGTTGCCGATTGTTAGGAACGCTCGTACCGCTCCCGTCCAAGAAGTGGAACGATCTTTGGCTTTCGGTGGCCCTGCGATGCCCGCCTGTGTGTGCGGTCGTATTCGTGATTCTGATGAACCATAACGATCCACCAAAACCCGGTTGCTCATTAGCGCACGCAACCGAACCCATCGCTCCGGGCACGGTTTCGGGGGGGCCATGGGGAGTTTTCTAGGAAAATGGTAAGCCAACGTTAAAAAAAAAACTCGTGCCTAACGAGCCACGGTGATATGTGCGATTGCATGTTACGAGGCGAATTCAGTGTGGGAATTTTATCCTGTTGAAGTTTTGAAAATATTATTTCGCTTATTAATTTTTGAAGTTGTAATGGCGGTGTTATAAAATATCACATAGAACGTGTAGAATATTTGTAATAAATTTGTGCATAACACGAAAGTGTGAAGAAAGCAATGTATGGTTTGTGCGATATTGAGGTTTAAGCTACTAATTAATACTTACTTACTTACAATTGCTTACAAATTCACTAAAATTTTAACTCAATGACATCGTTCATAACCTGCAGAAGGTTGAAGAAATCGTAAGATTTCCAATTTGATAACCATTGCATTTAAATTGTCCAACATAAATTATTTAGTTTAAATGAATAAATAGTTGGAATTGTTGTCAGTTTACTTGACAACCAACCAAGTGTGTTAAATGATTTTTTTTGCTTTGAATTTGGGTTCTTCATTTTGTTTCGGTTCTTTTAGGTCAAGGTGTCACCTTTACATTCCATAAATCGACTCGTTTTTTTACTTTAGATTTTTACGATATTTATATACTGTCGTTCAATTGTTAACTAGTGTTTGTTTTTTTCAGTCTGTGGTCTGTTTAATTGGCCGTAATTTAATCAACTGTACTCGTGTATGCAATATCCATGCAATATTAGACGAGCTGTGTGACATGTTGCGTCTTCTGGCTAAAACCAATAGTCTCCTATCCAACTTTTTCAATAACAAAATCACTCTGGAGAGAGCTGCTGGGATAATCTACTGAGCAGAGTTCATATAGCTTTAATACATTTATGAAATCAAAAATAGTTCTCGGACACTTTACTATGATCACTTTATTTTCTTATCATAGTGCTTTTTTTTTAAATCTTACATGATTTTACTACTGTGGTACAAAGTGGTTGTACACAATTCTACTGATTTTTTAATCTCTAACAAACGGACAATCTGTCAGCTTGTTATTAAGGAATTTAAAAACAATTAAATAAAAAAACAGCAAGTACTACTATCAGTATTTTTTTTTAAATGTCTTTTATTCAAACGAATCGGCCCGAACCTTTCAGCGGGATTTAAGAAATGCTTGTTTCAACATTATTATTATATTTAACTTCAATTATGTAACTTTAAATTTCCAATTCATATTACTTAAATGACTCGCAATGAAACTTTCACAGAAATGAATTGAATGATTTTTTATTAATTTATTTACTCCAAAATGACGGCATTTGCCGTATTATCAACATAGTGTTGAGTTTTTACAAATTTTACAAGGCATTTCCTCCTTGTAAATTGCCTTATCCCGGGCATACTCGGTTAAAAATGATTATATAAGCAATTTATTTGCAATGCTCAACTACTCACACTTTTGTTTATAATCAGATATTTAACTATACAATTTTTGTAAGATGTGGTTGCTTCGTTTAACATTTTCTGTTAAGTTAAGATATTTTCATCCATAAACTACATCATGTTTGAATGTTTAGAAAACATTATCTACAATGTATTATATTGTGGTTCTCAATATTACTTTGGTTCAAGTAACAATTGGCCAATTATTGCAGTTTTATAGCATTTTAAGTTGCTATAAAACTAATTGCTTACTACTATTCAGTTTAATTAATGTTTTCATTAACTTTCTTGGAGTTTTTTTTTTCTCTATAACGAAAGTAATTTGAAGTTATACAAAATAATCCACAATACAACACCTTAAAATCGCAGATGTCATAAAAGGATAACGTTCTCCACCTAAGTATCTTTTCAACACATTGCTTACTGTCATTGGTTCCCTTCTTTTCTAGCACTGTGCATGGATTTGAATCAGGAAGTAAAAAGGAATCGCAAAAGAAAAAAACGACTACAGAACCCACATTATTCATTATGGCGCAAAAATTGCTTCCCTCATCGGGGCTGGAGGGAATCATCCGACAATAATACACACCACCCAATATCAACGCTCGTTCGTTCGCGGGAAATCATTATTCCATTCCATTTTCAACCTTCCCTACTTAGGCATCACGACTGATTGCATATTCCATCGCGATTTGCGAGATGGCTGCCATGCCGCGTATCCGCGCACCGTACGATGTGTATGGGATTCTAATGATTATTAAAAATGCCATTAAGAGTGTGCAAAGCAGGAAGGCAACAGCCATAACAAAAAAAAGTAATAATAAACCGAATCAAAGCAACCCTCGCAGGCGGAAAAATCAGCCAATGGCGGCTGCATGGTTTCTCTGCGCTGCCGAACGAACGAAACGCGTTAACGAACGTGGTTGTGGCAATGGCTTCTGCGATGGCTGTACACACACGCTCCGATTTTCTAGCTCTCCCCACGCTGCTGTATGGTGACTTCTGATGGAAATCCTTTTCTACATGCTTCCTCCGTCACAATGGGGTTTTTTGCACAATTCGGACACGGTCGTGTAGGGGTTTTTTTATCTCTCTCTCCTTTCTGCCTCTCTGTTTGTGTGTCCTTTGCCAACAAGCAATTCCCGAACGAACGTTTGCTCCGACGATTGCTTTGTCCGAACGCATCATCCCCGGGCGCTGGTGATCCAATTTTCCATTAGACGGCTTTCTTTTTCCCTGCCATCGGTTGTTGCTTTTTTTCCTTTGCGTGTCCCCCCTTTTTATTCCAGGGATCTTCCTTCAAATTCCGGTTCCGTATACTTTCATACGGCGAGTTATGATTCGTCGTCCGTTTGGTTGCGGTTTGGGCGGGCACATACACGATGCGGATGCCGATTTTAATGTTGATTTTATGATTCTCTGCCCAGGTTGGCGGCTGGCGGGCGCGGGTACGTCGGTGGTTTCGGTTATATTCTTCTCGTTACCGCACCGAAGGATGCATACGGCAAGAAAAAAAGGATATAGCGTCCGTTTACTCCTCATCGCTTCGTCGCCGTGTCCTTTGCCTTTTCGTTTGAGATGGGGAGGTTTTTTTTTCGCTGTTGCTTCGTTCGTCCATGCCACTCATTTCTCGATTGGTCGTCTGTTGCGGGCCCCGTATGTACGGGTGCGCGCCCTGATGAATATCGGGACCAACATAGCGCAGCGCACATAGGTAGAAAGAGAAGGTATGTCACAAACATGGGCCCCCCAAACGGTTCTAAGTCAACGAACGAACAGCTCCTAACGAGCGTACAACGAAACGATGGGGATTGCATGCAAAGTCGCGAGGAGCTTTCGGAGGACTGGGCAACGTCATCTCTCGCCTCGGTGTCATTATCCATTTCCTTTGGCCAGGACGCGGATAAGGACCTTCTTACCGATCCTCACCGAAACCTGAGAGCGATTATGATCTACTCATATCCGTTTAATGGAACGCTGCATCCTATGTAATCTTTTTTTCCCTCGCATATACACCATGAAAGCATCGCGCTGGATTGATAAGTGTATAGGAAAATTAAGCAATGCATTATGGTAAAGCAGTTACATATATTTTCAGATTAAACTTTCTGAAAACAAGCATAAAACAAAAGATTTCAATGGCTGCAAAGAAGGTAAAAACAACACACCAGCCCAGAGCAAGCAAAACATATTTCAAAGACTCTTTTCAAGCCACAAGCCAGCTGCAGCGCAATAGAATCCATGCATTGTCGAGTGTTTTTTCCCCACACGCCATAATTATTATTCACATAATAATCATTTCTCTCGCGAAGGCGGAAACGAAGTGTATGCACAAAACTGCATCTGCGCAAGACGGGCACCAAAGACCGCCATAAGTGTACCATAATGTGTATGCAAAATGATTATGGTGACGAGTAGCAGGGGGTTGTGTGACGAGGACACGGCGGTTGCCAACATTCTTGCGTAGTTTCCGCGCATGAACTACTGATATGGCTGTTTAATGGTGCTTGTTTGCTTTTTTTTCTTTCACTTTTAATGATTACATTGAACTCGCGGGGTCTGAAAGGTTAAGCTTTCTGCGGAGAGCTGATATTTTGCGATTGCAAAATCGTTCACTAGAATAATAATGAACATTTGCATGAATCGTTAATATAGTTGATAAGATAAAGGTAATGGTAAGGAATAGTGTTTTTTCCACGAAACAAAAGTAATTCCTAAACAATTGAGAGTACATTGCAGTTCTAGAGCCTACATTATCAATCCTAAGAAAATTGTAGTGGAAAAGATTATGTGCCATGGAATTTCAACACTTATTTAAATTTGAGAGTTTTTTAATATGCCTTTCTTTACATTATTACCAAAAATTGCAATTAAGCTCATGGGAATCGAGATTCATCCTTCAGATGGTTGGTTATGTTAAGCTTCGTTTTTTTCCAGTTACTCCGTTAATCATTAAATTATGGAGAAATTGTGAGTTTGAGCACGTGTCTTTTCCGCTTTAGTGTATCTAATACAGAAACTTTTTAGTTATAATAAAACGATTTGTTTTCGCTGCACGCAATGAGAACGTAGGCAAATAATTTTAAAGATTGTAAACTGAATCAGAATTGAAAATCGCTCGGAATATGGAAAGAATTCTTTACCGGAGTCAACAATATTAAGCAACCTTTTTTCGAATTGTACACCATTTTAAATTATCAACCTTTGATGTAGGTTATATGATTTCATATGAGAATATAACAGCCCTTTTATCACTCAAATACATTTTTAAGCAGTATCGGATCTAACCTTGGGCGGAGTAGGGCCTCGCCGCGTGTGGGGTTCCAACTATCATTCCGTCCAAGGCCTAGAAGAGGTTTAAGCCGCCATTGCTTCTGAGACACAAATCACTTAGAATATCAGAAGCAAGATCCGTTATAATGATTATATAATGATTATATAATCCGTTATAATAATAGAGCTCCAGATGATTGGGGTGGGTTCATTAGAATGATATCGAAAGGCTTAGCCCGCATAATGTATTTAGGAAAACAGAAGAGATGTTGTATGCCTAATTTGCCTCCATTAAAGGCTAGTCCCCAAGTGTTCCTACTGCGACTATGATTAGATAAGCTAAGTTCTGCCGCTAACCATGGCGCTCATATCCCTGTTAAACTCGGTGGCTTATCCACTCCACATCTGCTTATGGACACCTCAATTTTATGGTATGGATTTATGTACGATCCTGATTGTACGTTATAGGAAAATGGCCGTAAAAAATAATCTCAAAGTTTTTCACAGAATCAGTGCCGCGTAATTGATTTGTATGCGATTTTTAGTAGATCAGTAGAATGATTAAATTTAACATAAAATCATTACTTAAAACAGTTCCCAACAGAGTTTTAATATATGAGAAACAAGAATTTTACTCATTGTGAAGATGAAATTGAGATGAGTTCCTTTGTTTGGTACTTCCCCGCTCAACGAAGAAGAAGTTTGATAACAAGAATAACTTAATCGATGTTATCAAATTCATATATTTTTCATATGAATTACTAAATATTTTAAAAACATGATACCAGTAAAAAAGAAAACCCCGAAATGCCAACGGTGACTTGAACCGACGCCTCATTCCCCCTCGATTGTTCTTTTCTTTTAATTCTTATTTTTATTTTCCTGGCTTAGTTAAGGTCGTTTCTACTTAAGTATTCAAGTAATCTATATATACTGCCATGTGAAGTCCTGCTACCACTAAATCGCCAATCAGAAACTTTGTATACTTAGTATTCGTACGCATACGCTCAGTACGCATTGTATGTAAAGCTTCTAAATTATAAAAAAGGTCAGAAAACGAATCTGAAATGTGAAAATTTAGCTATTTATAGTAAGAAACAAACAAAAAAGAGATTTATGCTTCGATAACAAAACGAAACATTACCTGCAAATGTTTATTAGATCGGCGTTAATGGTGTTATTTCTCTACCCAGATCACACCGAAATGCTAATGCGGTTCCCTCTGAATGTCTGATTGCTTTTGTGCATAGTGATTCAGCAAAACCGGGCCTTTGAAGGACCTTTCGTGGAGTGGAAGGACAAAAAAAAAATATAGAAAGACAAACCATATTTGAATCGAAAAATTGAACTACTCCAATTGAAAAATTCCGTAACATTCGATGAAGGTAGTGCTGGCGGGCGGGTGGTTTGTGGGTGCGTTTGGGAATGGCGAAGAAAGAAGGTTCAGATAATGACAAATGATAAACCATAACTGATAACGATGCCGAAGGATAACGAACTAACGAAGATGTCGAACTAACGATACGGTTACGGTGATGGTGAAAATCCGGCCGACAGCAGGACAGGAAGGAACTGATGATTATGTTGATGGCGAGCGAGCGAACGGTACGAACGAACGAGCGATGATGACGATGATCAAATCAGTTTTCCGATGAATAGCATGAATAGGAAAAAGGCGTATTTTCTCGTCAACGGTTGGGCGCTTGGGAATGCGTTGGGCAGTGCGGTGGCGAAGGTGGAAAATCTGGCAACTCCAAGCTTTTCCGCTATTAATGTGCAAATCTATGGAAAATTTTACGCTCTCCCGAAGTAAGAAGCAGAGCAAAAAAAAAAGGTATAAACCCACACCCGTAAATGAAGTACGGGGCCAGAAATTCACAAATGGAAATAAGGACAGGAAGGACGACCCGTGGGGAGGTGGGAAGAAATGGGAATTTTTCTTCAACTTTACAAAAAGAGGCGAAGGAAAAAAAAGGATAATTTACTGCTCTGAATGCTGATTCAGGGAAAAATGGAAAATAAAAGCAAATTGTAAAGTGAAAAAAAAAAAAAAACTGGAATTGATAAATAGAGAGCGTATTTTCCATTCCGTTTTCTCGTTTGTAGTACTTTTCAATTTCAATATCTCATCTGGCTTATGCAAAGCTGGAAGCAGCTTGGACACGGGCTTCGATCGATTCCGGACGAACGTTGGTGAGCGTTACCTGTGAGGGCATAACAACTCCGCGCTCGGTCCCACGACCGCATAAAGAGCCCTCTTAACCAAAAGTGAGGCAAAAAACACTAACAAACACACTTCCAGCACGACAAACAACAAAAACCCGCATCCGATGCGCCGTACCAAACTGCATCCTTCTTCCCTTTCAAGTGGAACCACAAAACCTTTTGGGGGCAGGGGTTTTTGGGTTTTTCTCGCGCGGTACAAAATATTAATGCAGCAAGTGGTACCATTCCCGCTTCTGGGTTTGTTTGTTGCCATTAAAGGGCTTTCTTTCATACCTTGTCATGGTGCGATAATAGGAAAATAAGATATCATCGGCCCCCGGCAGAAACCGTGTAAACAACACCGGTTCGAAAGCAATCCCGGAGAAAAGGTGTCAAAATGGTGCCATTTTTGTCTTCCTTGCCCACCGTTTTTTGAGTACTTTCCGCACACACAGGACCAAACACAGGGACGCTTCGGAAGGATGGCCGGAAAGATAGCAGAAGGAGGCAGAAAAAATAAAAACCTCACAGCCCTACAGAATGGATGTAACCGGTGGGGTCCGGGATGGTGTGAAATTTCGAACGCCAGCGCCAAAAAACGCGTCCTCGTACAACCGTCAATTGTAATTACGGTGAACGTGGGGTTTGTCTAGCGCGGAACTAGCGATCTAGCGATTCGTCGTCGTCCTTTTTTTTTGTTGCTGCTCGACTGAAGGGAGCAAATCATAAATATAATACCAAACGCCAACAATAGTGGTGTGTACCGGCACCAATCAGACGCAAGGGCAGCTCGAGTTCTGGCAGCTGGCAGGCTTTTACGTCCCTCGTTACCTAACGTGGCCATTGCCATTGTTGCTGTCTGTGATGGCTCTTGAAATGTTGCTACTAGGCGTATACAATACAATAACAAAAAAACACCCAGTGTGCTCGAAAAAAGGGACTCCGCGTTAGGCTTTCGCACCCAATTTTCCCCTTAGCGAGGGCCCTGTCAAAATTGACATGGAACGCATCAAAAACTGCAAACACACACACACACACACACACACACAACAAACGCAAACTACAAAACCCCGCGTGGAGGTGTTGTGGGTTAACGGGAGGACACATACGGCAAAGGGGGAGGGTAGTTTGTTTATTAGTGCTTCTGGTGGCGCAACTGGAATAGAATAAACTAGGGCCGTTCGCCCTGCAGATGGCCCCTTATCGACCAATCCATCCACATTGGCAGGGAACGCGGTGCGAACAGCCGGAATTTGGCCGATCTGTCGCACGCTGATTGTGAATAAAAAAACAGAAAAATTACCCATCATGGCTTTGAAGAGGTGGTTATGTAGCAAAGTAACATAGAACAAGGGAATTGTCCATGGAAGCGGAATCAGTTTTTGCTCATACTTTTCCTACTCACTCACAGGCGTGCCAGGACGCGATCCAGTATTTTTTGTTAGTCTAAGTAATGGTGAGGGATGAACAGACAATGGCTGCAGTGTGGCAACAATTACATGTTTGGTATTGAATAATTGAATAACTGGTGCTGGGAAGGAAAATGAATGATTCCTTTCAATTTCGTATTGAATTAAGTTTGGAAGCTTTTTTTCCAGCTAGCGTTGTAGAATATTTCTTTGGAAAATATTTATTATTTCCAAGAAAAATACTGAAGAAAAGAATAAATGTAAACTGTATCTCATAGTTAGTTGTCGTTAACAATTAGTTATAGAACGACATTATTGATTTTAACAAATTTCCCATTGGTTTTGGCGAAATATTTTCCAGTATATACCGTTTCTTCGATGTAATTTTAAAGACAGCTTTACAATTGTACGATTGAGAAATAATATTATTAGCTTAGCATTTAATATTTTTGAAATGCGCGAAAAATATCGCTCGATAGGGTTGTTACAGTGGATACATTTAAAACCACCCAACTAAATACTTGGAGATCCCAACTCTCGGTTGCTCAATTTGGTTATGGAATGATTTGTTGACTTTTAACTTTAGAGCGATTTGAATGCTACTAATGTATCGAACAACTGTCATTTTTTAAAATGATTTTTTCCATATTTTCGATTACAATGACTTCATGCACGAGATGCATCTTTGACACAAAGGGAAAATGTCTGGCCGGGCGAAGCCTCATGAACGACGAATTGTCCGTAATTAATTGTTAGCGTGTCGGAAATGAAATAATGGAATTCTAGCATCTTTCATGTGCATGATAAGGTTACTCACTGTAGCAGAAAATCTTGTCAACTCTCTGTTTGAGCTTAATTTTAATTGCTCTACTACTTTAGTTCTATTTTACTAAAAAAATTAAAAATAATTAATAAAATCTATTTGTATAGGCATATCAAATAGGAAATTTTAACTACATCAATATTTAATATTATGTTAAAACATCGTTACTTACTTACTTATCCGGCGTTACAACCGCTTCGCGCTCTTGGCCTACTGCAGGTGTTCGTCTACCAATCCACTATCCTGGCCTGGTAAAACATTGTAATATTTCATTAATGTTGGGTTTCAGTGCCAAATAAATCTTAATAACATTAAGGAAATAAGAAGTTCATCAATTTAAATCACTTTGAACATAAAATAACTTAAAAGGTAAAAAATAACTTAAAAAGCTTTATAGGATTACTTTTCCGTTGATTACTAAACGGCCAAAAGCAATACATTTATGCGTAGGAAATCGTTACCTTAGTTTTTTCAACATTCGTTAAGTTCTGCCTGATACTTAGTATAGTTATATGTATATTATAGTATATATGAACAGCAATCGGTATAGTATAGCATATGTATGTTTATAAACATTATAATGATTGAAGAAAAAATTATATAATCATGACGACCATCGCAAATATCCATAAGCAAAACAAAACTAAAAACATTTCCGAACATTTTATCATGGAAATTTGCACTTTTAATACTTTTGAAAGATAAATGTGATTACTACAAATGACACAAAACAAAGAACTTGTATGCCCTTTTAATAAATAAAAACACCATGTAATGATCTTTGAGTGTAAAACCCCATTCAAACTCCACTTTAGAGCAGTAACTATCGCAAACCGACATTTTGTTTGTTCGTCGCCATGCATACAAACGAACCCGCAGAAAGTTAACGCGCCGACGATAATTATATTGCATTCAGATCTTTTCACAAAACCCAAATGGTCACGGCGTGAAATCATTATAATGTGTGGACCATTCGTTGGTACGGGCGCCATTGAGCGCCAACATCCGCTCGCCTACAAAAAAACACCAAGCCATTTCCGCCATTTAGAAAACCTCGCGAGGCACAAAAATTACTCCACAAAATGGCATGGGACGCTTTCAACCGTAGTAATTTGTGGCCCCAGGCGTAAACGGCGACGGTAAACCCGTAGGATAGAAGGGTTTTGGTCGCGATCGTAGCTCGTTTCCGTACGCAAAATGTGGTTGACATATTTGTTGTGCACACGCTCTTTGTTTTGCACTGTTCAAGAGAAAACACATGAGCCATCTTGGAAATGGGAAGCTATCCATTTCTATACCCATTCGCGGGCACAACATAATGGCTCACGGTAGCAATTGCAAAACACGGAACGGAACTTCCTTTTTCCCAAACCTTCATCATGTGACATTGCGCCATTATGCGTAGTGCGGGATCATTACGCCTTGGCAGGGAACGGGGTTTTTTGTGTGTAATGGATCGGGTGAAAGGTAGCCCCCGAAAACAATGGCCCGGATCCCGCGGGGACTCGGGAAATGTCAAAATATTTGAAAGCAACATTCGTCATTCGTCACAACACAATCCTAACACTCTTCATTTACTCATTTCGCTGATGCCCGTTGATTTGTCCGCCAAAGGGGAAAAACAACAATTATGCTCCTTCTTTTATGGCCCATCCTTACCGAAATGCTTCCCTTCGCGACGTTCCGGGACCCGCACTAAGGAGCAGCGCAGGAACGAACTCTCCAAAGCATTTAATCATCCACCATCGTCGGTGTCGGTGGAGTAGGAAAATAATAATCAGTAATGTGAGCGCCATTTCAAAGCCAAACTCGCGTGTGCTGTGCTGCGAAGGAAGGCATAAAAAAGACACGTACCAGGGAAATAATTCTTTTTGCCCCATTTGGAGGGCGTTGTAGAGTGTGTTGTACTGGTACGATCTTACCCGGGCGTGCTTTGGGAGCACGATTTGGGGAAGTACATCCTTTCTTCGGAGGATATACGTTTCCATCCACTTGCATTTGGCTTCCGTCGCACTTATTTTGCTAACGATCGTGTGTTCATTACAATCGTCTAGTGCTTCGCCTTGCGTCCGCTGTCTGGGTTTCTCTTTTCCCGGTGTTTCGAGCCTTTTGAAAGCACTTTATTCGATTACTTACTGATCGAGATTCATTATATTTTTCTGAGCCATTTCCCATCCCAGCACCGTTCTAGTGGTTCGGGGTCTGGGCGGCGTGGAAGATGGAGAATCTTGCCGAAGGGGAAACGTTTCTCACTTATCCCCCACCATAAACACACCAACCATCCAAGCCAGCGACTGGTGACAGGTTTGAGCTTCTATTTTACCTTCAATATCACAGTTTATTTTTTACATTCCACCTAGTTTGCCTTTTTTTTCGTCTATTTGTTTGAAACCAATCAGCAGCATCATTCTCATCATTAGGAAATTTGATCATAGTGAGAAGAAGAAATTTGTGTGCGCCTTACAAATTGGAAGTAAACCGACCCGAAGCCAACTGAAAGGCTTTGGAGATGAAGTAGAAAAAAAAAACGGAACCCGAACGATGATGAAGGTGGTGGTGGTGACAAAAACCTTCCCGGACTGGGTTGGTATTGTCTACCGTACGACGAAGAACCAGTGTTCCCATCCAACAAACGAAAAGTAATCCATGCAACCACACCATGCTGTCCGACGATGGGTTGCTTAGATCGTTTTCTTCTTTTAAAACTTTTGATGTGTTTGAAAAATTGGACTTTTGTCGCTGATAAAATGATTGTGTTGTTGTTGTTTTTTTTCCGGTAGGGAATCTTTTGAAATTAAGTTGTAATCCTATTACAAAGCGGGCGGAACGTAAACAGTTATTGAGCTAAATGTGAGACATGACAGCTTAGAGTCGTTATTCTTATGTGTGAGGCTGCCATGGTTGAACAAACTTTCTCTTCTGTGCAAACCCTGTGAAAGAAAACGTATCCATTTCGCATAATGATGTGATGATTTGTAAGAAAATTTATGTATCAACTCAGCCGTTTGGCAGCCAAGGCTTTGAAGTGTGTTGTTTCTCTACTCCAATGTGGGATGGGTTGGGTTGAGATGCTAACGGACGATAGACGAACGAAAACAGTAAGAAGGAACAAGGGTGAATTAAATTTAGATTTGCTTTGATAAGCTACGGAATCATAGATATGAAAATAAAAGTAATCAAATTTAATGCTTTTATTATTAATGCTTATTATTTAATGCTTTTCATTTACGCTGCAATAATTCATTGGATCAAATGACTGGTTGTATTGGTGACAAATTCTATCCGGGCCGTTCTTGGGTATTCAAACGCCTATATATTTTTTTAAATCATTTTAACGCAAAAACACAATTTATCCACGACAAGTTTTTATAGTATCACGAAAAAATAAGCAGAAAAAGGGGTAGAAGTAGAAGTAGTAGAAAAAGTAGAAGAAGAAAATTAAAAAGATAAAGAAGAAACAAATAAAAGAATAAGTAGCATTAGGAGAAGTTGAAGTAGAAATAGATGTAGAAGTAGAAGTAGAAGTAAAAGTTGAAGTAGAAGTAGAAGTATAAGTAAATGTAGATGTAGACGTCGAAGTAGAAATAGAAGTAGAAATAGATGTAAAAGTAGAAGTAGATGTAGAAGGCGAAGTAGAATTAGAAGTAGAAGTAAATGTAGAAGTAGAAGTAGTGGTCCAACTGTCGAAACTTGCTCATACTATGAAATACGAAAAGATCAGTTTTTCTTCAACGGTATCAAGTGTTGTGATAAATGATTAAATCAATAGCTTCAGCTTGCAATATCCAACAAAATCACCTGATTATTCTCTAAAGTTTCATGCATTTCTAAAGGTGGTTAAATCTCTTTATTTATCCGTAGCTTAATAGTCAACCTAGACTAATGGAAATCGGTATTCATGGGATTTTGTAATGGTTCTGCCGAATGAAACCCCCGTTTCGAGTTTAGAAGAAAAAAATAGATAATTTTGAAATGATAAATTGGTTTATACGACCGATTTAGTAGAGCTTTGGTTGTTTCTCATGTATACAAAAGTTCCATGAGCAAAAGTCTTTTCATTAAATTGATTTTTCATTTTTTTCAGACAGGCTGACCTTATTGCTAACAAGAGTTTTACATATCAGACAAAAAAGTATATGAAATATGAACTATGGAAAACTTAACTGGTAAAATAGATGGTAGAATAATGGTAAATTAGGAACTAATTTAAAATCTGTGATAAGAAAATAAAGCGAAATCAATATTGACCAAAGAACTAATGAGAATTGAAATGAAAAGGTGCTTACGAGTTAAACTAGCTCTTCAATCGCTGATGTACATAAAACAAAACAAACAACACAAATTAACAACTTTTCCGAAAGTTATAGAAAGTTGGTAGGAGAAATTAAAACAAAACAAAAAACAAAAACAAAAACCACAAAGGACAACAATAACAATCATAAGTATACAGTAAGACCAATCCAGAACGAAACAAACATAAGCACGACAGAGAGCACTAAGAAAAAAATGTAGTCGCAATGATCTTACAATCAATCAAATATCCTAATAAAGGAAAGAATAGAGGCTTTAGAACAACGAATGGTGATTCTAATGATAAAATGTTCCATGAGTGATGTAGAGCAATTCATTGAAGAAAATGGTAAACCGTGAAGCAATTTTGTAAACATGAGCTTTTTTATGAAATAAGTAATATGTCCAAAAAAAGCCACAATTTTAACTTTTTAAGCTAAGGGATAAGGCAATTCGCAAGGAGAAAATGCCTTGTAAAATTTGAAATATTGTATAAACTCAACACTTGGTTACGGTTACGGTTACATAATACGGCAAACACCGTCATCATGTAATAAATAAATGAATAAATATAAACAACAAATTTAGTTTTGTTATAATCTTTGTTTAATTAATCGTTGGTTAAAAATAGCGAACTAATTCTAGTGTATAGAAGAAGAATTTTAATCACACTTTTTTTACTTCCGAAACAAATGTTTAATTTAATTATTCGTGTGTTTAGTTTTCTTTTAACATTATACGCCCAAATATGAAAAGTTTCGAATATTTTAAGCAAATTTTCCAGACTATAAAGTAACTTGGTCATAACGAAGCACATCGTTTACTAATTGTTAGCGTGATTTTATGTGTTAATCGTTTCATTTCCTGTACAATAAAAAAACAAAAAATGGTTCCGAGGTTTTTTTTAGCAAACAATAATGATCAAACTCGCCTGCATAATCATAATTGCTGTCGTGTAATTTTGATATACACATAAATCCCTCATCACGTCAACGTAAGAAGCGAAGGGCGCAGCAGAACGTCAACCAGCGCCAGAGCGAGAATGTAGCAAAATGGAATGGCGAATGGAAGGAATAAATGACAAAATCACGTAATGTTATGTATTGTGTGACCGTTGACAACCATTGCCCCCGGTGCCAGGCGTTACATAAAGAAATGGGGGAAAAAATATGAATCCTGCAGCGCTATTGGCGACTTGTGGCTTGTGATTCCGTGTGTTCCGTCCGCATTGGGAGGAGGCACTGGAAGGAAAAATAGTAATTTTCCAACAACGGCCAAGCACTCGATGGTGGGTTTTGGGTTTCCCCCTGGTAAGCGGAGCCAAGATAATAATAATAATTGTGATGATGATTGTGATGACTCATAAATTGTTCAATCGATCAAGCATGTCGCCGGAGGCAATTTGAAATTGATGTAATGGTGCGTGCTGCTTTAGCGTTCTGCTTCCCGTGATTAGGACAAGCACGTGACAAGCACCGAGAAGCCGAGAAGTTTCGTGTCTCTCTCTTTCTCTCTTCTGTAAGCAGTTTTCCGAAAATCAGAACTGATGATCCATGCTGCTGGAAGTGGATTTGTTGCATACTTCAGTGACAGTGTCATCAAAATAAATGTACACACACATACACACAGATAAACGCACACGTACACGTAGTGTGCTAAAGAGGTGCCGGGGAACGTCGGTGTGTAAAAGGATCACAACTAACTTGCGCTGTACAACGCACGGTGCAGAATTAATAGCCAGGGGGCATTTTCGGAGGCCAACTTTCCGGGGCCCCTTTTTTGGGGTGAATTGGCGAATCGTGCAATTGAATTAATATTCCCATTTTCCGACACTCGACTCATACCTCGATGCCGTGCTGCCGTGGCTGCCAAGGGAACGTGACGTCCTGTCGGAGGGCTTTGTTTATAACCGAACGGCAACATTCGCTCGGGTGGTTGGCTAGTAGTTATAATAGTGAGCGTGTTACCTTTGTCAAGTCGATATTAAGCTCGAATGAAGCCACTTACGGTGGATGAGGATGGTGTTTCAAGGGTGAGTTAAGAAGCGTGCTCGGACAGCGGCTTGCTAATAGCTCATTTTATCACTTACCCGGTACAAAATAGTATTATATACATTTCGGCACATTTTATGAGGACAACTTACGGAAATCATCGCTAAATAATATTGCTACAATCATTATATTTCTTATGAAAGGAATCTCATTCCGACCTGATGATGGCATTAATATTTATAATGATTTTATAATTTATCTACATAAGTATTGCTTCGTTATATAACATACCACAGAAGTAAGAAGGAAGCAACATTATACGGTAGGAAAATCCTGTACAGTTGAACAAAAAACGGGGAAAATCCATACCTATTTCCGCTAGCGACCATTTAAGTGGTGAATTCGGGATGGTGAAAAACTAGCGCCCTCTGTTGTGCAGTAGCGTAAGCAGTATCGCTCCAAATGCCCAGCAGACGGAACCGATAGTAAAGCTCTGGAGAATGTAATCAGATGAAGATGAGTTAGTTTGTGTTGGATGGTTGTATAACACGCGGAAGGTTGTGAAGGTCCTGTTCTTTACTGTACTGTTTTCTTTTAATTAAAAAATAATTAGAAATATTATGCAGTACAATTAAGCAAAACAGCTGATCTTCTTAGTTAATAAAATGTACTTCAATTAAATTATTCATGCTTTTTTTAAATAAATTGCTTTTTAATTTATATTACATGACTTATCCTCTCATTTACATTTAATTCCTAACAATCTTTACAATATGTAGTTTAATTTTAAATCAAATATTCCTTCATATGTTAAATTTTATATTCCACTTCTTTTTCTGTTTTCCGTGATATTACTGCCTCTGAGAGGTTGGGTTGCCATATCCGGTTTTATTAAATAACTGTTACTTATCCAAGACTAGAATAGCTCAATTTATTATCTTATTATTCGTAACGAGTAACCGCGGCCCCCAGGTGGAGTGTTTGGTGGCGGCACCAGTCTTTACACGATAGGACCGGTTCAAAATCCCATAATCCGCATGAATCTCCCGTATGCAGGACTGACTATCCAGCTACGGGTAAATAATGTCAAAAAAGCCAGAAATGGAAGACCTTTCGACCTATTGACGTTGTTTGGGCTGATAAAGAAGAAGAATAAGAAGAAGAAGAAGAAGAAGTAGAAGAAGAAGAAAAGTAAGTAATATTTACAACTTAGTATGTTCGGTTTAAGGTGAAGTACAAACATTGAATGACTTGGGACTATTGAGACACAGCAGTACAAGGGATGTGGACAATACGGTAAACACCACAGTAATCAATTATAATGGAAAAATAAAATACAATATATCCTTCCCCTAACTCTTCAGTCTTCTAACAACATATTAAGCTATGTCTACAATGTAATGGTTTTTTTACACTATTTAAACATTATTTCATTAATTTCTCTCACTACTTAAAAATTGTGCCACAATTTTTTATATATTAGTTTAAAAGTTCAAATATAATCAGGGAATTTCTTGATTACAAATTACACTACAAATTTAATTAAAAGTAAAAGGAATATTAGCTAACGGCATTGGGTCTTATGGTTAGTTCGTCATAAGAAAAACTTTATAAGTGAAACAAAGAACATTGCAATAGAATAGTTGTAGACATGGGTTACATATAAGTTTAATATTGATCCCTATGGTTTTATTCCAATTAAAATGACGTTTTAGTCTTATGAAAACAAGGAGATTGAGTTTATCCTGAGACCACTAAAAGATATTGAATATTTGTGTAACTTCAATGGTTGGAGCACATCATTATCCTTTCAAACTATACAAAAAAAAAACAAATGTGCAGAATATTACATTCGTAAACAAGCATATTTTCTTCTTTTGTACCATCTCCATTAGCGACGAAATTAGCGTGGCTGGTTGAGTGAGGCATAGTGTGAAAAGGTCACGCCTTGAACCAACGTTTGAACTAACGAAAGTGGCATCCGTAAGTGCATGTTGTCAATCGTTCGCTGCGAAAGCCAAACCGATTCGATTGACAGTGTGCAAAACCAGCATCCAAGTGGATGCCGTTCCATTTGCATCGTTCCCGGTGCATCTCACGGTGGTGGTACGTGGTGGCAGACAAACGACATCATCATCGCCATCACCAACTTCACTCGAACGCGCCGCACACACATGAGTGCCAAATTATCTTCTGCCTTGTGCGGAATGGTCTTTTTCGCACACGCTGCCGCTGGATCTCCTTTGTAGTTTGCTTTGATCCCAGCCACGGTGGCTCTTCTCCGATCCGATTGTGATGCAGATTTCCATTGCGCGAAAATGCGCTTACAATTTCCTATTGTTGAAGAAACTCGCGCCGCAAACACACCTTGCCACATCCTAGAACGGCCATCAGCACGTGAGGCACAAATGATGCGGAGGTCTTTTCAGTGATGTGGAAAGTTTGTGGGCCCGAGCCAACTAGCGCTGATCGTTACTATCGCAACCGCAGAGTGGGGGGAAAAAAGTAGTCGCAGCAACCATCTTGGCAAAAGAATGCGGAAAAAGGGCGCTTTTTTCTGCTCTGCAGCCCATAACGGAAGGCGTTACCATCCATTCATTAGATGGTGGAGTAATTAACGCGCGTCGCAAAAAGGAAAGCGAGAAAAATCAAACAACATAATTAACTTTTCACTTGTGTGCAACGAGCGCGTTTGTGTGTAATGTGCAGTGCGCCACCACTCGGTGCTTGGCAATATGGAATCATTTGGTCTGGTGAAGCACCTGGCGGGGAAGTACTAAGGTGAGGAATGAAGGGAAGAAATAAATACGCTGCCACTATAAATGAGACGTAAAAGAGTAAAGAATGAAGTGGAAAACATGCTGAAAGGCAGTGGGCGAGAAAGTCGTGAAGAAAAAAAAAACCGACAACAGCAACGTTCATAATTCGCAAATCGGCCAAGCACCTACAGATTGCATTTAGTAAGATGGTACCACCACTCAGAACGCAGGATGATGGGACGCACCTCGGGCGCCCATGGCAGTGTCTAAAAGAGGTGCAGCGTTAAAATGGTTGAAGGCATAATTATGAATTTGGTGCGCCTGTGCGCACACCACACCACTGCCAGCGACATTTGCAGGCCGCGGACAAAGACTTACTGTAATTTGCGGCTGGCAAGAGCAAGGGGTAAAAAGAGTTTGGCGTGGAATTGAGGTGAAAGAATTGAAATAAGAAAAAAAAACCCTGCTCCACTCATTCCAGGGATGCTCAAGCGTCGCTATGGAAACGAAAACAGTCAAACTGCGAAATCCTTGATGATCACCGAACGAAGTGTACGGAGGTGAGTGGAGAAACAGGATTAGACCACGGAGCATGGGATGGGAATTGGAAGATTGCATATCGAATTACGTTTCGCAGTGGAATTACACACACAAAAAAAAAAACACCGGCAAACGCGAATGGACGCTCGGACAGTTCGGTTGTTGGCGCACAACAAGCGAATTGCCTTGTGACGATGATTCTCCCCAAAAAAAAAACAAACAAACATAAACAAAACTTTGTTCGACTACCAGCCGCAGCCAGCGGAAAGCTGTGGTAATTCGATACCAGTACGTACTGCTCACTGGTCGCTTCCTTTCTTTTGGGCTTTTAGTTCCCGTTTTGTATGCCTGAACCAAAGCTCAGCAATATCTCGAAGACGCAGCTCGGCGTCAAGCGCGTAGGCTACTTCACGAGTGAGATTTCCTTTTTTTTCTCATTTACGGGTGCGAGCTTCCTCGCAACTCACTTCAGCTTCATTTTGTGCCTTTCCCGTCAGTTCGTATAGAAACATCCGGACCGGGATGCCATCGTTTGGAAGGCAAGACGCTCAAATTTATTGTTTTTTTTATTCCAACCGACATTTACCGATCAAACTATTGTGGCTTGCAAGCCAATTCCTGCTGTCAATACAACAGGACAAAAGGGAAGAAAGATGTAATGAAACCAAAGAAACATGCTGAGCAAGTTGGAGAAGAATGGAATGGAATAGTTTTTCGGTAGTTGAGATGAATTGTTCGCTCTTGCCATCACAACTTTCACTTTCCGGGGGATTTTAGTTGTAGTTCCTTTCTTTCAGCCCGAACATAATCTTAACGGATGATGATAATGGGTAATTTGAACCTGATTTGTATGTACCTTTATTTACCATGGGGAATTACCATCAGAAATGCGCGATTCTCATGGATTTGACTTTCTTTTGTTTTCTAAAACATTTGACTTGTTCTTTAGATATGGTTTCTTATACAATAATTTATTGCGGTAGAGCTTGACAGTTACACTTGTTTCTGTTCAAAATACTTAAGAGGAAGTATATACGACAAAGATGTATATGATGTAGATGTATTATGGCTAAGAATACAAAAGAAATTAATAGTTTACTTGAAACAATGCAGGCTACAGTTGAGTTGTTTATATTAAATTGCATTTTGCTTTAATGAAATTTAGCACGTCGAAGTGAAATATCGACCATAAACGAAAAATGTTCTATTGTATGACTTAGATCCAGTAACATATGGATGTAAAAACATGACAGCAACTATTTCATATACCACCATCTGTAAGCTAGCAATCAGCAAAATTAGGTTCTCTTTTAAGAATTCCCTTCAAGGCTCCTTAACGTATAAAGGGACAGCAAGGTCAATGTTGTGTTCTATTTTTTTTTCGCATCAACATGCCTCAACGCAACGCATTATATTTATACATAATTGTATGGTATACATCAGAAACACACTCAATTAATGATTGAAAACACCTTGGTATATTGCTATATTTCACACAATTTGTTAGGAAAACAGTCCTTAATACATTGACGCATGGTCATTCAAAGCATATTGAAGTAAAACATAATTAAGAGTTTTTTCGTCCTCTCTAGTGCTAGATATGAAATCTATATTTCAAATATACTAATACTTCAAATTGAATACTAAGACACTACGATCTTCAGTGTAAGTATCAAAAGGCGACAGTAAAGCGCTAATTAGTAACAGTTTCAGCTTTCAGGATTGTAGTTTGATTATTTGATATTTGATTATTTGAGTTTGACAGATTTTAGAACTGTCTTAAGGTTGCTACTTAAGTTGTGCAGGATTTGACATCTGAGATTTACAAATTTTTCAATTTATGCATTATTTGATAGGCTTATGAAGAAAAACTGCCAATATTACTTTAAAAGTGGTCTAGTAATTCTTCTTTTTTGGCACAACATCCTCAAGAGGCTAAAGCCTGCCATTTTTTACTTTATTTACCCGTAGCTGGATAGTGAGTAGAGAACCTTGTACATAATCTCAATAAGCGAGGGCTCTTCTCCACTATTTCTATTTTAACACCATGATGGTCGGCAGACCATATCAGCAATTGAATATAATTTCGTATTATTTTCATCTTCAAATGATACTTTTTAGCAGTATGAACTTTGAAAATTCTGTAGAATGCATAGATTTGATAAGCACTGTCTATCCTTATTTTCATCCCAAGCGATACACTTACTCAAGCAGCAAAGGAAGGAACTAGACATTTCTCACTAGCTTATCTGCAAACGCTCTAGCACAATGTGGCACTTCTTCATATTGAAATTACTGACGATATCCAAACCGATACGAATAAAAACGCATGATTATGCTTGATGGATGGTTTCCAGATCGATGCGTAAAGGTTATAGGTAAATCACACCTTTGCTCACTGATGCTACTGCAGTACCAATAACTTCAGTTTATTCCTTGGAATAGTATACTCTCAGTGGGCAAACATGCAACATGATGCACCGTCGTCAGTAGGTACGTTTAACCATTCTACACACCAGACGGTACCATTGAGTAGCACTTTTCATCGCATATATTACAGATAGTTTACACACGGGAGAAGGATTCAAGAGGCTCAGGCTCCCCAGATGGGATGAGGAATCATTTGCCGGAAGGTTTGTTGATGTAGCGAGAGATTTTGTACGACTCGTGGGAAAAAGGGGACAACCATGTTGTGCTTCAAAATCATTTCCTTTCACTGGTGTGATTACAACTGACTGGCTTTAAGTCGCATTAGCAGCACACGTCATCTCGCGAATGAATATTGTACAAAAAGCAAGAAAGCCCATTGCTGTATGAGCTAAGAATGTAATACTTTCCAACATCCCAACTGGAAAACTCTCTTCAGGCGTCCATTTTGATAACTTTTCCCACACACACATAATGCCCGCAGAGATGTTAACAAGATTTTTATTTTGAAGAACGAAGAAAAAAAAAACACACTTCTTTCCAACATCAAACAGTTGGTTAGGAAGCTTGTGACATAATCTCCTATCGCGCTGTGTTGGCCAAAAATTAAAAAAAAAAACGAAAATCTGAAAATCAACTTGTACCCTTCGTCCGTGACGTTAATGTCCGTACTGGTGAAGAAAAAAAAAACCCGCATGATGAAGATTCGCTTCGCTAATCCCTTCCGTTTAATCATTGTCGAGCTAAGTAACAATGCCGGGTGGCGGTGAAAAATCTCCTGGCGTTTGTCGAGCCATTTTTGTGTTTAATTTTCATCTCCCACCCCAACCAGGGGCAACCGGGGCGGGTTGTGTCCGCGCGTGTGAAAAGCGCAAAGCAACCGGCCGACCTGACAGGGTGAACAAGACGCTAGCCGTATCCCCGCCAGGCTTTGAGGTTTAGTGGGTAGCACAAAAAAAAAAGCGAGAAAAACCGGCAGTAGAAACCTACATGCTGCTTCTCCTTGTCAGTAGCTGAACGGCTCACCAGCAAGAATCTGTCGATTGCAAGATTTGGGATTCGAATGCGAAATGGTTTTACCCGCGGGGTGTCTCTTTTTTGGTAGCGTTTTTATTCTTCCTTTTTTTGTTATTTTCATTGGTCCAATGACAATTTCCGCCATTTGTGTTTGATTGAGAATGGACCGCAGATGTGCGGGACATAATTGAGATTAATAAAAAAGTAAGAACTCTAACTCTTCACTAGCCGTGGTGAACGCTTCTTTGTTGCTATGGTGATTGAAAATCGCGTTCGCACGGCCAGTTGGCGGATGTAGCAGCGTGTGGTGGATTAGGTTGTCTGTAAAGTGGTTGAGCAATTGCATAATATGTAGCAAAGCGTCTCTAAAAGTTAATTCACAGAAAGTTAGTAGGGAAAAAGTAATTTTAATAGTAATAGCATGGGAGTTAGAAAAATGTCATAAAAAAATCACTACCAAAACTGTCTTATCGACATTATTCTAAACGTGACAGTTACGGTAATTGACTTATTTTGATGAATTTAGTTTGAGCAACGATGAGTTCTTCAACTATAGTTGCTACTGACGATTGATGTTCAAAAATGGCAGGGGATCGCTGGGGGAGCGGCTAAATTCTAAAAAGTGTTCGTAGCTGAACTTTTAATAGAAAACGGTGTTATAAAACTAATTCGTTCTTATACCTGCATTTAAACAATTATTGTTTTCATTTTGAGACTGTTTGGCAATGTATGAAGCATAAACAATCAATAATAATTATATACAATTACAAATTCTTTTGACTGATGTTATACGAATTAACAGAAATTCAAAATAAATTTAATTTAAAATCAAAATTTTATGGGAATTGTATGAATTTTCAATAACAACTGAAATTATATATGTTAAATATAATTCCCTATCGTAAATGAAATTAGATGTGTATCAAAACATGTAGTTTTCGATAATCTGCGTAGGTCGAACGCTGTGTAACATCTTGTTTGCCCTTTGAAGTTATATAGTCTTAATCGCTAGTACATGTATTTAGCACTTTGGACGACATTTTGAATAAAACCTACAAAAATCACAGCTTATACAATGGTTTTAATGGGAATAAATAAAGTTACTGAATTTTAAAATACACGTATTTACAAATCGACGTGTATAGGATACCGTATATCTCGCGGGCCACATCTTCTTCGTCAAGAAACATGAACTTAATAACTTGCTCTAATAAATCAAAGTACCAGAAATCAAATTGTTCGTGGGCTAATAATTGTGTCATTGAAAACTTCGTCTTTGACTGCACAACCGTTGCCAATTTAGTCCTACCATGTCGAACGGCTTTAATTACCTGTGGCCGAATAGTCAGCACTGCGTATATAAGGTCGAATTTACCATTTGTTCAGTTCAATCACTTCAGACTATGAGTCCAACAACATATTAAATCATATCCAAAACTACACGCACAACTTTTAACATTATTGAATCATAGCAAGCCTTTGCTGCAGTGAAATATTACTATATAAAACCAAATATATTAGTAAAGTTCCTTAGAGGGGACGATATATTATGTCCGCAAATGGCAGAATTAAAACAATAAAAACCATTTCCGACCGTGTTGGAACCGATCAACGAAAGTAAAACAACACCAACCTCAACTTGCAAGTTAGCCATCAACACCATTTGCCCACCCTGCAGAAGGCACACGACTTTACAGCCGAAGCATCGACCGCTATCGTTATCGCTATCTCCTCACCGACACGCAGGACATCATTGCCCGTTCAACAGAGAGAACGAGAGAGGGTGACAGAGTGCGCGCGCGCGCGGCAACTACGGCCACTGTCAAGATTCAGCCAATCAATAACAAACTAATTACTGTTTTAATTAACATGTTCTCATTGTTAAATCAGTAATAAAATTACAGATTTTACGACTCCATCGTTTAAAATACTACGGCGCTCGTTGTCCGTTGTCCTGGCTGCCGTCCTCGCCGTGGCATCCACCGCCAGTTATGCGAAGTCAGTTTCTCTGCTAATCCACTGTAACAAGCTGACCGTGCGGCATGATAGAAACAGAACGGGAAAAGCGCCTGAGCATGTACAGCTGTACATAGAAAACTCCATCCTCAAAACGCCCCTTTTCGGTTAAGCCGCGCCCATTTTCTCGCCCGACCTCAATGGCGGAGCTGTATAATGGAGGCGCTATGTACTGTGTAATGCAAGCGTAAAGCACAGCGGGCGATAACTAACGCAACAAAGGCACAAAGGAGCGAACGAGCGAGAAAGAGAGAGCGAGAGAAATCGTGCGAGTTTCGTAACGTTCTCGCTCTAAAATCCGATCTCGCTGGCCCGAAGTCATGCATTTCCACCCCAGAAACACACGCTACGCACAAAAGCATCATCAGGGCCGTCATCATCTCGGTCGCGGCGTGGGCTCATTGCAGTTCACATTTCACGTTAGGATTTCAATCGCGCTTGTACTCGACACGAGATGAAGTAGTGTTACGCTCGTTTCGCTGGTGTTTTGCTTGCCGCGTACAATCGCACGGGGTAGCGTCGTTTGCGTTGTCGGTGCCGCGTTGTTTTGCGTGTGATACTTTGCGATGGTGTGTTTGTTTTTTCTGCTCTTCGCTTGGTAGTTGAATGCAGCACGCCAACCTGTAACGTTCGACACCATCTAGCGAGTGATGATAATGTCGTCAGTGGCGAAGTGTTAGACAGAAACACACACACACATACTCACACGGCAATTAAGAGTCCTTACGTGCGTGTGAATTAAATAATGATAACATTCTCACATGATGTATGTGTGTGTTGGCTGGTTTTTGTGCTTTTAGTGTAACTATTAACCGTGTGATGAATGCGCAAGCTGTGGTGAATGGAAGTGTGATGATGTCCACAAATAGTTTCGGTATAGAATAATGTATTGGCCATCAGCCATTAGTATCCTGGACGCGCACTGGCGTACCGCGTCATTGGGCGCCAACAAACGGCAATCATATATTTCCAACAAATCACCCATCATCCTGATGATTCTCCCAAATAAATAGGCCCCCTCGAAGTGCTCGACCAGCACCAGGCCTTGCGAAACGAGTTTCGCGATAGCATTGATTGCTCCAGTTCCGAATAACTGAGCAGCAAAAGAAATCCGAAAGGCAAACAATGTGTAGCGCAAAGTAGTCGTTCCGTCAGCAACGTAATAAGCTTCAACAGTGTTGGTGTGGTAGTGGTCCCGATTCGACCGTGTCCTTCGGTTCTTCTAGGCGAGTAGTTCCACAAAAAAACAACACACACATACACAATACTAGGGAAGAGGCGTTCGTTTTTGGTCCATTTTGTTCCCGATTGAGCAAGACTCGGCTCGCAGAACGTTGCGCTCATCGCCCATCGGAGAAAGCGGTCCGCGGTGCGAAGAATGAATCTGGAGCCCTTGCCCCGAACCGAAACGATACACGTTACCGCACCGGCCGCAGCGGCGGCAGCAGCAGCAGCGGCCGCGGCCCTTCACCGTCCGGTACAGACCATGCCGCAGCGGTCGCCGTTCGCGATCCAGGAGCTGCTGGGGCTGAGCAGCAGTGGCGAGTCGACGCGCCCGAGCGGCGTCGTGTCGGCGGTCACACCGTCACTGTATCCGACCACCGTCGGGCAGGCATCGTTTGCGGCAGCGGCCGCCGCCGCCGGATGTGCCGACCCGCACCAGATGCAGATGGCTGCGGCATCGCGGATGGCGTACTTTAACGCACACGCTGCCGTCGCGGCCGCCTTTCTGCCCCACAACATTGCCAGTGCGGCCGCCGGCGGTGGATCGTTGCAGCTACATTCGGCACAGTCGGCCAACAGTAAGTAGACGCAAACTGATTCTAATTAGTTACCTTCAAACACATCTTCCTCAAATATATGTGCAATACATAAGTGATTCAGTCAATTATTTACTTCAGTTCTTTCATATGTAACAGCAGAAGACTTCTTCTAAAAAATTTAGTAAGAGTTCGATTTGGACAAATCGACAAATTCAAATACAAATATTGGACCCAAAAACAACTTATTATCAGTGGTGAGAGTTCACTGTGTATCATATATGTTATTTATTAATACATAAACGTTTAAACATAAATCAGAACCTTTTTCAAATATTCTGTCAAGTTTTCGAATCTTTCGTTAATTCGAACCAGATTCGCTTGTCTCATTACAAAGCAACAAATAATCTCAAATTGAACAATTTAATCATTTTAAATCAATTAACAACAACAATTTAGTAAAATAAATCGCAATGCACACAAATTGACTTAATCAATGTTAGCAATATTAACTATGGTTTGATGTTCCTTTCCATCTTTCGACTAAGAAGTCTTGAAAAATTTTTAGCGACACTTTTGTCTAATAAATCCCTAAGTCCTAAATCCTAATATATCGAATAAGTTCCTAAAATTATACAGAGACTTCTGTTACCTTACTGTTGATCATGTAATTGACATGAAGATATCTTTTATCTATACATTATTTGTTAAAATCTCTTTTGCATATTTTTTTAAAGGATTACTTGTGAATAATTTTTTTTTTTTATTTCAAATATATTCCTATTACCCGGGATAAGGTGAGCTTTCTCTGTTGGACTGAAACTTGAATCTGTTTGGAGAAGGAAATATATTCAAACGAACATTAATTGTATCTTAAATTAAGCTTCCTTTCGTTATAAGCAATACGGCTTGGCCGTTCTTCTCGAATAATATAAAGAAAAAGTTCAATTTACTTTAGGTGCATCATTCTTATCACTGTTTGAAATGTGTAGTTCCGTGGGGATGGCAAACACCAAACATATGTGGGGGCGCCCGGTAGCTTAGCGGTATTGGCACCTGCCACGGCCTTACTCTTATATTTTGGCATTGTTATTATGTGACATTAATAGTGATGTTGTATGTATTATCAAATTACATCATTGTGGAGAGCACTTAATCTCATTACACATAATTACTGAAATTAAACAGTTACGTTAAAAAAAGTCATGCAGTAAGCATACAAAAATATTCTAGTTTTAAGAGATGTTAACTATTTCGCTCTTAATTAAGACCCCAAACTTTCAAAGCGAACAATTCTATTGAAAAGAATAAATTTTAGCCTAATGGAGCAGACGATTGTTTAGTTACGTTAATATATTGAATGCTAACGGTAACAAATGAGACAAAAGTAATTAAGAAATCGCATCAAGCGTAAGAAAACAAAACCATAATTTAATTAATCAAGATTGAGATAATCGTGTTATAAAAAATTGTTTCTTTCTGGAGTAAATTCCTTCTAACAGATACCATTGTACTAGTGATAATGGGCGAAACAGTTCATTTATTTCGGTTTATTAGTTGAGTGTTTCGAATTCGTTACCTTAAAGAACGCAATAAATTGAAGAATTTATGGTTTCAAACTTATTAAACAAAGTTAATTGTAAAATATTTGAAAATTTATATATTATATGACTATATAGTTCTTGCCATGCATTCAGATAGGAGCAACCGCTATCATAATATGTGCTTCTTTCATGTTTTGCTGAGAGATTTCCTGCCCAGCGGTACATCAAATTAACAATTAGTTACATGAAGCTTATTATCTAATTTTTTAATCATTATTCTATTCTTCTTCTTCATGCGCACAACAAACTCAAGAGGTCTGCCATTTCTGGTGCTCTTTGCCGTTATTTACCCGTAGCTAGATAGTCAGTCTTGCGTACGGAGGTTTCGTCCGGATGGGATTTTTTTACCGGCCCCGTCGTGTGAAGACCGGTGCCGGTACCAATACACCATCGAGCCGCCTCCATTCTATATAATTTATTATAAACAACAGAAAAAAATCTCCCAAAGAGGAAATCCGCTGTTGTTTGTTCAGGTCATTTTACTTACTTATTTCTTGTTTTGATTTTATTATTCAATGTTTGAATCACTTCTAATTACTTTTATTAATCAATTTACAACTTTATTTTCTAGTTGCTTGTCGTAATTGAGCATATTTCATATGATTTTTTACATATTTGTTCATATTTAAGGATTTATACGTGCTTATTTTATTTAACATTGGGAATTATCTAACTAGTTCAATACAATTTGATAGAATTTCAAAGTGTGCAACGTTTAGATCCTAAACGTTTTCCAAAATGTATCTCTGAAGAATGCCAACGCGCTCTTCGCAAACACTCATAAAAAACCGCTAAACGCCGAGAGAGAAAAATTACTGGCCTACCTGATTCGTGGCTAATTTCGCACGTTTCTCATGAGTACCTGCCGCTCGTAAGGCAGCACTACGTTCATTTGCACAATTGCATACCACAGTGTCGCGTGACACAGTTCCTGCGTCACAGGATCGCTTCGAACTCATATCGTGCGACATTAACCGTACTGCATGGGCAGGATGCTGCACCGGGCGCATCACTGCATGTCGCATAACTTTTTTTGATGGGAGTTTGTTTGCTTTTTCGGTGTCCTATGAGCTGTCCGAGGGCAGCCAATAGTGAGGTTGTAAACGAGTCTTGTGGCTACTTTTGAGCGTTCTAATTACCTCTCTTCGTTGTTCTTTTCATTTTGTACGCTGGTAGCTACCATGGAAACCCAACTCTCCGTAGAAGTAGTGAAAACAAGTTTTGCACACAGCCTACATTGATCATACGCGGTCGGGAGGGTACACACTGTAATGAATTGATTGAATTGAATGAAGCGATTAATGTGATCCAATTGTAATTCGGAATGTCGTGAGATCCATTCCGTCTCACAATTTATTGAAAATATAAGATTTCTGGATTCTTCACAATATTGTTATTCTTAAACTGCTAGATTTCATCCTGACACTTTGGGATACTCTTTGATCGACCTGTAAAAAAATCGGTATCCTCTTCCCGAAAACGACTAAGCCTATTTGCGAAGCGCGAGAGCGCTGAACAAACACTGTGGAATGTTGGAAAAGGATATGCACAGCACGGCTCAGCCAGAGAGGATAAGCGCAACAATCGAGTTCTTGGAGTCCGTGGGGTCTGAGGAATGCTTGAAACGAGAGGAAACGCGTGAGTGTGAATAGTACGTGGGATGTGCTGCACTTTTACCTCCCTCAGCCATACCCAACCGAGCCAGGTTCATTCTACGTGTTTAGCCGGCTGTAAACGGCTGCATTTCATCATTCCTTAACGAGTTGGTTGGATGTGTGTGTGTTTTTTTGTTTGTTTGCCGTAGTTGGCTGTGCGACGGCCATGGAAGAAGAATGCTCCGGTTTTTTTTGCGGAATTAATTAGCCCAGTGAGACAGGGCTTATTAAGAATAAATTATGATAAATCCAGGCGTGCGGGTTAATGTGTCAAGTGCTATAAAATGGCGAACAACAAGGAATATGCGTGTTGGGCGCGCAATGTAGAAATCGGTTCTATCAATCAGCTCATCCCAATTGGCTCAAATGTTGCACCCAACGCCTATAGTAGTCACTAATCGAGAGCACAAATTACTAAGGTGAGATCTGTTTTATTCTGAACATAAAAGCACTAGAATAATTAACAATTATTACTACCATTCAATCATTCGAAACGAAACAATAAACTGGTCAAATGGGCCAGGCTGGATTATCCAGTTGTTATCGGGACAAATACTGTAATAATCATTAAATAGAGTTATATTAAAAAAAATGGAATTGCACCACTCTATAAAAATGTTACAAATTTTGTGTTAAAAAAACACAGTTCCACATGCATTTCGGTTTCAGTAGCAAATGACGATTAGTTTACCGACGGCATATTAATCATTAGTGCAGATTGCGCGATTGCTTCACGTCGCTTAACTTATCTTGATGTTATACAATCTCTTTGGGATTCTAATATGAGTCATTACGATAAAAATAGATTTTAACTGTACAAAATCGTAAATCTTATAACACATCAATTAATACTCATGACCAACCCTATACATGCTATAATTTGATTTTCTAAGCATTTTTAATACTTCTTGCAATGTGTTGTGCTCGTTATATGACTTTTACTATAACTTTAAGAAAAACTCACATAAAAACCTGTAAATGTAATAGGAGCCTGAAATCCTAGTGCAAAAAAAAAAAACAAACAAATACCATAAAGTAAGCGTGTGCAAGAGAATCAGAGAGATAGAACCAACGGCGAAACGAAGGGTACAGCAAGAGCAGAAAGCCGAATCAGAGCAGATTTCAACGGAAAGTACCAAAAGGAACAGGATGGGTAAGGGCGGTAAGGGAAACGGTGTATATGATATTCTTCTGTGCGCACGTAAATAATAAAGCCAAAAATTTACAGTGTGAAATAAAACAAACAAATGGAACCGTTTGACGATGACGATGAAAAGGCAAAAAAAAGACCGGGAAGGAAAAGGGCAGAACCCCGGATCCCCTAAACCCTGGATCCAAACGTCGGATGGAGAGGTGCTGTTGGGAAAGGGTAAAAGGATGGATGAGGTGAGTGGGGTGAGGAGGGGAAAGCGGGAGAGGGGGGGGGGGGGGGTTGTAGATAGAGAGATGGTGTGCTAAAAGTATAGGAACATTCCAATCCTGCACATACACACACACACACATACACGCACCCGTACATCCACTAATACTTGTGCATTCCTGGTAGGGTTGTACCTTTTAGTCATTGTTATCAGTACATTGGCTTCGAATGCAGTCGGTGTTGTCGGGTTGGTGGGTGAAAGGTGATGAGGAAGCACTCGGCCTTTCATACCCTGGCCGTTTTGCCGATGGAGCTAGGTTGAGACGGTTCGCGCGTTGGATGCTGCCAGATGATGTTACGGGCATAGAAGAGACGAGCCGGGGCGGGTTCCGGCGTGGCTAGCGTTGAGTAGCTGTTATTTTGCTCCTTGTTTTCGTTTTGCTCATATCATTACGGTGCGATGCATCTCACAAGCTTAGGAAAATCCATCTAAGCAGGCTTCAGCTAGCTCCTATCTGCTCACACTTACCGTAAAGAGGTTATTTTTCTCGCACTCACAACGCCTCCCTTCTATCCCGATAGTTGCTGTTTACCTTTCCGCGATTATTACGTGATTATAGACACTAATAGTTGGCTCCATTGGACATCTTACGCTTTGCGGATCTTGATAACTGGTGATGATTTTTTTTTCTGCGGTACACTCTGCCGTTCGAACATTCTCATCCAGACATTGGTTGGAATTATGCGGAATAGAGACATGTTCATGGGCAGTGGGCTTGAAGCCACCAACGTGTGAAGGAATGACTTCAGGAACACGTACCTCTCTTGGGATTTCCTGGTTCCTGGTGCATATCTACGTACCTCTTTGCCTCCATGACCTATACTTTCTAGCCTTTTTAACGTGGCATGCCATGCACCTGGAAGTCACGAGGTTCATATTTTGAGTCTCTCTCTCTTTCTCTCTCTTTTTCCAGAACTTTACTCCTTCGGTATGTCGGATGCTAGACACAGGAAATGGGTAGTACGGTATAAGAACCGAGACCAACTGCCGCTAATAAAGTGGGTTAATCTGCTGCGCACTTGTACTACCGCTCGGTACCACTACGTACAACTGCAATTCCAAATGTCCTGGGGATCCTGAAAGTCGACAACCGCGCATTGTCTTCCATGGCTAGGTTTTGGTGATGCTAATATGCATATGAAGGGAAAGTAAAACCAAACCGGCAGCGAGAAGGAACACCATTTTCACCTCGCGAAGCACGAAGGCTAATTAATGGATAGAAACGAGACATAGTCGTAAGCTTCTTTTCACGTCCCTGAGATGGCATACATGGCATGGAACACATTTTCGTGAAAGAGTGTTACCACAGCGATGTTTCTTTTGTGAGGGGCATGTTTGTGTGCGAATATCACATAATTACCACATAATGGTTTTGAATTATAGCAACACCATTGAAATAACATGGAACAAAGCGACGCGTTGCCTCGTCTTTAGCGCTTAGCCATAGACATTTCAAAACGAGACTTAAAAGAATTTAAAGCGCAATTCCGGTAAAAAAAAAAAATTCTATTGTTAATTGCAATCTTATTAAATCCCTGTATTCCTGCACGATATTATATGGAATATCCTTTTCAAGCTTTGGCATTGACCTCAAACTGACATTCGTTATTAGAGTGCCCGGTAGGAGTGTTCCAGGAAAATTATTACAAATCCGTTGGTCACTTTTTCACGCCCAACACAACAAACACTTGAACCGTTTCACTCACGTCGCATCCCAACCTGACACCTCGTGTAAGCTGTTCACTTAAGGCTAGGATTAGACGAAAATCCTATTGTCGAGTTGCGAAAAGGAAAGCATTTCCAGGAAAACCCGGTGCCTTGGTGTGCCTTTTTCACTCATCCGTCCAATTTGTTGTTGCGAGCCTGTCAACAGCGTTTGGTTTGCTAGCTCCGGGTGCTGATTTGTTGTTGTGGACGCTGATTCAAAGCAGTTTGTTAAGTGGATTAAGTGGATTCTGCGAATACCCTTACCCTAGAATAGACTTCCAAAAACACAGCCGCACGGTAGCACCGCATTACAACAAATGATCAGTTGGTGCATCAGGCTGGATGCTTTTTTCTTTCAGCTTGGCGCGCAGACGACGAACCGTTTGCGGCAAGGGAAGGAAAGGAAGCACTCTGGCAGGAACGGAAAAGGCACCCGGAAAGAACGGCACAAGGATACGATTGAATAGTTTGCGGTTTGCTGGCACGCACTGTGATGGGGTTCGTGGGATGGAAACAGGAGGTGCAGTATCAAATTTCTCTACCCTTGCCCGGTACTACGAAACGGAACGCACCGGGAAACGGGTGCGAATATCGGGCATTCCTCGGGAATTGCCGTTCTTCCTCTCCAGTGCCACACAGTCCACTTCCTGGAACGATACCATTGGCATACTTTAAGGACTCTTCTTTGCCATTTCTTTTCAACACGTGACACGTACGCTTCATGGCCTGCTCCTCCGTTTGCTACGCGAACGCGAGCAGGAATGCTAGCAAACGGCGAAAGTGACAGTGTGCGAACGCACACGCAGAGAGAGAGAGAGGGAGGTAGAGAGAAATAAAGGATTAAAAAAATAAGAATAATATCATCTCATCTCACGGCATCAACTGGAATTGGAAAACGAAGAAGGTGTGAACATTGTAAACAAAACACAAATCAAAGGCAATCTTGTCAAGATGTCTGTTTTTGGGACAATGAGCATTTAAAAGCGTTAAAACCTTTACCGAAGGATGTATGAAAAGCAAAGCAAAAAAAAAAAAACCATTACACTTCTACGCACACATCACCGTACACCGTGAGCGTACGGTGGTAAGTTAGGCGATGGTGGTACAGGAAAAATGTATAAAAGGATGCTATTAAGTCTCTCGCACACGGGGAGGATTAGACGTGTAAGGGAAGACGCACTCAGGTAAACCGAGAGACCTGGCATTACAAGTAAAGCGTGCTGAGAAATAGTTAATCTTACAAAAATAAACCGCCTACGGATGAGGCTGTGCTGTTGACGGTTGTTGTGTTGTCGTTTTCCACTGTTGACTACTGCTTTCCTTTCAATGTTCCTTTCTATTGCAGTGGATGTTTTATTTGGTACAGAGGATGCATCAAATTTCGTAACCCGTTTTCATTTCGCTGATATTTGTGGCCCTCGGTTTGGAGCTATTATTACTGTACGACGGACGTTGCCTAGAATTGATGGTGATGGTTGGTTGGTTGGTTCGTTTTTTTTTGCCAAATATTTTTCACACTTCACACACTCACTGTCAACATCATAGAGAGGAATTTATTAGCACGAAGGATCTTCAAGGGTGTAATGGTCGAAGACAAAAAAATAGCAGGGACAAACAACATACGGCGATAAAAATTCCAACATTTTAAGGAATGTGGATGTTTTATGTCCCGGTAATGCAGCACACAGAAAAGAGAGACGAAGAAAAAAAAACTTATATTACGAACGGAAACGAATGTAATGACTGTTTTCCTACGGTCGTCTAGCACTAACAAAGCCAACATGTGCGTTTTGAGCGGTGTTGCTAACGATGTGATGACACTAACCTCTTTCCACACCAGACACACCGTGATTTCGCTGCCTTTTTTTCCTTCGTTCGATGGAATGTTTCGCGTTCGCACACCTTTGACCTCCCGCCCACGGGCCAATTCATTTCAATGAAATATTCTGTGTTTTTTTTCTTCCCTTTGACATGTCGCACTCCAACACATTAAGCCTCTGAGCCGCAAAATGATGTACCCACCCTTTCGGATGAATCAGTTCCCGTTTTTTTTATCGATCGTATCGATGGGAAAGTGTTTGGCCATCGACCATTACGGCAGCAATAATAAAGCGGACCGTCAAAACGTTCAAGATAACCTCCTTTTCTGACAGTTTACGGAGCTCATGAATGGGGTCTGTCACGAATGAGAGATAGAGAGGGAACGATACTTACTTTTTTCAATTTGTCAATCTTGATAGTTTCGGCACGATTGTGCTCCGTTCAGGATGCGTTACGGTGTGCGTTACGCTATCGATCGGTGTCGTCGCGAAGCGCTTGTTAACGATCGAAATGATTCCGAGGGCTTGTCCGATACTGACTGCCGAGGTTCCAAAGCAATGTGACAGTGATGACAGCTTTCCGACTCCCTTCGGGTGTCAGGACGTCGGAGCGGAACGCGCGGCTTCTAGTGGTCTTTTAGTGCATACCAAGCGCCTACTACGCTCGTGGTCGTGACAACGCGTGTAAAGAAACTTTGAAATCTTGCCTCACTGTGCAGGGGCGGGTGTGTACAACAATGGGGTAGTTGTAACCGCAAAGACCCTCTGTCACAACCAGCGAATAGCGAACGGGTTTGGCGGGATCGATTTTTTCTGCATAGCCCCGAGAAGGTAGCCAGTATCATTGGGATGGTTTGATGAGGCGCTGTTGGGCGCTCATCCCGTCCCACGACACGACACGACGAAGGGACGTTTGTGTTAGTCTTCTAAGCATGATTTCTTGCTCACTTTTGCGATGTGTGTTGCGATGATTACTATTGTAAGGGCATTGTTATGACGATAAGTTGACAAGAATGGTTGGCCAACTTTTTTTTCCCTGCGTCCTATTCACTGGGTAACGTTCGTGAGTGGGTGTGTATGTATAAAGGAGTTCCATCGAGCCGGATCAGAAATGATGGCTGCATAATTACTGGTGCACGGGTTGTGTACCTGTAACTGTGCAAGGTGTATACTAATCACTCATCAGCTATGCTGAAGCATTGTTGAATATATGTGTTCAACTACTATTTTACAATAAATAAATAATCTTTTCCAAAATTGTTGAATACAATTCCGATCGAAGAACATTCCTAACCTCCTTCCCTACGCACAATAAACTACAATACCGCAAAGAATACACATCACGCCGCTGGTTCTATGAACACTCAAGGGTTAATATCCTTCAACAATGCTTGATGAATCCTAATTAGGCAAACCCCTTCTGAATAGGAGTTTCGCTGTACAGCGCATATCGATCGGTTTCCCTGGTGCAGCTTTTCGTTGTTCGGCTCCGCTGGAAGGCGTGGCCTAACATTTGAAGTACGCAAATATTACAACATCTTGTTCAAATGTTTGCTATATTTTGTTAAGCTAAAATTGGATTCGTGTGGATGCAGTTTGGCGACACACATTTGATTCGTAAATCTTTTGTGGCATTATTATTATATATTTTTTATAAATTTCGGATGTTTTTATTTATTTTGCATTCGATTGGTTATTTTGGTCGAAAAGGCAGTACCGTTTTAACGAAAAAAGATTGAATTGTTGATTGAGCTTGGAAGAACAGCTGTTGTGTTTGTTATTACAACATTCCGAGAAAAAATGTAACTGTTTTTATGATATTTCTCATAAGAACCTGAAAATACAAATGTCTTTTTTTATTTACCTTATGTTGGAAAAGAAGTGTGATGCTGATTTAAAAAAAAATAGAATTAAAATTTTCTTTTTCATTTATGTTGACGCAATAACCTTCAAATCTTGTCTTAATATTATTTTACTGGCCACACCATTCCAATCTGCAACATAATGATGTAGAGTTTCATGATTATTATAAAAGTTTTTTGAAACATTTCGTGCGAAGTAGAATAATATAATAAATACTTCAAAATTGTTTAATAAATTAAGCTACTGCTAGTTACATGAGCTCACTTTGAAATGATCAGCATCACTACAGAAGATATGACAAATCATTCATCGATTCATCAATTCATCATACCGTCTGCAGAAGTTATATTGAGATAATGCATCAATTCAAATATATCTTCTGTAATATTTCTCCAGCCTAGTCTAGTAATAAATTAAGCAACTCACGGTTCAACAATATGTACGGTTTTAATTAAAATATCAAATTATATCCGCTTCGACTATGAATACAATTTTAGCTAATTGATTATTTATTTATTGGAGACTTCTTGTTTTTCATCGGAATAACAACCTCAAGAGGTCAAGGCCTGCTATTTCTAGGATTCTTAAACTTTATTTACCCATAGCTGAATAGTGCGTAACAATTATTGGAGACTAACTAACCGTGAACTAGCAAAAGTTTAAGCAATATAACTAGGAGTGGAATATTTATTACTTAAATTGATGTTGCTATTAAGAATATTATTTTCGTACATTAAAATGAGATAATTTGGAAAAAAATGTTCAATTTTAGTCTATGTGATAGAAATAGTTGAAGCAAGTTAATTAGCTAGTTGCATGGTTGTTTGATGTTAAGTGTGTAATGGTAGACATGCCATCCTAGCAACGACCCATTGTGCTCTGTCGTTGGAAGACAACTGGTATCAATTGTATGTCGGAAATATTATAGGTAATTAAAGTGCTGGTAATTAATAGCCCAATACTTCCAGACATTCTAGTGCCAAAGAATGAACAATAATTATGCGTTGCTTTAATAAATTAAACAAAGTGTAAAAATGACTTATTTAAAATAAATTAATATAATCATTTTCTAATCTGTCTAGACCTGCGTAAAGCGTTCCTGTGACGAATTACACCGTTACTGGTCGATAGTCAATCATTCCTTATGATACCTCTTGAAATAAGGGCCCTATAGTAGATTACACACTGAACGGGTATTTATTGTTTGAAAGAAGATGCTCAGATTACTATTTGCATAATTTTTAATAGGGGCGTCAATTAATAACAGGGGTATTTCAATGCATCAAGTCTTATATCTTGGCGCTCGGTGGAAGAAATCGAAGGTGGGGAAGTGACTCTTGTCTAGATCGGTCCCATTAATTAGGATTGACTATATGGCTACTTGTAAAAAAAACATGTCAAGTTAACTACTATATGATAGAAAAGATCTAGATGATTTGAAAATATTCATAAAATATTGGATTTAATCGAAACTCTTAAGTTATTTTCCTTTCTTTTCCAAAAAAACATTTAAGCCGTGTTGCTAGCATTAAAGCTGTTATTACTGTTGAAGTTATGTTTACATAAATTATGCAATTCAATAAGGTGTAGAAAGAATGTCTGAATACCAAATAAGAGAATGTCGTTCGGGGTAGTCCTTGCTGTTCCCCACGTCATCCTTACAATCCACAACACAACAGCACATCCCCAAAGATACATACTAAATAACCACTCAAACTCAAATTCCCACTGAATGTTTATTAACCACTAACAATTTCAGCTGCATGGTTCTCTGTGCGCTCTTCTTGTTGATAGTTTTATTTGTTGTACACCTGCCGAAAACGGTCACCAGTTCTTCAACGAGCAACACCGTCCTGGCTGTCTCTCTCTCACGCTTCGAAATATCAGCCTTCGGTCAGGATTTTGCGTCATTCGCAAGCAAAAGAGTAATTGAATATTCATGCACGAGTTGCCTACTTTTATCGTGGTTCTTTATTAAGCTTAAAACACCATTCATTCTACGGCCACACCGTACGGCAGAGGTCGTGCGTTGTGTTCTTTTCTCGCATGCCTGAAAATGAATTGGAAATTGTACGCGTCGGGGTTTGCTGGTCGATGAAATACCTTCCCAGGGCAGTTTGTTAAGGCTGTGGGGCCACGGCTGCGCTAGCACTGCGTATCGAACGAACGTAACGTAATTTGCACGTTACGTTTCTAAACGGCCGATGCGAGACCGTTCTGATGGTGGGGTGGAAGGAGGGAGAGTTAGGGCGAAACGTCGCTTCGACATCGAAGGAAGACATGCGCACCAAGGACATCGTCTGTTGTCGCGTCGTGGTTCGTGGCCCAGAGTGGCCGGGAACCAACTTCACACCTTCCCAGTTGGGAATCCGGAAAGAAGTTTTGGGCATCATCAGCTTCCTGGTTTGTTGCCTTAAATATTTAATAACCTCGTCCTCCGGTGATGGTTGTTTTTCTTCATTCTGGTTGCTCAATTTGCCTTGTTTCTGTGGTGCTGTTTGTTTGCATGTTTAGTGCTACTGTTTGATTTTGGCTCTTTAGGGCTAGCGCTAGGGCGAGGGAATAGAAATTCGGATAATAAACCGAATGCGACTCCTTAATCGACTATACCTGCTAGGGGAATCGAAATTGGGCGAAACTGATAAATAATTTCCGGCCAGAGGATGAACGTTTCGTATTGGATTATTGCACCCGATTATTTTTGGGTGTAGGTCAATTCATTTAAACAAAAAGTAAGTGTAGAATAAGAGGTTAATATTAAATGGCATGTATTTTTCGAACATTTTCTATTCGGAAAAAGGCAAGGGGCTTAAGATTGCAAACGGAGTTTTGAAATCAATTTAGGCTTACTAAAATTTTACTTAAACCCTGAACATTTAAATCCTTCGATATAAGGCTTTATCACTTAAATGAACCTCAAAGAGCCATTTTGTTCGTTTGATATGAAATAGTTTAATCATTTTTAATTTAATATTGGAATGGAATCTTCTAGTGGAATCTTCCAGCGGGAATCCTTTATGTATTACTTTAATATCCAATATGACGGCTTTTGGCGTACTATCAACACCGCTTGTGTTGAGTGTATTACAAATGGTACAAGGCATTCCCACCTTATATGTGTACACTAATATACTATACTAGTATTTGGCAGCGGCGCTGGTCTTCACACGAATGGACCGAACCAAAATCCCACCCCATCTAGGTACGAGTAAATAAAGTCAAAGAAAGTCAGATATGGCAGGCCTAGACCTCTTAAGGTTGTTATTGTTGCAACACCAATACAGCCTGCTTTGAGCTTTTCTATACAGGACAAACGATCTGGCTGGGATTTGATCCCGGAACTGACGTGTGAGAAACCGAGGCCCTTACCCCTCTGCCCCAATAGCTACTCTGTGCACATACAATAAATATAGATATGACTGTAAAATAATTATTTCGATGTATATCGTTCGTGCTCTGTGCACATACAATAAAAATAGATATGACTGTAAAATAATTATTTCGATGTATATCGTTTAGAGTAACTCTATACACATCAATAACATAGATAAATAAAGCATAAAGACCCCAAACATGGTGAATATGATAACGTTAACTTGTTTCGGATAAGCTTTTTTCATAGAATTCCTCAAATAACTCGAAACAATTTCTAACTTGCCTGCAATCATAATGATGCGATATTTTATGTTTCTGATGAAATTTATTTGGTGTTGGTCCGTAATAACTAACAACATGCAGGATGCAATAGAGATTTGAACTCAGACCTGAAATGTGATCGACTGTGGAATGACTGTAATTAAAATGCAGATATTGTTTCGCAATTTGGTCCAATACACGAAAGATCGTAAATCCAATCTAATCCTAGTCAAGAATTCGGGTAAATTAAACGCAGTAAATTAAATCTACATTGTCATACGCCAATGTCATACTTCAATTGATGCTTTTTTGTATACTTTAGTGATATGGAAGAAGTTTATAATGTCTGACACATTATAAAATGCTAACCTTTAACTAAAAATTCAATCAACCAGCATATAAAATTTCATTTTTAATTATTTTAACATAAAACAAAACAAAAATCGATGATATATAGTGTACTATTTTTTAGCAAAATATCATATCTGAATTCGGCAATGTTTTGCAACTGGTTCATGAACTATGCCTGTGTTGCTTGTGTCCTCACACATCATGTGTCCTCACACATGGGTGCGGAAATCCACACGTTACCATGGAGCGGAATAGAAAAGTTTTGGATTCCAACCCAAATCCGTTAAAAAATGGTATGTACAGCTTATCATTGATATTGAACAGGACCAAACGAATCCATGTGTATCGAATTTCGGTGTAAAGCAAGTTTTTTAGCGCATACAGCAAGAAAAAAGTAGTGGTTGTGTACAGTTTTGTTAATGCTTCTGAAATGAATTCGTTTGTTGAAGGATATTCGGGATAATATTATCATGAAATGTACATAGGGCCAGGTGGTGCAGCTGGAAGCGGTGCAGGCTTCTCTCCCATCAATGCAGAGTTGGTTCTAGATCGTATCAAGCATTAAATATTCAGCTAAAAGTCAGTATTGTGAGCTATTCATGATAGAAATGGCTCTGTAAGTCGTTACTTCCTTACTAACCTGTCAATCGCTACAATCGGTTCGCGATCTTAGAGAGTTCTCCAAATCCTATGCCGCCTATCTGGAGGACGCAACATCGCCATTATTCTATCTCCATTTGGGCCTGGCATGCCTCTATGTAGAGGAAGAGTCCCAAAAGGACTTTACGCGCTGGGTCGTCCGGTGTTATTCTCATGACATTCTGCTTCCACACACGCATGCGGGCCGAAAAACTGTTCAAAGCATCTTCCTCTCGAACGCAGTTAGGAGGGTTTCGTCAGTTTTAGACACAGTTTGGACACATATGTTGTAAGTCGTAACAAAAAGACAAAAAAAAAACACAGAAAAGCATTGTGTTGCATGAATATTTATGAAATTAAATTGTGGCCTGATGTGGCAGTTTAATTCTCATGATGAAAATAATTCGCTGATTATTGTCGCAATGTCTACCTAATTCCATTAACCTCCTTAACTCAGTCGAAGATTGGTTCATCTCTCCAAACTCAGAGAGCTAATTCACTTAAAGTTGCCTTTTACCTTCTCGTAGTCATATAAGCTGTTGGATATAGGTAGCGTTTTATTTTTATTAGATGTTGACTGTTGATTTCTGTTCTGTTTTTGAATTCCTTCCTCACGATTTTATAAATTGCTCTGCAATAAGTTTCTTTTTAGTGCCTTTTTAAATTCTCTAAAGATAAATCATGTAGCGCAATGTGTTTTTTACATTTAAATCCAGTGGCTCTTTCGAATGCTTGCAATGATTGCTATTTTCATTTAGAGTTTAAGTAAATAAAGTCAAAGAAAACCAGAAATGGCAGGCCTAGACCTCTTGAGGTGGTTGTGCCGATAAAGAAAATGAATGCTTCGTTCATTTATGTGCAGTTATTATTTTCTAGGTCTAGTTATTCACTTACATTACCTGTCCAATGGATGGATTCCACTCACAGTTAGACCAATTGGCGATTTTAGATTAGAAATTGTTGTTTGGATCTATTCCCCAGTCTATGTAAATGGCTATAGAAAACCTGTTTAACAAAACCAGAAGTAGAACGGTATGATCTATGTTTTTTTTTTGAATTAATCATAATTTGAAATTAACTTGGTTCTTCTGTATTTCCCTCTTTTCCGTAATTTCTTTCTGGAGAGTTTAAATGGATTTACGGATTAGATCATCTAATATAATTTGAAAAAATGTAACTAGCTACAAAATTATTTCATTCGGCTGTTGGTGGTGTAATTAAGCTTGGCTTTTGGCGTACGATTCGGTAGGATCCAAATGAAGACCGGCGTAGTATGCAATTGACGCAATACATATATCGGACATATATAATGTTACATAGTAGTATATCTTTATCCGGCGTGCTAGGACATATATAATGTTGCATAGAAGTATATCTTTATGAGAGAAATGTTTTTACACTAAAAATCTACTCTGATTAGTGTGAAAAATCGCATTATTTTATCGATATTCAATTTAATTTCATCGTTTAATGTTCGGCACACTTCGAGTTTGAAGTTGTCAATCAAAACTATGGACACATAAAATCAACATTTTAACTCGTCTTGAAATGAAAAAAAATCCATTCGAAACTTGTGCCAAAGTATGTTACAATGAGAGCTATTTCAAGCTCTGTCTGATAATTTTTGTAATTGCAGAAGTATTGAAAGTATTGTTGACTTAAAGTTAAAGTTATTTTTTAACATTGTCAGAACCTATGCAGGCAGGTTGAATGCAATTGGAGTGAAATTTTAGCAACACAACGAAACACAATTGCACCCACATGCCAGCACAATTGGAGCTAAAAATGAAACAAAAAACGGTGAATGAATGAAACAAAAATAAATAATTATATAAATGATAATACCATTGCAGAACTTGCTTGATTCCATCAAACATGTTCAATTAATCGTAATATTCCAATCCAGCTGTGTATAACGGTGACTTTTACTCTGTTGCATTAATTTCATTCGCTAGACAATTAAACCTACCCATAATTAGTTCCGGTGAAGCTTAACTACTTTATTGTCAGATTAGGGACTTTCAATTGCCAAACGACACACCACACCTCGTTTACCGTATTATTGCAATTGCATTATGTGGCCAATACGAACCCACGGATAAAATTAATCTAATACCTTCCGTGCATGTAAATCATAGCTTTAGTTGGTGGAATGCAAACCAAACCGTACTATCGCTAATTCAGTGCGATTAAACAACATTAGCCGGTGCTCAGTGTGATTGGAGTACGCTGAAACCCCCCCTCCGGGAGTAGGCACATTCAAATCGCTTTATCGATCGATAGAAATGTTTGCTAATTCAATGTTTATCTTCTGATTGTTTTCCATCAACATGGTATTTTTCTTTGAATATAACAAATTGTTATGAAAATGTTGAAGGGTACAATCCCTTGATATTTATTAGTAGTAGAAGAATAAAAATGCATTCTATTTAATTACCTTTATTAGATTAAAATGAATGTTCTATACATATTTTTAGACAAATAACATAAGGAAGCTTGACTAATTAAATGGTTTTGTTAGACAAACATAATGTATTTTTCAATACAAAAACAGATAATTACGTTGCAATTAATATCATAGAAATAATGACCTATTAAATCGAAAGATTCACTTATAATTTTAATATTTATGGTCAGTTTTAGACGATTTTTAATATTTCAGTTGGGTTTCTGTCTGTAGCACTGATTACACTTCTTGTCTATCATTGCATCACTCCAGAACTACTCGAATTGCCCGTTTTTATTGGTTGTGAATGTTCTAAGAACTGATATTTATTTTATAGTTTTTATAGTGTTTGTCCTACAGAAAAGATATATAAAATTCGTGCATTAAATACGATAGAATTGTCTAACTTCAAGCTGTAGTAATATTTCAAACAACCGAAGTCGCTAAAATTTACTAGCCAGGCAGTTTTTGAATTATTAACAAAATTTCTTTTTGTGCTAGCAAGCTGAAGCTTAATTCTATGTCAGAAAAAATAAGAATAATTGTATTCGTACAAGAATTTCTATATCAACCATACAAAGCGTATTACTACGAAAAATCTTTTCCGTGAGCAACATTCTATCAAAGAAAATGAACGAAGTTATTGCCAATAGTACATAATTATCTCGAATGAATTGTTTTCAAACTAAGCATCAGTGTCTAGCTTATTACCACTCTACATCATCAAACACATAACCTAAAAATCTTGAAAGAAAAATGCTGCTGTTGTCTATTTAATTTTTCTGCTTCGTTACTGGCCACCACCGCGTTCCACCACCACCAAAACCGACAGGGCAAACGGCGTGCGATGAAAAGCGCGGTAGGAAAATTAGCCCTCCGAGAATAACATTTCCAACTCGCACTGCCAAGAGCGCAACCATTGCCGCTTCCGGTGTGTGTAATGCTATCGGCCATTTTCACGATGATCAGTGCCGTGTGTACCCGGGTGCTGGATGTGAAAACCCATTTTCCTGGTCGTTTCCACCACACTGGCGCGGTTTATTTCGGCCGGTTCTTTTCTTTCCCTTTTTTTTCCTGTAACATCCAGCAAAGGTGGATTTTGTGTCGGATTTTCCCGGCATCCCGTTTTGCCATTACGATACCACTACGCACGTACCGCGAGGCACAACCATTCACAAATACACATCCCGCGGGTTTAGGTGCGCGAGTAAATGGGACGTATTTTTTGCCTCTCGTTCGCAATTAAATTCACCACGGCGCTGTCCTCGAGTCCTTGCAAGGCTCAACCATGGCCGTGGTACGCAAAATTCACCTTCCTTCTATTATTCTATTCATGAACTCGAAGCGGAGGGAGGGGGGAGTTCCTGCGTACATGTACATTTGCATCAGTGGTGGTATATAGCAAAGGGCATTCTTCCATTTCTGTTTTCGCCACTTCCATTCCGAGGGTACCGAGTGGACCTTCAAGCACTTTTAACACAATCACACCATTTGGTTACCATCTCAACATGGGGTTTCCAACATACCGGCCCGAAAAGCAGCTCACTTTGTTTTGTGACGATATAGCAGCCACTGCTTCATTTGCGACCGGAGTTCGCTAGTATGGGTGCGTATGTATAGTTAAAAGATTTTCACTCTTCATCCCCTTTGTTTCGTGAAGCTCGCCCAACAAGAAGAATGAAGATTATTGTCCTTGCACACCAATACCAGTCGGTGGTGACTGCCGTGCCGTCCACTGGGTTAGACCTCGCAGAAAAAACACACTTCCTTCAAAACGTCCCCGTACGCGTATATAAATGAAACACACACGCACACACGCACGTGTAAAAAGATGGACCGGGGGGAAAAGCGAACATAAACGGCCGCCATTACGCGGCTGTCGGTTGGTGGTCGGCTCTTTTATGCTACCGGGAGCAATTTATGCAACAAGATTTGCCGCCGGTCCAAGCAATGGCTGGTTTGCGAGTGTTGGTGTTTTTCGTCTTGCGCACTTCGAACTCACCGCGACCGATGATGACGACGATGATGGTATCGTGGTTGTTCGTGCTTTTCCTACCTTTCACAGCACAAAACCCCGAGCAGTGGATGATGATGGTGCTGAGCTTAGTGGTTCGGCTAGTGTAAAGTGGGACGGGTTGCCCTCGGGGCGCACTGTGTGCCGTTCCGGGCTTTCGTATGATGCCGGGCTTAACATGTTTGTTTGCTCATTTCGCTGTGACTGCGCTGAACGTCTTCAGTGATGACAGCACAGCCAGCGTATCCTTCTGGCCTACTGCGTTAGTGCAGCACAACGGTATTTAATAGACTTTCGAAAGAGAATCAAAGGACAAGAAAGTGAATAACAAAAGCAAAACTCAAACTACAATACTGATATTGTGAACTACCTAACTACTACAACCAAATTTTCAGAAAGAAACGTGAAGTCTCCTACACAATACTGCAACGTTTATAAATAGATTGTCGGATTATTCAGGCGAATTTTTACACATAGTTTCAAGGGCGATTAGAGATATAATCCTACTAAGACAAATAATAAAGGCTACTTCAATTTCAAACACCAAAAGGAATTTGAAATTTTGAACAAATTTGAACAAATAATCCACAAAGTTAAATAAAACCCGTGCACTTCACAGTTAAACAACTCCCAATATGCTTCATACACTGACATTTACTACTAAAAGCAGATATACCTATTATCCGTGCTGTCCGCTTATTCGGCTAACGCACAGATTAACATCGTTTTCACCGTGTATTCAACATTCACTTCTTTTATTCAATTTAATCGAACGTTGAGGAGTTACGATTTGTTCACGGTTCTTTCTACTGCACAATTGCACACTTTTGAAGCCATGCTTTGGAAGGATGTTTACAGCTTGCACTATTTTTGCTACTTTCCACACCGGTTCTTTGTTCCCGTACACACAATTGCAAACAGCTCTCTGTTCTTTAGTGACACCTTTCCCGACAAATCCGGAGTTGCTTTCGGTGCGCGATGGTCCCGTGTCGCAGTGCCGGGTGGGTGCTCTTGTTTGTTTTTGCACCTCTTAAGATGGGAATGACTAAAAAAATCATCAAAGGCAAAAAGTGCACTCCGCACTTTGGAGCTCAAAGAAAGAAAAGCTATTTGAGGAAAGAGAGAGAACGAAGGAGAGGGAGGGAGAGAGCCATAGAAAGAGAGAAGAAAAACAAATTCTTCTTGCGTTTCTCCATCGGCGAGAAACAGACTTTCCAGTGTGCTAAAATTGCATGTTAAGGTGTAAAGCAAAGCATCGATCGAGATGTGAAGCGTTAGCCAAAGGAACCCGATCGATGGTGGATGAAAAAAATGATGTCAAAGGAAGCGAGAATCGTTTAAACTTCTGTGACGTACGGTTGGTTGGTACGCACAAAAACTAACGACGACTTGCGCAAAGAGCAATATCAAAGCTACTAGAACCAACAATGGTGTACTTAGTGGAAGAGACATTGAGCAAACGAGGGAGGCAAACAAGATTCTGTTCGTTATTCACCTTCCTGACGGTATTGCAAAAGGGAAACACAAAAAAAACTACCAAAAGTGGATCGATTGATTTTTTTTCACTTCTGCGAGAGTGAAAACTCAGAACGGAAAGAATCATCGCCGTGCATAAAGCTACAAACCATTGAAGCTACCTTCCCGAATGTTGCGATTACACGTAGCCAGCAACGACGGTAAACTTCCACCGGTTGGCTATGTTTCCAATCCTCTACCGGGTTTATGCTAATTTTAATGAGGAACTCAAGTATCGTTTACGTTTCGTTGCGCTCACATTCCCTTCCTTTCCCACCGCCCGTTTCGCCGCATCGCCATCATTACAATCAGAATAATCAGCCGCTGTAGAAAAGGTGAATAAAACATGAATTGGCAATTTCGCCATCAAGAAAATCTACCGGCACTTGAGATGCGAATTGCCCTGAATGGATCGAATAGATTTGATTATGGCGAAGAAGCCCCGTACGTTCCGGGGGTTGGACGGAATCATCAAAAGAAAGTTCTCAGACATGCGCATATTTCGTTCGTTCCTGATGGTTGGGAATCATAATGTGCATCGTTTCAGTTTTTTTTGTGGGTGAAAATATCATTTTCGGTACACTACGAGAGCACTGTCGAGAGTGTGTTTTGAAGTTTTTGATGTACTATGCATACATTTTGACATATTGCTAGTTTTGGAGAAAGAAATCTTACTAGTGAACAATTCTGGCAATCGATTTTCATAACTTAAACCAATATTTAACTCTGCTAAAAATCAAATTCTTCGATTGATCCTTTGAGGTTTGAACTATACGAATGATACCTTGCATATTGCGCAACAACTTATCGGAGTTTGTAACAAATTACAATAGAAAAATCCTGATCGTACGCAATAAAGCTCTAGATATCTGCTTAACAACAAATACTAGTATACATTTAGTGAGTGGCTACATACAAGTGACTCACAATGACTGATCTCTTTCCAGTCCCACCACTATCTTTAGCAACATCATTAACATGAACATTACTATTATCATCTTTTACTTTTGTTTGATCGCTACTTTACAAGATATTGAGCATTAATGTAATATTACGGGAAAAACCGAATCCGTATCGGTTTTTGATTTTGCTAAACCTTATTAAGGATAAAGTAATTCTTGTCCCTTGAAACCGAACAACAGCAAACAAGTGAGTTCATTGGCATTTTATTTGTATTAAATTATCCTCAATACCACTTCCACTGATCGAGTGCTGTTCGGAAACTATTGAATCGATAGAGATTGAGATCGTACTCCAGTGTCTGGATTTTGGATTGATCATTTCATTACCTCCCATTCCTAGAACGTACCACCAACGAATTCTTCCCAAATGCAGACACCATTGTGGCATCGTTGTAGCTTCCTGGTCGTTTCTTTTTCTTCCATTTTCGACACATTCAAACGTACGCACACCCTGAGTGGATCACTTGAACGATCGGTGAAGTACTTGATAGGCGATAGGTGCCGATAGTAGATGCCCCTTTTTGCTGACCCCGGCGCAGCGATGTGTTGACAGACCATCGTCGAGTGGCGTTTAAAAGAATACGGAGATCCGTGAGATCTGATTCCACGCAAGATGAGGGGTAAAAACAAAACCCCAACCAAAACAAAACAACAAAAAAAAAAAGATTCCAAGACAAACCCCGTATGTCGTCCCAGGAAACGACGGCCCTCTTGCATGTCGCTCAAGAGATACCCGCGTCTCGAAGGTGGGAAAGCATTGCTTGAGACACTGGCGCCTTGTTGAAGGCATCGAATTACCTACTCGATTCCACTTCGAAACTAGCCGAACGTGGGCCCAGGCCCACACTTGGAGCGATCTTTTGACGTGCGCCCGACTCACATACACACACACACCTCCGATTGATTCCAGGCTGGTCGGTCGGTATGTGTTTTTGAATCCGGACCGAGTCCGTTTGGAGTGGATATTCTCCGAAAAGTGAGCAAAACTCCCAAACATCTTCATAGTGCTTCTCCGGCTGATTTGGTTTCCTTGGAAGGATGAACGATGCCAACCCCGTACCCTGTAGACCAAAACAGTTGGAACAGCTCAAACGTCTTGCAAGAGGCAAATCTGTCGCTAGGCAACTTCTTCAACAACGGACAAGTAGGCGCTGAGCTATTTTTCTCGCACGCTCCTGCACAGGCTAAAACGCTTCCAATTGACGGAAGCTCCAACCCAATCGCCGGTACACCAACATTGGCCAGTTTGGCTGACCCTTCACGGTAGTAAAATCGATCAAACTCTTTCCAACGGGCAGCCCTGCGGTGGGTCGGTTTCGCGTTTTGCTTCGTGCTGCTTCCACCCGCAACACAAAGTGGCGCAGCAACGCCAATGTCAATGGGCGAGTGGAAAATAACGTTGGCACGTGGCCATACCAATTTGTCGCAGTCCATTTCGTTACCGGCCCGGTCCAGCGGCGGGTGCACAAAACAACAGGCTCACGCCTTCGAATGGATGAATGGTCGGCGCAAAAGCCCCGAGATATGGATGATGGAGTCAAGGAAATGGAAATCGACAAACGCGTAATTGGATTTTCCGATCCGTGTCCGTGTCGCTGTCGGTCCTTGTGGGCGGTTCGTCCCGGACGGTTTGCATACGGTGGCGTTGGAAAAGTGTTTGGAAGTGGCGTGTTTCTATGAAACAGTTTCATCAGAGTTAATCGAAGTTTGTAGGTAGACGAGGTTTTTGATTACGTTGGGTTATGAAATAAGCTATAATAAGGTTTTAAAACAATATTGGCTCATTGAGAAGTTTAAATTAAGGCAATTCGAACGATGGCTAATTGGTATTCTTTCGACATTTTTGTAACAAAATTTTTGTATAACAAAGTGATTTGTTATTTTATATTGTGTTTCGTAAAGAATCGCGCTATCTACCCAGCAACTACACAGGATACTTTTCACATCGGAAGGCATTACCTTTCAAATATGCTAGATATCTACTCCATTATGCTTCATCAACTTACCAACCTCCCAGACTGGCAGCTCACTCGTTATATGCACGCTGTATCTCCAGTGCAGCGCAAAAACTTACCACGACTGGTGCATCGTCGCTGAAGCTGTGAAGCCACCATTTGCCGGAAAGTAGGAAGATAACCGCCGTTCCGTTTCCGGAATCGAATTGGCAAGTAATTTATACAGTGCTCTTTCGGCACAAGTTCTGCAATCGATTTACAGCGGCAGCCACAGTTGGAACCGGCTTTCGGTGCCTCAGACTCGCCTCGGCACGTTGGCTGGAGCGGTGCTGGGATGCCAAATGGGGCGCAAAAACGGGAGCACGATAAATAACCGAGCTGCCAGTTTTGGTTGGGCAAACGCTGGGAGCTGGGCTTTGGGGACGGGGTGCAGCGATGTTAGCCGTTGGTAGGTGGTTTTAGGTTCTTCTCCGCCTGCTGGAAGTGGCTGTGCAAGGAACGTAGCAGAAAGCAACCGTGGTTGACCTGCGCAATCATACCGATACATTATGATGCAACTTTTATTCACATGAATCGTCCGAAATAAGGGAGGATTCTGTGGATCGGGTCACCGAATTTGCTGGACTTTTGCAAAATGGAAAATTTGTAGTTGGAAGTTTGTTCTAAAGCTTTTTCCCCCCTTCCGGTGCTCAGTAAGTAATGGAGGGTTAGCTTGCAACCAGGAGAACGTGGTTCTAGTTGGATAGATTTACGTGACCTCGTAAACTGAACCGGAATCATCCGTGTGAATTCTACTGGATCAAATTCAATTAGGAACTAGGTTGAGGAAGACTGCTAACATATCTAATTAGGAAGGAGCTAGAGCGATGTTTTATTTGAATGCACTAAATTATGCAACCCAATTTACTGTGAAAGGGACGCAGAAAAGAGCTTCACATAAGCTTTTTGAGGAGTATTCTGAGCGCATCTGAGGGCGGATACACGTGTACGTGCTTTTAAATGTAATAAGTTACACGCAATACGAATGAGTTCCAAATGCAGATGAAGTTCACGCAAAACCCACAAATTGTTTACTTCCTATAGCGCGATCACATTACCAGTGGGAGTGTTTGATTTGACACGATCGCGTTCGTCAGTCTGTTGTGGAAGAAACGGAAAGTACTTTACTGAAATGCCTTACAGTATTTTGATACCTTCTTCCTGACTCAAAAAAAAAAAAAACCCTTCTAAACCAGCTGATGCAACTTCTGTCGCCGAGTTACGATGCAACTCCTTGATTTGGCAAGAGTTAAACCCGCATTCCCGGTGGCGCAATTTGAAAGGGGTGCAAAACGGTGTCTTCTGTAGGCAACCGATCTTCAACAGTGCGGGAACCGAGCACAACTCGTCTGCCAAAAATCTGTCGTAATTCGATACGATTTCAATGGTTCTGTCTAATTGCTTGATTGGAAGATGATATTCCAGTGCGCCACGGGCAACGTATACCAGAACGGTGGGTAAACCTCAACCGTGAGGTACCTTGATATTTGATGCCTATAGTTAACGGGGGGGGGGTTTTTTTGCTTCCTGTGTTCTTTTCTTCGGTGATGAATTCATCGTCCTCCGCCACAGCCTAGCGATGTTGGAGAAAGGGCCTTTAGGTTTTGGTGGATTGTTTGCACTTTCATTGCGTGTACGCAATTCTTTCTCCCTTCTTCAGAATTTCATTGTGCAAAAGCGCTATTGATTAGTATTTTGTTACGAGATCGCTCTATTTAGCACAATGGATGTGAAACACTGGGATAGTGTCGCCGCTCGATGGGAAGCGATTGTCCAACAATTCGAACGCAAAGTTGTGTATTTATTGATTTTGCTGAGCATGGTATCGATGGCATTCTGAGAGACGTAGACAAAGGAGAGCTTTTCTTGAGTTCTTGGCAGGAGTTCTTAGTTTTTAGGGAATTAAGAAGTGAATTCTTCAAATTAAATGTGCAACCCATACAACTCTGATCCCACTTCAGATGTCAAATGTTTTCCAATACAAGAATAGCGGCTGAAACATCCTGTGTCTTTCAATAACTTAATTCTACCTCTGTATGGCTTTAAGGAGTTGTTAGATCAGGAGTTCTTACATTTTGGGAATTAGGAAGCGAATTCTTCAAATGCGAGAATCGGCGGATGGATTATTCCGTATCTTTTAAAAACTTAATTCTATCTCCGTATTGCTTTAAGAAATCATCATCGTAAAATGTCGAAGCAATCAGCCTGCCAAACCCATGTACCCTCCCGTTTGCGTGAATTCCCTCACCTATCGATTCTGCATTCCTATCCAATCAATAAATGAAACTCGTCTGTGCTTAAATAGTCAACGGGAGGGTAAAATTCCTTTCTCCGGACCGGAATTTTCTTTCCATCCGAAACGGGTAATCTTCCCTGCACTCTCATTCCCCACGGATGCCCGTCGCCTCGGTACGGTCTAATGGCAAATTACTAAATTCAATAATAATGAGATTCGTCCGGGGGATCTTTTCGTCGTTTCCTTTTCTTTTTTGCTCATATCGTTCTGCTGTTTTCCCCCCTTTTTCTTTCCAGATTTTACACACTTAAAGTCAACCTTCGGCGGTGGCGGCGGTGCTTGCTTACCGGGTAAGTTAAACGGACCATTTCGCCATGTATATTAGAAAGGAGAAAACACTGCGAAGGAGAAAAAAAATACGAAAACATTACCAGCAACGTTCGATTTCAATTTGCATTTCGTTCGTCCAGCCACCGCTAACAGTCGGCGCGGTCCTTGGGTGCTTCATTTCAGCATGGGGGACAACTTCATGTGGCTGTGTTTGTACAGTGACAGTAGCAGCACTGATGACTTTCCTAAATCTGTTGCCAAAATTGACTAATTTTCCTACGGACCCATTCGTACGTCCCGGGAATCGTGGCCACCGCCATCACCTCCGTGGCGCAGACACGCTGGCACGTATCTTGTGACCGACCTCGTGATCATGCGCAAGAATCACCATACATTCCACACCCAGCAAGGTGGTGTGTGTTAACAGCCATTTATGTATTTTTTTTCTTCTCTCTCTCTCTCTCTCTCTCTCTGTGTCTCTCTCCCTCTCTATGTCTTTCTTTTCCCACAAAACTCCAACGCTTCCAACTGGCGGCCAGAGTTTATGGGGCGAGTTTTTGGTGCCGTCCTGTATGCCAGTTTGGGGGGGAGTTTTTTGTTAGCTTCTGTTATGTACCAAACCAGTCATTCAGTCAGTCACTTTGTGCCGCGCTCGCGCCCATTAGCCTACCCTCCCCACTTTACATCCCCTCGTTGCACAGAGTTGTTGCGAGAGTTGTCTTCGGCTCGTTTCGTGCCTTCCCCGCGGTAAAACCTGAGCGTCGAACGACCGAAACCCAATGGTGTGGCGTGAGGCAGCCTGCCCGTGGAAAAGACTTCGGCACATAAAGAGTATCGCAAAGTACATTCTGATATTTTAATCTCATTTCGTGCACAATGGTTGTTGTACAAGGTGTGCTGGGTAGAGTGTGCGGGTACTGGCGGTTTACGTTGGCCTCACCGAAACGCAATCCAGGAAGGAGCGCGCCACCAACAATACGATAATTGGTTTGGTTTCAAGAGAGCAAATTTTCACGGCGCTAGGAAATAGGAAAACGGGAAAATACACCTCACTATTTGTTGCCTCCCCGAACGTTCCCCAGGTTGCCAGGTGGAAGCGGATCGCTTAGTTTTTAGGGTTCACCCGTCTACACTGCACTATGGGTGAAAATGGCTGCTTCTGTTTTTCCTTTGCCTTTTCTTTGCACAATGAATCCATTACGGGAAGCTCGTGTTCATTGCCGGTGGGCATAAATCCAACCTCCCACTCCCCACCCCCGCGAAACCCGACGAGTTTATGACGAGTTCTGTCAGTCTAAACTCCCTCTTTCCTTGCATGGCGCAGGACTTAAAATGGGAGCCGATTTAAAATGTGTTGCATGTCGAGTGAAAGAAACAGAGTGGGACCAAGTGGGAGAGAGTTTTTAGTTGTTTAAAGCCCCTGACAGCTAAATTAAATTATCCACCGACCGCCGGGTTCGCGTTGATGTGCGTATTGTATTTATAAGGCAAACGTGTTGGGGGCGGTTCAAAAAAGGAGTTTCCAGAGCCAAACGCGCAAAGAAGCGTATTATTTGTATTTATTTGTACGATTTTCGTGAGGAGGTGGGAAATCTTTCGAGACTGTTTTCTTTAACGAACTTACAATGGAAAATTGGTTTGTGTATATTAGAAAAAAAAATCAAATTTGTTAAAATTTACTGCTGTTTCATGTACTTTTTTGCAACTTATCTTCACTATCTTGTTTCTTGTAAACAATTCATAGAACAATTGTTTGTGTTTTAAAGCTAATTGAATTTTTGATTGATTTGCTAACTTCTTGTAAGTAAGCTTAAGAATGTTTAACGCTTTTATTTAATTTTCCCTCAATCTTAATGTTTTTCTGCTTTAAGTTTTAAAAGTCTGTTTTTAGATAATCCCACAATAGCTAATGAAAAGGTACTGCAACAATGATGCTATTTATTTTGAAGAAGTTTACTTAGACAGAGATCGTAAAATTGTTCTAAATTTAATTCTTCGTTTAATAACGCGATGATTAGAAGTAAAAATTCGTCACAAATTCATCCAACAAGGAGTTGGGGTATTGTTCATAAAATTTTGATGGTTTTAATGTTACCCCAAATTAATCCTTAACTTCATAAATAAGTTTTCCATTGATACATGCCATTCTTGTTATCCATTGCGGACATAATCATACCATTCAAACGGATGATAAGAAGCCCTGTGAATGGGGCACAACAATCACATTAATAGACCTATCACATTATATCCATTGTACGAAGGATAAGACTATTTTCTTTGCCTGTCAGTTCTCAGAAAATCCCCTATCGCTCCATTCCCAGCCGTTCATTCACTGTCCTGTGCATGGTACCACTCAAGAAACGGACGAACCGCAGGATTCTCCGGCTAAGTATCGTCCTTTCGACCACACTAGACACCGAAAAGGGCGAGTTTGTATCATCACCCCGTACCATCCGATACTCCCAACGGGTTTACAAGTGTAATCGCATAAAAATGACTCCACTTGGTTCGCCAACCATGCCAGAAGAGCAGGAAAAACTTGCTCGAACTCCCCCCAAAAAAAAAATGCCCTCCCAAAGTGACACCCAATTTCGGATCGATGTTCTTAAGCAGGATTACTCGGTTCTCTGCCGGCACCGGGGAGAAAGTGAATGTCCGCATACCAAGCGTGCAACAATCAGCCAACGAATAAAAAAAAAGGCCTTCAGGAACGTCCCAATACCAAACCCCCCGATCGTTGCTTTGTTATCCGCTACGCATGTAAGGGTAAAGGCTTCTTTTCACGCCCAACGGCCACTTCTTCTGCGTAAGGTGGCGGCCATTCTTTTCGCACCGTTCACCTGCCGTACGGTGTACGGTTGGGCCGGATGTGATGGCCGAATGTGACGAATGGCTTCATAAGAATGGCAGATATGCCCCATTCCAATCCCCGTGTCTGCGTTGGCTGTGTAATGCGCGTGGGTAAATATTTTCCAGCCATCCCGTGTTTGTGCATTGTGTGGCCAGCGGGTATTTTGCATTTATTTGGAAACTCCTTGTCAGGCGTACTTCATAGCAAAAGGTAAACGGATCACATCAACATTCCTGATCCTTTTCGAGCTGCGGTGTGGTACAGAATCGCTGTAAGAAGACCTTTTTCTTTGTATGCTTCCCACGTGGCCCTCTTGGCATGCGAACTGGCCGTGTAAGGTGTGTGTGTGTGTGTGCGCATATTGTCCAAACATTTGTTGCTCTGGAAGGCATTTGGTTGGATTATGTTGCTCGATTACCGAACAAGGCGTGAATGTAAATACATGAGTTTATTGACGATCAGAGGTAAACAAGGGACATCAAACGAGAAATCAATACATAGCTTTGGGAAACTTACTAAATGTTGTTTTAATTTATTCAAATTATTGATTTGATTAATAAAATAGTAAAATTTTACTTACTAAATATCATAACTAAATTTAAATATAGGTAATTATGTAAAAAACACCAGTTAAATTTAGTGAATTATGAAATGCTTCGGCGTGTATTAAACAGACACACTCAAATTTTATTGCCTTTCCGGGTTTAAAACTAGTTTGGAAGTGAGGAAGCACACTATTTTACAGACAATTTTTCTTCTCGCCGTCTACCAGTACACAATAGCTCCGCTGTCGTTATTAAGACCCGTAACGAATCGAACCGTAAATAACATTTTACACACATGCCCACATGCCCCGATGCCGAAAAGACACAAAGCCATCAACGGGGATGTTGCGTAGCGAAACAATCGTACCAATTTATGTGCTGAATGGCGCGAATACCACAGGACGCTTTACGCAAACAGAACACACTCGCAGTTAGTACGCAGTGATGAGGCACTCCACACCCGCTCCGTGTCTATGTGTGCAGGAAAATTAATTAATTTACCTTAAAACGAACTAATAAAACGAAATTGGTAAAATTCTTAGCCATTTTACATGACTTCCCGTACGGTGTGAGTTGTCGGCGAGTGCCCGGGAAGACAAATTAAATAAATTTCCTGGCTGCTGTTCCCAGTGCGGGAAATCGGCCCGAACCGAAGCTCATCCTCACCGTGTGTGATGTGCAATGTCCCTGTGGTGTGGTACTAGTCCTGTGTCCTGTGTGTATGTGCACGCTTTGGAATGTCCCGGTCCCGAGGAAAACGCATACGTGTGTCTAAATAGTGAAATATCATTCACTTTCCCCTATTTTTCGCTTGACTGCAACATACCACACAGGAACCGTACACCGTACATACAGCACCCCGTCTAAGGTGCTGCGGGTCTTCGACTCATCCCAGCCAAAGTCTGGCACACGTAATACGATAATGCGGAAAATAGTCAATTTCGATGCGTGAACCCTTCCGGGAGAAGGGTTTTACGCTGCGAACGGCACCGAATGCCGCACGAATTTGTGTGTGCGTGCGGTATTTGAATTAGGTGGCTTTCGGGCACCACTCGAGCAACACTTGGCCAAATGGCAACAGTGAAACGTGTAGTTGATTTTGTAAATTATTCGAATTAAGGGAAGAAAACATGCAAAAGGGATTATATTTAAAGCGTCTAGAAGTGCGCAAAAATTTTATGGATATTTTCAAATGAAAGTAAAAGTATTGAGCATCAAAAATGAATAATTTATTAAAAAACTTAAAGCGATTTTTTCGTAGAGAAAGGGAGTTAAGAAAATTCATTATAGCAACACGATTTTCCTATCATACCGAGTACACGCATAATCCAATTTTGATGTGTGATGCACATTGCCTAACCACCAGGCGCTTAGCAGGATGGTACAGGATACTATTGTTATGTATTAACTTTCTGCTACAGTTTTTTTATGTTTACTTTTGTTCTATAATAAAACTAATTGATTGGATGGCAAATATAATTAAATCTTTTTTCTCGTATCATTATCAGATGAACAATATTTAATTACATTGAATCAGATGGTATAATGTTTCTGCACAATATTGGTTTCGCTTTATGAAGCTCGAGGTTAGTCCCTTGAGCTCGTGGCTCGTTTGAATAATAATGTCACTACACAACACCTCCGAAGTGTATTTGCATTCGAGGCTAATCCATTAACCAGTTCAACGAATGTTAAACATAATGCTTGCTAGCAAACAACACCAAATAGAAAAAAACACACACAGACAGACCGAAAATCCCATTCAACCTCCAAAAACACCAATCTGTCAACACCCGTGCCCCGTGCGGACACATCACAAATGACGGGGAAAAATCATTTACCGGATTGATTAAAACAACAATAAAAATAATCACACCATCACTCATCACTCGCTGCCGCTGAGCAGACAGTGAATGCGGTGTCCTTGCATCGTTCGGAATTTTCCCGTCCCGTGGTTCAGTGATGATGCGGGTGAGCACCGAGACCGAGTGTGTGTGTGTGTGTGTCTGCTGCCAAACCAAAGGGGACCGCTTTCGGTTGACTGTAACATGATATTTTATTTTGTTACAATATGATGAAGAGCAAAATAATCAATTAGGGAGCAATTATAGCACCCTGGAGGGCTTGCCGGCTACCGGTTGGGTTGTGCGCCCGGTCCGGGTGTGGACGAGGGTGTTGCCAAGTGTGCCGGTTAGCGTGAGTTGAGTGATGTGTAAACACGTCGGCACAGTCACACGATACACGTCAGATAGTTGGATGGGAGTGAAGGTGGCACAGGGTGTTGACCACCCGCGAGAATGTGCCCGGAAAGTAGTGACAGAAAAATGCATCATGAATTTTCCCCAGCGCAGGGAGAGTGCTCCAAGGTTGTAGTAACTTTATTCGTGGAATTCTCGTTTAAAATATTAATGACACATCGACCGTTGGGTTGGGTTCAGAACGGGGAAAGAAATTAAAAGCTTCGGTCCGAATCTCGTTTTTGTGTGTGGTGTGTGATGGCGTATGATCGAAACAATTACATTGCTTCATCCAATATTAACTATGATTTACTGAAGAGAATACAACCACAAACACTCACAAATGACCACAGGCAGGTTTTGATTCCTGGGTAAGAATCCCTTAATTTTGACTTCATAGGCAGTTATGCGGTCAGCATGTAAGAATAGATTAAATACTTTTCAAATGCTTTACATTAGGATATTGAGTTAATGCATATCTGGTTCCAAATTCAACTCAAAACTCCATTAAATATGGAGATTATAGCCTTAAGAACACTTTAAACTTCCATCAGCTGTTCTTTACTCCATTTATAAACTCTTGTTTTTGATGTGATTCCTTGCTGTTTCACAGGCAGAATGATTGAATGATTTCAGTTATAATACGCTTTTTTAAACTACTTTAATCGTTCTCCATTGATTACCTCTAGCTTCAGTCTATTATTAGTAATTAACATTGTAATTGTAATTTGTGATACTGTGATGATTTTTGACGAAATTCTGGTGGGTTCCCGAGCACTCCACGCTTACAAAAAACATCAAGTACTATCTCTCTCGTATTTATTATTTTCATGTATGTTTTGCCATAAAATACTGCTAATTCAATTGAAATTTCACTCTGCTTAAAAAATCACCTTTTTTCGAGCATTGAAGAGTATAGTTTTAAAAATTTATTTACCTTTAATACATTAATTTTTGTTGTATTAAAAAAACACACACACACATATTCTATAAAAGCTCCAATCCACTCGAAGCCCACCCAGCCCTGATTCCTTGCTGGAAAACACTTCGCTGAAGATTCCTCCAATTAGGTACACACGCGGACCGGCGTCCGAATGTAGGAATTTTCCTCACAAAACAACCGCGGCACCGGTTTTAGACAGGGCAGTAGTGGCCTCTCGGTTGAGTATCTGGCCGCCACTTTCGGCACCGGTTCAAAGCCACAAAATACACCCATACCCAGCGCTGGAGCTGATTTTCTCACCACGTGCTTTTACTTTGTGCGTTGCCGACCAGTGCCCCATCGAGTGGAGCACCCTTGTTGAGATAATGGGAGGGCAGTGGGGCGAGGAAAATCAAAGACGTCGTCCGCACAAAACCACCGCGATCGCTATCTATTCGATCTCTCTTTCACGCACATACGCACCCGCACAGGCTCGTTAGATGTGCCGTGGATTTGTGGTTCGAGTGGTCGAAATGGCGGCAAACTGACCAACTGGTCGGTTCCACCACCAAAACCAGCATCGTGAGTTTTGGTGGCTGAAATTAGCTAGTCGAAATAAGACTTGAGACCTCTTGGCTCCGGGTGTGTGTGTGAGTGTATTTGTGCGGTTTCGCTTTGTGGATGCGGTTGTACTGAAGGGCCAAAGCTCGTCGTAATTAGAGTACACCATTTGCACAAACAGAAACACATCATTCCGAGGTGGGACCCCGAACCGCGGGAAGCTTTATCGTCAGCTATCGGTTGTAAGTGATTGATATATAAAGCGTGAATTAAAGAGCACCGCTTTGTCGGCTCCATCACACTGGCCACTGGCACAAAACCGCCTGCAACTTGAAAGTTCGTGGGAGCGCTTGGGCAGGTGAGAGTCCAAAATTACTAATTCTACTGAAATCTCGTCTGGTAATTGAATTAAGCTTAAGATTTCGGATAAACATGCCTGCAATTGGCAAATGATTTTGTTTTTTGCTGCCGCAACGTAAACACTATTCGTTAATCCTGACGGACACACGTTCCTTTCTCTTACTTACAGGGGGCGGCGTAGATTCCAGTAAAGACTTTACCATCGACGGTCTAAATAGTTATGGAAAGAAGAAAAAGAAGAAACGAAGGCATAGGTAAGTGAGAAGTGGGATGATTGGAGCGAAAGTTTATTAGTTATTTATTATTTCTCTGAGGCTCTATACGAAGTATTTATAGTTTTCCAATTTGGAGATCTTTAGAATTTTCTTACGTGCTAGTATGGTGCGATTTTGTAGTATTAGAATCTTGGAACCATAGCAACCACTGCCGCTACACTAGTGATGGGTATTCGTTCCTCTTTATTCCTCAATATCATATTCTTGTGTGTTTCTAAATTGATACCTTTCGCGATCACAATCAAACATAACGAAACAATTGGCACGAAAGGAACGAAAACGAATCAAACTACTAAAAGGTTAAGAAAATATAAAAGTAATGAAAGGTACCGAAAGGAAAAGAAAGGAATGAAACGAACGAAAAATACCAACGAAAACGAACGAATAAGGAGTGAAAAAATAAACAAGGAATAAAAACGGAACGAAAAAGAGCGCAAAGAAACAAAATGGAACGGTACGAAATTGCAAAGGAACTAAAACAACGAAAGGAACTATCAGAATGAAACTACCTGTTCCGTTCCGTCAATTTAAAATAATAAACTGTTCCGTTCTGTGCATTGAACATCCGTGCGCATTTCGTAATACTGCTTTAACTTGATGTTGGTTTTTTTATTTGCTTGTTAGTTGAATTTATGCCATGCTTAAAGCTGTATTTTTCATATCTTTTCATTTGCAATTAAACTTTACAGTCGAACAATATTCACTAGCTACCAACTGGACGAGCTCGAAAAGGCCTTCAAGGAAGCGCACTATCCGGATGTGTACGCCCGTGAAATGCTTTCACTCAAAACGGATCTCCCAGAGGACAGGATACAAGTAAGTGTGTACTCGCCAGCTAGCGCTTCAAACAAACGGAATGCGGGCATTCAAATAAGTAGCTGTAAAATGAATATATATTTGTGTCTGACAAAAAAAAAACCTCCCACTGTGAATCACCTCCCAAAACCTTCCTTTACTTCCCAAAGGGTCCGATAACCCTTACAATGCCAACAAGCACGCAAATCGGAAATAATGGCATATAATGGCTACAAATCGTTCCGCTACTATATCGCCACTGTTTACAGTTCATAACGAACGATAATTAAATTTGCGCACCGAAAGAAGTGTGTCCATCGTTGAGCATGCGGATGAAATGTAACAAATCGCAAAAAAAAAGCCGTAAAAAAGAGAACAGTTTGCAGAAGCATGACAAATGTACGGTAGCATCACAATTCGCCCCTGGAACCAAAGCCCACAATAGATAGTCATCTCACCAGCACATCAGACACCAAACAGCGGGAATAGCGAAGCGAAAACAACGGAGAGCGAACGAGAGCAGAACAAAAAAAAAAAAGAAGCTCGTATCACTAAATCACGGTGAAACATTTTATAATTCATTTAGCAGCAGATTTAAGGTCCCGCTCGGCGATGCAAACCCTCCGGTGCGGGACCGAAAAATGGCGAAGCAGCGTGGCGGTTCGTGTGCGGCGTACAACGAAACGCCACGATGACAGTCTGCAAACAATGTATAAATTATTCTATTATAAACATTATCAAATTATGAACCTAACAAAATTGACAACCGCGGGAGTGGTCGGTCGTTCGGTCGGTCGGTTGTCGCACTGTTGGTGATGCTACCGAACGGTTTCCCGGGTCCCCCGAGGGCCGGCTGCACACATAACGCGGCACGTTGAGCACGCGACCGACAAACACGCTGGCGATGTGCGCAACACTAGCCGTATGGTACATTTGCAGGGAGAATTGGGCAGTTGACGGTTTGAGGGGTTGGGAAAACAGGTGCAGGATGACAAACGGGAACACTGAACAGGACCGTCCCGGGTGTGTTTGTGTGTGATGCCACACACACATACCGATAGGCGCACATTGGATTCGATGGGCGATGCTACTTTGTTTTGCGTTGTATCTAGTACGCCGTGAACACAAAAGCGTGCTTTTAATTAAACGTTTATAGTGCATAGTTGTGTGTGTTTGACAGGGGAATCATTTCACCACTATAAGCAGCTAGTAAACGGAAAATTATGATACCATAAAAAAACAAGATGATAGATGTAAGCTTTCTGCTTGTTGAAATGTTTCCGATACTTAATTCTAAATCACGCTTGTAGTAAAAAAAAACCCCTTCTTGCGCAATGAACACCGTTTGAGGCCCGCAAAACAGTGGCACAAAAATTGAATTAAACGACCATTATTTGCCGTCTTGCGCAGTATTATGCTGGCGACACCAACGCTCCCGTGCTCGCACCGGGTCCCCACTTTGCTCGATGACTCGTAAAATATGATCCGATAAAATAGCACACCAGAGAGGAAAATCCATCATCACGAACACACGCACACGGTCTCGTGTCGAATTGTTTACGGATAGCTTATTGGTTAATGGCGTAGATAAAATTTAAGGATGCCGCAGGGAGTGCTCGATCGAATAAACCAGAGACGGAGAAAAACAAAAGGACCCCGGGACAGGGGGATTGGGGCTCCAAAATTGGATAACAAAATAAGTTAAAGTAGCTCGACCTGGGTTGGTGGGGGAAGTGGGAGATTCTATTTTGGCAACCTATTTATCGGCAATGAGCCAAACCCGTTCCGCCCGTGGTACGCGGCAGGATCGAAATTAAAGCTGACAGTGGGTAAATAAATTGAATTTATCATCCACCATGGTGGCCTTAAATTTGACGCTGCTTAGCATAGTGCGGTGTGGAGCAGTAAATAATGGGTTGGTACTAAAATTAATCTACAACACAGTTTATCGATCTGATGGGATGTTCTCATTTGGATTTTTGATTTTATTCAACCCCGAATCAGAGGTCTTTAGGTCTTCAGAAACGTTTTCAGTTTATCGTGGCTTTTTAGATGATGATATTTTTTTTGAATGAAATTTAAGAAATATTTTAATATTCCCAAATTTTAAAATTCCATCCTTGATCAAAAAAGTATAACAGCTTTACGATTATCGCTCTCTCTCTCTGAACTGCAATAAGTTTGCATCTAATAAACCTTGAAAACGCATAATTAACATCAACTAAGCTGATATTTGAATAGAAATAGAGTTGCCTAACTATCACAAATTGGGAAAAGATCGATATTGTACGGATGGCACAAGAGGTTTTAAAACCAGCTTGGAATACACTAAGCAGCAATAGTCTGGAATTATTAGCAAAATGAAATATCGTATAGATATAATGCAGTTCTTGAACTTACGCTATTAAGCGATTAGCGAGCGAAGTATCGTCTATGCTGTAAGCCATCTTGAAACTCATAACCGTTCATCGAAGTAGGCACGCTAGGCTCCTAGGGTAGTCTGATCATGTCATTAGAATGACACTGAACGACCTAGCCCGTAAAGTTCTTTTAGGTCGTCCACATGAACAGAGGAGGCTCGGTAGGCTCAAATTGAGCATAAAATGAACTAGCCAAGAAAACTTCTGAAACATGTTGTACACTTATTTGTTTAAAGTAGAATATTAGATACAATAAGCATTTGGCAATATGTAGTAAATACTTCTGGTACTGAATCATGTCCATTATACGCTGCAAAAACGTTAGATATCTACAGTAAGAAAATTTGGCGCTGGTTTTTTGGAAATCTTACATCAAAACATGAGATTACTATGGACAGTTTCTTAATCGAAACATATGGAAAGGTGTTCTCAGTGTCAATTCTCAATACCTGAGATTTCCACAAGTTATTTCGAAATAGAATAAGAATAATGTTGGAACTCATGGGTTGCCGATTGTATGTGCAGCTGTCATTAAAAATAACGGCCAAAGTCTAAAGTCCTGAACATATATCCCCGAGATCCTGAGATCCCCCGTACACTTAACCGATTATCAAGCAACCGGTAAAATAAAATCAGAAAAGGCCAGAAAATGATGGACCAAGAAAAAAACAAGTACAATAAAGTTTAAAATGTAAGAAAAGAAATGAATCCAATGCGTGAATCAGAAATGTTGGGGTTTGCAATCGCAGCAACGCATATTTTAATGAACACAATTGCATGCAGCAATTTCCATAGCATGAAAAAGCATTTTCTTTCTTGCCAAAATGCAATGCAATTTTTAATTCACGGCTTGCAAATCCTCCTACAAACGCTGCTCAAAGACAATGGTGCCTTTTTAAACACCGCAGAGTTGTGCGATTTAACCACAACCCATCATTCAAACTGTCAACCGCTTCAGCAAATTCAACCCAATCTTGATAGTGTGGTGCAAATGCAAATTTGCTCCCATAAAAGCAACACGCATACCACATAATTATTAAGAATGGCAAACGGCGTCGCCTGATTATTGTTCACCCTAAGCGCCGATCCATAACATCCAAACGCGCTCCGTCACGGAGACCGTAACGAAGTCAAACGACGACTGACATTTCCATTCCGATCGGCTACCAAACCCGGCGGGTGGCAACGTCATCGTTGCATGGTGGCCAGTGTGTTGGGGAGCACTGGAGCAGATGAAAATTTCGCCCAATCATTCGATAGTGAGCCTGCGCACAATTAGACCCGAACCGGGATGACTCGACTCACTCACCTGGGGCTCCCTCACTAGCACCGGTGAGCATCGCTAATGAAGTGGACGAGCGGCGGCAAATGGTGCCGCACGCACACGTTATTTCATTACGGCGAATAATCATGATAATGAAAACTGTTAGAATGCAAACAAGTTAGTTAACACATGTTTATGTGGCCGCGCCACACGGTAAGCAGCAGGTTGGCGTGTTATTACTGCCGTTGTTGTGCCCTGTTTTCCCCGACCATTCGCCTTGCTCACGTGTGTGTGTGTGTGTGTGTGTGGTTTGTTTACGTTTCTCATCTCACCGCCTCAGTGCCTCATCTGCGTTGCCCTTAGCTGCTTTTTCCCGACCATCCCGTCTCTCACTTCACATTAAGGTGCGCTTTTGCCGAGCTTTTCACAACTGCTTGACCACTTAAGCCGCGACAAACGGCGGCCCTTTCCCTGTGACCTTCTTTGCTACAGTGCGCCCCAGGTTTGCAGCTAGTAGTAGTGGCCAATTGTAGCGGCCCAGTGTTGTGGATGACGGTGCCGGTAGAAGCGCTGGGTCTTCCGCTTGTCATTCCCTGCGGAGTCAGCTTCCACAAGGGTGAGAAGGCAGAACCGGTGTGTCTTTGAGATCCGCACATTTTCACGCTTGTTTTTCCATCTTTTCTGTGCGTCTAATTCCACAACTACCCCTTCGTTCGTCATCGTCCTTATGGAACCGGGCCCACAAGTGCTTCTTGTTATTACTGCTGATGATCGTGATGATCATGTTGAAGGTGTGTGTCTGTTTTTTTTTTTACTCTCTTCAATCGCCGTTTCATTATTGTTATTATTATTTTTAATCCACAAGTTGCCCCCGCAGCGGATCACGCGGCATCTGCTTCATCATGGTGTCTTTTTTCCCTCACTCTCTCGCTCTCCCTCTGTGCCGCTCTATTCCATTCGCTTGGCGGTTAATTCTATTTTTCAATTTATTACAATAACAATGAGGCGCTCTTTAGCGCAACTCCGTGCCCGCGCACCATTTGAACTGACGGTTGGAAACAAAATTGATACGACCACGGTGCTGAAGTGCCGTGAAAGCGGGCGGTGGTGGTTGCCCTCAGTGTTGGCCACTTCAGTCATCTCCCGCAAACCTTTACCTAGCCCTGGACGCCTCCACGCCTCCACTACTGCTGCTGCTGTTGCTGCTCCATCTCCTGTCAGCTTGTTTCATTGTTGCACAACTCTTGAGTACCGTGTGAGCTTTCGAGCAGCCCGATCAAGAGATTACCGGGTAAAGACGGCCGAATGCCGATGATTGTAAGCTGCGAGGTTTTACCAGGCTGCAGGCCACAAGAAACAACCTTACCCACCGTCCAGTGCGAATGCCGTATCTGTTTCGTTATATTTTTCGCCTCTTCGGAGGATGGAGAAAAAAAGCGATCCACACGCTAGGTAAACAGACGCAAACTCAACCACTATCCTTAAGATGAAACGAAAGGAAACAACAACACAAACAACTCCTGGCGGTGGAAAGGCGGAGGCACTGCTCGTGCCTCTAAATTGGTGGAAGACGGTTTTGATACAATAATCAATTGTCAGTTCCCAAATTGGTGATATTGAACTGCCGCCGGCAGGATGAAGACGTTGCCGTGGCCGTGACGTGTACCAACGAGCGGGTCGGGTATGAATTTAGTAAAACTTATCGCGCCGCTGACCAACGTTTTTACCTCGGAAGGCTTCGGTAAAGGAATGTCGAAGTACGAGCGTGTTTTCCTTGACGGAGGCGGTTTAAATAGATACATAATTAACCCCCTACTGTCCCACGCATAGATTGGGCAATAAACAGACACCTAGATCGATCGTTCATTGGGCCCGATCCTGTGCCTAGTAATCAAGGTACAATGGTGCTGTTCTTGTCCGTATTTTTTTTTTTCAACTTACCAGCCATTCAAATCGGTACGGTAGCGAATTGGATACTAATAGACATCTTTCGCTCGCCCACTGCACGCACGGTGATGTAAACGTTTTGTACTTCACCTTACCGGGGGAACCAACGGAAGACCGTCAGAAATTCCCGCATTAGATCGTGGAAAAAACGGTAGATCGCTTTACTGAGAACACACGCTTTAGCTTCTTCATCCCACCGAGCTTCAATGTTCAATGCAAGAAATTTGAGACGTCTCAAAAGGTTCCGAAAAGAAGAGAACCTCAAGCAAAAAAAAAACATCTCACTTCACTCGAACACACCCGACTGCAAACTCTTTCGAATGGCAAATGGAAAACATTTACATTCGTCTGAAACATTTTATTTTTGCTCCACCACCTATCTGATGTGCCTTTCTGGTCTAGTGGGGTTTCGACTTATAAAAAAGCGCTACTAGCTGACGTGTTGCACCTGACAAAAACGATTTTTTCTTTAAAGCCTTAACCCAGCCGTCACCTTTCGCGATTTTCCTTTTTCACCGCAGCTAGGTAAAGACGAAACGAGGCGACAATTGGCGAAAGCAATATAAATTGGTTTTCAATCATCGACTACAAAAGATGGCACCAGGATGGGTGGAAGGCGTGGCGGGTAGAATCGGGAAGGTGTTTGTTGCTCATTTTTCTGCGTGCTCCGGAAAGTGATTGATTTGCTGGTAATTTTATGCCAATGAAATGCATCCAAACAGGGTGAAATGTTTGCAGTGCGAAATTGAGGACGGTTGGCAAACAGATGCAATCGATGAAGATCCAGGAGATAGGGTGGGTTTAAGTGCAACGATAGCTGGATAAAGCGTTTGTATCTCACAGTTTACAATACTTTTTTACGACTATTTCATAATAGAAAGCAAATTATCGAAACAACTTCGGACCAAAAAGTGACCTATTCTCCGATTAAGAATGCAGATCAGATTTCACCAACAAAAGGAGTTCTCGTGATATCCGTAATGTATTGAAGAATTAAATAACTACGTAGCTACAGGGCAATTTTTCTAATTTAGAGATAATAACGATCAGGACAATCCAGGTATTGAGACATAAAATATTCTCCAGGCATTTTGCCTTTCACCAGGTCTACGCCATCAAAATATGTTTGGCTGTGTCCTCCTCAATCTCGCACTACAAAAAGGTCATCCAGGACACAGACGTGGAACGTTCAGAGACCATCCTCTATAGTTAAATCCAAATTCTGGAATAAGCTGAAGATGTAGACTTAATTAGTTAAGGCACATCTCTGTTAACAAAGATCTCTGTTAAACTATCCAGAGGATTGAGGATGATCTCAAAACCTGAAAGGAATATATAAGTAACAACCAAAATCATGGTGGCTACATCTTAGCTCATGATTATACATTTTGAATGTCCTTTAAAACTTCACGTATCTAGGATCAGACAATAATAACGATCTAACCATCTCATACTCCTAGGAGTGCTGGCTATCTGTCAGATTCATGACATCTTAGTGGAACTCCTCAACTGTAGAGTGTCTTCATGATGCTTCAATGAATTAGACTAGTTAAGCTTATGTCATTCGAATGATATCGGACAACTCAGTCCGTGAACCTTGCTTAGACAGCATAGACGGAAGAGGCGTTTTATGTCTAATTTTAGATACTGCGATGGCGTTGAAGCGTATATCAACAATGCTTTATTAGTAACAGCCCAAGACCACCAAGACCAGAAAATAATTAAATCCTAATCAGAAACCGCTCGCTCCGTTTTCCCACTTGCAGAAGTAGACTTCCCCATCGGTCGCCTAGCGATCGTGTATCGCGGTCGTTAGTCAAACGATAGGATCGTGCGGGCACGTTCTACTTAAAATTTACCTCCCGTAACCCACAATCCCTTTTTTTCCGGAGCGTGCCCAACGCGCGGCGGTTCAACACCAGCAAAGAAAAAGGGATACACCATGCAAACAAAAAAAAAAACAGGACACTCATGATTATCAATTGCTACTGTGTACCATCATATACACACCCCGTAAAAAAAGGACTTCCCGTGTGCTCTTTTCTAACCTTCTACATTGCCCATTTGCGACCGAATCGAACGTATGCCACTTAGCACCCGTGGGGCAAAAAAAAATACACCCTTAGCGGTGGCACACTGCCGCACAGCATGATTCCTTCACTCTCATTTGTGGCATTCATTAGGATAGAATAACGTTTACCTATCTACAGCGTGAACCATAGGACAAAATCTGCAACTTTGTTCGTGTGAAAGTGCGCCAGTTTGTTAATTAAAAACGTCCTTAGTAAGCACCGTTTCTATACCTATACCTATACCTATAGTAACGTTCCTGCCGCTAGTCCTGCCAGCCTTCACACCTCCGGCTTTTTTGGCGGGGGAATGGAAATGACAGTAAAGGAACGAAAGTACAATGAACAAACATTGACAAGTTAAACGATTCGCCCGGAATGAAGGTCGGCCTTCCAATATGGTACGAATTTGCAAACCAGCAATCTTCCTATCAGCCACATTCTACACACAAAAGGACCCAATGATTGAAGTTCGATAACAGGCATGGTGTTTATTTTTTTCCGTTTGTGTGCTTCATTTGAGCTCCGTCGGCGACCACGCAAACTTGTCGCGAAATGCATCTGACGGCCACCCACCGTTAGCACGTGGAATAAGGACGCACAGACACAAAAAAAGACTTGTGGAATACACAAGGACGAAAATGTGGTACAGACGGAAGAAAGGGAGATGGAAAGAACGTCCAGTAAAGCCGTATATAGTGTGAACATTACCCACTTCGGTCCGCTCCACGAGCCACGTGCTCTAGCGTTGGCCAATTATTTCACCGTTTTTGTGGTGTTATTAAGAATGTTTATCTGACTGGCTGTGTTCGGGGTCAGCATATTCTAGAACTCGAGGATAACCTGCCTAAGACTAATGAAAAAAGGGAAGAGTGGGGTTTCTACAGCAAGTAAGTAAGTCTGTTCCATATTAACGTGGGCTATATATAGTAGGCTGGGCGAATAGTTCCAACTGATGACATTTCGAGCACAATGAGCCTACTGTCAGCAGTTTTCCGTCACTGATCGCTCATTTTCCCGCACGACGGTAATGAAAAAATAATCTGTTATAAATTTAATTTGGTACTCCGATTACAGGGCCCACCGGTTGAGCCGTTACGGGACAGATTATGAGCCACACATAATCCGCCACAAAATCCCTATGCGCTCGTGTGCGTTCGGACGGGGGTTTAAATTAACGCTGAGAGTGGCGGAAACGAGGTACACACACACACACACACACACATACACACACACACACAGACGAGTAGTGCCGGACAAATCAATAAGTGGATAATAACAACTTTTGCGCGGGATCAGTGAAAGGATGCCCACCCTCAACCAGGCAGCAGACTTGTGCTGATTCTACCGATCCACCGAAGAAGCGTAATAAAGCGCACTGGCCGGTACGGGAGGATAACACATAAGGCGCTTAATTATGGGCTGTGTGAAACTCGTCTGCCGAGTTGACTAATTGTCTGACTTTCAGTTTCCATACCCGCCGGTGGTGATGGATCGCCGCCAGTTGTGCTCCCAGTTGCGCCCCGCACAATGATTGAGCCGTTTTGGGCCCGGTTGTTGTCCCGGTTTGGCGGGTGGATAGACGCGATGAGACCGTTTTTTGATTACATGGTGCAAACGTGGTGCGATGTGAACTGTTTTGCATTGCGCGACCGCTGATGATGGCAGAGGCAATGATGATTGCAAACATCGAGTGTCAAGATAGACACAGTTGAGGCAGTTGCGAGAAGGTAACAATAGGGAAACAAAAGGAACCGCGTGCGTCTTACGATTAGGATCAATGGAAAACAGGGTGTTTTTTGACGGTCTGCTACATGTAATACACTGTTTATTATAATCCAATAAGGCATATACTTCGTCGCACTATGTAAGCTTAGTCTTGTTGAATAATTTATGATTGATGCCGTGGTTGATAATGTTAGTTGTAGAGACTTCAATAACACTTTTATTACTTTATCGGCTATAACTCCATATTTTTTGTAAAGTTAAATTTTTATCTATGATATTAGAAAAATGTATTATTCATTATACATAATATATGATATTATATTAATTACATTCTTATAGTATTATAAAAATACTATTGAATGTTCCACCCCAATTCGTTCTGAAACTTTTTTGTAATAATTTAATTATATGAAATATGATGTATATTTATACGAATTATTAATTATTGTATTATACTTTTTACATTCGCTTAACTTTGCAACTTACATACTTAGTTATAAACAAAATTTAATTCATTATCATTTAGACAAAAAATATCGCAATAGTTACTTACTTAATTGCAAAGCCACTTATTTGTTAGAGAACAAAGAAACAAAAATCTAAACCTTTTAAATATTCTCGTCAGGTCAAAACTGGAACACTTAACATATGATCACTTATGAGGCCACTTTCGGAAAATCGGGTTTTTTTAAAGTTTTCAGTAAAATTTAAAATTATTATTTATTTTTTATTCTAATTTACGTATATACACATCGGTTCAGAATGTTGAAATTCAGTTTTACCTATTAGAGGTTTCAAAGCATCTCGTAAAATGTAAAAATAGTCTTTATCAATTTCATTATGTCTGGGACGTTCATGAATTTGAATCAGTGTATATAATATCATATTTTTTATCAATTTGTTTCAGTTTAATTTCTTGATCAGTATGCTTGGAGTATCTTTACGTCCAACGTATCCATTACAATACTTTATTGTTTAGTCTTTGGCTTGTACTCGGCTTATACTCCAAGATAACGTTTCTTTTAAGCGAGGTTCAACATACACCTTCCAATGAACATTTTGTCCTTGATTCTTATGGTCCATGAAGAAGTAGATAGATTCGCATCCAAACTCCTATTTCACATTGTTGAAATATTTCTCCATTGCCCAAGGTCATCCGACGCGCATTGCCCAAAACGAAATTAATTGCCCATTCTAATAAACTCCACCAAGCATTTTGACATTCCTGTTATTTACGATCCTTTATTAACCGTCGCCGGTATCGGGCGCGTACGCCGGTAGAATGTTAATCCATTCGCTTTCCATCGTCGCTTTCACCACAGAAAAGGGTGCAACCCGAAAAACCCATTCTGCACCCGCCTGTTATACGACCGTCGGACGCATAATTTATGCGTAATCATGACAGGAATTTGTAGCTTATTGAATTCCGCCCGCACTCATGCTAATCCTGGCCACACATTTCGAGCACTCTCGCCGGCATGGTAGCTATTGCTTACTGCACTGGTGGAGGTCACCGTCAGCACGGGCTTGCAACGATGACTTCTAAATCCATTGTCTTTACTGCCTGTCTTTTTGTTTCTAGTGACTCGTAGCGTATTTGTGACGCAACTTCTGCACTACGGGACATTACTCCGCAAGGATCCATCCGTGATGGTTCTCCGACAAAATGACTCCCAACCACACCCATCGCCAGTCGAGGGTCGGGTGGACAATGTTCACAGATTTGCTTTCCAACGCAACTACAAGCAGCAGCACAATCGGGGAACTGCAAGAACTGAGTGGAAAGATTAAAATGTTTGCGTGCCACTAAATTAAATTATCTTATTATGTGTATTTTTTTTTTGTTGCTTGTAATGCGCGTCGGTTCAAAGCCGGTGCAGGAGTCAGGATCGCCGTACCGCGTCGGGAGGATATTATAATTCGATTATAATTTCAGTCAACTATTTACCATTGACCCCGCTTCCGACATGGCCTTCCTTCAACTTCACTTCCAGCAGTTGAGTGATGCTGGCTTTTCATCTCTCCCCTTACCACCCACCCACACTAGGGTGGACACCCCGGCGAAGACGCCCCGTCAGACCGACCGAGTCAAGTGATGTCATCAATAATGGGTGGTGGTGGATGCTTTTACCCATTTACGGTCGCTATAAACATTCATTAGTTATTTATAACATTGTGTGCCCGGTTCTCGGGTGCTTATTATCATCAGATTATAACAAATTAAACTATCGTTCACTCTGGCCGCTTAGAACCATGGTTTGTCTATTTATTATCCCTTTTGTACAGCTAACGGCACATCGGTGGCGGATTGTATAATTTGATTTGATCTCTTTTAAAGTCGCTTCAGCTAGCATTAGCTGGGAGAAGGTAGTCCTTTGGTGGTATGACGCATTCAATTTGCTATTTTTATGTTTCGCGTAATAGACTAAATTTGTGTAGATTCGATCCTTTGCTTTCTTATTTCGGAAAGTTTGGCATTTGTAAGGTTTTTTTGGTTTTGTATGGAGACGACATCTGAAGAATATTCGAAATACATTCATCAACATACAGTGGAACATCGATTATTCGGCCCGGTTAATCGACTTTCACGGATAACAGGTCCTTCCGCATTGTGCGTGCAATAACTGACGATGAAGAGGCCAGATCAAAGCTAAAGCATTCATATGTGTTTATTAAAATTAAATTTATTGTTTATAAATAGTATATAACATTTTTGTGGGAGTTAAACTTAATAAACTCTTTATAGAAAAGTCTCAAGTGTCCTCGAGCCAACCGTTTAAACGGTCATAAACGTCAAAACTATTCTACTAGCTGTCATTTTTTAGCTCACGGAGAGTGTTCGTGAGCACTTTATGACCGCCGGGAAATCAGGCCCCGGATAATCGACATTCTACTGTACTTATTTTAATGTTTATCTCTTGAGAACAAAACTAATAATTGAGTAGATGCATGCTACTCAGGTTCCAATAAGTTATATGAAGGACAACACATATCGTTCAACATGTTATGTTTATATATCTATCATTAATTCATATTTTATCCTCATGAAACTAAGGATATTTTTTGGCTATTGAAATGTTTTTTGAATTATTGAAAATATTTTTAAATTTTACAGTGCTTTCATTAGAGGAAAAACCGAATTAGACTTTTCCGATTATTATTGTAAAAAATATTTTTTTATCTTTTGATGGACTTTTGATAGATAAAATTTCGTCTGTGTCGATTTTTAATATTTCTTATTCAATTCCTTCTGTAGTTTTGTATTTTTTTCAAATTTATTATACGATCCATGTACATAAGTATCAGCGATACAAAATCAGTCTATACATGAACATAAAGAGTAAAATTTGTGCTTTATGATTGATTGCAATATCTTTGATATAGAAGTCTTACAATTATATAATGCACTGTACAGTTTATTTAGTTTAATTTACTGCTTTACTGACTTAAAATTTCGTTACATTTTTTATTCACACATTCACACTTTAATTAAATTGTAATGTTCTAATTATTATTTTTTTGAAAAATAAAATTTTATAAAAACTCTACTCGGTTCTTTAAACACATTTAATTAAACAACCATAATTCCCCTCACATATATACAATTTTAAACTGATCGCTTTAACGCTTCTTATCGCTCAACAATCGATTTCTTCCGACATTAGGATTAGTGAAACCAACCTTCACTCGCATTTATGATAATACGCAACAAATCCTCCGTTTTCAATTCACCATCCACTTGACATGATAATTATAAAATTGATAAACAAGATTGAAATCTGTCGTGGAATTAAATTAAAGTAAGTCACTGTTGGGGTGATGATGTCGTCGAAGTTGCCCATTTCCCGTACCTGCTGCCACACCGACATTTCGGGTTTCCCGCTTACTGCTTCCCAAATTCCCACGGGGCCCAACCATCGTGGCCCAACCGATGTGTTTGATGAAGTGCAAACGCATTATCAACGCTACCGCGAACAGCCTTTTTTCCTGTTGTTAATCTTTCGTTTCGTGCAGTTTTACTGTCATGCGAATTGTTCTGTGTCAATTGTTGGTGGCCATCGAGAGTGTACCGTACCCTTTTCTTTCTATACCGAACGGGTCACAGTGAAAGTGAGGTTCTCTTGGTGAGGGAATCAGCCTTTTCCTTCCCATCCTTACTGCGGCACAACGCCACCAAAACGACCGATTAGATACGCGTTGTACAAATAGACACCATATGATCAAGTTGCTTACCGGTTTACCCCGTTTAGGGACGTTTGGGAGTTAGCGGTTCATTGCGCGCCAAGAAAAAGGAGGGGACCGGACAACAAACGGAACCGGGGTGTTAGTTTGTCAATGAATAATAATAATCACCCTCATCAGCATCAGTCCACCCCTCCTTAGGTGCTGACCTTAATCTGCGAAATGTTCTACCGAGAAGGGGTCGATCGATTTGTGTCCGGCAACAGTACGGACGTACCGTTCGGACGTAATAGTTGGCAGGTTGTTGCGTAACGTTTACCGTGACAAACAACGACTTAACAGCTTCACTGACGGATGGGTATGAAAGGGATTCTACGGAATTCTCCAAGGTATAGGAGAGAATTAATTTCGCTGTAAAGGCCACCAACATCATCCAGATGGTTTTTTGAGAGCTGTGTTGCTGAACCGCATGGTGAGAGAGGGAATTTATTCGAGTAATGGCTGCTTAAAGTTTATCTACCATAACGGAAGGATACTTTAGTGAACATATCAGCTTAAAAGATATTTTAAATTTGGGTTTCGCTTCTCTCAAACGTGTTGATTTGGTCTTATATTATACCTCAATTATTCCTCGCAACTAATGATTGTTTAGCTTCTAATGATAACATTCAACATCTTAGCCCTTCGACTGTTACTTGAACAGATTTCGTTCGTCTCAGTCACTCAGTTACTCCGTGTGATGTACTATTTTTTAAACAATCTCTGGTATTCGTTATTAGGTAAACTAATAGTGCTTGTCATAATTTTATCGTTAGTTTCAAACCCGATGTTCAGGGATCACCTTCAGGGATCGTCTGGAGAGAGTCTTCTTTACCGAACTGACTCAAATACGAGTTCTTTAAATACGAGAGCATTAACGCTCATGAGTTTAGCAGATATAAGTAATGAGTCATCTAAGTACAAATATGATCTCAGAAGATTCTACCTTCTGGCCTCGAAACTTTATAGAAGTCAGACATGCACATCTTGTTGGAATATATGTACCATGAGAGTCTTCTATCGTCTAACATATGCTATTACCGTTGGTCATTCCATCCTTGCAAACAATTTTGTCCAACAGAATTCCAACAGAGATCCTTTTACCCTGGGAATTCTGTTGTAGAGCTTATGTTCTGCCATCTTCTTCAGGATATGTTGAATGATCCAGAACAATGGTAAAAGTGGTTCCGTATCGCAATGAGACAAATCGTTTCTGAAGTATTACAGAAAATATCTTTTGTTTTTTTTTTGTGGCGTAGAATTAACGGAGAGACACTTAAAAACAACACAAAACTCCCAAATGTCCTAAAAGCCCATTTTCCACACGAATATTCTCAACTTTAACTATTAGACGCCATTATAATGTCCCAGTGTCTATAATGTCCCAGTATCTCTTTCCCCATATGAAGATTTCCAGTAGCTCCCACACACCGACCGAGTATTTTCGTGGCAATTCAATCACACCCGAACCAGATAATAATGTACCACCGAAAGCAGGGAGGATTAGTTAATTGAATTTTATCCTCTCCTTTGTGCGGCCGTATCTTCGCACACACACACACACGGCTGTATGGGCACATTTGTCCGAATCCTATGCTCAATTGATTCAAGCAGCTCCGGTCGAAGTTGGTGACGGGAACGGGACGTTCTTCGCGTCTCGTCCTTGTTTGCGGTACGATTCATCCGCAACAGTAACAACATGTCGATATTAATAACATAATGATAATCTATCGACACACACAAGCCCACAAGTGCAGGAGGCTGAGGGAACAGTTGTTAAGGGGCGCTATGCGTCCCTCACTCACTTAGGATTTGTTGTTGGGAAGTTTCCGATACTTCGGACCATCGATTAGCGAAAGTTCGGTCACTTTTCCACGGTGCCGTGCCACGGACAGTTAGCTACATCGTATGTCTATTAATTAGATTTCATGTCCCTCGCCTTTACGGTGTGGTCAATTGTGTGTTAAACGGCGGTTAGTGATTTAATTGAATTTTGCTCCACTCCAAACAAATGAAGCTAGGCGTGTCTGTCTGTACGAATGCTTTGATTTTGGACGTTAAAATGATTTCCAAAGAATTGCGCGATTTAAAAATTCCCATTTGCGTAATAATCTTCCCGAATAATTCTCACCAACTCCTTTCCCGCACCTAAAGTTACTGTAGCAACAGTTCCATCAAATCATTCAATTTACTAAACGATTTTTTACAATCAATTTGTTTCGTTTTCTTCTTCTCTCTTTCTCTTTCCATCTCTCTTTTCTTCTTCCATTTTTTGGATTCACCTCCCCGCTTAAATGGTTCTTCCTTCCGCAGGTGTGGTTTCAGAACCGGCGAGCCAAATGGCGCAAGACTGAAAAGTGCTGGGGCCGCAGCACGATCATGGCCGAGTACGGGCTGTACGGGGCGATGGTTCGCCATTCGCTGCCGCTGCCGGAAACGATCCTCAAGTCGGCGAAAGAGAACGAAACCGTCGCGCCGTGGCTGCTAGGTATGCATCGGCCGTCGGCCGCGTTACCAACGGCGGACGAGACGCACGAACCGGGCGGTACCAACGGCATGCTCGACTACTATCGCAACTACACCAGCCCTACTGACATTAACTTGTCCGTATCCGTTTCGTCTTCAGGCATGCACAAGAAGTCGCTCGAGGCGGCCGAAACGCTCAAAAACTCCGAAGATAACAGTGACCGTGAAGAGACACGGACGGAGTCGAGCGAAACGAGCGGCGGGTCGGGGCCCGCCCTTCACTGCACCCTCGGCTCCTCGCCCCTCAAATCGCCGACGATCGCGTCCGAAGGTTCCGGGTGCAGCGGTGGTACCGGCAGCAGAGGTGACTGTGGCGGTGGAGGTGGAGAGGGAGGTGGTGGAGGAGGGGCGGGAGGAGGGAACGTTTCGGCGCTGAATGGGAAGCACGCGAACTCCTCGGCAAGGGCGGCAATGGCGAAGATGTCACGGTACGGGCTTGGGTCACCACCGCCCACCGGCGGCCGGCCACATTCACCCTCCGTTACACCGCCGGCCTCGGTACATCCGCATCATCCACCACCTGCACACCCGTCCTCGTTGGCCGCCCACCCGCTAGCCCATCCGGTGGCGAGCGGACACTCCACGGTTCAACCGACGACGGCAGCGAGCACCGGCAGTGCGATCAAGCTGCAACCCCGATCACCACCCCTGGGGACGTCTCTTGCCGGTGGTGGTGGTGGTGGTGGTGGTGGTGGTGGCGGTGGTTCGACCGGTGCGTCCGGCGCCGGCGATCACCTGTCACCCGTGGGACATGGGCACGGGCCGCACCATGCGGGAGGCATTCCGCCCGGACTCCCCGACGGTGGTGGCGTTGGGGGTGGAACGGCCGACTTCCTGCACGCGGCCACCAACAACAACTATCACCCCGAAAACGACCACGAAGCGTTTAGGTGGGTTGACTACAAGGATCCAGTCGCGTTCATACGGTGATTTTACATTTCTTTGCTATTAACTATTGACCAAATGCACCAAATGTTTTCTTACAACTCTTTCTATCTATCCTTGTTTAGTTATTTTTTAATTTTTGCTAAGTAACACAGTGCGTAACATAATTATACGACCACTTACGAAAATGGTGTTTTATTTGCGACAACGTATAAACTTTTTATGGCGGTTGTGTTCTATAAAAGCCTGCAGGAAAATATATTTTTAATTTTTATCTACAGATGTTTATGAATGTTTAACTACCATGTAAAGTATATTTATTTTCTGTATCTTAAACATATGTTGGATTACAACTATAAAAGTGTATTATTTGTGAAGTTGTTCAAAAATGAATGTAACTTAAAAGTATATCGCATAATTGGATTATATGTTTTAATAAGATTAATTTTTTTATAGTAAATTTTACATAAAAAATCTGCTCATTCAGTCTGAGCCAAATTCTAATGACTGTTTGACGTAATGACCAACGTAATGACTTTTGTTGTTCATTACGAATTTACAGTAAGGAGCTAGCTCGATTGATTCCGTAAAAGAAGTGCAAATGAACATTTTACGCGAGCCCCTGGGCTCAATAACTTCACAAAACTTTATTTCCACCATACTTATTATCTTTATTTTCTATTCTTAAAAAACAAGTGGTCGTATTGTTGTGTTACTGTCTGTGTCTAGTACCTAATGAGTTTGCATTGATATTCTCTCGTTTTATATATCTATTTTTCATTCAGTAGTTCTTGTTGGTTTATTAACCAACTTATTGCTCGATTTTTTTTATTTTCATTATTTTATTTCCATCTTTACTTACCTAAACATATTAGCAACGAAATGTTTCTAACAGTCTGTCTCTCTGTGTGCTCTCTCCGTCTCCCACAGGAACAACTCAATCGCTTGCCTACGAGCGAAAGCACAGGAACACCAGGCCCGGTTGCTCAACAGTGGGCTCCTGTTGCAGGTCCGCTCGCTCGCCGGTCTCCAAACGCATCCGGCCTTCGACGGTAGTTCCGTGCCGTCTTTGGCCTCCCCGTACGATGGCACCTGTTCGGTGGCAGCCCACGCAGCCCTACACGCCCAGCAGCAACGTACACCGCCTCCATTACCACCGCAATCGTCACTCGACGGGACCCTTTCGTCCGCGACCCTGCTCGAAATCGATCGGCAGCGGGCCGAAGCGAACAGCAGCAACGGATCGGCAATCTCCGTAAAAGGTGCCAGCAGCAGTCCGAACGTCAGCACTTTTTGACAGCATTTATAAGCTGCTCACGACCCATCTCCATCGTCCACTAGTTTGGGACAACGGACATCACCCCACGCACACACACACACACACACTCGAACTAATCACATCTCCTTCGCAACGGCTCATCAGATTTGTGTGAAATCAATAAGAAAACAAACAAGTACAACGAATCGAAACGAATCGATCATTATTTAGGATGTATTTAAAAAAAAATTGAAACCAAAGAAGGGCAATCGAACAAGCGCCGGGATGTTGGGAAGAACTGGAACTGCCTAGCGTAGTGGAGTATATTCGCGTGGCATTGAATACTGCCTCTTCGCCGAGAGGTGCTGTAGTAGGACAATTTGCCCGAGGTACTCGGTGTAGGATCGAACACTCCGTGTTACTAAACTATTGTTTTACTTTTCGTTCGTATCGTGACGTTAATGGAGACGGTTGCACCCTGCTGATCGACGGATGCAACAGAAAACACGCAAAAACAAAGGGAATACACTATTGTACATACACAGCTATACATTGCGTTTACACAGCCTGTAAAACACACGTATATTTTTCTTCCTCTTTTACGTGCAATTCTTCTGAAATGAGCCTAAAATCTTAACTAAATGGAACGAGCAAAGCGTCGCGGCGCGCCTTTGCCGTGCACACAAATGAAGTAAAAACTTATATATATATATCGTAGGTGATACAGTAAATACGTAAATGTGCGTGTCTGGAGGGAGAAAAAGAAACGTTGGCTAGAATATATATACATTTAAGCAAAAAGGAGAACACACTGATGCACAAGCAGACAGGATCATTCTTAACGTGATCGTACCATCGGGATAGACAGATATGCTTGTACATAGAGAATGAAGCAAGAAACTAATTTATTGCAATCCCCAAATGGTAAAAGTCGTTGAAGAAGGAATGCGCAACTGCTTTGGTAATTATTAAAACCGACACGGTACGGACTCACAGGCGATTGAAATGCAGAAGCTGTTCAAACGGCCATACATTAGATAAGCACAATCAAACGATTCAGTAACAGAACGAATAAACAATCAAATTGCAACCCCCGGCGTGGCGAAACGGCAGATGGAACACCCCCAACAACTTGTAATAGATAGGAATTCACGAATGCGTGAATGTATTTACTAAGTTCGAAGCTGTTTGTTCAATTTTTGGCATTTTTGGCACCCACACAACTGGGCACGTGTGCTCGTTTTAAATAGCAGCATAAAAAGCAGCTTTTTTTTCTGAACAAAACTCGTACAACGTTCCGTACCCAAACGCACAAACACTTCATGCTTGAAGGTGGTAAATCTTTGGAAACGCATTCTACTGCCTGCAAAAACACGAATGAAAGCGAACGTACAGCGGGTGAGTGTTAGAAAAGTTACTTGAAAGGAAAATAAAACGAATGGAAAAACCGAGTAAAAGCAAACAAATAAACAAATGTATCATGTGAACATTTAAAACATTGCACGCGTTGGAATGGATGGATACGTGAAATGCGAAGGAATGGAAAGAAATTATAGATCTGCATGCATTTTAAGGTAAGTATCGTGTGTGTGTGTGTATATTGCCCACTTTCAAGTTACAATTGTTTTCTATCAATTGTTAAAGCGTAAAACAGCTCGAAACACGTTAAATAAAGAGTATAAAACACGACATTAGTTAAGCGTTATTTCCTATTTTTGCATACACGCCAGTGCCATCTAGCGGTAGGTAGTGCAAGCACATTGGTTGTCTCACTACCTCACCCAAAATATCTCACCATCTCAGCTGTCAAATTTGTCACACGGGTGTACGAGAGAGTGTGTGTGTGTTTATTTGTTTATTTTCTTATCCAAGCTCAGCTATTTCTTCTCACACAGTGTTGTTGCTTTTTCTCTGCACTGTTTTCTAGTGAAATTCTTGAAATTTCAATCAAAATTCGACATATTTCCATCGCAATCGGTATGTGTAGCTTGTTGGTGACAGTGTGACTTGTGGAATATCAATTCTACAGGGATTCGGCGACGGAAAATCCCATTCCGGTGCATCGTTGCTCGTACCAGCTTACGAATCTCACCAGCTGTTACTTCTTTCCTTCCCGCATCACAGCAGAAATCAAAGTGTGATCCTATAAGCCGTGGTGTAAGTTTTCGATGTGAAAGCATGTCCTCGTCACCATCCGGTCTAGAGGACGGTGTGAAACTGCTGGGAACGGTGCAGCGATGTGAAAGTGCGAGGAAATCACTCGCAGGCACGTTCGGTGGTGCCGGGACAAGCAAAATGATCGAAATGCAACCAGCGGAACTGTCCGAAACGGAGGACAACTCGTACATGTACTTCCGGCAGGAGGGTTTGTTTGCAAACAGTTTTCCGAAAATGAAGGAAATCCGCCGCATGGGTAAACTGTGCGACGTTACATTGAAGGTGTGTGTGTGTGTTTTATATTCCGTTTGCAGTAATAGAAGGAAAGGTTTTGAAAATATCCTTTTTCCATTTCAGGTGGATTCTCACTCATTTTCGGCGCATCGTATCGTGCTGGCCGCAACTATTCCGTATTTCTATGCAATGTTTACCCACAACATGGCAGAGAGCAGAATTAAAGAAATCACGATGAAGGAAATCGAGCCAATGTAAGGAGCAGGATGCACCGTGAAGCAAATTCCTAAAACTATCAAGATGTGTAACGAATTATACGCTTACCTTGCAGGGCACTGGAAAGTTTGATCAACTTCGCCTACAGTGGTCTAGTCAAAATCGATACCCAGAACGTGCAGAGTCTCATGGTTGGTGCATCGTTTCTGCAGCTGAACGAAGTACGGGATGCGTGTGCAAAGTTTCTCAAGCGCAAGTATGTTATTATTTACTAATATTTCGTATCCTTTGTGGTCATTAATATCTCCCTTTTATCCATCACCAGATTTCACCCACAAAATGTGCTTGGCATTAGACAGTTTGCCGATACGCTCGGTTGCCCGAAGCTGATCGTGTCCGCCGATCGGTACATACATCAGCACTTCTCCAAGGTAGCGAACGGGGACGAATTCGTCGCGTTGAGCTACAACGAGCTGATCGACGTAATAGGTCGCGACGAGCTAAATGTGAAGAGCGAAGAGTGCATTTTTGAAGCGTGCATGCGCTGGGTCAAGCACGATCAGGACGTACGCTCCGAATATCTGCCCCTGATACTGGCCAACATTCGATTGCCGCTGCTTTCGCCCCAATTTCTTGCGGACAACGTTGCAACAGAAGAGTTAATCAAGACGTCACACAAATGTCGTGATCTGCTGGATGAGGCACGCGATTTTCACCTAATGCCAGAACGGAGGGCACTCGTGTCTACAACAAGGACTCGGCCGCGATGCTTCGATTTTGTCGTTGGCTTAATCTTTGCCGTCGGTGGACTGACGAAGAATGGTGAATCGGTTAGCACGGTAGAGATCTACAATCCGGCAACGAAGGAGTGGAGCATGGGCGAAGCAATGACGATGCTACGGTCACGCGTTGGTGTTGCCGTTACCAATGGGAAGCTGTACGCATTCGGTGGATTCAACGGCGCGGAACGGCTATCGACGGTGGAAATTTACGATCCACGCCAGCACCGATGGTCCCAGGGAACGGCAATGCGTTGCAAACGGAGCGCGGTTGGTGTGGCCGCGCTGGAAGATTATGTGTACGTTTGCGGTGGGTATGATGGTGTGACTAGTCTTAGCACGGTGGAACGATACTGTCCGCGAACGGACGTCTGGAGTACGGTAGCACCGATGATGAAGTACCGTTCGGCCGGTGGTGTTGCCGCACTCGGGGGCTACGTGTATGCGCTCGGTGGTCACGATGGGCTCTCCATTTTCGATACCGTAGAGCGGTACGATCCGTTCACCGACACGTGGACGAAGGTGATATCGATGCTGAACCGACGGTGTCGGCTTGGGGTGGCCACCCTCGGCAACAAGCTGTATGCTTGCGGTGGCTACGATGGCAACTCATTCCTACGCTCGGTTGAAGTTTACGATCCGGTTAAGAACAGCTGGTCGCTCATTGCACCGATGAACGTGAAGCGAAGCCGTGTAGCTTTGGCCGCCAACATGGGCAAACTGTGGGCCATCGGAGGGTACGACGGCGAGTCAAATCTATCCACCGTCGAGGTGTACGATCCAAAAACCAACACCTGGACGTTTGTGGCACCGATGAAACATCACGGTGGTGGCGTTGGATGTGGTGTCATACCAACACCGTTCCAGGACTAAGCAGCTGGGTCCCTAGTTTCATGCTGGTTTAAATGTTTGAATGTAATGTATCGCTGCCAAGCAGCTCACGCACCTTGCACTACCAAACACACGGCTGTCCCGCCCATAGATCTTCTATTCGGAACTGCAAGGCTTAAGCTACCTCTTCCTTCATCTGTCAAACATCCTTTCGGTAACCTGCTGCAGGGCAAGATTTCATCCTATAACACGTTGTTTAGGACCGGTAGCGTAATTACAATTAGGATCTCTTATTAGTAACTCGTAAAATTCGTCGTCGTGTGCAAATTTCAGGGGAACATAGCTAATAGTGGAGTTAAATATATCTTTAATGTGTTAATGTGACACGGAAACGCTAACCGCAGGAAGGCTCGCCTGGGAAGCAATTGACGACGACGATCTCGAGGTAGTAGAGGGGAGTTTTGCTACCTTGGTACGATCGTGGCTTTGGACAGCAATGGGTGATCGTATCTATTATGGGCTCCACAAACTCCTACGATCCAGAAGATTCCAACAAGACACAAAATGCAACAGATATCGCATCTCCGTTAGTTCTCTATGACCATAAGTCTTGAACGATACCGGCGGAAGACGTCCAAACTCTGACCATTTCAGTGCGGGGTTTCGGATTTTCTTTGGCGATATTTGTGAGCGGCGCTTGTGAAGAAGGAGAATGAACCAAGAGCTGCGCTCCAAAGTGCTTTTCGGTGGAGCTGACATCCTTAAGGTGGTAAAGACAGGAAGGATACGATGGTTGGGACACGTGATGAGAATGCCGGGTTCATACCTTATCTGGAAGTTGCTCGTCAGCGACCGCTTTGCACGAGGTGTAGAGGAGCACATCAAGCTCGTTGGTTGGATCATGAGGAAGAAATTAATCAATCGGATATGGATGCTGCCCTGGGCCGAGTTTTCTGGAAGCGGATTGGCGATTTGACCATTTCAGCAAGATATGCTCAACTTAAAGCGTTGAAAAACGTGTTAACGAATACACCGCTGATACTATTTCGGAGGGTTTAAGATCCAATCATATCGGATGGTTCCGATATTTTACGATATCCTACACACAAGAATAGCTCAATCATGCACGCCTAATATTTTATTCTGGTTTCGAATATTATTGCACTAGCTGTGTCCAATAAATCTATGTACACCGTTAAATAAATGTTGTAAGTTGGACTGATCGTTCCAGTTGTGTCTACATTATTCATCACAAGATTCATTAAAAAAATCCAAATTCGTTGTACTGCGTTAAGATGTCTATAGTAATAATAACGTCGCAGAAAATATTGTTTTAGTACGTTAAAACATTGCTGAAAACAGAACAAATAAATGTTTACAAACAAAGTCAAAAAGGTGATTATTACTTACAAACATCCGAACCAAGAATTGTGATAATTAATCCAAATGCTATGGTGATTCCCCCCCTACGAAATCTTATCGGACATTTAACATATATGTACAAAGGCAAGAAACGAAGGGAGTCTTTTGTTTAAGTTAACTGCAAAAATGCTGCTGCCTTTATTAATTAGTACAGTTAGCTGCGCTCTACTCGGGGGTTTTACCATTCTTTATAGCACGAAAAAAAGGAGAAAAAAAAACAAAACATGATATAGTTTGGGAGAACCGTAGGTTCTCGGATAAAGGAACGCAACTGTGCCACGGTTTGATGTGATCGTCACTAAACTAATAACAGCAATTTATAATACAGAAGAAACTACTACACAGTACACAGCAAGATACGATCGGGCGCGAGATATTGTGACGCGATGGCGACGCTTTATATCACATACGGTTTATACGTCCAAACATTGAATAGAGGATACTGGGGAAGAGATGGAACGAGTGCCGGATGGAAAAACTCAAGGAAATCGTGTGACGTTGCCCGGGTGGTTGTCGACGCGATGCTTATCAACTTTTCACCTTCCGTTCAATGATGATCTCATCGCCGGAGCGTATGTTGTAACTGTACAGTACCTTGTGCGGGTACTTCATCTCCTCCAGACCTTGCAGGTCGCGGAAATCTTGATCGACGTAGTACAGTCGCATCCGGGCGGCTGGTACTTCGAATATCCTTTCCAAGCGTGATTTCAAATCACTTACCGTTCTGGTGGGACCGAAAATGCAAAAAAAACGAACACGTTCAATAAAAAGATTTGCTTGAATGTTAATGAACCGGTACGTCATACGCTTACCTATTCACATCCACCGTTCGCTCGATCGCTTGGTCTTCGAATGTGAAGCGCACCTTTACCTTCCTTTCGGGACGCAGGTCAATGTTAACGAGCGGATCCAGCTGTCCATGCACACCAATCAGCTCGTAGTACCGGCGTGGCCGTTCCGCGTCCGGTTTATCTAGATAGTGGCGAATGAAGGAACGTTCGGCATCCTCCCGTTCGACGGCACCGATTGTGTCACCACCGTTCAGAATACTGATGTTTGGAAGCCGCGCTATCAAAAGCTGCCGTCGTTCATGCTCCGTCGTCGAGTCCGTCCGTGCCCACAGTGGCCAGTACTATAAGAGCATAGTGAAAAAAAAACAGTTAAAGCAAATAGAACCGAAATGTGGAATGTTTATTTAAACAGAGGGGGAATTCGATAATGTTTACACACCTGGAGCCGAACATTGCACAGTGCGGGAAACTCTGCCAACCGATCGATATCTTCCCATGAGTCAATTTTAGCATTGCTCAGGTTTAGCAGTTTCAGTTGTCTGTAAAGAGAAACCCAACGGAACATATATGAATGCCATTGAAGACGTGTTGTAACTATCAGGAAATTTATAATTGACTTACTGAAAATATTTATGACTTTCTTCGTCATTTTCGTTGCCTTGCGGATCTGTAGGTTTAAGTGATCTGTAAAGATATCCATAAAATATGAGCAATTAGGCAGGCGGAAATAAAAGTGAAAGGAACTTCTAGAAGGACACGATCGATTCTCTTGCACCACATCAATTCTAGAACATTTATGTCAACGTAGCAAACTAATTGAGTTACATCATGAATAACAAATGAAGAATTATCATCAATCAACACTCAGAAGAAAGTGATTGCCTCACGTCGTGCTTCCAAAAAAACGGCCCCTCACCCGCATCACGAATCCGCCGCATCGTGAATTATCATTGACCAACTTCAATGTCAAACATCTAACACACAACCCGCCACGCGGACAAGCGTATCGGTAAAGGGTACAATGAATTGCAACCTCTTCGCTTCATCACGCAACCACCCCAACAAAGGGGGATGACCCCCTTTCCAAAATGCTACCACTTTATTCCGCTTCGGATGATTCATTTTTTGCTAAGGGCAAACGGACCATCGGAGTCGGGCCAATTTTTATCATTTTTATGACCATCGAAAATGACACGCACAAATCGTCTGGTGTGGCGGCGTAGTGTGTGCAACGCGGATACGTGGAGACAAAAATGGAGCAAAACAGCACAGAAACTTTAAGCTTGAATTATTGTTTAAATTGATCGCAACGTTACGTCACCGGCACAATAGGTGCCATTGTTTATGTCAATTTTAAGCGTCAACAGTGGCACTAAGTAGCTGTGTTTGTGAATTACTATCATGTGGTTTTGGTGGAATTTGTAGCTTTCGTTTAGTTGGTTAGTAACGAAAATAGAGAAATAATCGTCTAATAGCAATCATTTGTTATTTCATTACCTAGTTAGCAAACAATTTTTGGAAGTACAATTTATGAAAGATAATACAATTTAAATTCAATGTTTGTTCTCTCACTTCGGACAATTAATGGGAGATATACGTTCCAAAATGCAGTTCTGAACTTCAGAAATATCTGGTAATAATTTCAATTAAATTAACAGGCAAACAACAAAGTTGTACCCAAAAAAAAATGCCGAAATGTCTATTCTTTCCGCTTCTAAATGTGTATATCACCTCTTGATTGCTTCAAAACAAAATAAGTACAAAAATATTCATATTGCAAAATATAATGCGCACAAATATGTACTGTAAACATCTATACTCCTACTGAGCATCGTTATCAACAACCTTATCAGTACTCTGGATCACAACACTTAGCTTCGCACCTATGTTATCAGATGGAACCGTTCCTACCATGCAAAACAAAACAAAGAACTTAAGGGGATCGTACACATTGGCAACACGAAATTGGCGTTTTATAGTTTAAAAAATTCATTGAAGTTTCCGTTATATCGTCAACTTAACCCTAAATTCATTCGACATGCCTTTTCGGAGTAACGAAAGGCGAAAAGTGAAGCGCGAATTTTCGAACCAACCATGTCGGAGTTGGCCGACAGTAAAATTCGAACATATTTCGTCTAATTTGTATCTATTGTCATAAGTAGCTTTTGTTGTTTTTGTCGTAAAAATTCAGCTGGTTACTAGATTTAATGTCAATTTTTGCGTACGAAAACCTGTTTTTTCAAACCATTATCAATTTTTCATTTTGCTACATACTGCAACAAACCTACGTATGATGTCAGGAATTTTTTGGCAAGTTAAGGAAAAAAGTATAGGTTTAATATAAAAAGTATAGGTATTTAAATATTTACGTATATTTAAAAGTATAGGTATAGGTCTAGATTGTTTCCAGAGCTTTCAAAATGAGCCGAAATACTGTAGAACGAACTTATGAACTCCAATGTTACCAACCACTAAGAGTTATCCTTTAAATTATCCCGAGATTCAACTTTTTACCGGTCGCTACAGTGAACAACATCGGAGCTACAGAGCAGTGAACAATATCGGAGCTCCACTTTTTTCCTACTTACCTTAACGGGCAATCTGCTAGCACCAACGCTTCCAGCTGTGGAAATACTCGCCCGATGCGACAAATTTCACCCCACTCGGAAATGTAGTTCCCGGTCAGATGTAGCTTCCGTACGCCACCGTGCGGATCGGTTTGCAATGGCGGTGGTTCCACAGCGGCCGGGTCCGATTTGTTCTGCCCGGTTAGGTGCGACGTGGACGAAGAACAGGAGCAGCCGGACATGGTGTCCTCCTCCGTTTGACTAGTGGCTGTTTCGTCCTTGGTATTGTTATTGCCGGTAGCATCTGTGCGTTGTCCACCACCGGCATCACTGCGCCCAGTGTCGGACGGTTGTCCCTTCGGATTGACTGTGTCGATCAGCACATGTGTATACTCGTTTAGGCTAAGATGTAACTCCTCAAGTGCGGGCAGCAAACGTAACAGCTTCTCAACGCTGCACCATTCCAGCTTGGTGTTGTTTAGCACAAGGTTCCGAAGGTGGTCCATCTTCGTGACGGGTGGCTTCTGGATCGGGCCGGTCAGATGATTGAGGCTCAGGTTCACAAACTCTACACGTGGCATGTGTGACAGGATGACGAATACCTGCAAGAATGTATGCAGAACAAACACTTTAGCGTAAATCTATTTGCTCCCACCACAACAATTCCAACCTACCTCGTTCCAGTTGTTTAGCTTGTTCTGTGCCAAATCGAGTTCCTTCACGATGCGACATTTTTTCTTCAAATCTTCTGGCTCCCCAGCACGATCGATATTGCAATCGTTCAGTATAAGTAACTGTGGAGTGCTGCAACAAAAAAAAGACAAATAAATGAATAGTTATTCCCATCATCATCATCATCTTCGTCTTCATGTCCACCATGAAGCGCATCACACAAAGAGAACATTGTACGCAGCAGAAGACTCGGAGTGCAAAACGTGCAAAAACTGAGCTTATGATGGCTTTACACCCACCCAACGGCAAATCCACCCAAAACCCGGGGGCGTGAGGATTATGGCACGTTTGACCACGATCAAACGCTGTACGGTGGTGGTTAATTATAGTTCATTTCTGCCAGATGATTATCATTCAGACACGGGGCAAGGTTAAAACGCAATTTAATTTAGAAATATCAAATCAACTTTTCGCAACACCTTACCGATCATCTCGCGGCCTTGCAGTTTATGTATTGTTGAATCTGTTTCTAATTATCTTATCTCTCTACGGAATGGAATAGCAATCGCATTAAGCTATTTATAAACGAGTTAACAAATTAACAGCTTTTTCTCGTTTTTATGTATCTGGTCAATGTTTCAGTCTACAAGTAAGATTCCAGAAAGTTTTATACGCGGTAGCCTGTTGGATGGACATCTGTTAGTAACATTATTTAATTTATTAAAGAGGAGGAGATTTATTCAGCGTTACTGATTTTTGCTAGCGAAATCATCGTATCATCATCGTTTCCAGATAAAAAATCATATTTTGTTGCAATACTTCCACCACAACTTTTACTTTTAATTATGAAAAAGTTTAGCGCAGGCCTGTCGGTAGTTTTGGGAAATTTAAGAATAACATGATAAACTTTTACATTGATGAAAAACATACCAGTGTTGGGTAAAGCTGATTCAGATTCATCAATCTTTGAGGTTCATGAATAATGTGAGAGTCGACTCATGATTTACAGAACTCTTCACAGAAGATTCGTATGATTCATGCGAAATTCGACTACTATTTGTTACGATTAATGCAGGGCACTCTTGCCGGAATATGTATTTTTTTGTTAAAATAATCACAAAAACAAGAATCCTATCGAATCTCTGAACATAATGAATGAATCTAAATCTATATTCCAACGATGAATTATTTAATTATTATTTGCTTTATCAATGATGAATGACCACCAAATTAGTTTGTCCCGACCATCCCTCCCCCTCAAACTTTCCTTCCCCCCTTGGACATCGGTTGCCAAACTACCATTTACCCTTAGGAACTTCAAAGGGCTTGATCGATCACTGCTCTGAGAACTCATGAACCTAAATGAATCTCATTAGAGTTGAATCCTGATTTGAATGACTCCTCGCTAAATATTCATATAAATGATTTTTCTGGATTCTGGAAATTAATATGTAAAAATTGCATCAATATTTAAACTAATTAATATTTAAGCTAGTTTACTAAAGATACCGTAAAGATACCGGTTGTTCGCCGTCAGTAAGAAAGATATGGCCAAGTGAGCATTGCATAAATTTGCCTTTCGACTTCCTTGTACCAAATATGGAAAACGTTATTACAACCAGGTTTTAATAGTAAAGCCGATGTGAATGTTTAGTAACTTTGTCGCATAATGTAAGCTCATGGGAAATTTTCAACTATCCAGAAGTTTTATATTCATTCATTTCTATTTTTTTTAGAATCAAACAAAACTCCCCGATGCGCTATCAGGTGTAAACACACACTGTTTTTTGCCATTCGTCGTTGTTTTAAAGCACAATGACCACCGATCGTAGCCGTGTAGTCTGCATCGACTTACCTTTGTCTCGGGGGCAGCTTCGGAACAAAGATAGACACCAGAACTTCCTCCTCCACGTGTTCTTCCTTCTCGTCCGGCTCCATGCCGTACTTCTCCTCCAGCGCTTCCAGCAGCGTAGGCATTTTGGGGGGAGGGCAGGAACTGGCTAAACGTTACGTTACTTCGTTCTGCAAACGCGATATAACTTCCGGCTGGACAGTAGTATTATTACAACTCACAAGCACACACGCTTCCAGCTAACCTAATCACGTACTGCAACACTATTGATCTGCGCGTATCGCGTGGGAGAGAAGAAACAAAACGGTTTAAAACGTGACCGTAAGAGCAGCCACAAGGAGTGGAATAATTTAAATAAAATTGCACTACAAAACGATAAAGAAAATCACGTTCCAACTGCTGCAGACACTCGTTTCGACTCCGTCGAATCCGATTTTATTCGGACGGCGTGTGCACAAACCAGGGTGGATGAGGGCTTTGTTTACGTTCTATACGCTCGAACACCGATCGACACAACGCACTCACACACTTTCCTTCTCGAAACCATTTTCACTCGCTTGCGCGGCGATGATCTGAGGGTGGTTGGTTTTGTTACCACCGTTACTCGTTTTCTTCTCGCTTTGCTCTCGTTTACCTCACTTGCATTGTGTGCCGTAGGGTGGTGCACCACCGTAGCACCAATTTGCTCCGTAACGTGTGCGCTTATTTACTATTTAAAACCATTATTATACAACACCATGCAGCCGGCCCCAAGAGTAGGACAATCGAAAAAAAAAAACACACAGAAACAGCACAAAACACACGACTAATGTGAAAATAATAAAAACAATAATAATGACGCATAGCATAGCAACGTGGCTGTGGTAGTGGGTGGGGGATGATGCTATGGATGCTTCACAACCAACACCACTACATAGAACAATCGCTCCAATACAGTACGCACACTATCGTACAATGCACGCACGTCTACTCAAAGTGGTTTTTTACGCTATGGTCGCGAATCAGCTGTTCTTGGTGTTCGTATTTTGGGCACGATACGAACGGGTTGTGGAGAGAGTGGATGAATGGAGGGGTGGAGTAGTAGTAAACCACCACTGGGAGGTGGGGTGCGCTAAACTCCCTTCTCCATTGGCCTTTCAACCACGCCACTTCGCACAAGACACCGCCACAGATCTCGCTTGCTCCATCATCTCCCCTTTCTGCTGCTGTTGCTGACGAAATTGGTACGTCTTGTTGTTGGTGTTGCTTGTAGGTTCGCGAAGGTGAATCACGTAACAAAGAAACGGCGTACGGCGCAATCATTGTTGCAACCCGCACGACCCCCCCCCCCCCCCCCCCCCCCCCGTCCAATCGGCACCCAGTTACTTTTCCTCCTGGCGAGGATGTAACCTTCCTTTGCTGCCTAGTTTTTTTGGGGGAAACTTTTCGCGTGTGCTTAACCTTCCGCTAGTCAAGCCCTTGCGCTGGTTTTTGGAAATCGATCGCAGCATGCTTAGAATGTGTATGCATCATTCCCTCCCTACGTTTTGCAAAATGGCGATCCTGTATTGGTGGGTACCTGCGGGGGTTGTTTTTTTTTTCGTTCCTTCAGGCTATTTCTCTGTAAACTCTGCAAACAGGTTTTCGAACCGTACTTGAATGATTGAATTTACTTTTCGAAACGAAGAATTTCGTCGCCTCCGGGATGGGGCTATATGTGTGGAGTTTTCAGACGGAAGAACACTTTATTTAGTCGCTCCACGACGTATGACGGTTAATTTTGAATTGACGTTGAGCGCCCTCTTCTGATCGGGTACTGATCGCGCGCTGTCTGACCGGGGGCAACACCACTCACACACCAAACATCGAACCGACAATTTTACACCGAAAATATGCTCCCTTTCTGCCCTAGAAAACGAAATGTTTCTCGTTCTTTTTTTTCACACATTTGATGAAGTCAAAAATAAACAGCAAAAGCGATCTAAGCAACTGCGGGGCTGCTTGTTCAATGTCAACATGTTAATTTACGTTTTCCCAACCTTTTTTTTCGCGAGAGAGTGTGTGTATTGCTCCACTGCACGCGACCTGTCCGGGTATTTACTATTGCGTGTGTTCACATATTTTCCAATGTCCACCAACAACCCCGTTCTGGACTTTCTCTTTTCGCACGTTTAGAAAAGCCCTCTAATGGGGAAACTCTATTCACGATTCTTTCTACCAGTGTGTGCGTTCGTAATGATATTCCCTTGCACGGGAAGTAATTTAATTGACACTATTTTTTATTCCCACTACTGCCGTACATTATTGTTAACTCTTCGCGCGGACTGGCAGGAAACGAACACGACACGCGCGAGACTTTAACGCGAATGCTCCGTCCCGAGCGGCAACAATTCACTATTGGCCTCTCCCCGTTAGCCGTGTGGCGAGTTTGGCATCAATCTGATGTTGGAGTGGGGATGGACTCGCGCACCCACATTCTACCTCGCTAACTGCACAAAGATGCTCGGTACCGATACAACCATACGGAACCATTCTTTTACAGTGCTTAGAAACGATGCTAATGTTTGTGAGGCTGAGAATGCTTTTATTTTCTTTAGCAGCCAAAAGTCCGATGCGCAATTTGCCTACAACGAATCGCTATATTGTTGGTGCCCTTCCACATAACGCGTTTTAGAACGTATTATTTAAAGGTAGAAGCTATTATTAGCAACATATCTAAAATATCCAACGCACTTGATATTGTCCCTAGACCTTGTGACCTATTTTAAATACACATTCATTTTTTTAATGCCCTTTTCCAAAGATAAATGCTGCACCGAAAATAACACAACTCTCGTTCATCTGGTTTTGTTTACATTTTTCCTTTGACTACCCAAGGTGTACAGAGAAGCCACCTTGTTACAGCGACCTTGTGTCTAGTCAAAATTTGTATGAATCAGTCATTGCGTTTACAGCGTTCGGCTCGAAACTTTACGTAGGACGTGTTTTGAGGTGTGCTGTTGTTGTTGGTATTGTTACTTTGTTATTGTAGGGGCATCCGTGCATTCTCTGCAGCAGGTTTCGGATTATTTCGGCTTTAAATCTCAGCTAAAGAGGTGTCGTGTGCATGTGTGGAGAGGCCGCAAGTTCAGGCTGATGGTATCAAGCTAACGTGTTGAAGAGTTTCTTCGTACACACAGTTTTTGCAACGGGGATACAGTTGTGGTGATAAGGCACTTGCGGTGTTTGTAGCTCGCAGTGCAGTTGTGGTTCTAATTAATCGCTATCAGAGGTTGCTAATCATAAGCATCATGCAGCAGACGGTACTGGCGCTTCTTATTGTATCCGCAGCAGTCATTCCGACATTCGGTGGGCCGGAGGAAAATGAAGGTGTCAAATATGCTGATCGCTGTGAAGCGTGTAAAATCCTGGCCACAGAACTGCAAGCCCGGCTCAGTGAAACGGGACGATCACACGATGTTATCGAACTGGGGTAGGTATTAACAGTTCGGTCTCCCTATTATTGAACCGGAATACATTTAAACCTCCTCTTTCACGTTCACTCGCCCTTCAGGTACTCGGTGGACGATGTGAAGCCCAAAAAACGCACTGAGTACCGGCGTAGCGAACTTCGGTTGCTGGAAACGCTCGAGAACGTTTGTGAGCGAATTCTGCAGTACAACATTCACAAGGAACGGAAAGACAGTACGCGGTTTGCGAAGGGAATGTCACAAACCTTCCAAACGCTGCATGGGCTGGTGGACAAGGGTGTGAAGGTGGATCTTGGTATACCGTACGAACTCTGGGACAAACCATCCGCCGAGATAACGCAAATGAAGACACAATGTGAAACGCTGATCGAAGGATACGAGGATGTCATCGAAAAGTGGTATTTTGAGAAGCAGGAACAAAAACCACTGATCGAGTACCTTTGTGTGGATCATGTGCTGAAAAACAAGAACCATAAATGCTTGTACGAGCAGCTGGAGGATGCGAAAAAGAAGCAAGAGGAGGCGAATGCCAAAGAGGAGCTGTAAAACCATGGAACTCAACTGCGAATATCATTAGCTGTTAATGATGATTACTGCCACACGTTGATTGTCAACTATTTTAATGTGCTGTACGAACAAAATGCGTGAATAAAACGATAATCAAATTAAAATATCGTTTGGACATAAATCGTTTAAACGACGATCGTACTGACCCCACAACTAAAAGGAAATTCGATTTACATCGAACGATTTTTCTAAACTGCAGCACAATTTCGTCGCCAACGGAATCACATTGAACGAAAAATAACGTCAAAATCAACCAACACTGAACGAAAGTCTGAGCAGCGTCCGTCGCCGAACGAAATAAATTCCAACATTGGATACCACTGAACGAAGCAAACGTCAAAAGTGCCCCTTCTTTTGACGAAGCGAAAGAATAAAAGAAAGAATCTATTAATCTTGTCATAAACAAGTTTTGGCCATAAACAAATAGAAAAAAAACGAAAGAAAGAACATTGGAAAGGTGCGCGGAGTGGTTACACTTTTTCGCTCGTTTCATGTATGAAATCGGTTAATTCGGTGCCTTCGGTACGGCGGAAAACGTGCATTAAGCGGCCACACGGCGGCCCCGCGATTCAGTGGCAGTGTGCGTACGGAAAGTGGCCACCGTTTTCCTGTCGAAATCTAACACCGATTCTTGGCCAATTGCTGTGGTGGTGTTGTAGGGCCAGCCATTCGATACGAAGGGGCAGCAAGATGGCGGCCGCCTACTAAGAAAGAAGACACACACAGGCAAAACCGACGACGGCAGAACCCCCGGTTGGGTTTGTTCGGGAACGCATAAAGTGGAACCGTGGTGAAAGTGTATTATTTTCCGCTTTTTCCGGTTTTTCTTTTCTTGTGTCGGGGGTGGCCAGCTTTTCCCCGGATCGTTGTGCACGATTCAGTGTGGTTTTCGTTGTGTGATTGTTTCATTTTTCGGTGTCTTGTGTCGTCGATTATCATACGCGGGGGTGGCGCAGTGTGCTGTAGTGAAGGCGGTGGACGGCAGTGGCAAAGAAAACGTAACGGAACCGGAGCAGCAGTAGTTACGGTTCCTTATCGGGGACATTGGCAAGGATGTGACAATGGAAATGTGCGTATCGTAATGGATGCAACGAGCGGCGGAGCGTATTGGGTAATTAACGCAAGAACACAACAACGCAACCACTCAACAACGCCACCACCAACGGGAACGACAAGGGGGAGAAGAAGGGGGCGAGCGACACGGAGCAATAGGCGGACACCCCGCTGCTGCAGCCAACGCCAACGTGCAACGGGCGACAATTGCAGCGGTGCATTCGGATAGGAATTAAGAACAAAACGGAAGCAAAGAAAGAAAATCCGCGTGCACACACACATACACAGTGACGCACGCTAGCATAAAGGTATGTGCATTCCAAATATCGAACTCGCGACGAAACCCTCGCGAAAAGAAGGGAGCTCATAAGCACCCAATCATAGTAGGCTCTCCATTCCCTTCGGAGTTCTTTCTTTCGTGTGTGTTTTTTGTCAAGGGGTTGCACAAAGCACTCTTACCCCGCTTCATGCCGCCCCACTCCCACACAAACCTACCTATTCCACCCTCGCTCGTTCCTATGCTCGGTCCCCCCTCAGCATTTTCCTTACTCTTGCTTATGCTTATGCTTTCATTTCCACACCCACCCAATCCGCTCCGTGTTCTACACATGCTCTTGACAAACCCATCGCTTTGGCTAATGTTCTGTTTCGATTTTCCGCACGCGCGCGCGTGTGCATAATTTCGCGTATGTGCGCTTGCGTCTGTGTATACACGATATCCTTTGCTAACGAATTTGTGTGTAATTCTTTCTCTTCCCTCACCCATCTACACCCGCATCTTGTGTCCACTCACCATCACTACCACACCACCCCCGCTTCCACTATTATCCCTTCCTATATATCTTTTTTTTTCCTCAACTCATATACCTTTACAGCACGCCACCGTCTGTAAGTGGCTACTTACGCTGAAAGGGCAGAAGAAACCGCAAGAAACAGGGCAAGATTCCGCACGTCGTCTGGAGTAGTGACACGAAAAGTGCGTGTGAGTGTGAGCAAGCGAGAAAAACAATATAGACACACAAAAGAAGCCGCGCAAAACAGGGGGCTCGTCTGTTGTTCTTGCCCTGCCTGCCTGCGCTATCGGTTGCAGCTGAACGGTAGCAGTATGAGTATGCAACTGCTACTACGATTAATATTGCTCCGGTTGGTCGGTGGCATGCTACCGCTGGATGCTGTACTGAAGGGAAAACAACAACCGTCCTCGTCTGTCGGCGGTACCGAACATGGGCACGGCCAACAGCAACAGCACCGTCAGCAACATGGCCACGGTCCGAGTGCGCTGGACGATATCGTCGCCCGGCATAGTCTGCCGAACGGCACCAGCCGCTTCACCCATCTGACGTACGACCCCACCAGGCGCATATTCTATGCCGGGGCCACCAATCGGGTGCTGCAATTGAATGAAAACCTTACGCTGCTACGCGAAGCCATTACCGGTCCCAAGCTGGATTCGGCCCAATGTCATGCGGCCGGCTGTCCGCCCGATGTGCTGGACAGTGTGGAGACGGATAATTACAACAAGGTTCTGCTGTACAACCGGGACGGCGATACGTTGATTGCGTGCGGCAGTGTGCACCAGGGTGCGTGCGAAATTTACTACTTAAGCGGTCGCTTTCCGGATTCGTCGAAACCGATCGAGGTGGCACTGGCGGCCAACGATGAACGGTCCACGACGTACGCATTCATTGGGCCGAGTCGGTATCAGTCGTGGAAGAAGGAGGACATTATGTACGTCGGTACGACGTTTACGAACGTGGGCGATTACCGGCATGATGTGCCCGCTATCTCATCCCGCCGGTTAGACGATTTAACGTACGCGGAATTTTCCATCCAACAGTCGAACATTAACATCGACGTAAAGTATCGCGATCACTTCCTGGTCAACTATCTGTACGGGTTCAACAGCACCGAGTATGCGTATTTTGTGCTGGTACAGAAAAAATCTCACCTAGCGGACGAAGCCGGTTACGTGACACGATTGGCACGTATCTGCGTGAATGATCCCAATTACGATAGCTACACGGAGGTAAGTTCATGTTATTGTAACAGAAATCGAGCCAGAAGTCTCATATCAATTCTATTTTCAGGTCACAATTACTTGCATGGTTAACGGGACGGATTATAATATTCTGCGGGATGCCAAGCTGGCACAAGCGGGTCAAAAATTAAGCAACGACATGGGTATCAAACGGGAAGACTATCTGCTGGTGGCAGTCTTTTCGCCCTCAAAAGAAATTACAGACGAACCGCAAAATCGATCCGCGATCTGTATGTACAGCCTGAAAGACATCGAAGAAGTGTTTAACGAAAACATTCACTGTAAGTATCGTTTTTGGAGATCTTCTCTTTACTCGAACACACTATATTGAATCAAGAATGAAACGAATAAGATAATCACCGTTGTAGCGTTCGTTGTAACCTATCTATTGAGTAACCCTGTAAATAATAACAAACCCTTCACCTCCTCTTGCAGCCTGTTTCAATGGCACAATTAAGGATCGCAATCTCGGCTACATTTCCGGCACGATCAACGATGGCAAGTGTCCGGTTGCTGGATCGTTGGGCAACATTTTTAGCTTCTGTCATGTCGGACTGAAAATTAGCGGAGTTACGCCAGTGATCGCACAGGCTCGGTTTGCGTTCGGTGAAGGAGTTTCGCTTACGTCGATCGCGGTCACCAACATCGGACCGCATACGCTTGCGTTCGTCGGTAGCAACAATGGGTGGATTCGTAAGGTGCTACTGTCCGGACGGGAAGCAGGTGAATACGAGCGGTTGCTGGTGGATGAGGAAGGTTTATCGATCCTACCGGATACGTTGTTTGCCCCCTCGAACGATCATCTTTATGTGCTATCGGAGCGGAAGGTAAGCATAACTGTTGGAGCATAATTTAGATTGAGTGTAACGTTGTTTTTATTTCTAATGATCCTTCTACAGGTGATCAAGATGAAGGTGGAACACTGTGGAACCTTTGGGAATTGTTCCGCCTGTCTGGAATCACGCGATCCATACTGTGGCTGGTGTTCGCTAGAGAAACGCTGTACGGTGCGTACGGCCTGTCAGAAGGATACAAGCGCGGCCCGCTGGCTGTCGATCGGCACCGGGCAGCAGTGTATTGATTTTGAAATGGTAGCACCGGATCGCGTTCCGGTAGGCCAGATGTCAGTCGTCCGGTTAGTGATCAAAACGCTTCCGGAACTCCCGCACAATGCACAGTACCGGTGTGTGTTCGGTAACGCAACACCGATCGATGCAAACGTCACGAAGGAAGGTTTGATATGCACAACACCACCCGTCATCGAACGGCCGGCTATTCCCGACGGGCAGGATCACGTGCTCGTACCGCTGAGTGTTCGTAGCTCCGAGACGAACAAGGATTTTGTGTCGCGTAGCTTCGCGTTCTACGACTGCACCAGTCACGACACGTGCCGGAAGTGTCTGGTGAGCAATTGGGGATGCCACTGGTGCATCTACGATAATAGATGCGCCTTCAACACGACAGCCTGCCGCAATTCGGCCAATATCGTACAGAACGAAGCGTCCTGTCCACGGTTGAAGCAACGAGCCGGTCCAATACTGTTGCCCAATAAGGTCCCGAAAGAAATTCGACTAGAGATTGAAAATCTGCCTCGGCCGCAGAGTGCACACACGGGTTTCCTCTGCACCGTGAACATTGAGGGTGCACACATGGTGCTACCGGCTCGCGTCGAAGCCAACAAATACATTGTGTGCGAGAAGACATTGGTAAGTATTTGATGAAAAAAAAGGTATTTAACAACAGACCATAATGCATTTTTATTCGTTTGTTTACCTTTTCGTGCAGTATTCATACGAAGCGTCCACCAACGAGTACGAAGCAACGGTCGATGTCAATTGGAATCGGAATCACTACATCGATACGGTAACGGTCGTGCTGTACAAATGTGAAATTCTCGGTTCCCATCGAGATCATGCCGACTGCAGCTTGTGTGTGACGCGTGATCCCAAATATCAGTGTACCTGGTGCGGGCAGCAGTGCAGCTACAATGAATCATGCCTCGATGGTGGCGGTTCCATGATGATGCGAGGCCGCGGAGAAGACGGTGGTTGTCCACGACCTCGTATTGATCTGATCAAACCACTAAGCGGTCCGATCGAGGGTGGCACACTGGTCACAATCGAGGGCAGCAATCTCGGCATACGGGAAGAGGACGTACGCGGCCGTATTCACATCGGCGAGGTACCGTGCGAACTGGAACGGTATGAAATCTCGGTCCGTATCGAGTGTCGTACCGGGGCAGTACGTTCGGAAATGTCCGCACCGGTTAAGGTGGGCAACGAGGCGGGCTATACAATGTCGAGCGTGGAGTTCCGGTACCGGGATGTACAGCTGGAAGGCCTCAGTCCAACGATGGGACCTCAGTCGGGCGGTACAAAACTTTCCATCATCGGTAAACACCTGAACGTGGGCACTGCAGCGATCGCCTATCTAGATGATTATGAGTGTCGCATCAATCGCACGCAAGCATCTTCGAGTAGGCTCACGTGCGTAACGTCGGCGGCTCGCTCGCCGGAGCACATCCGTGTGCTGACGCTTCGAATCGATGGTGCGAATCGTACGCTTGCCTGCAGCACCAGCGGTGGCAATAGCGCACCAACCGGCGAACGGATGCGAGGATCAACGTACGGTGCGGCTGGCACTTATCATAGCCGATACGAAACGTGCAGCGTGTACAATTACACCGTCGATCCGAAGATTATGCAAATTAAGCCACTGAAAAGCTTCCTCAGCGGTGGTCGTATGATGACGGTTCACGGTACCAACCTCGACGCAATCCAGCTGCCGGAAATTGAGGTGTACCTGAACGATGAACGGCTGAATCGGTCCACCTGCACCGTGCTGAACTCGAACCAGATGGAATGCCCATCACCGTCTGTACGCGAGGCATGGTCGGCGTTGCAACAGCAGCAATCGCTGCTGCGCAACTTAAGTGCCGCACCGAGCGATTATTCACCGCCCCGGATGCTATCCGGTTTCGTATCGGCCGATGGGCGATCGGTTCCTATCCAGCAGCAACCTCCTACGGCTTCGATGCCGATGCTGCTACCGTCCCAGTATTCGCTGACGTCGACGTCGGGTCCGTTGGTCACGGCCACAGCACCCCTGTCGCCGTTTCATCCGTCCGAGCAGCAGCTGCAGCTGCTGCTACAGATCAACTTCCTGATGGATAGCGTCCTGTCGGTGCGCAACCTGCCAAAACATTTTCAAAACCTGCGCTCGGCTATTGTTTACGTGGAGGATCCTGTGTTTCAACCGTTTCCCAACACGATCAAGATGTACAAAGGTGACACGCTGGTGATTGAGGGTGAGCACCTGAATGCGGCCAGCGACGAAACGGATGTGAACGTCACGATCGGTATGGCGCAATGTAACGTGACGAGTCTGGCACCGACCCAGCTCGTGTGTACACCTCCTCTAGAGCAACCTGCCCCGACCGATGAGAACGGAGTTCCTACTGTAAAAGACTTGCCCCTGGTCGTGGTCCGTGTGGGTCGTAATTTACGCTTCCCTATAGGTATGTTTTTAATTAAACAAGCAGAAGTAGATAGCAAACGTGGCTGTAACATTCATAACATTTTCTTTTTTTGCCGCAGGTTTTATCAAGTACGATCTTATTAAACCGTACGCTGTTTCACACATTCTCTTTGGCGTAATTGTGAGCGGTATCTTTTTCGTGGTGTCGTTGCTTGCCATTCTGTTTATCTATCGCCGCAAGAGTACGCTGGCGGAGCGGGAGTATAAGCGCATTCAGATACAGATGGACACGCTCGAAAGCAATGTGCGCATGGAGTGTAAGCAAGCGTTTGCTGAACTGCAGACCGACATGACCGATCTGACGGCGGATCTCGAGAGCTCCGGCACGCCGACGCTCGATTTGGTCAATTACGTAATGAAGGTGTTCTTTCCGGGCGTTTCGGATCATCCGGTACTGTTGGCGAATGGGGCCAAACTGCATGGACATCATCATCACGGTCATCCACACCATGGTGGTCACCATGGTCATCCGCATCAACGTACCAACTACGATCAAGCGATGGTGCTGTTCGAACAGCTGATCAACAATCGTGTGTTTTTGCTGCTGTTTATCGATACACTCGAAGCGCAGAAAACTTTCACCATACGTGACAAGTAAGTGACAAGGCGAAACGCATTTTTCAGCTTTTTAAGAGGATAGCACACTCTCGCTCGAGCAGTATTACCACAGTTAAATGTAAACGTATCAAACTAATGCATTCCTCCCTTTCCAGAGTAAACGTGGCGTCACTGCTCATGATAGTGCTGATGAATCAAATGGACTATGTGACGGACATATTGAAAAGTTTGCTGCTGCGGCTGATCGATAAATCGGTAATGACAAAGCATCCGCAACTGATGCTCCGCCGGACGGAGAGTGTCGTCGAGAAGATGCTGACCAACTATATGGCGCTGTGCATGTACGACTATCTGCGCAATTACGCTGGCAATTCGCTGTTTCTACTGTACAAAGCGATCAAGCACCAGATTGAGAAGGGTCTGGTCGATGCGGTTACGCACGATGCCCGATATTCGCTGAGCGAAGATCGGCTGCTGCGCGAACAGATCATGCACAGTGTCGTAACGCTGCACATCATCCAGGACGATCTGGACGAGAAGGTGCAGTGCAAGGTGCTGGACTGCGATACGATCAGCCAGGTGAAGAGTAAGGTGCTGGATGCATTGTTTAAGAACACACCATTCTCGCTGCGTCCGAGCGTGCATGATCTCGATCTGGAGTGGCGGCACGGACGCGGCGGCCATTTGGTGCTGCGGGATGAAGATGTCACCACCAAGTCGGTGCACGGATGGAAGCGCCTTAACACGCTCGCACACTACGGCGTGAAGGAATCGGCCGTAATGTCGCTGGTCGCGCGGCCACACGATGGCTATAATACGCCCGGGCGTCACATCTTCCCATACTGTTACTACATCAACAATCCGCCGTCCTCCAATCATCAGCTATCGTCAACGACCTCGCCGCACGGTGCGAGTGGGCCAGGGTCTGGCGGTAGCAGCGGCACAATGGGACCAGCCCACACGACCGATACATTGTTAGCCGGTAGCGCCAGCCATCATCATCATTCACATCACGTACAGCAAGCGGCGGCAGCACATGCGGCCGCACAGCAACAGCAACAGCAGCAGCAACAGTCGCAAGTCGGCGTGTTTCATCTGGTAAAACCGATGGACGATCGGTTCTCGACGCTTTCGTCGTACGATCAGCACGGTTCGTCATCGTCGGCGCACGGTGCATTGTACGGTGGCGGACCGGGCAGTGGCAGCCACCATAAAGCAATACCGGAGATCTTTCTGACGCGCCTGCTGGCGACCAAGGGCACGATACAGAAGTTTGTCGACGATCTGTTCGCGACGATACTGACGGTGAACGAGGCACTGCCACCGGCGGTCAAGTGGCTGTACGATCTGCTTGATGCGGCCGCCCGCCACCACGGCATTCACGATCCGGAGGTGATACATGCGTGGAAGTCGAACGGATTGCCATTGCGATTTTGGGTGAACTTCATCAAAAATCCCGACTTCATATTCGACATCTACAAAACGCCCTCGGTCGACGTGTGCCTGAGTGTGATCGCGCAAACGTTCATGGACGCGTGTTCCACAACCGAGTACCGTCTGGGGAAGGATTCACCCTCGAACAAGCTTTTGTTCGCGAAGGTTAGTTTGCTTAGCTAGTGCCGGTTTCCTTTGGTCTGGTATGAGTGGGTTTATTCGAAATCGAAATTTTCTCCAAAACAGGACTTACCTCAGTATCGGGAAATGGTTTCCAATTTCTACGCCGACATTGCCATGATGCCTCAAATCAGTGATCAGGAGATGCGAAGCGCCATGCAAAGGTTATCCATCCACCAGCAGCAGTTCGATACGTTAGCCGCATTAAAGGAACTCTACATTTACGTTAGCAAGTATCGTTTACAGGTAAGCAGATTATCGAGATGATCGATCAGAACTGTAAATATTAATGTTCCTTTTGTCTTCCTACTTCCTCCTCTCACGTGCGAAAAAGATTAAGGAAGTATTAGAAATGGACTTGACGGCAAGCAAGTTACATTTAGCGCATAAGCTTGACCTCGTCGCAGCAACATTAGAAGGTTGGTATAGTGCTGTAGGCACATTGATGCATGCCTTACTTAATTACCTTAATTACCATCCCGAATTTTCATTTTAGATGATGAGTGCAAAACGATTGATTATTATGAATAACAACAAATGCCAGCCGGGACGACAACGACGACGAGAAAGAAGCGACAGTTTTTAACGAATGGCCATATTTTAAAGCACACAGAAAGTACATCTGCGTGAAATCTCTTAGTGAAAGCATTTAAAGAAACAAAACAAAACCACACAGAGGAAGTATAACAGTATAACAATGTGCTCTTCCGTCTTCGATTCGTACTTTTTTCCCAGTTAACCCGCCGCGGAAGCGGGAACCGTTTATTGCGGGGAAATGCAGCGTGCCGAAAGAGAAAAATGGTATTACAGGTAGTTAAGGGCACACCCGGCCGCCATTCCTTCGCGAAACGAAACGGTGCACGTAAGAAAAGGGAAGCATTTAATAGTTTAAATAGTACCGTACTCTCTACTTAATCTTCGGGCCGACCCGAAACAAAGGTCCGAACGATGTTTTGAGCCTAGTGAATACGATGAAGCGAGAAGACGTAATATTGGAAAACGGATAGTGCATTAACGCACCGATGAGGATATAGGGGTGCGAGCGATGATGATGGGACATGTTATGTCCATTTATTTATAGTGTTCAAAGGAAGCAGAAAACGGAGATGAATAAGAATGAAAGATGATTATACTCATAAAAACTCCTCACGATCACGAACAAGCTCTCTCGGCGTCACTTTTCCCGATCTCATATCCTCCACCGCCTGGAAGGTGGGCGGAAGAGGGCGGGTTAGGAGATGTCACAATTAGAAGATACACTTGGGGGGCCCATTGTTGAGTGGGCTCTTGCATTTTAAAATGGATAGCATCTAAGTTTTTTCCAGCCACTCTTAATTATTCTCTGATCGGAGTTATTTTTTAAACAAACAAGCGCAATAGATTGGCAGGAGTTGGACGAAGTATGTGCAGCAAAATTTTCTTGCGCAACACGCGAGAAACATATATACTCACACGCCCCAGATCTGAACAGTCTCAGAGCAAGTGCATCACGTAAGAAATTAAAAGAAACAGAAAGACGATTATATTCAGAATTAGGAATGAAAGTTAATGCAACAAAAAAAGAAAACACAGTGATAAGGAAATACAATTCAAACAGAAACAAACAGACACCTTGGAAGAAAGACAAGAGAAAATGTGACTGATTGAAATAATATACAAAAAAAGAGAACACAAGCGAGGAAACGGGAAGTAATAGTTTGACGAGCCGAGCTATAGGAAGGAAGCATGAAATGTGTTCTTTCTCGAGAATGCAGAACGACATGTGACTCTGGCTAGGGGTGTGGAAAACGAAACAAAAGTACACAGTGTGTAAATAAAACAATTCCGTCTGATGATGAATATGACAGTGATACATAAAAACCTCCCGGCCGATTGATTGTTTTATTCAATTTGAAAGAAGTTGATTTTATTATGTAGATATGTCTCTCAGTTTTTTTAACTGGCGCTAGAGCCACCATTGCAATCTTGGTCTGCTGCAGTATTGCTCACGGGCTAGCACCGTCGTCTGCTAATCGATTATTCCGGCTTTTCTGGCGGTCGCATCAACTTCATCTTAATTTATGGTTAACATGTCTGCTCTGTCCATGTCCACGACTTTAAAAGACTTTACGGGTTGAGCCATCCGATGTCAGTCTCACGACATGACCAGTCCACCGCAGTTTGGTGAGTCTAATTTGCTGTTCGCTGTTGAACAGAAAGTTCATCGTACAGCATGTAGAGCTCGTCATTGTAGCGACTCCTCCATTGTCCAATGGTATGTGAGGATCGGAACGATATTAGTTCAGTATAGTTCAATCTTTGCCACGTCTGTTTTGATTAGTGGAGATTCTCCGCACTGTCGAAGGCGAGTATCTCAATATCAATCAGTTGTTGTCGGTGTTGATCTTTGTCTCAAGATAGATGAATTGCTAGACAAATTCGAAGGTCCGAGCACCTATCTGATTGATCCTCTGGTATCCGTCCGTTACGTAGGAGAACCGAAAACCAATGAGTTGACCGTCATCATCGTATTCCAGGAATATGGATCGTGGATTGACTTATAGAAGACTATCTGCGAAATCGCGAATGGTCCTCTCATGTTTGAAGAGTACATCTCTTGGTTAATAGGATTTAATCTCTAATAAACGTGGGTTCCTTCTCTTATAAATGAAGTAAAAAAAACTTTCAAGACCCTACGACAAACCCTAACAAACAAAACGTGATATTTCCACTCATAATTCTAAACAAACCAAACAATTTCCACCAACAACTGAAAATCGTCGCAAAAAACGGTTACACACGGTAGGCACACATCGAAGCACTAAATCCAGCACCGTAAACACGCTCCAGCAAAGAGTGAGAGAGAAGAACAACTTTAAAAGCCAATGTATCTTCTCTCTTTCCACATACTGCTGTCGCCCGTTGTCGCCCGTTCGACGTTGTTTTTTTTTGTTCTCCCGTGCTGGAAGCAGACACAGCCGCACACACCACAGCAAACGCGACACCACCGTGCCAGAGAGTGGACTACTTTTTCTAGGTGTGTGTGTTTGTGTTGTGCGTGTTTTTTTCTCTCCTTCTAGTTCCAACTATTTGCCACCAGCCAGTTTCCCGTTTGGATGTTTGTCGTCGTCATCTTGGACGGACCCTCGGCCCCGCATAGGAAGGGTTTTTTTTCAGAAATAGATGTACATTCCCGAAAACGTTTGTAACTCCCCTTCACGTATCGTGCAGTGCGTGTCTATCGCTTGGTTCTTCTGCAAGTTGCAAATGGTTACCGCTGTGTGTATGGTGCTTATCCCGCAAGTGCTCCAGACGATGTTCTTAATTTCCTCACAACTCGCCGTACACGCCCTACGTTAAGGTCTGCCGTGGTGTTGAAAGTGGCAAAATAGGCCGAAAAAGCGTTCAAATCGTGTGTTACCATGTGAAAAAATAAGGCTTTTAGTGCAGTTTCGTGCAAACCCAAATGATCCCGCAGATACGCCCGTCCAGACACTTGAGACAGAGGGACAAATGAGGGTTGTTATTACTACCATCAGTCCCTTGTTTGCTTTGTGTGCCCTCCTGTGTAGCCCTTTTTCTGTCCCATCACCCACACGCATCACCACAGTAGGGCGAGAGACAGACGTGAACTAGAATAAACCGCAAATCGAACATAAAACCCCTTGGGTGTGCGTTGTTGGCCTGTGACAGTAAAGGTTCGTTTTTGCAGTCTTTTTTCTGCGTAGAAAATGGAGAAAATCCCGGAATTGCACACCCGCGTGTAAAGCGATATACGCTGTGTGTATAAGAAGAGCAGTGCGCGGTCAATCTGGCGCGCCCATCGAGTTTTGTTTGTTGGTTTGAGCGGAGCTCGATGAAAGGGGAAACGGGAAAGGAGTGCGCGCGGTGGTGCTGGTTTTCCTTGATTTCCCTTGTTGTTTGGCTAACGATCGTCGTTCTCCAGCTGAAGCTCCTAGGCTGGGTGTATGTTAAGGCAAGAAAGCGAAGAACTGCGAAAGAAAGCAACCATCGATGCATATTAATACGCACTCCTTTCTCATCAAAGTAGCCCACGATTTGCCTGGTGAAATGAACGAACACACCAAACCTATCACCGACTGCTAAGATCGAATCAAGGCATGCCACTGCATCTTCGAAAGCTGGCATGTGAGTGAACGACGAGTCACCACAAACGTTGGGGGTTCTTCCTTGTGCAAAACCCGATACAAACCACAAATAATAAATTGTTGCGACACATTCAACCGCTGGTGACTTCATATCGTTAAAGGTGTGCAGATAAACAGTGGATAGCCGCACAGTAAACACCGGGTGGAATTCAGTGCCCAGTGGATTTTTTGTCCCAAGTGATAACGCGATAAGAGAGGGTAGGGTTACACACAAGTCACACGGCCTTTCGGAAGTGCTTGGCAAACAAAGTGTTTTTTTTTTGTTGTTGCTGTCCGACAAAAACTAGCCCACCAACAAACATTCCAGACGTGTGTGGCGTGCGAGGTGACGAAATCATAACGGGACACTGCATACTTTAGCCACCACGGAAAACACGACCAGATAGCGATCCCCCCGGTGTGTGTGCGTGCGGTTTTGTGTGGTGATGAGAACATCAAATAACAATCTGTGGCAAAACCGCGATCGTTTTTTTTTTCTTATCTTCTGCAGGATAATCCACCCAAAACGTATGAAGGTGGTGTCGACAAACAAGCAAACAAAAAAGCAATAATTATAGTATCAAGTGTAAGGACATAGTTTTAGACACAAGTATGTTTAATTTTATGAAGAAAGGAGTTGCTGGAGTGGGAGGTGGTGGCGGCAGTGGCAACAGTGGCAACAGCACGGGGAACGGAAGTGGAGGCGGTGGTGCGGTGTCTTCCGGGGGGCTATCCGTTATAGGCGCCCTGTCCGGGCTGGACGATCGCGATGATAAGGATCGCCGGAAGAAGGAGAAAAAGTTACGCAAAGAGGGCAAACAATTACTGCTCGGAGTGGGCGGTGTATCCAGTGGCCATTCCAGCAGTATGAGTGCCGAAGAGTTGCTACGATTAGATGAGGTATGGTACACACATACTTCAAGCACAGCAGTGACATTAACGTAGCGATCATCTTCTTTTTAGGTTCGTCGATCGCTCAAGATTCGTGGCCGACGAAAAGAAAAGGAAAAGTTACCGAGTGGCATCACGGCGGACTATAGTGCGTCGTTTTTCGCCCAGCTCGATGTGGATCATCGGGAACTGGATCGTGGTACGGAGGAGGTTCTAGCTGTCGCCAATACCACCACCTATATTGACCGCAACGGTGAAATGGTTGAGCGTGTTTCGTTTAGCAGCACGACGACGACACTACAGCCGACCTCACCTTCATACGGCGCGGATGGTATTGGATCGCAACCACACACACCCGGCGGGACGAAAACGAACCTACCCCCAATACCACCAAGACCACCGAAGCGTGGAATACTGAAAGGTTCGCGATCCTCCCTCACCGGTAGTAGTGGAGGAATGGTGGACATGGGAACGGTATCTTCCCCATCGTCTGCTGCGATGCTCCAGCTACTTGCCTCACCTTCGCCGAGTGCCGATAGCCTTACCGACACGACGACAACGACCACTAATTCTTCCTTCGCCACGCCACCGTTTTCGCTCAGCCCGGTCGGTGAATCGCAAGGCTACGAGGGACGAATCGGGCGAGTTCATCCGTTCGATGAACGCGTCACGGCGAACGGAAGCGTTATGCTCTCTTTGCCCCCGATCCATCTGCAACCTTTACCGGCACCACGCGAACTCGTCATTCAGCGGCAAAGAGGTCCACGGAACGATTTCGGTTTCAGTTTGCGGAAAGCGTTTGTGCTCGATCGTCCGACGGTTGGTGGAATGTCCCTGTCCCGGCCCGGTCCTCCACAGATGCGGGCGATTATCTTCGCTGAACCGAGTTCAACCGGCGCAGTGCGGACGGGATTGTTACCGGGCGATCGATTGTTGCGCGTAAATGGTCAGCCAGTAGAGGAGCTGAGCCGGGAAACGATCATCGAGATGATACGGAACAGCGGAGATTCGGTGATGGTACAAGTGCAGCCAATTGCAGAGCTTATCGAACTGTCCCGACGTTGTGTTAGTGTGACACCCAATAGCGCACCGGTGGACGACTGTAATACGCTAAAGCGCAGTGCCAGTCGACGCTTTCAAAAGATTCAAACAACAGCAGCTAACAGCAGCTCTTCAGATCCGAGTGGCAGAACCGAACTCGAACCGACCACAGTGGGTGGCCGTGTATGGTTAATCCATCGGGGTGGCTTTACCGCAGCTTTCAAGCAACAGCTGTCACCGTCTACGGTGGCGATGCCTTCCCACCACCAGGCAGGAAAAGTGTGGATCCGGCTCGAGGCAACCGGCGAAGAGTTGCTAATCGACGAAGATGACCTAGAGGTGGCCAACCCAAACTCGCTCGACCTCGTAGAGGATGTGTGTCAGCTGCCTCACCTGAACGAATCATCCGTGCTCCACGTGCTACGGCAGCGGTTTGCAAACAATCTTATTCACACGCGTGCCGGTCCAGTATTGCTGATCGTGAACCCGATGGCTCCGCTTGCTCTCTACTCGGAAAAGGTAGCGTCAATGTTTCGCGGATGCAAAGCCGAAGACGACATGCCGCCGCACATCTTCGCACAGGCACAAACGGCCTACCGGGCGATGTTGGAGACGAGGCGTGATCAAAGTTTGATCTTCCTGGGTCGATCGGGTGCGGGTAAGACCACTAGTTTCAAGCATGCTCTATACTATCTGACCCTGGCAAGCCGTCTGGAGCTGCAACCATCCGTGCGGGCACTCACCGTGGAGAAGGTGAGCGCCATCGGTACGATAATGGACGCGTTCGGCAATGAACGCACGGCCCTGAACGGGAATGCGACAAAATTTACACAAATTTTTGCACTGGACTTTGACCACAGCGGACAGATCGTGTCGGGTTCGATACAGATCATGCCGATCGATCGGATGCGTCCTTCCGGGGGTTCCAACCGTGGTAGGGCAGGCGTACCGAGGTGGAGTTTTCTCGCCGGTGTTGATGGTGGTGCGTTGCGAAAGGAGTTGCTGCTCGAACCGGCCACAGGAGAATCATCGGCGGGAGGTAATGCGACCGTGGAACAGGAATCGATCGATTATCAACGACTTTGTCAGGCGTTCCGTGTGCTGAACATTGATCAAGCTGCGGTGCGAGGCATTTGGTACGTGCTGGCTGCCATTCACCACCTATCCCAGTCGGGTGCGGTGATAGTGGCGGGCCGGGTACAATTTGTTAACCCACGCTCAGCCCAAAAAGCGGCCATGTTGCTTGGCATACCGGTGGAAGACTTGCTGTCGTACGTGTTCCCGGAGAATAGTTCCGGTGGCGCTACGAAACCTACCCTCACCACGGCCACAGTAGTGGAGTGTTTGACGGCATTCATTGAAGCGCTTTACACCGAGCTGTTCTACACGATTGTGGGACTTATCAACAAATCGATCGCTGCCGTTACGCCACATCAAACGATCGGATCTGTACTGCTGGTGGATGTTCCTGGGTTTCAAAATCCGGCCAGCGTTGGTGGTGGTACTGCCGCCAGTACGCTTGCCGATTTGCGCTTTAACTATCTGCATGAACGTTTGCAGTTGCTGTTCCACAACGCAATGTTGGTTCAACCGCGCGCCCGATACGCACAGGAAATGGTCACGGTAGAAGATTCCCTGGCGCTAATGGCAACTGATACGGGTGCTGGTGGTGGGGGTGGAGCTACAGCAGGAGGTGGACACAGCAGTCCCGCTGCAATGGTGGCTCTGCTCGATAAAGTTCCCCAGAGTCATGAACCTCGCAAAGGCTTGTTGTGGATGTTGGACGAAGAGCAACTGCTAAATCCGCAACCCACCGTACCGTCGAAAGGTGATGGAACCGCGGTGGATGATTTTGACGATGATGGTGTTGGTGGTGGCAGTGGCATCGATGAACGGGATGGAAGGTTTCTCGAACGTTTGTTTGCATCGTACGGTGATCGGGAGAGCCGTGAAACGTTACTGCTGCGTGCCAGCGTACCGACCGGTGCGTGTGACGTTGTGCTGCAACATCTGCTCGGCACCAACCCGGTACTGTACTCCGTCACCAGCTGGTTAAAGGAGGCAGCCGCCCAAGCACACTACATGCCCCAGCGGGCACTAAACTGTTTGCGTGACAGCGTTAAGCCGGAAATCAACGGATTGTTTGTGGGTACGCTTGGTGGTGCGATGGATTCGCTCGCTTTTGGCGGTGGTGGATCATCGCAGCAGCTGCAGCAACAGTCACTGCGGCGCATGAGCAGCATCCGGCGTACGTACACCGGTACCGGATTCCCCAAGCGGAACAGTGTGATCGTGCAGGTGAAATATACGGTGGATTGTCTGATCGATACGCTGCGACGAACGGGTATGCACTTTGTGTACTGCTATCTGCCACAGCACAACGGTGGCACGGCCATGGCCACTGGGGGGTGCGTATCGATCGAACAGCAACATCCATCATCGGCCGAAATCAGTGGCACCAGACAGCGGGAGGATGATATTATCAACATTCCACTGCTTCGCAGTCAGGTAAAGATAAGGCCGCCTTTGCCGAGCCCAATCGATCGATTGTTATCTGATTGTTTTGTTTACATTTAACTTTGATTTACAGCTCCGCGGTTCGCAGATGCTTGATTTTGCGCGCCTTTATCGGTTAGGGTTCCCTATCAGCATACCCTTGGCGGAGTTTGTGATTCGTTTTGGGCTACTGGCGGAGGGTGGCACATCTGCCGGCACCGGCACCAATGTCAGCGGAGAGGCGGCAATGGTTGATAGTATCCTGAGCAACTGCGAAGTCGACTCGTCCGTGTACAGAATTGGCACGAGCCAGGTAAGCAATGCGAATGAATTGTTAATGCACAAGCGATCTTTCATGATATTTTAAGTTCGGGCGATCGGCACGAAACGCAGTAAGAAGCCACCGAAGAACGGTTTGTTATTTTAACTGTCAGACTGGCGGGTGCGTTCGATCACTTCCACCTGATTATTCGAGCACTTAAAGCGCCCCACGAATTACCTGGCGCAGGTTTGCTCGAACGGTATGGCGTGTGTGTGTGTTGTTGATGTTGATGCCCGCTTTCACTTGATCATGCACACGATCGTACCAACACACGCATGTTATTTGTTGGTGTTGCGATTGAACGCAACTCGCTCCCGCTCTTTTGGCTACATTCGGCCGGGGCCAACATTAGCATTCCAGGCAGGTAGCGATCGAGCCAAGTTGCCCGGCGGGACAGGTTGCCAAGAGAGGAGAATCGATCGCGTACACCTCCTTGTGGCGACGTGTTAGCATCCCATCGCAATATTCGGACAGTACATTGGTGTGCGTTCGGGGCCCACATCATGCACGGCGAAGGAACGAAAAAGCAATAGCATAAAAGCATTCCAGCGAAGCATAGAATCGGAAGTGTGTACAGCATACCATCTCGTTCGTTGCCGTGTTTGCCTCTCGCTTGCACACGCTCGCACGCTCGATGAGGCGATCAATTGCCGCACAGATGAATAGTGGTCTGGGTCTCCCAGCATCAACACAAAACGGCGATCGCACAGAAGCCTACTTCATTCGCTAACAATCGCGTGTCGGCGGCGGTAGATTCGTGTTGTGTCTGATCATTTGTGAAAGATTTGTTGTTTTCATTTGCGGTAGTAGAAAACATTCACCAAAAAGAAAATGTGTCTATTCGTGAGGGCAAAAGCAGCAGGAAAACTTGCGTGTGCCTGTTAGTACGCAAAATATCTCGGCAGGGTGCAGAGGCACACCACGATAATCCACGGTTAATACCGTACATCATCGCGGTACAGTTCCTGACTTCCCTTTTTCGGGACGGTGTTTCGAGGTTGTGATCCCTTTTACGTTCGAAGCTTTTAGCTGAGTCGTTTGTTCTTGCAAAGCAGGAAACGACGAACCCTGCTGAATGTTGTTTTCCCTTTATCAGCGGCAAAGCGAATTGTAACGGTGCAGTCGTTTTGCTGCAACGTTGCAACTTGCAAGTGTCGCGCGCTACCTGCTTCAGTGCGGAACCCAACCGCGTTGTTTCCAGTGTGCTAACAGTGCGTATATCCAGTGTTCGCTTCGAACGATTTGTTATTGTTGAACATTGTCCACAGGCAATAACGCTAACGGCTGCTAACAGGTGTTACCGATCTGCCTTGCAGACAGTAGAACGGAATTCCACGGTGATAAAATGTATAAAACTGTGACGCGTTTCGTGTTAAAGAATATCCTTTAACGCAGAAGAGAATGGCACACAATATAATAGACCCGCAGCAGTGTGGCTTTCACCGCCCGGCCTCCAAGATTTCCATTCCATATCGTTGGCGTATGCTTGGAAGGCGGCTGCATCCGAAGAGTGCGTGAGAAGTGGCACTGTTTTGATTGCTGTTTGTGTGCGTGCACTGTTCGGTGTGGAAGGAAAGAGAAAAGCGTGAAAGCGTATTTCATTATACCTTTTTTTTTCCAATTCGACGGGCGAGGGTGAACAAAAAAAAACAGACAGACAAACGAAAACTGCAACGGATACACGACGTTGTACCCGATACACACACACACACACACACACACACACACACACACACACACACACCTCCTTCACCTTCATCGTTTTTCGCGGGGAAGTGAAAGAAGCAGTGATCGTGAAGAGGGAAAATCATTGGAAAGCCCACAGAGCCCCACCGGAGGTACCTACACCGTGGCTAAGCGTTTCTTATTGTTTTTTTCTTCTCCTTGATTTGAGACCCTCGCTTTAAAAAGCCCTACCTTCAGATATATGCGACCCGTGCCGCGACGATCCGACCCTATTTTTGTTCTTCTCCGTGTGTACGCGCGCAGATTTCCACTTGTGTTGCGGGCCAAGTTTCCAATTAAATTTTGTTACTTGCAAATAGTCTTCCCCCGGCTGGAAAATGTGGCTGGTGGCGGGGGGGGTGAGGGAGGAATTAATGTGTTTTATGACGAATGATGATCATGATGATGATCTCTGGTGAAGTGGCGGATGTGCGATCATAATAATAATAGCCTTTAGTAGGTGGAAATATGGATGGAAGGCACAAACGAATAGCTTTGATTCTCCTTTTTTTTTGCAGTATTGAGTTCATTGAAAATTGCGAAGGCAGCAGTATGGTAGTATGCGGCCAGACAGACCTAACTAGTGTCGGGTGAATCTGGTTCAGATTCATGAAGCTGACTGAATGGTTTTGAACCGCCACACCCTTCCACTGCTCCGAGGATTAATGAATCTTTCGAGAGTCGACTCCTCGTCAATACATGTGAATAACTCTTAAAAGATTCATGTAGCACAACACTAGACCTACCATCTCTCTCCCTCGGAGTGTGACGTTGCGCGGGAGTGCGTAAAAAACCGTGTGTGCCGGGTGAATGTGATCGATTGTGTCAGTTTTGATCGATATGTGAGATACCGGGGCCGAGCGCGGTACGTGTAGATCGTCGCTAGGCATTGCGATAGTGGTCACCGCTCGAGGACACTATAATTACAAGCCGCGTTTTGCTGTTAGTTTCGATGTGCTGTGTAATATTTATCAGTTCTCCATTGCTCTTGCAGCTGTGCTGATGTTTTTTTTGTGTATGTGTGTTGCGTGTTTATCCGTAAAATAGAAAGAGAGAGCGAGAGAATAACACTCATCCCCAAACGAGCTCAGCCTAGCAGTGGCAGAAGATTAGTTTAGTGGTTCCGTTTTTTTTATTGTTTCAAGTGTAATACCACATTCTACTGGCCGAGTGCGAAACGGGTGAAAAACATAAGCACAAATTAGTAAACATGGTGCCGTTGAGATGAGCACCCAAAGCAAGCGTAATCACACGGCCAATGGTGGAAATGTGAGGCGCTCGCAGCAGCAGCCACTGAAAGGCGATCAGTTGCTGTGCAAATGTCTGGAGAAGGGCCAGGAAATACTGCGCAAGGTGGAAGAACTAACGGTTAACCCGATCCGAATACGCACGGTATCGCGTGTATCAACGCACTATCAACAGCAGCCCGGTGCTGGTGCAACGACACCACCGTCGACGGTGAACACGTCAAGCGTGATGACCCAAACGCACACGGCGGCGAACGGCAGCGGCGGTGGTGGTGGTGGTGGTCCCAAAAACAATCACGCCCCAGTGACTTCGGTCGGTGGTGGCTTCGGTAAAGGCGCTGGAAGTCATCCGGTGTCCGATGGTCGCGGTGGTGGTGCAGGTGAAAAGAAACATCACCCTACGGCCGGTGCAGGTGTAACGAAGACAGCTGGCACTGGGGCAACTGTTGGCGGTCGCACTAGTAGCAGCATGGCCAGTAGTAACCGTGTAGCGCTGACCGACAGCAAACGTTTGTCTAAGGTATCGGACAGTGGTGTATCTGCGGCTGGAAGGCTCACAAGCAGCACAAGCGTTGGTGTGAAAGGATCTTCACGTTTGGCCAACAGCGCCCCTGGAGGAGGAGGAAAATCTTGGCCAAAACCACCAGCACTAACAGTAGCTCCAGCACCACTCAAGTCACCTGCCCTAGTGAAGCAGAATAAAACCTGCACTCCACCGGCAGTGAAACCATTGTCGTCCGAAAGCTCTGTTCCGCACCCGGTGCTCAGCGCCCTCATCGGTGTCGACGGTAATGAGTGTAGCAAGGCGAAATCGCTATCGACGGGTGCACTGATAACAACGGCCCGGCGGCCCTCGTTGACACCGCCAACGATTTCACTCACGGTCACCGACGGGTCCTGTCCGCCGCTCGTGATCACCGCACCCCAACCAACTCCCACCCCCACAACGACGCTCATGATGGCGACGGCATCGTCTACCAAAGACTCATACCACGAGAGCGACTGGAGTGAAGATTCTGGCCGAATGTCGAACGAAAATTTGGAACTGTTCGGTGGCGAACCGGAGAAACCACCGAGCAGCAGTACGGTGGTGCCGGGAAAGCTGAACGAAAGTTTGCTCGGAATTTTCGAGAATTCGTCGTCGAACGGTGGTGTGGACGGTACGGCTGTGGTTCCGGCGACCACCATCCATTCCATCAGTGCACCGTATGCGGGAGGACGCTGGAATCGTTCGATCGCGTCTAGTGCACCGATGCGCAAGAAGAGTTCCAAGGCTGGTCAGATCGAGCAACCGACTATTACGATCAATGGCGATGCCGGCGGTGATGAAGGCGAAAAGGTAACATTAAGCTTGAACGTCTTCACTAAGGAGAAAGCCTTTCCATGTTCCCCGTGGGGGAGTTCGTGCTGGTCGCAATCTGTTTTTTTTTTATTGAATCACAATTTCCCGTCATTTATTTTGGACGAAAGCTCGATCTCGTCGATCTCCGGGATGCCCCGCAGATGCAACGACCGAGTCGGGCTTAATTGTGCATTGTACGCGATCGCGGTCGGTGATCTTCATTTCGTGGCTGTTAGACAATCTGAGGAAATATGCCAACGGACACGGGTGTACAGATGGAACTGAGGTGGTCAATTCGTGTCCGGAGAGAGAGAGAAAGAGAAGGATGTATGTGAGGCTAGACGAAATGGAAAGTCTGGTAGCTTCTGGTTCGTCGAGAGCATATTGGGGCTCTAAAATTAGCATCGAATTATACTCATTACGAACGAAAGGGAAAAGATTAATTGTTTCGTATATTAATTGTCTACGCCAGGGGTCGGCAAAGTCCGGCCCGCCGTCTGATTTTAGACGGGAATCTCGACAAAATGTTGATGATCTCGTGAGTTAATGGCATTACCAACTTTTGTACCGTTTCTATCTATATTTATTCGAGTTTTTTTTATTCTTGATCATTCTAAAAGTGTAATGAGGATTCTTGCTAACGAATTCCAAGAATGTCTGCCACAGTGAAGATATTTGTTTTTCTATACATAAAGCAACGTACAAATCGAAGCATTTTGATTGAACGATCAAGTCTTTGTTCGAATTATCGTGTGCGTTATTAAAAATGGGAAAAATTAGTTATCTTCCTTAGAAGCTTCCCGAAATCTAGAGGAAAATTCAGCACTCTTTCGCGTTTTTTAAGCTTCTCTTATCTTTGAAAAAGGCCAGAGTGCTAAGTTGTTTTGGTCAGCACAGTGCAGAACGCCACGATAGAAGTTGTAGCTAAACAGTGAAAAAGTACTTCGACAAGATAAACTTTGCTTTTTGAAAGTGTTTATCAAAACCGGTCGCATCTGGCAGTCAGTCTTCCGAAAGGAGCGACTAGTGAAAATTACTTCGAAAATGATTATTTATAGCGTTTTAATGAACTAGCATGCAGTGATTTTTTTTTGTTCATCATCTGCCCCTTTTCGTGAAAAGCGTGCCGACCCCTGGTCTACACTCTCAGTTGGGAAGAGTGGGTTTCCCAACCACCAAATCACGGCCCGCTAGCCATCGGTACTGGTTTTGGCGAATGGTTTCGAAAGACAAAATGTTTGCAAATGTTTACTACAAACATTTGCGACATTTTACAGTAACAGGGCGCGCACAAACTTAGGAAACTTTGACGCGTGCGTGTGTGTGTGTGCGCGGATGAGAAGCAAACCGTTCATGCGCCACTTGCCACTACGGTTGGTTTGGTTTCAATAAGTCACCCATCAAGGTGCTATTGTGCAGCTGGTGCGAATAGCGATGCTTCGCTGTGATGAAACATGTCGCTTTTCGGTGGATTAATTTGTTGGTGCGTTGTAAGGAATTTAAAATGTATCATTTTCCTAATCTCGGACTGACAATCGGCGGACGTATCCGGATTGGTGTTGGGTAAATCTGATTTAGATTCATGAGCCTTAATGAATCTCTGCACTGAATGAATAAATCTGATTCCCAGTTCCAAAGATTCATGAATCTTCTAAGATATCTCTAAGAGATCCTCTAAGATTCAAGAAACATCCAAGATTAATGATCTCCGAGTAGCTTATCCGCTATGCTAGCCCTCAAAGAGCTTGATCCGCCACTGCTCTGAGACTGCAAGAAACATTTAAGAGACGAATCCTGATTTACATGACTCTTCGCCAAAGAATCATATGAATGATTTTTCTCAAAAGATTCGTTAAGCACAACACTAATCCGGATGTGTGTGGCCAGACGGACAGACCTTCGTAATGCATGCGGAGGTGAACGTCATTTAATTTTCCGTCCTTCCAACAACATCTCAGCATGTTGGCCCAACTAATAAGGTCACCAGTCCAAAGAGGGAAAACATACGCCTTCGTTCTTTTTGTGTTACTGCTCGCAATGTGCATGAAAATGTTTTTCTACTTCCGGGGCGTGTTTTTTCCACTGATATCTCTCTAATGTCTCGGTTTGCTTGGCTCTTTTTTTTTTTTAGGTGTTCTTCCGTTCCGGTGTGCTGGGCGCGTTGGAAGCAAAACGCGACGATCTGCTCTCCGATCGGGTCATACAGCTGCAGGCCCATTGCCGGGGGTACCTGGCGCGGAGGCGTCTCGCCCGGCGCCGTCTGCAGGAACTCGCGGTAAAATGCATCCAGCGCAATGTGCGCGCCTTCCTGAAGGTGCGCGACTGGCCCTGGTGGCGGTTGCTCGTACGCGTGACACCGCTGCTCGCCGTCCACCGGACGGAGGAGCAGCTGAAGGTGGCGACGGTCGAGCTGCAACAGGTGCGGGCCAAGCTGGAGAAGATCGAAGCGGAGCGTAACGAGCTGAAGGCGACCAACCACAAGCTGGAGGCACGGGTAAGTGGTTCCCCGTAAGGCAAATGACCTTCTTTTCTGCTCCCTCCCCGCGCCTTGAACTGAGCTGTGGCTGGCTGGAGGCTGAAGGAAGTTAACGAAATTCACCCTCGGGTCCTCCTACATTAACCTTCGACCTTGCCGCAGTACGGTTGCTGCACCCCCGGCCCAAATGGCTGGCATGAGTGGATGGGACCGTCAGCAGCGTGAAGTCATTCCGTTCATCAGCTGCAATGCTTGACATATGTGTCATTCCGATGCAAACACTTGCAATGCGTAGTAGTAACGCCATGGATTGGGGCATTGCTGTTATAAGAGTGTGGGTAGGCACCTTGCCCCGTTCCATGCCGTCGCGGGCCTGTGGGTGGAAAATATATTATCGCGCCAAGAGGGCGTTGTAATGTTGGTGTAACGCGGCCCGAGATGTTGTTGATTGTCATGGACACCGTGTTGGACCGTGTAGCTGGGGTCCACCAAAACAATCACGCTGGTGCAGAGCGGCGTTAAGTGTAGCGTTGTGGATATTTCGTGAATATCCAGTGCAGAAAACACAAACCATTTGCAAGTGGACGTGAAATCAGTGGCCGCGCGTTGTTAGTGAAAATTGGCTGCCGGCGCGATAAAACACACCGTCTCCCTGTTGGCTTTGGGGTGGAAAACAAAAACAACAAGGTAGAGACGATATTTTCGTGAAATTTGCTGCCCACCTGGCTGGCTGTAGGTGAAAGTTTTAGCAGCGTCCACATATCTGCATTTGTTTGGTTCGTATGTAAATTGGGGAGGGGAATTCAAAATTACACATGTCCGATCGTGTCTGTTCTAAATGTTTTTCTTCTCCATTTTACATGTTCATACCATCGGCCCCAGGGGAGAGAGAAGGCACGGCTTATCGAAAATACATCAGTTCGGTTGTATCTCTTCTTCCCTCCTCCCGCGCAAACAACACCCGATGGTGTAATGATGGACAATTGGTTTTGGATTTCGATTTCGATCGGACGGGTTGGAAAGTCTCCAACCATAACAAAATGGGCCCATATGTATATGCCTTCCAGAGCTCGTTCGTTATTTAGAAGCCAAGCTACGGTGGAACTATTTTTCCACCACGTCTGAACGTGTTTGTGTGTGTGTGTGCGGGAGAAACGGAGCGTTGTTTTGCACATCGCCAAGCACTAGATTTACATATGGCCATAAATTGTTACCCCTTTGGTGGCAGCGAATCTGTTAGAAGACGGCTCAAACGAGACAACGGTGCGAATTTCTACTCCGCACACAAACGGATTTCGCTTTCGTGAGATCGGTGGGTTGAACGATCGGGGAGGTTTGGATAGCATTGTTTTCTCCTGAAGCGATGAGCTATGAGATATGTATTTTAAGAGGTGTTTTGATGAATATATTTTAAATGAGATTTCTAAAGTTAAGGAAAAATAAATCTCTCAGAAGTTGAAAGGTAAAGACACTTTGAAAGAGATTTGTGAAAAGACAACTATCCTGAAAAGTCCAGGATAAAATGTAGCAGATTTTGAAGTTTTCAATTAATGACAAAATTAGCAACATTTCAATTTGAAAAGTCAAAGTTTGACTGTAAATTGATCAGCATTTGGGACATAAAAGTAAGTTGGAATCTATGACACTAAAAAAGCACTCATAAAGCTTTTGTAAATGATATACAGATCAAGTGATCTTCCAGGAATTCTAAGTATTTTGAGATTGTTTTCGGAAAACTCTATTGATCTTTTTCGATTTATCTCGGAACATTGCATGCAAATTCCAAGTCAGTCGGTTCAGAGATCTTCGGGGAGTTCAAAGGATTTCGAGAATTCTTTTCGGCAAACTCTAATATCTTAAACTTTTTCCAGTTATCTCTGAACACTGAACGCAAATTTCAAGTCAATCGGATAGGAGATCCTCAGGGAATTCTGAGGATTTCGAGAATTCTTTTTGGGAAACTCTATTGGTAATGTGGTTTTGATATTTTCTCCATTCTTCTCTGGATCTGTAAGCTTCGAGAAAGTGAATTTTAATGCTGACCTTATCTTCTCCTTTATAAGCACAACAACCTCGAAGACCTTCCATTTGTGGCTTTCTTTGACTTTATTTACCCGTAGCTGGATATAAGTAAGTGCTGCGCGTACTATTATTGGTCCGGTTAGGATTTTGGACCGGTCCTGTCGTGTTAAGACCGGTGCCGTTATCAAATACACCGCCCATGCTGACATACATTGCTGCCTTTAATGCTGACCTTATATCTCCTTCAAAATGCATGAGAGGGTAATAGAAAAGTCCTATCCAAACAGTTTTAGTACGCCCTAAATGACTCACAATCTAAAGTGGCCGATTATTATCAATTCATTATTGAACAACTCGATCGCAACTAATCCACCTCTGTCTCGCGGACAGCAGAGCAGGCACAGCAACTGTTTCCTCCATTGTCAGTCAAGCAAAACAATGTAATGCAGCTGCGGCTAAAAGCCACTTTCAAACCCGTTGCTTGCGGAGAAGACCCATCAGCAGCTCATTAGTGACCCAGTGTGGTATTGCGGTGTATCTCGCAAAGCACGACCGGCAGCCGCCGGTTGGTTCCGCGTTAATTTAAACACGGGTGACCGAATTTTCGCTTGGGAGTGATTCGTTTTTTTACCCCGTTGTTTTTAAGCGTATCTGGGCAATGGCACAACCGAGCCAAGATTTGTGTTCGCTTCACTTGCGCCCTGCCAGGTCGACGTCTCATCTGGTCGCTGGGTGGAACGTTTCGGGACGGGATAGACATATAAAATTGATGTTCCTGTTTTGTTGTTGCTGTTGGTGGTGTGCTGTTGATCGCGCGTCTCCGCTGCGCTTCCCAACATTCTCATCCCAACTCGCCGGTGTTTTTCATTCGCTTCAGCCACTGTGTAGGAAGTGTGCGTTCGCGCTCGATACGGATCCCATCCTGAAGAAAGATGTGACCCTACAGGAAGGTTCAAATGCGAATCTTAACCATACACCGATCCGATTACACCATGCAGGCATAGCCGCACACGATGAACGCGCCACTTGGGTGTCGTTCAAGTTGCCACTTGCTGGCACGAAAAAACAGCTGACTATAGCGGCACGCAGATGCTGCTTGGTGAGGTATCCGTCCCATCATTCTTCAACATCAGTGTCTGGCAGAGCGGGGGGTTTTTTTTTTGGTTAAATCCTCCTTTGCTTTCTGTAGCTTCGTCTCGTAAAACGTCTCCGTCGATTGGTTTCGATAATTACGCGATGTCGTTCACCGGCTGATGATGATGATGATGAAGGAAGGAACTCGCATGTTCGCTCACTCTCATTCACCAGTTGCGCCGGTTATGTTGTTTTTGAACCAAGCCATCCCGAGGGAACGATGCTGCGATTATTTAATTTCGTTGCTTCTGGTGTGCAATCACCGTTTAATGTAGGTTCTTGCACAAGCTGCTGAGCACTGTGCACAGTTACGTACGCTTGATTTGAATATTTGTTAGCCAACCTTTGGCTATGGCAATATTTGAATAATTGCCGATAAATACATTCCAATTCAATTGATCTTCAGTATTGATCAAACGATCGATCTAATTAGTTAAAATTATTACCCATTTCGTGGCGCATCGACCACACCGCTGGCCAACACTGTACGAAACGTCGATCAACAACACTTGCCGACTCTCGCGGGTTCTAAAAATAAGATACACTCCGACAACCCCGGCCACACCATCGGCTCTGACGGTGACGGCGACGAGACGTATGCCATAATACCGATGTTACATTTGTCGTTGGTTCACTTGACTGATTTGTCTTCCCGAGGGTTTCGCAGTTCGGGGCGAGTTCGCCTGGGGTTGCCGGTGGAGATGGAACAGATTTGACGGACGAACAAGAAGAGAGGGTTTTGGTATATTTTGTCACCGATGAATCGGTGCTGCCTGCTGTGTGTGTGTGTGTGTGTGTGTGTGTGTGTGGGTGCGTGCATGTGTGTGGGAGGTTGGGTGCAGGTTGAATGATGCTCTTCTCTGGTTGAAAAGCAACACGGCGACCTAGTGCGTCGGTCTAAGCAGCCGAACAGTGGATGAATGTATTTGGGGAGTTTGGACAAAAAATGTCGAAGCAAACGAGGCAAAAACCAAGTTGATTTGCGAACAAATTCTAACTTACCGCAAGTCTTTTGTACAGATAGGTGATCGCACTTTCGAAGTCGTCCAAAATTTCACTTATCTTGGATCAACAGTCAGCACCGACAATAACATTGATGATGAGATTCGCGCTAGGGAGTTGGCTGCCGACCGGATGTTCTACTGTTTGAAGAAACTTCTCTACTAAAAACACCTGCCGCGACGAACGAATCTGGGACTTTATAGAACCTATATAGTTCCAGTACTCCCATACGCCTCTGAGATGTGGACTTTGTCCAAAACTGACGAAAATCTCTAAGCCGCGTTCGAAGGGATGATGCTCAGAAGGATTTTTGGCCCCGTATGCATAGAAGGACAATGGAGAAACCGCTTCAATGACGAGCTCCCCAAGCTGTAGTACAGCGAACTACACCCGCCAGGCTCCGGTGGGCTGGCAATGTCATGAGATTGATACCGGACAACCTAGCCCGTAAAGCTCTTCTAGGTTGTCCGTATAGACAAAGGAGGCGTCATCAGGCTCATATTGAGATGGAGTAATGGCGTTGATGCACCAAAAAGGAATTATGGATTGGCAGATGATAGCGCACGATCGTGAGCGGTTTGAAGGACTTCTGCAGCAGGTTCGCAAGAGTGAGGACTCCTATAATAGAAGACTGGAGCTGGTTAGACACTAATCTTTCTGTTAGACGTTGAGGTGATTTCCAAATCTACAGATGATTGGAGTTCAAAGTACGCAGACGTTGAAGCATTTGGGTCTTGAATGGCTTCAGCCACTCAATGTCTTAACTCAATAGCTCTTGAAATGATATCATGGCTGACCAGTTTACAATTATCCGCAATCTTCGGAGGAAAAGAAATGCGTAATTATGACCACCATTGTGCTGACCCCGGCTCCATTGTGTTTAAATAGCAGTGCGCCAACTGTGCGCATCGCAGCAAAAGTAGGGCCCTACATGATGCGAACGGTGTATTCTGCGCCAACGCAAAGACGAGAACAACCCCCGATACGCGCCGTCCTGTGTTGTGGCAGTGGGTACGGTCAGCTCGTTCCCGGACACGCGCCCGTTTCAGTTCGGTGTTGGTTGCGTTTGCGTTCGGATGCAACCACAGGGAACGCACGACGACGAACCAAAATCCGCGCGACCATTATTATTTGCCCGTTTTGTTGCGCACCACGACCGTCCGCGATCGATACGGGAGAACGACCGAACCGCGGAAAACCGCGGATATACTGCCCATTAGGGCGGATCAAAAAAGGAACGGATACGCGCGGTGGTGGAAGTGTGTGGCACGCATGAAAGTCAAATTTAATCCACGATCGCAATCGTAATCGATCAACGAAGAAGTTCTCCGCAGTCTGGGTGTCGATCGCACGAGGAAACGGTGGCGCGGTGCCAAGAAGGCGGGGGGAGTGAAAACAAGCGGGAGCGAAGTCTCACGTATCCGGTGGGAGACTGAAATCCCTGTCGAAATATTTGTGTCGAAATTAATACGAAAAATTGGAAGTGATTCGCTGTGAATGAAGAAAAAAAAAGTCTGTCGCGAGGAAAGTGCATTGGCTTTTTAAATTCGAAAATAAAGTAAAGGCGGGTGCTACTGCAGGCGGAAACGAGCGAGGGAAATTGGGAGGCGGGAAAGAATCGGAACGACGGGATTGTGAATTGGTTTAAAATTTGTCGTGCATTGTTTGGGGTTTTTGCGCTATCGAAAGGAAAGGGAAAACCCAGTGCGCGCAAACGTTGTATGATCGTGAGGTTTATCGATCGTTAAAGGCGACCGAAACGAGAGCAGAGCATCGTTGTTTTCGTTTAGAAGAAATGAAGAAACTTGCTGCTGCTGATCGTCGCGATTACAGTAACAACAACGGTGTGGCAATAAAAAACACTCATAAAACGTCGCGATCCAAATAGAGATTTGGAGGGAGAGAGAGAGAGGGCCAGCTTAGAGAGGGAAGAAAAAGGCAAATAAAAGTGCAATCACTAGCAGTGAAAGCAGCAGCTTGTATGTGTGTGTGTGACGGGCGGATAATCCTATCGAAATGCGTCCAATAATTTCGGCGCCGTCCGCGGTGGTGCAATCACCTTCATCGTCCCGTATCGCACCTTTAGCGGCACCGGGATCGGGAACCGCCACTACCACCACCGCACCGCACACGAACGGCGGAACAGCGTCGGTGGAGACACAGAACGGTAGCAATGGCGTCGATGCGCCATTGCAAAACAACGGCGTTGGCATCGTCAGCAGCAGCAGCACCAGTAGCATCGTCGCAAAGAAGCCGAAAAAAGAACCATCCGCACTGTCATTATCAACGAGCACGGGCGAGGCGCCACTAGCGAAACCGGTGGCCACCAAACCACCGCCCGTGGGCGGGAAGCTGTCGTGGAAACATTTTCTTCCCAGTGTCGTTGGCGGTACGGGCGGCAGAAATGCTGCTGCGGCAAACGAAAACGGTGCGCGTCCGAAGGAAGTGGCGGTGGATGAAAACAACAACGAAACGGTCCCACCGAAGCAGCTGATGACGGCAGCAGCAAGCTTAAATAATAATGGTACGACAGTTGCGAGCGCGCAAGAAGCCGAAAAACACTCCCATTCCAACGCGGCAGAGGTTGGTGGTGCCAAGGATAAACAATCGATGCCAAATGGCTGTGCTCAAAATGGGCAAGCTCAGGAAAATGTACGTTTAAAATCTGGCTTCAAGGAAAACAGTACCGACAAGCATGTCCAATCTGCACCCAATCCATCCAATGGCGAGGTAAAAAGTGTAGAAAAGTCACCATCGTCATCGGCAGTTCGGAAGCAGATGACGGTGAACGGAACACCTCCGTTGCCACCTCCGACGACGCTTAATGGCATACCGTTGGCCGGGTCTGGTGTGATGGCGATCTCCCGGAAGGAAAGCGTAAAAACCGAAATCAAAGTGAAACTATCGCCGAAAGATGAGAAGAAAGAACCCACGGCGAACTCAACGACGATGGGCAAAGTTTCGTCCAAGACGTTGGAATTGAAGCGTTCCACCAGTGGGCACCGATTGACGACAACTTCCCCCACAGCGACGGAGGAAAATGGTGCCCCCAATGGTGGGACAGAAGAGGCGAAGGAGAAAAAACGATCCGCATACCTGCTAACGGATGGGGCGGGCGAAAATGGCAAAGGGCTGACCAAAGCCAAGCCGCTGGTAGGAAAAGCCACTAGCACGGAGAAAAATGGTGCTATCGGTGTACGGTTGTCACTGAAACCGAGCCGATCGGTAACGCCCGATCGAACGGAAAAGTGTGATCGAACGATCAAACCGTCCACAAGGGCTTCCCCAATGCGTAGTACCGCGACGGTTGATGATGGTATGCCGAAGGAAAAATCACCCGCCGACCGGCGGATACTGGGTACGGAGGTGAAACGAGAGAAAACCCCATTGCGGTCAGCTTCGTCCAAGAGTCTGTCCGCAAAGGTGGAACCCGACAAGACTATGGAGGTCAAGGATGGTGATGCAACCACTGCCGTGCTGACGTCTACTGCGCCATCCTCGCCAAGTCGCCCGGTAGTGAAGGTGCGCAAAGTCATAAAGAAAATTATCAAAAAGAAGCCAAAAGTGACCGAAGGGACGGATGGTGCACAGAAGGAAGAGTTGGCTAAAAAAGAAGACACTACCGCAGCTCAATCGCCTCCCGCAATGATGGGTACGGTGGAGACAACAATTACGCACGAAATGGCCAATACGGCGGTGGTGAAAGGAATCGTGGAAATCTCCAAACTGCCGTCGAAAGATCGTCCCGTTGAGAAGGAGAAAAAGAAGACAGCCGGTAAGGTTGCAACCACAAAGCAGGATAAAGAAAAGGATATGCTCAAAGAACCGGCAAAGACCACGGCGCAAGATTTGACAGAACATGTTGAAGAACCAACTGGGGCATCCGGTGTCAGTAAGGATCGCCAGTTGAGTGAGCGAAAGCACTGGGCGATGCGGAAGCGTTCCATGACCGATCGGGCCATGTCGTGTGGCCCACTCGAAGATGGCCGTTCCGGTGCAATGTTGGAACAGTTCCTGTTCTCCCTAGCTACCATACCTCAGGAGATCGCCATCGATCTTCCGGCTGGGGCACCGTTGCCCCGGTTCGGCAGCAATCGTGCCCTAGCCCGTTCGGCTTCACAGTATCTCAGCAGCAAGATTCACGATTTTCTTCGCCGTACCGATCACGTTATGCAAGACTGGCGCAATATTGGCCGTACGTTGAGCCGTCGGGGAGATTACGGTGTGCGCGGCACGATCGGTGACGTCACCGGGCTCGGGGCAGTGCGATCGCGTAGCGTTTCGAACATTATCGCGCGCGGACTGCAACTGCTCAGGGAGCAATCGACACCACGTTTGCTATCCGGCCGCTCGAGCGTCTCGCGGTCTAGTTCGCGCTCGTCGTTCTACTGTGAACTACCCGCGACAGACAGGAAAAACAACCAAAGCCTGCTGTTGCGTCGTCGCCGACTTGTTGGCGATGGTCGCAGTAGGTTTGCTAGCGTAGGGGGTTTTGATGATGACGTTGGGGATGAAGACGACGATTGCAGCACGGTGGTGGATATGAGCGAAGAGGTAAAACGTAGTTTCGCAATTGGGAGGAATGAAAACTTGGGATGCATAAGCTTTACTTCCGGAGCAATAGCCAAAATTGGAAACTACCAGGAAGGAGTAGAATAGAAGATGCCTCTTATATTTCCCTTTTTTTATTTAAAGTTGTTTATTAATTTTTTTTTCCTGTTTTCCACTTTTAGCTAAGCGACATTACTTCCGAGCTAACGGAGGAGCACTCGTCGTCGAATTTGATCACGGAACGGCTAGCATCGGAAACCTCGGAACGGTTGCGACTCGAGAAGGAAGTGAAGGACTATGAGTCAAAGTATCGCAATCTGCAGGAGTCGTCCGAAAAAATGGAGATGGAACTGCTGTGTGCCAAGTCGGAGCTAAACTGTGACTTTGACGACTGCAGCACGATCGGCGATTACGACGGCGATGGTACGGATCGGGACGGGCTGCCACTCGGTGGTGCTGATGGCGAGGTGGCCAAAAGCTACCGGTTACGCTACGAACGGGTCGCCCGTGAGCTGGAGTTCACGAAGAAACGGCTCCAGACGCAGCACGAGCACGATCTCGAGCAGCTCGTCGGGTTGAAGAAACAGCTCGAGAAGAAACTGTCCGATGCGTACGAGGAGGTCGAAGAGCAACGCCAGGTGGTGGCACAATGGAAGCGCAAGGCGCAGAAAATGACAAACGAAATGAACGATTTGCGCATGCTGTACGAAGAGCAGAACAGTCGGAACAACCTGCTGGAGAAGCGTCAGCGGAAGTTTGATGCGGAATGTCAAACGTTGCAGGACAGTGCGCGGCAAGAGAAGCAAGCGAAAGAACGGATCACACGCGAGAAGGACGTGCTGATGGCGGAGAAATGTAAGCTAGAGCAAACCGTATCCGACATCCGGCTCGAGCTGGAACTGAAGGAGGAGAAGAACGCAACGCTCCAGCATGAGCTAGACGAGATGGCGTTTGGTGGTGGCACGGAGGAAGAGATCGCTCAGCTGAAGCGCCAAAAGATGGAACTTGATCGGCGCTGTAAGGAGCAGGACGAAGAGTTGGATGAGATGGCCGGCCAAATACAGTTGCTGGAGCAGGCGAAGTTGCGGCTAGAGATGTCCCTGGAAACGAGCCGCAAAGAGTCTCGCAAGGAAGCTCAGCAGCGGGACGATGAGATGGAAGAGATCCGTGGCGCTTCGTACAAGAAGATAAAATCTTTGGAATGCCAGTTGGAGCAGGAGCACGAAGAGCGAACCCAGCTGCTTCGCGACAAGCACGAGCTGGAACGGAAGCTGGCCAGCCTGGAGGATCAGGATCGTGCCGAACGGGCGGCCGAAGAAGCGATGGTGCAACGGTTAAAGCGTGACGCGCGCAAATATCGTGCCCTGCTGCGAGACGCTCAAAGTCAGCTTGATCGTGCGAAGGGAGACTCGGCAAGCAAAGCGCTTGTCCGACAGCTACGCAACCAGCTGGAAGATGCCGAATCTGCGCGTGTAGGTGCGCTGAAGGCACGGCAGGTGCTGGAAGGTGAGCTGCAGGATGCACAAATGCTGCTCGAGGAAACGCAACGGGCGCGCAATGAGGCGGAAGATAAGGCCACGATGGCACAACGCGACCGGACGGAGCTACAGGCGCAGATAGACGAAAACGAGGAGGAGATGGCGGAGCTGATGAAGAAGTACAGTGCCACGGTGAAACAGCTTTCCAGCGAACAGACGCTGATAGCGGAGTACGAGCTGCGGGTGTCGGAGCTGGAGGGTGAGAAGAAGTCGCTCAAGGAGCAGGTCGTCGAGTTGGCGACCCGGCTTGAGAGTGTGGAAACCATTGGCGAACCGTCGAACAGTATGGCGTTCAAGCGGTTGGAGCTGCGCACCAAAGAGCTGGAATCGCGTCTCGAGTTCGAGCAGGCGACCCGGGCCCGCATCGAGATACAGCTGAACCGGCACAAGGACTCGCTGGAAAAGCTGCAGGGCGAGCTGATGCAGGCGCGCAACCGCGAATCGCAGGCACAGGACGCGCTGAAGAAGGCACAGAAAACGATCCGCGAGCTGAGAGACGAGCTGTCGACGCTTGCTAACCGCGATCAGGAGGGACTGCTAAAGCGCAAGGAGCTCGAAAAGCGCATCGAGACGGCCGAATCGGAGACGGGGTCGGCGAGAGCGGATCTGCGGCTCGCGCTACAGCGGATAGCCGATCTGCAGCAGGCCATGGAAGAAGAGGGTGACTCATACCAATCGGACAGGTACGTGTCGTTGCGTCGAACGGACGGACGGTTGTAAGAAGGGCAAAAATTGATTTTTATACTTTTAGCGATACGAGCGATAGTTCGTCGTCGATGGATTCATTCCACGAGTCGACTGTAACACGCAAATCACCGAGCGTCGGCAGCGGAGACCACTTCGGTACAACCAATGGAGGCAGCAGCCGGGGAAGCATCGGTAGTCTGGCCAGCAGTACGCGGGATGGGCGTAAGGAAAGCAACAATCCAAGGTGAGTCTCCTTTGTGCAGCATTTCAGGATTCCAAAAGTTATTAAAAATCATCATTAAATACAATCTAAATACACGATGATTGTGTGTATAAGGTTTACTACCCCAAAGAAGATCTGGAGATATGCTGTAGAGTTTGTATTGTAGAGATTCAATTAATACTTTCATAGTAGCAAACACGCGATCAATGGAACTTCTTCGTTTTGCAAATTAAAATGTGTAGTTTAATATCAAATGTATCCATTCCATTGCTGAAATCATCACGAACGTTTCATTGAGAAATAATCATTTAAACACCCATGTACTGTTCATGTGTAAATCAAAACCTAGGATTCGTCCAAGCCTGATAGGAAGTGTTCGGCGTAAAAAACGTCTGCCCCCTACTATTAAAGAAGAAGACGAAAGTTATGCGACCGACGAACAGACCAGTACCGGGACGAGTTTACCGCAAAGCCAAACGCCGGATCTATTATCATCGCTGGAAAACAATCATCTTAATCATGCGGAGCAAAGCCCAAGCCCAAGCACCACAGACGTTGAGCATGTCGAAACAGTAGCAGCTGCTTGTCGCAGAATGAGTGAATCGAGCACGCTACGCGAAGAGACAACTACGGTAGCAAAAGAGTCCGTTGTTCCGTCCGCTGAAGTGAAAGGCGAGCAGTGTGAATTTCCCTTCGATATCAACACGCTGAAATCGATCAAGGAGAAGATACACTCGCTAAATCAGATAATACGCGACGAATCGCACGACACGAGCTCGGAAATCGATCTGGTAGATCTGAAGAACCTGAAGAACCAGATACACGAGTTCAAGAAAGCGATCGAATGTAGCCGCTCACGCTCGATGGATAAGCTTGTGAACAGTGGTGGAAGCACACTATCTGCCGGCATCATAACGACATCGGCGTCTACGGGGTCGGCCAGCACTGAGCCACTCTCGTAAGAACTCAGCTAGCGAAGGGGACGGCACAACAACATGACTGCCCAAGGAAGAAAGTAGAGCAAAAACTGAATAGTGCATTTTAGTAGACATATCGACGCATTTTTTATTGCCCAACAAAATCGAATGCTATTTCCACATCAAGAGAGGGACCAATTTGGAGTTAGTTAGAACATTGCACTACCAATCTTCGCCTCAATGACAACACTGCAAAATGTAAGCGAAATTTGAACGATTGCTGCTGCGCAATGCTGAAACTTTTCCCCTGACCTCTGCTTTGCTTTGCTGCATTCGCCTGTTTGCAATCCGGAATGAGTTGAATGGAACCTTCCACAGCAAGAAAATGTCCCTAAGGCTGGCATGTGGTGTGAGGTGTTGAAGGAAATCCTTACTGTTCCTTACTGTTAGGAAGATTTTCCATGTCTGAGCCACAAGACACAATGCTTGACGCTATTCTTGCGGCCTATTTCCGTGTTTCTTTGCTTTTGTTCCTCTCGATTTAATTTTCATCCTTTACATGTGGATGCGTTCGAGAAACTGAAACGCACGTGTCTCCTGCTTTCTGTTTGTTCATCATTTAATATTCATTGCATCAAACCTTGTGTGCGTTTTTCACAATATCAGCCGCTAACTGCCGGTTTGTCTGTTTGTTTCGCATTTCAGTTTTTAAAGTTCAGATCTGTATCGTTTCCTTTTTTCCTTTTCTTTTCGTTCCTTTCAACCTTCATAAATTACTTGTTTAAATGAATTCCCCTGAAACAAACATCACACCTACCATAGAGCTAGCTTTTACCGAAGGCGCCAACCACCACAGCGTACCGCATTTTCCGTGGCTTCCTCGCCAGCGCCTTCCTATACCAGCATGTTGACGGAATATCGAAGAGCACTAAGCATCGATCATCGTTTCAAAAGCAAACCGGTGACGGTGACATCCCGTTGCAAAGATGTCATTAGCACCTACGTACGCACAAACGGTACCGGCCTGAAGAAGGAACCGTCCAATATAAGCATAACCAGCAGCGGCAACAGCAATGGTAATAAACAACAACGACAGAGACCGTTCTATTACTGGTGGCAACATCCGTAAAGGTACCGAGCAGAAGTGCAGAGAGCCGCGTCACGTGACTAAAGAGTTTGGCTTGTTGTTGTTCCGTACGCCCCCCGCGTGACTAACTAAGCGAGAATTCTGTCTGTCTGTTTTTCTTTGCAATTAGAGCAGATATTAACTGAAATAGCGAAGCGAGATTGAAAATCTAACAACACGTCTTGTGCAATGAATTTTCCTTTTTGTCTTTATTGCAAGTCGAGTGGAGTGCGCTATTTGCGAAGAACTGTTTCGCTCCCCAATGAGTTACTTGCATCAGAATGTATAAATGATTTGTGAGCTTGATTGTTATGCGTTTTTACAGTTTATAAATCAATTGGATGTAACTAATATATCTTCTTCTGTCCATGTTTATCCAACAGAATCACACTAACAATGGCTACTGGTTCCGAAGGCAGTCATCAATCGGTAACGACAGCACCACCGGGCGCCACGGCATCGCCTGCAACAACGAAACTAAGCAACGGAAATGGCGAAGGCACACTGGACGATTCGTCTTTCGCTTGAACGGTCGCAGGGTCAGCTGTTTGTGCGTGCAATAGCAATGGATGCCCCCTTCCCCGTAGTAATCCGTTTTGCCATATTAAACACAAAAAAGCGAAGGAAAACTTAAACCATATATTTATATACACCACCATATGCAGCCGCCATTTTCCAATTGTCCTGTTCGCTGTCCCCCTCCCTGAGATATACTATACTTATCTAACTTTTTAATCGAACAAAACCAAATTTACTCAATTCGTTACTTCCCAAAACGGTATGTGGAATCGAACGCCGATTCGCCGAAGCAGATTAGTCAGACAGCAGAACAAAAGCAACAAAACAAAACGAACAAAAAGTGTCTATATGCGTACATATTTATATACATATACATTATAACGTGCTTATATAGTATGGTAAATGATAAACCAATCGAGTAAAACGGTCCGTATTTATTCAAGCTTTTGAGAGAGACCCGGCGGGGGTCGGTCGCAAAAACAAAACCTTGCACACGGGCTGCAATCTACGATCACACACACCCACGATCAACTCCTTTTTGTACCGCGTGTGCGTGTGTGTTGTTGTTAGGGTTTTTATTACCAAGTTTTTTTTCTCCTTTCTTCCAAAAGCATATCGTAGGTAGAGATGTTTCCTTTTTTTTTTTACTTATGTCGTTTTTAGGAGTGTATTAAATGTTTTTTTTTTCTTTCTTTTCCACTTTCCGTAACGTAACGTGTAACGTGTTGAATTTAGCGGCTAATATAGTATTAGCACGCAGATGGACTTGATTAATGAGAGAACTAGAAGAATGATTTAAGATCGAACAAATGTAATCGAACAAATTTTAAATGGATTATGTAAACCGTGCTAGGCAGAGCAGCGAAGAAATGTGTCACGAGGTGACGAACCACACACCTTCTAAACACACAAATGTGTTTATTCACTGTTGTCTTGCTACTTACTTAAATTAGGTTAAAATTGTAGCGTTTATTTGGAGTGATGTCCCTTCCGGGTGTAGGGTTTGGTTACGTTTAGGCGACTTTCAGTGAATGTCCCGCATTAGAGGAATTGTGCAACGGTGCGAGAGAAGAGTAGTACGCCTTTTTTGTGCACCGTTACAACATACACGGTAAAAAAGCACAGCTAGCGGCATAAGCATATGATAGAAGAACACGTATTCAGGTGTTAAAAAGTAAAATTAACTATCTTTGATACCATTATATCACGATGATAATAAACACCGAACGAGTAAGAAGTACACATAACCTCTATCTCTCTCCCTATCTCTATCTCTTTTAGCCCATCGTAGTCAAGAAAAGGCAATTTTTATCATTATTTTTATCGCAATTTATTATTTATCGAATTGTTATAATAAAAATACTCCAAAATATTACGCAGCGCAGTGTGCCGTCGTTTGGTTAGGAAAAGCGTGATGACATACGGTGATTCAGGTCAAAATTCTGAAGTCTCTGTGGAACTTTATATACTCATAAAAGAACCTCGAGAACCTTATGTACTCATAAAACCTCAAAGCTTGGACTATATAGAACTTGTATAGTTGTGATACTCGCATACGCCATAGACATTTAGACATGGACGTACGAGAGGAGTATGCTCGGGCGGGTTTTTGACTCTGTGTGTATGGAAGGATAATGGAGATCGCGTGTTCTGCGAGCTGTACGATGATCTCACTATCGTAAAGCGGATTAGACTCGCCAGTGGGCTGGTCACATCATGAGAATGACACCGAACAACCCAATAAGTAATTCGTTTAGGTCGTCCACATGGACAGAGAAGGCGTGGAATGCCCAATTTGAGATGGAGTGACAGCGTTGATGCGGCCGCTAGAAAGGCTGATATATTGGATAGGCAGATGATGGCACTCGAAGACTTCCGCAGTAGACCAAGATAAGTAAATAATAAGTTTTATCAGCCTGCCAAAACAATGACTTCAGAAAGAAAGACATTGCGTGTACTAACCACAAGATAACCCCTTTTCTATATTTATTGCTGATCAACTTTTAGATAAACTCCAGGTTCATGTCATGACATGGAGAGCTAAATCATCCGTTCAGCCCACCGAAGTAATCAAACATGTACTATTGAAAATGCGAAAAAATCCATCATTTTCGAACTCATATCAGAGAACATCCGGCGAACAATTTCAATAATACAATGGTACCTGATTTCCATGCAATCATTCTTGGAGCATTACAAGCAACCGACGAAGACTTTAACGAACGGAAAGAAAGAAGCTTTTGCAGTTTATGCACAACACTATAATGGGATATTATAAAATACATATTCTTTCGAAGTGGTTAAGTTAGTCACAAAGCTCCCTGTAAGGAAGCTAAGCCTCGTGATTTAGGTTTCCGCATTGTGAAAAAAATTCTCTCATCTCTTCAACAGATAGATAAAGATACCCAGATATAATGAAGCAATCATGCAATGTGTGTCACATTTGCGGTTTTGTGATAGTCTCACACAAAGATAAGAAAACAAATGGTACAAAACAGGAACATATTTCAGTATATAAGACTGATGCGTAAACAGCTTTACGCATCTTTCCAAGTGATCAATACGAGCCTATCGTGTGCAGCTGTCTTCATTCCTAGTGGTGTGTGATAAGAAGCAGAAGAAGAGAAGAAAGAAGTATTTAACAAAACAAGCAACGGCGAGTGAGCAACGATGAGTAAGACCGTGGGAACAAACACACGATCGCGGCCAGTGTTTATCGACGAGGAGCAAGTAAAAGTGCTGCTCGATTGGAATGAGGCGCGGTACGCCATCGAGCAAGCGTTTGTGTCCGTTTCGAACCAAGCGCGGGATGCGGTCACCCGTTTGTCTGATCAGCCGGTCAGTTCTCAGCCCGCAAGAACGTTTGTGCAGGCAGAGGGTGGTAAGCAGTTGAAAGCGAACGACATTCTTCGGTGCGATTTGAAGACATTCCCCTACCCTTTGCAGGTGTGCTTCTTTGCATGCCCGGCTTTGTCGGTCAGCATCGGTTGAGTTCCGGCACTACCGAACGCACTTCAACGCTGGCGTGTAAATTGATCACGAGCTTCCGTAAGAATGTTGCCCTGGGGTTGCCCTCGATTAACGGGGAAGTGTTTGTGTTTAACAGCACCACCGGCAAGCTGGAAGCGATCATTGAAGCCAACCACCTGACGGGTATACGTACGGCAACGGCTTCTCTCGTGGCGACCGATCATCTCTTTCTACGTCCGGCTCGTGCTAACGCACCGGACGGAACGGTTAGCATCCAGCTCGGAATTGTTGGGTGTGGGTTTCAGGGTATGATGCATGCGGTTGGATTCGTCCGCACACAGTCCGTGGCACGGGTACGAACGATTCGGCTGTGGAACCGAACGCCCGGACGTGCCGTTCAGCTGAAGGAAATCCTAACCGAAGAGGCGAAGCAAACGAACAGCAATTATTCAGTGTTTGTCTGCGATACGGTTGAGGACTGCTGTCGGGATTGCGATGTGATTGTAACGGCGACCGGATCCAGTGAACCGCTCGTCTATCGCAATTTCCTCAAACCAAACGTTCATATTAATGGTAAGTTTTCCTAGAATTCTTCCGAAAACTGGAAGAATTTCAAGAATGAAGAATGTCTTTTCCGTTTTAGCTGTCGGAGCAGGTGAATATCACCATGCCGAGCTGGCACAGGATGTATACGACGTGTGTCAGTTATACATTGATCATCAGGCGGGTGCTCAAAAGGAACTGGCAACGCTTCGATCCAACATCGTCGGAGAAGTGGGTGAAGTAATACTGCGCGAAAAACGTGCAGAGGAAATGAGCTTGCTACCGAAACCGGGTGGAATTAGTGTGTTCCAATCGCTCGGTATGGCTACGGAAGATGTAACCGTCGGAAGATTAATCTACGAGAAGTACCTGATAGCCCAAGCTGGTTCGAATGCAAATTAAAAGTACAGCAAATTGCGGGAACTCTAAAATAGCACGAAAATGGTTTATTTAATACTGTAAAAAATAGCAAGGAAATTTTCCATGTTCCAAGCTCGGCACACACATAGTTTATTTAGCTTATGTTGTACGATTGTTTATTTGTTCGGTTGGCATGTTGTAGTTGGATGGATCGTTAGGCACTATCAGATGATAATCATTTAAATGCTATTGAAGATTCTTGAAATTTGTGGAGCAATAATAAAGTATCTCCTGTGCTATTTACTATTGAACCTTGTACACGTTTGTTGTATATAGTTTGTATGAAAAGTATATATGGTGTATATAAAAAGGGGTAAAATATGCTTAATTTACCTAGATAATTCCACAATAGGCACACGCGTTATCTTTAATTCTTTTGCTCTTCTTAAACTGGCACTTATATCCTTCGTTTAGATAAAATTGCCGATGGTATGTTTATATCCTTTCAGAATCCTTATCCGTTTTTGATTTTTTTTTTTGTAAAAAAGATCGTATATCCTTCGACTAGCCTGCAAGTGATCAAATCTGTTAAATGCATTGTGTTTTGATAGCTACCAAATAATACTACGACACTCCACGCTTACGTATAGGGAAGATTTTAAATTTCTCCATCGCCTACTATGGCAATCGGGACACACAGCATGATGGCTGATGACCCACTTCTAGATATCTTTCGTACACTGTGCACTGCAGTACGGACGGTTCGCTTTCACACAGAAACGCCCACCAATGAGTGACTTTTGGCAGTGTTTACCACTGCACAGGAAGCATTCCTTGTGCCAGTGAATTTTGTCCCAACCGACTCCCTGTTCCGTCGGTCCGATGCACCGATTGCACGTCGCACAGGTCTGCGCGTAGTGCCCCTTGTAGCACGGTAAACAAAGCGGTTGAGCCGATTTTTCATCCATCACGTACTGCTGCCCGGCCAGTGGACCATCGCAATGGTAACAACAAAAATGGCGCACGTGGAACGTTGCCCCTTCGGCGGCCGTGTACTCCTTGGTGAAGATAAGCTCATCACAAGCCGCACAGCGTGGTATTTTCAGGATTGCTGCCAAATCTCGCCCACAGTACACAGCACCACCGTGATAGAAGTATACGAGATCGGCCAACAGTTCACCGCACCGGTTACACTTGAAGCACTGCGGGTGCCAGATGGATAGATCACTGTTACTTGCACGATCCACCTTTACTGCAACTTCGCCAACTACGATCGGAAGTGTACAACCCGTGCATCGATGCGCTGTCATGGCAACTGCATCACGCACTGCTTGTTGCGCTGGTGGCATACTTTCACCACCCAATCCCATCGTTTCCAATGGACCGATCAATTGAGCGTGTGATGGGCCGTCCTCGCGCGGACTAACCGGAATAGAACTGAAGCCGGAATCATTACTGCCAGACGGTACGATCGAAGCACCACCGTGCGTATTCGTTGAACTCTCACCATATGGCACCGATTCGTTGTCGACCATTTGACGACTCGGGAACTGTAAGCGATCCTTGAAATGATCCATTTCGGCGCGAAATTTTGGATTCGCTTGGTATTCCTGGTGGAATTTCACGATGGCTTCCGGTATACTCTTATCCGCCCCGCTGAGCACGGTAGCCGGATCGTACAGCATTGCTTGAGCCACCATCTCCGAGCTGCTGATTCCCATCAGGTTCAATTTGTACTTCATCTTGTCAGAAAGCACACCACTTTCCATATAGTCAGGACGTTTCGAGTCCTTGCTCACAGCGGTCATATTGTTAGTGGCCATTCCAGCTGTTTGCGCTGTTGGCTGTTGCACCACCGTGCCATACTGCAACATACCAGCCGTATCACCCCCAACACGCATTACCGTACCCTGACCAACGCAGTGCGTTTTGATCTTCTCCACATAGTCACTCAGCTGGCCGGCTTCGTACGGCGTTAGATTATGGCACAGGTTCGTGTCGAGATCGTGCGCTGGTACTTGATATTCTAGCTGCTGTTTACGCTTTTCAGCCGCCTCACTACCAACGATCGGGATGTTCTGCTGACCCAGCGTACGCATATAATCCGAGGCCAGTTCCGGTGTTACGTTCGGAGGTACCCAAGCCAACTGTACCGGCTTGTCGGTTAGCTCCGATATGCGAATGTCTACGGTGCAAAAACAAAAAGTTAAGCATTGGTTACGAACGAATGCAACACAACATCCTCCTTCTCGAATACGTACATGCCGGCTTGGAACGGATGGCACCCAAAATTTCAAACTGAGCCCATCCACTAACATCATCATCGATGCAATCATGCTGCTCTTTGCGGCATTTGCAGTTACGGCAGATTTTACGCCAGAAGTGTAAATCCAACCCCGGACAAGAACTTCCTAACAAAGAAAAGGTTCACCATGAAGGTCATTACGGGAAGATAATCAACGGGACAAAGGTTGCTTACCGCACACGTTGCAAGGTGCCCCATTGCCGCTTTCATGGCTAAGCTTCGCTTTAATCTGTTCTCGGCGGCTTTCGAGTTTCAGCAACCATTCCGGTGCGGCAGGAGATTCTATCCCGGAATCGGTCATTCTAGTGACGATCGTTTTCAGCTGCGCCTGTTGTCTATCTTTTGTTCTTCTGTGTGGTTATGACTCAGCACGGTCCACCACAATGAGTCCAGCTTCATCGGTAGTTTAGCACTTAGTTACTTTGCACTATATAAATCTGAAAGGTGTGTGATCGTAAGGCTTCAAGATTATTAATTTACTACACTGAAACCGGTCTAGAAATAAAGTTTTTATCAAAATTTACAATCACAATTCAACTACACGGCACTCGGAATGTTTTGATAAAGGTGCGTTTACATTGCGTTGCTTTAATACTTCTTCACAGGGTGGATATTTGGACGGTTTGTTTTAGTACAAGATAAAATAAATTTGAAATGAAATATTGGAATATTACGTATCGTTCAATGAGAAATCGAAAACCAAGCATTTACATAAATTTTCATCAATACAAACAATCTAAATTAGTTTTTTTTATTAAAAGGCCATCAATACAGAATTTTTTAGCACTCCTCTTGCTCTCGTGTAGTCGCGGACTATGTGCTAATAGACAGCTGTCAAAGTAAAAATTGATAAAAAAAACATTAAGGCTTGGCAAGAAAATTCAGTGATTCGTTTTGGTGCTTTGGAAACGGGAAAACAGAATTCTTTCGAGGTTCGAGATAAATACAGTGCTACGTGGACGGTGCTAGTTTCGCTCAGGTGCAAGTCAGTTTAGTGAAACAAATCGGGTTTATCAACCCCGTGTACGCCATCGCGTACGATAGAGCACAGGCAGTTCAGCATTCCAGTGGTGGGGGTGGAATTTCATCCAGAAATTACTATCGGTATCGGTACGGGGAGGGGGCGGTGATACGGTAATGTCCGGCCATCAATACGTACCGAACCCAGCGAACCTGTTTACGGACGAGGACGAAATTGACGATGAGCTATTCCTGAGGAACGCCCGTCGAAACGTAAGTCTAGCATACCCTTTTGAAAACAGAAGGAAAACAAAGGCCCCCCCCCCACAATGGAGCCAAATGAGGTCGTTAACAAAGCGTATGAGTAATGTGTGCGTTTTTCCTATTACGCGTTTTCTTGCAGGACGGCTATCTGCCCGCAGACGATAAGTATGGCATGTCGAAGGTGACGGGGGCCGCATACACACGCCCGGATGTGCTAGGCCCCACGGCAGTATATGATGGGAGTGGGCTAGGGGGATATGCGGGAAGCAGCGGTAGTGCGGGGGGCAGTGTCGTTAGCGTAGGTCCCGGCGGGTACGTGATGGATATGCCGGCGGCCGCGTACGGTGGTTACGGTGCAGGTGTTGTTCCTACCAAGCCGCTCGTGTACGGCAGTGCGGCGAATATGTATTCGAGTCTCGGTCCGGACGCGGCCGATGTCGCGGTGGACGATGAAATCGCTCGGCAGCGACAAACGTTCGAGCAGCGGCGCCGGGAGCTGGAGGAAAGCACGCTGCTCACGTCGCAACGGTGCCTTGGGGTGTTACGCGAAACGGAGCAGGTCGGTATTGCGACGGCGGAGGAGTTGCATCGCCAGAGGGAGCAGCTGGAAAAGACCAAGAAGCAGCTGGACGAGATTAACAACTCGCTCCGGTTCAGCCAGAAGCATCTGAACAGTCTGAAGAGCGTGTTCGGCGGGTTGAAGAACTATCTGTCCGGCAGGATGGTGGCGGGCGGTGGTGGCAGTGGCTCCATTGGACCCGGAGGGAGCGTTCATGGCGGTGAGCACGGTGTGGTGACCACGGCCGGTGGTATACCGCGGCAGAACATATCATCTCCGACGCCGACCGAGGAGGACGATCTCTACCCGAACCCGCAGGATTTCCGCATTGCGGACCCGTACTGGACAGCGGACCAATCGCCGGTACCACCGCCCCAGGGGGTGGCCGGCGACTACCATCATCACCATCATCCCCATCATCCCCATCATCCGCAGCAGCAGCAGCAGCAACAGCAACACCACCATCAACAGCAGCAGCTGGCCAATGGTGGTGGCAATGCCGGCGGTGGCTTTAGCCACCAGCTGGACCAAAACCTGGACGAAATGCGGGGCAATCTGTCGCGGTTGAAGAACTTGGCCTTGGACTTGAATCAGGAAATCGACAGCCAGAACGATCTGATCGATGACATCTCGGACCGGGTCGAGGATGTGGACGTGAAGATCGGCAAGCAGAACAAAGACATGAACCGGCTGATGCGGAAGTAAAGGTAAACTTGTACATCGAATTCGAGGGACAGGGTCTCCGTGGGTCGCCGTGGGCGGCACGGAGAACAACAAAAAAAAAAAAACCTACCATTTATGGACGATATTATTATTAGTTACAAATGGCGGTTGTCGGGGGACCCGCACTGACTGACCAGACACGGTCGTATGTCGTTAAATTGCTATCATTGTTGGAGCCATAGTGTGGGCAGTGGGTGTTCTGTGTACAGTATTTACAACCGCATACAAACAAACAAACAAAAAACCCCCGAACCGGGGTAACCTATCCCGTCCCGCATCACGGGGACTGGGGAATAAAGGCAACCATAAAAGCAGGGCAAACAAACAAGCAAGTGTTATCACCGATTGCAAGATTGAACGTTAGGAATGGATGTTTTATTATTCGTTTTATCCCTTTTAGTTTAGAAGTAGATTGCGTTTCACCGGTTTAAAAGCTATAGCGCTCTACTAAGGCTGTTTAATTAGTTTCGGATATAATATGACATGGGAGGGAGTTTTAGTTAATTATAGAAATTTGTATAATCGAGTATATACGACTATGAGGAGAATTTACATACATTTCACATTATTTTTTCGTAGCGTATTTTTCCTATCGGTAAGAACGTTTTCTCCTCCGATTAAATCGAATCGGCCAAGCACATCACAAACCCCGCTGTGTTCGACTTGATGATCCAGTTTCATAACCCGGGAATTGTACGTGTGGAAGGAATGGAATAAGGACAGAACAGAAAGTTACAAGTATATTCTACTCACGTGCATGAACGTTATACATACAAAATATATGATACATCTCAATGCAACACAACCCAAGCAACAACAAACAAAAAAAAACGCTACCAAGTAAAATCCATGAACATTATATTCTACCAAATCGATAAATGTAAATAATCAAACAGCCAGAGAATGGTAATGATTCCTTCATCTTTCTACAACTGTGTCTGTGGCCGGCGGATTGGCGGGCCCGCTCACTGTCTCTAGACTGTTTGTTCACTAACGAATGTTCCGTTTCAATCTTGTGGCACACGATAGAACTTCTTCGACTTGCTTGCTACTCCTTAGGTACGAACGAACGGACGTTTGGCAGCAAGAAGATCGTTCATAGTCGCGCAGGATAGGCAAACCCAAACTACTAACCCCAAAACGAACGCATGATGTAACGTAACCCGATGTCTTTAAATCAGATTCCTACTCTTAAATCCAACTCTAAAACCAAAAAAAGCATTCTAAAAACATTCTGACACACTACTCCTTCTTTCCTTCATCACCTTTGATACCTTTAATTGATCGTAAGAAGCAAACAAAAAAAAACACACACACACAAACAAAATTACACATACGATGATGATATTGTTAGATAATCTGATTGAAATGGTAATGATAGAGCAGCAAATAATACAAAATATTAAAAATGTACACGGAAGGAATTAGATAGACAGCAACAGCAACAGCCACCAGGTGATCAACCGCACCGTGGTCTAGGCACTAGCTTTAGAGAATGCAATCAGGTTGCAAGCGGAGCAAAACAAACGTTAATGCAAAATAAGAAGTATCATACAAACAAACAAACAAAAAAGGAAAAACCAAACCAAAAAAAAACAAACAAATCATATACAAAAGCATATATTTGTAAGCGAGAGCCCAAGAAGGAACCCAACGGAATCCTGCAGAGTGGAAATCCAGTAAGTGGTTCCGGAAAGATCGCACGAAGCGGCAGGTGTGTTGAACATTTTGGTTGACGGATCGACGGATGGGACGGAACACGGATGGCTAAGCGCTCAAAACTCAAATCGCACACCACTCATACCCTCACTGGATTGTTTAGCAATAATTATTACATTTATTACAATGATTACGAGATAATATGGCGACAAATAGGGGGACCCTCGGCGAGAACAGAGATCAACAAAGCAAAAGACACACATCGTTTACGTGCGGATATATTTGAATAAAGGAGACTCGTTACAATTTAGTCAGAGGAAAACGTGCAATCAATGCGTGCTCGGGTTGTTTTCTTTTTTCGTTCAAAACGCTCCTGAAAATGTTGGAAAATCAAACAGGTTGATGCTGTTCGGTTTTGTCGGTGGCGGAAAATGTGGTGAAAGACAGAAGTTATGTAGATGGCGCTGATTTGGTGTCCAGTTATGTGGTTTGTGTCTGGACTAAATCGCTTTTGTGAAATTCAAATTACAGGGTTTGCGATCTGAATACAGTCTTGTTTTACGAACTGTTTCTGAGCAAGCAATCGGTTAAGATAATATTGTTTGCTTGTTGGACGAAAATTCACATACGTACCTGTCGTTAGAAGACTTTGGAACTTTCGTCTACAGAATGATGAGATATACATAAAATTGGGACGCATTCAAGACGTTCAATCCCGTTCATATCGTTAGAGAATTCCTTGCTCCGGCGATCTTTACATTAACGGTGAGCTTCGTTGTGGGTGTTGTTCTCTAATTTGTCATATTAAAGTCTTGAACGGAGGAGCTTGAAGCTATGTAAAACATTCATAGGTCTAGTATTCACAAACTGAGAGAGCAAGATTAAAAAGTTCATATGTGTCACTAAATTAGGTTTATATCCGTTCTTCATTAACCTCACTATTCTATTGAGATTTGTTGTGCGGTTCAGTATACTATAGGAGTCTTCTACACGGCTTGAGGCTGACGAATCCAATTCGATGCATTGTACAAATAACCAGTGACGGAACAAACTCTCGGGGAGGTTACACACAGTTAATAGGAGGTCCTAAGAAGAAAGGCAATTGCTGATGGTCCAAACTTTCTAAGAGGATTCCCTTAAAGAGGCCTTACGCCGTCCTGCCGTCACATCGGGCAGGTTCTTCCGGTATTCTTGGAGCTTGGACTTCTTCAATCTCGTGGCCTAGTCCTCGATGGCTTAGTTCGATGATCTGGATTATCTGTCCTTGTTGAGGACATCGTGGAATTCGCGGAGCTCATCAGTTTATTCGCTTCTCCGTGGTCTTTGTCGAGTTGCGAGAGGGTTTCTTCAGCTGTGGACATAGTCTCAGAGGCGTATGTCAGCCTAATTCGTGGGACTGTATATGTTTTATACAACTCCATTATCTACCATCAAACTTGTCCAAGGTAATAGTTTACACCAAGACTTACCTTTTCTGCTCAATTTTTAAATTGTTCATTATTTCCTGTTTTTTTTTCTCTCACTCGCTCTCTCTACGCTCTCGCTGGCTCCTCGCCAGCTCCTCGACCACATCGCATTAAGTCATCAAAAAAGTCACATCAAACCATCAATGTGCGTGTTGCTCCGTTTGTCGATTCCAGTTCCAGTTTGTTTGTTGTGCGTATGTTGTTCACTGCTTTCTTCCCGTTTCCTTCTGCCACCAAGTTTGCGTTAATCCTCATTTGTTTGGCTACGGTTTTGTGTTCTGGCCTGCCGTTCCGTATCTTCCCGGTGCTGCTGTCTGTTTAATAATTTCATGGTTGTGATCTTTTGATTAATTGAACGCAATTATCGCCGGCATTTGGAGGCTGCCGGATATTCCGAACGCACAGTATCATTTTGGAGTCGTTTGTCGTGTGCTGGAAATGGGTCACCTTTTTTTTTATTTTCATTGTCGTTGTTACTTCCTCTTCGTCAGCCTTGTTCGGTCTCGTTTGCGCTTGCATATCGATGTATTAATTTTGTTTCACTTTTGCATTTGATAGTAGCTTCGTTCCGTTTCGTTACCGTTCGTGTGTCAGGTTGCTGAGGTCGTGATCCTGTACGGTGTCCCGGGATTACACACATGGAACATGACTGGTTTGAATTTTCCATATGGGTTCTTATGACTTCATTCGATTTGGGAAGCTTTTCGACTCGTCCGGTTCGGGAAGTTTTGTTGGATGTAATTTTACGCACATGTGGCTACGGTTTGACGGTACGACCCGATGATGATCTGTGATCATCTGTGCGCACCCCCCCCGCCATTACCCGACACTCACTTGAACGCGCGTGTTCCGCCCGGTTCCCGGTCGGTGTGACGCTGTGATGCTGACGGGCCGTGTAATTGACAGCCTTCAGGGAATCGGGCAGAGCTCTGGTAACTCAATTTTAGATAAGATGTTACAACAAAAAAAAAACACTTGCGCGTGCTTCAAAAACTTGTGGTAGAAAACATGTTAAATGGGAGCGATAGATAGGCAAAAGTGCCATAAATTAAAGGACCCGATTCCCCGAGTAGGAGGCGTTAAGTGGATGGAAAAGTGGAAAATGGATTGCAACGCTACGACGAAATGTCACAATTTGTAATAAACGATGAAATATGAACTTTCCGAGCAATGAGGCTTGGGCAAGCGTAGTCCTTTGATGTTTTGTGGTGGCCTACAGAGCTGGGAAAACGGAAGAAAAGAAGAGGTCGGGCTAAAAGAAAGCAGTGGAGCAGTGTAGTCATTGACGTGTTTTAATTTCCGTTTCAAATTTTTGTTGCATTGCTATTTGTATAAAAAGATGGATTTTTTAAAAATATTTTCCATTGCTTTTTAGAATTCTTTATTTCACAGTTCATGCCTAGTACTTGTCATAGGATTTTATTTTTAAATTTGCATAGCTTTGTCTTATGAGCAAAACAGTGACAAATATTACGAATATCACATTTTCGACTTTAAGCGACCTTCGCTTTGTCCTACATTGAAAATGTCATAATCCGCTACGACAAACACTGAATTTCAGTATGTTCTTTCTCAATGTTTTTGTGATATTTTAAATGTCACGTTTGTTGACGAAAAGTACAGTGAGTACCACAAACTCGGGTTTCAATTTCAATCGATCAATTTTCAAACGTCAATTTCATTGTTGGCATCTAATTATTTTTGTAATACCTCTGTAATATTTGATTATATTTCCAAATGTAAGCACCAGCTGGGCATTATTTAAGGTAGTTTTTCTTACTCAAAAAAATCAAAATAATTTGTTTGAAGTTTTTGAGTATATCCACCCCTTAGCATAGGTTTTTGCCTAATCGTAACTTCCGCTATTGCTCATATTAATACTAATCTTCAGCGTAATAGTATGGCTAATAGCCACCAGAGAAGGTGCGAAGAAGTTGAAACAGTAATATTTTTTTTCTTAAATCTCTAATTATTTTGTCCGTCAAAAGGATGAATTAATCTCCAGCAATCGTGTGAGCTCATATAGCCTAGTGTCCCGGCGGTTGATCTACTACACCGACGGCTGTGGTTCAAAACTCGTTCTTGATACCTCTGCTTTTTCGTAGAAGAAAACTGTTTTTCTGGCTATTATGTTGTGAAAATTAGTCTAGTAAATCGGTTGTGGTTTATGGTAGATAATTTATCAATTATGAATTCTATTGGAGTAGTCATACAGCGCTGTCGAATGCGATTTTATCGTATGGCGTGTTGAAATTTACATGGAATTTGATAAATATTGTCGGTACAATGTTATATGCAGCGGCTGTCCTTAACTTCCACTCAAAACCGGGGTATGACAGAGAGAACTCATGCTTCATAACTGTGACTGAGCCCTAAGCTGACTTGGTTTTTTCTATTAAATTCCCTTTATTTTTACATAAAATAAAACATATTTTTATAAATTGCCAAAATTATTCCCTAACAACCGTAAAGTAAACACGGAAGCATTTATGTATTGTTTGCAAAAACAAGCAATAAATGAAACGCAACCAACAGGAGGTAGATACTACAGTAAAGAGTCAGTTCATTGCTAGTAAAGTTCGTTACAAACTCAAACACTTCCGGTCGAGTAAGTCCGAAAGTAAAATTGTAATCTCGCAATGGGATTCTTAAAAAGGCAACACAACAGCAAAATCATCATTTTTATGCAGCAACAACAAATGGTTCGTACATCGTAATTTGTAATAATTGCATGATGTAGAAATCATTAATGGGCGATGAAGCGACAACCCGGCCACAGGACGAAAGCTCCCATTTTTTGTTTGTCGGGTCAGTTATTACCGGTGCGTTTCTTCTCTATCCCGGAGACCCCTCCCGACCATTGCGAGGACCGCTTCATTTCGCACAGTGAATTATGCAAATATCTGCACTCATTTCGTATTCCGGCGATGGCAGGGCGTCGGCAGAAAGTTTCACGGCTGTTGTTTTCAGCATTCCGCGGTAACCGGTCCCCCATCACAACCGCCACCGCCCACCCGAACGTGTGCACGCACCCCGAGTGTGCACACACATTAGCGATTATTAATTGGTATTTAAACGGAGCGATTTAGACATGCTGAACGGCACATTTAATGGCTCTGTTGTTGGGCCATGTTCTCGCCTTTTCTATCCCTCCGCCACCACGCTGGGTTCGGCACATACTACTGCTTGCCGGTCCGTCGTCGGGCCAAAGTCGTCCGGCTTAAAGTGTCTACTATGTGTTTTCACATTTTCGCCCAATTGTGTCCGGGGTTTGGTTGAACCGCGGCGATGTGTCGCTTTAATGTGATTAATCGTTTACATTAAATTAAAGCTTCGAGTTCGGGGCTAGAATCAATGTGCTGGTTGGTGTGGTATGGTGAATTTAATGTTGGGACTTTAATGGCGGGATGAGATGAGAATATTATTGTATCAAGTTATTGTGCGGTCTAGTTTTTTACTAAGCTCTTGAAATTTAACTTTATGAAAACGTGCATTGCTCTATGTACCTACATTACATTGTTCGTTAGTAATTATGTTCTTAACGTAGTTTTATGCTGTTAAATTATATTTTAAATAAGCAAAAGCTCAATCATCGAACCCAAGAGAACAAGGTTCATCTATGGTGTTATTTAAAAGTAAACATGAAAAGTAATGTGATAAGATCAAATTAATTTTTTTATGTTCTAATTAATTATTATTAAATTTATTTTGTAAAATTTGTTCCCTAATCAACATTTTTAGAGATAGTTGATGCTCCGTATCCGTATCCGTATCCGTAGAAAAACATATTTTAAATACCGGAAAAAGATTAGCTCATGCAAATGGTTTCAGAATTAACATAGGTAAATAATGGTAAATTGTCATGAGAAAAATTGTATTAATGTTGCAATACAATGTTATACCAAAATAAAGACGATAAGCGATAGAATTATAATTAAATATTTCATAAAAGACCGTCTCGCCATAACTTTTATAATTAAAGAATACATTTACAGTTCCCATTAGTTGAGATTAATTTATTTTAACAAACCGATATAGAGTTCGGGTATTGTTAGATAAATCCTACAAAAGTAAGCATGTATCTAAATTTTTTATAGAGTTTAAAACTATAATACAATACAAAAATGCTAGCTAGCAATATCAATCAATATCCCAAAGTAATGAAGACTATGAATTGAGCAGAATTTAATGATAATTGAATGACAACATTGAATAATTTAATTGCTTATTGTTAAGTAAAGATTGATAAATTTAATCCCTTCTAATAATTTAAAAAAATGCTCCAAATTTTGATACTCAGCTTAAAGTAGAAAAGCTATCTTAAAAAAAAAGCTCTTAAAGTAGAACTTTATATTGATTTTGGTATTTAAGAATGTGTGAAATACTTTGCAAAGGACAGTTTCCTAAACTTTCCACGTTGATGGCAGTGATAAGGGGTTGATGTATCGATTTCCACCACATTACAGCTGTGGGACAAGACAAAAACTCCCCGTTTGTATTCGACTTTCTGTTCTGTTGTTTAGGGCGAAAGCATCCAAGTAGCAAGTTCGTTCCGAAATTTCAAGGACACTCCAGAACCACACCAAGAACAATTCACCGACAGGCTTCCCCAAGCTGTCGGATAGACAAACTTCGACTCCCCCCAAAATGCCGACGCACAGTCTCGCCCATTAATAATCGAAAATACGTAATAATTAATGTGCACATCCGTCCTAAAATTGCAATGCGAGGCCACCACACACAGCGCCTGCGGCAACTTCGTTCGCGCGCAAAAAAAAACAGTTTCCTTTTGTGTAACATTACGCTCCAACCTTTGCGCAGAATGCGTGGGGGTGACGAAAGTGGATGAGCCCCGTTTCCGAAAAGAAAAATCAAAGTTCACTGGATCAATAGTGTTGCTGGATGACTTCTCGGAACGGTTTCTGTGTGCCTTAAAGGCACTGCCTTTGTGTATGTGTGTGTGTGTGAGTGCGACGTGAAAAGTGTCTCCCTTGGCTGGCAACGAAAAGAAAATCCTCCCGCACATTCCGAGGCGAGGCGAATTTTCCTGCGATGGGATAAAGAGCATGCACACGTGTGCAAGAAAGAGTGAACGAAACACTCACGTGGGAAGGAAAAGCACAGCTATCTGGTTTGCACACCATTCCAGCGAGTCGGTGTGGAAGAAGTGAATAGTACGGGACAGCTTTTCCCAGAATCACACCTTTTGGGTTTGCAGGAAAACTCATCCGAGGAAACTCGTCCAAACTGACGGTGTTGGGTATTGAACGAGTTTTCCTTGATCGGCACAACCCCCAGCCCCTGAAAGACGCCATCTCCGGATTCATTCACGTTATTCTATCCCCCCAGCAGCCCCCCCATGAACTTCCACCCCCTCCGTGAAACCAACCCTCCCCCGAGGGGGTGTTGACAAAAGTCGTGTGCGTGTAAAAATCTTGCATCCGATTGGATAGAATAAACAATAGCTGCATCCCTTTCCGTTCACCCGTACCGTGCCGTTTTGTCTGTTGCTAAGCAACGCCTTCTTTTCCAAGAAAATGGCTATACAATGCGTGTGAAGAAGAGGCACGATACAGGGTGGAAGCGTGTAGCTAGCCTGCTTTGTTGTAAAAGAGGGTAGCAAAGGGCGATGTTTTGGGAACGGGAACGGAACCCTCTATGGGGATGAAAGTCCGCGAAAGAGACAACACCATTGAGCGGAGCGTATCGTCCCGTTGCTTCACACTCACAGCAGTGACCATGCAGTGGCCACTCGAGCGAGTCTTGGGTTTCCTCCGGCGCGTCGTCGTTGCTGAACACGGCAAGTCAACATTTATCCCTTGTTCGGTGCGGATCGATTGTGCCGTGGCTGCCGAGTTTTACACGGTTCCGTTGCGGGGTGCGTGAAAGTATTTTTCGACCACGGGCCTTGGAAAACGACAACAAAACTGCGCGGCTTTGGCTATCAGTGACGTGTGCGCGAGTATCTGAGTGTGTGTTTGGTTTGTTTTCCCTTAATCGTTGGCGAGCGAAATTAGCAAAAGGAAATGCGTGGCAATCAGTGACACGATTAACCGTGGAAAAAGGAAAAAAAAGAAAATAACACGAATACAGAAGGAAAAAAAATAGAAGTACACCAGCGAACGGGATGGATAAGGTTCAGAAGCATTTATCATAAATCATTCTGTTGTGTTAAAACGTGGACGGCGCGTAGTTGGAGAAAATCATTAACCACGTCTAGCCGCGTGTGCTTTTCCACGATCGCGAGTGTACGGGAAAATTGTGTTCTCCCAACAACAACAACAACAACAACACCCACCCCAAAACGGTTACCCTTTACCGTCGGGTGAAAAGCATCGAAATATCGATCGAATTCCTATAGCCGGGTGGAAAATCAACCCTTAAGTGCAGTTTTTCGCGAAAGAAAAGGTGGCAACTCCACCGCCTGCTGTTGATCATGTTGCGTACAGTACCAAAGTAGTGAATGTAACCCGGATAACAAGCGTGCCGAAATCAAAGTGACCTGTGGAAAATGAAACCGAAAACGGGAAAGAAATATTTGTGCAAAGTGTAAAAAGTCCCAACAGTGTGATCGAAAATAGAAAAATTGTGTACCACTGTGCATAAGAGGGTGCGTTCAAAAATTTCCTTTCAGCCATCGATTGGACTAGGTTGTGCCACAAAAGCACGTTTCTCCGTTCACCAAACACTCGTCTACGGGGTGGATCTTCAAAACACCTGTACCGGGTGGGAAAACTGCGCGTGTGACAGCGTGGAGCGGGAACGGTGTCCAGCTAGGTTCGGTTATTTTCCCTCCCCCCGTTCGGTAGAAACGGATTTCAAAATTTTAACGGAAGCGACCAAAACGCCCCCACGGGCAGTCGCGCTGGCGTCCTTTCTGGGGGACAGTTTCGCAGCAATCGGTGCCCGGGCACCACCGGCCAAGGATCTGATGGCGTTCGGTTCGGTACTGCAGCACAACCAGCACAATATCGGTGCGTGTTTCGGATAAGTTTTCCACCTGTCTTCCTTCCTTCTTTTAATGTTACCATATTTCACTGCTGGAAAGGAAATATTATTATGAATAATAGAGTAAATTTACTAATTATGGCATATATCTAGTCGAATATCAAATCAAATAATATTTTCTGAAATAGGATACTAAGCATAAGTACAGTACCAACTATGGAAATCACTGACATTTCGGGTAGTCTTCAAGATACTATATTTCATCTAACACCGCGACGGACGAAGTTGTAGAATTTTCACAATTTGGGTACAATATCGTTAGTATTTCAAAGTAATAGAGCCGGTTTCTTTTGTTTGCTTGTGCAATAAGCATTTTTGGGGAATAATTTGAAAGTATCAGTTAATGGAAATGTAAGAAAATTATTGGACTCAATTAGAACGAATTATCAGACCTTACGTGTGTTTTATTTACTTGTGTCCACACATATCGTGCATTGTCTATTAGTGCACTATCTATCGGAACACTTATGGACATAGTACTAGGAACAGGATCACCATAATGAAACATGTAGTTCAGACCATTAGTTAACATTACACAATGCTACCCAAGCTTCTCCAACTTTTATAGTAGCAATAGACGTTTATTTGAAGCTATAATTCGGTCACTCAACCCTCCGAATCAGTTGATTAATAAAATAACAAATTGGCATGCACCTATTATTAAAGCAAAGAATAACATAAGTTATGATTTTATTATGAGTTATAAAGTTATTCATTACATGTTTTAGACTCTACCTACACTATAGGTAATAAAGCTAGTTTAGAAAAAGAAGAACAATTTAAAAAAAAATTGTAATTTGTAAAAATTTTTTTGTTTGCAAAATCGTTACACAGTGCGTTACACACATAAAAAATAATGCTACGAAAGTTGAAAATTGTAAACATAAAATGATTACCGGTAGGACACTACTTCCTTTGCAATACAATTTTGCTCATGATTTTCTTTAAACGTGTAGTTATTTCTTCAAGAAAAATATCGAAATTATAGAGTTTTTGCAATTTTTTATAATTATTTTAGCCATAATGTTCAAAAAAATAAAGTTTTAAATTTGCTGATATAATATTCAGAAAAAAATACATGAATACAACAAACGCAGACACTTGCTCTTGCCTCGAGACTTGCTCTTGTAGCTGTTCATATTTTTCTATTACCTCAACTTTATCTTTAATTAAATAAAAACACCTGACCGTATAGTTATGTTACGCACTGTATATTCCCAGCTTAGATCAACGACAAAGTTCGTATGTTAATTCTATCGTTAAAATTTGGATGCTTATGCCCGCAAAGTTGATCCTTTCCGTAATGAAATCAAATTTGATTGAACACTTTTTTGCATAATTTACCATAACGCCATTGCACTGGACATGGACAGTTCACTACAAACACAAACACGGTACGCTCGATTAGATAAACGACCATCTTGGCGGTGGTGTACTGGGGGGTGTTATTCTGATTCCTTACAATTTTCAATACCTTTACGCCGTTGGACTGGCCGTTGCTAGAAATTTACAATGTAGATGTGCGGTTTGTTTTACTTGGTCCTATGTCAACAGTGCGTAATGATACGGAAGGCCGGTAGTTTGCAAAGTTTTCTTGTGCTATCAGATCGGATCGGATGCTGTGAGTTTGACGGAAAAATGTCCGAATGTCAACCTGGTTTCCTTCGAGATTGACAAAAGACAAATGGAGTTTATGTGATGATGCATAAAAATTAGTATAATATTTGAACTATTATTAAGGAAAACTTAAAATAAAAAAGAATCCCTCCATTTTGCAGATTACAAATTCACCCCGAAAAGTATCGCTTACGATTGGAACAGTAAATCCCACCATTGCGCTTACAAATCATATCGAATTTCGAGGTGCTTGCCAAAACAAACCGACATCAACACACATCAGCACACCTCGCAAAAGGGCGCACACAAACACATACCGAAACGGAAAAAGCGGTTCCCTTTCGGAGCTGTTGATGCTTCCGATGGTTGAGTGGCTGTAAAAACAACCACTTTCCGATTTGTTCGACCCTACGGAGTTACGTACGGTAACTGATACTGGTCGGCTGTAAAAATACTAACCACACGGTGGCAGCAATGCCAACGTAGCCAACAAGGATCAAACCATTCGGCGGCGCGCCGCATTATTGTGCGCAAATCCGTAACGCATGTGTGAAAATTCCCGCTTGTCCCCCCTGTGAAGGCCGTTGTTGTTGCCTAATCGTTCCCAAACTTGGCGTAACACGATCCGTTTTTGATCCTTCTCTTTTTGGGTGATGATTTTTTAGGTGGCAACAGTCGTAATAATGGGCCACCGGGTGTTAAACTATCAACGAAAACCAGGGTGGGATCTTCCGCTTCCGAGAAACCGATAGAAGTCGGATTCCCGTGAGGTTATCAAAACAAAAGGTGTTGTAGGCTAACTGATGAGCGCAAGGATTCGATCCGAGGACGGCGTTTTGTATGCAGGAATGCTTGTGTTCTACCTTTGATGAGTTTATGAAGTAAATATGTTCCATATACAATATAATTTAGTGATCTAACAGTACAAGATGAGGAAGTTGGAGACATTCTAAGACGCTTTTCGAGTTGAACTGGAATAAGTAAAGAGGAATTTGTGGATATCTTTAGACTTTCTGCAGCATATATTAGAACTCAGTTCAAAAAGCTTGATGCAAATGTGAAGAATTCCAGATCTACCTCTCCATATTCCACTTCAAATGGTCTCAAGTTTACATTTTCATTCTAAAATCTCCTCAGAAAATCCATTAATTAATTAAAATGTGGAAAATTCGATCTGTAATCTTTCTTACTTTATGAAAATATCGTTAGAAGAAGTTGTTTGAACTCAAAGAAATTCTCAACTAAGCTTAAGAAAAGTTGTAGAAGGTGGAAATAACTTTGGTCTTAACTTGCCTCATTCTAGTTCATCTTGAAAAGAGTTCAGAAATGGTTTTAAATTTATCTGTTTTTATCACAAAATGCAAGACTTTTGCCAAAGAAATTCAGGTTTTTTGTAGTTCAAGTGGTTATGGTAGGTCTTTTTGGAACTTCTGAGAACAAAAAATAATTCTGATCAAAGCCCGATCTCTACCGATCTCTCAAAAAGTTAACAAAAGTGGGAAAAATTGTAGATTTACTTTGAAGCATTATAGTCCAACTTAAAGGCATAATTTTGTAGAAATTCCAGAGAACTTGGAAGATTCGCTGGAAAATGTTGATAATTTCTTTATGTAAATCATACTTAAATCTATCATCTCTTCACAGGTCGGGGTGAGCCACCGTCCGGATTGGGCGATCCGTGCGCCGGCTGCAACAAACCGATCCTGGACAAATTCCTGCTCAACGTGCTCGAGCGCGGCTGGCATGCGACGTGCGTGCGATGCTGCGAATGTCACCAACCGCTGGCCGACAAATGCTTTAGCCGAGAATCGAAGCTTTACTGTCGGAACGACTTCTTCAGGTGAGAACTTCACGAGAGCGCACAGAAGCGAGATGAAAGAGCGAATGGTTTAAGGGAAGATAAATATAACAACGGCCTACTAATCGTGCGTAACAATGGGTTTGTAGCGCTACCAGCTACCGGAAGCCCCTGAAGCTGCGAAGCTTTTAACGTTGGGTGTCTTCCGTCCCATCCCCTAGTACCTCCCTTTTCACGGTCGACTCTCCCCGCCAAGGGAGTGGCCCATCAGCGGTGTATAAAATATCTCAAGAGCATACAAATCCTCAAGCTATGATTTACATACAATAACCGCCATTTAAACGGTAGGCAAAACAGTCACCCTCGAGCTGTACGAAAATTAGTGGGGCGGACGAAACTGAAAAAAAAACGATGCCAAACAAGCGCTTGATCCACAGATTGCAGAACTCCGTCCGTTGGTTGGTTAGAGCGTGAGTGGCGGTGGTCCCCAAAATGGTCCCCGCGAGTTTTCGTACGGAACGGGGGGAAAAAATATAATTATCAACCACGCTGTATGATGCGGTGATCGCAAAACATTTATCTTTGGCCAGTCTTTGTGTATGTTTTTTTTCTGGCTTTCCCGTGTGTGTCTTGCTTCATTTTTCGCACTGTAATCAGGGGGGGGATCTTTCGGGATCGTTTTTTTGGGTAGGTAGCCGGACAAGCAATGGTTACACCGCTTGGAATGGGAGGAGGATCAAAGCTCGACGATCGTGATCTCATGATTGTTGATGATGCGTGCGAGAGTTGATTGTGTAAAAGGGGGGGTAATACCACCACAACAACCCAACAATTCAGCGAAGCGACTGGAAAATGCCTCAAACCACGAAAGTGCACCAAAGCCCTTCTCTTGGGAGCCGGCAACGCCTCAGATTTTTCGGGGAAGTTTTATTCTCCCGGCCTATAAACGGAAGGGCCCGCTGGGTTGAAATTGTCTCAAAATTGATCCTCACCAGACGGTTAAGGAGGTTGCATTTCAGATGAACATCCGAGATTGATCGTTTTCCGGCTCGAAACGCTCCTGCTCCCGCTAGCTCCTGCTGCTGCTGGTTGATTGTTTTTTTTTTGTTTTTTGCTTCGTGTTCCATTTTCGGGGTGTGTTCCTTGGGTACGTATCAGAAAAAAAAATCGGAGGCCCCACGTTCACGATGAGAAAAAGATTCATTGAGTGCGATTTTTCGTCCGCCGGTTTTTCAGACGGTGGTAACTGAAAATCGTCGCCAGCCCTTGGAGGCCCATGTGGGGATTTGCGCCAGGAAGCCCGGGACGCGTATCGTCACGTGTTCATCTTGCGGGCATTGTGTTGTAAATGGGAGCAGCGGCCGTGTTACAGCTTCATGCCGGAGGTCACATTCAATCATCATCCCGTTTTTGCGTTTCTCCCAAAATTCCTGCTTGATCGATCGAGCAGCGCCGTTGTGTTGGATTGCTGAACGGAAGGATTACTTTCCGCTTCCCAGACGGCAGATCATTTATTAGACTGTTTGAGTAAAAAAAAACAACACACACACACACAAAACCAGTAACTCCCCCCAAAACAACATCGATTCATTCATCTGAGGTTTGTTTTATTACGTTGCGTAGGCGAGCAGCGCCGAGCTTTAATCGAAAGCAAACCCCAATAAAACTGATTAGCGATCAATTGTTTTAAAGCCTTACGGATAGCAGGCCTTCTCCATCGCTGCGATGTGCGTATCGGTGTGGGTATTTGCTGTGCGTCGCAGGGGTGCTCTTTAATGTCACAATTAAATCGGATCGATTGTTCTTTGACGCTTTGGATGCGTTTGGGAAATGCATTTTTTTTAAACGGATGCTCGTTTTGGGAATTGGTTAATTAACGAGCTGCAGGAAGCGAGGAACGTTATCAAGCAAAACGAATTAAAGTCTTAAAAATGCTCGCTTTAGTTTGATGAGACGTGAGTTAATTTTAAAGATGAGTCTTCCTTCTTGTTATGCATTTTAATGCATCCGCCCGAGTGCAATTTTTGTCTGTTGTGCCTTTTCCCGAGAAGAACAATTCGATGGGAGGCACCATTTGATATAATTTTAATTTAAACGAGATTGGTTTGCTTCGGTTTCTATTTAATATTGTTGAAGATTGACTGTCTAGGCGCTCGAAAAAAAACGTCAAATAGAGCAGATCTCCGATAATTACACGAGATCCCAAATAAATTCCTCAATTTTTAAGAATTCTTACACTATGGTCCATATCGAAGTGTCTTGAATACTCGTTGCGTTGTATCACGTATCTTAAGGCTAATGTCAGGAATTCTGATACCGTGTTGTTGAGATGGCGTGCAAGTGTCTGAGCAAAAAGATCCTGTTCCTGTAAATGAATTTTAGGCAATTATTCATCTTGTTCCAATAATTTGAATCCTAAAGGTTAAAGTCTTAATGTTTGATTATTTATTCCAAGAATGACTTGAAAGTGAGTTCTGTAACTAACGATACTTAAGGCTAATGTCAGGAATTGTGATACCGTGTTGTTGAGTTGTCAAGTAAGTGTCTGAGCAAAAAGATCCTGTTCCTGTAAATGAATTTTAGACAATTACTCGTATTGTTCTAATAACTTTAATCCTAAAGGTCAAACTCTTAATGTTCGATTATTTATTCCAAGAATGACTTGAAAGTGAGTTCTGTAACTAATGATAATGGCAATAATTGATTATGTATTTATGTTTCTAGTACTCGAAGAACACGCGTAAACGACATCCTTTAACACTTATTAACACAAAGTTTCGAAACAAAACTCTCCAACGTTCTTCAAACGTGAAGTTGCAGTTGGCTTTACTTGAATAAATATTGCTATATCGTCGGCAAAAATAAGCTAATAGTTGCGCGAGACATCTTTACACTTATTAGTTATATCTTAGTGGCAGTGGGACTTCAGAATTCCAGTTTCCAGTGGGATGTTCTCTCCAGAAAGCAAGAAATCACTGGTCCTATTTATCCAAGCTGTACTATTCAAAAAGGACAAGAAGGTATACCTTCAACATTTGTTCACGTTTTGTGAAGTTGAAGTCTTCGTACCTGAACTACACTAACCCCAATCTGCAAACGTGACATCTCGCGCCTTTTATCGGAACTTTTAACCATTGGTTGCTGCTTATCGCATGCTCACATATATCTCACCTATCCTCATTTATCGCTACTCAAACATGCTCACATAACCGACCGGTAAAGTTAAAGCACTTAAATTGTCACTGCTCGCTCTCTAATCTCTAACCCCCGTTCTCGTTCGTCTCTTTCATCCTTCTCCACAACAGGCGCTACGGTACCAAGTGCAGTGGTTGCGGGCAGGGCATCGCACCGTCGGATCTGGTGCGGAAACCGCGCGACAAGGTGTTCCATCTGAACTGCTTCACGTGCTGCATCTGCCGGAAGCAGATCAGCACCGGCGAGCAGCTGTACGTGCTGGACGACAATAAGTTCATCTGCAAGGACGATTACATGCTCGGCAAGGGACCCCACCCGATGACAGGTAGGCAAGCAGCACGCAACCGGAAACTCCCAGGATACGCTGGGTGGCTGTGTCTGGGTGAAGAAATCGATATTCCAACTCCGGTCTCCCTGGTATGCCGGGAAGGTGATCACGGGCGCCATTTCGCACCGTGCAAAGAAGCGGAACGGCACGACTAACGTGTGTGCGATGATGTACGATGAATTCCCCTTTTGCTCTTACGGCACGGACTCCATCTTGTGGCGTTGCGGAAAGCCGGCGGGTTTTCCGTCGGATCCATTTTCCGTGACTTTTCCCCCACGAATTCGTTGTTTGGAGCGTTGGAGGTTGTGTTCGGTCATGCGCATTTGTTGCGTGCATATGGGTGGACACCGATGGTCTCTGTCTAACGTGCATGGGTAGCATTACCCTCCCCCCCCCCCAAGGGTAATTCCCCAAAATCGCATTCTACGTTGGTAGTGGTGAGATTCGATTCGGCCGTTTCCATGTTTTCCGTGGTTGGCGTATGGTTTGGGTAGTATCTTCTTTGCGGATTGACGCGTCTGTGTTTGTACAGGATTGGAGCTTTCCCACAGTGTAGGGTTATTTCTTCCAATCGATGGCATTTTCGTTCCGTTTAAAGCTTCTTTTTATACTTCCACGTTCCTGTGTTAACAATGTCCTTTTGCCTGGGGAAGATAAATAGAGCCAAAGATTTGATGTCATCGGGCTGACATTTGTCAGCCGTCGCACTGAGATGATTTTGGAAATGAAGATGTTCTACAGAGCTTGATCTGTTCATTTGTTTGTGCCGTGACAAGCTTTTTACTGCTCGATCAAACCTTTTCCGCTTGATGGGAAATTGTTATGGCTTCGAAAACTGTAGTCACTATACACAAAAATGCAGCAAAATCGAATTCGTTCGAGGTATTCTTAACATGCCTTTGCACAATTTATACACTGCATGCCCAACACGGTACAGCTCTGGGTGGTGTAAAACTCTCCCCACAACCAGTCTTGGATTGCTTTTAATGGTGCCCTTCGAATGGAAATTTTTGCCAATAAACAACACTTCGCTTCAAACCGGGTAGAGTGGTACTGGTTTTTCGCCCATCGTCTACCATGCCCGGCTATCGTATCGTACAACCATTCGTACTGACATACGGCAAAAAGAAACATTGCCCTATAAATTATCCAAACGCCGTGTGCCGTACGGTTTTGCCAGGAACGATTCACAAATCTTCCCAATTGCTGCGGGACATTGGGAAAACCACAGGACCACTGGACGGCAGATACATTTGGGTTTCTTTTTTTCTTTGCCTTTTTGCAATAAATCGATGCACAACATTATCCGGCGAATAAGATTGCGCCAAAACCATTGCCGCCATTCTTTCGTAATGGGGGAGCTTTTCCGCATATGAAAACCAGAACGCGGCGAGGGTATGGTTATGTGTTAGGAAATGTGAGAGTTTACGGACCTACAACATACAGCCCATAACTTAGCGAAACATTTAATCGCACTTGTTACTATAGGAGGTTGTTTTTACTTGCACTGGTAAAACATTAACAGTTCAAGGTTAGTCGTGAAAGAAGCTCCATTAAAGCTGCAGTTTTTGCACACATTAAGTACCACTTTGGTACCATTCGAAGCCAGATTGCTATCTGGAGCTTGAAATAATCATAAAAATATGTTCCTTTGGCAGGCCACCTTGAGCGGCACGAGAGCTCACCTTGCAGATGAATAATTAGCCTGAAAAACTGTCAAACCGTGTGGAAATGTACAGGGCAACAACACACGGCACGGAAGAAAGTGCATTGCAAATCAAAAACCCCAAGTCCTCCACACAACGTAAAAGTGGTGCGTGAGCGGGTGTTGCTGGAAGGGGAGCCGTGGGATTAGCATATTTAAAGCATAATTTATGCTTCTTTTCAACGGCGGAACGGCGAATGGTCAAGCATGTTGTCGCGCTTGTTGTTTGTGGTTGTACTGCGTCGCTTCGTTTTCGCTGCCGTTGTTGATTCCGGTTGTTGTTGTGCATAAATGTTACTGCTGCTGCCGGTTGCGTTGCGCTTCACCCTTCCTCCCCCTATTATTATTGTTATGGGAGACCCGTGCTGTTGTCACTTTAAGGGTCTGGCTTTTGGGGGGCAGGGCAGGGGTGCATGATTCCAAGTACATGATTCTTTTCGCTTTTTTTTTTTACTCGAAACGCTGCTCGTTTGGCATTGCGACAAATGAGTTAATGTGCGTTTTGTTATACCCGTCCGTCACGAGGCAAATCGTTTGTCTTGCTTCGGTGTGTAGCTCGGGCCGGCAAAAACTGGCCAGAGGACCGGTATAAAAATCGCTTACCACGGGGTGTGATATTTTATGTTTGGGGAGTTGCATTTTATGCCGCCACAACACGTTGTCGTATGCAGCTGATTGGGGTGCGCTCGGTATACAGACGTTATACCGGTACCTTACAGCGCTGGGACAGGCTGTTTTGATGGGGCGCAAAAGAAAAACAGATAGGAAACACCAGCCGAAATACGAACGGAGAACACGAAATCCACCATAACTTCGATCATAATTAATATACCATAAAAATGAATTTTTCTTTTTCCCTTCGACCGCAATGCAATCCCCATACGATCGGGTTCGTTTTATTGGTTTTCTGAAGAATGTTTGCGGCCAATGCTGGTATCCACGAATGCACCGGGATTTGGGGCAGAGAAAAAAAAAACCCCATTATGATGCTTCGGTCTAGAATTTGAAACACTAACGAGCTGGTTTTTTTTATTTTTCGTTGGAATTGAGATTTTTAACCAATTTTTGCATTAATATTGTTTTGAAAAGTGTACCACCGTTTGGCAAATATGATGATGCTTCGGTGCACGATTGGCGATGTATGGCTGGGCGCTGGTCTTACTGGTTTTTTTTTTTAATTCGTTTCGAAACATTTGGCAGTGTAAGTGAGAAGTAACAAAAAAAAGAACATTTGCTCGATTCACCGCCGGCCCAGCAGGGGAGCCACGGCGTGGATTTGGTGATTAGTTTTGTTTATACATTGTTAATGAACAGAATCTAAAGGGTGTAGCAAAACAAAAAAAAAATGAAAAAAAAGGAATTGAAGGAAAACATAAAAACAGAAACAAAAAAAACCCATCCTCATCTCATTTCTTGAACGCACACAATCTTCCCAAGTCCAGTGCTCCAGAGGGATGCTATTTTTTTTAATGTGCGGAATATTTTGAACCCTAGCCCAACAGTGTTTTTTGTGTATTTTTGCTTTGATTTTTCGGCAAAGGCAGCTGGAGGCTTTTAAAGGGGTTTTTTTTTGCTGCCCTTGAAGCAATGCAACAGCACCAGAAGTGTTACAAATGCATTCGAAGAATTTATGGTATTTTCAGCGCAGCAATGGCTCACACAACCGCTCCTTCGGTGGGGTGTGGCTTGTGGGAAGAACATTTTTGGTTTTTGGTGTGATTGATATATTTTTGGGTAAACTTCGCTTGTAATGGGATTGCAAAATGTGCAATAAGTAGCAAAGTCTTGCGCATGATACTGTTGATAATGGGAGACGAAAAGATTTGCATTGCTGATGTGATGTGTGATGCTGTAATAGGGTAGAAAAAAGGTAATTGTTGGGTTTTTTTATGGGAAGGATAACTACCCCAAGTGGTGGTTAGATAGAAGTCTCTTGCAAAAGTTTACACATTAACAAGTCTGTGAAGCTAAAATTATATTAAAACAATCCAAGTTGCCATTTTGCTTGGCTTTTCTTTGGAGCACAGTAAAAATCCCTCAGGATATTCCTGGACTCAACTAGAACCCTATATTTAAAATAATATAATACAAGATATTACAATCTTATTGCTAAATTAAAACATTCTTCAAATGATTTGAATCAATATCCGTTGATATAAAAATCAATATGCGTTGAATTTATACAACAATTAGACGAGATGCATCGGTGAGTCAACAGAGCTCAATGTCTACTATTTAAAGTTACCAGGGACTTCAATTATCCTGCTTGTATCAAGGCGCTATATACCGTCTTTGGTAGACCGATAATAGGGTACGATTCGATCAAGTTGAAAAGTTAAAATGAAGTGTCCATCTGACCATATTTCTTGCGAGATATTTCTTATAATAACAGTATATTAAATTTTAATATATTGTCATCTTAGGTGTATTTATTAACCCCCAATAACTTTAACCATAACATCATGATGTTTACAGAAAGAGTATATTACAATAAAGAATTTCTTCAACTTTATGTTATCGTGGAAGTTCCAATATTTTAGGATCAAATTTTTTCTAACTTTGTTAAGCTAGTTTTGGTGGACTGAAATTATCCAATTCCTTATATATGTCCCATTCGGGTAGGGTGATCTCAAGATTATTTAAGCATATATAAACTTAAAACCAAACACATTTACATTCCACCCTTACGAGTTAACGAAAAGAGCGACTTTCGCTAGCTGCCGTGACAGAAGTGACGAGATAAGCATTTCGCTTTCCGCATCCAATGCGCATTTGATACACATTGGACGGGATAAAGATTGCTTATCGCTCGTGTGCCATGTGCCATGGTTCGCGTAACAAACCGGAACGCACGGCCAATTCAATACGCCGTGCGCCGGAGGACGGTTCTAATCTTAACACTCGCTCAAACTAACGGTCACCTCGTCAAACGTCATAAGCTCGTGACTTTGGGCGGAAGATTCCCGGGAAACACGGTCTCGGTTCCCGCTTTGCAAAATCTACGCCGGTGGTCTGCTAGAAACTGCTTCAGTTGCATACACTTACCATGCGTTGATTGTGTATCGATTGCGAGCGTACTGGTACGTTGCATGTTGCAATAAATGTGCCCACAGTCTGTTTATTCCAGCTCCAAATGGAGTTAAAGAAAAGGCGCTCACCCTGGGTGGCATTCCGGTGTTCTAAGGCGTTAAAATGGTTTAGAAAATTTGCCGCGCGTTTCAAGTGTTTGTGGAAAATTTCGCGGATATTACGCGTGGCAGTTAGAACTAAGCTTAAGACACAAAAGCCGCCCTTTGTCTGCACGAGCGCGACAAGGTGCAGCGCAATTTCATTTCACACATGAAATGACGTTCCGTCAAAGGTACGCCGCTGTACAAAACGTTGTTTGCTGTTCCGACGTGTGTGACTAAAGAAATGGCCTGCTTTTAAGTGCAGTCCATTGGTTGCGTTCGTTGCTATGTACAAATAATAAACAAGAGTTAAATTTATCTTCAAATTTGTTTGAAATTAAAAACGAGAATGCAATTTAGATAACAAATATTGCACAATTTATTTGCTGTAAAACTTGTATTTGAATTGCAAAAATGTAATTAAATTTGTTCCACTATATTGCACAACGGTTTACAAACATTGGAAATGGAAGGTAATATAATACCGAAAAGGTAATTAAATTTTATCTTAAACCTTCTCGCAGGCTTGATTTAGCGTCTACAGCCTAAGATAACAAACTAACGGACCACCCATAACTCAACGGAAAACGCATTCATCCAAGCATTGCACCATGCAGTCCGATGCACCTTACACACGGTGGTTGTTCGATGCGATTTTCCAGCGTAATTTATGCTAAACGTGTACATAAACATTTCTCTAATCAGTCATGCGACAATCCGCACCACAGACAGGTGGTGGTTGAGTCCGGGGGAAAAAAAGAGGAACAGCAAACCCGATAAACCGTGATCGAACTAATAGACTCGTAAAGGGATCACCATCGCCAGCGGGTAGGCAGCAAGTGCGGCAGGTTGGCTTATCGACTTTCGGTGGACTTTTGTCGTGCGTGCACGCACGGATCGCTACCTGCGCACACATATTGTAGGCGCGTGACATTCGTTAACGAATCTACATAAGTTAAGCGAATTATGGTTAGGTATGGTAGGGCCCGAAGAACCTTCAGTTGCTCACCGAAACAAGATGCAGCGAGTGAGCGTTAACGTTGGAACGTTGGAAAAATGCGGCGAAGGACAGAAGATCAACCAAGTGTGAATGGTAGGATACCGATACCGGCACACATCCCACCAAAAAAAAAAGCGCATCCCTTACCGATCACATTACGCTGATTACATTCGCAACCCGAAACGGTCAGTCAGGCCCGATCGATCGCAAAACAAAGAAGGGAAGCCGATAGTGACCGGTTGAATTTTCCTCGTTGCTTTCAAAGTTAGAAGCTTAGGTGAAAGCTCCGGCTTTCCATCCTAAAGCCGATCCCGAGCTAAACGGATCAGCCCGTTCGGTCGGCTCTTAAATCCATGGCAAACGAGCAAAAAAAAAAGGATCAACCGAAAGGACCAAGTTTCGCATGGCAGGAAGCTGCTTTTCGTACGGCCACCGGGATTTGCCGCTTCCGAGGCGTGTGAACGAAACGAAAAGAGCTGTGTGTCAACTTACCGAACGCTTACCTTGCCGGTGGACAAGGGTATCGATTGTGTCCTTTCCTCCCGTCCACGGTTGTCCCGCTTGTCCCGCCCCTCCCATTGTGCCCGCTCCTTTGCGGTTCCTTTTAGCCGTTTCGGTGCGGTTTTACGCATGTAAATCTGGTTAGCCACCCGAACCATCGGGAACGCGAGGGAACGTGATTACGCTAGCACCCGGATCGGTGGATTCGGTTTCGGCATGTTTACTTTTCATTTCACTATCTCGTTTAGCATGGTTCGAACAAACAATATAACACACGCATTGGTGCACATGGTGAAAATTAGCTGTACGCGAGCGTCCTCTCTCCTCGCCTGTTGAAGGTGAGCGAAGGGCGCAAGGCAACTGGGGGAAAGTTTAAGCTTCGGCACAAAAACAAAAACAAAGACTGACCAGCTTTGCCGTTTGGTTTTTTTTTTTGCTGCTTGCACCCAGAACCCGAAAGGAAATGAATGCCAACGCACGGAAGTTGAATGAAAATCGGCGGGTATTGGGATGGATGATCGCATTCAGAAGGCATTAGCCGGAGATCCAATATGGAAATTGATCTCCACGCGGTAAGCTTGTAAAATTTTGACAGTACCTGTACGGGGGTTGACATAGCCGCTAATGAAACGATTTCTTAAAACCATCCAACGCATCTCGTGCTGTTGCTGCTGTAAGCACATGCAAGGGAAGTTGAACACTCAGAATTTCGCAAGATTGAAAGCAATTTTGTATTCTTGTCAAAATTTGTCTAAGTTCAAGTGCTCAAGAATATCTGATAAAGATTTGTGATTCGAATTCTTGGTAAATAAAAAAGTTACAGCTCATGCTAAAAAACATTCTCAAAACAACATTTTGCAAATCGATTCCCGGAATTTCTTAAACCTCTGAGAACCGATGGATTAGAACTTTTCATCAGGAGTTCCAGAGACCACCCACTAGTATTTGGTGAAGCAGATTGAAGAGAAATGGAGTTGTATTTCGACTGTAACTCATGTTGAACAATTCAAATTCCGCTTAGTACCATGGAGCTCCTGACAGTCATGTTAATTTGAATGTCGTCAGTGGCTTGCATGAAAAGCCAAAACTAGGCCGAATGTCTATCAAGCTATGTCATAAGTACAGGTTTTTGCGATATATCGTCGAAATAATATAGCTATATTATTAGCTCAAAATATATTAGCTCGAAGAATTACATTGCTATTATCCAAGCCTATTATACTTGTTAACTTCCAAAACACAGTTTATTTGTGTAAATATGTCCTTGTGGCTGTCTGGTGGTGTATGCGCCGGTCTTCACATGACAGGACCGGTCCAAAATCTCATCCGGACCAATCCTCCGTCTGCATGACTATCCGGCTACGGAGAAATAAAGTCAAAAAACCCCAGAAATGGCAGGCCTTAGACCTCTTGAGGGTGTTGTTGTTGTGTTGAAGATCTTCTAAATTATCTTCTAAATTCAGAGAATTGTTATGAGAGAGTTCTCCGTTAAGAATATTGGCAAATGATTACATTACTGCTCTAAAACATTAACATGAACGTTAGTGTAATCATTTTTGAAAATCTGCTGTATTCGTCTGCTTTGATTTCCAAAGATTCATGTTGCTTGCCGTCTTGAATGACAAACTATTTGTCACTGCGCTTTCGACGTTTCGATTCCGATGCACAAATCGTGACCGTGTGAGAGAGCGACACAGTGTGAAAGTAATTCGATTTATAGTGTCTGGTAATAGTACTTCGCACATTATCTTTTATTGTCGGTGAGTGAGGAGAAAGGCTAACGACGAAAAATTTCACAAATATCGATTTGAAGCATCTTCGCAGGTGGACACCATATTGAGGACAACCGAAATTAGAAAGTACACATCTGCCGATAAAGGTTACCCTTTCGCCTTTGGTTGGGTGGTAATTCAACTTTAATAAATGCAGTTACCATCACTGATGTTATTGCAATGGGTGCAATAAAGGTATTGCCGCACACAGAAGAGCTGGGTTTATGGTACCGCACTAGGCGTCATTGTCAATGGAATGATAGTAAAATGAAGTGAAAGGAAATGAGCATTATTTATTTAAATTGAAAATTAAATTAGAAACACCAGTGCAATTTGTCACATGTGTTTTTATGACACGTCGCTATTTCCTTGCCTTACACTGCAATACAGCCCAATATACCTCACATCGTGCCATAACCCACATACGACGGTTGATTTCGGTTGGCCGATGTGTCAGAAGCAATTAATCTTCGACTCGATTGTCGATTTGTTTGGTTTTGGCTTTCGACACCTGTTGGAATCGATTTCAGCAGCCGGTCGGCAGCAGCCCGTTTGTTGCTCACCACGATCGCGATCGGTTGCGCACAGTCTGTGTACATCGCGGCTCGTCTCATCCGCTTTGTGTTCCGATTTCCGATGCTCTCCCGTAGTTGAAATGAAGATTTTACGAACTCACCTCATCAATCATTGGACACGGCTGTCTATGGCTGACCTCTTCCGGGCAGAAGACGCCCGGTCACTTAATCGATTGCAGGCAGAGGAAAGAAAAAAAAGGTTTTGCTGCGTTGCGATACTCGCGCAGAGTCGTTAAGATATGATCATAATGTTGTGTGTAAAGTGGTTGAGTTAAACACACACTTTGGTAAGGCACACTATTACATGCAAGCTTACGCAGCCTAACGAGGGAGAGAACAACAAAAAGTTCCCAGTGACATAATGGATTTTATTTCTGTCCGGAACTACTTCCAAGGTCGTATTCGTTCCGGATCGAAATAGCCATCGGATCAAACGCTGGAGTACACAGCGGATCGTGGCCTTTACTTTAGTGCCACGCTCCCCACGCCTGTACCCTGTTTATATGTTTCGCAACAACGGACCCAACACCCTGCAGGTCCGTGGGCCGGCAAAGGCGACAGGAGAGCTGGGGTTGAAAAGATGGCAGGCAAGGGGTAGTGTTTTTGATGGGCTCACGTGTACGCTGGATGTGACGGGTCAGGGTTCTCACCGTCGATCACAGTTGGCACGCAAGGCAGGAAGCGAACCCGATTCTTAGCCTTACGGGACCCAAAACCTGACAGCAGCACACCAAACATGTTCCCCTGTTTGCATCTCTCCACGCTGACCAAGACAGCCACCGGAGTCCACAACCAACCTGTCAGTTAAAGTAGGCTCTGTTTTATTTCTACCCAAGCAGCCGTCGAGCAGCGTTTGGGAGGCAACAGAAGTTTGGGACGGGATGAAGCAATACGAACGATGGCGAAATAGCAACCGGCATGGTGCGAGGGTGAGAACTCGTGTATTGGAAGCGCTTTTGATATGTGCACCCTTTTTTTATTTCCGTGTCTCGGCTCACAGCAGGGTAGGCTAGTAGGCTAGAGTACTGTGGCACTGTCTGTATGTGCAGCTGTCAAACTTGCTTCGAACTCTTGCTCTCTCTCTCTCTCTTTCTTTTGCTAGGCAAAAGGGTTTTACTGCTGATGCTGTCAATTTCAGTACACAGCGTGCTAGTGAGCATGTCTGTACACTACTGGGCGCACACGCAATAGCCTTCGGGGGTATTGGTCCCTGGGAGTGGAGGGCTCACCCGGACATCGGCATGCTACCCTTGGGTTGAGTTTGAGGTACAAATTGTCAATCTTACTATGTTGTCTCGCTTGCCGGCTGTCGGCCGTTTTTTTTTTTTTGGCTAGAATCCGTCATGTGCCATACCGGATGGTACCGGTTCCCAGCGAGTTTCCCGGTTGGAGTAGCGATATATATCGCGCACTGCCCGTACTGTAGTGGATATAAGCGCCAAACTGTAAACAATAGCTTTGTTTTTACACGATGTTGTTGTTATGTTGTTGTTTCGTGTTGTGTGTTTTTTGTTTTTGCTGCAAGGGCCCAAAACATTCCGATCCGTAGTTTTCCTTCTCGTACGCAAATCGAACACCGCACCGAGGCGTCGGTGCGTGGAGGTGGTTTGTTCCCTATTTCACACAAATGCCAATTTTCCCCTCGGGGCTTCCCGGGTCGAGGAGTTCCATGGTGAGGGGGGGTGTGAGTAGCAACAACAAGGTAAACAACACGCAAACCCTGACGCACAGCGGTGGACATCACTCCAGGGCACTTCTGCAAGTCCTTGAGCGCGCGCGTACTCAATTTATTGTAACAATACGGCAATGCTGGCGGGGGATCGTGTGCAGGCACCCCCTTTAGGGCTGGTGGCTAAGGAAACCGCTTGGTGCGTCCGGATGTGCGACCGTTTGATAAAGAGATTTTAAACGGATTCCTCCCTACTCGATCACCCGGGTTGTATACTTTCGGTTTCCTGGCCGGCACTGGGAGGATGAGGGCGGATGGAAAATGTGTGTGTATTTTTCCACCGCCCTATTGGGATGGGTGTGAAGTGGGACGACGGGAAGACGTATAAAACACACAAATAAATACAAGAAACTAGAGAGGGGTGTGCGATATCGCTGACAAAAGCAACAGTGAGCCGAGGGTTTTTTTTGGGGTGGAAAACCCATTACAGGACGAAACAGTGTCTTTGAGGGGTAAAATCGATTTTCACGATTCACTTGCCTCGGTTCGGTTCGAGTGGGTTCCACAAGGGTATGTCCTTCTGGTTGCGGGTGAGAACAAAGCGGGCGGGAAATGTATGTTTAACAACAGCAGGTTTTTCTTTTGCCGAATCGATCGAACGTCTTTAACTTTTTCTTTGTGTTTTGCCCATTCGCCTTTTCTTTGCAGACTCCCTCATGGGTTCGGCCTCGGAAGACGAAGACGAGGAGGACCAGATGAGGCCTGGCGTGCTGGCGGGGCTGGTCGGTAGTGGTACGGGTGCTGCCGGTCTTCACCACGGCGATGGGCCACTCGGTGCGTCGGACCTTTCGGTGCAGAGCATGAGCACGGACAGCAAGACGGGCCACGACGATTCGGACCAGGGCTCGCTGGACGGCGATCCGGACTGCCGGGGTGACTCGCAGGCCGAAAACAAGAGCCCCGACGATGGTGCCGGCTCGAAGCGGAGAGGGCCCCGAACGACGATCAAAGCCAAACAGCTCGAGGTGCTGAAGAACGCATTTAGTCAAACACCAAAACCCACTAGACACATAAGGGAACAGTTGGCCAAGGAGACGGGACTGCCGATGCGGGTGATACAGGTAAGCCTTCCATGCGGTGTTTTTTCCCCCCTTCTCCGCCAACCGGTAAGGTCAGTGGACGGAATCCTTTCATCGATCCCTTGTTTTCTTGTTTGACCCCGTTATGGGTAGTCTAGCTGTGGCTAGCGCCTGCAATCAATCGTCCAAGAACCTTTGCTGTACCGATCCCACCAAGCACCGAGGTCTATTTATCATAGGTTTCGGGATATGAGCGTCCAAAGGAATAAGAAAAAGGTTCAACTAGAACCCGTCGATCAAGCCGTCGGGTTTGTGGAGAGTCGATACGAAATCGAAGAAACAACACAGCACAACAACAAAAAAAACCTTTGGGGGGGAAAACAAGCAATAAATCATATCCGTGCTTTAGGGTGGACCGTGCTGTGGGATTCAGGGGATTCGAAAAGCATCAAACTTTGACTGCGACTGACCGGGGTTCGTTTGTGTGTGAGAGCTTTGAATAATGATAATTATGATGAAGATGACGCAGTGGATTACTACGGTTGCGGAGACTTTCGGGTATTTCCACGTACCTGATATATATATGTTTTTGGGCGTTTGTGCACAGTGACTTACAAAACTTGGTGGAAATTTTGACCATACGTAAATAGCGTGACGGAAGGATATTGTACTCGGGCGGCGTTTGCCAAATGGTTTACCGTTGCGAATGCGACGCTTTGAGTGCGATCGAAGAATAGAAAGGAAGTTTTGCACCTACTGCCAGTGCCGGACTGCGAGAATGAGGGAATCTCCTAAAGGATCTTTTGTGCAAGTTGTTTTGTGGGAGTTGTTGTGAGAAATCAGGTCTTCCTACTAAAGTTATACAAATCTATTTAAAATACAGATCTTGTTGAACTGTTTTAGCTTCACGCTTGTATTCACATGGTATATTCCCATCATTTCGTGGGATAAAGAGTACATTATGTACTCCACGTAAAAGAAACACAAGATCATTAGTCCTATTGATCGACACTGTGGCATTATGGGCAAGAAAAGTGAAACAAATACAACACTCCGTACACGAATGACAAACGCAGAGGGAAACTAATTTCGTGTACTGTAACCACAAAAGCCACAATGCTAGACGATCGCTAAAAACAAAAGCCCCACCGGCAGCAGTAGTTTCGAACAACCAAACCCCGACCAGCCTAACCGCAACCGAAACCTCATCATCGTACTCGTACCCAAAAAAAAAAAAAAACTAATGGCGCACAACCGGTGGAGAATGGTACGCATTCATACGAAACCCCATAACTCATAACGAACCAACACGCAAAAGGCCATTACGGTGACGCCGGTTGCTGTTTTGTCGTTTCGATAGACTTCCTAAAAATGAACAGTACAAGATATTGGGGGGAAGCAAAAAAAAAAATCATGCAGCCTCCGTACCGTGGCCCTTGGACGGTTGGAGCTACCCCTCTGTTACCCCTCCTTCCCCTTTTGCTCCAACCCCATGACCACAGCGTCCATCCCATGCTGAGGATGCTTTCATCATCATTTATTTGATAAATTGCATCCCGAGCTGTCTGACGGGCCGACGGGGTTCTCGACTGTCTCCGCGCTGACCGAAAGGGCGCGCGCGCGCGCTCGCTCACGTTCGTCGAATTTGACGAAAATCATTCATGCTCTCGAACGAGATTTCGCTCATCAGCGACAATGAGCCTCATCGTTCTGGCTACGAGCGTGTGTGTGTGTGTGCTTGGAAAGACTGGGAAAAATTAAACCATAAGGCAACGGGCTGCCCTAGAATGTGTAGCGCCCTGTGCGCGGTGTGCGTTTGGGTGTACGAAATGGGGAATAAATCGTCCATCACGTGCTCGATTATCTCGTTCACCGTTTTTTGTTTTTGGTCTTGGTTGGTTTAAGGTGTTCTGGTATTTATTTTTTTTGGTGTCAGTTTGCTGAAAAACAACTGGGTGATACACATTGCACGGAATTGTCCTGTGCTGGAATGTTGTGTCGTATTGGAGCTAACTGATGCTGGGCTTGGGGCTCATGCACGTAACAGTAGCGGCAAAGTAGTCACCACGCATTGGAGCAACGGTGCAGTTGGTTGGTGTTTGGCTTTTTTTATCGCTTTTCAACGATCTCCTTTGGGGGCTGGAATCTGGAAGGATTTTCAAATAAAACTCATGTACGTAACAAATGGGAAGTAATTCCATGAGCTTGCAGTCGTACTGGCCCAGCGCGAGTGAGTCATTATTGCGAGCGGTTGCGGATCGTTAGAATTACGAAGAATTGGACCGTGATTTCAATGGAATATGTTGCTCTGTCCAACAGATCTGTGAACATCTTGTCCATGTACAACTTTCTTAATATTTGATTTATATTTCAAATTCAAAGGAATTTATCCGTGCTAACGAAAGAATATATTTGCCACAAGGTATCAACCCACATCCATTTACATTTATTAAGCTTATTCGAGGATTCCACAAGTAACATATTGAGTGAACTTCAATCAAGTAAACTTTCCCCAAGATCTATGAAGATGAGGTTGTTTTTCGCCACAAATCGTAAAATTAGAAACACGATTACATTTCTCGACATAAGTAAGTTTTCTCTAGACAGTTCTGGTAATAGGGCAAACTGGCGGCATGATCTAGGAATGGACTTTGAGATTGGAAGTCTTATATTGTAGGTTGCACTTTTTCGAAGTGGACATCCTCAATATCCTCAATATTCTCGATATACATTGATATTCGCAAGGAATAATTCACAGAGCAGTATATCCAACTTTAAGACAGTACTTCTAGACCAGTTTCCATCAAGGTAGCTGAAGAGTCCGTGGGAGCCAGATATTTAAAAAGTGATTTTGCAGAATAATTTATTGCAAGATGGCAAGATGTGCTTCTTTTGGATTGTCGGAGGAGAGAATCTTCATGGAGAACTCACTTCCTTGCGAAGGAAGCCTGCTTGTATGCAGGAGGCACCATACCCAGGGAACACCCCGTTTCACTGAAGCACCTACGGACTATCAACTCCTCAAGCCGCCGAACCTATAGCGGATGGTCCGTTAAGACATTTACGTCAACTATAGATGCTTAGAAGTGCTATAATTCCAAAACTTCTTAAGCAAATGTCTTAAAGAATCGTAGTCTTATGTTGAAGTTGCTCATGCACATGAAGTATTGAGACATCATTAGGTATGCTTTTAGCCAACTTGGCAACTTTAGACAATAGGCGTGCGTAGAAACTATTCCAAAAATTGCCACCTTTTAGACGAGTCACCTAACATACAATGGGCTGCAAACTGTCCCGAATGGCTTCTTGTGATTATGCGTGATCAACACAATATTTATGTAAATAGCCATGCTACACGGCACATTAAAATGACACCGAACGAACCAATAAACATCACCCAAATAGTCCATATTTACCTTCGCCGGTGAATTAAAGCTCGCTCTCCTGGGTGCCCTCGATCGATCGAAACCCCGTTTTATTTGGGTTCGCTTTTGTTTTGGGCTGGTACGATCGTCGCCCGATCGATCCGAAGCGAAGCCTAATGTCTCTATAATCGAGCGGCATTTGTGGTGTCCACCGGGTTGTGGGTTATCTCCTTCGCAGCATGCCTTCTGGTAGCGGTGTGCGGCTACCCACGATGCGTTCAAAGGGAAAACTGGACCCTTTTGCCCGGACGGTGCCTGGGTCGTGCCCGGTGAAAGGAGCGAAACGAAAGCGGACAAGAAAAAGGCTGCACCGTCTGATGACAAATCACTTGACACTCTCGGCTGGGATTTTTTTTTTGTTCGTTGTTGTTTCGGTATATGACACACGACTCCCAGGCGGCAAAGTGTCAGCGAAATGTGATCTTGCGTCTCTTGTCGGAACCGTTTCTCCTTGGCACGATCGGGGATTATTGTGGCAGCAGCCACCGTTCGGTAGGTGGCAAACGAGTGACACACCCGTGCGAGGAGTGGTTCAGCGGGCGAACAGTTTTAGGCGATGGGTTATCACCCGTTTGTGTCCGTGGTGTCATTTTCGTCACCAATGACGGTAGCATTTTTTTTTGGGTTAAGTTTTTCCTAAGCATTTCTTTTTTTTTTTGTTGGTTGAATCATCCTTTCCTTCTGCGAGTGTCGGTGTCATTTAAAGTCCACGTGAAGGTGTACTATTACAACCGCTTAAACCTCAAAATTATTGTGGTAGGCAAAGACATGTTTCGCCCATTGGCGGCGTTTTTTTTTTGAATGCCTCGTCCCGGACCGGTTTTCATTCAGTTTCTCACGCCCTGTCTGCATAGCGATCGGTAGAGCGAAGCGAAGCTGCGGAGGCTTGCACATATTATGATAGCTGCTTTTATTTATAGTAGTACACACACGGACCAGGGTGGCACTGCATCGAAACGGCATCGCTCGAGTCACTGCACGCGAAAAACCCGCCACCATTTTGTTCGTTCATTCATTCGTCGTCAGTTGGTGTTCGCAACCGCTGGTCGGCAAGAAGCCGGGGGTCCCCATTTGCACGATTTTCTTACGATTTTTTTATGTTGTATTGCCGTTTTTTTTTCCATTGCGCCGTGTCTTTCGTTCGATTATCTGTTTCCCCCTTGGTTTTGATGTGCTGTCCCACCGGTACCGGTGCACACCGGGCAGAATCTTATCGTATATAATTTCACGCTTGAACGTACTTCTATCATGCTTTTCTTCCCGCTGCCTTCAGTCTGGTGGTTCGATTTTTCCATCCAAAATGTGGCCGCCGTTGTGCCGTTGTGTTTTGCTGGTTTGCCAAACCCCGGCAAGAGAAGGATATGGTTTTCTTGGCGAATCCCGTCTGGCGGATGCATCATCGCAATAAGAGACGCTTATTTTGTAGCACAAAGACTGCACGGTGTACGGTAGAGGTAGGACCCAATTTCCAACCACCGACAGGGAGTTCAGGTGGAGTTTTGCGCTTGGCAGGCAACAGGGGGGGGAAAAAAGCAGACATGCAACAAAACGCCCGAGCACCCAGGGAAAGCGTTGAAACATCACTCTGGGGATGGGTTCCATTTTTGTGCGATTTCATCTCCTGTGTCCCTCGTGAGTGTTTTGTTTTCTTCCATCTTTTGCGTTATTGTTACTTTTTGCCGTACTCTCTCTCGCTCTCTCTTTCTATCGTTCTCTTGTACGCTAAAGTCCTTGATCGTTCACGCCCTCCATCTTGAGGTTAGTGCCGACGGCAGCAGGAACAGCAGCCAGCCAGCCGATTGCACGGAAGGATATAATTATATAGAAGTTGCTGCCACGATGCAATGGCGGCAGCTTCCACGCTTTCCGAGGCGAATCGGTCGCCGGTTTCGTTTCGCCGCAGGATGGACGCTGTTTACATCATAATCGTGAAGCAACTCCAGCTGTGGAGTTTTCAAGGCTGGGGAGCTATCGGCGAACGAACCGACCGGGGGAGGGCGGTTGGACAATGCCATTATTCATGCAGTTCGTGAATTTGCGAGACGCGCTGATGGTTGGTCCATATTTTAATGCATCATTTTGTCCGGACAACACTGCCGGGCCGGGGAAAACAATAGTAGTTGATTTTAATGTTGGCAAGAGGACCACAAAAAAAAAGTTATTCACTTCATGTGTAATCATACAAAAACAATATTGTTCCACTAGCTGTAACTACACAATCGTTCAGCTTAAAGTCGGCTTAAAGTGGCTTTGTTCCCGGGGCGCGTAGCACAATGTAGCAAATGCATTCTCCTTGTGTCTAATGACCAATCTGTTAAGGCTTTTTTTTTGTTGTTGTGGTTTTTGGTGTTTTTTCTTTTATTTGGCCCCCACGAAAGCTCGTTTAACGCAGATTTGTTGTCATAAATTTTGACGTCAGGAATTTCGCACAAGAAATATGAGTTTTGAACCTTTTCATTCCGATACGTACCGCAACAAAAAAAAACGGACCATGCCGCCATGTCCCGAACGGCATCCAAACAGACCCGCCGAGAACAGATTTAGGGAATATAGCGAGGGGGGTTGATGAGATGGCCATGAGATGGTTCCTATTCGCATTTTGCCCCCTTTACCGGTCACGACGAGCCCACCACCGACGGGGCGAGATCCGACTGTCCACGGGCGCATCGTATCGTTCAGTTTCGCGCGTCAGTTTCTCATAGTTAACATTTTTGACAGGTGTTACAAACGATCCGCGTACGGATAGGACGTAGGAGAGTGTAATAGAGAACCGCTCGGTGCCTTATGCTCGAAACGCTGGACCCCCTGAAACTGCCTGTTAGCCGCGGTACCGAACGCCCGATACCGATATCCTGCTGGGTCACCGTGAAGGGCGTGCCCGACACATGTCACTGTTTCACTGGCTCGTTTTGCTTTTTTTTTTTCGGTGTGTGTTTCCCGTTCCATTCGACTTTTTCCTTCCCAAAACAAATCCACACACACGAAACCGACCGTTTTGAGTGATCTCTGTTTCGTGCGATGGGAGCAAATGGGTTGGTTTTTTTTGTTGTCGTTGTCTCGCCCTATCCTGCCACGGATTATGGGCCGTGTGGTAGGACTGTTGTTTATTCCGTGCGCAGATGAGCACGAACGAATTGAACTGTGAAATTGAAAGTGGCTTCGTACGACCGCTTGTGTTGAAACGCACCCATGTACACGGTGTGCATCGTAATATGGTTTTGATTAGATGAAGCCTGTGGAGAACCTGTGAGCCTGCAGCATCTTCATCTTGTCCCGGGGGGGGGGGTTTGTCCCGCTGGCCGCCGGGTGACGGTCCGTTAGAACCGGACAGGATCAAAGGCAGATTGAAGGGAACCGGTGGAGAGGACGCGACCATCGCGACGACAACTGACGGACAGATACTCACCGCCGGAAGGCTAGCTACCAGAACCCGGGACCTTCGGAACGACACATAATTTATCGATCGTTATTATAGGCTGTCAAAATAATGTGAGTTTTACGCTGACGTGGGGCGAACGTTGCGTTCGTTCCATTCCGGGAAGTGTGCAGTTCGGGGTTCCTCCCGAAATCGGCCTGGGCCGCGCTTTAAATCATCATTAGACATGCAAAAATTTTCCGCACCACGCTAAAATATGTCAAGGATTTGTGAGGCAATAACTCTTCGCCCTTGCTGACGTGGAAAAGGGCAAGAACTCGGGATGGGATGGGAGTTTTTTTGGTGTTGTTGTTGTGTTCCTCTATGTTTTTTTTTTCCTCTCCCCTAAAAGCACTGGACATCAGCAGTTTTATTGGTTCTGGTGGTGGGCCGGTCGCTTAAGTTGCACACTAAAACTTCGATGCACTGTAAAAGCGTAATAAACCTCGCACTGACGGGGCTTTTGCAGGCGAAACTGGCGCTGAGCTGGGAGCCACTTGAAGCGGATATGTTAGCCGAACGAAAACTGCAGCCCAGTTACCAACAGCGTTGGCCTTTTTTGTTGCGTCCGGCTCATGTTCTCATGAAATATTGGCAAAGAAAATCTCAGAACTCTCACCATAATTCATTGCGGCGAAGGATACGCCGGGGAACCAGGGGTCCCATAAAGCACCCTCTCTGACATAAGCCTCCAAATGGGTACAACAGCTCCGGTGCCAGTGTCGGTTTTTAAGAGAGTTTTACACCCCCGGTATAGGTCACAGCCGAGAAGGAAGTAAACTAAAGCATAGCAAGAGGAGAAAAAAAACCCTTGAGAAAAGATCAGCAAACCTCCGTTACCCGTTGCTATGGTTTGGGGTTGTGCATGGTTTACTGCGATCGCTTTGCGAATCGCGATCGCGCTCGCAGTTAGAAAGCGGAAAAGGTTAGCCTCGCGGGGTCAAAGTGGGCTGGTTTCGACATGGGGATGGTTTTAAAAAAAAACCCTGCTCACCGGCACCCCTCGACCTGCTGCACCGGTTTCAAGTGGCTGAATTTTGTTTTGAGTAAATCGGGGGCGCAATGGGTCGAAAGAATCGATTCGCTGCCGGGTCTGGTCCGGAGGGTAGCTTGCTCTACTTTTACTCCTTATTGCTGGGGAGGAAAAAACCCTTCGAAAAGGAAGAATTAAACGGAAACAATGCATCTACCAATGGAGGACCTACTGTTGATAAAGCTTTTAATTAATTAATTAACTCCTCCAGGCAGCAACGTAATTTAGCAAATGTATATTTTTTTTATCAGACGTTTGTTATTAATCAATTAAAATAACGGATAATCAGCAATCAATTATCGATTGATAGTGTGGTACAACAAATATTAACAGCATCAGAATGAATCAATTCTTCGCCTTAATTAATTTCCATTAAATTGATTCACACTCTGCAATTGAAGGCTTGCAGTACAACATAAATTAGATTATAATTTTTGTATAAAGTCGTAATCTACATACCACGTTGCTGACTTAATGTCCATGAAATGGTGTCGTTAAAAACCACAAGCGCTAAGTGATAGTGAGCATACGCAATTAAGCGTAAATCACATACAACCATACATCCTTACCTGTCAGTTTCGCTCTACTGATAACGCACTCAGTGCGCCCGGCGTCTGGCGTCCAGTGAGATAAACCTTCTAATTAGCATTCCCTGCGAGCAAGAGTTATGATTGGGATATAATTTATAGCCTCCAAGAACGCACATACAAGCGCATTTATGTGTGATAAATTCTATTTTTATTTTCAATTAGTACTGCTTACATTTGATCAGCCTGCTCCGTGTGAAGTGAGCTTCGTTTTCGTAACGAATGTCAAAGCATAAGAAAACTGGCCCAAGAAGATGGAGAAGATGAAAAAGGGGTTTTTTTTTTGGAAAATAAGTTCACACCTTATGAAGCTCCCACGCTTCCCAAACCCGAAGAAGGTTGGAAGGGGTGTCGGGGATGGGAAATTGTTATCACCATTTGCCCATCATTACGGCTGCGCCATCAGTTTTCCAACCTTGAGAAATCAGCGGGAGTTCTCTGCGTCCGATCGCGGTCACCGACGTTTTTGTCGTCCCCGCCCGGGAGGCATGTTGCGTCCAACCAGAAGAGCTTTGCTATGACATTTGCTATGACTGCTCGTATGTTTGTTGTTTGGAAGGCCCGCCACAGGGCGGTTCAGTTCTACCGACCGTGCGCCCGGATCGTGAGGAAGTGTTACGAACGCAATCACAATCATTCGATTGAAAGGTGTTGAAGTCATGGTGTAGCGGCGGCTTGCTCTGCCCTGCTGACGAGCAGATTCCGGTGCCGATACGCCCAACAAGCAGCACAACCCCCCGACCAGCCCGAAGCGTAACAGATCGTTCGATAAGTCTGCGAGTCAAAAGTTCGATCGACGGCGGAAAGACAGCGGGGGATGTTTTCTGTAGGAATAAAAAGGGAGCAACTGCAGGGAAAAAGCGTGTGTGAGTCTGTAAGGTTTCTGTATTTTTTTTTGCAACCTCATGTTGCCAGACGTTAAGGTTAGGTCGGACGAATTGCTTTCGGTCGAACTGGTCGATCGGTCGGGTCGAGGGAAACTGTAGCGGTTGCGTTGGGTTCATCTTGGCACTACTCGAGGGTTTCTGAACCGACGTCCGGCATGTTCCGGCATAATTCGGTGTGCTACCTACTGCTAGGTGCGCGTAATGGCCGTTGCTCTACCGGGTCGTGTCGACCGAAATCTCGCCTTGTGGCGTAACCAATTCTTTCTCCGCTTTTTTTTTGCTTGTACTTCCCTCTGTTGTTCGTCTAAACCGTGGACCACCTCCCGCGAACCGAAACCGAGCTGTAAAGTCATCGAGTCTTCCCGCCGACGAGCCGACGAGTTCCGCGATCTTTTCACCCCATCGGCCCCTGTTAAAGTTCTTCCGCTTGTTGCACGTTCGATTTTGTGGTTTTCGGTACCGTCCGTGTACAGATTTTATGCTGTCCGCGAGCATGCACTGGCTTGGGACTGTTGAGTCAACTTTTGTTCCCGGAGGTGACGGATTGTAAAACCGACCGTATAGACAACACGATGACGGGCGATTTGTGTTCGTTTCTCACTTTGCGCGCGCGTTTCCACCGTGTCTGGGGGGTAGAAAACGGCCAAGGCTCGAGGAAACCGCTTCAAAACACAGCATGTTGCATGTTTTGGCCACCAGTTGTGGCCACCAGTTGTTGCTCCCTGCATGCACACGCGCAGCTTCCTGTGCGCGATCATTCGCTGCTTGCCGGAGGGCTTGTTTGGGCAGAGCCTTGCCGATCGCCCGGCGAATTCGCGCGAGGAACTCCCAAACGCTCCGGGGGGAATTCTACTGTGACTAATGCAATTAGACGAAAAGTTGGTGAATTCCGGAAGAATACTTTGTACACAATTGTTGAGCTCATGACGAAAACTGAGTGGGAATTTTGTTAAAATGTGGCATTCGTTGTGAAATTTCGCGAACCAAACGTTCGGCAGGTGAATCGCTTCCCCCGAACGATCGATAGACGATCGATCCGAACGATGTTATGAATGAAATGAGCTTAATTTTTATCGCGAAACGAGTGATTAGCCGGTCGGCTGAATTTTTAAAGCACCCAAAATTCGATCGTTAAAAAATAGCAGCAGAGAAACAGCTATAAAATACATTCTCCTAAACATAAAATTATGTTTGATCGCCGGTTCGTTGTGGATGAGCATTTAAGACGTTTGATGGACCCAGGCCCGGTTTGGATGCGTTAGAAATTCCAGTTTCGCGGCACGGCTTTACCGATCGCTGTGGAGTGCGGCCATAAATAATAAGCAACAAAATCTTCTTCCGTCCGTTGGCGTTCTGATGTTTGGCTTGTCTCGGACACACACACACACACGAAACAGAACGGACAATCACACATAATGTTGTGTTAAAAGACGAAGTCTTTCTTCTGCACGACGGCAAAATCACGGTGTGTCCGCGTCGTGTTATGGTGCGTCGAACAAAACCCGTCCAATTTCCCCCTCCGGGGTGCTTATGTTTTCGATGATGTTAATAATAACCGACATCGGCAGCAGCAGCAGCAGCAGCAACAGCAACGGCAGCAGCCACATTTACGGGCATATTAGCGGCGTCGGGAGCCGAGCGTATTTTCGGGGTACCGGGTGGCAAACCCGGTGCTGCCTGTCAAACCACCAGCACGGTTCCGTACAGGGCCGCGGCAAATAAAACGCGTCGTTAAAGATGACCCGCGTTGCACCGCCTGCTTTGCGATCCCCCATCCGATTTCACCCACGTCACAAACACGTCACCCGGCACCGTTCGCCGTTCGAAAATGCCATCATTTCATTGATTTTATTCACGCGACTCGCGGGCAACACGCGGACCTTTCACGCGGCCTGGTCGTCTCAGCTTCGCAGCATATTCGCCGGTTCACCACACCGGCTCATTATATGACACGGGCGGCGTTTCGTTTCGGTTGTTTCGTTTCGTCCCCATCCCTTGCGGTCGCTGCAGGCCGTTTTCCGATTTTTATTGACTCTTTGAGATTTTTTATTGATCGGTCAGCGGTGGACATTTAGTGCGCGACGCGGCATGCTTCATACGGATCGGCTGCTGCGGTCCGCCGTGGCTTTGTGTGGCGGCACCGTCACAAAGTCTCGCCGGGATACACACAATGCTCACACGTAGGAATGTCCCCAAAAGCTGGTAACTGGCCGGCCGGACCGGAGAGCCGGAAAAAGGAGTCGTTAAAAATTAGTTCCAGTTCGGGTTAGCGAACGCAAAAGGCTGGAACGATAGCGTCCCCGACCGATCGTGCGGCAGCACCGATTGTTGTCACCGTTTTGTTATGCTAATTTTATTCTCTGCTTGACAAGAGCCAGCACTAATCCGCTCCGGTGCCGGTACCGGCGTTGAAGATCCGCTGCCCGTACCGACCAACCGTACCGGTGGCCACTCGATCGCGGGAGTGGATTACCGTCATGACGTGATAATGTCCATGTCGATCGGGTGAGAAGGTCGTTTGCTCAAGGTATAAAATACGAGAAAAATGAACCGTTGAGTTTTCGGGGGTATGCGTGAGCGCGAACCGTGCAGCGCTTAAGCTGCACCACAGTGTCATAATCATCGTATTTAATTTTTGTCACAAATTTGCACAGGGTAAGGCATCGCTGGATGTGCAGGCTAGAACGTGGAAATATGCATTGACGGTGGGGTGTGTGTAAAAATAGCCATGGAAAGCAGTAAGTTGAGAAGATGATCGCAACGAACGTATTGCGCGGCAGTAACAGCTTAATGAGTCATGTTCGTTTGCGCATCAAGTGTGGTGCAAATTGTGTTGTTTTACATGGCAATGAAAGGAAATTGTTTGGAGTTTTCGGAATATAACGTGATGCTATCACATTGAGACTCAAGTAAATAATTGACGATCTTAAGGCATAATTTTATGGAAGCAGTATTGCTGACTTCGCAGACCTATTCGATAGAATTAATGTTAGTACCCTTGAACGAACACTTCATTATTGGCCTTAGGAGGTGACTATAGTACTTGTTATTAGTCAAACGAATTCTGGCCTAATGACATAGGCTTTTTTTTCGGTTGTTCCAGTATTATCGGAACTGATACCATCCTTGCTGAACTCCAGGACCTTTCGGTGTATCATGAATTGCTTCTTAATCAGAGGCGGATCATCTATACTGGGGATCAAACGGCTCCGGGAGGCTACGAGCTTCAAGGGTCTATGAGAACCATGACTACCCAAAGAACATGGTTCATTGAGCAACAACAACAGATGAAGCAGGGTTGCTTGGAGATCCCCGTCATCAAGGGGACGCGAAAACCAACGGACTTTCCACTTAGAGCCTCCAAGGACCTTGATCCGTCTTTGTTCTCAATATTTGGAGGTTAATTTCTAATGTCTTATGTTTATTGTTTAAGTCACGTCGAAGTGTTCTTCAGACTACGATACTTATGAATATTGTTAACTCCTTATGCCTATTCGATAGAAAATGGCACTTGGATGCAACGAACACTTTACTAATGGCTTTGCGAGACGACTTCATTATCCCATCCGGACCAAAGGCCCGTAATAGCAAGGGCTTACTATCCGGCTATGCGGTAAAATTAAGTCTAGCAAGCCAGAAATGGCAGGCATGACCTTAGAAGGTCGTTACGCCAAGAAGAGAGAGAGAGAGATGTCCTACTTCCTACGTCACTGCTCTTTGGAATTGTTCAGTTCCGCTGCGGCTCAACACCTGGTTAGTTCCAGATCAGGAGATCAATTCCAGATTCCCCGGTAGTGATACGTTCCAAAAAGCCCCACATCTTCGCGCACGCGGCCCTTATCTACGTCGTCTAATTTAATTGTTTGTGAGGTTTAGTTTACCCAAATTTGTTCATAAAAATCATAACTTTATCCTCATCATACACACTGGTGATGATAGGCACAGTGTTTGACTACTTTCTGCAGCTTCTGTACAACTCTCCTTGAAGCCCCAGTTTTTTGATACTCAATATCACCTAAATATGACATGGGCCAAAATAATGGTCAATATTTCTCAAAGACTATTGATTGAAAGCTGCTTAAGCTACTTAACATAAATTAGAGCTTAAGCGGTTCCAACTCGCAAGCTATCCACGGTGACACTTGTACCTTGCAGATGATTCACGTACGGTATTGAGATGTTTGCCCGCAACATGCGTCGTTAAGTAGCGTAAGATATTTCCCCTTGCGCGCTCTTAATGCGATTATTATAGGCGCTCGGCTCGTTCGGCTAATTCCTTTCACCCGGTAGACACGTGTATCAAAAACCGAAATGCTAATGCGTTACGTCCGCTTCGTCTCTTCCCGCAGGTTTGGTTTCAGAACAAGCGTTCGAAGGAGCGACGGCTGAAGCAGCTGACCAGCATGGGTCGGGGTCCATTTTTCGGCGGTGCCCGGAAGATGCGCGGCTTCCCGATGAACCTGTCCCCGGGCGGACTGGACGAACCGGGCTTCCCGTACTTTGCCGCGGACGGTAAATTCGACTTCGGGTACGGTGGGCCACCGTTCCATCCGCACGATGCACCATTCTTCGGGGGACACCCGGGTGCGGGCCCGATGCCTTTCGGCGGTCCCGGTAAGTTCGAACTCGCACCACGTGTGCCATTGAGAAGAAAATGACTTTTCGGTTGCAAATAACAGTGCGGTGTTAATGTCAGGCTTTTCACCGATGCAGGAGGACCCATGGATCACCCGATCCCAATGGTAGGCGACTTCGTGGGCGGTATGGCCGGTCCGGATGGTGGCGGTGCGGTTGGTCCGGGCGGTGGCCCCGGTGGCATGATCGGACCCGGCGGTGGCCCTGGCGGTCCCGGCGGATTCATGGGCCAGCCGGGTGGCCCCGGTGGACCGGGTGGACCGGGCGGTGGTGGCGGTAATCCACAGCAGCAGCAGCAGCAGCAGGGCCACGGACCGGACGGTGTCGGTGGGATGCTTCCGTCGTCCCGTCCCGGTGGCAGCCCGGTAGAGTTCCTGACGTCCGGCAACTTCTCGGAGTCGCAAAACATGCAGAACGAGGGCCTGGTGTGGTAAGTGAGGTTGGGGAATAGGAGTGCGCTGCATCACTCCCGTTCCTCCCAGGCCACCAACGCCCTAGCGGCGCCTTCTTATCACGGTTGTTATCTTACGGAGCGAGAGCAGGAAGAGTTTTAAGTTATTGGCACGTTGGAGCAGAACCAGCCAGGAGGTAGGAGCTTGCGTAGGAGGTTTCGTTGTTCACATGCTTATTCCTCACCAGCGGGTCCCGCAGCTGACCTCGTAGCGTATGATTTATTGGTACAACGTGTACGTGTCCAGTCGAAGCGAAGTTGGATGCGACCTTTCCGGGCATTGTTGTTTACGCCAACAGCACGCACTTTTTCGTTCGGAAGCGAACTCACAAACCGCGTTGACAAAGACCGCTTTGGCCGCTTTTGCTGCCCGGACTACCCGGGGGTGCGTAATTAGTAACCGATCCGTGGCATTGCAAGTGGCGCTCAGATGGTGTGTACTTGTTGCTTGGCGGTTTTATAGCCGAACGGCCATTTGTTGGCGCCATGGGTTTCGATGTCGGTGACAATGAGGTGGGGTGTTTTATTTCATCCACGCACTGGCAACGCACATGGCGCTTGGACGCGGCGCAGTAAAGTATTATGCGTGTGACGACTGTTGAACTCATAAATTGGAGCATTGACTGTGCACGAGACGGCGCGTTTGGAGCGAATTTACAAACCAATGACGTAACCGTTGGACCGTTTGGGGAAAAGTAAAGTTGAATGGTACGAACCACCGATGGAGGCACAAGTGCTGGTGCAAGATGCAACTGTGTGTGCCGGTAGGGAAAAACGGCACGGACAACAGGGAGTTGTGTTATATGTACAGTTTTCCTTCAGGAACCAACCAACTGATCAGTATTAAAATGGCAGCAATCAATCAACAGCACCCAGCATTAACCCAGGCAAAAACACAATCGTTTAGCAGTGTATGGACACACTCCCATGTCGGACACCCAGTGTCCTCACAGTTGCATCCCCGTGCATCAGAATCTTCCAGCGCCCCAACGTGCCCGTGACGTCATGCGCCGACGTGGCGTGAGCCACTGCTTCGTAAGATATTTATTTTAACGCGACCAATAACGCTTGGCGCCCAGACATACTGGCGGAACGATGGGTCGCGAGCGAGCAATTGTTGTTTTCTATTATTAAATAGTTTTGTTTCGTGCGTAAGCTATGGTAAATTAAATTATTCAGCACACCCAGAGCTAGGTGGCTGCGTGGGGTTTAGTGTTTTAAGTTTTGCGTCTCTATGGCATTCGCGTGGTGGATGGAAGGCGGCTGCCTTTCGCTTCCATCGTGCATTCATTCAGAGCCTGTACAATATTATCAATTTCTAGTTAATCGATGATTGGCGGATGGCGGGACGGGGATGATTTGCGTTTATAGTAGCGATTCGGATTAAGGTTGAATGTTAGCCTCCTCACAAGTTATAAGTAGCAATGGAACCAACGTGCGGTGCAAAGCTGGTGTAGTTTTGAGTGTGAGAGGTACGAGAGCTGTAAGCTTTCGTCTCGAAATCAAATTTTAGACATGTGTCCAGGGTTTAACCGGGTGGTTTTATTTCCTTTGAGACGGTACAACTACGATCCGCTGTGGTTCTAGGGGATGGGTAGAATGTTTTTATTTTTCATACAACCCACCAATCGTTTTTTTTTTGTCGGGGACAAACTACCACGATCGGGCAGAAATAGAGCCGGACAGAGCAAAAAGAAATCAGTGAATCAGCAAACCAGAGACCAGCCGGTCCGGGAAGGAATCTTGTGAGTCTTGTAAATAGCGCGTACGGCAGTTAGCAGTAAAGAAGCTGAACGTGATGGCGTGTACATAGGAACTTCAGCCACACAACATTTGGGTGTTTGAATGGGGGAAGGCAAAACAACAAAAAAAAAAAACACACACACGGTAAAAGAAAAGCGATGGTCGGCAAACAACCATTCATAAAACCCTGATAGTTTGAAGTATGTTGATGGAGTGTGGTGGGAGATAAAGTAAAATATAAAAACAAAACACACAACAACAAACACACACGTTAATAGCAAAAAACAAAAATCAAATCAAACAAATGAGCGCCGGTAAAGAAACCACAAACATATGAAACTCTCCCATTTTGTGCTTAGCGAGTTGTAAAATTAACAATTTTAGTGAACAAACAGTGAAAAGTGGTGAAAGTAAGCAAACGTGTAACAGATATTGTGGGAATTTTGAAAATAACGTAAAACAAAAAAGGAAACAACCAAGCAACAAAACCAACTGGAACACAAATATGAAGAGAACACATATTTTCCCGCCGCAAGTTAAAAATCTGATCTGGTGATTGGGGAGTTCAGGCGAGTGAAAAAATATTGTACACAACAACAACAGCAAAAAAGCGCAAAACCCATCACAACAATAGGAAAAAAGCAAGAAAATCGCATCACATGAAGATAGAGAAAAAAAAAGAAAGAAAAACGACCCAATTGTGTTATTATTTGTTTAAGGACACCAGTACAGTTAGGAAGAAGTAAGTAAGAAAAGAACAAGCAGGCAAAAGTAGAGAAACAAAACTGAAAAACAACAAACCACAATAGAAAGCGAGAGAGGGAGAGAGAGAAAAAAACACACAAAAAGAAGACAATTATGTGGAGAACGGGATGAAGGGAACAGTGGGGGAAGAGAAATAATAAATGAAAATAATAACGACAAATAATACCGTGCCCAGCGGGAGGTGTGTGTACATTTTTTCCCCGTGTTTTTTTTTTGCAGTATGGAAAGAAGTGGAAACGATTTGCTAATTCACTTTCACGTCGTGCACTTTGGGCAAAGGATTTCGATTGGCAGCACCGAACGAAAGCGGTAGGTAGAAAGCTCATTATGTTTATTTGTCTGTTACTTTCTTCGTTTTCATTTGCTTGGTCTTCCCGAGAAATCTGACAAGTGTTGATGGAGTTTTCCAGCGGATTTTGATTGTTGGAGTCGGAATTGTTGATTGTTTCGGTTCCGAGTACAGTGTTTTATTTTTGGGGCCAATTAATTGCTAAGTCCTCTTGGGTTTGGGGAAGAAATATGATGTTAAAATTTAATCTTTAAGTTATTACGGAGGATGAAAACATTGAAACAACAAAAACTAAACTGACCGAGGATGCCGAGGATCATTAAATCCTTGGTGACTTGATGTCTAAGTCCCTGGGAAAGGACCCTCTTGAAGTTGTATTCCCATACCGTCCTACAGCAGTACCTCACCGAGAGCAGAAAGAGAACATCCAAAACAAAGTGCCAAAAACAAAAAGGGATTCCCAATTCGGAAACATACAAAAGCACAAAAGAGAGTCCCCCTATTCGGGGAGTACCGTTAGTACACCGATTAAGTTTAATGCTCGCGCCTTTCACAATGGATACCACGGAGGTAGGTATCGCTTTACCTAATTAATGAAGGCTCTGATGACATCGATTACCGTGCGCGCGGTGCGCCGAAAGCCGAAACGGAAACCGGTTCCGGCGGGGAAACATATGTCCGAATGCCGTGAAGTAATGTTCCGGAATTCGAATGATCACGTGCGAACAACGAAGCGTGAAGACGGCGACTTCGCCTGTCCCCGGTGTGTGGGGTTATGTCTTCATATATTCCATCCATGCCCGCGTTTTGTGCGATCCCTTCATCACCTTTTGTCTGCATGGGTGCACTTTGCATGTCGGGAGCTAATTAGCATAGGTAGGTTCCCGGCCTGTCCGGAATTCGGGCATGCGGCTCGCAAGCTTGTAAATTGGCCCTCGCCCAGCGGTCGGCATTCTAAAAACGTGCGCCCAAGCTGTACGGAAACGAGAACACGTTACATTATCAATTATGATATGTTTTCCTCACCTTTTTTCTGCATTTGCAAAACGGGCCCTCGGCCGGTACATAATGATAGGCCGTGCAACCAAGCTAATGGAACTAATCATAATAATAATAATAAATTCGACAACGGTAACAAAACAACACACGGACACGGAGCGGCTCATTCAGGTCCTTCTAGGGTTTGCTTCTTGTTTTTTTTTTGTTTGTTCCTCTACAACGCAACCCTCAGTAAGGAACAATTTATTCATGCCCCTTCTGCGGAACTGTCTCTTCCTGGATGCTGGATGCACATCCCACGAGAGGGTGGACCACCATCGCGAACCCCGCACCAAACTAAAACTAAATCAGCCGCTAATTTTTCCGCAATTTCTGGTAGAATAATCGAATCAGGAAACGGGTAGCCTACAACCCTGCAACTTCTCCCGGTTGCTGTGGAACCCCTGCGGGAAGATGAAGCATTTTTCAAACGATCGTAAATTCCTTGGTCGAGTCCCCTACGTTTTTACGCTGCTGGCACACAACGTTCGCTGCCAAGTAGGGGCCTGGTTTTTCCTTGCGCAAAAGGGGCGAAGCTCGGGTCAACGGGATTAGTGAAGGGATGGGTGAAGCGTTTTGGTACAGCGGAATAGCTTATCGTGCGGTACACAGCGGCCTGAAACCAGATTTACCATTTTTCCACCCTGGCAGGGTTTGGGCCGTAGACATGCACTATCTCACTTCTACACCCATCCATCGTTCCTGGTACGGGATGTATCGGTTGGTTGCGTTTTGTGTCGATAAGACCGCAGCATTTCTGTCCCCGGGATGTTCTGGCCAGATTTTTCAGCAACACGAAAACAGTGATTGACACATATATGGTATCATTTTGCGTAACACTGTAGAATAACAATATTATTTTTAAGTTGAGACGAACTGCGGACTTGAATCGTCATTCATTCAAGTTCAATGAAAATTATTATACTATAGTTTTACAAATATAGCAGTTTGCTTAAATAATAATGTTATAGATTTTTTATGTAGATTTGAAATTATGCACCCATTTCCTTTTAAGGCAGGATTTCTGGAACTGTATATATCGCTTTATGGCTCAAAACCTAACATCAAACCGTTTGAAATTTTGAAACAAACCAAATATTCCCCCTCTGTCGCCGTTTTCCGTTACGTACTGTAGTAACAAGTCAAGCACATGTTTTGCTCACCCCTGCTGAACTGTACGCGCGCACCATCACCCTACGCGGTCGGCCTACTTCGATTGCTGCTGTTGACGTCGGTAAAAAGTTATCCACGCATCGGTTACTACGAATCTCCCTCCGATCCCGAGACAAACTCTCGTCGCAGGCTCGCCCTCTCCATCCGTGACCCTTGCCTGGTGGCGCAATGACGCGTAGGGAAAACGGTGCCCGGTGTTCCCACCACCCCAGGGTTACCCGGGGCAGGAATTCAGGGAGAAAAAAAACGATTAAAGCAGTTGCAGTTTCAGCAAGCGATTCTGCCACTTGTCGATGGGTTGTACGGTGGCGCACGTAAGGATAAGGGGTTTTTATCACAGGAACGCAGACGACACGAAAGGACACAAGCATCGGGCATTGGGTATCAATCATTCACCCGCGTGGCTGTACGGTCGAGATTGCTCCGGTGAATGCATGTTTGTTTAGTGTCGTTTAAATGATGACAGATGCGTCGTATTTGAATGTTATCTGTGCGCCAAAGGCCAAATCCCTTTCGAAAGCCCTGCAAGAAGTACTCCCCAGGGATGCCCGGGAACGCATCGGGACCATCCACCGGACGATCCGTTTTGAGCAGGAAAGATTCCTTCGGGAGTTATGCCACACAATACAGGGCCGGGGGAAACACAGGAACACATTTCTTTCCAGGGTTTTTATGGCATTCTTGTGAAGCTGGTGCGTGAATAGTGTTTCGCATTGTGTTTTACTTTTACTACTTTTCCCCCCTCCACCCGGGACCATTTTCTTCTTCTTATAGCTGCAATAAATTCCGTTCGCTCCCCCTTGCTCGGGATCATGAAGAAAGCGGACATATTTGGCGTGCTTTAATTTAGACACGGAAGAGCCACAAGTGTCGGTACAAATTTTGCAGTCACACTTCAATCCGTGCGGATGGTAGGTCCGTTTTCTAGACACTTGCTTCCTGAGCAAAGGGAATGCAAAGGGAAGCACTTCATTACGCTTCCCACTTTTGATACGCATCGTAACACGGTTAATTACCCTGCAAAACTATGCGCATTTATGTCGAACACGCTGAACTGATGATGATCATTATTAATAAAGAATACGGTGCGGCGGACAGATGCCCCAGATGCCACCGAGAGCCAGCAACGGTGACGATAAAGGTTGCTTTTAGTGTTGCCTTTTTGTAAATGATAGCCGGTAAAAGCAAATGTTTCAGCCCGTAACATTATCTAATGTTGAAATTTTGCTATAAAACGTGCTTTCTGGAGGTGGAATGCATTTTCTGTTGGGTTATGGTAGAGATTTTACAGTAATTAAATCTTGCATTTAAAAGGGGGAAATACGGGCTACAAATTACTGCAATCATCCGATCATGCTTTTTGTCACATGGATCATTATTATTTAAACCGTGAGAACGGACACTCAATCGGATTGGATTGGAGTTTAAGGGATGTCAATTAGCTTCCCGCGTGTTGAGTGAAACATCATAATACGCGCTTGCAAATCGCTGCAAATGGTCGCTGATTTGCGCTAATGATAGTTCAGCAACAATCATATAATAAAACCGGTTATCAGCGTGTGGAGCTGTGGTGACCAACATTTGGCGCCCACTTCCCTTGCTGAATCGAGCCAGCCTCGTTTGCCATAAAGAAGTTTGTTCTATAGCGGCCGATAGTGTCCGTATGCAACCAGCGCCGAGGAGTACGCGTGAAGAAAAAGGTTAACGCTAACGAGAGAGTGACCTGTTGCACTGCAATGTGCAGTTTGGTGGAAGAAGTTGCGTTGCGCACTTGTGCAGCTGTTTCGTCTAATAGCCGCTATTCCCGCTGAAAAGTTTGCCATTCATGGCGATTCGATTAAATTACAAGAAAATGTTGAAACGAATGTGGGATGATTGCTGAAGGTTAAATCAATGCTGTGTACTTGCGTTACAGGTTCGCATGTAACGTATGGAATTGGAAATGGGCAGGTTGTTTTCGGAGAAACCTCATCGATTTTCCAATAACAACCCGAGTTACAGCTCTGCTCTGTACGGTAGCTACTGCAAAAGAGATGCTTAATTAGTATTTTGCTACTTATGCCATGCTGAAAGATTCCTATCGAACATGCTAGATTTGTGTCGATTCCCAATGAAACGGAACATCAAACAACATCATTACACCAGCTCGAAAAGGAATGTCCGTGCCAGCACTCGTTCGTTCCGAACGGGACGGTCCTGTCTAAACAACTTTGATGACAATCAAAACAGTGCATTTAAAGGTTTGTCCGATGTGTTGGTTTTAAACTGGCCGCATTGTCCGGACCCAACCCGCACCGTGGAGTTCGGTGCCGGTAAAGTGAAGGTGTTGATTGCGTGCTAACAACGAGTGTGCATGGGTTGGTCTGGGATGTCACGAACCAGGGCGGCGTATCTTTCGTGAAGTAGCTGGGGTTTGGTACCGTGCAGAAGGTGGGACCCCGGGCGGCACCTACATTGTATCGATGATGAGTTGTTTGAGGTTTTCTGTTCACACTCGCGCAACCGATTGTCCCGCACGCCGGACGGACGGTACGATGGCGTGCCAGTGGTACATCATTCATGGACTACTTGGTGGACGTACAATCGCACCATGCACACACAACGGCATCCGATGTCCTTCTTCGGTGCAGTTCTCTGCCCGCTTCCTTTGATGGCTAATTCACACGCCGGACTCGTCGAGACTCTTCGAGTTCTTTGGTTTTTCGTTCGAAATGGAGTTTGTCGATCGGGGCTGTTTCTATAGCCGTTTCCCCATGCAACGTTTTGAAGAAGCAGAAGTAGAAAGAAACCACTCACTGCACGAGAAAATCAATCATTTTCTTTCTCGGAAAGTAAAATCGGGATGGGGGAGCTGTGCCGTTTCTCTGCGCACACAACCGGACGTTTCGGACGTTGATGTGAGATGGCAGATGGCGTTGGCGTTTGGCGAAAAGTGCGTATGTGCGGCTGTGCTGCGGTTATGGGTCTCAATAAATGTAAGAAACGCATCGTGGTTTATGGACCACACAGGGACCGGGCGAAGACACAAAGACCAGAAGCTTATCGATGTGGCTCAATGATCGACGCGCATTTCCTCCGGGCGTACTGGCGTGCCTCATTTCTCACTCATTCTACGCGTTCCAAGGCAGAACAGAGAGCGAACAGCGAAAAGGAAGTGGCACCTGCCAAACAAGATAGCCGGGCGGAGAATGACTGATAGGTGGAGGAAAGGGGGGGGAATTGGGTTCGAATGCGCACCGGGGACGCACATTCACACTGAGCGACACAATAGTGGCACAATTGAAGGGAGTGTACACGACGATGGTAGCTTCCACGTGATTTAAAGGTATTGTTAAGGATGGATGTGAAGAAGATTAATTTCTTTCCGAGCGGGACGGGTTTGAGAATTGTTGAACCAGGCGATAGGGAAGCAATTTTTCTACTATTTACATAGAATATGATTGTGGGCCCTGCAACAATGTAGAACGTTCAATATTTGTCTTTTAAAGGAAAGATTTTTTTTTAATTTTAAATGTAGCTACAGCGATGTACCGTTTATCCGGGGTCCTTTTCATCCGGGGCGTCTGGATTTCAGTGCTACTTAGACCAAAGGCAGCTACAAAATGCCAAATTTGATAAGCAATTTGAAAGCAATTTTCGTGAAACTACTCGTAAAATGTGCTCATGTTTTAGCGATCGCTGTACATGGTGAAACGGTAGCAACGATAGTATGACAGACATGACAGAGTTTGTGGCCGGGACCCGCAGCACGGCAATGGCCTCGACCACCACCGGCAAACCAACGAAACAACCCCGGTAGCACACCGCAACAGCAATACAGCCCAACCAAGATATTGACCACCCCGGGTGTATATGCGCCCGGTAAGGTTGATACCGTCACGTCCGGAACATCACTGCCACCGTTATTCATCCGTCGTATATCATCGAACACACAGCCACACACGAAAACAATACGAATACGGCTAAACCACAACCGAGGGACGGCCACACATATGTCGCATCGCGCCGGTGTCGTGGTACGGTATGGCGGTTCCGTACAGTAAACCCAACAGTACCGACGGTGCTCACCTGCATGTCAAACCAACGTTAGCCCTGATGGGCTTTAACCGTTTGTGTTCCGTCCCGGTTGGGGGAGGGGAGGATTTTTTTGTTGCTGTTATTTCTCGGCCACCAATTCGGTGCGGTACTCGGTTTTGCTGTTATGCCCATGCTTTCCACCATCGAAACGAACTGTCTTCGAAAGTAAAACCCGGCTGTCTAGAACAGAAAACCCGGCCGCTGCAACGTACCCGTGGATATACATCGCGAGGTGGAAGGGTTCTCGTTTGTTTGGGTGCGTTTCCGGAATTGTTTCCCGAATGACACCGACGACAAGTTAATTGTGTGCAATTAGTTTCTTGCTGTACCAACCGATTCTACCCATTTTACCACTAGCGTAGGGCTTTTTGGGATAGAACAAAAAACTGGCTCCTTTCCCTTCAAGCAATGCCGCAGGCTCGGAACTCGAACCTCACAAAATGGCATGGCGGGGAGGGGAGAATAAAAACAAACTCAATCGCTCGGGCACAAACAAACACACTGCACTACGATCTATCGATACAGGGTACAGCGGGGTCCGTCTATGATTGATAAGTAATTATTGTTGATTGATAGGTGCTTACGAGGTGCATTTTAGACACTTTTGCTTCATGCTATTTTGTTATGCGTTTGATCATGCAATGCACACAAGCCCATCGATGCGATGCAAGGGTGGGTGCACTGTAATCGTTGTGGTAAGGCAGGATTAGACAGGATTTGATAATTGTCCTGTAGTATCACGTGAAAGGTCAGAATTGAATGTGTGGAGGATGAGTGGTGGGAATTTTGTCTAAAGGAAAGCTGCTTTTAAGTTAGGCTATGTGATATTTTTATCCAGAAATCGTTTTGAAACGAGATTTCATGATCATATTATCAAAAATTTGCTTAAACCGGTCATTAAGGCCTCCATGAAGTTTTTGGAGAATTTGGAGGATTTTTACTTAATTGAATGCTCTTAAACTTCATACCATCAGGAGCTCCGTCAAATGTTCCAAGAAAGAATTAACATGTCTAACGCCTATGATCCTAGAAGAACGTTACATACTGGAAGCATAAGGGCATTGTCAAAGAATGTCTATCTCAGGCGGAATAAGACCGGAGTTGGGGACTCACAGCTTCTTTCTAACTAAACTCTAAATTAACCTTTTCTAACCGTTTCCAGCTCGTCCAATTAGATTTTCGTCGGCATTGTGTAAGATCACACGATGGTCCTTCAGAACATTCAGAAGCCCTTTACCCCAGTGTCAGGTGTCCAGAGAAATAATTCTTTTTATCTCAGCAGTCGAGTAGTTTGGAACTCCTCTTTAATTTAGCGTCGGCAAAAGTATTTAGACTTTCTAGGAATAAGTTGAAGAATCTATTCTCGAGGTTCTGAGGACATGCTCAAGGTTCGAGCAATACAACTCTTTGAACTACTCTTGCTATTCGGTACTTTCAACAGATATTTTAATGTCCGCATTGAGCTGAGTGCCTTCACCTTAATATGAAGTGGACTTCTTTTTCAGCCTGAAGGGATGCGAATTGATGTGCATGTAGTCTTCTTTAATAACTTTAATAACTTAATGATACATATGGAATGTTGTACGGTTCCCTCCTCGATTCGATCAAATTATTCGATCGTTGATCAGCAGAGCTCGTTATATAAGACTTTTGACATATGTCAAATATCTAAAAGAATGGCATTTTGTCCCATACACAGTGTTCTTTGAGGTTTCATATGATGGGATTCGCACACACTATACCTGGTCGTCGTGTATGAAACGTATCGAACATGTATTTCCTAGAAAGGTTTTCCACTCACGCTCAGAACCAACCCTGAACACCAATGTGCACTTTTGCTTGCGTTCTACCCAATCAATCGCACCACCACGCACGGCATAGCGGCGCAAGAATTTGGGAGAACCGTCCGCGGATAGCTACATTTCGCTGACGCACGTGAATTTCCTATGCCGAAACCGATCCGGAACAAATTGACGGCAGCAGCCACAACGGCAATCGAGTGCGGCTGGCAGAGCGAATCGATTTCCGATGACCATCCGTAAAAATTCACGAATTCCTAGCCCGTTCCGGTTGGGCGAGGGCAGACTATGCAGTCCACCTACGACATGCGGACTGGGAACATGAGCGTGTTTCGGCGTGTAATGTGGTTGTAGTTAACCATTCCCGAGTTTGAGTTGTGGATCCTTGTCGTGTTGTGAGGAAGCGGGGCAAGGCTTGGGAGCCCTCGCTCATTGTCGATCCTGGCAACGTCTAGTTGGCCAAGCTCACCCTTGAACAGTGCAGTGAAAGCGAGACGTTCATCAGAACCCTCCGAAATCGGAAAAGCATTTTCCGTTTTTCACGCCTTTCGAAACCGGTCAGACGCAAGGTCAGTTCAAGGTGTGTAGGGAAGGTGCGCGAGTGTGTTAATTTGAATTTATTTGTAAACACATCCCCGGCGTCCGTCCATTCGGGTACCCGGGGCTCGGCCCGGTTTTTGTTTGGCAAAGAAGCGCTGGTGTTTAATAAACTTCGCCCGGAACGAATCGACCCACCCGAAGGCCGGAGCGCAGCACAACCGGGCTGGCTGGCCGGGTTGCGAAACATTGTCTATAACCCCCTTCGCGTGGGTTTGAGTTCATCGGGCCACTCTGAAGACGAGCTGTTGCTGAGCTGCTGCTGGATGTGAATGAAGCTTGAAGGATGTCGAATACCATTCGTTTCAATTCAATCGGGAGCGAGAAAATTAAACAATTGAGCTGAGAAGGGAAAAACGAACCGCTGCGAACGACCGTCATTGAAGGCGTCTCCACGGCGTTCGTGGAATCCAAACGGCTTGTACACATCATTCCGGCCACTGAGGGGGTTTTACTGCCTCCGATGCAGTGAGGTAAGCGATTGATCTGTTTTTTTATTTTTTTTTTTTTGTTCGTTTTTTCCGTGTCTTCATGTTCATTTTGCTACTTTTTTACGACTTTTCCTACACAAAGATTAGCCTCGGAAAAATGTCCATCAGTGGCGATGTGCATTCCTGTGGGGTATGATTTTGCCGCTACGTGTTCCCCTTCGGCCAGCCACCGTGTAGTCGCTGTTTGACAGGTGACAGATTGTTTTCGCTCAAGCGGCTCACTCGCTTCCCACTTCGGGGGGGCAAAAGGGCGCGTTCGAATGTGTACACGTGTCATCTTTGACTTGTCACAGCGTTTTTGCTCCAGTACCATTGGGAACCGATGAAGAAATCATGGGAAATGAGAAATAGTGTACAGATGGTTGTTAGTTTTTCCACAAACCGCACACCGTACGCGGCGTACCGTGGGATAGCAGGAGGCTGCCGGTGATGTTCTTCGGAGCGGTGTAAATTGGTATGTCAGTTAGTAGCGCGTGTAACAAAGTATCATTAAACTCCCGGCTAGCAATTTCACAAGACACAGAAGACTTAGTAGCAGCACAAAATCGATGGAGAGACTCAGGAGAATGGAACGAAAGCAGGGAAATACATTTGAGACTCAGCTTTAAATTGGAAAACGGTAAAACAGGATTTTTAAACTGAACCAAATGAAATGTACTGATCCAAAAAATGTGAACTTGGTATTGCTTCAAGAGCGACTAGTCCCATTCGCGGAAGAGATAGTTCAGAAACTATCAGAGGAGATTCCGAAATGGAAAATCAACCACTGATCAGATCTTTACCATGTGGCAGATCTTGGACAAGCTACGGATCCACTATTTCCATGTCTTTATTGACTTTAGGGCCGCATACGATAGCATAGCCAGGGTAAAACTGTACGACAGAATGGGGTCTTTTGGAATCCCGGACAAACTTACGCAGGAGAAATCCTCACTTATCTTGGGTCAAATGTCACCGATAACAACATTGATGTTGAGATAAGCGCTCTGCGGAAACAAGTTCATGTCTGAGGAAAGTTTTCTACTCAAAATACCTACCGCGTCGAAGGAGGCTGGGACTATGTAGAACTTATTTAGTTACGCCTCTGAGACATGGAATTTGGTCAAAATTCACGAAACCTTATTAACCGCGTTCCAGAGAAGAGCTTAGAAGGATTTTTGGCCTTGTATGAGCCGCTAGAATGACGAGCTCTACGAGCTGTACGACGAACTCGCTGTCGTACAGCGAACTAGACTCGCCAGGCTGCGTTTGGCTGGTCAGGTTATTAGATTGACACCGGACGACCCAGCCCGAGAAATCCTTTTAGGTTGTCCACATGAACAGAGAAGGGGTGGTAGGTGCAAATTGAGATGGAGTGATGGCGTTGATGCGTCCGCTGTGTTAAGCTGGCTGTATAAAGCCACACATAAAAACGAATCCGTGCCATGCTTTAAAATGATTTATGATGAATAACATCTACTTCGGTTTGATTTCCCACAAAAAATAGACCATTTATTCAGCTCCTGTTCTATTCACCCTTAAAACCACATATCCAATAATACATACTTCCCCCAAAAAAGGCACCAAGCGGTTTGTAATGATTATGGTCATAAAATTGTGACAACCAATCGTAAAGTGTTTGCATACGAATGTACAAACACGTACGAAATCTCATCACCCAACCAACAAATCGTCATCAACCCGAAATTCCCATCAGGAGTAGTCCTCGAGCAGGCTGGAGTAGTTCGTACCGAACGACCACCACGCTCCCTTGACGATGTTTGCCAAGGTGTCAATAAAAATAGGCACACAAAACACCCGCGCGAAGGGTCCATCCGGCTATCCCTAGCCGACCCCGCGACCACGGCAGCGGTACGAGCCGGGATAGAAAAGTCAATCCCGTTGGGATGCTGATCGGTAATCATAATTGCTAATACTCTTATAACCATACCGGCTGTTTATGAGGCCACGGAAACCCGACTCGGTGTGCGACATGTTTTGCGCATATTGCCCTGGGGACCTTTTTTCGGCTCCCGCAGCGACATCCCGCCATTTGTGTTCCTGCTGTGTGGGATGACAAAGTTTGGACTCGCCAAAGGATACTCTCGAGGGCGCGGGACATTCGGGCTTATTTTTTACGCGTTTGGAAGCTGTTTGATAAATAATCGTAAAATAATGACGGTATGAAATCGCAGGTCCTGTTCCGGGCATTGTGAAGCGGTTCATCCGAACTGCATCTTTAAGTACAGAAAGTGCTTTTGTTTTATGTTGTTTAAAATTTCACACTTCGAATTGAAGATTGAACAGTCGAACAAAATCGATTCAAAGTACATTTATCGCTGTGAAAGGACCCAAGTGCTGTTACACTTCAAGTACAACCCACTTCACACAAGCGAACGGGGTGATGGTCCCATATGTTTGCGCAAAAGTATCTGCGAACATTGTCATCGCTTGGAACGTCCGTTTACATATTCGTCCTGACGTTTGTTATCCACTTGCCGACACTTGTCCTTATCCCTCGGTTGCAGTAGTAAATACACCCTCGACACGAGGGCGCACGACAGGACCCCCGGCCGCTCTACCAGCACGGCACATTCGCCAAACCCAGCACGCACCGAGTTCTCACCCGTCGGATAATCGTAGAATAACGAAAGGGAAGCGAAAGATTAACGGACAATGGTAAACTTGTAACAGTTTTATAATTTCCCTCTGTTTTGGCCGGGGAATCGGTACTCCCTTCGGGGTGCCGCATCACGACATCGGCGACGACAGATGGTGTGCAAATTAAGAGGGAAAAATTTCCGGTCCTTGCCAAATGTTGCACCCGAGCGTCGTGGGAGGCACGTCCTTGCAATAGGCGTTACCCGAGGGGGGGTTTGTGTCTTTTACCATGCGTTGCATGCCCTCCGGGAAGCGTATTGGGAATCGAAAGTGGAACAATTTGATTTTTGGCTTCGGTATGAATAAATATATCTGTGTGCCGTGTGCCTAAGATAGGGGATGTCCGTACAAGCACGGGGAGTGTTTCTTTGCGTATTTGCTACGAAAACAACAATAAAACAATGGGTGGATATTTATGATAATGTTATCACCGCTGTATCATTCTCTTTACCCGCCGGTTGGTTTGACTTTTTGATAGTGTGGACAGTCTCTGATTGTGGGAATTTGATTGCAAAACAATACACAAATCTTTTTTTGCGGATGAGATTGTAGTTTAACGAGATTTCTGGTGTGGAATTTAAGGGCGATATAGATATTTACTAGCCAATGCATTTAAATTACAAATAATAAAACAATACTTCCCTACAAGCACTTACTCAATACGGTTAAGTCCGACTGTAAATATCAAACTGTAAAAAAATGGATAAGTAAACACAAAAGAAAGTTTTACAATAAGAATTATTAAATAATTTAAATTGGGATCCTACAACGATTTTTGAGCAGGTTGAGAACTAACGAAACAACACTTTTCTAAAACTTCTAAATAATAATCAATCACTTTATCATCTTTGTAATATGATTAAAGGTCTACATTTTGTTTCATTAGCATTATTGATATTAAAAATAATTTAGTAATTTTTATAATTTTTATTTATTCTTAAACAAAAACTAACAATGATCCTATGCTTATAGCAACAGGTAATTTGGAAGTCTTGGTCCAGTGGAAGTCTTGCAAATTCAATCAAATCTTGGAAGTAATGGTAGCGGTCTTGGAATCCACAAGACAGCAACTGATACGAAATTCCATCGGATCCACTACACCTTACGTAGCACTTATTGACTAGTTAGTATAGGTAAATAATAGGTTGTGACTCTACCTACTCTGTTATCAGTAAACTTCTTAAAGCAAAAAGTCAAATAGAATAAAATTGCATTTCAAATTGGTATTTACTAGCTTAAATTGAGATATTTCTTAACATAATTTGCTTACATACTTGAAATACAGAATATATTGTTCCTTATTTTAAGGAGTAAGCATCTAAAAATGAAGATCGAAGGCAATACTTTCATTCCACCTGCAGGTTAAAGCAATCGGTCAACCACTGAAGAAGTCCCGGAACAAGATGGATTTAGTTATGCGTAAGTGTTAGTCAAGACCAGTTGCATCTGACCTGATTTTAATCCCCCAGGAGCAGATAAATGTTCTATTGTAAAATTACTCTTAGGTTGGTTGAAGACAATGTTCAAAGATCGTCAATCCGAAGGCTCCAATTCGAGGTTAACACAGTGAGATCAATCAATTAATTTGATAGTTTTTTAAGCAGAGCAAATTATTTTGCAATGGGTAATATTCGACTAACAGCCTATGTGTCTCAAATGGCTATGGTAAACAGTGGCCAAAAGTGGAAAAGATAAACATAATCACAGAAGATTTAGTAACGATAACACATTTACTAGCATTATAAAACTATAACAATTCATGCTGCACCAAAAACACAAAAACAAGACAGCAAAGCATTAAAAACAATTGATCGTTACCGAATTATGCACGTCCACACGTTAAGCAATAAAAATCAGCAACATTTAACCTCAATCATTCTAAACCATTCGATAACTCAATTAAGCCAAAATTGGCTTAAACTACCCAAAGTGCGAAGCTAATGTGTTAAACCATTACCAATTGCGTTGGGCTGTCGAGTAGAAAAGCAAAAAAAAAACCCCAACTCGGGAAGGAAACCCCGGAACGGCTTCCTGGCGTACACCCCTGGTCTGGTCTGGAAAGCTGGCAAGTGTCGCCTATTCATTAGAACCACCGCCACCAACCATCGTCGTTTCCGCCATCGAGCTAATCGGGACCATTTTCGATGCAGCTCCATGACGAAACGGTTAACTGGCCGCGTAACAAGCCCGAAACGGGCCCGGGCGGCACTGCCCGTTCCAGGTAAATGAAGTGCTGGAGATGATTTGCGCGAAAGTGCCACCATCTTTAAGCTATTGCCAGTGAGAAACCTCGGTACGGTTTATGCATAGCGCTGCGCTTGTACAATGCCTGTAAGTGGAACATGATATGATAACAATGGAAAACACGCAGCCACGTGGCACCGGGTGACCCGTACCCGCCCGCGGACCGAGGGATGTCCTCGCGCGTGCCACGTGTCGTACCGGCGGGCACGTGCAGGAATTATCAAACACAAACGCCCCGAGATTGGGTGCATAAATATAGTTATTTGCTCGGAATCGCCCAGACCGTCTGTGTTCTGGGTGCCGAGATTAGTGACGTTTGCCGACGTTTGGCGATTTTTTCCCCTTCATAGTACGATAGATACCGTTCTGTATCAGTCAGAAACAGAAGCAAAAGTTGTATCTCAGCTGGAACGATGGTGGAATGGGCTTTATCAGCGGCAGCAACAGAGCCGGAGAAGCGGTGGCCTGCTTCGATGCTGAACACCGGAAGATCAAAGCGATGTTTGTGGAGCAAATGATAGAATGTAACAGGATTTGACACAATCGGAGCCATCAGGAACAGTGAAGGTATGGGTTGCGATATCTGCTCATGAATCCTTGAAAGTTCTTGACCAAATAGTCAGATTCAGATTTAAAAAAAAATCTTCTATTTTTAGCTACATATTTGCGTTTTTGTTTCGAATCATAACCATTAATGTATCTCAATCGTAATTAAAACCGCTCGAAAAGGAATGCTTGTCATAATTTATATCACTTCGATTAAAAAATGCAGGAAAAATGGACCTATGCATAATTCAAACCAATGTTGATTATTAATAAATCAACGTGGAATGCCATTTAGCTGGCCATTATTTTAGCCTCAAACCATTCGTAAACCGTTTGAAACATGCAGCTTGTATGCACGGTGTGCAGTTTTCTGCTCGCTCAAATCTGTGCTCACGTTTTTTTTTTGTTTACCGCAAAACAAAACACAACCAAAAGCCGACGAAATCGGCTTCTCAAGTTTTGATTAAGTTCCACGCGGTGTTCCCTTCGTTCGGTGAACGTCAGCGCGGCACTGGGAATCTGCCCATCTCGATCACGGCCATATCCTGCTGTGCCCGGATGCCAGGACAGCCCAGGACAGACTGGGAGGATTTCTCTGGTTCGCTTGTGCCCTTTACCTGCCCAGTCACCCTCTCATCGGGAGCCGTTTCGTTCCAGCCAGTTTTGTGAATGAAAATGAAGTGCGCATGAATGGACGCGTCCAACATTTCGGCAGTCACGCCGCAAATTGGTAAAACGCTTTTCGAATGGAAAAACTGATGGAAACGAAGGCTTCTACTAAACTAACTCCCTAAAACACGCTGCTGGGCAGTTGTGGGCATTCATGTTGCGCCAACCGGTGCAAAGGTAAGGCGAAAGGCTTTTCAAAAAACCCCCCGAAAATTAACTCAAGCAAAGCTGGGGAACACACAGAAGAAACAGATTGTATCTGTTGCCCAACCCACTTCCGTCTATTGCGCATTTGATTTCCATCTTTTTTTTGTTGTTCCTTTGGTTTTGTTTATAAGCGGGCAAATGGTTTCCAATTCGCGCGATGTAAGACGATTGAAGTGCACACGGAAGACAAATCACTGAGGCAGTGCCCCGTTTGTCGGAAGGGGAAACAAATGGGGAATGCCCAGGGAAAAGGATCCGAATGCACACGGTTGGAGAAGGATGAGAAAAATGTGTTCCCGAAAACAGACTTGAGCTGCTCACATCACATATATTCACCTGGGAACATACAGATAATCTTCATATTTCATACCATGGCCAAACCCCGGCCACACGTCGCTATGGCCGTTGCAACCGTGCAATGTCGTGATGTTGTTTTATACACGATGTCTTGTGCATTCTTTTTTTTTTTGGTTGATGGTCTCTTGCAACTCTTGCACTGCCCCCTTGCGGAACGTGCGACCGACCGTTCGGTTCGCCCTTATCCACGATCATGTCACGTTAAAGGATTTAGATAGTTTCGTACCGTTGCACCGAACGTCCCGAGGTGCCACTAATCCGACGGTACAGAAATCTGATTTACGATGGTTGCGGCGTGATGGTGGGGGACGTAGTCACGTGCAGGACTCTCCTAACCTCCGGATCAGCCGGAAACGACAGGCGACGAATATTGCACCCCGGTCGTGGTTGGCTCCGTTCTAGCTGCTGCTGAAGTCTCGTCAACTGCGGAAAGGGAATGCGATAAGGACTGTACAGCACCGTACACGGATCCGTGCACGTCGGGGACATTCGCTTTACGCTTCCGTGCACACAGAATCGGTGACGTCTTCTGGTTTCTGGCAGATCCGTCCGGAAGCCGGGCCTGGCCGGGCACAGCTAAATGATGGGTTTTCGTGATAGGCGGCTTTTGGGCCGGAAATGGGGGGCAAGAAATGTGACGTACCGGCCGGGCCAGGTGGGAGGTGTGGTACGCGTGCAAAATGTCGGTCAGATATGAATGATTATCCGTCAGGTTTGGGATGGTTCGGGATCATGTTCCCTGCCTTGGTGACGCCGTTCGTCCCGGAAGGCATAGGAGGCGATGGAGAAAAAAATCGATGACATTATTCACACGAACGCCGGTGTGTGAGGAGTTATAATCCATTATGGATTACGTTGGGTTATGTCATAAGGAAGATGCCGTGATGCCGAGGCCTGCATATATAATTAAGTGCTCTGCTCTGGTTCCATGTTCATCACTTCTGAACAAATTTGGATAAAAATAATCATTTTCTTTGTAATGTAAGGCTGATGTTGCACGATGAATATGAGTTGATGTTACTAGAAATACTCCGTGGATCCTTTACTTAATATCTATTTTAAAGTAATTTTTCAACCATTTTTGTTCGAAGTCAATGCTAAAGATTTCTCTTCTATAGTCTATATAGATAAAAAAACATAAAACAATTATTGCAGGATAAAACTCACTAATTATGCAAGAAAATCTATTCTTTCGGGTAGTGTATCCATTTCTGACAGTGAAAAATAGTATTTTTGCTTCAATTTGTAATTGTAATTGTAAAATTTTGTAATTTAAACCTATTTACTCACTTATATAATAAAACTTGATCTATTTTTGTGGGTGTTCAATGCTTACCCGAGCAAACTATAGTATCTTTAGCATTTATCTACAGCTATTCTATTCCAAAATATCCTAATTCTAATTATTTCTCGATAGGTACCGTCCGCAACGGCCAGCCACACATGGTCTTAGAAGAATTAGAAAAACATAATGCTTGAATAGGCTTTAATAGTGTTGGATTAATCTGATTCAGATTCATGAATCTGAACCAATCTTTGAAAGGAATGAATGAATCCAAATCCTCTAAGATCAGCCAAGATTTATTTTCCGCAATACATTTTTTCTTGTTAAACTCTATTTTTTAACTTGTATTTATAAATATATCAAGGTTCCGTCATATATTAATCAATACTAATGTTCCTTTTAATTCCTCATCACGTTTCTCATGAGCAGTAATTAAATCTGACGAAAAAGAGGCGATGTACATTATTCGGGGTAATTGATCTCGCTCTTACTCTGTTCAAGTTGATCCTATACGTTTTGCGAGATTAATTAGAATTAACAACATTTGTAAAGATTTTGACAGGTTTTGAAAACTTACATAATACTACAACTTAACCTCTCAATCTCATCACAACAGTTTTAAGACATTTCCTTCACCAAAGAGTGACCGCAGCACCTTATCCCGGGTGAACTCGGCCGTACACGTGTCATTGAAGAAATAACAATGATCAAAAATCCCGAAATTTTACATCGAAATCCTGAGTAAGTTTTAAACTAATAAATAACTGTTCTGAAATATGTTTTCTTTTAAATTTAAATCTTTTTTTCAGTCAAGATATAAAAAAAATATAAAAGAGCAACAGATTTTTACTAATTGCCGTAAAATAATGACTCAATTCGCAACCGGGTGAAAAGAATTGTGAAATTGGATGTCTTCTATTTAAATTCACTTCGTTGAACATCAGTTTTCCAACCACTTCATTTTTTCCGTTCACTCTAAACATAGCTTAGCTGACTATAATTTAATAATTTGTTGATGATGTTACATATCTTCAGGCACTACTATATACAAAACATCTTGTTGGTTTAACATTAACTTGGAACCAAGAATTCGCATGTTCTAGACAGCATGACATGGAACTGAAATGGAAACCCTGTAACAACAGAAATTGGCATGAACCCTTAAAATTATAAGTTAAACCTTCAAACTAATAAAGCTAAGATATATATCTTGATACACTAGAAGTTAATACTACTCTCTGTTGAGTAAATTTATGACTTCTTTCGAAAGGGTGTAATACGAAGCTTTCACCATATCACCTCTCATCCAAACAGCGCCCCTTCTCGCTCGATGCTCACGGGATCATCCCCGCCGTCCGTATTAAAGGCAATACATTTTTCAATAACCAAAACATCATTAATTCAAGGAAGCCTGCCCGAATGAGTTGGCCAAACCGTCCCCGTTTGGCAGGTGAAACTTTGATGTTTGGCCGCAACAATGGGACCATCACAATGTGTGTGTGTGTGTGAGTGCGCCGTAAGTGTCGTAACAATAATCATCCCCCGAGCGATCGTATGGTGGCGTTGTATGTGAGCAAACGTTTGTTTTTCGAAATTTCATCACGTCATCATTGATCCATTTAAGTGGCGTTTTTTTTTGTGCCTTTCTTCTTCTAGTGCCTTTTCCATGGCTAGCTTAAGCCTTTCGGCAAAGGCTTACTTAGCCGGTCGCTTCTTCGTACGGCAAAAACAATCGGTTACGAACGAGCAGTTCGGATCGTCACTGTGTGCCGTGTGTGCGATAGGGTGATTGTGTGGTTTTTCCCTTTCGGAAGACGATCTAGTTTCCACCTAGGCCACCCTGGAACGGAAGGATGCACCCCGAAAGCTGGCCACCGCGCGGTGGAAATGCCAAGATTGAAACGGAAAGCAGAAAAAAATAATAATTAATCTTTTCCTTCGATTTCCACCCCCGGCGACGACGTTGGCCAAAGGCGTTCGCCTGCCTGTGTCGATTGAAGTCTTTTGTTTTTTCGTCCACTCACCGCCAGCGAACGGCGCAACGGTTTGGAATAGGTTCGTGTAACGAAGACGTGCACCGGTGTTGCGTCGGAGGGTGGACCCTGGGAACGAATCAAAACCGTGGGGCCTCGAGTTGAGTCAAGCGTCGGGAAGCATGAGTTGCCGTTCGGCCTCGGTCCGTGCGGCGGGAATGGCGAGCGACGATCGATTGATCGACTTTCGACGCTGGCTGGCCTTCGATTTCGGCCGCTGCCGTTTCGGATCAAGTCCAAGTCCTCCGTCCACCCTTATTGGTGGGCGCTGTTTACGGAGCCGAATTTGTTGCACCGTCATCTAGTCGTAATATACAACGTAATTTTAGTTCACTTTTCTTCTTGATCTTTCTACCCTTGGTTGAAGCTGCAACCCGGCTTCTCTTTCTAGCTTCTGGGTCATCGGCTCCTAGGGTGTGTGTGTGTGTGTGTGCACATTGTGTCTGTAGCTCCCTCTGTTACAAGTTCCATCCCTTTGTACCCCTAGCCAGTTGCGGCCATTTTGTACCAGAAAGCAAAGCTACACGTGAGGCGCGTCCTAAAACGGGGCAATTTTTCGCTTCGTCACCAATGGTTTGAAAATGGTACGGAAAGCCGTACAACAAACCGGCCACTAAACAGCGTTGCCTTTCGGTGGCTTTTCACCGGTGCGCTTCTTCTACTCCCGCTGACTTGACGGCTTGCGTTTCTTTTTTTGTTTTGTTCGGTTCGGCTTCGGTTTAAGGGAAGCCACGGGTAGCAGCACCGCGAAGATCCTGTTTGTACCGCCAACAACCGTGTCTTGTATGGCGGCACACCGACCAAGCGGGCTCCCCCGTGGAGTGACGGTGACGCGACAGGATTTTTGGGCCCAAAACAAGGCTTGGGATGTAACTGGCGGTGGAAAACTTTCAAGGCAACAATGTGACTGCTGCTGATTCGGTTTGGAGATGGCGCGATCGATTCAGGGGCATTCGTTGTGCGTTAGATATTCGGTTGCTCAAGAGTGTTTTGATGGTTGGGTTTTTGAGGATGAATCTGGTGTTGACGGAATTAAGATTTTATGCCATGTTTACAACTTTGGGAGCTCTAACGAGATTGCCAAATCTTCAATCATTACGTTCGTTGAGAGATATTTTGTTCTATGTTGAACATTGGAGTGATTGTTTAGTGTTACTCCATCGTACATTGCGATTTAGAGAGTGTTTTCTTTGTTGTATTCAAAAGAGAATGATCATTCTTTTGAAGGGTTTCTTCAACGCAAATTGCCCAAAACATGATCAAGAAAAAAGTGTTATCTTAAGGATATACTAAAGAGACTAAGTTATGTTTTATACATTAAGAATATTTTAGAATCATCATGTGAACTTCTCTGTTATGGAACTTTAATGTCTTGGCAAACGAGTGTCCCAATTTTTTGTTATGATCTCAAATAATATAAGTAGATGTCCAATGTGAGCTACGTCTAAAAAATCATGCCGATCTAAGCTTATCAATAATGGATGATCAGAGACTTCTAAAGCATTAGTTGTCTTCGCTGAGTTGATCTTTTTTCTTAACGCTTTTCATGATCGGTGGTGTATCATGGCCATATCAGTCCAAAACACTGTATTTCTCCTGATACTTTGGTATAATAGCGACGAATGTTAGCTGTAAATTCTGAAGGAAAGAACATTTCTATAGAAGGACCTTCTTTGAGTCAAGTAGATCTTGTAGCGTATGAAGACCAGATGCACCATCACCAGCTTCTTTAGAGTGATTGCCTTTAATGACCAGATGGGGCCGGCTTCGTCTCTCACATGTACCAGAAATTGTTCGTCCTGCCCGGGTTCTTCTTCAATATCTGGACCGCTGGGTGCGATTTTCCGGCGGAACGACGTGATCATTCATTTCTCGATCGGTATCCTACTCTATAACTGTCGAACAAGGTCAGAACAAGGACTCTTTTCTACGCTCTTGTCTTTCTTCAAAATAGAAGAGATATTATAAATGTCTGGGATTTGTGGACTATAGCCGGCGGGGATGATGGTGATGTCTTCGCAACTGGAGGTGGCATGCAGAACGAATAATTCATAAAAAACATGACAGACCTGGTAGTAATGCGTAGTTACTTGACTGTTTTTTTTGCATTGTTTGATGCAAATTATTATTGGATATCATAATAGGATCCGTGCAGTGAAGCATTGCAAAATCAACAAATATCTATGAAATGTTCCAATGATTCTTCATTCGTAGTGTTTGATTGTCCTTACAAATTTGGCCAAAAATATCAAATTTAATATTATAAGACGTCTATGTCATCTCATGACTTCTTAAAGAATATTAATAACATCATAAAGATAAACATAACAGACCACAGGCAAACTAAAGTCATCCTAATCATCACCAGTGTTACATAGGCTTAATCGCACCACATCGACAGCAGAAATTTCAAAGTCCCCCAACTCCGTCACGGTGCAGTTTCGCTAATCGTCACTCACGTCGCCCTGTTCCGGAACAGGAACGGATCGATCGGTTTGAAGCCACCCGAGATATGGATACCATTGATGGATGGATGATCGGTTCGGTAAAACAAAACAAAAAAAAACAACAACCCTTCGATACCCAACGATTAGCGCCAATTTCGCGTCTCCCGTACCAAATGGGACGGTCACAATAATTGGATCGTTGTAGCATCGGGCACCGGGACAGACGCGCACAAAAACCCCATTATGCGGCATAAAACATAATCGTTTTGGGAAGGAAAAATCAACAGGCCCAGAAGGATGCGCTCGCCTTCCAAATGTTGTAGTGCTTCCTGGGTTATTGCTGTTGTTGTTGTTGTTGTTGTATGTTTTCGGGCAATTTTCCTAGAATGTCCACTCGTTTGCTTTCGCGATGGCCATGAATGAAACATCGTTCCTGGTATCGGGATGCCGGGGAGCTGTCGATATTTGCTGCCTTATGCGGCATCAATTTGATTGTTTGAATTCAATTTTAATGGTCCACTCGGACGGCAAGGAGCGAAACGAATGCCGTTGCAATCGGGAACCAGGGAAATAAAATATTATTTCATCATACACGAAGTGCTGGTGCTGGGGCAGGATGGAGCTTTACGGCTTCATGTTGTTCGTGGTTTCCTGAGGTAATCTCATCATTGATAAGTTTTACGACTTAAACTACACCTGAGCCACGTACACCACGTAAGATAGCAATTCTAATTTCGTTTTACAATTTTTACCCCGTTCAATTGCCCCGATCGAGTGGCTGTGATCACATCCGAATCGTTAGAGAAAATGACCTAGAAGAGAGCGAGAGAGGGGAAAAAACAATTCCCCCGATACGAAGCTCGGAAATCCGCTGCCGGACACTAACCGGATGAACCGAACCGAGCGTCACCGGGGTCGGTACCGGACCGGATGGAGTTAAGCATGATTAGAGACACGGAATATCGGCACGAAACGTGCGCTGGACGTTGTAATATGGCGTATGGTGGTCAACCTATTACGAGATAATTAGCTTTTACGCTCCATGTTCCAATCATAAGTGAGTAAACGATCGGGCTGTTGTACCGGGTAATAGCGCCACCAACGGTTGGTCGCTGGTCCTGCTGTCGTCCACCGTGCCACCGTGCCGTAGAATCGATACCGGGACCGTTTGGCCTTATTTTCCAAACGCTCGGAACGGAACGTACTGTCGCAGGTGTGTTTATGTTCGGCGCGACCACGACCGCGAGACGCTCTGTCTCTTTGGATTTTTCGATAATTCACAAAATTATTTGTAATTATGGTCATTATAAGCATAATATCCGTTTTTCTGCTTTCCAATTGTAATCCCTACTGGCCACGATCGTATGCCCCCAGCGCGACCGTCACATCATCACACGTCACGTAAGCCTCTCACGGCTGCAGAAGCATAACGCTAGAGGCCCTTTACCAATCCGCACGTCTCACGCTCGCACCATGCGGGTCCGCTGGAAAATTGTACGGTCCCTAAACGACGCGCCGCTTCGGTGCGACGAACGGTGGTGAACGAGTTGCGGGTGTGATCGAGCGCGTTTAGGAGTGATCATAAAAATTATAAGGTACAAGTGGGGGGGCAAAAAAAAACAACACCACACCCTTGGTTGTGGTAAAATGGGCCGAAGCGCGATATTGTTGCCAGAAAAAGCGCGAGCAGAAGCCCACAGATGGACACATGTCGGTCGCCATCAAACTCTTGGCTTATTACGCTCGGTACCGTGGTGGTGGTGAGACAGCGCTGTAATTATGATGTGACGTTGATTTGGAAGTGCTTCAACTCCCCGTAGCAGGTAAGTGGCAACAGGCGTGCACACGATGAAAGCCGCTATTGGCCGATTGTTTTTTGTAGGGCGAGAGGTTCAAGTGGAAAGTTGGAATGCTTTCTGGATTCTTTTCAAGTTGAACTGGAATGGGTTGCGGTGGATAAGGAATCCTGCTCAATGGCTTTAACTTTTTAAGCTTAAATATCTGAAGTGAATCACAAATCTGAATCAGAAATCTCGGGTTTTTTTTAGTCATTTGCAGAGCCTACTCCATAGACTCACTGAAATATTGGGAAGATTCTAGATATACCTTGACAAATTCCAGTTCAACTTGAACAGAACAGGTTCCTTTTTTTCAGTTCTTCAAAAATGAAGATAAGGTGGGAAGATCCCTCATCTATCTCTATATATTCCTCTTCATATTGAAAAGAATCCAGCAGCCGAGACCAAATTGTTGGTTGCATGTCTTTAAAAACATAAACATCTTAAGTTAAAAAGTGTATTTAGTGACTAAATTAACGTGTAAAAGTTTGAAGACAGGTGTAAAGGGCTTATTCCGTGCCTCCGTTGACAAGACAAACACAGCAACAGTGATGCTTTCCCAACCCGACACGATCGAACCGTCCTTTCAGCAGCTTCCACACAAAAAAGAAACCTGGTAACAATCCCTCCGAACGAATCGAAACGAACCGAAAAACCATATCGGAAGTATTCCCAAAACTATCCCAATTTTACGATTTTGCTTTCGTTTGCTGCACCACACCGGTAACCGCACCGAAAACGTTTACACCTATTCCCCGTCTCAGAACACAGCGCTGGTCTGGTTTTCTGGGTTTTCGCTTCAGTTCTTTAATGCCCGATTCGAGAAGCATCCGCGAGGGTATAATTTGGCGTCACGGTCGATGTTTCCAGCCACGAAATTCTGATCTTCAATGCTTCCTCGCGTGAAGAGTGCGCGTAACTGCTCCATTCATACGGATTGATCGGATGCTGCGTCTCCGCAGCTCTTACTGGTGGTGCGTGGTTGTGGATGTTGTTGTTTTTTTTCGGGGTGTTTACCATGGCCGGATGTTGGAACGGTTTTTTAACGGCTGTTGAAAATAAAACACGAACACTGCGATTGGGCTGACTCGGTTAGGCGGACCGATGCGCAGGAATAACGATCCTTCCCAGCGCTTACCGTGCCGTTGGTCATGCCCTAATCGACTAGTTGCCGGCAATCAGAGTTCAATCGTAAGGCCAACCAAAATTATGTTCTCAGCATTCGGGGTTTTGCTGAGGGAAGCAAGTATTACACGGTTCTTATCAAAAGAATAGGGGCAAGTGCAGTGAGTAATGGTATGGGGCGAGAAAAAAAAAACACTCTTTGGATTTGGAGGAAGAAAATTGAATGAAGGAGCTGTACTGTTACTTCGTGCATGAAAGGTAATAAGCTTATTTTGCTAATTATTTTCATTTATTTGGATTATTTTATTAGACAGCTTCTGTATTTCTTTTAAAAAATTTAGACTCGTCTGCGATCGAATCAATTAGACAGCTGATTTTAACTGATTTTGGATCGTTATTGGATGTTACTATGGGGTATTGGGTATTGGAGCATACTTTATGTCACCAAAAAAGTGTATAATTCTTTTCTAGAGTACCTTGAATGATCCCCTCTGGTTTAAAACAATTTAAGTTTGTGTCCAATTCAACTGCTACCATTTCCTTGTGCACCACGTGCAAGACGTTAGATATGGTTAAGGTCATCAATGGCTACTAGAAGCAGAGGACATTCAGTATGGCTTCGCACTCAGCAACTTGCTACTTGGATTACAGGTGGCATAATCAGACATAGGCGACCTTATTCCTACTTCACTTGTAGAGAATACTGGTTTGGAGAACATAAGTATTGGAAGTTTTATTGTTGAAGCGATTGTCTCGATGTTTGTTTCCAGGGTTTAAATGCACTTTCAAGTCTAGGAAGAAGCATCTCAACAAAGGGACAGTCGATGCTTAAGTGTTCAGCCGCTGATTTGTTGTAAAGTCTCTCAATATTCTTCAGTTGTAAATTTGCAAGATGAATCCAGTGTGAATTTTCTACACTCAGCGAGGATTGAAACTCAAATCATGTTTTGTAATGCAAATAATCCTATTAGTTGGCCGAGTACACCCAGGGTAAGGATAACCTTTAACTGTATGGAGAAGGAAATGTCTTCCAACGAATGGGAATTGTATCTTAGATTAAGTTACTCTTAGTTATGAGCAATTAGCCTAGGCTAAATCAAGATGTATATGATCTTGTTGTGATGAAATCCTTCTGAAATCTGCTATTTTCTACTGTCGATTCGCGGTCTCACCCGTAAGTCGTTACATGCAGTAAGGTGTGTTACTAGAATGGGACAAGATAATATTTATTGAACTATCTGCAGTTTGAAGAGGACATAAAAGCTTTTTCATACAGGGACCTAATTAAGAAAACACCTTGGACATCTCAGAACTTCTGACCAATATGTTTTTATCCGCTTCGAACAACCTAGCTTACATATAATGTTCTTCAAATTTAAGCCCAAAATGACAAAGCCTCAAACTTTGATGATTTAAAATCTATTCGTTATAATGTAAACAACATGAGCCTCTTTAGTTTCAGCATTTGTATATCAATTTAAACCCACAAAAGCTGCATTGTTTGCAACATTTTCCGCACAAGTTTGCAATAATACACACGCACGGTTACGTCTAACTTCTAGGCAAGCGTATGCGTCACATAATGCCGTGTGCACAGCCCTTGGAGTTCGATCAATCTTATCCATTTTTCTCTCCATTACACTCGATTCACCTTGGTGATCTTTTGAACTCCGGCTCCTGCCTCAATGTATCAGTATGTCAATGCGGAGCAGTCACTCGTCAAGTGGAAAGATACGGGTGCCGTACGGTTGGACGTAATTTTTGTGATTGTCTTTTCTCCATCGCTCCCTGCACAAAGAATGGAAAGAATTGCACAAAATCAATCTCGTTCACATTGTTCCACGGCATCGGTGTTGATGGTGATTTGTGAAAACAAAACAAAATGTCCAATCGGTTACGGCCGGTGTGCCTGCAGAAGCTGCAACGTGTCGTGCACGGGTTGCATGATGGATGTAAGGCCAGGCCAAGACTAATGAAAAAACTGGCTGAGGCACTTGGAGAAAAGTCCGTTGGTTGGTTGGGGACATGACCATCGAAGGCGGCAGCAAGAAAAAAAGTACCACACCGATATTGGCTGTGGCAAAAGAAAACTGGAATTGCCATGATTATGCCGGTAGCTTACGATTGCAAATCGAAAAGAAAAAGCAAACGGTCCACTTTCCCGGGTTCCCTGCATCCCATGGGTTCCAGCGCGCGGCTGTGGAGGTAATGGGTTGAACGCAACAGCAAAGAACAAGCCGAACGGAAAGAAAAGGGCCCCCGTACTGTAGGCAAGAAACAAAACCCGAGCTCGTGCAAAAGGAAATAAGTCATCGAAGCGAAGTCGCCGAGGGTTTTCGATGCCATACCACGCCTTCCCATGCCACCGAATGTTTGGGAGGAAGATAAATGCACTGCGCTCTCGCAAAACCGCGCCCGCAGACGCAGATGATCTTGTGCATCGCGGCACACCGTTTCCTGGTGCGACGGAGGTATGGAGCACCGGGTGGCACTGGGTGGGAAAATCATATCAAAGTGAACCACTCGATGCCACTTTTCCCCCTACTGGTTGTGACGAGTGCGCACAACCAAGAGGGGGCTGGGTACCTGGGATTATTATCTGGAAGTTGGCCGCTGCAATGGCGATGCAATGGCGGCAGTGGATTGCATTCTCGGAGATTTAATTCCCCAACCATTACGAGCAGGTGGGAGGAGGGAGGGGAGGGGAGGGGGGTAGGCTTTTGTTTCAGAAGTTTCGCTGCAAGATTGAGGCCGCCTCTGTACAGAGATTATGTTATGATTCGATCGGTGTGGGAGGGAGGGGGGTTAAGGGGGGTAGTTTTATGTTGCGTCCGGCCAAGAGCGGAGGACGTAAAAGAAGCTTTCTTGTCAAAACAAAGAACGAAGTTGATGTAGAACGCGGATGGAGGCGCACGAACTTGGGGAAAAAGTTTTATTTTTCTTCAAACGCTTAAAGTTGTTTCGATTATTTCGGTAGATCGATAGAAGTCGATAAATCTTGCAGACGCTGGTTAATGGCAGTGTTGAAAGCACAACAAGGCTCACAGAACAAGTAAAATGCAACTTCGCGCATTCACAAATCTCAATGTTTTGCTTTAGTTAAGCTCTCTTTACGGCCTTTGATCAAATATTTTACGTAAAGATAATATTTAAAACTCTTTCAATAATATAAAGAAGGATCATAACACTCAACAATAGATTAATTGATTGATAGGTTGAGTAAGCTTCTTATCAATCAAAATGTTAATTTTATAATCGTTAATATTACACGGCTCATTACATAAAAATACGGCTACTGATTGTAACCAAAAATAATAAAAGTTGATGAGATGAGTTAAAAATTCTAGTTTGTAATTAGTAAAGTATATTAACTTTGAGATTATTCCAAAACTATAAACAAACCATGGGCACCTCAAGTTTTGTTATATTTGCTTCGATAAATGTTAGATTCTTTGTGTTATACTTCGGATTTCCATTATATTATATCGTGACACTGAATGAGGGGCAGCTGGGAGATGTATTGATAGCGATACCGGTCTCCACACGACAGATCCGATTTAAAATCCCATTCGTACCAATCCCCACGGGGAAATTAAGTCACAGAAAGCCAGAAACATCAGGCTTAGACTTCTTGAAGTTGTTGTACCAATAAAGAAGAACGCCGAATGTATTTCTATCAAAACTGAATAAATATCATAAATGAGTGAGTATATTAGTTCTATAACAATCGCAACAGTAAAAGAAGCAGCATAAAAATAGAGAGTAATTGGCCTAATCGTAATGTGTCGTAAAATATAGAAACAAAATAAAAAAATATACCAATAATCTATCTCTAAAAGAGAAATATTAGGTCGTTTAACTAATTTTAATCCTTGGTCCTCGTTTTCTACTCCCTATCTACCTTTTCAAATATTTTTAAGAGAACGAATAGTTATGTTTCCTGGAGCCATTTGTGCTTTTCCAAGAATAAAATGTTAAACAAAAATGTATTCAAAAATTGTATGAAACAAATTATCCCTAAATCAAGTAACGGAATAGTTCCGTTCCGCACTGTATGGATTGTAGTTGATAAAAATAAACTACTTATAAATGAATAGAATATATCGTAATAGAAATTAACATAAATACAGCTGCATTCTACTGCCAGCGTTGATTATCACCCGAAGAAATTATTAACCACACAATTGTGTAACACCCGAACACAGGTTTGCCCTCCACACGTTTTATTGAATTTCGCCCTGTATCGCTAAATTATAGCGCTTATAACAGTCTATTGGTTCCAATTAAATCGTCTCGTAAATTGTATGCGCACTATTGTGCTTCGGCGTGGAACAACAATAGCAAAACAACGATTATCCGTTTGTGAGCTTTGGCCGTTTGCAAAATTTCAATCGATCGTGCAAATGCAATCGAAATCGGGACTTTGTTATGATAAACCAGAACGGACCGCGTGTTTGAATGTCCAGATCGAGAGCTTGATTAGCGACCGATCTCCCTCCTTCGCCTGCTTTGTGGGTTAGTATAATTGGAATCCGTTGTTTGTCGGTTATTGATTCACCCATCTCGCAGACAATCGTCGTGTCTGAATAATCCTGTTTCGACATTTTGTCCTGCCCGGGACCCGATCGAAAAGCTGGGCGCAATCTGGGCAGGCGAACATAACGGGTAGGTCACCCACAGAACAAATGACCCGTCGTCACGTGCGTGCGTGCAAGGAAAAGCCCGATACAGCACGGCAGCGTGTAAGACTACTTAAAGCCATTTTGTGCGGCACTTTAGGGTGCGCCGGTCGTACTTTAAATTATCCACCAAACGGCCATGGCAGAATGGGGGCAAAAAGGGCGTTAACGGGCTGGACGGTAAGATGGTAGGAGACGGTAAACTGTAAATTACGGTACGACCGAGCACTGGCAATGGCAAACGCATTAGAACCCAAGAAATCCTCCATGTCGTGCGATGCTTTGGCGGTAGGGCTAGGGATAAATAGGGCCAGAATAATCTCGTACACAGTGGCACGATGGTCGATGAGCCATTTGCTTCGATTCGGTTTCGAGCGCCTGGCCACGTAAATCCTTTTCCCCACCCCACCCCGGCAAACCTAGGGGTGGCCGGGTGGCGAATACGAGCAATGGGAGGCGTATAGACATAAACCAAGGAAAGACAAAAAGATGGAGCTCCGGCTCCAAAGGAACAGAACCGAAAGCACAAGAACAACATTTGCCCGGCGAAAGCAACGCCACACGGAAGAGCACGAAGGTAAGAAAGAAAGGTTAGACATAATTTATGTAAAACAGCATAAAACTGGCAAAAAAAGGGAAGCAAAGCAAAGACGGGGATGAAACAAAAATACCAACGCCATAAGAAAAGGGCGCATATAAAATTGCACCATCGAATGGGAGCGCAAGATTTCTTGCTGTTGCAGGCAAGAAGCTTTTGATCTTGTGGCGGACCGGAACCGGCCAAGGGAGTAACGAGTGGGGAGGGCGGGAGACCGAAAATTGAGCCGAAGAAACCGTGCACCGAGCATCGTCGTGCTGTCGAGTCGTAGCTCCAATTTCCAATCCTGGCCGGAGCCGTGCCGTGACCCGTAATAAGACGCAAGGGATAAGCGGGCTGGCGAAAGATACTCGCTGAGCTCGTCGAAGAACTTCCAAAGTCTGCGGATTAATACGGGGGAACGGCACGTAATGGTAGGGGTAGTGCGAGCACGTGCGAGAGTGGGAGAGATATAAATTCGTGAATAAAGTGTACCAAACACAGGGCGGCTTGCACAAAACCCGTATCGTATCGCCGAATCCCGGGAGGCAATATCGGGAGTCCCCCATCGGTATCGGGACTTGGAAAGTCACTCCATATCGGATGCTATAAAACATTGGGCTCTGTGTGCGAGTGAGTGTTACTGCCACCGGTGTGTACGTGCCCTTGTTGGTCTGTTACCTAACTCAACAATCCTGCCATTTCAACCCCCTCTCCAACCCTCATCTAACTTCATGGGTGGCAGTCCGAAAAAAAAAACATAATGCCACTGGTTTATGTACCCCAAGCAGTGGTTGTCAGCACTGCCAGAATCCAGGGATTGTACCAGGGAGGAAATTCGTTTGTCATCGTTTTTCTTTTTTCTCTCTCTCTGTCGTTTGTACCTTTGGCTTTTCCCAACCCACCCTCTTCGGTTTGCAAGCGATTGCGCACATACACACACGGCAGTAACTCGCGGGACTCGAGGGATTCGCGAGGCGCGTTGAGCCACGCGGCTTATGGTTGATGTGGGGAAAATGGAAAACCATCACCAGACCCGGGAGTTTGTCGATGGGTTTTAAAGCAAAACCCTCCGTTGTATGTGTGTGTGTGTGTGTGTGTGTGTGTGTGTGTGTGTGTGTGTGTGTGTGTGTGTGTGTGTGTGTGTGTGTCATTTTTTTGTTGTTGTTTAAGACCGACCGATTTTCCCGCACGATTAGAGTGTGATGGAATGCTTTAAGGGTAGTTAGGGGGATTTTTCATCCCGACCATCCATTTTGATAGAGTAACGTATTAATTTTAGTGTAGTTTTCGCTATGAGTGATGGGCCGGTACCGAATGTGGAAGAATAATTGTTACAATTTTGACAAAAAAAGTATTTCATCGTACGTTTTACGGTGAACAGAATCGTCTTTGGTGGATGTTTTAAAAGACATTAAAGAGTTTTTGTATTGCTTCAATGAAAAAATGAATTGTTTTGAACAATGGTTTTGAATATTTTTCCAATTTTTAGGTTTATAAAAATAAATAAAGGAAAATTTTGGAGGAAACGTTAGATAAGACAAATATTGTTTAGTTACAAAACTATTACTGTGTTATGTTAAAAAATAATTTAATAATGCTAAAATATTAAACAAGTTTGTTGAAGTTTGCAAAACTTGCATAACTGTATGCATATAAAGGACAACAATGCAAAAAATTAACCAAGAAAATTCTGTGCTTTTTGCATTATTTAAAAACGATTCATAAAAGAAAGGCAATTTTAAAAGTAAAACAACTAAAATGCAAAAATGCTCAACAAAAGCTCGACTATTAGGGAAAACTTTAAAATTTTCCTCAAATGATGCATATAAAGGACATATTAGAAGCTGCATCGTAGAGAACTCCGAACAACAACCCGACAAGATGAGAAAAAAGAGATGAAAAAAGACGAGTAAATAGTATCTTTGCCACTTTGTTCTTGCTTTGTTTTGGAAGGTTTTGTTAAAGTTTCAGCATTTTAAGCACCGTGTGTTCGCACGTCTGTCGGTGGAAATAGGGACCGAACCTTCGTGTATCCCGCGCAATTGAACCTGCATCCCTCTGGGAGGATTGGGCATGAGCAATGCTGAATAACCGTCCCGTACCGATGGTTGTAGTTCGGTTGCACGCCACCAGGTGGCCACGGAGATGAAATTTCGTTGTTCCATCGCCACAAGTAGTACTGTGTACACTCACTCCAAAATCAGCCCGGGAACCATCATCCTTCCTGCCGGTCGTCGTCGTCGTCGTCGCCTCCGGGACGCTATCTTCCACACCTTCTCCCTCTCCCTTCGACTCCCCTCTCCCCCCTCAATAGCTCTCCACCTCACCACCGACACCAATCATATTGCGACCACGTCCCCTGCAGCCTCGGGCTCGTGCGCGACTCGCGCTCACTCTCTGCGCTTCATCGTGTCGCTAGCACACAGAAATAGCATTTATGCTGGGGCACTCGTTTTGCTTCCTCCCCCCAAAAGCCGGGTCCTATCCTGCATACCGTTCCTGCGAACTCATTCATCCATTTGCCGATTTGCCCACCATCCCGTTACCGTCCATAATCCCTTCCCTACCTCGTTTCCTTCCTTCGCCACTGTTCAAGTCTCCCGGTTCAGCTGGTTCTTCTCGTCTTTACCGACACAAACACACGGAGATACACGCCGACATTCACAATGGTACATATTTTCCACGTTTTCCCCACGGGGGAGGGGGAAACATTCGATCCTTGCACCGTCAACCAAGGACCACGACGGCAACGACTACGACGATGGTGGCAATGTTTTTGGAGGTAGTTTTCATCCCCTTGTGCGCATCTCTCGGTTGGCCGGCCAGCCCACGCTCGGCATCGTTAGAGTTCGCTTCGGTTCTGGCAGGAAGAATGAGACGGGTTGGGTTGAGAGGTGCAGGGAGGAGTAGAAAAATCTATGCATATAGATTGGTTATTACCACTACCGGAGAATACTTCCACCCAAAACCGTTGCGCTGATGGTTCCACATCCCTCGTGTTTCGTACAAAACCGGAGACTTTTCCGTTCTCACGCACGCCCACGCACAAACCGGATCCAACACACCTCCATCCTACCCGGGCTGCCCGCGTACACCTCCGAAGAGACTCCGAAGAGTGTCTCTTTTTTCGGGGGCCGGCGCACACACGTACACGCTTTTGCCTATATTTTCCACCTTCACTCCATCGACGCCTGCTGTGACGATGGAATACACGATGGAGCTCGACGATTTTCTCTTGTTGTTTTTTCCTATTCCTCCACCAAAACGCTGATGAGCAGAGCGAGAGAGAGTGAGAGAGAGTGAGAGAAAGAGAAACAAAGATGGAGTCCTTTTTTTTGTTGCGGACCGTGTTGCTGAGATGGTAATGATGGCGGTTCGGGGAAAATCCAATGGCGAACGAATGGTCCCCAGGATTCGGAGAAAGGAAAAGATCGCATTTTTTATGTGCGCCAGCAAGGAAAAAGCGCTCTAGAAAGCACCAATGAAAGAAAGAGTATGGGTGCGGGTGAGGTGGAAAGGTGTGGGCATCCGGAGAGTACGAACGAAAAGAAAAAGATAAACGGGAGTGTTGAGTTTTCAACAAGGATAATTCCCTGGCATTTATATATACACACACACACACACATACAGGCGCACACAAACATCACTACACAGAGCGGTGCGAAATGTGTGTTTGTTGCGCTGTACCATCAGCACAAATGGGAAGAAAAATTGGATCGACAACATAATCGGGTAGGTATATTGTGTCCGAGATGGCTGAACAGGGGCTTGTGGGGCGGTGTAAAGGGACGATAGGGGCGACCAGTACAACTCCCCTCAGTCGATGGCTTTTGCATAGCCACAAACCCACCACCCAGGAAGGGTGGAAAACTTGGAGACAATTCCCCCCCCCACCCCATTCCACTCCCCTTCCTCCTCCTTCTCTCGGCGGATGAATTCTTCGCAGTGGGCAGTATTACCCCTCCCCTCCCTCCCCCCTCAACCACAACATCAACCGAAGGGCTGAAGGATGAGCGGAACCGGGGAAAGATGGGCCTGACGTTGGCGGCAGGATTTTGATGTTGGTGGTTTCGTTTCGTTGGTTTGCGGTGTTTATCTTCTGGACAGCCTAGTGGCGCTACAGTGTATGGCGCGGTGTTAGGGACATTAGTAGCGCGAGATGAAGTGTAGACATTTGTAAATACAAGCTAATTTTTTGGGTTAACTGTGGCTCACTTTTTTATGGGGATTTCTATTAAAATTTAGCGAATTACTTATAGCAATACGTTTAAAAAATTATAGATAGAAAATTATTGATTTTAATTCTATAAAAATTCTTTATGATTTATGAAATTCAAAGAAAAAAAAAACTTAATAATCGGTTTCAATTCAAAACCTACTGCTAGCATAAATCTGCATAATTCTACTTCAAATTCCGTCACCGTTGAAGGCTTCAAACAAATCACAAACAGGGACGTACGGTGAAATTTTAATTAAGTGACTAACCTGCCGTAAATGAGGGAGTTTGTAACTTGTATCTGGGAATTTGAGAATTATGATTTTCCTACACTAACGAAGGCCACAAATGCTTTTTATACTTATCTTTACCGGTACGATAAAATGGGGTCCATCCTTTTCTGAAAGGAACAGGAACTATTTTATGAAAAACGACCCGATAGTGGGTTCTATAGGATAACAAGTGTAAGTTAATGTAAAAATTGTTCGAAAAAGGATCACGGAGATGCAGGGAGTTGGTACGACTGGTCCAAGAGCTCAACTTAACATGTTCCGTTCAACAACGATAGAACCCAATACATGCATCCAGAGCGGGTGGTTAGAGAAACTTCCAATTCCGATGGCCTCTTGTGAGGAACACGACTATCAGCCTTAAAAACATTAATCAAATATCTGAGACATATTTCGTCACAAAAAAAAGGTTTGTATGCAGTTTTTTGTAAGAGTGTCTTCGAAACGTATGTAAGTAGTGGGTGTAATAATGAAAAAAATAGTGTTGGGTGAATCTGATGCAGATTCATAAATCGGAACTGAATGAATCAATCTAAATCTCCATTCCAAACATTGATGTATTCTCTAATATTCATGAAGCATTCAAAATTAATTACCCTTACACTTTCAATCACTCATCACTTAACTCTTCACTTATCAGATACTTCAACTGCTTACTGGTCTGCGTCATAAGTAGCCCTTTATACAATTCTTTTCTCCATAAGTACAGCAGAATGTATAATCTCGATCACTTCACTTCCATTTGGGTTAATGTGAGCTTCCTGCTTCCTTGTGGCCTATCTCAAAAACTCTTCAAGTTTCAAAACATCTGGTCGTTACTACGCGAATAACAAAATAGACTGTGAGTTTTGTGAATCAATGTTCTTTTTTGACCGTCTCTAAGGACGTTACAAGATGGGTTGTCTTTCTAATGACGTGACCAACCCTCAACTTCTCTGGCAAAATTAAGAGTAATTGTCATCGAAACGGTTCCTTTATTTATTTTAACTTAATGCAAAGAAATTCCAATGTATCCAAATATTTTCGGGGGGCTAGAATGTTCTCCAATCATCTGACAGATAACTTGAGTGGAGGAGCTTCTTGAAATTTTCGCCTACTAAGAACTTGAGGATTTTCTCCCAATCTCAATCTATCGGTCTAGAATCTCAATCTATCGGTCTAGTGTCCCTTCACTCTCTCTCATCTACAGACTCTAAAGTGCGCTTGCAACGACTCACGTTGAGAAATATTGATCGATTCAGAACAACAGAACAATAGATACGTCTAGTTCTATTATGCCGGAAACATTTTTTTTTGCACAGCGCTACCTTCTCTCTTCTGGAATATCTTTCTTTTATAACCCTTTGATTTTCTCGTTTAAACATCACACTATCATCGCACATCGTCCACCAAACTTTCGCCCAATACTGTACCTAGGTTCTATTATCTTGCGACCCGCAAACCATAGAATAACGAATGAGGTCATCTCTTGCTTATGGTGATGATACCGGCCATGATTTTACCATCGATATCGAGCGCCCCCGGACTTTGGGACAGAGACGAAACCAAACGCCTGAAGAGTAGAAAAAAAGTGTGTAAAATACAAAAAAAAACGCATCGAACCACTAGCTAAATGTAACGAAACATTTTGTTTCTCCCCGCCCGTGTTTTCGCATCCTCTGCGCTTCTTTCCGTACAGGTAAGGGCTCACCGTGGTGCCGAATCAGTTTTTTTTTTCCAATTTCGCTTAACAGAGTGACAAGCGATCCTGGCGAACGTTAGCTAAAGCCGTTTACGGTGTACTGCTGTGTATTACACATTGTCCCTTGTCCCACATTTCAACGGTGCGCCAAAAGGACACCGGGTAACGGTGGAAGGTGAATAATAACGAGGAACTGATTTATTTCACTGGATGATGTTTATCAACCGTTTTGCACGGTCTAAATTCTTAGTCTGTTCTGCTGAGTTCTGTTGAGACGAGGCAACATGTTAAACCTTTCGCTAGATTTCTACTCAAACGCAGACCATTTTGAAGGTTCCGTGGCAAAAAGAAATGGTTCACCGTACCACCATCAATAAAGCAACGTTTTATTTCTCCAATGTTCGGTGTGCTCCTGATAAATGGTGCGCAATGTGCGGATGTGCCGTATAAATTATGGACATTTCCTATCAATGACGTCCACATGTGTGAAAAGCGGCCCGGTCGGTCCCCTCCCGAATAGACGAAGCGGCCTTTGATCTTGTCGACGCTATGAATATATGAAAAGCTATGAATATTTAATCGATCGTAAAGATCGTCTTTGACGAAGACTATCACGCTCTAGGATGGTGGAGAGAATATTATTATTTTTTTTGTTTGCATCTCGCAGCTCGCTGCCAGCGTACCTGTACAGGCGCATGTGACCGTCCAACTGTGCGTCACTGTTTAAGGGATGTGGAAAAAGAAAAACTCCCAATGTTTTAATCATTCGGGGCCGAAATGTGGTGCTGGAGTCAGGTTATTGATTAATTATTTTCTTAATTCCTGTTGCACACGCTTAAACGTGCAGCAACACGCAACGGCCGCACACGGTAACGACAAGCGACAGCTGAATTAAACAATTCGTTTGGATGAGGAAATTCCACGAAATGTAAAAAAAAGAACATGTTGTAAATAATCATCCCATGAGGAATAACTTCATACATGTATGTAGAGCGTTACTACATTATTCTGACAATGAGGTTTTTTTATTCCTACAAGATGTCCTGGTGATGCAATTTACTTTAGTTCAAACTCAACATGTTGTTGTTTAATCTCATGTCAATGCTAAGTTAATATTTTATCTTTTTTATCCTCCAACTCCGTGTTAAAAATAGGGCAATTTGATAAAAGAGTTGAAGAATGCCGCAATCGAACCCAATTTTCCCTTTGATTGACAGTCAGTGCGCATTAATTGCACGGGCGACTAATTTATACCTTTTCACACGCGAGAAGATCCACCACCGCGACCTGTGCGGCCCCAAGGTGGGTGGGGAGTGGCTTCTTCATTTCATTCCCCAAAACCCCCTGAAACCACTCGAAGTGGAGTGACACCGAAGCACCGAAGGATCTCCGGAACATCAAACCCACTGATGATGGTGTGTATTTTTGGAAAAACGGCAACCAAACCGACGGCGAGAGAAAATGGTTCCATTTCATCCGATCCGGTACACACGGCGTGATGTCAGGGGGAGAGTGGGTTCTTCTGATGAACTTTCGAGTGTGTTGGCGGTTGATTTTCGCTCGAATCTGTCAACATCACAAATCGCGAACCACGTCTCGTTCGTTCGTTCGTTTTTTTTTTGCGGAGAAACATCCCGCTGGATTAGGGCGGCACGGGACAACTCAATCAACTTTTATCGATTCGCTCGGTCGTAAGCGAAATGGGCGCTCTGGCACGTGGTTCAACCACCGGCGTTAGCTTTCGGGTTGGCGGGCGACCAATACGACCCGGGTTTTGTCTGCTTCGTGTTGGATGTCGACCGTTCTCGGGTGACGTTTTCGCACCCGTGTGCATTGTGTGTTTAACGAGCGAAACATAAATTCCTTCTACCGGTCCCATTTTGGCCGCTACCGCGACACTCTCGGCAAGACGTCCGGAGGGTGTCGTAACGAGAAAATGGACAAGAGATTTGAAGTATTTGCTTCGCAGCCACGAAATAAATGAGATTGGTTTTGTTTGCCAAATCGCGTACATTTTTGTTGGTGCGCATCGCACAGAAACTATTTTGGTATTTTGGGTGGTAAAATCAAAGAATACTTCTATGTAAACTTAGTACATCGAATAGTAAACATTCAAAAAAGATACTTGAGGTAGATAGTTTTTTAGGGAGTTTTGTGATCAATTCTAAAAGATAAGAATACGATCAATGTCAAATCATATAGAATTTATAAAGATTTTTTAGTTAAAGCACTACTAGAACTATTCTTGACAATCAACCCAATTTCTTCTACATCCATTTACTTTCATCTTGTTGTTGGATCGCTTACAGTTAAGTACGTTGTGCTGATAAGGCCCAGGAAACTCGATTCAGGGCAGCTTTTCTTAAGTTCCGACAGGGTTAGCTCCACTTGTTGCAGCCAACAAGCTCACTGTGCACTGTGCGCCTCATGTCAAACAGGTCACTGACGAGGGCCTTCCTGGTTCGGGAACGCCTTTGCCTTCGAATCCTTCCGGTCTTCATCACCCACAGGATGTCTGTTTAACCTAACAACTCAGCTCAGCACTTGATTCGTTCTACTTCTCCACATGCTCTGCTCACAATGTGGAGATAATGTCCGTAGCACCCGCCGTTGGTAAATGTCTAGGGCATTGGCGTCCTCTGGATGGGCATTGGCGTATTCTGGATCATTAGAGTAACATTGGATCTGGATCACTGGAGATCATTGAAGTTATATCCCATAACAATCTGGATTCGGATGTTTCGGTTATTGTTCGAAGTTACGATCGTAGCATGGTAGTAGAACTTCTTAACTAACTTGAGATTGCCGCCGTGAATTGATTCTCTGTTCCCAAGGCGGGCATCATAACGGTGAGAGCCTCCGACAAACAGATAGTTTGCCTTTTGTCGCATTGATCTTCAATCCTTAAGAACTCGCAGTTTAGTTCACATTACCGTACGCCCACTTTCAGACACTGAGGTTTATCTCTTCCTTTACTCAAAAGAGTTACTTCAATCGACTTTACTTACTAGTAGTAGAGTTAGTAATGTCGTCTAAATAGGGGTCCTATTTTCATCTTCCTTGTTCTCTAGCTCATTACCATCCCTGATCGAACATTTGTTCTAGCATCGGATAAAATTAACAACCAAAAGAGCGATTGATTTTTAGCTTCCGCTCTCTAACGTTTATTTTCTTTACACATTTCAAATGCCGATTGTACCAAACTAACATTAGACACACAGTTTTCTTTATATCCCACAAAAGCTCATTAAGTATCGCTCTCGCTATTACCGTACAACAGCAATTTTTGGACATTTAACAATCTTACTAAATCCCCCTTTGGGATACGCAACATTTTCAAGCGTGGTCGAAAGGACTACGGTCACTTAATTTCATAACTCTTAGGCGGCCGAAAGGCTTTAAGAAAATCTGCTTCAGTTTGTGAGTAAAGAAGTTGCAATATCCGCGAATTACGCTCTGAGAAGTTGAATTATTGTGTTTGAGTTATCAGTACAACTGTTGCGTATTCACCCTTTCGGTAACGGCAGAACCTTCATAGGACAGAGGTTACGCTTAATGCAAATGGTGTCGTTTAAGCTAAACATATTTTGATCCACAGTGCTAGTTTTTTTTTTCTTCCAACTAAACAGCCCTCGGTACGAACTTACTACAAGTGTTTTACACATTCTGAAGGCAAAAGGACCATTTCTACAGCGAAACACCATCGTTCGTTGTGGATAGTTTGTTGCTGTTTACAACAAGTTTTCCTGCACACAGCAAGACGAGGGTACGTTTGAAATTGATATTCATTCACTCGGAACTATCATCGCTAAACACAGCTTGTTTACATTAGGTGCTTTCTCCAACATGGAGAAAAAGGCGAACATTCACTTTGCGGTGCCAGTGGCAGTACCAGAAACGGAACCAAATGTCACAAAACGAAAGGAACTTAAAATAATTCCCCGATGGCACTCCCACCTATTGATTGATTGTTTTCATATTGCGCGCAGGTTTTGGTTGCTTACAAATAAATGATCAATGGAAATAATAATGCTTCTGCGCAAGGGCGTTAAAATTATCGGTTTAAGGAATTTTTGCACGCGTTGAACGCAAGAGGTCATTTCTTCGGTTACCCTGCTGTTGCGTACTTGTGTCTGCCTCCTTCTTACTTTATAAGTTTACGTTCTACAAATCATGCTTACAGTTGCAGAGCATCAATCTGGGACGTCATCTGTAGATCTAAGCTCCGCTCATCTTTGTTAAGTATCGTCGGGTTCGAAACCACTGAATGCAACTATTTCCGGCATTCTGTTAAACTGGATAGGACGATAGGAAGGGACTCGTGGACCCTCACGGATGTTCCTGGGTGTTGGGTTGATCTCAGAACAGACGTTTCTCGTACGAGAACAGACCGTGCACGTTGCCCTCCAGCTGGGCCGAGTGGGTACGCTTCATGAAACGCAACTCACCGTTGTAGATCATTTTTCTGACAAAAAAAAAAAAAAAACAAATAGCATTATTTATTTGATCGCTACTTGCACGAATCTTAGCCCGACTTACCTTAGGTTTGTGATGGAACGTGCACCAATATCTTGGCAGCTGTGCTGAAGACCGCACAACAGGTACGGTACAAAGCGCAGAATAGAACCCTTATCGACAATACTGCCACTGACACCCTGCGCCACACGCATCTTTTCGATCTCCGTATGATAGTAACGGGAACTGGCCGCACCCTTACCATCCTTGCGCTCCATCGCTTCCAGACTGCCCATTCCGCGGTACTTCTTCAGACGTACGCCATCGCTGAAGTAGTACTCGCCGGGTGCCTCCGAAGTACCGGCCAGCAGCGATCCCATCATCACGGCCGATGCGCCCAGCGACAGGGCTTTCACGATGTGTCCGATCGACTGTATGCCACCGTCCGCTATCACCGGTACACCGTACTGGCGGGCAAGATTGCACACCTGATAGACGGCCGTTGCCTGCGGGCAGCCGCACGCCATCACCTCCTGCGTGATACAGATCGACCCCGAGCCCATGCCCACGCGCAATGCATCGCACCCGGCCGTAATGAGATTGTACGCCTGCTGGCGCGTCACAACGTTGCCAGCAATTACCTGCAGTGAAGGATACTTCTCCTTGATGAACTTGATCATATTGATCTGATAGAGCGAGTTGCCCTGGGACGAATCCAGCACGATCACGTCCACGCCGTTTTGGTACAGCAGCTCCAGTCGGGCTTTGTCTTCTTCGCGCGTACCGATGGCTGCGCCCACCAGCAATTGCTTATTGCTGTCCTTCAGTGCGTTCGGATAGGTACGTCCCTTTTTCAGATCGGTCCGAGCAATCAACGCTACCAGCTCGCCGGTCTTATTCACGATCGGTAGCTTGCCCTTTTTACTTTTCTCCATAATGCTGTTCGCTTCCTGCAGCGTTACACCGTTCGGTGCCGTTATCAGCTCATCCAGCTTCGTCATAATGTCCTTCAGCTTGATGTCGACGTCGTGCTCGCGGAAGTCAATATCGCGTGACGTAACGATACCCACCAGCCGGGTACCGATTTTGCCATTCTCCGTGATCGGATACCCGGTGAAGCCATTCTTACGTTTGGCCTCCAGCACGTCGGCCACCGTATTTTCCGGACCCATCACGAGCGGGTCACGGATGAAGCCATGCTTGTACTTTTTCACCTTATGAACCTCGTTCGCCTGGTACTCCGGAGTGCAATTGTGATGGATAATGCCGATACCACCACACAGCTGGAGAAGAAAAATGCAACGGAATTGAAATTACAATTAAGTAAACGTTGTCTGTCTGGCCATTTGTAAGGATTCCAGGGCTCTTCTGCCCACAGAAAGCCGGCCGGAAGCCTTTGGAACGTTGTCAAACGCAACAAGTTCAACGGGGTGAAATTATTATTGTTGTTGCCGTTCATCCGTCCAGACGCAAAGGTTTAGTTTCTCAACCACATGGGAACTTCACGATGAAAACATTATGCGAGCGCAAGCGAGAGAGAAAAACAGAGAGAGAGAGAAAAAGGTCATGCTCACCGCCATCGCGATTGCCATTTCGGCTTCGGTAACCGTGTCCATGGGGGAGGATACGAGCGGTGCCTTCAGCATGATTTTCTTCGTCAACGGGGATGATAGATCCACTTCTTCTGCAATAAAATCGATGAAACCGGGCAGGATGATGAAGTCACTGTTGGAATGAAGCGCAAGCAAACGACGCAAATGCATAGTAAATGAATTACAGATCAAAACATATGTTTCTGCGGAGAGCGCAACCAAAAGGGGGTGGGCCAAGCAACACCTTTCCCTGCGCCCGCTCTACCTACTTGTACGTCAGTCCATCGCTCTTCTTGAACAACTCCTCGCACGAAAGTCCATCCTGCAGATTGTTGGAAGTTCCGTTCTCCATCGTTTAGCTCGCGGTGGGATTAGTCTGCTCCGGCTCGGTTTCGATTCCTCGTTTGTGGTTTGCTAAAAACCTCTTGCGAATTGCGCAAAAACACGTGGTGATTAGGAAATTCGAGATTGCAGTATATCACCACGCGTATCTCTTGTCGAATAAATGCAACCTCGTTTTACACTGAACCGGATACGTTCTACTTGCAACAGTTTGGTGTTCGGTTAAGCTAGGAGGGCTATTTAACTTTTGGGGCAATGGATTATTGGCACAGCGAACAACTTCCACTCCACATTTGCCACAAGAAATTAAACAATGTGCAACGAAAACCGGGTCCAACCACACACGACTGCTTTGACAGCAGGTTGGTTTGCGATATGCTCGGAACAGATACACCACACGCGAAATCAACTCTGGCATGGAAACAGATAGCAGCTGACAGCGGCTGTTCTGCGCTCGGAGCAAAGGCGCACAAAACGTTGAAATCAAAACAACTTTTTTGCCAGTTGTCCCACGCCATGAATATTCCTAGCTATCGACCGAATTACTACAGCTTGGAAGATATTACGGTAACACAAGAACGTGTACCATGTCGGGCTACCCAGGATCTGTATATGATGGGTAAGCAAATATTGTTGCGCTAGCCGTGTGTGTTCAATTCATGTTTGTATTGCAGGATTTTTGGATGCTTCCGAAAAGTCGGCCAACTTAACCAACAACCATACGCTGGAACTGCCACTGTGGGTTATACTGCAGCAAGATGAACGAAACCCACATTTCGAGTTAGTTACCATGTCGGACTGATCGAATGCAACCTTCTATAAGCTTTACTTTCGTTTCGTAGGGCTCAGATTCCGGACATTTACAGTGCGGCATACAAGGAAATCTACAAAGCAGACGCTAATTATGTCGAACTTGGTGCGTTGTGTAAATTCTACTTCGAGCTAGGTATGTACTTGTCGCGCTACGATGGCACCAACAGCGTTCCGGAAATGTTACACGTCACGGCCCAGGAGCGAATGAAAGTTTTGAAAGACCTGTGCCAAAACGTTGGAAACGAAAGCCTGAATGTGAATAGTAAATTTGAGTTCATGGAACGATTGCTGTTCAGCGAAGGGTGCAAAACTAACAAACTGTTTGACGATTGGCTCCAGGAGCGGCAGGTTCACATCAAATCGACCGAAATAGCCGTCAACTTACGCAAGCGCAAGCGAAGTCTCGATAGCGAAGTGCAGGAAGAACAATAAATCGAACCACCTTTGTACAGATTGAAAACATTTCTTCTTTCTCATGGCACACTACTTTGTCCGTCGAAATCGGGCGTATTACGGAGTTAGTAAACAGCAGACTGCTTTATTTCTATACCGGATCTACGCCGGGTGCACCAACCGTCGGCATCACTGATAATTCGGCCTTGTGACGTAGCGTTTCTTAATGGTGCGGTTCAGCGTTCGGTGCACCAGGCTCCTGCTCCTCCGGGGTGTGGGGCCAGAACGATGGACGATTGATGGGATCCAGGGCTTGCTGTAGGGAATAGTACGGATTTGATACAAGATTAGCAACGACGATATTCAACGCCACCCGAATGTTTATCCGCACCTCAGGGAACGAGTCTCGGAAGTCCTCCATCGTCATCTGGTCGTACGGCAGCAGCGCCTTCAGGGTGGCGATCTGCGTCTGGAAATCGGCAATACGTGCTTCGGAATCCTTCACGAACTTGACAATTTCCTGCTGGACCTCTTTCTCCTGAGCTTCTACCAGCTTGGTCACGTTATCGGCCGGGTACGGAATCTGCAGGGCTTCGTACGACTTCTGGAACTTGTCCACCATACCGGCGACGGGGACATTCTTCTTGTAGAATGACCAATCAATTTTCGGCGGTGTCTCCGGATTGGCAACAACACTGTGGATGTGCGAGAAAAAATAAGAACATGAAACGATTACGAAACACGGGCCACTTTGCTGGGACCGAAATGGTGGACTCGACTCGACACTCCGCTCACTGACAGATGGAAGATGATGGCGAGGTTGTGTTTTGTAGGGGAGACACCGGATTTTTTTACTTACCTGCGCAGATATTTATCACTCTTCGTCTTGAATGCAGCAAGGTTGGGCTTCTGGTTCGATGGCACACGTTCGGCCAGAGCCGCCCAGTTCACGCTCGATTGTGCAATTCGACGAGAAGCCATCGTGCGATTTCCAAAATACCGTGCAAACTCCGGACAAAAATATGTGCGATCTTCCTTTCTGCGAGAATGAGAAAATCAACTTATGTAATTTGACAGCAAGCACAATATGCTCAATTCGTGCTGTGGTCACGCGAAGTTGCACTGTGGGCAATCGAGTGTACATGGTTTTTTGTAATTTGTGATTCATTAGTTTTTGCTGTGTTTTTCTGGATAGACATATGTCCAAATTAATCTAGAGACAAAAGGAAATAATTATATCAACGCAAATAAACAAAGAAAGGTATCACAAAGACGATAATAAGTTGTTGAAAAAGCCCTAATTTGTAAATATTTTTGATAAAATCGAACTACAAATCTTTTCGACACCCTGTTGCTGTCAAATTAAATGTCCGTATGGAAATTACTGTATGATTGGAATATTCTGCCGGATTTGTTTACAATCTTTTGCTAGCATCATTCCAGTATGTCGAAAAAGTAAGTTTAGTTTTTATTATTTATCCGCGACATTGTGTTTGTGTGTTTAACTCATTTAAGTAATCTTATTTGCTTGTAGATACGGTCTAATTGAACGTGGTGCCGATTCCGGGCCGGTCAAGAAACATGCAGCATTTGCAAGCGATTCGGATTCCGAAGACGGCGGTGGTACAAGCAAAGTGAAGATAGAACTTGGCGCGAATCAAAAGCGACAGGCACAGGCGATGCAGCAGAAGGCGATCGAGGAAGATCCAACCATCTACCAGTATGACGAACTGTACGATGATATGGTAGAAGAGAGGGAGAAAAGCTCTGTTCAAGCCAAGGAACAGACTGTGGATCGAAAGCCTAAATACATTGGCAAGCTGCTTGAAACGGCGGAACGTCGAAAAAAGGAACACGAGCGTCGTATTGAGCGGCAGGTGCAAAAGGAACGCGATGCGGAAGGAGAGAAGTTTAAGGATAAAGAATCGTTCGTAACATCCGCCTACCGTGCGAAGTTGGAGGAGATGAAAAAGTTAGAAGAGCAAGAAAAGCGCGAAGAATACCTCGAATCAATCGGGGACGTAACGAAGCAGTCCGATTTGGGAGGATTCTATCGGCATATTTATGAACAGAAAACAAAGAATGAAGAAAAGGACGACAAGCATACACAAGACACGGCACAACAGCAAGATTTGTCTCGTGATGATGAATCGGCTCGTGCAAGTGTTGAACGTGGAGAAACATCAGAAAAACAGGAGAAACACGATCGACCGAAGGCTTCTAATCAGCGGGAACGTAAATATCGCAAAAGAAAGTCAGAGGATGAAAATGACGAACCGGCAGAAGATCATCGAACGACGGAGCGAACACATCTGCAATCGAATCTAGACGCTGATTCAGACTTCAGCATTGATTCGGATAGCAGCGATAGTAGCTCTTCCGAGAGTGAACAAGAGGAGCAAAGCAAGCAAGACGATAAGGAAGATGGAAAGGAAACGAATGGTCACACAAAGTCCGTATCGGATGCAAAGGAAGCAACAGGAGAGTCGCCAAAGGAACCGATCGTCACGGAAGAACCGGAAATCAAAAAGCCCAAACCACCACCGATAGACATCTGGAAGAAGCGCACTGTGGGCGAAGTGTTTGAAGCTGCACGGCAACGATACTTTGAAAGACGCCAGCTGCAGGAGTCGTACTAGGCGGAACATTTGAAACGAACGAAATACACAATTGGTGGATATTTTAACAATTAAATTTTATTACACTGCGTGTCCCGAAAAGAATGTCCCTCCAGGAGTACATATTTTACAGGCTGTTGCGGAAGTCTGTCTTCATCTTGGTCAGGATACCGGTGTCACCGCACTCTTCGTTGTAACCCTTGCGGTACTGCATTCCCGGTGCCGAGAACCAAACGTCGTACCATGCCTTGAAGTCGTCCGGCGATACGGTCAGCTCGTGTACGTCAAACCGTGGAACGTTCAACGAGTTCAGCAGGTCCGGCTTGTCCATGTACCGGCAGCGAGCCTCGGTCCAATCCTCCTCGTTCTCCATTACCCAGTCGCGCATCTTCGGATCGTCCTTGTCGAATCGATCGAAATCGATACGCTCGATATCTTCAACGACGACCTCCGTCTCACCATAGTCGGACCAATCGTAGATCAGCAACTCCGCGTGCGTGCTAATGTCCTTCAGATATTGCTGTTTGTAGATCGTGTCGATATCGTTCAGATACTGATCGGTGAGCGCTTTCGAGCCGGCTTCGGCCGGGTTTGCACGCTTCTTGATACGATCCTTCACCACGTTCACGGGCACATCCAGATAAATCACAAGGTGAGGCTTCATCAGGTCGCAGAACGTATTCTTCACGATGTCGTAGTACACCGAGCGTGCTCCCTTGGAGATGTACCCGTTGCGGAACATCGCCTCCATAAATACGAAATCGGAGTAGACACTACGATCCAGCACCACACCTTCGCCCGTACTGAACAGATGGGCCAACGCGTCAATGTACTGCGAAAAACGTTCCGCCAACATACGCACCTGGAACGTGGCCACATTGCGATGGGTTGGATTTTGATGGAATTTAGCTACGTCGAAGCTTTGCATGTTGACCGGCAGTTGTGGGTCGAGTTGACGCATATCGTAACCATACGGATTAATGTAGTAGTTGTCCATCGTTACCTCTGGAAAGTATTTCATTTCCAGCTCCGTTGCAAGTTCCTTTGCGAATGCGGATTTACCTGCCGCAATAGGACCATCAACTACGACGACCTAAAGCAATACAAGAGACATCATTAAGCATTTTTTATCGACTGTTTGTAACACATTCACACTCACCTTGGTGTTTTCATCGAACCGGCTGGTCGTGTTCTTCCTCAGTACGTCTATGCAAGCATTCCAAGCCGTGTACTGCTTCTCCAGATACGGGAACGGTTTCGGCTTGCTCAGCTTCGAGCCGCGCAACGTTTTGCCGGAAATGTTGCGTGCCGCGATGAAGAACGGGCTCACCGGTGATCCGGCCGCCGGTGCACCTTTCACCAGGCGTACTCCGATGCGGAAAACACCCGACATTTCGTTGCCGCAGCACTAGCTACAAAGCAGGGAAGAAAACGGAACACACAATCAAAACATTCACTCCCGGTGGCAGTAAATTACGTAAGCTCGGACAGTGTATTTAGGTCTGGGCAGAGGAATTAAATCACACGAATCAAACAACGGTGCGGTGGAAGTGTTGCAGTAAATCAAACCGTGGAAACTACCTTGCAGAAAAGGCTAAGAAGGGCCGAAAAATGCTGCACAAGCTGATAAAAACACTTGGCAGTCTCACCAGAATCGGATATTTTCTTCGTTCGACAGTTTTAGATCGGTTTGCTGATTTGGTTGTCAAATTGACGGCAGTGTTGAAAACGATCTAAATGTGCACAGTGGTGCAACGTCCACCAAATGGAGGACATTTGAAATAGTTTTTCAAATAATTTAAATCAAGCCAAGAATGTTTACTTAATAATCGGTTAACCGGTCGATTATTTAATTTCTATGGAAATATGGTAGAAATTTTAAAACCGTAGTTGATAAAGAATATCTGGCAGAAAAAATGGATTTTTTCCTGGGGTAATGGTCAGACATAAATAGTTCTTGTTACGGTTGAACTATCCGGACAAGATTTGGTACTGATCCAGTCTAGTGCAAACCTACTCTGCTATATTATTGAACATCGGATTATTGAATTGAAGACTGTGACTCCTATTTGAAATATCCTTGTAAATGTTATTTTAAGTTAGTAATTATACGCGGTCCTACTCCGCCTGCCTGGCAGATCAACCAGGTGCTTCAGGAAATATTGAAGTTTGGAGCTCCTGGAAGGATGATCCATCTAGAAACATTATGTGACGTTGGTCAACATCCTTCTTAAAGTCTGATAAACTTGACCTGGATTCCAGAGGAGCAAATTGCGTCGTAAAGTATAGTTATAGCCAGAACACTAACTTTACGGCTATCATCTGCCGCACATTGAAGAGCTAATTAGAGGTTGAGTTTTAGAATCCCTTCTGATAGTTCACAACTATCTCCTCTACGATTGGGATATACGGATTTAGTAAGACCAAATACCTTGTAAGACCTAGTACTTTGCGTTAGGTTCGATACTGGTTCACAAATTCCATCTTTTAGTGCTGTATTTCTCTTCTTTATTAATTCGACCACTATTCTGGCTAGCGTTCTGTTGCCTGTTGTCTTGTAATGCTTGAACCGATGAATGACCTAAGTCGGTTCGTTGCTAAATGGTGGATTTTGATATCAAATACATAAGAACGATCGACGATAATTAAGTCTGAAAATAGGATTTCCATTTCTCTACATCCATTCCTTCAGTCAGATTCTTTAAATAGAATATCAAGAAAATAGTCACATAATTTAATATATAGTTAGGTAGTTTAGAGAATTGCAAAACCATTGAAATGAAAGAACTAAAATGATGCTCCGCAAAGTTGACTAATCATTTGCCCAACTGCAAACAATTTCCCCTTTCCCAGTCGTACTGTTAATCTTAGTCGCATCTATCACGTCGTGTTCGGATTTGCGATATTGTGCTAGTGTTTTATGCGACAAACCGAAAGAAAACTAACTGAATTCAATTAGGGGCAAATGACTTCATTTCACATACACACGGGTACAAATGCTTTCCCTCGGTATAGGTGCAACGTATCGGAAAGTTTTCGGAAAAGTTACGCTCAACGGAATACTTGCCAGGTGTGGCTGGTTGTGAGAAAGTTGCTCCCGCAACTTTAACAGCTGTCAGCCAAACGTCTCATGATCGTCTCGATCAAACGTACATTAAAGGCATGAGTGATACTATACTACCTGCACCCCTAAGGACGCACCGGTAGATATGTGTCTTCGTCTTTATCGGTACGAACTCCGCCGAGAAAGGACAACAAAGCAGAATAAAAGAATCGAGTGAAAAATGGCGTTCCCCATACGTTCGGCCCCGGAATAGTTGGCAAGAAAACTACTTACGAGTGAAACATCAATACTAATGCCACCATCAATTGCGTCCGCCACCCAGGACTAAGTGTCGCCATCATCTCGCTCCCTCTCTCTCTCTCTTTCTTTCTTGCGTTCACGCTCGTGCGAGTTTGCTGCACGCTGCACTTAGCCTATTCACTCCCCACCCCACGAAGTTCTGTTGATCGTTCGATAGTGAGCAAAACTTTATCCAGCAATGGTTTTAGCGAAACTTACCTATCGGACGAGCAGAACGAGGAAAAAACTTCCCGCCATTCTCTCTCCCTCATGAATGGAAACACACGGCTAAAGTAAAGAAACAAGTGCAACTAAGTTGTGACCAACCGTTTAGGTAAAGGTTACCATAAATATCGTACGTGAAATGAGGAAAAAAAAACACACACTACAAGGAGAAGAAAAAACACACCTGGGGTTGGGTGAAATACCATCGCTAAGGAGTGTAGTTTTCCGTTGAGCCACGAATTATGTGGCAAGTTTGAAAGACGATAGTGTTTCGCCACTTTTCCACTAGAGTAGCTGTGTGAAAAGAGAGTGCAAACAAAAGGGCGAAATATTTATCATGCACCACCCAAATCTCGGTGAGATGAATGGTTAGTTTTGGGGCTGATTTTAGTGATTATATTTATGCTTCGTATGCTAGTAGCCACATTATTGCTCCAGTGAAGAAAAGTAATTGATGCAGGGGTGTTTATTTGTATAAGACGTTCGAATAAAAAAAAAAAAGATTTGTTGCCAGAGGTTTTGCTCATTTATCTGCAGACAAATTACCTTCTAGCCATCCGTAACTGTAGCCGCCGAAAACATTTTTGCACATGTATTTAATAAAGCTTTATTACGGATGTCAAAAGATCAGGCGTATGTTAGTCTTAGGTTCAAGCGTGTCATAAGACGGAACATTACATTACCAATATTTAGACTATAAGAACAATTTCATCATTGAAAATGTTGGGTCTTCGAACGTTGGGCCTCGAAGACGACTTCACAATCGTTTCTTTATCAATATTACGATCAATTTCTTTATCAATTTCTATTATTCTTTATCAATTTCTTGATCAATATTATCTTAAGTGCCTTGCATCTGTAAAGATCATATTTCTTATATTTCTTAAAGGATCGTTTCTTTATTCGTTTCTTCACAATCGTTTCTTTATCAATATTACGATCAATTTCTTTATCAATTTCTATTATTCTTTATCAATTTCTTGATCAATATTATCTTAAGTGCCTTGCATCTGTAAAGATCATATTTCTTATATTTCTTAAAGGAAGAAAGCCTTTGCATCTTCGGATCTATCAATATTTATTTATCATTGTTAAGACTACAAGGACTTTGCATCTGAAGATTAGCTAATGTTTTCTTCATCAATATTAGTCTTGAGCCTTTCAAATAATATAATAAGCTTAATTTTTCGTTATCGATACAACGATCGTAAGAATTTCCACTTTTACTGTACACTTTTCCTTTTACATTAAAAACTCCTTTCACTGAGGACTTTTTACTGTAAACTGTACCTTTGTTTATCATTAATATCATTATCATTATCATTAATCATTAATGTAAAACTGTAAGGACTTTGATTGTTTAGATCAACTGGTGTATTCCTTACCTGTGTTCGGACGATAAGGTCTTTTGCGTCCAAAGATCAACCAAACTGTGCCTTAGAGCGTAAAGACTATCGATCGTAAGCAATGGTGATTTCACATTTAACATTCATGACTAAAAATTGTCCTAGTTTGTATCTAATTTCTCCTTGTCTGTATCTTTCAGGCCCAGCCGTCGTCTCGATGGTGTATTGGTACTGGCGCCGGTCTTCAAACGATAGGGTCCAAAATCCCATCTGGACCAATAGAACCGTAGGACTGACTATTTGGCAAAGAGTAAAAAAAATGAAAGAAAGCCAGAATCTAGACAGATCTAGACCTCTTTAGGTTGTTGTGCCGATAACGAAAAAGTACCTTTCAGGGGAAAACACTTAACTGAGCTACTAACTGAATTGTAATTAACAATGAGCGCAACTCGTTAGTGTCTTTGGACTTCTTGGAGGTATCAACAATGTTGTGGCTTGTTCATAGTTCGGTCATGTGATAGCTGATAAGAAGCGACAGCTTCTGATCCGTTTTGTGAAGTATTTTTAAAATGGCCGCCAAATATTTTCGGACCTGACTCGGCTACCATCCAATAGAGACTATCAGGGAAAAAAATACAACAGCTATTGAGTTGCAATGAAAGGCGTGAAGCTTTAGGGTGAATTTAGGCTGTTTGTAGGTATCAATGTCGATGTCATGCATTTGCTAAAAAGAAGCGACAACTTCTGATCTGATGCTGAAATTATTTTTAAACAGTCGACAAACACTTCCTAGCATGGTTCATCTACTGACCGATGTAATCTTAGGGGAAAAATTGCATTGCTGTCATTAATAAAAATCGAAAATGGAGTCATGGTTGACATAACAGGGTAAGTAAATAGTAGAATTGAATTGAATTCTCTCCGTTTGAATTTTTAAGAAATCAAGAAATGGTATTAAGCGAAGACTTTAACAGCGTTATTTAGAGTGGGATCCTCTTTATCTTGAGTGTGCTGTACTTTTGTTTTAATAGAACATCTCAGAGATGGAGTGTTTGCGTTGGTACGTCTGCCAGAAAGTCCGGGATAATTGATGGACAGACAACGGCACTCGTCCGTCAGAGGTTTAGTGGACTCCGGCTGCAGATTAAGACCATGAAGTTGCTAAATCGTCTGAAGACTTCCCACTCATCAGAGCATTTAAGCAAGTCTTAATATGGGACTACGCAACAACGACATCGCAAGAACTGCGATAAAACACAAAACGTTCTTTGGGAGTGGCCGAACCGAAAGCATCCATCATTTCGCTGCACAATCGCACCAGACACGTTCGATACGGAAAAGGGGTAAAATTTAATAAAACACCATCTTTTTGCGATAATTTGTCTCCCACGGGCGTAAGCGTGTGCGAAATACCCCGCGGTACGTATTGTTTCGCGTACCATGTTTCGTGCTTTTTTCCGTCTTTCTTTCACTCCCTCGGCACACTCATACTTTCGCATTGTGGGGTCCAATCTCAGGAAACACAATTCCGCCTTTCTTCGACTTCACTTAAGCGGGTATCCAACAGCCAACCGGTACCATCCGCGTACCCGCGTTTGATGAAGTGATGATGGTAATTTTTCTCCATTGCATCAGACCGGAATGAAGACAAACGATCGGTTGAAATACGTCTTGCGAGCTGGCACCACCGGCTACGGGGCTGCGCACAATTTCACGTAAGGGTGGCATTTTCATTTCCGCAGCACGAAATCGCAGATGGGCGCGCGATCGTGATCGTGACGCGTGTGCATCCCCGGTCGTTGTGGCGCTGGTGAGGGAGAAAATTTAATAATCGTAATTAAACCCCACTTTCGTGTGCAGTGGATAAGGTCGGGTTAACACACAAGCGATACAACCAAACGGACCACTGCGGGTGGGGAGTTCGATTGTAGACAACTCACCTAGAAAAGGGCTTGTATTGGGGCTTTTGAACTGCAAAAAAAAAATGGAGGATTCTGAGCAGTTGGTCGGAATGTACGTGATTTTTCCCGAAGAAATTGCTTCTGGGATCCGGCGAGTCTCGGTTGTCCGTTTGAAGCACATAGAATACGACGGAGCACTGCTAGTACGCCGCACAGTGGGTAGTGTATAGGAAATGTCAAAATAAAATTCTTTACTAATTATTAGTTAGCTTTGCTTAGATTCTGTTTCAATTAGTAGATTTATAAATGTTTAAAAACCCTAGACAATAATTTAATTTTTATAATTATATAAATCAAACAGCGAACATAAAAATGCTAAGCAATGGAGACGCCTGGTGGTTTTTGCATTTAGGGAGAAAATTTAAATTTCCGCCACGTGGTGTGTAGCACTGAATAAACCATTGTTGAACTTTTTTTTTCCACGCGTTTGCCCAACGTGCTTGAGCCACAATGCAAGAAAACGGCGTAAAGCTGAAGCCATACGGTGACGGTCGGCAAGGGTAGAAAAATTGGCACAATGGGATCGTTTTCGGTAAAAATGCTAAAGCGTGAGGCAAACTAATTTCTAGTGATTAGAATTTTGCACTCAAAGAAGGCAGCGTCTAGGGAATGTTGGCCTATTATCGAACAATTGGGTGACAGTTAATTGGAGATATTCCACCACCGGGATTATGGTTACGTTCAACGTATACAAAGGAGTATTAAATATGGCTATTGGTACTTGAATTAATTTAGTGTATAATAGGAAAATAAAAAAGGGTAGACAGAATCAATGACAGAATTAAATTTAATACAATTATTCCATGATGAAAGGGCTTCTAGCTGAAAGACAACGCCTACTTAAAAAATAATTCCATTTAAATCATTCACCTACATTAACGATTAAAAATGTAACGTCAACCATCCTTTTTAACAAGCTTTAAATTTACAATCCCATCACAGTGCAGTAAAGCAACGGTCGGGGTGTTGTGGTTTCGCACGGTTTAATCTAGATGTGTAAAATGGCAAAGCTTCATCACAGTAATTAATGAGGCTGGTGCTGGTTTTGTTAGCAAGCAGCAAAACCACAAGCGGTGTGAAATGAATGATTGTTATTACCTTCTTCGGTGGGTGTGTGCGTGCGCGCGTGTGTGTGTGTGTGTAATCGGAAACTTCACATACATATCAATACGAAAACAGTAGCTCCCGGGTCTCTTTGCCGGGAAATTTTCGATTCCGACACAGGACGACGAAGACGACATTAATTTATCGAAAATGGGCACCCCATTAGAGGAGCATCCCATTTCCGTAAGGTTAATTATGGAAACGATTGGATTCCCGGTTCCCGCAGTTCCCGTTTGTTCGGTTTGTGTCTGTGCTTTTTCAGCCGTATGTTGCCACTATGAGTTTCTTGGCCGGGAATGGCTACGGTGGGCAAAATTTTGTCCAGCAGGAGTACCAACATTCTCCAGGATCCGGAGCACTCCTGGAAACAAATCGTTGCAAGCAAAAAAGAAAACAACCCACACATTCGCCACGTACGCGCGTTTCGTTTCAGTGCACCAACCACCACAATGGCTGTCGATTTTGGGGTCCTGAAGCGGACCTGTATCTCGGGGAAAACCGTATCCGGTGGTGTTGGTGGTGCTGCAGGCACTGCGAATATCCCCACGTGAGTGATAAGTTTAAATTAAACTTTGTCTCGTGCTTTCGTGTCTTACTTCGTTTTATTTTCATTTCATATTGTTTTGTTTCCCGTACCACGGTCCGGTTTGTTACAGTGCTGCGTCTCGTAACCCTTGCTTTTGGGTGGGTTTTTTGGATGGGGGGTCGACTGCTGCTTGCTTGGGGGATGGGCTTTGGAGTGCCGGTACTGGTCCGGCGTAACTGCCGACAACAACAACAGGACATCACACTTGCACACGTTCGGGGACAATATGTGCTTGTTTGAATTTGTGTGCTGTTGTGCTTTTTTTTTTCTTTGTTGCTTTCGTTCTATTCCCCATTCCAGCGATGAATTTTTCTATTCAACAAACCCTTACGTACGCTCCGTGACCCGATACGTGCCCGAATACGTCAGCCCGAGTTTCTGGCGTAGCACCGGGTAGATGTGTGTGGCGCTGGGAACCGATGCACATTTCTGGTACAGCTGTTTTTTTTTCTTTGTCATTTCGGTAACATTTCTCGTCTACCGGCGTCTGACGGGCTTTGTCGCACCCGTCCCTTTTGAATGTAATTATTGAAATGCTGCTCGGCGAGCGATGTCGGTTTCGAAAGCATTTCGGCGTACGACAGCGCACAAGGTATGTGTGTATATTACACCGCAGGGATCTGCCCGGATGGCAACCGGCTATTGCCGGCCATACCACCCCGGGTGCAGAAGTTTGAGTGAAGTTTGAGTTGCCGGGCGCAAAACTTTCCAGCAAAACGGCAAGCAACGTTTGAATACCGCAACGTGTACCCGGGGCATGGTCATGACATCGGGAAAGTTTGGCGCGCAAACACAAACCCACCCGAACCACACAACCTCTCTGCCTGATGGTTGGTAGGTCGGGCACATCACGGTTACAATCTATTTAATTCTTTTCATTGAATAAATCTTGCAACATCTGCTCCGCTGAAGCTAAGCGCGAGATAACTTGGCTACATTTTGACTGAGTAGCACATTCGTCACGATTTTCCCTCTTTACTTCCTATTGCATTGATTGTGACAGCAAACTTACTTAAGGCATTGCCCCAACTCCCGGGCTCATTTGGCGATGCGAATGCGAAACCACCAAGCGGACAGAAATTTAATGCTGAATTGATAAAGCACACGAAGACGACACACTTAATTTTGTTGTCTCACGCGGCAGCTGCTGGGGGACAACTTCACAACAAAACCGCAACAGCACCGGGCACCTGCAATGGGGAGTGGCCACACCGAGCGGTGGGATCACAATGATTGCACCAACGACCCTAAGATGGGATGTTTCGTTCTGGTGGGGGTGCTAAAGGGGAAAAGGGAATCAAAGGGTCCCACGTACACAAAACAACGGAAAAGAAGCTAAAAAACTGAGCTACTACAGTGTGTGTCAAAAATGTAAATGGGATGATTTGTTAGGATATTTATTATTTACGAGGTCTTACACTGATAGACGTAGTTTGCAAAATTTATTTCTGGTTAATACATTTAAAATATGTAATCTACTATAGATATTTGCCAATTACAGGGGTTTTCAAGCTGAAGTGGTAAAGTTGGAGCTTTTTCTGAATTATTTTCAAGTTGATCTGGAATTTGTATGAGTTAATTGAAGAATTCTTCTTCATTTCTTGGTCTGGGCTTAAAAAGAAATAATTAATTTCATCAAATATTTCCAGTTTGACACATCCATAATTTTGGGAAGTATTGCTAGTGGAAAGGGTGAAAAAGTGCTGCACTTAAAGCTCGGCAAAGGTAGAAAGATTCTTGGTCTACATCAGCATATTTCAGTTCAACTTGAAAAGAATCCAGAAATGTCAACGTTACCACTTGACCTAGAAAAAAATAAAAATAATAATGCCGATGTTTAGATTGTTACAGTTTTAAAACATCCACGAAGGTTGTGAATAATTCGGCGAATATTTCCAATGTTATATTTTGTACTTTGCACAATCGAGTATCGGGTATAAATTTTAAAATAATCCAGAAGTCTAAAAGTTTATCTTTGACACTTGTACTCGAAAAACCCTGTAAGTTAAACTACGATAACCCATGATGGTAATTACTAGTTTGGGTTCTGATAAAACAATTCTGATGTGATTTTAAGTCAGTTCTATTTCTTCTCTTTGCTTGGAGTGAGACAGTAGCTGATAACTGAGTATCCTCCAAATTCCTCAGTTATTTCCACGGGGGACATTTCATTACAGACATTCATATGCCAGGCAGCCAGTTGCAATGTGCATGAACCGTGATACATACATGGACATCTTTACAACCATCTGTTGCTCAATTTCCAGTTGGAAAACGCCTTCGTTTTCACGAGAAAAACAATAAGAGACTAGCTACAAGCTTAAGGTAAATTAACGTGAGGAGAACAGAATAGCATAATGTATGAGGAATACTTGCTCAAGTAAACAAATTAGTAGCAAGAGTTATCTGAAAGAGTGCTCAAACACATTTTTCATCCAATTATTTGTAATGGAGTTCTTACAGATCACTAAAACATTCCTTCAGCTTCAATTGAAAGTGGTATTAGTTAGCATTTAGTAAATGCCTTTAATAAGACTATCCCTCTGTGATGCTATAAATTTTAATTTTTTGATTAATTCAGATATTTAAATTCCTTTAATTTACAACCTGCGCAAAATATTCTTGAAAAATAACCCCAGTTAGACAATCATTTCGGAACACAGTGTAACCTACCCGTTTTTGCGGAGGTTTCCCGCTTTTCCGGCGTACCATTTTATCTGGCCTGTCGTTTGCGCCATGTTTGCGCTAGCCCAGCAGTCCAGCGGATTTTTGGTTAAGAAACAAGCAAAATTTAGAGCAAATTACCGCTTCCTTCCTTCTCTTTTGCATCATCACCCTCCCTCGCCTCACGCCTCAACCTGCCCTGTAAAGGTCACCATCGTTTTCCCACCTTCCCCCCGCAAAAAAAAAACAACCACTGGAAAGGAGTTGTTTGCTTGCGCTGCAACAAACCGGGGAACTTGGGGTTTTTTGGGAAGTTGTTTCTTGTTTTATTCTTTCTCGGGATGTGTGTGTGTATGTGTGCAAATTTAATGACACCATCTGTGGCTTGTGCAGCGCTCATTCCAGCGCCTGACTCCCATAAGCTCCTTTCACATCCCTACTTGGATGGTGGAATTTTACTTAATTTTTGCGACTTCCTTCGCTAAACACACACTCACACTCACGAGACGTGCCTAGACGAGTGTGTTAGTTGGCCACTTCTCTGGGGCCTGGGAACCAAGGCAACACCGTAGTGTGCAGAATATTTATGGGCTAGAAATTTTTATTTTCCCTTTTCTGATCCTGTTTTTTTTTTGCTGTCCGCCCGTACGTCCGCTGTGCATTATCCGCTCGGGTTGAGGCCGTGTTTTAACTTCGTGCACTAATATGCATGCGCGCTTTCCCTTCTGGTAGACCACACACACAAAAAAATGCCACCAAGGGACGTAGCAAGGAACCGAAAACTAGCGAGCGTGTTTCGTTCGTGCCAAACGTAGATTATTAATATGCTAAATGGAGCGTACCGAATAATTGCACCATTTTCTCGGTGGCCAGCTCCCAACACACACCAGCCACCCCGGGAGGGTGGCTTTGCTTTGTTTTTCCGTCCGCTTTGTGCCTTTGCCCACCCTTGGCTCGGTGGTTAATATATTTTTCCGGTCCACCCACTAACGGAACGCGTGGCGAGCATCGGCCTGGCGAGGAAGCTTTGGAACCGATAGAATCAAGTGTCCTCGTGATTTGCCATTAGGTTTGCTCGTCTTTGCCATTTTGCAGAAAAAAGGGAAAAACGAGAATGGCGAAAGCAACGAGAGACACCACCACCAACAGCAACAAAAAAAGAAGCGAAACCCAAGAGAAGCTTCAAATGATATGCTTCCATTTGCGGAACCATTTCAGTTTAGCATATGTTTCGTTTTTGCTTCTTCTGCTGTTTTGCCTTGTTGCGGTACTGGCAGCTGTAGCCGGACCAAACCCAGAAGGAATGTACTTATTATGTGGTGTAGCGGGAGGATGTAGACGGTCAAATAAAGTAATCGGACAGCCGTTTATACTCCGTTCAACCGGTTTGTTATTATTGTTTCTTTTCCATTCTCCTTCTTGGAAGGAGGTTTTTTTTTTATCTGCTCCTCCTCCGTTCGCACTTTGTGCTGTGGCGTTGCGCTAACCGAGGCAAGGAAAGGGGGCGTTCGATTGCGGGGTGGAACATTTGCTATCCATTTGGGCGAGTCGATTTGGGTTTGGCGCATAAATTCCAACCCGATGCACTAATGCTGCGCCCGTGCGCGCTTCACGTGCCGGTAGGTTAATGTACATTTTCGGTTGTCTACCGTTCACCTTCGTCTGTGCGTAGAAAAAAGGGTATGGATAATCTTTTTGATGGAAGGCACTCGTGATGGTGGTGTTTTGGATGCCAATCGAGACCAGCACTTGCCAGGATCTTTTTTTTCCAAGACGTGGTTTAGAGCCTTCATTGGTTTTAAGCGCGATACTTTTATCTTTTTTAGATGACGATTAGGGTTAACTTGTCTAGCTGCTGACTGCTTTGGGAGGGTTATATTTGAGTGCTTTTTGCGCTTTTCAATCATTTCATTTGTAAGCGAGAGCAAACGTAATTGGTTACATTCTTTTACCTGCCCAAACCATCGCTTACAGTTGAGCCAAGCGGTAGAAATCAATTAAACGTTTACTGACATTGCATTTATTTCATTTACCTCCATCCCAGACAACACTTTGTGACAACATGACCTCTGACAAGAGTATTGAAATGGTTGAGTTATTGTGTTATTTGAAATAGTATGTCAAAGGAAAAATTTGATCCCTCGTTAAATAGATTCCACTAGACTACGGTTCTCGTACGTAGTAGATGTTCCGGCCCTAATCTCAAGGCAAAGAGGTAAAAAGGAAAGAGCCAAACATCATGAAGAAGTCGTTAACGAATACCAATTTACGCAGGGACAATATACATATATGTGATCGCCTTTTTGATTGATTTTTTTCGTCCAAAATTTCATCTACCTTTTGTCGAACATCAGCTGCGAGAACTTCATGAATGTTACGATGCACATAATACTTCTTGGACCCTAGACCTAATAGAACCTTTAATAGGAATAAAGATAGCATTACGATCATAACTACCAAACGAATTAATACCCAAACGTGATCTATCAAATAAATTTCCAAAATCTGATAAAACTTCACAACATTTCTGTCATAAGAATTGATAAGATAAATGCGTTCCCCTTAAGCCATTAGCGGGCTGCCACGAGAAACTTATCATCATCATCTCTACCATTTTCGCAACAAATTTACAATTTTACTGACTTGGTTTCGAAACGTGAACTGTGCCGAAAGCTTCAAAAGACCTTTGACCCACGATCAAGAGAAAGAAGTTGAGTCTCAGGAAACGAGGAATACCCCGCTAATAGGCAACGAATTAAAGTTGTCTGGTTCCCATGAATTTATATTAATTTTCCCAGGTTTCCATGAGTTTGGATTAAATTAGCCATGATTCATGATACTAGAAAAATCGCTTTAGACTGTCCAAATGGATAGAAACAGTGTGGTAGACATCTCTCAAACTAAGATGGAGTGTTAGAGATGTGATAGAGTGGAATAAAATAAGGTCAGTAATACACGACATACCTACAAAGTCAATGTTAAAAAATCCATGGAATGTAAGAAGAGTTGGTATTTTCGTAACTGCAAGCAAAAATAAATTATGGTTGTATTGTGTTTGTGTAATAGTGTCCGTTTCTCGGTAATTGATACAGGCTTGAGTCTTCTTGTCGTCATCTTCTTGTGATCTTAGTTTTTGTTGTCTTAAAAATAGAATGAAATGTCTGGAAATAAGAAGCTAAGATTAATAAGATTAATTGGATATAAGGGGCTTAGAGTAATTCAAGCTGAGATTATTCGACCAGAAATAAGTGTGCAGCATCAACGAGTAGTCGAGAATACTTCGACATCCGGTCAAGGTTCAACCCTCTTCCAGACCGGGTTTCTCCCTTACTGAGGTTGCAGTATACAGCAATGGAAAATTTAAGTCACCAAAGATAAAAGATACTCATTACACAACACCCACACACAACGCCGCCAAACTGTGAAGACCCAAATGAGAGAAAGAAACCTCGCTTTGATGGGTGTACCAAAAATGGCGGAATAATTGATTGGCAGTCGACGGCGCTGGACCGTGAGCGGTTTAAGAGATTTCAGCAGATCAATACGACTAACGACTAACGGTACGGAATCAGTAGGTTTTATTTACTGAAAACCCTTTTTTCCTCCCCCTTCCCCAAACGAGCCCATTATGATTTGCATCGGAAAGACATTCATTACGATGGCCCGTTTCGGTACTTCCAGCGAACTTTGCGTACCGTAACTGACAAAGTAAAAGCATCCTTTAATTTGTCTCATGATTTAGCAATTTGTAACTGAGCCCATTTCATCTTAATGGGCCCGATTATGGTACAGTTAATCCAACCGTTTCTAGTCGTTGGGAAATTACTACTATTACTTCCTTCCCACGACCGGACCGGACCGAATCGACTCGAATGACTTTTTCTTTGCCGGACAGATCATCACAAGTATCCGCTTGCTGCATTATTGTGCTCGTTAAAATGGGAACGGAGAAACACACGGCCCACAGTTTGAACCAAAATGCAACATACACTACCAGCCATTGGTGGAAAAGTTCCCACCCCAAGCGAAGCGCTCAGAGTTAAGCTCCACCTGCAATGAAAATCGTTTAATCAGCGGCATCATTTCGGGAAGTCGGAAGGCACCGAACCGCAATGGAGCGAAAAAACGACCTCGAAGGCACGCACAGGTAAAGTTGATAAAAACAACCGAAAGCAATTTCCAGCGAATACCTTAATGGCATCAAAATGGTATTCAATAAACAAAAGTGAACCTCGGAAAAGTCCAAAAGTCAAACAAACAAACAAACGCAATTAACCTGTAGTAGCAGTTGTGCGTTTAATGGGCGGGCGCTCGACAAGCTCGACAAGCGCCGACGACAGTTCGGGAAGTAGTTGGGGGGGGGGAAGTGGTCCGGGGTTTTTTTTCCGGGGATGTTTGGGATACGCCTTTATCCATTCGAGACTACGAGCAGCATCCGCAGTGGCGGCAGTAAGCATTGTACTTTTCACCTGCCGAAAGGTGGCAAAGGCCAATTTCTAAGCTAACGCAGAGAAAACAAACTCGACGAGGCCTGTCACAACTGCTCCGGTACCGATGGTCGGGGTTCGTTCGTTATGCCGTCCACTGCCCTTCCCTTCCAATTGCAAACTTTTTCTCATCACTTTCCCTCCCCTTCGCGCACGCCTGTTCCTTCCCAACCCACCCCGCGCGAACCAGCTCCGAGTGCGACTGTGCAGCAACGCAAGAAACCCTGGGCCGATTTTCCCAAATCCCGAGGTTAAAGGTGGAAAAGTTTTGCTGTAATGATTTCGATTAGTAAAAACCGCTTGATCCGCGCTGTTTCTGTTTTTGTTCGTCCCTAATCCAGGCCTGAAGTGAACTGACAGTACAATGCGCCCGGTTTTGCAATGAGTTATGGGATGAACGGAACCAATCGTAAGCTGGTGTGTTGCTTGCCACGCGAACTTTGCGGATGTTATTCCCTTTTTGGCATTTTTTTGGCTCTCATTTTGGGTGAGATGTTTTTTTAAATCCTATGTAATTTAAATTCTTTTCCACTACATGGTATGGGGCTGTGTAACCCTTGCAAGGTTTACGTCCCGCCCCCGGACAAGACACCTTTTGGATGAGCCGATTTTTAATAAACGATGCATAATTAATCATTCTGACTGGATGAAAATTGTCGAGCCATCCAGCGCGTGAACTGTCGCCGGCAATGTGTGCCCGGGTCGGTTTCTTCGTGGCACCCACAACCGGCTACCTAGGAGAGGGCTATTAATTTTAACGTATTATCTTATTAAATTTTGAATTAAAATGAACCACTTCGCGCGTTCTGTCCGGGGCAGCGTAGCGTGTGCCAGCTGTGTGGCGCGTTAGAGCAAAAACGTCTCACGGTAGCGCTGCAAACCCCGAAAGCTTTCCGAGGTTCCTTTCGGTAACATACTTGGCAAAAGTTATGAATTACTCTTTTGACTTTTGTGTCCGGGATGGCTCGACGCAAAAGGCCTCATCTACTCGCTGGGCGAAACTGGGCGGGTGCTTTGGCAGTGTGAGAACAATTTCGTAATCGAAGTGATACCAGGGTTTGGTTAGGGGGCAGTTGCCAGTTGCCAAGTGGATGTAACTTCTGGTTAACCCTTAACCGTGCAAGCGGCGTAGAGGAATAGTGCACTATTTTGCATCAAAACGTGAAATTTGAAGAAAGGACTTTTTGGTGATGTTATATATGGAAAATAGCTTCAAATGTTGTATTGAAAATGTTTTCGTGGGAAAGCTAATATGTTCTGTCCGGAAAACTAATATATAACCGCATACAGTGCCGGATAAAACAATAGAATTGTTTGTTTATATTTAAAATGAATTATTATATTGGATACACAATAACAACAACCTGATACATTCGAATCGTTTGTTCCAAGTTCCATCATAACAAGTTTGGAAGGTTATATGGCCATTAATGTTTTTTCGGTCATAAATAAATGTTTTTTAATGTTAATTAAAATGTTTTTCGAGGACTTGGATATCAACTGTCAATCCATCTTGAAGTTATTGGATTTAATTCAACGTTTTAGGTTTGCAATAAAAATCCCCAAATCGCTTCCGAGTGCCAATAACGAAGCTTGTGGTCTTCCGTGAAATGTTATAATAACCTTTTCTGAAAGTTAACCTTAACAGTAGTTCTGGGTGATTGACTCTTGGCTAGCTGTCACTGGTCTTGACAGACATTTTCACAACGCAAAGTCCATCATGTCCAGACGATTGCTTCAATTTCCAGGGAGAATGCAGATACAGTCGACCCTCGCTGGTTGGGTTTATCGATTGGTTTAGTTGGATTACTCGATAGTTGGTACCTCAATAGTTGGGTTGCACCCCCAACCAGCGAGGGTGTCTTTTTCAATAAATATGGCCTACTAAGCCGGCTTTTTTTCTATGTAAATGCTTCGTGTTCGGTTCGTGTGCTTATTCGTTTAATTTCACGATTTTGACATATGTCAAACGACCCAAACATTGAGTGCGATCTCACTAGTTGGCACGCATTCGTATTCCAACCAGTGAGGTTCGACTGTATCACTTTGCCTTCGATCTTCGATCTTTAGATTCTGCTGCACTTTGCGGTGTTGTCGTGGCATTATGTGCTGAGGTTTTTAGTAGGATAATGAAAGAACTTTGAAAATGCAACGTAATAGGTTGCCATATTGCGTATAGTTGGTCATAATGCTATGTAATGCACTGTAAAATGACGATTTTTTGAGCTGTTTTGTAAGGGTATCGTAAGATAGAAGTTTTATATAAAATGAAGAACAAAATAAATTGTAAGTACTATGCATGTGAAAATTCAAAACGGTTTATTCATGACAAAATAGAGAAATAACGTATAGTTTAGTAGTTCTGATTTGTGATTTTTTACTTTAAATATGTCAATATCTCGCACTTTAAGCTAATATCAATCAAACTTATGTTTCTCTCGTTTCTGCCAAGAACTGGAAAATCATAATGAAGCAAAAAACTCCTGGCAAATGTTTAAAGTCAATCCGGTTAAAATGTTTTAAAAGGATTTCTAGAATTGGTAAACGACATTTAGAGAATATGATATTTATGAACAATTTCGAATGAACATGGAGAAGTGTCAAGTCTTTGCGCTTCGTTACTTACTGAGAAATTAATTTGAGATCTTCATCGGATATTCCTGAGCGTCCTGATGTCTTGCGATTTCGAAAAACTGTACAGTGTCTAAAGAAATGAAATGTTTCATTCTCCAAATGCAGCCTTATTTTATTATCTCATTTCGGTCGAGAACTGTTCAAATGCCGACTGTCCCCTCAAGGGCTAAGAAGATGAACTTCCACTCGTACCATCGGGACTGTTTTTGCAAACTCCCCTCGTTTGGTAAGGGGTTGGGTACTGGCTCTAAAATAATCTTACATTGCTGCCAAAGGTGGCAGCAGTCGCCACGGAGCACAGAGCAGCAAATTTGTACCACAGATGTTACTTATTTCTGTGCTGTCCCGATTGTCAGTTAGCAATTTTCCACCGACAGCACGCACGCTTCGGACGTGTACATGGATCCGTGCCCCGAAGGATGCCTCCAGTCCGAGTCCGGTCCCGCCGTCTTTGTTTGTTCGTGGAAGAATAGCGAATGCACCAGCAATACCGGATTCTCGGACAGCTGAGCTAAGGTAAAATTTTAATTAAACCATAGTTTGTAGCCGTTTGATGGAATAATTATTCCACCTTTTCGTGCGCATACCTTTCCGGTACCATGCCGGGTACGGATACGTTACCTTGATGGACTTCACGTCACTGCCAATAAGAGCGGGAACCGAACGAACAAATCTACCCCTGGAAGTCATTGCAGACGAACCGGATAGTGAAACGAGATGGCGATTTGTTTGCGTTGACCGAATTTATTCCATCCTCTCAGTAGGTGTGTGTGTGTTTGGTGGGTGATTCCTAAGGAAGAATCTCACCCACACCCGTTTCGGAGCGTTGCTTCGAGATCGTTGGAAAATCAATAAAACATCAGCAATGCAAACTCATGCACGTGGACGCTTCTCAGACCGGGGCAGTGCATGGACGTATCGAATCGAACTCTGTGCTGTGGGTGTGTGTAGGGGAATGCTTGCACAAAAATCATGTACCCCCGGAGAGTAGAAGAAGGAACTGAATTTGGAACATATTTTAGCCAGCGATAAAGTATGTTTTTGCCTTTCATTCATTCCTTCCTGAACGGAAACGACAATCGAGTTGATGGCGAGGGCCTGGCAGAGTGGTAGCAGCTTGCACCATTTACCTTTCCGTCTGCGCTGCCGGGATTGCTTGTCGAAAGCAACTTAATAGCCATCGCCATCCCGAACTGGTCGGGTGGCCATTGGTGGGTATGGGTGGAATATAAAGTAACGCCACACCACAGATGCTGCAGATGTTGATATGGTCAAAATGTCGTTAATCTGTTTTCTAAGGCCAAATTAAGAAGTGATCTGATGGCAAAAAGGCGAATCACGTTGAAGCAATTTCTGGAAGTAACGAAAATTGGAAGCCCTTTTTTGGTGTGAATTACCATGAGTTTTCAAACTATTTACATTGTTCGTATTCATCATTAACGAATATCGTTGTAACTTTGAGATTTTAAACTATTTTTACTTGACGTTGGTGTGAAATCTTCAACACCAAGTTGCAAGTCGACTAAACGATTTATCATTTTTTATGGAGAAACTTAGACTTTACCAACCAATTTAAGAGCTTGTAGCGGAATTGTTCATCCACACCAAAACATTAAACAAGATGCCATGGCCTGAAACAATATGTATGAGCAATCGTAATCCTTTCCGTACATAGTATGAAAAATGCATCATGGCGAAACTATTGCCGAGAGTAGAAACACAAACACGAACACGCTCCCACAACCACAAGTCCCCCGTGGCTTTAGTGCTTGGACCAACGAAAAAAAAAAAGAAAAGTAAAAAGAAGTACGATAGGATCATTATGATTCTATGTTCTTCTTCTACTTACTGAGCAACCGGCCCCCCCCCCCCATCCTCCAAAACTCGCTTGTACTGTTTGACATTCTCCCCGGAATGGGCAAAAGTTAGTCCACCGTGTGTGTGTGTGTGTGTGTGTGTGAGCGAGCCCCGGTCCCCATCCGAGCGCGCCATTTTAGCGCCCAAGTTTGCCAAGAGTGACTTTGTATGTTACGTGTATGATAGCATGAAGCAATATTAATGTTACAAGTTCATGAAGGTTTCACACGCCCGCATCATTCCGTTCGATCGCTGCAACACTCTGGACACTTACGGCAAAATGGACAATAATTTTCTTCCACTGGCCATGTTTGTCCCCATGCCCACCCAACTCGGGTGTCACCCGGTACATTTTTCCAGTGCGCATTTTCATGCTTTTTCCATCGACAAATACCGTCCGCGCTGCACCATCCCTTCCACGGACGGAGCTTCCCGCCCGACCCATAACGGTTGGGTCTCGGGTGATCGGATGGAATGGTTGTGTGTTGGGCAAAAGTTTTATCTTGGCAAAACAGTGCACGTTATGGTGTCGTTGAAACTTTTCGCCTTCAACGTACGGCGCGTACGTACAAGACACTTGCCGGGGTGACTTCGAGCTTTTTGGGCCAAATGCGTGTGCTGGTTGACGAGAGAGAGAGAGAAAACTAGTGCTAATTTAACTTATGGTTACACTTAGTTGTAGCGTTCGCGTTCTGTACACTTACGATAATAAACAAGTGCCCGACTCGGTGTCATAGGGCGCTCACCTGAGCGGTAATTCACACTTTCTGGTAATTTGTTTGCTACCCGCGTTACGCACACATCGTGTTGTCGTGTTTTTTTTTTTTTTGGCGTGCGAGAAGGTGTGGAGCATTTAATTTGCCACCGGAAGATGATTGTGTGTTGGTTGACTATTTCAGTGCAGGCAAATGAAATTATGAAGATGCGAAACGATATTCCACTAACGGTAAGTGATTGAATAACACGCGCGAAATTAAATTAATCAAGATGTGGTGAAAGTTTTCGATGGTTTCGTTGAACAATTACAGTTTGATAAAGTTTTCTAGATAGGTAAAAACAAAGATTATTGGGAACAACTTACTCATTGTGTATTTACACCAACAACGTGAGGGAGCAATAGATTCTAAGCGTTAATTTAAAAATAATAGATGTTGTCTGAATAGTTATTACAAGATTATGAACAATGTAGAATTAGAATGCATTTATTCATTTTTGATCCTATTGGCAATGGTGTTTAACAAAACTAAAAAAAATATATTGGAGTTTGATTATCATTAATGCAAATTTTGCTCACTTCAGTTTAATTGGGTCTGATAATACCATGAAAACCCCTCCTCATAAATCAAATATAGCTTCATTATTCTGAGATTATTTTTCTTTAGGATTGATAAGGTTAGATTAAATTACATTTAATGATATATTCAATTTCCTCTAAAAATGTATAAACATAAAAAATGCTCCTGGTGGAAATGAGGTAGTCCTTTAACCAAACATTACTTGATGGAACATTCATCGTATTGTATATGGTAAACAATAATGTGATGCTGATATATCTAACATAATTGTGATTATAAGTTGCAATAAGTTAACCTTATTTAATTGATTTAGTTAGTTATTTTTAGTAATCACCGGATTGCGGTGATTCACCGTATTCACCATTTTGTTGCTAGTCCAAGAATAATATAAGCAAATCATTACGCAGTCGTTCAAACGTTCAATCTTCAGTTAAGAATGTTTAAATCGCTTGCAATAACAGCGTCGTTTGGGCTCTTCATTGCAGCGAACGTATCTGGTCGTTATGGTAATGGAAAGCTATACAGAGAGAATAATGAACAGTTTTAATTTGCAATAATAATGCAATTCCTAGAATTGACTTAAATAATGATCACTAAGAGGTTCTTAAAATTCTTAACGTAATCGAACAATGATGCAGCCCAGGACAATAGCATCATTAGGGAATTTTTAGGAATTACACATGACTACACTCATTGGATTACCGTCTACGTGGGGTATATCAGATTCCACTGCTCCAACCGATTTCTTGTTATAGTCTGTCCGATAGGTATAATTTTTATTTACCAAGCTGCTCGTAGCTAATGAATTTTGAACAAGAAACGTGAAATTAGAGTATGGAGTTTTTTACCGATGAAGAATCATTCTCCATACAATTCGACCATTTTTACACCATGTTCATTGACTGTCGACCGTCGGGGTAATTGTAGTACAATTTTTGCTCTCAGTTGTAGTCCAAATTACATTTGTGATCTTAGTTATGTTGACAGTTGAGAATAATATTTTAAAAAGAATAGATATAAAAATTAAATTTTTAATCACCTTCTTGAAGATGAAATTTTAAATATCATAAGAAACTAATTCAAAATGTGATTAGCCACTTCATCGTAGTTTATGTAATAATTCCCTTACTACATACAGTGCAATCGTTCTAATTCTGAGTGGTCAATTAATGAAGACCTAGTCAATCATTCACTAGAAGCTTTTTAACCTGCGCCCCACGTACGTAAACAAGCTAAGCAATAAATTAACTGCCCGACAGGGTTTGGTTATCATTACCTGGATGAAACAAAAAAACGATTCTCCGATAAATCGGCATTCACAAAGGGAATGTCGGAATCGAATTTTTCGCTCGGCGAAAGCCGGCCGGAACGCTATCGAGCACAATTTTATGATTGGTTTGAGCAAAATATGGACCGTGATGGGTTGCGATACTTCAAACCAAAAGAAACGAAAATAACAAAAATACACAAAAAATATAAATAGTTACGCGTATCAGCCCATTTCGGTGGGGCCACCAAGCGCCGTGGTTGCTGTTGGGCTGGCCATCGCAAACCCATCGGCATCGTGCACAATCTGTCGCAACGCGCATTTCGGATGCGTGGTAAAATATTGTCAAAAATGATTGCACAATTTCGAAACTTCCAAATGTTTTCATTCGGATGAGCAGCGAAATGCAGATAAATTCTCCCAGAAGTATTCGCCCCGTGCGCACGTATTCGTGTCAACTTCCGCCGGATCGATCGATTGCACTTTTGAACCTGGTGGAAACAAGCACTTTGCATGCGTGTGTGTGCGTGCCGTATACTGTCCATATGGCGCGCGGGTTTTTATCTTTGCCAGTTGCAAAAATAGTTTTATCGAAATAACTCGTAACTCCGGGTATCGGGTTTGGTGGGTCGCCGTCTGTGATTCTTTCATCCAGGAATCCTGGCTTATTTTTGGTTGGTGCGACGAGGAGTCCTTTCGCGCATCAGCAGACGAACAGGCTTATCCAGCCATGCAGTGGATTCGGGTTTTGAATCATGAACATGGGATGGGGATGGAATCATGTTTCGTTCCATCCGGGCCCGGTCACGACACACTGGGCATGGGTACGCCGCGTGTCGAATGGATTGCTCCAGCACAATTGCCACAATTTCGTCGGCTGGTACGGAACGGTTCTGGTTGGGTAAAGGGTTCGTTGCTACCGTTGACGATTTGCCGTGTTGACGTATCGCGGATTGGCTTCTCGCGTCGTCGGTACCGGTGGTCGAATGGGTCGAAACGGCATTTGTACGGCTGCATCGGGCATCGGGGATCGCGTGTGCACGCATTTGTCTTTTTTTCCCCCCTCCTTTTTCTCTTGCTGCTGCTGTTAATGTTGTTGTTTGCCAACGCTAAGCAAACGGGGATTTGCTGCTGCGAGTGTTTGCGGTGCAATAGACATTGACAGTCAGGAAGCAGGAAGTCGGATCGTTGGGGGAGGCGAAGGGACACTTGTGCGCTCGTGGTGCCACGGTACCAACTGTGTACCATAGCCACAGACAGCCGATAGCAAACAAACATACAACCCACAATCTAGTCCGGCAGTTTCGAGGGAATGCACGGAAGTTCCTCCCATCCCTTCCTTGGCGGGATCCTCCCGGCGGTAGGATGGACAGCAGAGGAAGAGGGAAACACGAAAACAGAGGGAATTAGAGGTATAGTATGATGGGTTATTGATTGTTATTACTTCAATCCACTGGTAGAATCTATCGGCAAACAAAGAGTTGATTTTTTGTTTTGCAGATTGTACGCGTATTTGTTGTACATTTTGAGCGGCTGGGTCAGTTTTTTTCCCCTGTGTTTTGTTGTTTGTTAGACGCTAAGCTTTCGGGCTTAGAGACCTTTGATGTGGAACAGAAATAAAACAAAAAAGTCCAGTAAAAGGGTAATCGTTTAGAAATCCGATTATGGCTGTATGGCTGTTTTTCAATTAGATGAAGGAATTGCAGGATTGAAAGAGTGGATTGGTCAAGAGGTCAGGAGTGCGGAAGGTTTTCTCTACATCATTATCATTGTATTAGTGTTTTTTGTCAGCTGATGTTGAAAAAACATGTCTTAAGTCATACGTCATAGTCAAAGTTATTCATACGAAACAAGTTCAATTATAACTTTTTATGGCGCTGGTTGTTGAAGTTTGTTTGTGATAAGATCAAGTAATCATTTTTTACCATTATTGCAGAATTATCGAGATGAAAGGATAAAGTTGGAGCCTTTGTTTTATTGACTTCTAGTTGATCTGGAATGTGTTCAGTTAGAGATGGAATTCTTCTCGCTTGCTAATGCTTGTTTAAAATGATATTTCTTTTTCATTTAACAGATCTATCATGACGAGAATGTTTAAGGGTGTGTAAAGTAGCAGATGATGTGTATGATAAGGCACTTACACAAGTATGGAAGAAAGATTGTCCGCCTACCTTCACATATTAGAACTCAACTTAAAAATGATCCAGAAATGGGTTCAACTGTATGGGTCAGAGTTTAATCCATCCATGAATTATTTTAAAGTAGAAAATAGGAAGGATTTCTGATCTACCTCAGGACATTACTATTCAACTTTCACAGAATATGACAGAACAGAATAATAATAGACAGAGCTTCCTAATTTTCCAGTTAAATTCCCCCGCAACGAATGTCTGAACCATCTAAAGATATCTCAACACAGATTCCACATAACTAAGACAACTTCATAGATAAGCTACAGATATCTCAAGGTTCCAGATATATCTCCACAGGTATCTCAAGATTCCACATATATCTTAACAGAGTTCACAAATATCTTGAATAAATATCTATATATCTTAATATCTATAAATTCCAGTTCAGTTTGTAAATAATCCTAAAATGGAATGCACTTTTCCACAAGACCTCGAAACCCCTGTAAATCTTTTGAAACTCAAAAAATGGTTTTATTAAATGGCTTTCAAAGTATTAATAAATGGCTCTGATCAATTCAGAGTTGGTTCTCTAAAACGTAAAAAAAAACAACATTATTGTTTAATTGGCCTCTTCAAAAAAAATGTCTCGCTGACATGCTAATCACGATATCGTTCGAACAATGATAAAACATAAAACTTGGGTGATTATGTATCAAATTTCACTACTCATATGTGTGCTGAAAACGTCTTCTTGGTTATTTCAGAAAGGACTAATAGAGTTTCTGTCTAACAGAAAAAAAACACCCCAATTTGCTGTCAGATGAGTTTATTCGAGATGAGTTCGTAGGTTGTTTTTGTTTGGTAGTACCAGCACTCTCGTTTTATTGAATAAGTTTTTCAAGCCCCTGCACGGTCGATTCCCGTGTATGTCGATGTGGGATTCCTATCGGTTGTATTCAATTTATAATATACTTCATCGACCGACACACTTACTTACCTTCGACAGTATTGCGGGATTCGACAGGCAAGCGTACATTCCAGGCTACCGTGGGCAACTTCGTTATGCTCTCTATTTTGTAGTGGGCAGAGCTTAAGCAAAAAAAAAGAGAGGTAAAGGTAAAGAATAAAAACGCATAAACAAGCAAAAACAATCAAAAAAGGGAATGATTTACCACCCGGAAAATAATAGAAACGCCGAGTAGAAAAGGCAAAGCGTGAAAATGTGGTGAGCAAAAAGGAGGAAAAGATCAAATGCGGAACAAAACAAAAAAAATACACCACCATCGTTCGCACCCTTATCGTGTGAGGACGGCTAAAGGAAGGCCCAACAACAACAACAAAAAGTAAGATAAAAAAAAGAGAAAACAAAACAACAACAATGAAAAAAAAAACCCGTTCACACAAAGCATACCAACCCGTCTCGGCAAACGTCAAGTGCCATGTCCGGATTTATTTGATTTCCATTCGTGTAAACCGATGCTGACGTTAATGGTGAGCGAAGCAAGGAAATTTTCACGCCTTCGCGTCTTTGCCGTGGCGCGCGCGCCAGCTTTAACGCTTGTTTCGATGCTAGTTGTGAAATTGAGGTTGCATGTTCTCGACCGTGGAGGGGGGGATTCCGTGAGGGTTGCCAAACTACCCCCCCTCCCCCCCTTCCACACCGCAAACCGGTCCAAGGAAGGTTGGATCGGTTACCTTTCTATGGTGTAGGGTGGGTTCGGTGAACCTGCTGAATGCTGACTTTGCCAAAAAATCCGGTGCCTTTTTTCCCACCTAACCTAAGGGAGGGGAGGTATTGATGGGGAATGCTTGTAGGTGGGGTGCGGTAAGGGGTGTGTGTGTGTGTGGAAACGTATATTTTCTATCGGTTGATTGCTCGAAGGCCACCGAACATAAGGGAGGGAGAAGAAGGGTATCCAATGGGGCTGTTAGCTGTCGGGGTTTGGAGAAAAAACCGACACACAAAGGCATAACACGATACCTGTCGTGTACTTGTTCAAACTAAATTTGTTCCCGCGCGTCCACGCGTCGATTCCCACCACCCTTAGTAGATCGATTCTGGGAGGGTGGTTTTTAGAGTGCGAGAGAAAGAGAAAAAGAAAGGAACACAAAAAATAGGGACCAGAAATCACGCCACCAGGATCCAGCCAGGGGTGGATGATCCGGATGATCGGAGGTAGTGTTCGGGATCGAACTGATATGAATGAATATTCAATACGCCGCCACTAGCCGTGGCCGGGTGGACCCCCCAAATATTGGATTCCAATTTAAACAACGAGAGAAGAAAAAAACGGATGGAGACATTTTTACTTTATCTAATCCGCAATTTTGTGCCACGGGATGGGGATTACTTCATACACCAACTAGCGTACGGAAGAGCCCCGGGATTTAGTTTTCTATTCCCTCCAGAGAACGAAATGGCCCGGGCAGCAGTAGCAGCTTGGCTAGAAAACCACACCGGGCTCATGATGGTGGTTGTTTGGTGGAAAAGTTTAATGGCATGCACGTGAGATTTCTCCACAAAACGCCCCCTTTTTGTGGAGCACGGGTTACCTCGGGGTTACCGGTTACGCTCTCCAGCCGACCTCCCACTCGAGGTGATAAGGTGGATGAATCTTTAAACTTTCATTACAACCTAAGCTAACCTTTTCTTCACTTAAACACTACTACCTCATATCCCGGTGCCGGTCAACCCCGAGAGGGGTCATAGCGGGTCAGCTGGAATGCGAAAACGGATTCAATTTCCAGCAGATAGTTGCATAAGGTGTGCGTTTGGGGGGCTGCGGGAAGCGTTTTTCGGTCGTAAAAATTCAACCACAAGCTGCTGTTTCCTCACGAGCACGTGCGAATCCACGCTGCCAGAACGTGCTTTAAGTGTAACGTGGCGGTGAACGAAACATGCCACTTTGTATTAATTTTCATTAAATTCATCCGGTTGTTGTTTATTTGTTTTAGAATGTTTTTTTTACATCAATAATATTAACATGATATGGTCATAGTCAGCAAAGTTCATCGTCTAAAAATAGGATGAGTCCTTTGAACTCATTCTATTGCTTTGTTCTTTGCACAGTGAATGCAGACCCTGCAAATACTGGGATAAAAATCGATGTCATGATATCTTCACAATTTCGTTTAAGTTATATAACAGCGCAAAAAATGACATTTAGTAATAGTTGAAAATGTACATGAAAGAAAACTCACGCAGGAAAACGCTGTTATCACTCATACAGCTTTGCTTTGAGAGAAAACAGGTGATAATCACTTACTACCATTGATGCATTTAAGCTTTCCAAAAATGTTCCCTAAGTTTATGGCGAGTCATGGTAAATGTATGTGCTCTGGCCTTCTTCTCCTCCTATATATACACCTCTCTTGTTGTCCAATTCTGGTTAATTGCTGTCCAGAACTGTTGCTGACTGTAAAGTTTTTGAAAGTAGAGATCTGAATTTAGTGTTTGACCGTACAGAAGCAACACGTAATATTTGATTTTCAATTAGTTCCACCAAATACATCGTACAATGTTCCTAGTAATTACGGTATGAGTTCTGGTTTGGTTACCGTTTGAACTGCTAAACCTGCTACTTTGACTACGATCTTATTGGCACAAAATGGTCGTATTTAACCCATTAGATAGGAATCTTCAACCATTTAAGTAATTTTTCGATTTCATTTCGTTTGACTTTGCTGATAAAAATCCAGCATGTTCTTTGGTGCCAAGGGCCAAACAAGGGCCCGGTGGCATGATGGTAGCGGCACCGGTCTTCACACGAACGGACCGGACCAAAATCCCATCCGGGCCAATCTCCCCATAGCAAGGACTGACTATCCGGCTACGTGGTAAAATAAGTCGTTCTAACGAAAAAAAAAAAGAAATGTCACCTTGACAGCGAACATAGTAATTGTTTTTTTTTTATTATTTTCTTTTGACTAGATTTCGATGGTTTTTATTATCAACTCATCATTATATGTCTTATATCCCCCAAAAACATTGTTTTCAAACGTATGTAATACATTAAAAAAAAATCTTTACGAAATAGTGCTAATAATCAAAATTTCATTCGGAAACATTGTCGTTCAAAGATATTTCTTTTGTTCATCGAACTGTGCAGGGTTTCAAACTGTTCCTTAATTTGACATACATTTCTCGGGTATATAATCCGTTATATAATTCGAGAATATTTTTTATAATATCGATTTTGTTAAATCATCGGTCGAACGGCCGGATGATTTAGATATACAATTTTTGATATGATAAGAACTAAAATAAGACAACAATATTTTTTTTTATCTTGAACTATCTAATTTTGTCCACTGTGCATCAGCCGGTACGTTTAGTTATGTGGTAGTCTGGTCAATTTTATGGCCCCCTATAATTTCTCTTCCCATCCCAAGCAACCTTCCATCTCCCTCCATCTCACCAACTCACCGTGACCTTTCTATCCAATGAGTGTGATTAAAGTAACGAGCGACAAAAACTATCCCAATATCCATTTTCAGCTCATCTCATTAGGTTTAACAGGAAGCAGAAAAGGAATGGGCACCAAATGTGCACGCCAAAGCACCCGGGCCCGGTTGGCTGTTGGCTGGAAGTTTTACCGATGCTAAATGTCCTACCGAAATGGTAAATGGCTTCTGACCGGCGGCGGGTGTGGGGTGGCCCCGGCGCAGTCCGGGGTTGTGTCGGTTGAATCAATATCAATTAGGAGAAGCCCTTCCAATCGCCGCACTGGCCGCTTTTTACAACAGCGCTAAAGCACAAGGGTTAAATGCGAAGAATTAATTAGATTTAAATAAATTTAACAGCTCAAATTGGCTTACGGGATTGAACTTAGCCGGGGGTGGGAGTGAGCGATTGGCGACATGTTGTGCACGGACGCGCAGGAAAAAAAACCCCTTTTCCCCGGATTGGATCAATACACGTACCGCGGGCCGATGGTGCCGTTTTCGGCAAGACGCACACTTTCCATCCAGCTACGGTCGATGGTATTTAACGACCATTAATTATCTGCCCAACTCTCCACCCAGCCCTCATTCGCTCGCTGTTTACACGTGGTGTGAACTTTCCCACAACGATGTGTTTAGTGGGTTTGTATGGGAATGATCGTAAAGGCGGCCTCCTATTACTATCGTTTGAATGGAATCAATTAAGACACTATCGGTTAGTTCATCGCGCGAATGTGTGCGTTTGTAGCAATTGAATGCGTGGCGTTAGGGCACCACAAGGAAAGCAAATTGTAAAGAGTAATATTTTCCTTTCCTAAAGAGCATCCGTTGAGCATGACTCTGTATAAGCTAACTTGCTTATGGATTTACATTATACTTCCTGGTTACTTATCATTCAGAAAGTGGAGAAAAAAGGGCTCAAAGCAAGCTCATGTTTGTAACCCTTCCAACGGCTGCCGTGTTCGGGTTTCCCACTACCGGAGGGTCAATTTTTGCAACAATGTCAATCGAAGCGTACCGATCCGTACCCATCTGGGTTGGGAATAAACGCTGAAAGCTCGTCTTTCAATGCGAATGAAAAATGATCCTGAAAGCGTAGTGCTGGTGGAAGGATATCCTCCCCGAAAAAAAGAAAAGAAATAAAATAGAAAATAACATACCAGAAGCAAAGGGTCGACAAAAGTTTCTTTCCCCGTAAAACTGCCGCACAAGATGGCAAAAGTGATTTTGCAACAATCCGTACAGCGAACTGGCAAACGAACAAACCGACACCGAACGGATAAAGGAGCTTGCAAATGTTCAAAAAAAAAAAGGTGAGGTGCTTCAGACATGGCGTTTGTCTGTGTTTGTGCGTGTTTGTGTTCGTGATGGTTTTTCTTACGCCGACGAGCTTTTGTGGGTGTGGAAACGCCTTTTTTTTTGCTACGGTTTCTTCGTTTGAACGGAACTGTTGCGTTTTCGTACGTAGGCAAACCATCTAATGGAAAGTGCACTCCAGGCTTCCAGCGTTCCGATTGCGATGGGTAATGTGGTGTGGGGTACGTTCCCTTTCGATCGGGTGACGGAGCAATCTGGCCACTTGCAGTAGCTTACTGGGGTGAGCTTTCAAAGGGTCGTTTGCTCAAGCGTTCTTTGTTTGGTGCTTTCATCCCTGAATTGGGTGCGATAGAGAGATTTTACTTGATATTTCCCCGAATTTGAAGCTTAGTTTGAGCTGGTTCTTTGAAGACGGATGGATAAGAACTTTTTTTTCTTCTAGAAGTTTCAAGTTTTTGTGTGTGGATTATCTATTTGCTAATTATTCTATTATAATTCGAAATGATGAGCCAAACTCTGTTGGTACTGTACTTAAATATGGAAGAATTTTGTAGACTAGATTACCTGTCATGTTCGAATCAAGGCAGCGTAAGCTTACTCGTACGTCGTTCTATCGTTTCTCATTGTCTCGTATGTCTAGGCGGCCCCTATTGTGCCTTTTATTTGCACTGAAGCTTCACCTACAAGAAAAGATTGCCGGTACGGTGGTTATTCTTACAAAAGGTTGTCTGGGATTTTATTGATCCACCTGCCATTTTTAAAAAGTTTAACTTCTAGGCTCTTAGTAGGCTTTTTAGAACAATTGTTCTAAAACAAAAATATGAACAGTAGAGCAATGCACAAATTAATTAATAAATGAATTAGGAAATAAATGATTAAATAAGTCCAATAAATTGTTACTTCATAAAAATAACCATCAATTTGTTGTCTGGCCTGAAATAAACCTAACATTTTGTGTCAGTATGAGTTTTATTAACTGTGTTCGTGCATCTATTGCATGTGGCACCAAAATATAGTACAGTTGTGCCCACTAGTACTTATGTCGTTGTTATTTTGCTGCACAATTGTTTCACCTTAGATGAAGCACCAGACACGCCACGTCAGCCAATGTATGTTGCGATGAGCTCAATATCTTCCCGCCCGTACTTTGGTACTGTCTGGGACGAAGCTGTTGGACGTTACACAACAAAGAAACAAACTTTAGTGCATTCCGCTCGTTTCTGTATCCAAAATGTGTGTCATTCACCTATCCGTTGATCCACCGACTGATGTACATCACTCTGCCCGACACCGGAATTGTGCCATCCCATGCCACCGGACGATAATTGTACCAGCAGACGACGAGGACTACCGGGCAGGTTTTATAGCCGCGTCAGGTGTAAGAAAACGATTACCAGATGCTATCATGTCGGGGACGGTTTGGCACCGGCGGGTATAAGAAGTATCGCTCCCTTTGTCTGGCCCCTATAATTCAAACCCCTGCCCGCCATCCACTTATCTCGAGTAGCCATCGCCACCGTTGGGAATGGGCTTTTGCTTACGGTTTCGCTCCTATACATCATCTAATACCACTCATAAATACTTATACTTAATAGTCATATTTTCTCGTCCTTTCGGATTACCTGTGTGTCGTTTTTGCGCGCAGATAGTTCCCTCCTGCTCTTACCGGGGACAGATGGTCGAAGATAAAGTCGTATGATTCATATCGCTCGTTGATTGCCAGAACCGAGATCCGGGGAGAACCTTCTTCCGAAAATCTTCTGGCCCAACGCAACGCTGCCCAATTTGGAGTAGAAGTAACAACAACAAAAAAAGCTCGCATTTCTTTATGCTGTACGGTACAGACACACCCTTATGTTAGCTTACATGCACCCATACACGCGCGTTTGGTGCCAGTGACACTGGGTACATTGATTTTTTGTCTTATTGTTGTTGCATGTAGTAGATTTTCCGTATGCTTTCCGAGGTGGAGCATCCCAACTGTAGGTGGGATTTTATGCGAGAGAAGGCTCACGTTGCTGGGGAGAACAGTAAGGCAGGTGGAGTTGCATTTAGTGGAGCTGCCCGATTTGGCACCGGGGGTCATACAGGGGAAGCACACCATTGGTGAACCGTGTGTGCAGGATGCTACCGTAATGCTCGTTAGGATCAATCAACGGCCAATGCTCGAGATCGGTGCCGGTGGCAGTGTTTTGATAGGAACCAATTTCCGGTAGCAGACGGAACACAAAACCGCAGGCCATCCAGCTATTTATTCATCAAGAAGTAGCTTGCGATAAGCAGCGAGTGGGAAGCGGTGTTGGAATGATGGATGCATGCAAGTGTGGATGCAAAGGTGAGGTTCCAGCGTGCTGGATGTTAACCGTGATAGCGCTGTACGGCGGGCACTGTAGCCTCGAGGTCTCGTTGTTCTTTGGATGAACTGTAAATTTGCAAGCAACACACAATACGGTGTGGTTTATTGCCGATGTCTCCGGTCGTTTTGTCGCTACCAGAACAATGGCGATTCTTTGCTGAAGTGGAAGTCTACACCCTGGGGAAGGAATTTTTAGAGGCAGAAGAACATTTTCTTAGTCTTAATATGGGCATGGATGTATTCACTACGCTGCTGAAATTGGCTTGGGGTAGCGTGAGTTTCAAGGAAAGTTGACAAGCATTTTCCCATACATATAATAATGATGTGGACATTGCTAACGAGAAGGATGTTAATTTAGAATACGAAAAGTGTGTGTGTTTTCATGTTAGCTTCGGGCCTTGTTCTTCCAAACGATGGTCTGCTCCATGCACAAAGGCAATAATTAATCAATTAGTTGATACTCTCTGTAAGCTGCTTATGGGGAAGTAGCACACTAATTGTGCTGATATATTTAGAGTAATGTTTGAACATTTTTTCATTTATGACCATCGTAATGTGAGATTCACTTGCATGAATTTCAGCCTTTTATCAAATTCGTTCGCTCTTGTGTGAAGCTCGGTGGTCTCGGTTTAACCTAGATCTAAGTTGGATATTTTTAAAATTTATTTTAAGCTAAGCTATTGTAGAGGATATGGAATACGCGTCCGTTTTCGGGCTTTAATTCATGCTTACGCAGCAAACCCAACTGTTTGCCTGGGTTGCCAATGGGGCCAATCGGGCCACGAGCCTCATTAATTAACTTTAATGCATTTTAAAAAGCGCAGTTGCAGCGCATCCATCTGCTTCCGGGTATTGGCGCGATTTGTATAGGAGCCCGATTTCTCGATCGGTGCCCGGAATGTATTAATCCCAATCCATGGCCGGGAATTCATTAGTGTAATGCATGCGTTTGATGAATATACCTACGCATGACTGCCACTCACGTGGTCAATCAATTAAGCGTGTATCAATTAAAATTCTCCAACCTCGGCAGGTCAGCATTACGCGCTCGAGAACCGATCCGGTTGTAATGTGCAGCAGAGCGTGTGGGCATAATTCGCCCGAACGAGATGATGTCTCGGAGGTACAAATGTGTAATGATTGTTTCTTGGGAAATGTATCCATTGTGCAGTGGAGTTGAATGTTTGTTTTTTTACTGCGAAACCGGTAACAATTTCAGTGCGTTTTGTTTGTTGATAGTTTGATTGTTTGATACTTGCTCTGTGGAAACGGTATGACATATTTCCCAGAAATGTTTCGTAATGTACGCTTGAATGAGAAGGGTATGTGTGTGCGATTTTGATAACCTAGTCGATTAACATTTATTACTAAGAAACCAATTCATTATCTTTCTTTTATGATGACAAGTATGTTCGATAAAATACATATCATTAATTGAATTGTCATGCAAAGTCTGAAACTACTGGAGAAGGCATTTAGTTTGAGGTAAGATAAAAAAAGTTCTGACGAACGCATCGGTGGCATAATTGGAAGGATGATCTTGTGTGAAACGATTAACTGATTTATTTGAACTTTTTACTTATTTTTTCAATATTTCTGGTGCTATTATTTAGAATGTCATAATCCATCTTCAAATTGGGCAAACAACAACTCTGTTCTTAAGGACGACCTGAAAGGACCTTAAAGGGCCGGACGTTCTTTGTCATTCTAATGGCAACAGAATCTCACCACAGTCGGACGATTGCGCAATAGAGCTCGTCAGTTTTACGGATCCTTCATTGTCTTTTTATATGCGTGAAGTTACAAATTTTACTGAGAACTATTCTTGATGACAGCTAAGAAGGATTTATCAATATTGGAAAGAGTCGTCATATTACAGTCGTTTTTCTTGGACCAACCAACCTGTTTATCGGTAACAACCGAAAAAGGTCTAAGAGGTGCCATTTCTGGCTTACTTTGACTCAATTTACCCGTAGCTAAATACTTAGTCCTGCGTACGAATGATTGGTCCGGATGTGATTTTGACCGGTGCTGTTGTGTGAAGAACGGCACGACTATAAAAAATACACCACCGCTGGTCCAGACCAACTGTAAAGCATATTTCCCCAGTATATTAAGAATCGGACTTTTATGATGCGATCGGTTACGTCAGACACTTTCACATAGAAGTGAACATTGTTTGCAGTTGTCTCTTCACCATTTGGGAGGTTGATCCACCAACCTTGTGGGCCAAATAACCTGGCCACGATCTTGAATTTTATTTACATTCTGTTGCAGTTTAATATCAAGTGTGCAATTGGGTAGCCAGATCACGGGCTCCGTTTAACGCTCTGACCTTCTTCTTCAGGTCACGATGATAGATCGTCTGTATCAGATCGAATTCCAAAGTGCCTCACGAAGTCTAACTCCTTCACGTCAATTGTGGTGGTGACAATGCGACCAGAACCCCGAATGCCGATTTCGTCACACAAACTAACTCGTAATCTCATAAAAGAATAGCTCCATAGTTGATAGACCCTAGACCTCATATAGAAATAGCTGAAATTGAAGCAAATGTTGGTAGTAAAACGACATATTTAGTCGGATAACACAACAAACATTTCACAATTTTGTTCTTTATACAATTCCGCATAAAAAAGGCATCATTTAGCTAGATAATAATAATACATAATAGGTCCAATTACTATGGTTATTTCTGGGTGCCATTTCCCGATACCTGACCAACCGATCCCATTGCATCGACTTTGCATATTTACCTTAACGGCACGGCGATTTCGGTACGCGGTACGAACGGAAAATAATTGGATATTTTCAATTACCAGCCCGTGCGTGCGACCACATTGCTGACGCACACCATAACCTCACTCACGTGCGTTTCGGGCGGCAAACTCATCGAGGAGTAAAAAATGCATCACGGTGTTACATCGCATGCGGTGGATGCATTAAACTGACCAGCTGTTTTTGTATGTGTGTGTGTGTGCAAAATTACTTAATTTCCCAAGCACCCCATCTCGCGGTCGTAAATCGTAGCGTGGGCAATTCCAAGGATGGCAAACGAACGCGAGAACGCCATTTAATTGTGGCTTTGTGTTGGCGCACCGACCAATAAGGTCCATTTCCGATTTCGGCCGGCGTCAGCTGGTTTGGAAGCTTTTCTCGCGTTACAGGATCACTCCCGCCGACAAGGGGGTTCCGATTTCAGCGTAATTTTCTAACGCCTTAAAAAGAGATGCCAGATTTTGTTGTTGTTGTACGCTCGGTTCGTTGGAATCACGTCGTTTGAAGAAATATCATCCCTATCAGCTACGGTGAGCTACATTTCCGCAAATTCTTACGCGAAAGAGGAAATGATTTATGTTTCCAGGATGTGCCGTTAGCGCCCCCGTTCCTGAGATGCTCCACCCCCAAGTTCGGTGAGTTCCGGTGTCGTTCGAAACGCGTCTCGCAGTTCCGGTTAACCGGGTCTCCTTCTCCCCCCTGCATCGGTACTTATAGCCGCGTGGTGTTGTGGAAGCTAAGGGAGCTTGCTGCTTCACACCACGATACTGGCATGGGACGGGCATAATGTCGCGCATCCCCAACACCCAGTCTAAGGTGAAATCCGTTCCGTTCGCCGTTTGACATCTGGTTGTAATTTTTGTAATACTACAGGCATCATAAAATGAAAATCCGCTCCATCGGTCACCCGCACGTCATGTTTCCTTAACCGAACCCCAACCCCCAAAAACGTCCCCATCGTCCAACGAACTGTTGCCCGGTGCTCATTGTAGTAAGACTGCCGCTCTCTTGCCGGTGCCGCTCATGTTGCGCACATGATTGATGGATTGTAATGCTTTTTAATATTAAATTTTTCCTTCCTGCATGCTCATTCCTGGGTGGGCGGGAGTATTGCCACAGTGCAGGGGCATGGAAATTGTGCCAAATATTTATTCATTGGGTATATGTGCGTACAGTTGGGGTTCCTGAGAGCAAAGCTGGGTTTGGGTGTATGCGGCAATGCATGAATGCCGGCTTAGATATGGTAAACAGTAAACTATAGCCCTGGGATAAGATTGGCTTTCGAAGCGCAAGGCGAACTTGCCAACTGGTAGCATACGATACTGGAATCATGTCTACTTTCTGTCGCTCCCTCTCTCTTCCTGGTTCTGTCGTGTATCTATAGACTCGCGTTAGCGAAGCTCGTGCGGATGATTTATAGAGGCAATCATACTGTCAGTTCTTAAAGGCCGCACTCGCAACATATGCTCGTGAAGATCATCATGATCGCGAACGGAGAATCATCTAACAAAATATAAATATGACCATCCAACCGTGGGCCGGTATTAATCCGTAGACCGTGGCCCCACGTCCCACCACGTCCGGCGCATAAAATGGAAAACAAAAGACTTTCCATCGGCACCGAATGAAATGGTTACAACCACCCATAGCCATAACCGGATGGCAACCGTTTGAAATTGGTTTCGCGATTTTTGAATTGTGCGATCCTTCGGTCACGACAGGCGAAAAAAAAAAACCGTCCGAACCCGACCAGGGAATTTCCACCCACCTTCGAAACGCGTTTCCGTTGAAGGAATCAGCCACGACGAGATTTCCACTCCGATACGCAACGTGGAACGGTTCGTGGGCTCGCGGGAGGGCAAAAAAGCAAGAGAATTAATTACGCGCTCTTCTGGTATCGGGGTTTTATTTATTGTTTGCCGTTTGGCACTCCATATTGTTTCGAGGATTCGTTTGTTGTTTCGGGGCGGGGGGTTTTTTTTTTTGGTTTATTTCGCCGGCTGTATATCGCACACGTGCTTTGTGGGTGGCCCTTGTTAGTGGTGCGCGTGCTGGTGCTTTGCGTGTGACGAGTGTGCCGGAAGCGGCTGCGAAAGAGGATCAAATCATCCGGATGCGTTTAATCGTGAACCGGGCGGTGCTGTGGCGGCGTATGGCAATAAGTGCTTTCGTTGGCACCGGCCAAATGGGGCGAGATGGAAATGGGTCCAGCCGAAAACGAGCTGTTTTCGGTCATTACGGAAGGGTGGGCGTTGGTTGGTTGTTGGGCGATGAAATGAAATTTTGGGGCTTGACGAAAATTGATTGTAATGAGCTCAATAACGGCCTTCGTAAAAGGGCAAAGTAGGGTGATGAGTTTTAAAACCATTATTGGGGAAGTTGTCCTTTTCCAAAGCAAAGAAGTTCCCCTTTTCTGGGCAGTTAATCACTTGATTTCCTATTCATTGATGTGTGTTTACATGGGAGGGATTAGGGAAGGATAATGGTGTTGGTTTAATCATGTCGTTGTTATAGGATGTCACTAAAAGCATATTGATATTTACTGTTTACTAGCAACTGGGTATTGCTAGCTTAGAGAGGCACCTTTACCAGAGAAATCATGATACAAGAGTGGACAACTACAAAAAAAAAATACAGAAGTTAAAGTACTGATAACAAATGTTCTTTCTTTATGGGCACAACAACCTCAATAGGTCTAGGCCTTTCCATCCGGGCCATTTATGGCTTTCCGTGACTTCGTTTACCCGTAGCTGGATAGTCAGTCCTGCGTACGGGGGATTAGTCCGTATGGGATTTAGGTCCGGTCCGTTCGTGTGAAGACTGGCGCTGCTACCACGATACCGCCGGGCCGCCTACTGATAACAAACGATTTTGCCGTAAATATAGACTGCAATATAGATCCTTCTTATTCTTTCTTCTTCTTCTTCTTCTTCTTCTTCTTCTTCTTCTTCTTTTTCTTTGTCTTCTTCTTTTCTTCATCATCATCTTCTTCTTCTTATTCTTCTTCTTTTCCTTCTTCTTCTTCTTCTTCTCTTGTTCTGCATATTCTTCTTCGTTTTTTACTCATATTCCCCTTTCTTTCCACTTTTCCTTTCTCGTTAGTAAGTACTCGCGCTTCTTGAATTGGTATATATCTTTTCCAAAATATCTAATCCAAAATATATTGAATTATTCTTCTATAGTTTATCGATTTGCTTGATATTTTCATAATTCATAATAGATTTCAATTGATTTATAGTGTTTTTTTATAGGCACCATTTACTAGTGCTTGGAGATACCTTTTGATTCATTTATTTGGAATTGATTTCTATTGGCTGGCATCAAATAAATTTTGTGTAAAAACTCATTTCTCTTATTTAACTTATTTTAATTAATTTAGTTTTAATTATATCTTACATATAACCGGCTATTTAAAGTTTAAGGGTTTAAAACTGAATCTCATTTCTCCTTGACAATTAATAGTTGAATGGAAATAATTTTATAAAAATAGAATACATGTTGCGACTGAATATTTACATATTCTAAAGCTCAATCATAATTTCCTAAACGCATGCATCCTGTATCGGTGTTCATTGCGGCTGGCAAAACACAAAAGGCAAGGAATTTTAAGCGGTTCCGATGATTTTAATCCTAACATCGTACCTATTATCGTTTTAGAAAACGCCTCGTTCATAAATTATCAAAGCATGTACGATTACTGCACCGGCAGCAGAAACAACTTCAAACACAACCGGCCCTACAAAGTACCCTTACATTCTTAGTTTCGTTTACAGTTTGGAGAGATGCGCGTGGGCTTTTGCAGATGCCCGCCAGCCGAAGGACGAGCAGCAAAACAATGCGCTCGGCCGGCGCTTCCAAGCTTCGCAAACGGTGTACAGCTAAGACCGAAAGCAAATAACTATTGTTCTCAAATCAGCCAACACAACCGACCGTAATAAATCGCTCAAACAGAATGCGATTAGACGAAAGCTGTCTAAATAAAGTTCTTTTGAGTTGTAGGGGGGAGGGAGAAATTAAAATCAGCACACAAAGAATAAAAAAAAAACACTCACATACACACACACACACACAGGCAAAATCGTATGGAGGAAGGTTTTTCGCACTGGCAGGTTTCGGGTCTTCTTGGCGAAACTTGTCTGGCGACGACCAGCATGGCAGAACCAAAATTTCATCTAAACTTTTCCCTACCGGACAATTAAACATTCTGCTCAACGCAAGGCAGACACAACGTTACGGTTGCCGACGGTGGGAAACTGCCGACGAAAACGACGATCTCCGAAACACGTTACCCTTGCCACGCTGCTCGGAACCGGAAGTGAAACTTGAAAAGGAAATTATTTAACAGTTGTCATTTTTATTCTCACCCCTTCGCTGTTGAGAGGTTGCGACACGGTTTCGGAATGAAGCTGGAAAACCCATCTCACAACTCCCGTTGGGTTTGCAGGCAAAAACACACCCATGTGCCGTGCCGTCCCCACCGGTGTGCCTGCAGAAAGTCCCACAAAAGTGGTCCGTTTCGATGTCGCCCTATTGTTGCTACCAGAACCCGTTTCCTTTTGTACGAGCTCTTTTTTAGTTGCTCTCAGAGCTATGCCCATGCCATGTGCCATGTGTGTGCGGTGCTGTTTGTGTCCAGTTTTGCGACATACAAAGCTCGAGACATAAATCCTACGGCAAACACAAGAAACAGACACTTTATCAACTTAACTCCTTCCGACCTAACCTTGCTAGACGTGTACGGTGCGGAGGTCCTGTGAATTGTTTCCACATGTCCAGAGTTTATCATATTTTATATCGGGGCAACGGGGGCCCGCTTCTGTCCAAGGTCGTACCCGTGCGTGTCCGTGTGTGTTTGTAAGTAGGCCACTTCAAAAACCTAACCTCACTCCAGGCGGCGACAAAGAAAAAAATACAACGACTCCTTGGTCCACTGTTTAAGTTATTCATCCAGCACACATTGATGAAGATAAATAAGATTATGGGTCCTTAATATTCTATATACGGTGCCTTACTTACGAGCACATTTCATAAAAGTTTTCACTTTTATTGAATTTCTGCATGACTTTGGCTGAAACCGTACCGTAGCGGTCCCTTGCTGGTGTCGTGCACCGTATGGGATGTGTGCTGGAGTCGGAAGCCCGAGGGAAGTGGGAAGCAAGAAAAAAGGAGTGAGAAAGCGCAAGAGGATAAACTGGCACCCCTTTGGAACTCCCCGGAAAACCCGGAAAAGTCCAACGAAGCGAGAGCCTGCGAGTCTTTTCCCAGCCTCAGACCAAAAATGGATAACCCCGAAATGGGTCGCCCCGAACGGTAGACGGTGGCCCCAGCCAAAGGGGTGATAAACTTCCGCATACATACATTGTTGTGTCGTAACTCTGCATCTCAGCCAACGCCGCCTGGCCCACTCCGGAGCCCTCTGGCAGCCCCCCGGTACAGGGGCTTTAACGGAGGAAGTTTAACGCGTAACTTCGATGGAGCGCGGGTGAGATGGGATCGAAAGGGGACAACTTTTTTAAACTCTCCACACCACACTCTCCCTCCCCTCATCCACTTCCTCCCAACCCTCTCGAGCTACTGGAGACAGGGGTTGCGGGAAAAGTAGCATAAGTTTAGCTTCCACTCGTCGAGTCAAAGAAATAATGCTCGCCAGGAAACCCCGGGACTCGGCAAACTTTGCCCTCCCTCCAGTAACCTTTGTGCGTCCTGGTGCGGTCCGGCTCCTTGTACGTTTGTACGTTTTTCTTGCGTTTTATGTTGGTTTGATGTGTGCGGTGGTGGCCACGATGATAGGAACGACCGACCAGTGCAACGCGGACAACGCTGCACGTGCGCCCGGGTACATCTCGCACGACATGCTGTCCTGTCCATGCTACTTAAAGTCCTGCCGCACAGGGCATGGCAAGAGCTGCACGGGAGTTGCAGCAACGTGCAGCGGGACATAATCTCACGTTCCGATCTTGAGGCGAAGAAACGTTTAAGTTTGATTTATTGCACTCGGCTAGCGCTGTTGGGTTGTGTACGGCACACGGCGTACAGAGGGATGAGATAGCGTTGCGAAGTGGCACGGTCCGGTTGGAAAGGGCATCGTGGTGCCTCACCAGGCAAAGATCAAGCCTCCTGCAAGAATGTGCACAACCGAGAACCTGGCCTGGTACGATTACTTTACCCGATTCCCATGATCTGATCCGCTGCACACAACAACACGCTCCAGGGGCCGACGGTTTGCGACGGAATCGATAATTGGGACATTCGCCTTCACCGCAATGATGGCTGTAAACAATATTAGGTTCCAGTGTGGTTCCCTGTTTCCTGGCACCCGAACACCGCTTCGGGCGTTTGCACAGTTGGATAAGACGGATGACACGGAGAACCGAGCAAAGTAATCAACTTTGCGGAAAGCGCGTTAGATGTGCGAGCGTACTAGGAACGGTTTTCCCCGCAGGCACACATACACACACACACACCTCGAAATATCCTGCTCCTGAAATACCCCACGGAGACACACACACACATACACGCAGAAACAAAAGAAGGGATCCCGAGTGACGCAATCCGACACACGACCGCAGTCAAATTGCATCAAACTTCAAACGGAACGGATCGAAACCGAGTTGATATGATAATTTATTTCTCGGTAAAATGCTTTTTGCGAGTGTTTTCTTTCGATTCTGTCTGTGCACATTGGTGCTGCTGCTGGTGCTACCGGTGCTGCTGCTTTCTTCCAAAACTGGTGTGTATGGCACTTTTGCGGCGAACTTGAAAGGCATGGTGGCTGGTTGGATGCAACGTTAATCCGAACGGGGAGCGAGGGGGGGGGGGAGTGATTTTCACAGCAGCAAGGGAAAATCGTTTGCTTACCGTCAGAAGCGATCGAGCCATTTTGTTTATCTTTGTGGAAGTTTTCTTGCATGTAAAAGTAGAACCAATTCACTGCCGATTTGCTGAATGGAATGAAGGATGTATTTTCGTACCGTTTGCTTTGTAGAAAACCAAAGTACACCGTCAATGGATGTAAAGTGTGAGCGCTACGCGTGGGTAGGAAAATCATACACTGAATCAAAAGCATGGTTTAAATATGTGAAAGATTTACTTGATCATTATCTCATTAGGTTTCTTTTCCGTTGCTGGGCGCTCATTGAAGCTAAAAAGGGTTTGTTTTTCTTTCGTTATGTCGGGAATTACTCTTAATTCAACAAGTTATAACATAAATGACAATCAAACTTAATAAGAATAAATTAAGTTAGTATAATTGTTGTTGTATAGCATATTAGACCGAATTTCATATCTCTTTATCTGCGCAATGAGTCAGATCACGAAAAATAATAAAAAACTATTTTGTTTTTATATAAAGCTATTGTTTATTACGCTCAATTATTACTTTGTATTTTATTGTTCAATTCCACGGAGGGTTGGGATTTTGAATGCTTAATTTTTATCCGTAAGTGAAGTATAGTTCCTCGTACCATACCATCCTTCTTTTTACGACCAACTTCCAGAAGGATAATAAAGGTAGAATATTTAATTTGAAGTTGACAAAACTGTCCGATGGTATGTGAAGTTATCGTCTGTTACCATCTGTTATCGAGAAGCCTGTGAAGAAGTTAGTTTTTATTTTTATTAACAAAGCTTCTTTTAAAAAAAAAAACATTGTTTCACATGAAGACAACTAGGCTAGATGAGTATAATGTGGATAAGAAAAATTTCAAGGAGGAAATGTCTTGTAAAAGCTTAATAAAACTTTTAAAGTATAAATGAATTAATAATTAATCAAATGTTGAAATAAGTAACGAATAATAAGCCAACAGTAACGTTACTAAAAGGTTGCAACTAGCTGTCAAAAATAGAAAAATTAGGAAAAAACTGCCATAAAATACTCGAACACTTTAACATAAAAATGAAACAATCAAAAATTTAACAACGACAAAGAATAGAAGTAAAAACATATACATATACAATAGTCATTTATTATTATGCAAACAGGTTCAATAAGAATAGAAGAATCAACGCAAAAGAAGAAATAAGCTGAAATGATGATAGGGAACATAAAGAAGAAACAGATGATTATAAAAGAAAGAGAGATGAATAAGCAGAAGAAGAGAAAAGTTGAAGAAGAAGGCGAATAAGAAATAGAAGAATAAGAAATATAAGAAGAGGAAAAATTAAAAAAAGAGAAAAAAAAACATAAATATTGCCAACATCAAATGCAACACAAAAGAGCATAAGGATCAAAGGCATAGCATGAAATTTTGAACATAAAAACTATTGAAAATAGAACTTCTGGCAAAATATCAGTTCAACCTGCGGCATAACTTACATTCATCACATTATCCAGATGTTTTTGTTTTGCCTAAAAGGGATAGCTTTTATGAGTTATTAGAAATAATGCTAAAATAAAATATGTATGAAAATATAAAAAAACGATCCGTACATGATGATGGAACTGTAACAAAACTATAATTCATTGGAAACCTAATGCTTTCACTATATACATGGTCTTGTAAACATTCTATTACTATTATTGTTCCATCGAACGAAGCCGGCAAACACCGTTAGGGCAAAAGGATGAAATTTATCTCTCAAACTATCCACCCACTTTTCTATATCGATATTTTACTGCCCGTTGTGATCGCACTTCCAGAAAAAAGCACAACCAGAAAATCTTCGTTCGATTAAAACGAAAGCCATTGAGGCGCGCGTTTTTTCGTTCGCTCTCACTCGCTCTCGGTGCAATTTCTGCACGGGGTTCGATCGTGTCCTTCACCGTTCCGCTTGATGGTGACGTTAAATCATCTGCCTGTTTGACGACGCACCGCTGCAGTAATGGAAGCAACTTTATCCTCGATCGTTTAACAGTATCATATTCCTCGCGTACGGTGGCCGCAGGGTCGTCTCTGCAGTGGCGGCGTGTCGCTCTTCCAGCTGCACTTTGCAACGGTTCCCGTATGCCCGGCAGAGTTTAGTCGTGTTTGAAGCGGAAAATTTATCGCCATCGAAACCTACCGCCGGAACACGACCCGGATATCGGGGACGGGGCAGCATGGTACACGCGCGCGAGCTTCCGTGGACGACAGCGAGATGGCACACAGAGACGATCTATCTCGTGCCCGAGAACGTGAGAACAAAAGCAAGCAAGAAAGCATAAAAGTGTTCCAATAACTTCCACCCGAGTTGCCCTTTGCCGTGCTGCCTCGATTGCGGTGCGCGTTAGTGTTCTCCAATAGCCCTTGCGATGGGGCGGGGTGTATTGACATATGGATTAAATTTTCCATGGCTCTCGCCTTCAGCCAGTGGGAAAAGATAAGAAATGAGTTTACCGTTAGCAGGAAGCGGAAGGCTAGCAATAAAGATTCGCTCCACCCGGGCGACGGTGGCACGACGCAAGGGCGAGAAGTTTTATAGTTTCGGGCACGGCGACGGGGCTCGTGCAGTTCGTGGCGGATTGCAGCGGGGTGATTTATGGATAACATCCTGCAAATGGGAATATGTGTCTAATCGTTGATGTGCTACTGCAACACAGAACCCGAAGCACCGATCGGATCGGATTGGGTCGGTCGGTCGGATCACAGGTTCTGTGTACTAAAGTTTAATGAGCCATCATGATGAGGCTTCGGCTAAAAAGGGTTGGCACGTACGGGGCCCGGGCGTGATTCCGATGGATTGGACGACGTTAACACAGCCATTCCGGGCCCTGGTGAGCATTGCAGAAAATGACGGGCTATCAAATGCTGTAGATCACTGTAGCGAGTTTCAATTAAAGCGAACTTCACTTTTTGCAGCCCTGTTCAAAGTTTCTCCTTCAGAGGGTTTTGGACGAGGCCTGCTTCGGCTCTCGGCTATCACCGATGGGAAGTGGAAAGCTTATAAAATCATAGATAATACTAATGTGTTGATTGACAATATTTCCCATTTCGAATGGGAAATGGCGAGTGGCAAGGATTGTGTTAAAATCGGTTTATGGATGGATATTAAAATGCTCGAACCGATTTAATTATAGCAGTCTACGGTACTTATTGTCTCGGACCGGTGTCTTAAATTGTATATTATGACGTTATACTCGCTATTTGAGTTTTGTAAAGCGATCGAATAATTTGCAATATTCAGTGAGATACATGATAGCTTCAAACTGAAATTTGATAGCCTGGTGATAAAGTGTTGTACGAATTATATCTAATAATTTAACATTATAATAATATTTACATTTTTCAATGCAACCCTGTAAATATGATTTGATTTGATTGATTAGTTTCAAACTAATACCCGAATTCTTAATGCATTTCGTGCAACTATGTCATGCTGATTCTGCTTTTTTTGTATTCCTGTTCTCGGAAGTTCCTTTTGCCTTTAACGCAGAACACAGTCGGATCATAAGTCTGACGATCGTTATTCTTTCAAGAACTTTTATTGGATTTCAATGATAAGTTATCTGAGGTTTCATTTAGGAATAGCATAGGATGGAAAAGTATCATTGCTACTGCTTCCGTATATTTTGCTCTTTAAAGGATTTTTTAATTGCTTTTTTTCATTCGCAGGTTACACCCACAAGCAGTAAGGTGGTGTTTGCGATGGGTATCGACCTATTTAACTATTAGCTGTAACTAGTGATGCATTGATCTTAAAACATGAATTATAGAGTTTTTTTTCTATACTCTTAGCACCTTTCCAGTTACCAAGTAATATCCTTTCAGTAAACGCTAGAATAACTCGGACCAGGAAAGCGTCATTTAGGGTTAGACGTGTGGCAAAATGGCTAGCAAAAAGTTTGAGGCCGGATATTTCAAATTCTGCTGAACCAAATAAATTAGCTTTATTTCCTCATAGATGAGACCATTTTTGTTTTAAAGTATTCAGTGGTTTTACTTCATGATAATACTGTGTATAATTGCTAAAAAATACAGTGCGTAACATAATTACATGGACACCCATTTTTGTGTTACTTACCTGAAATGCTCAGGAGATGAAATTTCTCGTCAATTTGTATTTTTTCCCTACTTTTTCAAGTAATATAGCATGAGTTGTTTGCGAAAAAAGGGATTTTGTGGAATAAAATAACTATATCGACACTAAATTTTGACATTATCAACAAGCTGACACATCGAAAAGTCTATTCGAACCGTCCGCTTCAAGTGGCAAAAAGGATGTTTTCTTCCCAATTCCTTTTTAGTAACACTAATTCATGGAAATTTGGTAACGTATTTATTGATTTTTACCCATTAGGTCCAAGCAGTATTCGAATTAGCTTTACAATGCTTTTGAAGCCAGAATGATTTGTGGGTTTTGCCTGTGTCAAACCCGATTCTATCATGCTATTGTAATTAAATTTAAATAATGTTCGAACAAATCAACTTCAAACCTTTAAAATTTTACCATTTCACCGTAAAAATGATGTTGCATTCTCTTTAGCGAGGCACAACGCAGCTTCAAAAGAAATATAAAACCAACCTATCAATCGAAATCTGTCCTTGAACAATCTATATAAAAAAAACCCCTCACACACACACAAACAGACGAGCAAACTTCCTTACTGCTGGCGAGTTTTGCGAGACAGTTGCGCGGCCAAAAAAACCCATCAACCGGAAGCGCCTCGAGCCGAGGAGTGAGTCAAAACCGAAACCGCCAGCCATTCATAATTGATGTCATCCCATTTGTCTTCGGAATAACGGGTTTACTATTGGTTTGCTGATGACATTTTCGCGATTTTCCCCCCGGTGCGTTGGCTCATCTTGTTCAGTAAAAAAAACAAAAAGTGGAAGAAAATAAAACAAACCATTGCTGGGTGGAAGCGCACGGAAAACGGGCGCTCGCACACACGCGCGCCCTCGTTTCGGTACGTAATCATAAAGGCAAAGAAATCACAGCGCGGTGCGGTGCGAAAAACGCCAACAGAGGCGTTTGCTCGACTCGACTCGTTTGATGAAAACAAATGACGCCTCCAAAGACGCCATCGTCGACGCGATGCTGCTGGTTGAGATGAATGTATTATCGGCGATGGATCCCGTGAGGTTTGCTTTCGGTTTTTCGGTATTTACCAGAAGTCATTATTGTTATTAGTCCTATTGTTTCTTCTTTTTTTTGCTTCTCCGACGAGGGGTGACAAAAAGAGGACATCCGAGCTGAGTGTGGGTTGCGTCACGGGCAAGGGTAGTGTGGTAGCACAACAGCAGGATGGCGGTTACCCAGCCAGCCCCATCTCGCGGCAACGCGGATGAAGAATGAAAATGACAACGAATTTAATATGTCTCCGCGGTGAGTTTAATTCGATGTGTTGTGTTTGGCTTTCTTGCTCCACTCCACCGCCGTGTACCATTCGTTCTGCCGGAGGTCTGCCGGTTTGATGTACGATGACGGTGATGCTTTGTTTCGTGGCCCGAAAATCATCGCCACCAGGCGCCTCCATCGGGTGTAGTGGCGTTACGGCAAGTCCTTGTTACGGCCAGCGTGCTGACGGTGGAACCGTCTCGTGATGCTCATTATTTTGGATTCTTCCTTGCCGTTGAGCCATGGCATTGCGGACAGGTCCCTGACAGTCGCGCTATTTTCACAGTCGTGTCTACCGTGGTGCAATTCGTTTTGCTAGGGTCATTTGGTGAAAAGCTCGTCTTATTAAATAATCTCACTTTCAGATGTGTTTTTCGTCGCTAGTTTGTGTTTGTTGCGATGAGAAATGAGAATAAATTTAGTGCCCGGTTTGGAAGATACACCGGGCGGTAGACTAGTTTAGAAAAGGATATTTTTGTTTGATTAGATTCACCGAAGGAATGAACGAAGGAATCATGGGGCTTTGTCTTCCAATCAGTAAGAAATCGTTTTGCGCTCTTCTATGACTAATTTACAATATAATTTTGCTTATATTACATACAATATCATGGGGAAGATATAAGCTTTTCATACAAAGATAACAAAGCTTTAGGTTGAATGCGTTCACATAAATCTTTAATAAAGTCAGCAAACAGTGAACAACGGTTTTAATGTGGTGGAACCGTTCGTTTGCGGGAAGTTGCACACAATTTGCACGTAGTGCAATTGAGCCTTCCTCTGCGCACTAAAAACAACATCCCATGCAGCTGCAGTTCGTACCGGATTGCATTCGTACCGTACCGAAACGGTGATGCATCGCTCATTCTCGACCCGCTGTTGACTCACACCGTTCGTTTATTCAGCCGTCGTTTGCAGCAAGCGTCGACGGTAATTCGTCCCGGGGTATTTTCTTTTTTTTTTGTATTTTTCTTTCGGCTCACAGGATACCGGCAGCTGCAAATCACCTGTGCCCGAGCGTACCCGTAACCCGAAAATACATACGGGCGGTACCGGTGACCACCATGCCAACGGCACCTCGACGACCACAGATCGGGACCCGGTATCCCGGTGACCAGGGTGGCGTGGATCTGGGTAAGCGCACGGGGGGTTTACCGGGTGATTCCAGCTGTGGCCACGATTCCAACATAAAACCCGACGACGTAATCAGAAAGCGAGAAATAAATAATAACACACTGCGATTCCGGGTCGGGGGATGGAGGCGAAATGGGTCGCAGCATTGTCAAGTTTCTCGCGACAAACGATGAAGACCGTTTCTGCCCACTGTCTTGTCCAGCGGTACGGGCGACAAATAGGAACAAAGGGAGACGCTCACACACACACACATACAGAGTTTTTGGGATGGTAAAAACTCAGGCACCCGTAGTTGAGTCGGGTTTCCTGCGGTTTTCTGATCCCGTGGGTTTCTTACCCACGTACAACGGTGTGTTGCCGTTCCGCAAAGGTACATTAGCGTTTGCATAGGATGGCAAAAGTTGACGTGAGTGAAAGAGACGAAGGATCACTCGCTCGCTGAAGGGTGAGAACAGGAGAGCTTGGCTATGGTGGTAGCGCCTCACGATTTTCCTGGCTAGTCCGGAACTTGTACCGTAGTGCTCATGATGCAGCGAGCGATTACGAGGAAAGCATTCTGAATGAGGCCCAAAACCCAAACCCGAGGTGTCAGTTGCGGTCGACTGGCATTTTTGCCATAGATCTTTCCGAACGGCACCAGACCCGGAACGTCGAGAACGACGAGAAACCTTTCAACAAGGCACACCGGTGACCGGTTACGAGGTACCAGCCAGATCGATGGTGCAAAAGTTCACCCCGGGACTCTGGCGGGGGGAGGCTGAAGGGTGGTAGTTATTTTGCAGCCCTGTGTGTGTGTGTGTGTGTCTTCACTCGGTACATAATTTAAAACGGATACTGATTACTGGCTGCACTGGCACTGAATCATTTACTGCAATCGAACGGTCCTGGCGGCTGGCTGGACGGCCCCAAACACGGAAGCAATGAACCAGAAATACCGTCCCGGTATGCCTGCAACAACCCCATTGAAGCAACATCTCCGCTGGGGGTGAAGACCTGCTAGGGCGACTCTCCGCCAGACGAAGCTGGTGGCGGTAAATCGATGTGCGGTGGTAACCGATTTCGTGTCAAAACAGGCGATGGAGCGAATGAATCGATTCGGGGTGGTTTTAGTTTTTCTTATTGGCGAGTGTATCAGGGTTAAGTTCTTGTTGCATCACGTACTCCGGGTTAGGCAGGGGTTGGTAACGGCAATGACTGTAATTTGAAATTGATTATCAAAAAATTGGTTCGATTGGTTGGATTGCACTGGGGTGCGGTGGGCAGATGTCATTTAACGGCTTGCGTAAATAATTTGCACGTAGTTAGGCAATGAAATGCACTGCGGATGGGGTTACATATTTCGTACAATTTACCTTGGCATTTAAGTATGTTTTAATCTGTCTGCTTGATTGGTTGCGGATGATTGTGCAGCGAATGAATTTAAATGTGCTTTATTAATTACGAATACCGAAACATGTAGACACATGGTTGGCTTATGATATTTAAAAAAATTGAACAGTAAGGGGTGTAAAATCAGTCGTAGAAATTTCACGACTATACATTCATTTATTTAAAAGAATTCAAACATAGAATATTTTTCTAAATACCATAGGACATGTAGACTTGCTGCAAACAAAAACGCTGGGCATTATAATACAACCTTTACAGCCATTTTAAACGTCGATTTGGTTGAGGTAAAAATGAATTTTATCACTAATTAACAACTATTCCTAGCGTACTTTTGAAATTGATCAGTAAATAGTGAAACTCACTTTACAATAAGCTTATACAAGTTGAAGAACACATAATGTTGTTGGGTTAGAGAGGTGATCCAATTATGATCGTTATAGAATTCCTATTGGTGAAATTTTTCTGATTTCCAATTTTTGTCTTCTTAGTTGATAAAATTACGTGATGCTATACTTTTTACGCAAATATCTGAAATTTGTATATTTGTAGACTCTGATTGCCCTTGAACTCACCTACAATTCGTTGTAGAGTTTTATTATCCTTTGTGAGTTTGAATCATATTTTTCTCGAAACCGTTCAACGCTATGAGAAAAATTGACACGTGTTTTATAAACTTTCCCGAACCACCATGCGTCTCCATCAATAGCGAGCGTTGATGGAGGCGCCTAGTCCTTCGTTTACCGTACGATGAAAGCGATGATTATTTTCATACTTCTGTCGATAAAACGCCCGTACGATGCAGCGATGCGGAGCCAATTAATAAATCAGCGATAATTACATTCATGATTTCGCGGCGAATGTTTTTGCACCATATCTGCATCGGAAATTGTTACATCGACTCAAGTAAACAAACTAGCAGCAAAAAAAGGTGAGGCAAACCACACACCCACTAGTAGCTGCACGTCTACCGCTCTATATTGGTTCTGCCATCCATCGTGGCATAATTGTATACCATTTATCCAACACCCGTAACATAGATGCTCGATATGCGATAAACTTATTTACCGCCTCTCTTTATTCCTAGTGTTATCGGTGACGACAGGCTCGCTTTACTTAAAGCGAGCGCCACACTTGAGACGGGCGCATGATATTAAATTTATTTTCAATAAATCCTCCTGCGAGTGTTCTGCCGGTGATTCACCGGCACGAACCGTGGCAACCAGCGAGCGCGGGGTCCCCATCCGCGCAACCGTTCTTAAGTTCTTTGGACCGCTCTTTGCCCTGGGGTAGGTGTTTTAACTTTTCTTGCCCGCGTTTTTAAAGTGCTTTTCAACGAAAATTGTTAGCCCATCGTGGAGCAAAGTTTGCCGTTGTTTATTCTCATCTTTTATGCCACTCAAAGCGCAGAACTACTGGGCGGAACGGTGCGGTGTGTGTCAGGTGCAACGGTAGACAAGACACTGGGAGGCCGGCACCCTGGGTTGGGTTGTTTGTGTTTCGCATCAAATTTATCAGTGTTGATGTCCGCCTTGTTGCCGTTGCGTACCGCTAGTGGGATGGATAGTGATAGAAGCTGTTCGTCTTCTGTGCAAGTGAGATTAATATATTTTTTTCCCGCTTCCCCCCATTGCTTCTTAAATTGCTTTATATAAATTTTTACGCACACAAACATACACACACACACATACACTCGCGAAGAACGCGTCCAAATAGGATGGGTCGTTTTCACATTTTCGCTTGTTTGCCCGGGCCAGGAACGGATTCAAACAGGCTCTCCGCGTTCAGCGCCACGTGATAGATCTTTCCACGAGCGAGATTAGCGTGGAACATGAAAAAGTTTCCTGCATTGATGTATTCATGATAATATGCCAGGGGCGTGCTAGCGTTTTACAAGGAGAAAACACATTTTGCCCGCTAAGGAGAACGCTTTGTTGCAAAACGGTTCACTGTGGTGGCGTCGTTCGCGTCGTTTCCCACGCTGTGGGAATATGGTGTATTACTTTGAATGATTTAATTTAACCGACTGACAATTATGCTAAATGTTACTGAATTTGACAAGACGGATGTGATGCGACGAGAAAATGTTGTTATAAAATTGCAAAAATAAAAAAAAAAAGCAAAACAAATCTTGTCCCACCGTAGAACGCGCTGCGCTGGCATGAAGTGGAAATAAAAATCACTTTCCCGCTCACTTCATTTAACTGGCGAGCTCGGTGGAACTACCGATGCGAACGAGCAGTTGTCATAGCTCTTGCACTAGATAAGAAAGCACCTTTGGCGTACGCGCACGGTGAAGACAATATAAAACTACGCGAATGGCAGGGACGCCTAGCCCGGTACATGATTTGTATCATTCGCGTTCAGAACACGTTCCGGTACCGCTTAAAAGTAATTAACTTTCGTTGAATCATGAATACATTATTAGGTTGTTATCTGCGCTTACGAAGCTACGGTGCGTTTAGAGCGGGTGGATAAGTTATGATCATTATTAAATATACACACACACACACACACCGAGCTGGGTTTTGCACGCAGCACACATAAAAAATCGCCACAAAAAAAAACTGTAGCTAATGTCTTTATCCCGCGCTACGTGTTGGGTTTTAAAGCGCAGGAAAACATGTGATATTAAATTATCTGTTCATTAATATTGTAACGGGTGGTACGAAAAGGAGAACCCACACGTGGCTGCATTAGGTGGTAATGTTATGGAAAGAGTTTTGCCGCGTAGTTTGTTGCTCGATTTTGGGGTAAAATTTAAAGAGGGAGCTTTATTGAGATTCTTTTTAAAGCAAAAACAAAAATACACCGTTCATATGCTTCCTTACACGCCAAAAATCGTTCGTTACGTAAAAGTGAAATCAGCAAACTCGAAAGAAACATACTAAAGTGACAAGTTGCTGGACAAGCAAACGTGCAAAATGATAATTGACTTGCACGTTCAGAAATGCACTTGTGCGATGAAAACAAGATAAAAAAAAACCTGCAGCAGATATGGAAAAGCTTCAAGAAATTGTCACATCGTTTCACCATTTTCACATGGTGCATCTTTACCGTTGAAGTTGAACCACAGAAGCGTGATAGAGCTGGCACTGGATAATGTATTCCGTCCGGGTACTGGCGCACCAATCGAATCGAACTCACGATTCAGCTGAAAGATATTGGCTGGGAAAAGCGTCACTCGCCGTACTGTCAAGGGTTTTCTGTCTTGTTCTTGGTTGATAAAAAAAACCCGACCCCGATTGAAGTTAATATTCCAAAATTGTTACGCAACCGCCGGTGACAATAAAACGAGCAGAACGAGCTATTATTTCGTAAGCACTTGCCGATCCAGTGGTGGCCCGGGGTGGTTTTGTGACTGTGGTTCCTTTCTCAACCCTCCGCTGCTCCATTTCATCTGCGCGAAATCCGAAACAAATATACGAACACGTCTGTAGTAAAGTAAAATTTATGAACATAGCATCGCGTGCGGTCGGTGGTTGAGCTGAATTTCACCTAGCGCATCAACAACAACAACGGCACGACACAGTGCTTCCATTCCATTCAACTCGGGGTGAAGTGGGAGAAATTCTTCCCGCAAAAATGGTACCAATCCCACCGAGAAATAGCTGCCCGAAAAGCTAAAACCAAAGCAAACGGACGTCCCGTTACCACGAACCAGGGCAAACGGGCAGCAGCAGTGTGGAAACGCCAACGCTAAGCCAACGAGCGGGTGCGGGTGTGTAAAAGTTTGACAGTTTTGCAAATTGACGACAGCAAAATTCCTCTGAACGATTTTTCTCTCCCCCTGGCCCACCCACAAGTGGAGGGTGGGAAGGAAAATGGAAGCAAATCTCAATTTTCTCTGCCGGTTTCGATGCTGCTGAAACTGTGCAAAAAAAAGAGGGAAAGGATGAAATCACACCGTCGTCACGTCACTGGCTTGGCTCGGTTGGCAGTTGTGGCAAAACCCTTTCATCCATACCAAGCTCATCAAACCGGCTCAAGCGAGCCGTACGAACGGCGGCTGCGAAACTCCGGTGGCCGTCCGGGATGGGGCTGAGGTTCGGCGATTTTGGCAGGCGAAGAAGAAAAATCGAGCCAATGGTAAGCCCCGGGGTCGCTGCTGGCAGTCGGGTGTGTCGGTAACTCGCTTGCCAATGCGGAGGAAGTGCCACGTTCGGTGCGAGAAACTATTAATCGTTATTTCGAAAAGCCATTAAAATATAAGAAAAGGGAAGAGAAATTGTACAAGAAGGAAAGAAAAAACACACACACTGGGGATGGAGAAAAAAGGGAAAACATAAAATAAAATCGACCCCATTTTCCGCAACACTCACACCAACAACGGGGGTGCAGTTCTTCTGGATGGTGCGCTGAAGATCGGGAGAAGTGTTTTATAAATAATCTACAGTTTTCTTCGAAACACAAAGAGCGGTGTGTGTGTGTGCGCACCGTAAACCAGGACCATCTACAGCTCCGGCAACTACCGTGTAAGGATTGAAAGGTTTATGTGACTGAACCGTAGCATTCGGATTTAAAATTCGATGGAAATCACAGATGGAATTTTACAGATTTACAATCAAATGGGTTATGTAATCAATTTCTGCGTCGTTTTTTTTTGCTTCGCTAAAACTTTTCCCATATGATTATCGTAAGCAACACGTGACAGAAAAACATAAACGACTGGGCGTCTCCACCAAGCGTTCAAATGGAGGCGCCCAGTAGTTTATTAGTAATCGGTTCCCGAACAGGCTGCAGCGAGCACGGCTATTTATTCATCATCAATTTGATATCAATTATTGCCGAACGTTTAGCAAGCTCATTCAACTATTCAATCGATTCATCACGGAATGAATATTGCACCGTATGATTAGACATGTGACTAAGGACATTCCGCCGACAGGTTGATCCCATGCACGTTTCAACTCATTTAGCACACTCGGAAACGGCATACTGTGATTGGACGGCTTTCTTCCCACACACCGGCTGTGCTAGATGGTAAGCTAGTTGATTGCATACCGAAATGCAGGGGGTGGGGGAGCCACCGCACAAGTACGTATGTACGCGTCAGTTGTGCATGTGAGTGTTAGGCCCGCTTCCCTGCAAACAAAGGAAAAGGGGAAAGTGCGAACGGACCGGCAAGGATGGCATGCAGTTCGTCATCTACCACGAAATAAGTGTCGACTTTCGACTTACGGTTTCCAGCTTTTTCTCTCTCTCTCTCACCTCTTCTGGTACCTCGATGGCCGGTGGCTTGGGGAAATCATCAACACCATCCCACCCTTTCCCTTCCCTACCCCATCACTTCCTCTCTTCCCTTGCCGTCAATGGTGTTCGATCGTCCGTGGACGAGATGCAGGTGGTAAATGAAGTCTTAGCCGTCCTCGTGAAGCGAAGAAACAAAGCCAACCCCGAAGGTGGTCAAGGCACGACCCATCGAGGTGAAGTACGTCCGCGTGTGTAGGTGCGCAATGTGAATGCGTATGTGTGTGTGAATGAAAGGATGAAATGGATGAAAAATGAAGGAACACAGAAACACTAGCGCGAATGCTGTAGTAAGTAATAGCACTGTGGAAGGAAAAGTGATAAATATTCATAACATCACTTTTTCTCCATCTACTCCACCTGTTCCCGGACCAGTAGCTCCCTGTCCCCCCCCTCCCTCATTCCTCACTGTCCTTCACCACTCACCCACCTAGTGCTTCGGGCCACCTTTTGTCGGGCAATGGCAATGGCTGTTGCATGGGGGAACGGTATTCCGTTTTTCGGTGTGTGCACAGCCATACCCGTTTGCCTTCAGCACGGTGACCAGGTTTTACCTTCTGTATTCTCTCGGCATAGTTCCGGAACTCCCGTGTGGTTTAGCCGTATCAAGTTGCTGCTGCTGTTTCTGCGCTACTGCACTTTGCTTTGTTTCTGTGAGCTTTTTTCCTTTCTTCTTCTCACGTCTTCTAGAGTTGGCGTGTAAGGGTGTGTGTGTGTGTGTGTGTTACTCGCAGAGAGTTTGCTGTACTCCTTTGCTTTATCTTGAAGATTGGCTTTCTTACTTGAAGGGTTCGGGGTTTAGGCATCAACCGGACCCGACTCAAGGAAGGATTCTATCCAAGCTTCCAAGCAATTTCCACGCGGACCTTGAGAATGATCGAGCTTTTGGCTTTTAGGTGGGGTGAAAAAAAGACTAAAAATGCGAGAAAGTAAACCGAAAAAAAACCGGCGATGGGAAGGATAGAGCAAAACAGTGAAAGAAGCGAGTAATTTTCACCTCGCACGACACGCGCACACTGGAAGAAATCATCTTAAGGAACTTCGCTTTTGCTGTTTTCTTCACTCCCGCCAGCTGGTACACAATGCTGTGCTTCACAATGTGTTTTCCAGCCCAACACACCAGTTCTGCTGGCTACTGGAAGGGAGCGTTCGCCTGCTACTGATGCACCTTTTCGCACCCAATCTGTTGGCGCTAGTATTTCTATTATTCGCGATGGAAACCGGTCAATGGGTTTTTTTTTTGTGTTGCTCACTCCACGTACAATTACATCCACCCCTCGGACCAGTGTGTTTGCATGTGTAGCGATCCAGGGGAGTCACACGTGTTGCAAGACTGTTCTTCTTGCGTACGTGTAGCGGCGAAGGTAAAAAAAAAAAACTTGCAAGCGAAAAACATCGAAGAAAGTGCACAATCTCATTTGAAGCGCTAAAGATTTTTGTAGCCATACCAGATTTAAACCTTTGCTGCACAGAGCAGTGCAGCAAAGTGCAGCCATTTTCCGTTTTACCTTTATCGCCCCGTTCGGATCGGTCGGGAGCGACTTAGGATTTGGTCCGATGATGATGGTCCTCGTCAGCACCGGGCTTCAAACCAGTTCTTTTTTTCCCCTTCTTCTTTGTTTCCAGTGCCGTTTGAGGTAAGGTCGTAAGGATGGAGCAAAGTTTTATGCACGCCATCATCGAAAGTACCACTTCTGTTGCACCGCTGGTTAAATGAATCTGACTTTATAACTCATCGGCGCAAACGGGTTGGAAGGCGGGGCGGATGGTGGAAACCCCGTAAAACGACTGCGGTGTTTGTGGGGTTTCGTAGCAAACGTGGAAGACACGGGCATAAACAAAGGCCAAAGTCCGCTACTGCACGTTTGCAAACCCGGCCCGGTGTAGGAAGAGCGTTTGCCTCCAAGCGACAAAGAAAACTAAAATCCTTGATCGCTAACGGCGTTCGTCCAAAAAAAAAACCTAAAGCCATCGGGTTTTGTGGAGTGGTTTACTCGATGTCTTCGCAACTGCTTTCTGCCACGCACTCATTCCTGCGTCACCCCGCTCTCAACACTCCATTATCCGAAAGGAAAACCGGGTCATTCGTCGATTCCACATCACGAACAGCAAACGGACAATACTGTGAAACCGAGCAAGGAAGGAATAAAAGAACCTTCGGGACGTGCGAGACGTGCAAAGCAAAAGCGGCAGGGTGCCATGCATCGATAGTGCGGTAGGAAAAACGAAATAAAATCGATGAATAATGCAGCAAGACACCGTGCAGATATCTTATCGAACAAGTGGTCTGCGACGGGAAAGCGCTGCTTCCCGGCGTCTTGCCGTTAGTTGCTCGGTACTGCTGGGATGTCCTTTCGAGCTCGTTTTAGCCACAACACCGTCACCGACACCGAAATCGGGAACGGAAAACTCGTGTGCGGCAGGAAAGTAATGTAAATAAATAAAAGAAAAGAAATGGCGTATCTAGAAACCTTACCATCTTCCTAGGTGCGCACGCTTTCACGCATCCAGTACGCGATTGTGTCTTGCGGGGTAACGTTTATGGATGTGTGGGTGTGTGTGTGTGGTTTTGTTTTAAGCTGCCATATTTTAACCAAAAACCCGTCACACTTTGCTCTCGCACTCGATGCAAAGAACAGCAATAAGCTAGCTCGGGTTCGATCATGAATAAATGGAACCTTCACATTACCGCGCGTCGGTCGGATGCTGGAGTTGGCACTGGATTCCACGCGGAAGTTCTCCTTCTTTGTTTGTTGCTGGTGTTGTTTTTTTTTCGTCTTCGGCCATCGAATTGGTTTGGGGTTTCATATCGTGATGTGCAGTGCGCTATGCAGTACGGCCAGCGCAAACAACAGTTGGTTTCGTTCGCAGCCTGCTAGATAAAGATCTTTCCTGTTGAAATGAAATGCAAGAAAAAATGTACACAAAAACACTGGCTATCGTACGCCATCAGAAAGAGGAGAAGTAAAAAATCCTCGCCTTACACAGTCACATACACACATATACACACATCGAAGTAAGGCAAGTTTCCCGAGGCGATTCCGCACCACATTCGGGGCGCGCCTTGTCGATTGTGCGAACTTTTCAATTCGATTCCGGTCGGTTTGGAATACATCGGTAAGCCGAAATCGAAACCGACTTCGAAAACGGATCCGCTACCACCGGTGCGGGTTTTGCATATCGTTGTGGTTATCGTATCACTTTTTTTTTCATACCGAAAGACGGTGGGAGTGGGATTGGGGGCATGAAGCAAGCGTGCCATTTTGTATGTCGAAACCATCTTCGGAGAGTGCACTACCTACGAATACGAATTCCCTACGGGTGTTGAATGAAGAACTGGTTGTTGCGGGCAAGTGGATTGACTTGGGGATAAACTAGAGTAATGCTTGTTTTCAATACCACAACAATGGGCGGGAAGGGTGCAGTGCTGGCATTGTTTTCCTCGACGGTCTATTTTCCACGAGAACAAAATCAATTTATCCCTTTTTTTGCCTTTGCTCCACCACATACGAAACGCATAGGAATTATGCGAGACGGCGTTATGCAGTGGAGTGCTTCCGAATCTCGTTCCGTGTGAAATGAATTATGTAGAAAGCTTCACTTTTGCCGGAAAATAGAAGCAAATGTTTTATTTTTTTGTAGTTGCGGATGGATGTACCGCGGGTACAATGGTACGGGATATACATTCAGCTGCGGTGCTTAATTTACATGTTTTGTATTCATTTCTGTTTTTACCGCTTCACGATCGTCGAATCGATTACCTTTTCTTTCTTTGGGCGAGCTGAGATTGTGGTCGTGAGATTACAAACATATCTTTATTGCATCGAATCCTGGGTATGCGAAACTTGCAGGCTGCATGTCACAGGTTTATCAATTTTAATGTGGTTTGATTTTATGCGCACCAGAAAGAAAATGTTTCTGGAGATTGGAAGAAGCAATGAAAGAGTGTATTGTCGTTGGAAAGTTATTCTTACGAAACAAGGATTCATAAATACTTGGTTGAAACATTTTATATATGCATCGGTTATTCGCGAAGATTTGTGCCTTAAAGTAAACTAGCCCGCAAGCAAAACCTTTCTTTTGTTACTGTTTTCAAAATATTCTATTTTGTTAATCAATTTCCAGAAATTCTGTAAATTTTTCGAAATTTTTAGTCTTATGAAATTGATATTATTTTCAGATGCTCTTAACATCATTGAATGCTAGTGTACTCGTTGACTGCCAAGCTTTTATTGATCGAAACTTTTTCGATTTTTTTTATAACGAATACATATTTTTGTTATTGTATCGTTCTTGTAATACTCAATTTTTGGCTCTGAGCAATTTTCCTGTCACCCAAATAGGGGATGACGTAGCGTGGCGAGAAGTGTTGTTGTCACTCAAAACGTGGGTGACAGAATTATCCATGGCTAGAATAACAGTTTCCCATAAGATTTTTCCATAAGATTATAAGATTTTTTGCATAAGATTTTTTTGCAATTATTATTTATGATTTTATAAGAAGCTTAACCTATGCGGAGCGTTGATTTTACTGAAAATAGTCTTACAAGAGAGGCTTATGCACCATAAACGGTCCAATTTTAAAGGAATTCTTACTATTCTTACTATTTTATTTTTATGAAAAAATAACCACACACATGCAATTTGATGTTTTATGTGACAGTTTATCATGATACAGATTGCGTAATAAGTGCTGTTTTGAACATTTATTATCCGTTTCGTTTAGAACCACAAAGCAAAGTAAGTAATAATACCTCCAGGTGACAGCATATCATGGCAACAAATCATAAACCAGCGTAAAACATATCGCACAAAAATATAAGGATCCTAATCTTATTGTCGGTTGAAATATCAACAAGCTTTCCAAGAGACGATTGTTATTTTTCCGAGCCCTATCATATTTTTCAGTATATCCTTCTGCTTTGCTCAAAGCAACACCCTGCCCCAGACGGTTCGAACGTCGGTTCCTTCAATCAGCTAGTTATGAGACAGCACCAAACAAGGATCCGAGGTTGTTGCTAAAAATGTCACAATGATTTGACGCCAAGGGAACATGGTATTTGCTACTACATAAACGTCAAAACGTCAACTGGCGTTGTGGAACCAAGGTTATGAATTTTCTCCAGAACCAACGTCGCGTTGGGGGTGCGAAGTTTGAAACCCGTAGTTTGAGCTGGAAAACCCCGGAAGATAGAATACACAAAACTCTCCAGCTCCTGGGACAATTTGTAACATCGTAAAACAACTCCATCAATCAGACGCTGGAATGGTTGGACCCGCTCGATGTCAACGGAATCGTGTGTTCCGGTTCTCCAGCACGGTCTGTGTGTGGGTTTTTGGGTGAGTTTGTGTGTGCGGTAGCATTAGTTGGCGTTTTATTTAGGTGGAAGTTTTTGATTGGGGTTCCGAACCAAGCAGCAATGGTTTCACAGAACGGTTTCATTCCCTTGTCCACCACACCGCGCACCTCCCCCGTGCCCTGCGTGAACGAGTGGACACAAAGCGGAAAGATAAAACACCACACAATAAAGGCACTTCAGAGAAACACTTCAGGTCGAACGAAAGTGCACCGGTGCCACACAGGCACAAACCGGACCACGATGCAAACTCTCGAAGGGCCAAATCCATTTAGTGAGCTTAGGAAATTAGTATTAGTTGCCCGGAAGCAGAGAGAGAGAGAGAGAAAGACCGGCTAGGATTGTTTCCGCCCTAGTCAGCGCCGTGGGACCCGCCGGAACGAGCTTCATCGAGCGTACCACAATTGTCGTCCATGTGGCACCAGAGCGATGGTGCAAACAAAAGCATAAAAACAAAACAAAACAAAAAAAAGTGATACGAGATACAATGTCCAAGAGCTGGAGCGCTAGATGGTGTTAAAGCACTCGAAGCAAATCGTTTCGAACCACGACCGTAACCGTTGAGGACAACTAGTTGGGAAACGGTTTCGAAATGGTGGACTTTCATTTCGTTTCGTTTGTTTCGGGATGCGACGATGTAACGAATATTGTGCACATCGCAAAAGCAGGATGGTGCGAGTTGAGGTTAGATTTATGAAAACAAAAGTTCCTTACGGTTTCATGCATTTAACGCATACTTTAGAAATCAAATTCGAAAAGGATGCTTATCTTTTGATTCCGTTTTGTGTTTTAATTTTTCCTCATTTTATTTTTTATGAAATGAACCACAACAAACTGTTTATGTAGTTTGAAGCTTCCTCCCAATTAGCTTTAATACAGTTCGTAACATAATTATAGGATTGCTGGTTTTGTTTTTTGAGTATAACAGAAGGCGTTGAACCAATAGGTAAAAAACAATGTTCTATAAAGTAACAAAGTACAAAATAATTTGGTGTAATAAACATTTTTGCATTGTTTTTACTAATCCTAAAACTGATCCACGAAACAAACCTTTATGGACACTTTGGAAGGGTAATTTTTTTTTTTAAGTTCGTTAAATCGCTGAAATACAGACCCATTAATTACCCTGTTTTTTCAGATCTTTGCTAACATTCTTATATGAAAATACAAATGTATAGTATTTTTTTTAGTTTTCAATATAAAACATGTTATGTATAAAAAGTATTCTAAGTCGCTTTTTTTAATTTGAAATATATATTTGTTAATATATTTAAACGTTTGCGAAACAAATTTGGGTGCTCTAGCTAATGTGATAGGTATGCTATTGAGTTGGTCATTTTATCGAAAACGAGCAAGTTTATGTTCGCGGATTGTTGTGATGTTCAAACCGAACATAGTATTGAACATGAAAATGCTTGTTTCCAGTAATGCAAACCCTTAAAGAAATAAGCATTTCTATTTCAAAGCATACTTTACAGGGTTTTTTACTGCGGAAAACAATCCATTGCATCTGCAACACAACGTCTGGTCAACGTCAACACAATTGTTCACGATTTGTATCGAATGGATTGTTTTGTTACAATGGGAAACCCTGTAAACTAAACGCTCAAAATTAAATTGCTGTAATGCACCTGTGAATAGTGATGTCCAGGGATAAATAAACGTATATGTTGTCTGTATAACGCTAAAAAAGCATCCTATTTTCTATTCTAATTAACTCCTTATCATACAGTTAGGCTACACACTGTCGGATAGCACGAGATCCGCACCACACTGGATAAAGAAACAATTCGCTAATCCTTTCCTTTTCCATCGGTCACCTTCTACCACCCGTGCCGCAGCACACATTCCACGTATAGTGTTTCTGGCACATGTTTAAAAAAACCGCTCTCACTCGAACACAAAATGACAAAACACACATAAGTACGGCAGCTGACCCTGGCATCTTTCTTCAAGAGTGCTAGCTGGAATAGCTTCGAAATGTGCCGGTTTAGTAATTCGTTGCTGTTGCTGCTGCTGCTGCTTCCCTTCGCTTAATCCAGCTGCTTTGTGTCTATCGGTTGACCACCTAACGGCAATGTACGTGAGACACTGGCCCTCCCCGGTGTCGGCGTGATATACATTACAAAAAGATTCTCTCCCGGATGGCAGGGAAAATAATTTAAATAACAATGGTAACGTTATCCTGCCACCGTGCACATACATTCGCTCGCTCGTTTTTTTTTCTCTCCTTCTCTCTCTCTCTCTCTCACTCATTCTTTCTGTCCTTTATTCGTGCCCACTTTTCCCCGGTGCCTGTTCGGTGCTATGCAATGCTCAAACTTGAATTGTATGCGGATGACACTTTCTAGTCGTAACACTCTTAATCGGGCAATGGGACACAAAGTATGGACGAGGTGGGAGCATTACGAGAAAGAATATATATCTATGTACGGGAAGCAAAAGGAAAAAAAAGGTTGATTGGGAGGCAATCCTTGAAAACGCGTTAAAAAGAAAACGTATGCCCGACTATCGGAGAAGAATATGCCCTCCGGGGGGTTATAGCGTGAGTGACAGAGGTACCCAAGGAGGATTGGAATATGCATGGTTATATTTAAATTTGGCCCCCACTGCCGTTAAAGCGAAGCGTTGAGTGGAAAAATGCAAATACGACCCAGTGCCGATTATCGGCATACGATTAGCAGTAACGTCATTGTCGGTTCACCGTTCGCTATTCGCTATCCGCCCGCTTTACACACGGGCTATGCACCGAACCTGGAAATTTTCAAAAATTTTCCATCCTCGTTTGTGTGAAAATTCAATGTGAATAACTCTCATCTTCAATCGACACAACTAAGTGTGACGGTGAAAGAAGGAGGAGGAAAAAAACGCACCGAACCAACCGAAGGCCATGAAGCCAAAAAAAAAAAATACACACACCGTAGGAAGTGTCCCCAGGAAATGTCAGTAAATTGAAAGGAAAAATAACGGAAACGATCCAGAAAGACGCTGTGGACATAGAGACGCTGCGGCGTTGCTGGGTGCGACAGTGAAGCGATGGAAAATAAATCTTTTCCCAATCGAATAGCGAAGAGCATTCAGCAGCAGCAGCAATAGAGTTCCATTTTCGAGTCCAGTTCTGCGAAAACCGGGAAACATTCAACCATCGCTGAATGGGATCGGTGCCGCGGACGGCAGGTGATGTGCAACAGGGCAACAGGAAGCTGTCAGCTGCTGGAATGCAGGGCAATTTTTAGACAGCTTTTTTTTTGTTTTGTGTGTGCCGCTTCTCACCCACGGCGTCCCAAAAGTCGGTTTTCTGTTCGTTGCCTTCGGCGTTACATGCACCATTTCAAGCAATTGAGGTCGTCACCGATGATACGCACCACTCACTCGCACAGTCACCACTGGCAAAACGCATACTGTTGCTGTTTCGACGGTTTCGTGCGCACCGCATACCCGGACACGGTGCAGAATGTGAAACCAATAGGAGGGCGTCACAGCAGCCAAAAAAGGGAAGAAAAGGAAAAAAAGATTACGTGTATTGTGTGGCCTCGCCAGTGTCGACTGTACAACGGTGCGCGTGGAGTTTTGACATGACTTTACCATTTGGACTGGCGACACAAATGCCAACAAATATCCCCGACGGCTGTTGCGATGGTGCTGGACATGGAGAAATTTTATAACATGCAAACAAAGGACAGAAAAAAAGCAACTGGTTCACCTACATAAACACACACAGACACTCATACGCGGGTATGGTAGGTACACCGGCTAGTTGAGTGGAATGGAAAAAGTCAAACCGAATGCCTAAACAAAACAGGCGACCGAACCATCGGTGCGAACAAACGGAACGCACGGTGGATTCGCGACACGATCTTATCGTCCCGTAGCGCGATACTGCTATCTGAGCTAAAGGGGAATGTACATTAAAGTTGTTAGTACAGGGTGTGTCGTGAATTAAGATGGCAAGCTGTTATTGGAAATTTATAATATAAAATCAAAATTGCTGGGAGAGTTTATTGTACGACTAACATTTTGTGGACAGGTCCTAATGTAACATAAACTAAAGGTATACCACAACAGTATTTTCTAATTGGTTGAAAAATTTATTACTTATCATTGTACCATATCAGGGAACCTCTCCAAAATCATGTCGATATCGTGTTAACACCTTGTGGAATTAGCTTACAGGATAACAAAAAAAGTATAAGTGACTAAAAAGAATCCCTGCGTTTTTGAGCTCTCTCCAATATCAACACGTTTTCTGCCATTTCACCCAATTTCGCGTGACAGCAAGACTTCTCAGTAGGCTACGTCGTCCATTTTTTGGATGACGGCAAAACCGCACGGCACGAAGACACTTCAAACAAACGAATCAAGCTAATACTATTGCTTATCAATTTGAGTATCCTGGGCTACATTTGCAGAACTGTTTGTTTTAAATATCTGTGGTTATGTAAACATCTGTGGTTGATGCGGTAATCCTGTAAAATATGTCGTCACTTGTTTACATTAAAACTAGTCGTTGGCCGGACCATGTTACTAATAAAAATATTATCGTTTCCTAGATAGGGATGAAAGTAGTGTAATTTCAATTATACCGATTCTACTTATTTAGTACTTATAGCTGGATAAGTCCTCTAAAAGCCAACAGCTGTTAATTCGTTATCATCCATTTGAGTCTACCTTGTCTTCTTAGTCCATATAAGGTATAAATAGAGGCTTTATAAGCCTTTACAACTGAATTGTTCAGCGTCATTCTAATGACATGCTCAGGTCACGTCGGAGACTGACGAGTTTAATAAGCTATAAAATTTCCTTAGGAAGAAGTTTCCTTAGGCTTCAGTAAGACCAGCTTGCAGCAAGTAACTTAGTGTTTTTTTTCAATATCATTGCCGGTGTTGACCTTTTAAGCTCCAAGAATGGTGAATTTTAGGACAACTTTAAACGTTAGTAGGTCGCGATTTGTTAGCAGCATTGCTGGTGATACCATTAAATCAAAGTATCACTGGCTCTAACATCTGCTGATCTTAATTCTGTGTTCCGAAGTGACCTAGTCCTTTAAGTCCTACCAAGTTTAACATTTCTAGAAGGACAAAAACGCTTATGTATACATAAACACTTTACTGTTGTCTTACCGTGTTGTAGAGATTCCAGTTTAAATTAAAGGCTCCTCCCACGTTACGAAGGCCACACAGCTTAACGAGACCATGGAAGACGATGAAAATAAGTATGTGCTAGCTTACGTTGATGTGATTCAAGCCTCTTAATATTGCTCTGACGAAATCAACAACATACATGTAAATTCTACATTTAGACGGATCATCGCACAACACAAAGCATCTCGCCTAAACGGATCGTTAAAATCTCTCACAACACGCCACATAAAGAACCAAACTGACTGTATTTTCAAGAGTTTAAGAATTCAAACACCTTCACAAGGCTTGCTGTTTTTGTTTGCTAAAATACAACGAAAGCTCGGTAACGAAAACTCTGTTAAGCCTTTTCTGCGACGAACCCTGTACTAAAACGCACAACTCAAAAATATAGCTCCTGCGAGTGTTCCCTTGCAAAGCCACACCAACCATTACCATTACATTTTTGACAAACGGCGTAGCATCCCCGGGCATCAACCTCTAGCGCCATAGCGTCCGACATTCGCGCCCTTTACACACCGTCAACAACACAGGAAAAAGGGAAAAAAACCCACACACACACACACATAATACCAGCTCGCGAATCAGCAACCACAAAAGGTCGAAACGGTGCGCGTACATCTCGTGATATCTCTCCGCATGCAGTGCAGTTGATCAAACACGCCGGAACCATTTGTGTGGTAAATGCGCAGCAAACATTGATTCACAAAATCATACTCATGCTTTCGGTGTTTGCTTTAATTAAATGCGTGTACATGGCATCGATTCCGTGCCGGTGTCCGGCCTGGAAAAGGGGAAGTGTGTGGGATGTGACAAAACTTGCCGCGGTCAGTTAATCGAAATGGTCAGTACGGATGTTGAAGTTGGGATAGGTTTTTGTCGGGACGCTACGTTAGCCCAAAATTCTTGATCGGCTGCTCGCAACATAAATATTTGATGTCTACCGCAATAAAAATTGGAACACAGCACAAATAGCTTTGTTGGGAAGGTAGTGAAGTTTACTTTACAATGGGCGGAAAAAAACGCAGTATTAACTACTGATTACTATTTATGTTTTTTCAATAGAAAATGGGATAGAATGTTCCAATTCCTGCTAATAAAATATGCAACTATTAGAAACAATGTGATACGCCGCGCCGCCGTATGTTTAAGTGATTCCAAATTAATAACCCACACATGTAAAACAAATGATAACGATCGCAAATGAACCATTGGTCAACGTTTGCTGTGGGCCGCGGATCCGAAAAGCTGTTTTCACGCCACGCATCACAAAACAAGCTGCAGTGCCCGGTCGAGTGAGATAGAGAGCGCGCCGCGGTTTTGGATAGCGGGCCCGATCCGCGGCCCCGAATGAATGTAAGCAAATTGGTTACTGTTTCCAATTCGGCTTAGCCGTATTATCAAATTAGGACGAGTAAACTTCCGCACAAAGTGAAATTCATTACAGACCCCCGGTTCAACGCCGTGCTTTGCTGCGCGTAAACAACAATAAAATGCATCCGAACCGAAGGAAAGCATGGGATTACACAAGGGGATGGAAGTAGGAGTACCCCTCGGGGAGGGCAAAAGGGCAGTGGAAGGGAAGTCGTCGGTTGGGTTTCACCTCGCTGGCCAGTAATGCTGCAGTTTGCGCTCGCGGTCGCGGGTAAACTTCATCAGGAAAAGTGATTTGTATGTACTTTGTACCAGATGGGGAGGTGTAGCACCGGCTCCTTTTGTTTGGAGGGTTTGAGAGCTAGAAATGAAAATGAATGTTCCCACCTGCAAGTGTATCTAGTGGGCGTGCGAGCGCGTGTGTGTGTGTGTGCGATCGTTGTCATGTGAGCAGTGCAATGAGTGCACTTGAAATGGATGTAACCAGATAAGAGCATATATGCTAAGCAGCTTGTTAACGATGTGTTGGCAAAGGATGCACCATCGCCTTGCGTCTGCCTCAGCACCCTTCTTCAGGTTAGGTTTAGACAGGTATAGCATTATGTTACAAGTGGACATCAAAAACCTTATCGCGAAGAACGGACGCATACATTGTTTTTGGGTGGTAACGAGCCGGGCAGATTGTTTTCCATTGCCGGGTTGTTTAGTGGTGTAAAAATGGCTTTAAAAAACACACTCCCACATCAACCCGTTTCGTTTGATGTTACATTCATCTGCTCTTATTGTGCAAGTGGTTGTGTTGAAGTTATGTACCCCGGGCCTAGCTCTCGCACCCTCGGCCCCAATTTCCACCCAAGTACGTAATACACTTTACTTTGATTTATGCTTTTGTATTCGCCCAGCTCCACCCCAACCCTACCGTACCGGTGTGAAGGGTGTTGGATTATTTTTCGTTTCTTCTCCCATTACTCTCACGTACAACCCATTCGCACATCCGGCCCCGTGTGCTCGAATTGCACGCTCAACAGTCAATTAATCATCCGTGCTCATCGGACGGGTGCCGGTGCAGAAATAGCAACAGAAACCCATTTTTTCCGGCAAACTGATCAATTAATTGAAAGGCGAAAGCGTGAACGCAAGAAAAATGCACCATTAAGCAGCAAGAAGCAAGTTGCGCTGGCCAGATTCATTCGATAGCTCGTTGTCGGATCTCCGCGACGGATGAAGTATGCGTTTTTGTGTGTTTGGTGCCATTTTGTGTATGCTTTATGTTTCACTGGTTCCGATTTGGGTTTTTTTTTAAGACGAATGTTTTAGCTTACAGCACGGAGGTTTTTTGTAATTAGTGTAAAAGTTTCATTCAAGGCTGCTTGAGGTAATTAATTTCACGGAAATCAATTTGCACACAATGATCTGTTGGATTTGCTGAGAAGAATGTTAATTAACAGCTCTGAAAATGCACTGCATGGAATGTTTCACTTACATGTAAAGGATACAAGATACCTACTTACACAGTGGTAGTGTAGTGGCACATGTTCTATTCTCTTTAAGTAAAAGAAGTCTTTGTAATTTATTTGTGCTAGAAGGCCTTAATTTGATTGCCGTTTAGACAGGAATTTCTAATCGGCGCATTCAAGTGTTCTCGAGATTAATTGAGAAGATTATGGCTATTTGAATTCTTCTCATGTTGAAGTTGAATCTGAATGGGTAGAGGTCTCGTGAGTGAGATCCTACAGCATGTTTCTTATTACTTAGGATAGTGTAATCAACTTCATGTGAAGCTTTCTAGATTAACACATCGTTCAAATCATAGATGCTTACCAGTAAGTGGCAAGAAAGCTTTGAATAAAATCGATGTCATTTTGTAAAGCCAGGAACCTTAAAAGAGACGATAAATTATTCAAAATTTCACGCTAGAATACGAATACCTTTAAATTACATTGCTCTATCTCAATATATCTATTTTCTGCGTACTGGTGCCTTTGTGAACATTCACGATTGGGTTGTATGGTGTCATTCTAGTGAAATGTCCAGTTAATCGAACTCGCGCCCTGTCTAATTTAATTCACGTATGTGAAGACATCAAGAGTGTCAATCTAATGGTCATGTTTCAATTCTATCGAAATGAGTTTTAGTCTACGTTTGAGATTCAATAGTTGTCCATCTTTACACTCCTGACGTCAGAAGATACAGAGCGAGCGAAAGGTATAGTTTATTTTCGCATGCCGAAAGTCCAATAGCCACAAAATGTACAGTGCAAACTATTGCTCTGCATTGCAAGTTGTAATAAAAGCCAGAAAGCAAACATCCAACCCAACCGAAATTAAAATGCGCGCCAAAGTTCCCTGCTACCAAACGGAGCAGTCCAACACTTTGCCAACCATTTCATCTGACTCATTTGATTGTTTTTCAATAGCTTTCACCAACTTACATTGTAATAAAGTCATTCGTTTGAAATACAAACCAGCGCTCCACACACCATCGGCAGAGAGTGGGCTGATCGATGACGCTACTTTCGTGATTGAATTTTTAATATCACACGCTCGGTGCACTCCATTTAACCCGACCCATCTGCCCCGTCCGGGGGGCGTTCCAATTTCGCCGTGTAAACAATATTATTACATTCTCCGCGGCGCACTTTTCCATGCGGCTGCAATACAATTACATCAACTTAACAATAAATTAAACACTCCACTGCCGCCGGTCCGAACGCGCTGCTGTTAATTGTGGGTTTTGTTTTGCTTAATTTCATTCCGAAACAGAGCCGTTTTTTCGTTCTTCGCAGCAGCATATTTCTTGCATCCAGCGACACCGGAGTGTTCGCTGAGTTTTGGCATTGTCCGGGACGACACGGTCCCGTCGTCAGCATGTCCGGCTGGTTGGTGTGCTCGACTGCATCAAAGTGCGCCCGTCTACACGATGATGATCGTTCGCTTGCGTCGGCAATTCAATGTAGTTGATTTGTTCTTTGTCTGGACGTGCCTGATGAGACGAGCTGTGCTGGGGCTTGTTTCTTTTTTTCTCTATGATATTCTCTTTCTTAAACCACCACGCTCGTTAACCGTCACAAATCAACCAGCATAAAAATGGCGCTAAAGTCTGCCCATGCTTGTTTGGGGTAGCAAAAGCATCCGCCGTACGGTGGGACAAGAAGAAGCGATGTTTTTAAGTCTTTTTTCCTCTTGTTTTGGGGTATGGTATTGCTTTCCATCCTTTCGTAGCCGCTTGTTTCTGGAACATTATTGAATGTTGTGCATTTTCGGGAGAAAACTTTTTGCTTCCCCTCGAACCCCCTTTTCACTGGAACCGATCGGCAAAGAAAAATAGAATGCGAAAAGGCTCGACAATGTACGTAGGAATGCAACCATCAGCAACGCGAGACGGTGTGTGTGTGTGTGTGAGAGAGAGAAAGGATGCTCAAAACAAAATGGCACTGCACATGCAGCGGGGTAAAGGAAAAACTTTTTCCCTCCCTATCCTACCGTTCCCACCCAACGCGAACAATACGAATAAATTGAGTAGTTTTACTCGAGAGTGGAACGAATTTCCGCCAAATACGGCGGACTAATGAATAGTTTGTTCATTAAAAGTAATACGGTTTTTAGCGTGTATGTGGCAGTGAGAAACAAGCGGCCGCATTTCAATCGCCACAGCGAAAGTTGCTGCCAAAATTTAGCTGCTTTAGCCATAGAAATGGGAATTTACGGTATGTGAGGAGGAAAAAAAATGGTGATCGTAAAAAAATGTGCTCCACAAAACAAAAAAACAAAAATTCTTCCTTTCATTCCCGGAACGATCGGCCCGATGGGGAAGGTAAGGTAGAAGGAATGGTTGGGTGGAAGTTTTTCTTGCTGCCTACGTACTGTCCACTTGATAAAGCTGGGCACCAACGGTAGGCACTCCCAATGCGACACGCTCACGTCCAACGCTGACGAGGGGCACAAAATGGTTCCAAAGCCCGAACCGAATGGATCATTCCGGCTAAGCGGATCGGCCCCAGTAACGAAACACACTGGTTACACAGCGCAATCAGCCGGATGAGGGAAGGGAAGGAAGCACGGTTGCAGTAAACGAGACTCAAGCGATAGAAAAAAGGCAAGGATGCAAGAAGAATGGAGAAAATTTGAGAACAATTTCTACCTTTTAGGATATGCATTTGGGATGAACACGACCGTCGGATTCATGTCGAGTGCGGTGGGATGGTTTCGGTGGAAAAAATGGTAAGCAAGAAACAAGCAGAGCTTTTAGACTTTGCGGGACAGTGGGTTATGTGTGTGGTTGATTTCATTAGTTTTATTTATAATTTTTATCATGTGATGTCAGTTTAATTAAAAAAGACTTTGAAAAACACGACTGAGTATCGATAGTACAAGCATAAATTATGTCATTTTTAATTTAAATACTATATAAGATAGGGTATTGTAATTCGGATAGATTCAAGAATTAAGAAATGAAAGGAAAACATTAATACTTTTCAAATTATCGCTATAAATAATTTTAAAAAAAATTATTTTCCGATGGCATAATTTTCATCTTATAAAACTGAAGTCAATAAAAAAAACACACCGTCCTGACATCACTCGTTCTAATGTTCTTTGCCAGCACCTCTTGTACCTTGTACCTTGTAGCAACTCTTTTCTTAAAAAAAAATCAGTTTGACAGATGAAATCAGTTTCTTTACTAATTTAAACTATTCTTATCTAATCTTATGTAAGAAGAAATCATAAAGAACATTGCCTTACAAAAATGTAGAGCTTCTTAGACAAAAATCTCTCATGGTTAACAATGCTTTTAAAAATCGATCAAGTAAATCATAATGGAGCATCATATAGATTCTACGATAGCATTATTGTTATTATGTGTGTGTAGTGTGGTGAGTTGTTGAATACGGTGTTCTTCGGCAAAATTACGTCTCAATCAATTAATTCTCTTTCCAAAACGAAAGTAATTTATTTAATAGGAGTAAATAGCGTGATCCCTTCCCATTGCTCTGTAGGAAAATGGGAGACTTTAAGGATACTAATCAAGAAGTTAAGCTGGAAAGGGTGACTTAATTAATTAATTACCAAGGTGGTTTAGTTGCAGAGTTAAGTTCCTACCGATAACAAAGTGAAAGACTGACAATATTGTTGAGAGTACTTCCATAATACAAGAACTACTATTCTCCTTCTCAGACAAAGATGTTAACGAACGACCTACATTAGTATCGAACACTTTATTAAGGGACACGAATAATACCAACCACCGATCTTTGTTAAGCCTCAAATAGCGAATAATTTACCTCACATTTTTCCACTACAATGTTTAAGTCACGGAACTCAGAAGTCGTCATGTTCACGGTTGGTTGCTTACACAGCTGATGGAGTTCGTAAGCAGGAATAAATAGAAGGTTTTTAAGTATTATCAGGAGGATTGCAGAAATGTGCAAAATTCTCGGTGCCAGCTTTAAAGCACTGTTGCTCCACCAAGTCCTACTGTTTGTCAACAAGGTTACAGTTTTTATGGTTGGAATATGTAAATGAAGTTCTTCCCGAATTCTTGGAAGTACTAATTGGTGCAATGGGACTCATTTCCTGCTCAGAGCCATCGCATAGAAAGCTTCCTAAAATGTTAGACTCTGTACCAAGAACTAAAGCGAGAGTCTACAATCTTGAAAGTAGAAACGAATTGCGTAATAGAACATATTCGTCAAGAATCAGATCTCTATCTAAATGGCACCTCTCTAAATGATAAGCTTAGTTTTTAATAAATAAAATTCAGTTTTGAGTCATTGCTTCTCCCAAACTTGTTAAAAACCAATATGCAGAGGAGTAGAACCCGTTCCTTAGTTTAAACTCCAAATGTTTTTTTTTGTCCAAGATGAGTTTCACTCCGAAACACATTCCAAATATCGCAAAATGTGATCTCACGTCGCTGAAGAATAGATGAATGTTCCTTTTCCCTAAAATAGTATCGTTTACATACAACTTCATCACTACTTGGATTACAAGTGCAACAAAAAAGAATCAATCTCCCTGTGATATAAAACTTTACAGCAAAAATAGCTATAAATCAATGCAAATGAGCTATAAATGTAAAGCCGAAAAAAGGGCATTCCATTTACCGCTTATCTATTGAAGCGACACTTTTCGGTCCAGCTGAAACAGCGGTACACATGCACACTATCCGCTGAAAACTTTCGTTGACCAAATTTTTACCCGTTCTGACCACCGATGCCGCTACTGTTCCGTGTGAACGGCGCGCCGGCATTTACAGCGCTACGGGCTGATGATTAAGTTGTTTGTACATTATGCTGTGTCGTTCCGTTCCGTTCCGTTCGCCGGATCCTGAGGTTCCTCAAAATGAACGTCCGATACGTCCGGACCGTTTGCTCGAGTGCGGGTGGTGTTCTCATGACTTGGGGGATGATGGTTTTTTGTTGTTGTTGTTGTTGTTGCATTCGTCCTTATTTTTTGTCATTTGTCGCTTTGAGTGGATGTGATATTCCGTATTTCGGTTGTTTTCTTTGGGCCATTTCTCCCGCTGCTTTGCTTCGACAACCCCCTGTCGTTTCCCGGCCGTTTCATATTGGTTGCATTTTTATCGCTCACCGCTCTCGCTCGCGCTCTATACAAATCTCTCCAGGTACGTGCATATTCACTCATCTTGTATTGCTCTCACTCACAATTGTTCCTGTCCGGTATGTGACTCCTTCTCACAATTCATTTGATTGCTCTCCTTATTGATAGCAGGGAGAATGAGCGGGGAGAAAAACGGGGGAAGAAATGGGCAAGTTTTGGGAGTTTTGTTTTGCTCGTCACTATCGTTCCATTTTCACCCGTCAGCCATCGCCCTGCACAAAATGTGCCAAAAAATTGACAGAGAAAAATCGGCCAGTTTTGTGACGCAAAGAAGCGAAAAAAAACACGCACACACACACACGGCCCAACATAAATGATCTCATGCCATGATGCGGGACAATCCATCGTCATAACGGAGCTGACCGATGTCTTCAGGAAACTGAGCCTCGGGGGCACTGGTGTATGGGGCGGGTTCTTTTCCGGGAACGAACGTATTTCAGCATCCTGCGTAACGCGCTCTATCTTCTAATGGATCCGACCGGTCTTGGATCGCCCGCTTTTGCATGGTCAAAGCCTGAAAATCTGCTCCGAGTGGGACATTTTCGTAAGATTATAGTAACCGACTCAAGTGACCGGAATGACTCCGGCTGCTGCTGATGTTGGTTGCAGCGTTCGGTGTCATAGACACTGGACGAATTCCGGGAAGAATTCCCCCGGCGATGGTCCCCGAGTGACCCACAGACCCACCGTGCTGTTACGTAAGAGCATCCGGACTCAACTCTATTTTTCCGGTACTGCGATGATGATGCCGTTACTTGCGCTCTGCTTGACTTATTTAATCGGATATCAGATTCTTATCGTGTTCGGGGAGTTGCCGGTGTTCATTTCTGGCTTTCTTGAGTATTGCTGCACGGGCACGGTGCCGTGTCCGTACTTGTGTTGGGCGAGAAAGCCCAAACCCTCGCCCGACCAATGCGGCGAAACGATCATCCACCGTAGGATTATTTTTCTTCCTACCCGTGGGCGAAACAGGGTGTGAGGGGGCCCTGGGCCTCATACCTCCAGGGCCAGGGTCAGGATGTGGACCGTTATAAATCGCCCGGACTATTGAAATAAATGCAAACATGTTAAAACGGTGATTTACCGAGCACTACAGCACCGTGTAAGACGCTGCAGCACTGGCGAACTACAACAAACCAGCTTGCTGTGGCTAGGTCAGGGACAGGGCGCTGGACGGTTACGGATGGGTTTGGGATGGGTTTTGGAACGCTCCACACTTGGAGCGTGAGTGAAAGAGTTGCACCGAGTGAGAGTGGGAGAGTGAGAGCGAAGGTGAACGAGGATATAACGGATGGATGGCTCTCAGATTCGGCATATCTGGTTGTAACTTTTTCAGCTCGACGCCAGACATAGACATACAGTCGGTGAGTTTTCCGAAAATCCAAACAACTGCCGATGCTCCAGCACCAGAACTAAGAGAAAGGTTTTGAGAAGAGAGCCATCTCCGACAATGGCTGGCGCATGCGTTTTTGATGTACCAATAGGCCCAAGAGCGTACGACGTAGACGAGTCCTCGCGGTGGTATCTCCACCATGGCACAGGTGAGCGTGCGCGCTCACACACGCTCTCACGAGGCCACCGAGCTAACCTTGGGATAGAACAAGAGCAACGAACGTCGTGCCCGTTCGAACTCTTACCAACACGTCCATAACGCCTACTGCGTGCTACAGAGCACCAAGATTCGGGCTCTTGCCCCAAAGAGCCTCGGCGTGTTCCCTGTACTGTGCCAACGCAACGCTCGCTCGCGCTCACCGATGGAGCCTGCCTAGTGGAGCGACCAGGAATTTCTAGGACTGCGTGCGTTAGACGAGTGTTAGCATCCGTACCGTGCGCACCAGTGTATGCCAGTGCTGTCCCAGTGCCCAGTGTGTCGACCGTTTTGCCAGCGTGTACGTCGCCTAACGAAGCAGGAAAAAAACACACACACACTACGGCAAAAGTTTGGATTGTTGAAGGTTGTTTTTTATTACGCAAAACGCGGTCATCCGCGCGCGGGTCGGTAACAAAGAAACAAAGCTCAGGGTGCACATTCGCAGCTTCCGGTTTTGTGTTGTTGGAAAACGGTTGTGTTCGTCGCGTGCAAATCCGACGGCGACGGGGCTATGGCACCATGGTGAAGCTGATGTGACAACCGATCCGACCGACCGACCGAGTGCGGTTGTGTGCGTGGGTGTGTACATCTGTGAGCGTGTGTGTGTGTGTGTGTGGCTAGGTGTCTTAGTATGTGAAGGGCTTGTTGTTGTTGTTGATGTTGTTTGCTACCTTCGTGATGAGCCTTCGCGAAGAAGAACAACAACGCACACACACACTCACGCACACGTAGGCTGCTGGTAACAGCAACGCAATTGTCGGTGGGTCAAGTCAAAGCTGTCAAGCGGCGAAGGAATTAGTATTGAAAACAAGGTGAACTTGACTGTAATTTGCTTGAACTCGCTGGTTTTGGGGTAGTGTTGAGCAAGGAGAACTCACCCTGATTGTGCGTTCATGCGTGCGTGCGTTCGTGCGAAGCTGTTCTTCCTTCATGTGGTTCGTGACGAGCAGACGGTTCGTTCATTCGTGCGACGGTTACCCATCAGTCATTTAAGAGGATTATCATCGAAGCCCGAGCCTACCGAAAAAGCTCCGTCGTAATCGAGCGAACGATTTACTCTGCACACGTATAATTAAGCACGTTACGAAGGCGGGCACCGGTGTACAGTGTGGGGTGTGTATGTGTGAGTGAGGAGCAGGGCACAGTGATAAAAAAGGAAGGATTATTAAAAACAAAGGTCAATAGCAGTGCGCGACAGTGTTTGCTTACCGGTTACGATGTGTTTCGAAGAGGCAAACATCGAATTGCCTACATTTAGGCGCAAAGTGTACAGCTTGCTTTACTGACAAAGTAATATTGCAAGGAACGGTTTTGTTGGAATCTTAATAATATTTCTAATGAAATAAATATGTTTTGTTTTGAGCTCTTTTTTATTTGTCCTTGTACGGGATGGGCTTTATGATTTAGTGAGTGAACGTTTCCCAAAATCGTATCCCACAAAAAGGACCGTGCGCCTCCATGGTGCGGGCCATGGGCTTGGGTCGAGCAAGGATCGATTGTGAACAAGGCAAAGTTCCGTCTTTTGCCAAGTTTCTTGTTTTGTTGCGGCATGCATAATCAATGGCTCCAGGGTTTAAGCGTGTCTCCGCAACGTGAAAAAGGACACCAGAGCAAGACAAAATAAAGAAAATAAAAACAGCACGGAAAAAATAACCTTGTACGGTACAAAATGCTCGCACATAAAAAAAAGGGAAAGATTTTAAGAATGTTTTCCCCCCGTCGGTGGGTTCTTTGAAGTTACGGGGAGGCGGGTTATTTTATTTTTTCGTCCATCCTGTCCTTATGTGCGTGTCCGGTTGCGTGGAATGTGGAACGATTCCAATTTGCCGCGTGTAGGCGAAGTGCGTTAGAAGGGTTTTTGTTAAGCGAAATGCAAATAAAATACCGAGCGCCAGTTAACCGCAAAAACCAACCAGCACGACCATCAAGATAGTGCGCATAAAAAGTACGCGTAGCGCAGTGGGCCAGGGGACAGTATGGTTCCTTTTTTGCCACCGGGCTGCCGTGTGTGACGTTGGCGGTGGCGATGAGCTCGGCACAATAAGCGGCCACAGCTAGGGGCGCAAGGAATACGAAATCAATCGGTGCCGTAGGGGGTCCAACGTTTACGACATTCAAACGAAACGTCCCCTCTCCCCTTGCCGCAATTTGCCACCCGAAGTGAACTACAGGACCAAACCCTCCCGCTCCAGCTCTTTCTCACCCTATCCCCCGGGGTGAGTGGCGACCACCCGCCTGCTATGCTGGTGAATGCGCGTTACATAATCTGATCTGATCTTGCGAAGAAGAGCTTTCGCTTTGAGTGCGAGTGAGTGCGAGAAGGTGTCCGGTGTGTGTGTGTGTTTTTGTATGTGGCGTGAGCGAAACAGTAATATCACTCCGTGGGATGAGTATGTGCGATTAGTAAGCATTGCGGGAAAGGTGAACCCCGTGAGAAAGAGAGATAAAGAACGTGCGAGTGAAAAGAAAGAAAAAGAGAGCAAAAGCACTTTAGCATACTAAAAGCCAGGGAGAGAGAGAGAAAGAGAGAGAGTATGATGTTTGTGTGGCCCGAATGTGCTACCCTTAGCGAAAGCTTATCGCGAGCATCCCTCGCGTACGTGCGTTGGTGTGCGGGCTGGCTCAGACGAGATGCTGAATACAAATAAACCTGTTCTTGTTTTTAACTTCTTCATTTTTGCTTCTAAAAAACCCTCCAGGAAAGAAGATCACTGTGCAGCCCGAGCGGGAGAGAGATAAAGCGCAAAGTCGACGTGGTGATGATGTTTTCCTTCCTATCGAGTGTACTGTGTGCATGCGGCAGTGTGAAATAAACCAAGCGAGAGAGAGAGTGCGTGTGTGCGAAAGCGAGAGAACCGATAGCCCATGCGGCAAGTGCGGGACAGCCGCATCGCGGAAGAAACGTGGGAAAAATATTATAAAATCCCAAATAAAGCAGCGCACACCTTTCGTGTGGGTTGGGTGGGCTTTTTGGTGAAGGAGGGAAAAAAGCGGTGCAGTGAGTGTGTATATGTGGTGCTAATAAAATCGCATTTTCCAACCCCGGCACTGAAAACTGAGTTTGGATAATTTAAGTACCACGGGCCGCCGGATGGTGAAGCAGTGAAAATACTGCGGTGCGACAGGCGACAGTGGCGGAGTACATCTACATACCAATAACATACAACTTTACCCCCTTTTTATCGGTGTTGTACGTTGTTTCGCATTTATTAGCAGACAGCAGCGGTGGCAGCAGCAGCAGCAGCAAACGGCAAGGATACATATACATTATTACTTCTACACTACATCGAGCCGCGAACAAAACAATTAAGCTACGAACAGGGCAGAAATAAAAGGTAACCGAAAAACCGAACCATGCTGTGCGTCATTAAACTGAAGCATGTGCATGAATGGATAATGTTTATTGTGCGTTTTCTACTTACATAACCTTCTTGCCTGGCGGGCGCGTTTGACGTCAGCTCAGAAGCGCATTATAATGTTTTAAATTATTGGATTGGGTGAATTTCGCATCGAGCGTTCGCCCAACCATTAAGCACACACCCCAAGCATTGCCATTCCATACCGCTGCTAATGCGAGCTTTTATCATTCCGCTCGACAATCAGGCAACATTAGGCCAAGCAACAGTGCGAAATATAAATTAGGATCGTAAAAAAAAAATATGATTGTCCAATTTGAAGAACGAACCAAAAAGGACCCGGGCCCGTCGATTACGTTCAAGGCTGATTGAAATCCTTACCCATTCGTTCCTTTTCTTTGCACATTTGCCCGCGATGTGATCCATCATTTTATCCGAACTGCCAACCCTTGAGATTAGACACCATTTTGAATGGCAAAGTTCAGACGCCACGCATTCCTCCAGCGGTTTCTTTTCGTGGCGTCTTTTTCCTCCCCCAATGGAGTGGGTTTTTTTTGTTGCCGATTTGCGAGAGGCTGGCCAGTGCTAATTAATGAGAGCGCTGAATAATTAATGGAAAGACAATGTCAAATTGGTGTTTGCATGGGTAATGGTCGAGGCTGAACTGGCCCGAGGAAGAGTAATTTATCTGTAAGTAGAATGGAAAACCCCGCGTGGATAAAAAGGAATTATTAAAATGCGTCACTGGGCGCCAATGGGTGGACATCTTTTTCCCGAGCAACCGGAAATAATTAAATCTCCCCGGACATCTCGCTGCTTTGTCGAGCCGGATGCCGGATGAAGATGGAGTGGAGGTGTTTTTTTTGTTGTTCTCGTTGCTTTTTTTTGTTGTTGTGTTATGCGTACGATGCGTTCCGAGAATTGGGAATGTAACCTTCTAGGTATGTCGCGCTGGGTAGGATTTCACTTCATTTTAATTGATGTTTGGGTGCGGCTCGTTCCTGGCACAGGTACATCCGGCAGATCGACAAACTCTTTTACAGCGGGATCAATTTTTTCACTCCACGTAACGATGTCGATATTTCTGATGTTTTTCATGGGAAGCGATGCTAGCACACAGTAAAGCGAGAGCGTATGAATATTTGCTTTGCGTCAAAAATTATTCCTGGAAGGCTTGGTTTTATTTTACGGGTAGAACATGTTGAAGTTGAAGTAGAATAAAAAAAGAAACCCCAAAGTTATTTTTATGGTTGAGTGGTAGTAATCTGATTTTCATGTGAGTTTAGCTAATATAAGCACATAAATAGGCTTCTTTTGAAGTTTGATAACTTTTTGGCAAACGGTGAACCGATTATTTGTCGTTGCCAAAATTTATAATAATAGTTTGCAATACTTAATTTAATATATTTGATATATTGATAATTTCAGTCCATGATTTTTTATTTTATTTTATATGCTACTAGTCCAAGAGGAATGTAACTTGCTAGGAAAGCTTCTAGAAACGCTTAGGCAACCCATTATATTCTATTCAACGCTATTGAAGGTTCCCATAAACTCTCCTTTGTCATTGTCTTCTTTTTCTTCTACCTTTTCTTGTTTTTGACGAAAGAGCAACTGGGCATGAGCGTAGCCGGATAATCTGTCCTTGCTACGAAGGAGCTGAAATTTGGTATGAATGGATGGAATTTGGTATCGATGCTATCGTGACTGGAGCCACTACCCTCAATACCGTTCCTGATATAAGTCAAAATTTCATACGCTGAGCTGCATTGTATTTATGTCTGACACAACTTTTTTACTTGATAATCTTGACTGCAAACACCACTTCAGTGATGAATCTATAAATCAGACGTAATATAGGGAAGATGTACCAAAATAAATCTATACAGAAGTTGTGCTTAAAATCCTCGTGAAGTTTAAAAAAAAACATTGTAACAATGTGGAATTGCAATGTAAGGAAATATTTGTTGCTATTTTCGTTCAAATTGAAATTTGTTATGCAATGTTAGTTATGAATTCAACCAGCGAATCGACGACGTTATATCGTCTTGAAGGGTTTGTCTGGTGCTCCCCTTTCTTGTAGAATTTCTTTGAAGTTTTCTATTTATATATTTCATAGCTTGACGGCATTTCGCCGTATTGTCAAACCTAGTTCGGTTGAAGTAAGTACAATGAGTTCACAAGGCATTTCCTTCTTGTGAATTGCCTTATCCCGAAAACACTCGGTCTATTTCCTTGAAGTTATCAATAATTTGCTTTTCATTAAGTGTAAATAATGGTAAACATTTGCAACATCATTAATTTGAATTTCTGTTTCGAACAAAAAAATTAAATAGAAGTCATAAATAAAACAAATTAACTTCAAATCTTCCGACTAACTTGCTTAGCTGTTTTTCGAATAGATAGCCATCAGTATTTAATTCTTCGTATTTCAAAACGAATGCAAAACAAAAACTTGTTGAAGGCGTAACAGGCCCCAGCAAGAACCACCTGTTCCCGTTTCAATTGCATGTTTTATTATCCTGCGTTACATGCGAAACACCGACCCGCTGGTCATTAAATTGTTCGTCCGCGTTAATGTAAATATTAAACTCCCTTAAAACCACATTCATTTTTATTCTCACTGCACTATAAACCGTTAAAGATAACTTCCAACTAAAACTCATATCTTCCACTGTGTTTTGTTGTGTTGTGCCGCCCAACCATACAAAAAAAATTGTCTCACCAGAACGAAACGTTACCACTACGTTCGCTTCGGTACGTGTTTGCCTATGTTTCCGGCGTAATGTTCCGGCTGTTTAAAGCAAAGTGTGGACGATTTATTGCATCAAACGATCACGGGCGCAAAAATAAAACACATAATTCAGCGCACGGCGCAAACCGTTTGCACCGGGACGGCCCAAACCGTGTCGTGCGGTTTTGTTTCCTTGGCTGCCGTACCGGGCAAGGACAACATCTGTTGCGCACGGTGCCGTAATATGGCGACGAGAGTGTCATGTTTACACCTTCTTTTATGGCCACCGAATACGCGGTTGGCTGGGCCGCTTTCTCGGGACCGGCTAAGAATTCACCATCCACCAGTGACTACCTTTTACGATACCAATCTCTTGGCATGCGGGTTTATGGCTACGCGCGAGCAGTAGTTTACTGTACCGGGAAGCCGGAAAATGTTGGACCAAAAATCCGACGACCTCGGCCGACCTCGTCGCGTTTTTATTTGCGCCTTTGTGCCGTGCCGAACACGCGCTGATAGTTGACACTGACATTACGCGTGTAGTGAATGTGTGGCCAGTATAATGTCATGTTACCCTTGTACTACTTGTAACCAGCATGGGTGGGGTATGGGGTTCTTTTGTTATACGTGGTGGGGGTTTTTTTTTCCTCCCCTAATTATGAGTCCCCCACTAGGCTGTGTGAATGCTCAAGTGGTCCGTGTCGCGCTACATCTTCACCCGTGACGTGTGCCGTGTCAGGCTCGTGATTGCTTCAGTCGTTTCGAAGCGCAATCGAATTATTCAATTTACTACGCTGACGTGAGAGCCCGTAAATGCCGTCGCCCGTGTACCGAACGTCATTAGAAGTCAACTCTGGTCGCCATCAAACGCACAGGGCGTTTTTTTTTTGTTGTGCGTTTATTTATTTTATGTCACACCCCTGTCATGGAGCAAGCTTCAACAAGTTCTCCGTGTAATCCTCCGAGACTACCACCGGGATTCCCAGACACGCCAGTCTGTCAGATAGGCCCGTGAGTGGCACGTCAGTGCCGTAAATTCCCCATCGGGGGTAATGATTCTTGCAGCCTCGCTGGGACTGAGGGCCCACAATAAACGGGATTCGAATGAAACTGGAAAGAAAAAAGCCGTAACGAGCCTGCCACGGAGCAACTTTTTCCCGCGTGCTGCGTCATGACAAGTGCGTATTTGTTGCGTGAAACTTTCCCGGACACAGGCATACATCCACCATGGGACGGTTTCAGAAATCCGGAGGTTCTGGAGTTTGCTGGTAGATAGGGAAAAATAATAACACTCATAGTCTTGACTTTTTCACTCGCTCCGCTGTCACCTTTTGCACGGTTGCTGTACCATCAAACCCGTGTGCTATCAGCCCGCAAAGCCCTACTCGAGACGGTTCGGTTCTTTACCAGTCGTTCCACAATTTAACCAGCGCGTAAACATTCGTCGCATGCTCCTTCACGACCGCCTTTCGCGCACGTGGCCATCCTTTGCTGCATATTTGCACACGATTTATGTTGCGCGGACATCAACACGAGCGATGGCGAGGGCGAGGACCATGTCATCAGATTGAATAAAGAAACGTGCTGAGAGTCGCCATCGCACGGAAGATGGCTGAAATGCGGTTGATTGCTGCAAGTGTGGCATCGGTGTATGCGATTTTTTGTTCCCCAGTCCGGCTGTCCCCGAGTCCCCATTCCGACGCAAGTGGCCACTCGTGCAAGGATCCACTCGAGGCGACACGCCACAGAAAACTTTACACAATCCATTCGTCTTCCGTCGCTGCTATGCTCTTCCCGTTTTTATGGAGTTCTGCACACGGCGCACGATTGTGGAGGGTGCTTGTAGCGGGATTTGGCTTCGCGTACTTTATTCTCGGAATGCTTTTTTTTTGCCGTTTCATCCATTTCTCATTTCATCTTTTTTTTTGCTGGGGGAAAAAATGGAAACGACGACGAAAGATTTTGTATTTCGTTCAGCACGACTGTATTCCTGGTATACTCGTGCGTCCTCGAGGTTAAAAGGTGAAATAGTTACAAATAACACCTTGGACCGTTTGGTTCGCGTGTTTTTTCTTCTGTGTTTTTGTTTATTGCTCCGATTTGCTGGAAATTCTATGGAGATGATTTTATTTTTCCATGTTTTTTCACCGTTTTTCCTAACTTGACAGGATGAAATTTCCCTTTATGTCATCCATTCACTTTGTGACGTGAAGCACGTCGCCCTGTTAATACAGCCGCAGGAAGGAAAGCAGAAATTTTACTTCGTAATATGTGACTCTTTCCAGTTGCATGAAGTTGTTTGGGGGGTTAAACTGAATTCACGTCATTTTTACCCATTAAACGCGCTGTGTCAAGTGGAACATGTTCGAAACATTCCCAGAATGTGTGCAGAGATCAAAAAGTGTGTGGTGTGTAATTAAAATTAAGTTTTCTCGTTACTATGTTTTCCATACATACCGAAACGCTTGAGCTTTTAATTTTAAATTGATATTTTTTAACCAGGCTAGATTATTGCAAGTGTGCAGCGAAATGTAAATATAAATTTGTGCAGTTGTGTGTGTGTTTTTTTCCGAACCCTTTCATTACTCGTTTGCCATGAACTAAGCAAACCATGCGTGATTTTACAACCCTCGAGTGAGTACATCAAATTTTGTGGAAAAAAATCAATGCGTAAAAATATTGATGCTTTTAAGTATATCACATACTACACACCTTTGGAAATATTGATAATATTGGTGTACATAGATCAGATATCGCCATCAAATAATAAGGTACTTGAGGGGAAAAGTCAACACGTTCGCTGAACTTGATTATTTTTAACAACATTTACTCGAAGCTTGACGTTCGATGAGTATCTGGTAAATATCAATACACCGACTAGTAACTAAGTGTCAGTGTCAAGTCATGCGAAAGCATTATCATATGTTATTAACTTACCACCATTGCTACTGGTGATTTTTTGGTCCAAAATTTCGTTTCAAAATCGTTTCAAAAATGGTGTTTCAAATCAAATTGAAAAAAGCATTCAAAAGTTTAAAGTTATCAAAAATTAACTCGTCCAGGAATACTAATGATTTTTTTAATAGAATTTTTAGTTCTGTGATGATTTTTTAAAAATTCTGTTGCATTTTTGTCTTTTCTGGTACTTACGAAAGATTAAGAAAAAGACAGAAAAAATAAAAGAAGAAGAAAGTAATTTTTAGAAAAAAATTACTAAATTTTTGATTGGGTTAGTTAAACGGAATCATGACGCGTATTTTACCTTAACGAATATGTTGAGAAGAGACGCTGATGCTTAGTGAAAAACATATGCAAACTTTCAGAAGATCAACATCATGTTAGTTTGGAGCTACCAAACCCCTGTACCTGTGACCTGTAGCCTCTGACAGCCTACCAGGTGACATGGACAGAGGACAGTCCATGTGGACAACATGAAAGGGCTTTACGATCTGGGTCATTCGATGTCATTCTCATGACGTGACCAGCCCAACGGAGCAACGCTGAAGGGTTGTGAGATCGTCCTAGAGTTTACAGAGCTCGCCATTATAGTGGCACTTTTATAGTCCTTAAACACAAACGGGTCAAAAAGTCAGCTTCTGAGCATTTTCCTATTCAATGCGAATTAGAGAGTTTAATCTGTTTTCGGCAAAGTCGATCTTTCAGAGAAGGACTGTTAGTACTGCAACTGTACAAGATGTAATCCCAGCTGCGTCCGCTCTAGATAGCTTTACGAATCACCAAAATCTCATTATTCTCCATTGATTAATAATTCACAATCAATAACACTAAACTAGTTAATCTCTAAATGCTTCATGAATTTGCAATGCTTTATGAAATCTCATTGACAGTTTCTGGCATATAAGATACGAAATAGTTATATAAGTATTTCAAATACATTAAAAAGAGATCAATGTAATTAATAATAGTAATCGTTGCAGATTCGCACATTCACTTTACAGCAAGAGTCTCTAAAGATCTTCAAAGTAAAGAAGGAAGATACATTGGAACAAGGGTCAATGTAATTAATAACAGTAATCTTTGCAGATTCACACATTCACTTTACAGTAAAAGTCTCCAAAGATGTTCAAAGTAAAGATTTTGAATCACTTGTATGTTGAAATAATCATTTACATTTTTTTCGGGCTAGTTTAACCATTTTGCAGTAAAAAACCCACAATATGTTACTGATGATAGTGTAGCAGTACCAAGCGCAAGCACTCATAATACCACGCAATAAAATAATACGGCAAATAACCAATCAAACCCATAATGTGTGCATGTGTCCTGGTTTCCCGCTATATCATCAGCACCAATCAACCTCAATCACTCCTTAAGCCTCGAGTGTCTCCGACACCAACAATGTGTGCCAATGTGTGTGTGTGTGTGTTTTTATCATCCTTCTCCATTTGACATATGCCTTGTAACCGGGCATCGTATCGATCCGCACCGAGCCGGCCCAAACGGTCAGCGGTTGGCGACCTACGGCGCTGGCCTCGATTGATTTTTCTCATTAACGACGCTACCAGAAAGGCTTATTGCCTCCTTTGATCCAATTCCGCTAAAGCGATACGACACACGTCCAACCATTCAAATGAGATTATGCTTCATTTCGGTGCTCAAATTGGCAGAACAACACGACTGACACGAGCCGAACATCATCATTCAAATGCAGAAGCCTTGGGCAACACGGTTTCGCATTGCACTCCCAATGCCCCGCCCCCGGGGACAAACTGTTCCTAATTGAAAATCCTTTCTTCATCAGAAAAAGACGACGCAGAGAATGAAGATGAGAGCGGGAAAAAAAACCAACGCAGAAAAGCTACTAAACCTGAGTTGCCGAACGTCAGTGAAGCTTTTTTTTTTGTGTTGAGGGAGGAAGGGGTGGAGGATGAAGTCCTAGCTTTACCCGCGGAACACGGGTAGTTTCTGCTGCTGGTGACGGGTCTATTTTGGTGTCCCGTCAAAAGTGCTATTCGTTTTGTTCCATGCGAATGTGTGTGGAGTTGCTTTCTATTCTGCTTCGACTTCGACTTTATTGTTTGGCTGTTTTGGAAGATTGTATTTCCAGGATTTTAAGGGGGAGGGTGGGTGTATTCTTTTCACCGTATACCTGACAAGCTTAGTTACGAGCTTTTGCTGCTTTGCAGCAGTTGTGTTGTGTGTGTGTGTGTGGATGTGGGAGATGAAATTGTTTTTCGTCCGCAACACGGTACGCAACCATCCCCGAAAGGTGAAACAGCGCACGCTTGGCAGCTTTCGGCTTTGAAAATTCAGTCGCACAAATTTAGGCCTTCGGTGGTGGTAAATCTTGCAGAGCGCGTGTGGCTTGTTGTTTGAAAACGGATATGCGGTGAGGCGAATTCCACGTACAAGCAATCTGCCGCTCCTGCGGGGGGGTTTGGGAGGATGAGGTGACAAAATCTAATAATCTAAAGTTGTACACCGGGACAAACCACTTCCCGACCGGGGGTCGGTCTCACACATACGGCTTAAGCCAGCGAGCAAACAAACCGGCTACAAGCTGGCAAAGGTTGAAAAATCCGTTGACAGCTTATTAAAAATCGATCCATTCCAGGCACGTCTCGGATTGGCTTTTTAGCAGTGTAGCTCGTGTACGGTCGGATAGTGTCATCCGTTCGCGTGGCCTAGAGCACGAGTTGAGTTAAGCGGATCAGAAATAGCGACAAGAACAAGCCCTTGCTCAACATCACTCTCGCTCTCTCCGCGTGTCACCCGTTACCCGGAAAAACCACGCAACGTACAAACCGCACGGGGGAAAACTGTCTTGTCATTGTGGGCAGCTGTACAACCGCTGCCTGCTGTCCGTAGCCGTATGAGGTACGCGAGTTGACTGCCGCTTGACACATTTGTCGAGCCGAAGGCGTTCGTCCGGCTAACGGTTGACGGGGTTGACGGTTTTCTTACTAAGCGGGCTTAATTACTCGTGTGTGGCACTAAACTTCCCCGACCGCGGTCTCGTTAGCTGCAGATGTGTGTAGTCCGGGTCCTCCCTGTGGCATGATATCTTCAGCGGTAAGTTTGGTCCGGTCGCCGGTGTTGGACACACAGCCAAAGACACTCGCACCGTACTGCCGGACTTGGACGAATGTACACCCGGCCGTGGGGAAGATGCATTCCCCACGCTCGATGACGCTCATCCAGCAGCACATAATTATAGCTGGATATTTATGATCCCCAACCCCATGACAGAAGCTTGTCGCTTCGCTTTGCTACATTGTCGTCATCTCACCATCCGCCCGGCTGTGTTTCAGATCCACTTGGCTGGAAGTCATTTCAGGAGTTCATGACATGACCATTACATTAACGGGAATTGTGGCCGGAAATGTTGTCCGTCCGAGATGTACTTTGTACGCTGATGATACTTTCATCGCATTCGCAGCCATTTGCACATTCGCTACGCGCGCTCGGAACGTAACATTCGACGTTTATTGCTGTTTGCCAAACATTGATGTGTCTTTTTTATTGAAACCGTTAGGTTTTGGGTGCGCTGGACGGGGATTTTGTGTGCTTGTTTTTTGGTGCTGCTGCGTGAGAAAGTTTTGATTCAATTGTAATGTTATTTTAGCTTTTTGTTTCTTGCGGAACCGGCAATCGTGGCAACTGGCTTCATTGGCCCAGGGATAGTATCTTTTTAATGCTGTCCATTGATGAGCAGTGCCATAAACACATCTCTGCACGAACAATAGCTTGGGTTGGGAAAGTAAATAATGGTACGATATAGTTGTATTTCAGTAGGAAAAGTTCTGATTGAGGTTTGGTTCAGTTTTTGGTGTAAATATATTTATGTGGAAAGATACAAATCCAATCTGAGCTAGAATTGCTGTAAACTTTTAATTACAGTTTATGACATAACTTTACCAACAGTTAATTTTTATGCTAAAGGACAAATTTAAATAAACCGTTTAAATATAATGTTGTACAAAGTTATTAGGCATTTTAAAAAAAATTCAAGATTATTTAACCTTGTTACAAACAAAAATGTATAAACTGCAAATTTTACACATGTTACTACACAAGTTTCAACATCATCAGGTTTGAATAATACTCAAAGAAAACAGAATTTTAAAATAACTTTTAAGTATTTTTTAAAATAGACATTGATCTCAAATAGCTGTAATTTTAATTCTAATTTCTCAAACATTAATATTTTTAACTGAAGCAAAAAAAGCCCAGTGGGTAAAGCCTATAATGTAACGTACTGTACAACAAAAAACCTACCACAAAATGGAAACTTTCCATGCGTACGAAGCTCATCATACATGCATATAATCATAAGCATTAATTGAATTAATAATGAGCTTCCGTAGGTAAACCCGCTACCCATGCATGTAATAAGTTAGTATTTATCTTTCACTAACATGATACTATCCCACATTTTACCATCACATCAATCTACGTAACGATGAACACTTGTCCGGAAAAGCGCGTTAGGAGCTCCTTTTTACCGAAAAGTTTCCTAATCTGTTCCTGAATGAGAAGAAGATGAAAAAAAAAAACACAAAATAATACTCGGGCACTCTATCCGATAAGCCCGGGAAGCTTCCGGACGGCAATGGTTTTGGCCGGTCCCGGGGCCTGTTCGTCAAACACACAATCATCATCTTCAAACCGGCACGGCTCGTCGACAAACGCCTCTTGGCATAAGTTTTAATAAGTTTGCCCGTACTGGGAAGGGCAGGAACAGGGAAGGAAGGGAGGAGGGGAGATAAGCATTCGCAAGCTGTCGTTGCAACCGAGTGCAACGATCCTGACGAGTGCTCGAGTTTAGTGGTTTGCTTTCTGGAACCGAGTGCAGCAACTCTCATGATTACAGCAAATGTCAGCTGATGGAGAAGAGCGTTCCCATCCCAAGGGTCCCGTGAGTATCCGAAAAGATTGTTTGGTAGCAGGCAGGCTATTGTTCAAGGGAAGTATTTATCGTAAACTGATGTACTTTCGCTTTGTTGCAGTACCTCTTCATAGAGAGTTCGGGCGCAGACATTGTGCTGTGCAGGCTTGCGTCAGATCAACTTGATGCCACAAGTTGGAAGCTGAACCCCGTCAGCGGTGGAACTCTAGTGTACTGTTTGACTTGCTAAATAAGTGTTTTTTTTATTTACTCTTGTGACTCTCCTGATATCTCACTTTAAACTGGATGCAAAGATTGCTTGGAAAGTTTGCCGTGCTGCTAAAGTTGTTAACAAGAATAAATAGAGTCTTCTCATATGTAGCGATATGCCGCTTCGTTCCACAACATAAAACTACAAATCGCAAAACTTCGCACAAGTGGTTCTTGCTCCCGGGAGATGCGGACGATCCATGGTCCACCCGTACATGATTTGATGGGCATCGTCACTGGCGTGACTTTCTAGTTATGGGGTGTTTTTTATGGGATCAAACATCATCCAAGCCGGGCAATTTCGGAAACCCTTTCCACTGTGTTTTCCATAATGGTGTGCTCCTTTTTTGCTTTATCTAAGTGTGTTAGTTACGGGTGTGCAGATCCAGCCATAAATATAAATTGAGCGAACTCAATCCTTCCATCCCGAGTGCTAGAGGGTTTGTTTCGCCCCTGCTTTCCAAAAGCAAGTGGAAAGCAGTTAGTTAACAACATTCCGATTAAACTCGGATTACGTACCGTCATTTGTTTTCTTTCCGCATGCGCCAGTGGTCAGTAGTATACGGTAACCCATTACCCGGCCTTATCGAAACAGAAAACAAACCAAACGGTCCTCTGGATGTGAAATAACATCGAGCGCCCCGAGATCGTTTCCCACCGACGCAATCGTCACACGAAAAAATAGCCCCGGCAATACCGAGAAGTTGAGCTCATGAATCGGAGCAATAGGAGTGGGCAGACTCAAGCAGACAACGACACAAAAAATAGCGAAATGGCACGGCTTAAGGTGGGTTAATAAATTGCGTAAGGCCTTTTGGGCCGGATGCAAGGAAACCGGATCGAAAAAATGGTGGAAAAATCGGGAAATAACAACACTCAGCTCCAACCAACGACAGATATGAAGATTGTTTCTCGGAAAGCTCGTTCCTTTTCGGTTCCGGTCCATTGAAGGGTTTTTTTTTGTATTTGGGATGGGCCCACCTTTCAAGGCGACTGATGGGATAGGATGCAAATGGGTCCTCAATTCTGACCATTACCGGGCCCAGGGTAGTACGGCCCGCGTGTATCTACTTTTTGCCTGTTATTTTCTGCACCTTTCATCGTTTATACACCACTTTTCCGATGTTGCGTCGAATGGTTGTACCCCTCGGGCAAGGTTTGACCGAGCTAACCCAAGCTCGCACCTTCCACAATACCCGGAGGGTGCTCGTTTACACCCAGTGCAGCAATTTCCATCCAACCGGCATTCAAATCGATCCGACCTCAAAACAACTGCCAGGCTGGGGGCGAGCCAAAAGCAGTGGGGGGGAGGGTTATAAGTTTGAAAGTAAGAATGGTAGGTGTTTGTCCACCCATCGCTCCACACTTCCATCTCCACGCCAGGCAATACACCGGATATGTGCAAGGTGTGAACATCGGTGGATTCGTCTCGTCGGTGGCAGCCGTGTGTTGTGTGAAATTCATTTTTCAATAACCTTTTAGCTGCACCGTGTGATGGCTTCATTTCCCGGGTGCAAATGGCACACCGGGTTTATAAAAGGTTAAGCAGGCAGTGTGTCGGGTTGCACACAAGTTGTCCAATGTCCGGCCCGTACGTGACAGCCGAGTGACAAAGCTATTTATGGCTGCCACTGCACATTAGTGTGAATGGGTAGCGATTTTTCTCTCCCTTTTATCAGATAGTTAATATACTGGTTTCTGCGGAACTTTAGTTTCATTTTTATTTTGTTGCGCACTTACCCTTTGGGCGGTTTTATCAAATGGAACAGCAGCAAAAAGTTAAAAGCACTTCCGATGGGCTCGTCATTTTTTATCATTGCTGGTTCGAGCGAGAGGAAATGGCTGAATTGCGAGATAACGTTTACGATTTATGATTCCAATTTATGCTTCACATCTAGCACTAAAAACACTTTACAACTTTACTAACCGTTTGTGATTTTTGTGTTTTCTATTTTTTTTAGGTTTTCCAGTATATAGTACATAAAGGCAGTAGCTGTAAGAGCATCACAACCCCCACTCACTCACCACTACACGGCGTATATAGCTTCTACTAATCAATATTATTATAACTACTGTTATTGTAAAGAGTTCGTAGAAGTCAAAGGCTACACGATCGCTCATACATATATACCGTAACCCGATAGGCTTGTGTATATTTCAATAATTCAGTAGCAGTCACCGTACGAAAAACAGCAAGCCGTGCACCATTTATGGAGTTACACCGCCGTTAAATCACGTACGAGAGTGGGCACCGACGTACACCTCGAGCTAGACGCATCCATCCAGAAGCAAGCAAGTGGAAGATTGGAAAATTAAGCTCCTTCATCTCCTACGCAATAACGTAAAGGTAACAATAGCGGACCGGAATGGAGTAGAAGCAAAACACACGAGCAAAAACACTGCTGGCAAGAGTAATAAGTGTTAAAACCTCCGAGGTACGAGTGGGACAGAGCGAAAAAAAAACAACACACACACACGCACACATCGAGAGGAGTGAAAATTAAATCCCTTTTTCGATGAAACCCAACAAAGCACCGGGAGTGCTTATATATGTAGCAAAACAATAGCCAAACCGAACGCATTATTACGCTGGGTATCGTATAAAGCAAAGCAACAGTAAGTGAACCGGATCAAGGGCTGAGTGTCCGCGAGAGAGGAAGAGTTCCCCAATACCCTGTTGGGCAGAAGTTTGCGGTAATTTTTTGGACGAGATCATCGAATTTCGGGTAACGAAAGTCAAAACGGGCAAAAGGCAAACACGGCCCCCGGAGCTGTAGAACATTGAAAAATAAGCGAAAAAGCGTCATCACCGTGCCAGACAAGTTCAAACGATGTGAGCCGTGAGCAACCTTTCCTAAAAACAAAACCCACTACCGCACACCGGAACAGGACGATAACAGTAACTCAACTTCAACAAACAAAAAAGAAGAAAATACACAAAAGGGAAAAGTGACGGAAAAGCAGAAAGTAAAGCAACAGTAGCAAAGAGAAGAGGAATACGACGAAAGCGAAAAGAAAAACCAACATACAAACAAGGTGAGTAAAATATTAAGAGTTCAATTTGGAAATGAGTTTAAGATGAGATGCTAGCTTTCCCCCCTCCATTTTCAACCACCAATCTTTCAAGGCAGGGATAATATGTGCTTGCGCTTACGTTGTTCGCATGCCCAACCAACGCACGCCCGGGTGTTTTTTAGTGCGAAAAGAAGCTTACAAAAGTTTCTAATGAATTTAACATGAAAGGAAATCAAGTCAACTGTCTCGCCCGACGAACTTTTCCCTTTATGTTGATGTTGTGTTTTTTTTCTTCTCCCATCCCCTGCCACTTCCTTTGTTTCGTTTTGTTTTTCCATGATAATCTCACAGCTATTCTCTTTCTCGCTCCGTGTCGCTCGTTTCATCTCTTCTATTTTGCAAAGTATAATTATTTTAGAGTTTAATTTCTCGTGCAGCGTTCATCCCTTCCCCCGGAAGGGACTGGGAAGCTTTTCGTGTGCGTTTTTGTGTGTCTGTGTGTGTTTGTATGAGGGTGGCAGTTTTTCGGGGGGGGTGGCTTCATTTTTGCTGTGGCATCGAGATGATTGCGCCGATTACGTGGCTTGTTTTCAATTTATTTCAAATTACTGCCTGAACGCCTGGAACTAAGCGTTCCTGTGCGTGGGTTTTTACAGTAAAGTAACCATTGCTTAATTCCACATTAAGCGAAATGTCCGCTGGGAGTGGCAGACGACACGAGGAAACACGAGGTGGGCAAAACAAAATACAATTCTTTACAAACGTTCACCTCGTGGGTGGTTTTCCGGTGTGCATTAATCCGTTGTACCCTGGTTAAGATGGGGAGGGAATAAAAATCTAAATCGCCCACAGTCGGCCACAGCGATAAACCATTGGTACCGTCACTGTACCGGTCAGTGTGTCTATTTGCAGTTAGACACTATATTGTAAAGAAGGGCGAATATTATTCCAACCAAAGACCGCCCGGGCACATCCTAACGGTGGAGTGGTGGTTTTCAACAACAATTTACACCCAGCTCCACAAAGGATCTCACCCCTTCGAAAAAAAACCCGCTCATTATGTTACCATCGTTTGGCCTGGCCCAGGCCATTCTCGTTATCACACGAGTCCCACCCGTGAGTTTTGCGTGCAAAAAGAAAGGGTTTTTGTGGTTTCTTTCTGTGGCCAGGCGCAGCGCACAAATAAAGTTGACAATTTTACAACATTTAACCATCCCACCCTGACCGTAACTCCTGGTTTTCGGTCCCTTTTCCCTGATCGTACCCTCGCTTTTCAGCAAACTTCTCGCACCTTGGGTCAACACCTCGAACGGTGCGTTTGGTGCGCTTTTAAAAAATGAATATTTATATGCTCGGCACCGTTTAGTCTCCGGCAGCGCGCAAGTGAAGGGATGAACATGTACCAGCCAAAAATAAAGCGAAAAGAAGAAAATACTCCTTCAGGCAAAAAAAAAAAATTACAGAGTTGGAGAACAATAAAACAGTCAGGCTCTGGCGGCGATACCAATGCTCAACCGGGGAGTCGACTCGGAGTTTGCGAGCTTTTTGTAGGCCTTCTTTTACATTCAAGACGGACGCCGACGGTAGCGCCATGTGATTACGGTGTAAAATGAATGCAGAACAGGGCTGCCTTGAGAGACTCTACCGCGGAGTTGGCCGCGTGCAGCAGAGACATGGCAGGTGTTGGGAAACTTTTGAATAAATATTGCTATTTTTCATTCCCTACCGTGGTGTGGAGATCGTGGGGTTTTTCGGTGAACTTTTCACTTGTCTTTCGTTTGCTAACGTGAAATGTCCCATGTTCGGTGCGCGGCTTGAATTCGCTGACAGTTGTCAACTTTGGCGTATTTTTTTTCTTTTTAGGGTCGCCAGCACTATTCGGTGTGCTACGTTTCTTATTCGGTCACATTTATTTCGTGTTCTTTTTCTTAACCACAGCACAGTTTTTTTCCTATTCGATGAAGAGATGCAGCTCAACAAAGCAATAGCTTTGTGGGTATGACTCTGGAAATGACATCTACGGGCGCTACAAAGATACACCCGGGTCGTCCCGAATGTCCCGAAAAAACGTGGACTTACCGTGGACAAAAGAAAAACTAGCGAAACACGCAAGTGAAGATGAAGCATACAAAAACCCCGAACAAAACATTCACATTCAACTACACAGCTGCAACTCACCTTGTTCTTGTGGCGGTGTTTGGAGGTCGTGATTCAGAAATAACTTCTAGTTTTTCACCAAAACGGAATTGTTTTTACTTTACTTCTTCTTGCTCTGTGTCCTTAAATTTGTTACACTTAGAAGGAAGGGAAAGAGAAAAAAACAATGCGCCCGAACGAGATAGCGTGCGGGACAAGTACAACAAAAAATCACCGAAAAAAAAACCCAATGGTCCTGATGATGGCGGTTTCCCGGTGGCCCGGTTTGGTCCAAATCATGGCCAAACCATTATAATCCAGGCTCGGTGTATACCGGTTCGTTCGCGCTCTCGGGCGAAAAGCGCTTTTCATTTGATTATAATTTATGGGTGGCAAAAGTTTTCAAAATTGCTTTCGCTCATAAATTGTGCAAAATTACTTTAGGTTGTAAGAAAAAAAACGCACGAGCAGGAAGAAGAATGATGAAAGTATGGCCCCAGCAAACGGGCCATGTGCAGGGGCAGGGGGGTATGTAACTACGGAACGAAAGTGTAAGAGGTAGAGGGGAAAAAAGAAGATAAAAAAGCAAACCAACCATCGAAGAACAAAAATCGCACCAAACCCGCACACCAAAGATGGACTTACACACTCGCACAAGTGAGGTAAAGAAAAATGTAAAAAATGACGGTGCCTGCTGGTTGTCGGATTTTCTTTTTTAAAACCAAGCAATCTGGTTGTCTACGGCAACACCACCAACAACAACAATAAAAAAAATGGAACGTATTCGCAAGAAAATACGGTCATCAAGTTTTCCCAACCACAGCCACCAGGAGGCGTCCATATTTTTTTGCTGCTGTCCTCCCTGCGTTGGCAACGTGGCAGTTCCACGGTTCCTTTTGCTTGGCGGTTGGTGCCTACACATTGATTACGCTTAACGGTGGTTGTGCATCCAACTAAAGACGAATCGGCCGTATCCGTGCGACGCACGCACCCCGAAGGAAAATGACAAATGAGGGTGAAAATGTTAAAGTTTTTTTTCCCCAACCTGCCAACCTGGCACAAGGCTTGCTTTACCTTGCAACCTTCCATTTGAAGCCGGCACAGTACACACGGGTGCCGTGTTTGAGTTTGCTTGCTTCCGATTTTCTGCTACGGGTAAAATGGTACTCAGAAGTTTGCCTCTGCAGAAAGGTCAACCGATCGTTTCGAAAAGATCGCTCTGCGCTAGTTCTAATGCACAGTGGACGTGAACCGCGATAAAGATGATTTTTATATGATTTTTATATGACTTAAACATTACACTATACTGTAGATTACATCCAGAGATATGATCAATGAAAAGAGAGGAAAAATTATCAAATTAAAACAAAATTGTTTTAATCGTCACACAATTTAATAGATTAACAGAACATCTTCGAATGTCGTAAAAGTTACTTCTAAAATTTCAGAATTTTGACACTTTTTTTTGTTTTGCTTCGGGGAGTTTTCAAAATTTTCTTATACTTTAATTCGTGGCTCGCAAATTAAATATTTGTTTATTATAACTGTCTTCAATACAGTTCCAGTACTCACATGCGTCACAGGATTTTTGACCCCGTTGGTGTGAAAGGACAATGTAGGGTTCGCTATAATGACGAACTATACGAGTTGAACTACAGATTTACTATTGTACAGCAAGTTAAACTTGCCAGGGTGCGGGTGGGCTGGTCACGCCATGAGAATGACTACGGACGACCTCAGCCAGATTCTAGTTAGGTTTGTCCATATGGATGAAGGATTTTAAGTACAAATTGATTGATAAAAGTGATGACGTTGATGCATCTGCTAGAAAGGTAAGGATAAGAGGACTGGTAAGAAAATTTTACATAAAAAAGTAAAAAGAAATCCACGTACAAAACTCCACAAACTGTCAAATCAATAAAATTCGAGGATCTCCGAGTCCCCGTAAATCGACAATCGCCTGATTCGGACACAGACTCTACATCTTTTTTAATGAGATCTCTATTTGCGCGATTTGTACACTATCATCATCAAGTCATCAAAAGTATGATTTGTATCAAAAGTTCTGTTGGAAATGTTCAAATCATTAAACCATCAACCGAAAACTTACTTAACACGTTCAGTGCCGCATCACCCAAATTTGGGTGTTGTCTTATGGAAATCGCCTTGAACGATTTTGACACGGCGTTGCACGTATTATGCATTATTATGCCACGCAAATATTGCATATGCACTTGTGTCAGTATAATTAAATATGTTTCAATTCAGTTAATGAATGTTTCTAAAGCCTTTTAGCATACGAAACTGTGAAGACATCGCAATTTTGTCCTGCCATTCGAATGGGTTGCACCCACTGTGCAACGTTAACGTGCGACGAAAAATGGATGGATGCAAAAGGGGAAAAACGACGACGGGTAAAGAGATGAGGCGGTCGAGTGGGTCAAACAAAATTTCCTAATTCGATAGAGTTTACCGAAAGTCCAAAATAAACACACAGAGAAATTTAGTTTTCTCGAGCCTTACGGGCGCTGAGCAAAATGGAGCATCAAAAAACCCGGGGCAGTTAAGCGAGCTGGCCGTGCAAAGTTTAAGGTCTACTGTGTAGCCCTGCTACTGGGCCTTGTCCTTGCCAATCCCGTCACACCGTAACGCAGACAGTGCCCGACCGGCTCTGTCCGCGCTATCTGTCTGTCGGATATAAAAGGACAACTAATGAACTTATATGAATTTTTATCCATGCCCAAGCAAAACGAACGGAGAGTAGGATGGCCTGGCCTGCCCAGTGAAATAAGAAAAACACTCGAAATACGGTACACAAAGTTGTGAGGGCGGAAAATTGGTTTTTCTGGCTGACCAATTCTGATTCGTCTCGATCGGTTGTGTTAGGATGTTGAAGTGCTTGTGGAACGTAATCCTGGGTGCCGGGTTAGCCGGTAGCTTACTGTACGTGTGCGTGTTTGTGTGCGCTAGAGAGAGAAAGAGACAAAAAAGGCAAGACAATTTTCACTTTTGCATAATCAACCCCCCGGTCGCTCGGTATTATCGAACACTCGTGCACCACTTCGGGTTGGGCGTTGGTGCTTTCTCTGCTCAATAGCTATGCGGATGTGTTGGTGTTGCTGTGACGCTTTTCCGGTACCAGTTGGATGGTGAACAGTGTACAAAACCCTAACACTGAACCTCGGGGTCAGCTGGTAACGATCGTGCTCGGCGATCGTGTTGAATGAGTTGTGCTCGGTCTGCCCATTTTCTGCACAAAAGGTTAACCAGCCGGGAATGGCACAACAGAAGCGGGAACAGAAAAATATTATGATGATGGGAATCAATCTATTGTGTAATAGGTTGGTGAAATTTGATCTTTTATCGGTGGCCAATCCGCTGGAAACCCGTCCACACTCAACCTCCCCATCCCATCCCCTCCGGGGGGACAATATTATTGATTTTTTGCCCTCTCTCTTTTAGCACACATTTTATCGGTTCCCATTTTTACTGAGGAAAAAGTGAGAGAAAGAGAGGGGACAAAAGCCCTAACCAACTCGTCGAAACTTTTTCCCAACCCCAACCATTGCAGCATCCAGCAGCAATAGGGGGACGCAGGAAAGTTGTGCAAGCGCCAAAGAACAAAGTGTCGTCGAAGCAATTAGGTGACATAAAGTGTGCCGAAATTGAATTTTAATTTGGGCAGCCTTCAGTTAAGCGCGGACCCATTTGCAGCTATCAAACGATTCGTTCCCGGTGTGTGTGTGTGTGTGTGCGCGTCGTACGACCACCGTTAATGAGCAGAAATGCTGTGCGGTAATTTAGCGGCAGGCCATTTTCATGCACCACATTAAGGAAGCCCCGAAACGGTGTGTGGCAGTAATGTTGGTGCGAACCGACAAGAACAAAAAAAACGAAAGAAATGAAATCATTATAAGAAAGTACCCACATCGTACCCACTGTGCGCATTGGTGCAAATTGGCGAAATCTCGAATGGAAGACCATTCGCTTCGAAGCTCCGGTCGGGAAATCGGTTTGGTAGAGTGAAGCGGGACGGGGTAGGACTGTGTACGTAGAAGAAAAATTTGCGTTTAAGCAAACAAAAGAAGTCACAAACAACAACAAAAAAAAACCGCCCGCTGCTTCTTTGAGGGAGATTTTAAGCTTTCGATAGAGAGGCACCCCAGCAATTCGACCGGGACGGAACGCACCCAACATTCAGGAGGCTTATTGAAGCGTGTCGATGAAGCGTGAGGCTTCTGTAATTTTCCACCCACTTTTTTTCCTTTTCTCAAAGTCCTTTCTTATAAGGATTTTTTTTTCTTTTCAAAAAACATCCCTTCCATTGAGAGGCCCATACCAGCGAATCGTTGCCAAAATCGGAACCGACGTCGATCATCGCACGGTTGCATTTTTTCGAAAAACATTAGGATCGTTTGGTGGCCAACGAAACAAAATGAGGTGGGCCGGGGCGGTGAGAATGGAATTTCTGGCCACCAATAATAACTGGGCCGGTCGGGATGCAGCCGGGTGAAAGGCGTGGGGTGTAGCCGAAGAGCGAATGTCTAAATAACCGGAACCGCATGCAAGCAGGGCAAAATAAACTCACCCACAGCTGGGCGCCGGGTGCGCCATTTTTGCGTCGCTGTGTGTGTGTCTGTAGAAGATTGTTCACTTTTATTCGTTCCTTCCCTTTTTCCTTTTTCTGCATAATATAATCAAACAAACGTTTGGAACGGTTCCCAAAAATTGTGTGGCATGGGACCGACTGGGGCCGACTTTATCGTGCCACAGATTGTACGGGATGGCTGCGGTTAGATAACACCTCTATTCCTCTATTATCACTTACAAGCTTACTTGCTGCTTACCCCTGGGGACGGAAAACAGAGACAAAGGCCCCGAACGGACCACACCCGCTGCGGAGCAAGCAGTCCATCGAGAGTTTTAAATCCAGATCCAAGTTCCATTACGCAGACACGGGTTTGTGTCGCGCTACCCGGGTCCATCATAAGATTTAATCGTGAGCATCTGTTCTGAAGCTCTGCTCGATCGTTTTTCGCTGAGCAGCCATGGCCTACGGTAGTGCAATAAAACATTCGGCATGTTAGGCGAAGAATGAGTGCTTCGTTTCCATTTCAACTTCCAATTGTTGGTTGCTGCAGGAAATTATGCCACCACTACAAGTAGTGCTCTGCCCAACAGCTCAGCGGCCGGGTCCGGGGGATGCAGGCTGCAGGAGATGGTAAATTGGATTGGATTTGGTTGCGCACTCGCTTCTTCGGTCCGGGTTCGGTGATTTGGAAATCGGCCAACTGTGTAATCGGGTTGCAGTCCGGTGTTGCCGGTGCCTGTAAGACCCAGCGCCATGATGAACGTACTCCGGTACCGAAAACTCCCCAAAGGGAAGTGGGAAGGTAGGGGAGGGGGATCTCATGTACAGAACAATCGACTGTCCCTTATGAAAGCCATTAGACTTTAGTGAAGTTGTGCTTTTTTCCCACCCCGGTTGGGAAAGGATTTCTGGGTGCATTTCGTAAAGTTTCATTCCATTTCGCCCAATGCTCCGGACAATCAAGTGCTCGGAGCTAGAGTGAGTAATATTTATTTCATGTATTTTCTCCTTTCTTCTCCTTTTCCATGTCTCATGCATCCCATTGGCGGAACGGTACGCAGGTTCAGTCTTCTATGAATTGTGACACGTCGGTACAGCGCACCGTAGCACGAAGGCCGCACGGAAAATGTCCACTCTGAAGGAACGCAACAAAATGTGCCATTCTAATTTAATATTCATCGTGCTCTTCATTTGTACTGGTAAGTATTACGAAACTTTTCCATTTAACTTTTTTCCCGTATGGCTATGAGTGTGTACGATGCAAAAGGGAAAATGGATTTAAGGGTACATTCCGTTTGATCGAAAGCACTCATTAATTCCATAGTAAAACAAGCAAGCGATATTAGCCGAGCTTGAAATACGAAATTCTCACTGAGCAATTTTTAAACCTCAAAGATGGACGTCACATCTTTGTGGTACTCTAGAATGCAAACTTTAAATTACGTCAAACTAGTTTTCAAACAATAAACAACTTCGGTCTTACAGGGATAAAATGTTTTTTGGAAAATTTACCACAGTTTAGTGATGCAACTGTGGGAATTTTGTATCCCTCTTGAGACTTCGTTTGGATTTCCATATACTTTGGAAAGCATCTAAAAGTTTATGGCAAACTCTCCGAATCAATGTTTGTTAGATTGGTATTTTACAAACATAAAGCTTTTTTAAATTTAATTTAATTCAATTTTATTTTATATATTTACTCAAAATTTGTATTAGTACTTTTTTATGAGCACGGTAACAGTCAAGTACGGCTTGCTGATATAGCCAGGTTACCAATCCCAACTCGATTCAAGGGTAGTCCTAAGGGTTGGATCGAACCGAAGCCCCTGACTCAGTGAAAAGCTTTCCTATGAAGTCATTTAAAGGATTGGACAAGCTCTAAACAAATGGAAATATTCGATTAAACTTGAAAAAAAAAATCCTGGAACTGCTCCAACTTTACAAATTAAAGTAATCCTACATTTTGTTGAAGAACATTTCAACACATACCCTAATTTCTTTGTGCGTTTAAAACATACATATCCAACCCGTCGTTCAGTAATACTGGGAATGTTGAAGATATGTATTACGAGAAGTTGTTGTGTATTATCGCACGTTATTGAGTTCTAAGAACTTTCAAACAACGATGGGATGGATTCTGAAAAAGTGTTAGTAAACATTCCAAAGTTCATCGACAACAGAGGTTGTAACAATTCGACGAAGTGAAATGTAATATTTAGACAACTTTTCTCCAGGAATGGAATGTATTCCACACACGAACCAAAACTCGCTCAACCATAGTTGCAGCGACATGGAATTTCGTTCGATTTTCATGGAAAATTTCCAAAAACTAAGCGTTTCCACATTCATTAAGCAATCCGTTTCAGCATTCCATACACTGCGGTGGAACTAAATGAATTGCATTTCTCCAGCCACACCGAGGTATCCAACGCAACCAAACTCGGGGTAGGAGATTGCTGAGTGTGCGATTACAGCGTTTAGTCAGCTACGTAGCATATGAGTCCTTTTTTTTGTTCGGCTCTCATAAATTCGGGAAAACTGAGCCAAAAACCGTTTAGGGATGGAAATAATTTTCCGCTGGTGAAATATTTTCCATTATCGTGCCTGTCGGTCGATGCGGGAATCAAATATTTGTAAATATAGTTCATAACTGCCACTCCGTGCGAGTGCACAATGGGCGTATGTGAACCGCAGCCAACTCCTGCTCCTTGCCCTCGCTATTTTTCTGGCATTTTCTCCCCCTCCAGGCCCAATGCTCCAAAAGTCATCGAGCGGCAAAGGCTTGGCTGAAATGATCAAACTTTTGATTTATGTGAGCATGCGTGCCGGGTGGTGGCTTCCAACGGCAACTCCCCGTGTGCATAAGGGATGTCGTTTCAGGGCTTTTGTCTGTACGGTGGTGCTGTGTTTTGCCGTTCTTTTGTTTTTTGTCTGTTTTGTTTCATTTTCGTCCCACATTATGCCATTCCATGGTGACGGTGTGAGGGCGTTCCGGTGTTTGACTCGTGCGCTATCTACGATAATAACAGCTCATCAGTTTACATCTTCGGCACGGCACGGCACGGCCAAAGCTATAAATTATGCGCGGGAAAAGACCGCGTGCCAGGAGACGGTAAGCGCGCGCGCGCGTGCGATTCACCACCCGGAGTTCGGGCCACGCTAGGCTAGTGGATGCCGCCAGGAAATACGACACGGGACCGAAAAACCCTCGAAAACTACCGGAAGCATACTCGAAACTGTTACAACGGTGGGTAGCTTTACGGGTGGGGAATTAAATCAATATGTCGGAAAAGTCAGTTCCAGCTAAGGACCCGTCAACCTTGAGGAAATATTTGTGTTTATTCTTTAACTGCAGTTAATCACTGGCGGAACGAAATTTGGCGTGCGAATGCCTGCTGTGCAGAAGGAGAGAGTGGTTCAGATTCGTTCATCGGTATGATAAATAAATCAATAAGTGATTTCGTCATTGGCACCGGTTGGTTGTTTGGGCATAGAAGAGTTCGAACGGTATTATTTGGTCTAATAACTCATTTGGAGTAGGAATGGAGACATCATGGTTTAACGAAGTGGAGTGAAATCGAAACAGGCCATCAATATCTAGTTCTAAATTACTTACACAACTGCAAATTGAAAGCTTACATACATTTTGCTGTAGAATATTCGCTACTTGGAGCCAGATTGAATTACCTTTAATAACATGAAATGTATGCCAACTGGTGATGGTAAAATAATCTCCCAAAAACGAATTAAAATAGATTAAAAATTGCCTGCGCTACATGTTCGCCGCGGAGTGCAAACACATGGTGCTCGATTTAGCCTTCAGCATACTCTAGTGTTATCGGCTTACCTAGCCCGAAGCAAAACCATATGCACCGTTCACATCCAGTCTGCCTTTCATCACGGACCATCGTGTTCCAGCAAAAAGCAATCCCGGACGTCCCGTTTAAAGCCCTCAACTTCAATTATCTCGCACTGCAGCTAATCAAACATTTCCTGCGGGGTCCGGCGGGTCCGGTTCAGCTTCTTCACAGCTGGATAGTGAGCCACAAACTAGCAACATCAGCACGGGCGTTCCATAATGCTAATCATACGTATAAATGAGAGTGACCCTTTTGTTGGCAAATAATGCAAATGAATGTAAATATGCTGTTCCGGCCGTTTGGTAGCCCTTTTTGGAACGCACATGCACACAACACCAGAATTCCTGGTGGCTATTCTTACCGACCGCAGATGAAACTTCGGAGAGCGCGCCCGTTATGCCTGAGTGGACAGCAATGACAGCACACAAAAGCGCCGGGTGCACCTTTCTCGGATGGCCGGGTGCATTTGCCGTTTTGTGTGCCCGGTGTAATTCAATTCGATTAGCTTCACGTTTGACCACAGAAACCATCGAACTGAAATGGTAAAACCGTGGACGGGCAAAGCTTCGCCCGGAGTACGTCCGTTGCCGATGTGCCCCGGCATCTTTCGGGCCCGGGGGTGGAAAATCTGAAATCCGGTAAACCCCAGCACCGTGGGGGGGGGGGGGGGGGGGGGGGTAAAGAGTAGTGGAGAGTGGTACGAAATTTTCCCTCCTCAACCGTAGCTCAACTCCAGACGCTGTTGGTGCCGGGTGAGCGCCGAGGGTAGATAATCTAATTAATTTGATGGTAACTCTTGTGGCTGCGGTTTGTAGGCTATTGTTTGTCGGGAGGGTTTTGGGTTTGAAGAGACGAGGCACAAATGCAGGATGCAGAAGTAAAACGGATAATGAATAAAAGGACACATGACGATGAGAACGTCGGTGACCGGTCATGTGTGACGTCGACACCGTCCTATTCGCCGGTGGTCTCAGTTTGGCGAAAGATAATAACTAGAGGCGGGATGGAGGGACAGAGTAACGACTGTGAGGACGGTACAAGGATTAGCTGATGCTAGCTAAATGCGTTGCTCGATGGTATGAAAAAAAATGGGCAAAGGATAAGAGCACGAAACAATCGCCCGTGCCTGCTCCCGGACCAGACCAAGGAGAACCGGGCGCCAAAGTGGAGGAATCCGGTTACTTGTTGACTATCGATTAAATCAAGATCATGGCATCGAGATATAGTCCATTTGACGATGTCGCTCTATTGATAGTGGTACCGGGATTACGTGGGTGGAGGACGCAACCCATTATGTGAGCGCCTGATGAAACCGAACCGGGTCCGACTGACAGCCTACACCGTCCTGGGAGAAGTAATAGTTTTTTTTTTACGCAAAAAGGTCAAACGATAAAAGGACACTCTTAGATTAGTTGTAATCCTTTCCCTTCTGGATAGTTTTATGCGGAATTAATGAACCCGATAAGTACACCTGATACAAAATGGTGACAGTAAAGAAGTCATTGTGAATGTTTATTTCTGTCCGGTTTCATTGTGTTTAGCGCACGGCATACAGCATTACACTGATTGAATTTTTTGTTGGTTTCATTTCTCATTAAAAGAATGAACTGATTCGGATGAAAATGGCTGTTGGAGAGAGGAGATTTTAAATAGCTTTTGTATGATTGCATCCGGCAAACGATTATTTATTTTTAAGTAAACGCTGAAATTACATATGAAACATAGCGATTTATTGTTTCCTGATAATTACTAAAGACCACATTAAATACTGTCGGATCTCAACGTTTCAGGGAAACTTTTTTAATTTTTTCCTGATAATTACTAGAGACCATAATCCAGTTTCTAGAGAATGTTGATTGAAATATATTAGAATTGTATATATCAACTTACAAATTTTGCTTTTTAGTAGCTTAGCTGTATGGTTGCATCAAAGATGATATTATCGTGGATGGCGCACAGCGCTAGAGCTGATACAATTTTATTTTGTCAGGTTCTTCAATACACAATTGCTACTTTGTTGCATTTGTTTTAGTTCCTGATGCCTTAGAACCTGAATAATGTAGTAATTGGATGGAACCGGATTAATTGCAATAAGTTTACAAAAGAGAAACCAATAATCCAACAAGATTTAGTAAGATTTGTTGAACATATTCTGAGAGCTTTCATAAATCTGTTTCTCGCAAACTTTACTTAATGTTACACTTAGTATAAATAAACAATATATAAATAACGAACATAGGTGATTCAATCAATGATATCATGTTATTTTAAAATATATCAAATTTAAAGCAGTATCTAGTTATTCAACAGCAAATGTTTTCATTGATTGCCTAGTAGATCAGTATTACACGAAATTGGAGTGATTTTGCGGAAATACAGATAACAGTGTATGAAAAACGATTGCATAGAATTTAATCATTCGGTTTTCTACACCAGCGACGACTAATTGCTGTGCTACAAGAATATTTCATATGAAGCACACAATCAATATTATTTTCCACCGGCCGAAATACTTTCACACGGCTAATGACCTCAATTGTATGCCCCGCAAGCGCAAAAACAAACAACAACCCGTGTAAGGTACGTTGCTTAGGGGCTATTCAGATAATATGAGATTGAAGTTTGATGTGCTGCTTCGCTTGTTTCGCCGTACACACTTATAATTAAGGACAGTTTTTGGAGAAGAGGTCTAGAGAGCGCATCAGTGCCGCACCCATCCCATCAGCAATCATTTACTGTTCGAGCTGGAGTCCTTGGAATGCGCCACTAATCGGCTTGGCGGGGTTTTTTTTTCATTGGGCATCATCGAAACACACTAACTCACACACATTACCCATCGAAGAGAACGGCATCGGCAGCCAAGAGTGGCACATTTCACGATCTGTTTTATCGTAATGTTTACGTCAGCCTGATACCGGGGCACATAAACGGCACAAACGACTTTGGAAAACAACTTAATCAAACGCTCCGTTCGCGGCGCCCGATCGGCAGCCTATCAGCGCTGTGACCAGCACCCCGAAGACTGCGAAGACTGCCAGAAGAGATCATTCGGATCTAATCCTGATTTCTACACGACCCCATCATCGTTTTTCCTTTCGGAGTGGCGCGAATGCTTTTCTCCTGCGTAAAGGATGTCCACCGTCACACCTAACGCTACCGATTTTCCCGACGCAGCCCGGTAGCGAACAAAACTGTATTTAATTATGTGGCTCATTTACTACGGTGGCTGTGCAGGAGGAGGCCCTCTTATGCCCGGTCGGTCCGTATCCGTACCCAAGCCGTGTATAGCCAGGGATATGACGACTTTTTTACGACTTTTTTATGAACCAAACGTCCAAATGGTCCGTGTCAACGCTGCTAGGGCGAATGGAATGGCACCGAACCGAGGCCGTGGTGGTTTGGGGAACTAATTTCAAAACTAGCAAACGAAGAACAACCCCAAAAATAGAACGTGATGGTGGATGGGATTCGCCTAAAAAACGCGAAACTACAACACCACCCGGGGGAAAAGAAGGAAAAAAAAATACATTGCAGAAAATTTATTATGATACGAACATGCTCTAGATGGCCGTCGGTGAAGCGTGTTACATGGCCATGGGAACAAAAAAAAAACCAAACCTCCCCGACACTAACACTAATGTAGTTTTATGTGAATGAGAATTTGCTGTACCATCCCTTTTTTCACTGCTCGTTTAACGCTTCCGTTTCAGATTATGTAACGGGCGATATCAGTACATCCTTAGCCTTAAGTAAGTTGAACTCTGGTGCAACATTTTTCGCTGGACCATACCTAGACGGGAGCGGCGTTAGCAATGTAACTACACAAATCGGAACACATGCATATCTGCCGTGCAAGGTAAGTGTGAACACAGTGTTGACCTCGTTTTTTCTTCGGTAATATTCATTTCGGTGTCCTCGTTCCATTTTTTTCTCCTTCCTTGGCGACAAGTGAACCATTTTTTTTTTCTTCTTGTGTGTCCTTTTTGGCGTCCGGAGTGCAATCATCATTTATCCTTTTGCTCACGTCTTTCTCTCTCTCGCTCTCTCTCTCTCTCTCTCTCTCTCATCGGACAGGTGAAACAGCTAGGGAACAAATCTGTTTCGTGGGTACGAGTGAGAGATGATCACATTCTCACAGTGGACAGGTGAGTAACAAAATGTCGTGATTGATGCGTTTATAATTAGCCCCTAGCAACACATATGGATGCTGACTGCAACATGCGCCCATGCGGAGTACAGATTCCATTTCCGGCACCGTGCGGCACCGGGCACACAAATTCGTTTTGCGCATTTTGGGGTGCGTCCCAGCAGCAGTCGCAGTTCAGCGCAGAATGGGATGAAGCGTTTACAAAAGAATGTGCCACCGGCACGAAATGAACCGTTAACGTTTTGCAGGCAGAAAAAGGAAAGGGAGGGGGGAGGGGGAGGGGGGAGGAGTACACCTCAATAGCGGGTAGCTTTCGCTGGCTGATTGCATCCTCACAATGATGCGATCGGTTCAAAACCAACCCACCGGAGTAAAGGCGGATTATTGACAGCTGTTTGCACTGCAGCAAGGACCGGGACGCGAACAAACAGCCATCGTACCCGGCTTAATGTGGTCTGCAATCGGTCGGCACGTTTTCTGCCCCGGTTTTGTCACATCAAAGCGTGGAAAGTACTTACCCCCGGGGGCCAATGCGACACTCAACCAGTCGCGCGCACAAACACTCACACGCCGGGATCGCTTTCGTCGGGCGGCCCTCGGGGGATGAAATCGTGCCGGTTGCTCATTAAGGGTGTCGCCAACAGGCATACTGAAGAAGGACAATTACCTGTACCGTTCTTCCCCCAACCCATCCCCTTCATTTTCCACACGGAAACACCCGGTCGGTGTATTGTGCCGATCGCATTCAAGTGCACATTATTAGCGACTTGTTGTATGAACGCATTAACAAAATTATCTTACATCAGCCCTAACGACAACTGCTCCAAAACATACACCAACCACCGCCAGCCAGTAATTGTTCACCATAGGGGGCTCGCGGCGCGAAAGGAGGTTGCGGGAGGGGTAAATTATCCTTTGAAATTGTCACCCGAGCTCGGTACATGAAGGCTGTCGGAAGTGCGATTAAAGTATTCGCTCGATTAGAGGCGACATTCAATCGTGTCTTTAAACGGGCGCTCGTCGGAAGTAACGGAATTTATTTTTATGAACAGCGGTTCAATAGCCTATTGATGGCCGGCGCTGTCGTTTCACTCCGCCCGGGTGTGGGGGACACCCACTGAGTGAAGGTAAAGGAAAACAATCGATTATGTAAACATTGAATTACTTCATTTTCTCAGTTGTTTACTACGAGGTGAAGTTGTATGATGAGTGCAGCAGGAACATTAAATGAATGTTTGTTATATAATCTGTGGCACGCTTCGTTAGAAACTCGTTCGTTACGAGAGCGTTTGACGCATATGTCATAGACTGATGGCTGATTTTAATTAATTTTTGAAAGTTTTCATATCAAATGGTACTCTGTTTTAAAAGGGTTTATGCGTTGCGAGATGCATGCAACATTAACTTTCTCTTAAGTATGGAAAGTTTCAGATCTGCAATGTTTCAAGAGGCTTTTACTAGTTTCAGTTAAGCGTTATCGCCGTACATTGATACTTAATATAATATGAACAGATGCTGAAGTTCAACAGTTCTGAATGTCTGACCAATATTTGCACTTTAAACATTTTGGTTTCATAAGATTCGAAAATGGATTTATTCTGCTGGAACCGACCGACTACACCAACACAGTTTTGGAACACACATTTTTGAACAGAAAGCTTTACAATGAGTTTTTGAAGCCTTCGGTGGTTGCGATTTGTGTGAAGCACAAAAGCAAACTGTGGCATTTATATTGTACTTGAGTGAATTTGTTTAAAACCGAGCATCAGAAAGATTCTGAAACACGCACGTAAGAGTTGCTAAATTGCAACTTTCAGTTTATTTTTAACAGTGCATTTAGACAGTCACATCGGCATATCTTTGGTGTGAGTGCCAAAATGAGCTGTATAAATGTTGAAGAAGTTGATAAACAACTCAGGTTTGCAAAAGTGTGTTCAATTCTAGCAAGAATGTTTTCAGTGTACGGAAAAATAATCTGATGACAGCAAAAGTCCCTGTGGTTTTGACCCAAGGACCGCTCTTGGCACAAGGAGGGTTATTATAAAGAGCTTTCGAATATATACGAACTACACTACCATTCTCGTCGTAGTAGTCTGTAATAATCGTGATCTGAACTAATGAAATAACAGCGTACCATTTAATATCAGGAAGAAAATTTTCGTCTGACGCTATCAAAATTAAATATCCTTACAATACAATAATATACAATTTATAAGAAATAACCATAGGATATTGCTGTTTTAATTAGAAATAAATTTATAATTAAGATAAATTGCAATCATAATTCAATATGCTTTTATGCAAATATCCATTCGGATTTGTTGAAAATAATTCGCATTACATCCTTTCGGTGAATTGAAATTGCATGGAAATAAACGATCTTTGGCATTCGGCATGGCCAGTCAACTAGAAACGGATCAATGGTGATATTTGTGTGTATTCCATTTCTAAACAAGCTGCACACGTCGCAGCAGGATTTGTTTGCTGTACGATCCCATTTTTGTCTTATCATATTTTCTTCTGTAAACTTCAAAAAAGCATGTTTCAGCTGTGTACAAAAGAGTGGAGCCCTTTTGAGCCGTACCGCTGTTCCAAAGGGAAGATGAGCAGCAATCAATTCAATTTTAATCGAACGTACAAAGGTGGTGGGAGATACAGGATGTTGCTGATGATTCCAATGATTTCTTTCGCCCGGATTGGCGGACTGTAGTGTACCATGTTTTGCTTTCAGCATATTAATTCTCTCGATGATTTTTACATTTCATTTCACTCCCCGATACAATATGTTCGATGCCTGCCTCATATTGTACACCATCAACAACAACAACAACAACATCTTCGTCCTTCCGGCTACCCACATCTCGACCACAACCATCCGACACCTGTTTGCACCAACACGGGAATGGTACTGACTCACAACAACACAACCCCGGCAACCTCCGTCAACTGCATCCACCCCGCTGGATGATTTCTAATGCAAATCCCGTTGCTGGAACAAAAAAACCCCGTCGTGTTGCTGTCGTGGTGTGGCGCGGGGCTCGGCATTGATCGCAAAACATGTCGACTGCAATCAAAACCCCGGGCACACGGTTCTTGTGGCGCGTACGGTGGCCATCTCGTGCAGAATGACATTTATAGCCGACGAGCGCTTTCAATCATTCTACGTGGAGAGCAGCGGCGTATGGACGCTGCAGATCAAATACGTGCAGGCCCGTGACGCTGGCATTTACGAGTGTCAGGTGTCGACGGAACCGAAAATCAGCGCCCGAGTACATCTGCATGTCGTTGGTGAGTATGGACATCGATTTTCTCTTCCGCCTATCACATATGTGCCAGCACATATCTGCCCCATCATAGGTCTCCCTGTTTCCATCCATTTCCATTCGATTGCTTCCGGGTCCGATATGTTATAGGCACGTGATGATAAGTGCTGTGAATGAGTCACTATTACCACTGAAAAAGTCAAGATTTTTGGAAGTTTATACAACCTTCAACAGAATGTCACACAAAAAGAGAAGAATTCTCAGAACTCTTCAAATATTACATCTCCAATTTGTCCAAAGTAACTTATCAGTTCGCTCAGTTCACTCACAAATCAAGCAATTTTCATCGCCAATTGCAAATATTGATTCCTACTTCGGTACGTGCAATCCCGGGGACTGGGGTGTCTCGAAACGGATGAATAGATGTTTGTTTCTTCTTGTGATCTTCCACATTCCTCTTCTGCACACATCTGCAGGACCGCAACCCACCGTCGTATGATTCAATAGCATCCCAAAACCCATCTGCAAATGGTCGACCACCACAGCTACCCACCACACGGGGATTTGCTACGATATCTATTTGCGTCTGTGTGTGAGTTTGGCTTACGTTTTAATTAAATTTAGTAGCAAAGGTAGTTTGGACGAGTTGGTCGAGTTGTCTCTTGAAATTCATTTTCTTGCAGGTTGATTACTTTCAATCTACAAACATACTTTTGCATTAATCTTCGAAGCGCATGGAAATTGAAACGGAGCAGCCAAACCAAAACCGTGCCACTGTGGTTTTGCTGGATGCGAGTAGTGAGTGTGTGGTTTGTGGTTTTTTTTTCCGCCCCACCCCAGTGAGGTCGGCCGATTGCCGGAGCTGTGTGCAAAGGCGCACTGGTTTGTGATAGTATTTTATTGAGTTGCCCGCCACCCGGACCTCTGGTTATGTTGGTGCTCTTTAGAAATTGGAATTAAACAGAAAAAAAGATCAAGTCTCTTTGTTCCGCAAATGAAGTTCTAGCAGGGTGGGGGGAAAATGGGGAAAATCTTTATTACTACCACTTTCCTGTCCAAACTACATGAGCTTCCGCACGGTCCAATTTTATTCATAAAGCGAACACGACATGATGGCTCTTGACCTGGTCGATATCGAACGATGACGTCTAGCCAGCTTGACTGTGCCCGATGCTGCACTTCACTTGTTACGGGAATGGCGGATAACGGTTGTTCCTGCTGTTGTGAATTATTAAAGCACCCCAAAATCCTCACGCCAGTTCCCATCGGCCTTCACTGGAAATTCCTCAACGATTGCCAAGGTCGCTGAGTACTTGCAGAGGCCGGTGGTATCGACGGGTGCCAGGTCAGGGAACAAAAGTTGTGCGTTCCGATTTTTCGATCGTATCGCAACGCAACTAGAACGATCCACACGGTACGACGGCTACCGTCACCGTACCTGGTCGCTTTCCCATTCAATATTCATCACACCTCCCGGAGTTCGAAACAAAACCGGTCAGCGGGTAAAGCGTGCGGCAGATAAGGGCCGGCCCTATCACGCCGTATCTCACTCCTGCGAGGTCCTTGACTCGAGCCGGCCGATTCGTGGGGCCGTGAAGCGATTGCTGTCAGTTTCCTACGTGGTACGGTTGGGTGCACTCGTCAAAAAGTAATACGGTACGCTGTCAAAACCAGCACAAAGTACAACTTTTCCTCCGGATGTACACGAAAATGTGCACGTGTGCGAGATTACACAGCGTCCCGACCTGCGCCGATACTGTGGTATGACCTGCTGGGCCGAGGGATGCGATGGTACGATGGTGCCATATGTAGCTGCGATACCCCCATCCAACAGGAACTCCGGAAAATTCAGTAACAAGGAAGGAAGACAATGTGTGTTTTATAATGTACCTAGCTGCTATTCACCTCGGACAGCAGCTATCTTTCAATTCCGTTGGCATTGTACGAACCGCCCATAAATCGATTGCCTACAAGACGCTTACTACAGGTGAAGCCCGGTTGTAGTGACCGTTCCGCATTCAAGCCACACTTGTACGAAAAGCGAAAAATAGGTTCCTTCTTTTAACCGTTCGATTCACCACCTCGTGCATAAAGATACCTTAACCAGCACCGAATAAATAACTTTCGGCCCTAGCTGTTTCGGCGGCCTAGCTTGAGCAGCGTTCAAAGTTTTGCTGTGTTCTTAATTAAATGCCAACAGTTTTGCAGCCGTACTATACTTACCGGATTACACTATCATGCCTTCTGTCACGGAGACCGGAAAGAAGTCTCGCTGCGAGAGAACACTGGCAACGACCGCACCGCACATATGATACGACGCGGACCACACCGCACGGACGATGTGTAACCGACTTTTGCCCACTACGCAACCGGGCGTTCTTACGATCTGATTTCTCCTGTGACCATCATTAGTGATTCGGTGCACGAAGTAAATAACAGCCCGGGAAGCGTTTCCCTGGAGCAGCTAACGTGCCGTGCAGCCAACACACAACACAAACGCTCTCGTACACCGGGGTGTCTCATGGTGAATTCATGCACACCGGTATGGCCCCGACCGACCGTGGTACGTGGTTTTATTTTCAGCGACTCGTACGGCCCGGTTGCCGGAGTTGGGTTGGCCGGAAACTTAGACCCAAAACCAAGCGTACGTGGAGATTCTAACCGGATGTTCCCGAATCCTAACCGACGCGTTTGCCCATTCCGTGCATCGATTCCGCAACTGAACACCGCACCGCCAGTACGGCAGTTATTAGACGGATCGACCGGGCAGAGTGTGCAGCAGTCCCTGGGCCGCTGTTTGTTTGGGCTCGGCAAAGCCTCAAAAAGCTTCCAGCCTCGTACACTACATTAAGCCACAAATTATTGAATCCCGATGCCAATGAAGCCGAACGCCACCACCAGTGACCGCCACGGCCGGTACGGTGCGAGGTTTAGTACGGTTTCCTTTATTTTTCCCTATTATTTTTTTTTTTCTGGTTTCACATCGACCGGGAAAAGCAATAAACATGAGTTTTCCCTCCTGTCATAATCATACACCGGCCTTCCGGGGTTGGTGGCTTTGATGCACAGGCCACTCGGGGCAAAGGCATCTCGCTGGCTTCTCGCAACTGCCCGGTTAGGTTTTCCGGCTCAAGCATCGGTCGAAGCTTTACAGCATTGCTTTGGCAACCGTGGCAATAAAGTATGGTTACAAAATTTCGCCACCGCCCACCACGAAAACAATCGCGCTACCGTATTCGATAATCCTTTCCCCGTTGCATTATTATTCGCCGGGAATGCTGGACGGCTGGAGGTTGCGAATTGTGGCGTAGAGCCTTTTCGGTGCACGATATAATTCCATAGAATTATGAACATGAAAGTATTCGGAAACGGGGAAAGTAAGGGCTTTGTTATTGATATTTATTATTCAGAGTGCGTGATAAACTCATTGCAACTCAGTGTGTGATGTTTGGCACAAACGTGTATTTTTCCAATAGACATAAAAGATTTGTTTTGCGTGGTTACCTTGGGAAGCTCTTTACTTTCCGCTTAAAATCCATTATTGTAATGGTAGTTGTTTGTTACAGGTATTAAACATTACGCGGAAAATTTCGTTATTTACGATTTGTATTAGCTAAAAACGGTTATCATCTATTTTGCAATCAATCTGGTGTTTTTTTGGAAAATTAGTTTTTTTAATACAAGGTAAATAGGCAACTGTAATACAATTGAACAATCGAAAGGTCTCGTTACGCTATAATCCAGTAAGGCGATCAAAAAGGTTGCTTTTGGCTAAGCAATGCGTAACGCTCGGGGTATAATTTTGCAAAACCTTCCACGAAAACATCGAAAACGCAAATTTGCTACTTTATTAAACATACAGTTTAACTACTTTCTACACTTCCAGCAAACTTTCTGCAATACCCATTCCGTAACCGTTTCCCGAAATGTAAAATAAAGCCCGTACAGCCATTCAAACGAAATCCATTTCGCATCGGTAATGCGACCCTCCATTCCACCTAGAAAGCAACACAACGGAAACCCACACTTTATACGCCGTGGCAACTTCATGGCAAATTCGCTCCTTTCGTTTCACCGAAGGCAAAACTACCGAAATTTATCGGAAAGCCCCGAACAAACTTTTTTTTTTTGGCTTGGCCCACCCTGTTCGCAGCCTTATTCAAATTTACAATTTCCATTGCAAACTTTTACGGAACCCGGAGCCGGTGCTGGGATCTGTTCAACCGGCGAACAGATTAAACCGCTCCTGCCCGGGAACTTTGGCACACTTCAAAGATGACCGGTAGAAAGTTGCGCCAGTGCACCGGGTACGAATGGTTTTGGCGCAGCACCCACATTACAAGTTCCGTAAGAAGTTTACAAATTTTCTTTTCATCACAATTGCTCACTCTTGGCCGGTGGTGGCGGAAACGAACTTGCAACGAAAGAAAACTTGCAGCCAGCCGCTGGGTGAGGTTGCAAGAAATGGCCAACAAACCGTTTCATATAAGCGTTTTTTTTTTTAGCCTGTTTTGGCTGTTCACCAAACATTCGTCATAATTTTGGATTAGTTGCATTTGTGTAAGCTTTCTGGTTCAAGCATCTAGTTTTCCTTGGAGTTTTGCTTAACGACCAGTATGATGGTGGTTGTGTAAAGAGGTTTGCTTCGTGGAAGCAAGTATGTTTCTGACTGGAATTCACAAAGTACTCACATTAAGTGTGTAACAAGTAAAAAAAATGAGAAAATTAGGAAAGATTCCACATGTTTCAATAAGTTTCACAATGTGTACATGTCATATAATTCAGTTTAAGGTTCCATAATTTCCTTGCCAATTCAAATTTCTTGGTATTAGGAAATTAGGAAGGTAGGAAATGGTATTTAGTATTAAAGGATATTAAACGGCTAAAGTTCCTTGAAATATATGAAAAGATTTTAGTCAGAACTAACGAATAAATTTTAATTGAATTTAACTGCTCTATAAATTCTCTAGACACACTAATTCTAGCTCTTGTACAACCAACCCAGAACTTCCCAAGTACTCTGATATCGGTACATTGAAACAAACCGTCTTACCTATATCCTCGGAAACATCCAGCTTCCACTCTGGTATTGTGTAGTGCCCACTGTTGCGAATAATTCTCAAAAGATTGGCTAATTACCTTCGATATCTAGTGGATTGAGTATCTTTCAAAGGTAGTTCGACAAAAAAGATGTCATGCATTGAATGTTTGATTTCTCTTCAAATTGGAACAGAGAGTTTCAAGCTCAAATTGATGAGTAAATTCCACATCCGAGTCTCATCTGAGTAATACGTAATTATGTCACCTTAGTAATTATCTTGCTCATGGGACTCTCCTAGAAGAGTCCCTACAGTGCATTCACAAGTTCTACAGTACATTCACAAGTTTAAGACCACGGACGACGCACGGTTTCATATATCACATGCTGTTTCACCAAAATCATAAGAACAATTCCCTGCACGTTCGCAAAAAATATTCACAGTTTTAAAACAGCTCACATAACTTCATAGTTTGTTTGCCTTTGGAATCTATGCAATTTAGTGTCCGTGATAAATGCAGTTGACTTTTAGCACTCAAATTGACTCGTTTATTCTTCATTTTCACCTTCGCTCCTAAATATGCTATCGAAGGCACTCCTTCAATTACCGAAAATTACGTCCAACTCCCATTAAAACCCTTATTCACGACATTTGGCGATGCAAGATAAAGTTCTAACTACATCGACGCTGTTGAAACCTAATTAAAAACAAGCAATGTAAAAAAAAAGAGCAATCTCCAACGCATGCAAGTGTTGAATTGTATTAAAATCTTCCACTTCAACACGGACCACGAGTATCGTTCGTACCAACAATGCATGTTTAACACCGAACCGAACGTAGAACACAGCACATAAAACAATCATGCCCCCCCCCCCCTCCCCCCCCCCCCCGGTAACACAATATACCATTGTTGGATCGAGTGAGAACAACCACTTCATCCCCGGACGGCTAGAAACAGGCACTAAAATCTGGAAATAGTTCAACGCGCACCCACTTTGAAGAGTTCGCATAGTCACACCCGCACGACAAACACAATAAAAAATAAAAGGAGCAACGTGCCGGATCGACCAACAAACGCTCGATTATGTTAAGTTGTCCGTCGTTATGAGCAACACCCTGCCCAACCGATTCAACCTCCATATCGGGGACCATTTACGGGGTCGTTTTATTTTTCAGTTTTTATTCCATCGCGCGAACGCCGATGGGCGAACAGAGATATTGGAGCGCATAAAACCACTCTGCTGCCAGAGGTTGTGGATGTTCTAGCCCGCTTCTAGCTTGCGTGGATGATGCGTGTGTATCTCAACACAAAACCCGCACACACACACTCACTCGCGACACTATGATAAAGTTGTTTGCCGTGTGCGTAGTGTTGGCGTGTAGTGTTCCGTCCTCCGAGCAGAATGCAGCGTTGTTCAAGCTCAAATATCGTCGATAATTTGCTTAAAATGTGTAACCGCTTTCGCCAAAGTGCTCTACCGCTTGCAGCACACAAGCGAGAGAGGCAAACATCGGGCGATAAAGCAGCGAACAGTCAGCATCACCATTGTGCGACACCGTTATTCCGTTTGGATGACCTTTTTTTCCCTTCTCCCCCCCCCCGGCCGTGTCCCGACACTCGCAGTGTGCGCCCTCTCGCCAGAGCTGAAGTGGCGTTCAATGTAAAGCAGCCGCGCTCGAATGGATGTAAAATGCGGCGCTCGGTCGATGGCCTCACCTTGGCGGTCGGGGCGAACCACCGGCCCGGTGAATGGCGGATCCACTTTCCAGCGGCATGAAGATTGCAGCAGCAGGTTTTATGAGCTGTTGCAAGCACTTCAAGCACTCGTGCAACGGTTCTCGCCAAGTGCGCCATATAATAGGTGTTGTTTGGTGGTTTCATGCCTTGTTCCATCGGCCTCGGGATTGTGCCTGGTGGATGATTTATTCAAGTAGATTATATTGCATTAATGGGTCTCGCTTGACGTCTCGCTAACCGCCCAGTGCTGGTGGTCTGCCGCACCGATGCAGGTGCAGGGTTAGGGATTGAATCGCCGGACACCGGGAATCGAATCCATGCATCGCATAACAAATCGCTATGCTCGGTGCCGTGAAGCCTTATTTGTGCCGTGCCGGCCCCAAAAGCCAGCCAGTTGCCCAAAAAGCCAACAAAACGACCTGTTGTAGCGGACCAGGCGGGTTGGGTCGGGGTTGGTTCGCCTTACATCGCTCGCCGACCACAGATCCGATTGACGATAAATAAAACGTCCCAGCAATCGGTAAAGCACTCACAGGGATTAGCAAGGGCTTTTACAGTAAATTTAGAACCATTAAACCGCAGAACCTGCAGCACCCCCCTCACTTTCCGGGTGGTGGAAAAGCTCACGAAGAGCTTGTGGCCCATGTGCCAAACCAATAGGCGATAAAAACGCGCGAGAGAGAAAAAAAAAACACAGAGCAATGCCCAGACCTCGGAAGGGTCCAATGCTGTGCAGATTGGAACGAAGGCGCAACGACGACTGGCCGGTAGCGTTGGCCCATCGGATACCCGTCAACCGTCGTAGCTGGAAGCGGCTGTCGATCGGGTCGTAACGGCCGACGGCTTGAGACTGGCTTAAAAGCGCCATAAATTCCCAAAAACCCAACAGTCAGTTTTATTTTGCGATTGTGGCCGAAAGGCGGTAGGAAGACATTCACGTCCCCCTCCGGGCACGGGCACGAAGAACCGTGGAGGAAAGGATTTCGCGTCATTTATGTTCCGTTTCGTGTTCTTTTGCTTCGCCGTTCGCCTAGCGCTGCTCAACGTTTCGTCGTAGAATTTATGTGTTTTTATTTTTCCCTCCGCCCCTTCTCAAGCACACAACCAACGAAATACGATGGTGTGGGCATTTGTCGCTGTGCCGTTTGCAAGTTCCCGGGCCGGCCAAACCGAACCCATGCCGTACCGCTTGGAAGGCTTCGCGTGTGTCGTGCCGATGGCAATTTCGTTGGAAAATTTGCCGAAAATTGACACAACTTTAGATCGTCGAAATTGAGTGGAATGAAAATTTACTGCCCGACTTCGGGCTCACGTGTGTGTGTGGGCCCGAAACTTGTGCGACGATGTTGGTGGCAAGGTTGGACGTTGATTGCCGCTGCTGGTCTGGTATGACTGAGCCTTGGCTTGGCTCGACCCATCTCGGTGCTCACATACATCGTTGTTCTAGCCTTTATTTGTCGAATGAGAAAAAAAAAGAAGCTCCCTTTATTGTGCAACTTTATTTAAGTCGAGGTGAAGATATATATATATGTAGCGCTGCCTGCCGTCTGACGGTGGAAGGCAATTGATCCGGTCCTACCATTCGTTCCCCTCGAATGCTTCCCATCACACACCTATGTCCTGTTGCCGTCGAATCGATAGAGCGCTAAAGTGTTACATATCTTATTTGGTCGCTTCTCTCTTGTTTTTTTTTTCTTGTCCGTTGAAAATAGTGCCAAGAACCGAGCTTATAGGGGACTCCGATCGCTACGTCAAGGCCGGCAGTGCCGTCATCCTGCGATGTGTGGTCCGGGGCGCCCTCGAGCCACCTTCCTACATCATCTGGTACCACGGTACGCAGCAGATCTTCACCGAAAGCCGGCGCGGCTGGAAGACCCAGCTGGATCGTGGTGCACCCGACCTGGACGGAGACATACACAGTACGGTAAGTGGTGTAGCTTCAACCTACCGCCGCGCCGCACTGCAGCGAATCACAAAAGGTGTTCTTATTGATGGGCTTTTGTCAGTTATGTTGGATAATCGTCGCTACAACTTTGAAGAGCTGCGAACTACGCTTAGAAACAGTGTATAAAAGCTCCTAAAAGCTGTCAACTTATGTGTTTTTTTGTTGTTGAGTTTCCATAGAATTCGGGGCCTTCCGTTGACAAACGAACCAATTTTGTTTCCATTTTACATTTGTGTGCATCTTTTCAACAAGTTAATGCAAATTTGTCGTGCTACCGAACACTCCATGTGCTCGTAACAAGCTATTCAAACGTCCTTACCCAGTGCACAGCTGCAACAGACACTATCGAAACGTTGTTAAAATCTGATCATAAATCAATTGTCTAGTTAACTTCCCTTGCGCCAATCTCAACCGTCTGGTACACTCTGCTCGCCCACAGATTGGCTCGCTGATAATAGAATCGACGAGAAAGAAGGACTCCGGAAATTACTCCTGCAGCCCATCCAACAGTCCACCGATCACTGTCTCACTGCACGTTATCAACGGTAGGTTATCGACATGCCAGAACTTCAAATAGACAAAACGGTGTGCGGATATGAACTTTTGCATGACTGTGTGTGTGTGTGTATGCTGGTGTGCTCCGTACATGCAACACAGTACCCTGTGCAAAAGGACTTTACAAAAGGGGGCCGTAAAGGCTTCAGACCCACCACCGAGCACCTATGGCCCCCCGTGTTCGGTGCTCATACTCCATTTACATAGCCTTGTGATATTGATCTGGTTGTTTGTGATTTCGTTTGCATGCTCCCGTGGTACTGCTGGTCCATGCTGCAACCCAATCGATGACAACTCGATGTCAACCTTGTGACTCGCCCCGACCGCCGCCGCCCTGCGCAAATCTCACCGGACAGGAGAATCGTCTGCATCCGCTGTCACGTCATCGGCAAGATCGCTGTTTGATGGTAAGCATAATTGAATTCTCATTACTGTTGTTTATAGAGCATTCGGTACATCCCGCGTACCATCGTGGCGCTCCGAGTCCGTGATGAGTTGTGGTTGCGCTTTGCACTATCCACCAGCTCTGCATAAATCATGAACCACGCGTGTGCTATTGACAACATGGGTAACATGCGGCGGAGGTGGGTTTTACGTAAAGTTGCCGCGTGGCACATCACGGTGGAATGGCAGCGGCCAAACGGATGCCGACGGTGGATCGTTCAATGGCGTACAAGCTGCATGTCCAGCATTTGCAGCTGTGACACCAGCACTTGGGAAACTGTGCCACAGCCGGCATTAGACCGTTCTGGAGGTGGTGCTTCGAGTGCAGATATTGCCTTTTGTTTCGCAGCTGAAGTTATGCCATGCAAAGTTTTAATAATATCGTGATTATTAACATCCGTTTCGTTACGTTGAATGGTTTGGTTGTCAAGCAAAGACGGTGAGTGGGACATGATGTCCTCGGATCAAGCGATCCTTTTTGTTTATTATGAACGATAAAATAAATTACCACCATTCTGTTGAATATTTTATGTTCAAAACACCTTTTAGATTCAAAATATCTCGCGGAATTCCTGTTGGAACACGCCTTAAAAAAGCCACCTGTGTTTTATGCATTCCTTGCATCTTGTTTTTCTACCGATACCGATGCAATCAAGATTGTTCCGAATTGAAGAAAATTCAATTTAAATTCATCAACTCAAACAAATCCACTTCTTGTTCACCAATCCTATGTGACCGTTGTGCTGACACGATTGTTCCTTTTCTCTCTCTCCCATGTTGTTTGTATTTTTTTTTGTATTCTATCTCCACAGACAGCATATCGATGTTCAAGCAGCGCAATCTACAGATTCTACTCCGGCATAGGTCATTTGTTATGCTACTTGTATTGGTTATCTATGCTCAGCTAAGCTGTCATGTGAACTATAGTCTTTAAGTATAAAGTTAGCGTATTAAGCCAGAATTAGACAAGCAACATTAAAAGTGGTGACAAAAAGAGAAGAAAGCACCGTATCCACGAAAGCAAGTAAACGAAACGGAAAACATAAGTGGATAAGTAATGAGAAACAGAGAGAGAGAGAGCGAGAAAACTATTTAAAAAATCAAACAACAGCAAACACACGCGAAGCGAAAGTAAAGATAAGTTAAATACAAAAAAGGAAAACATATGAAAACAAAACAAACAAAACAAAACTCGAACAAGTAAAGGTAATTCGAAAATCATCCACGTCCATTCTCTATCGCTAAATACACACTTAAGGAAGGTAAGCAGAGCCGATGCACCGCCCGGGGCCACATCCTGCCCCCACTCCGGGGTAAGGCGCTCCATTATCCGGGTGGAATGGCGATGATGTGAAAAATTTTGCTCATATAAACCAACACACACTCACACACAAAGAAGAAGAAAAAAATGAAAACGTAAAACAAACGAATCGTGACAAGCTACAAGGTAGGAATGATGATTTGGGGTGGGATGTAGTGAGTGAGAAACTCTTCGCCCAACAACACAAACCCACAATTCAATGGAGCTCATTCGTGACTGATAAAACAAACAAACAACCAAAAGAAAAAAAAAACCTAACGGGGAAATGTTTCAGTAAAGTTTTGTTTAGAGATGGGAATGAAAAACACAACAACGGAAGAAGAAGAAAAAAAACACATAACCGAGGGACTGAGAGATCGTGGTGAACAATTCCAGGTATATTCCATTGCTCTGGTTTTATTTGGGTTGAAGTTAGCTAAGGTTCAAAGGGCTCGATGCGCAAAGCTGCTGGTAGGCAGGGCCCCAGCCCTGCAAAAACGGACTGATAAAGATGACGTTAAGTAGGTGAAGCACCTGCAGATTGTTTTGTTGCCTTTTTTTTGTCTTTGCTCTCTCATTCGCTCTGTTTATTTGTTGTCGTTAGCGGAAGATGCTCCAATACCCGGAACCCCGGTACGGCAAAAAGAGCTGTGGTCACTTGAAGGTTGACTACCGACAGAAATCGTCCGCATCTCGTCCGCGCTCCTTGCGAGAATATCGTTGATTTGGGGATATTTATATGTTTTTCGTCCCCCCCAAAAACGAACTGTACTATAAAGAAAAGAAAGCACAGAATAGCACAAACCGTACGCAATAGGGCCAGCATATGATGTGCGGAGTGTGTGCGCGATGGGACGATGGGTGGGAAAACAAAAACACACCTTCCTACGCACTCCCTTTCTCGTTTGTCCACTATTCCTCCCCCCCCCCCCCCCTTCCCTCTCTTACCCCTTGTCGTTACCTTGCTACTCGATGATCGTACTGTTCGCTCCACTGCTGCTCCATCTAGTTCCAATTTCGTTAAGCAAGTCCCCAAAACTTTACTCCATCAATGTCAGTGTTTGTGCTCTGCTCCGAAAGGAAAAAAAAAGATCCAAATATCCTGCTCCATTCCAGTTATCGCCAGAGTTTTTGGGAGAATCCCTGCCCACAGTCCTTGGTGTATACTCGATAACCCGGTTGAACTTTTGTGGGGCGTTTTTTTTTTGTTTTGTTTTTGGTCGCCACGCCACGTATATGTGTGAGGTTTTTGGCTATTCGATCATGTCGTTAGCGTTGGATCTTACGTGCGGGGCTACTGAGGTGATGATAACGCGTGAGGCGAGTGAGGTGATGATGAAGGGCATATTTTTGTTCCAACATAAGTTCCCATACTGCAAAATGGAAAGGTATGCGCACAGTGTATGAAAATATGATCTAGCCGTATTTTGTTGTTATCGTCCCTGCCAAGGCATGTGGCATAACTTTCCGAGCATTGATGACTGTTGACTTGGGCAAAAACGAAACATAGCGGCCCTAGTGCGGTCGGTAACGGTCGGTGGCTACGGAGCGGGACGGGTCGTTGACACACGCTGAAACACTCGGAAAAACACTCACCCGAAAATTTGGTACACGTTGGGTTGTGGAGCGTAAGTAAGGTGCGTGCATAAGCAGATAAACAGAAACCGAAACTCATCGTTAGCAAAGTCCTACAGATACGTTAATATAAATAATCATTTTATTGAACCAACACGGTAAACGATACAAAGCAGAAAGAAACATTATTAAAAAAAAAACATGTGTAAGAAACATACAAAAAATAAACAAAAAACCAACAAAACACACGATAACCGATAACAAAGGGAAGCAGAAGGTAAATTTAAATGACAAAAGAAGAGAATGACAGAGAACAAAAAAAAAACAATTGTCACAGATTCACTCACAAGTTATACTCTATGAGCGATAGTACGGTTTGACAGGTGGAGGCGCCCAGTAATAACTATTTAATTAACGGTACGGTGAGAGGAGCATTGACGCACGTTGGAAGACCGGGAAGCAAATACCAAACAAAAGCAAACAAAGCATACAACAAACAAAACAAAAAAATTATCCCATACCCCACTGGAGCGCAAACCGCCGAAGATTAGCGCTCCCGGGAGAGAAAAATGTAAAATGTTATAACTTACTTATACTACTACAAAATTGCCAGCGGAGCGGGTTCATATATACAGCGAGATTGCAAACATACAGCAGCAAACACCCACAGACAGACAGCATTAACAGACGTACAAAACCAACGCAACTACACAGGCCACATTACCGACAAGCAGTCCATGCCGGTCGCCGAAGGCGAGAGATCAGTATTTCCATTCACGACACGACACTTGCAAAATCAATTTTAATTCCAGTTGAGCGCCAGAGATTGTATAAACAGGCCAAATAAGGGCAGGCTTGGAACAAATGAAGTGATTAGTGAATGACCCACATGGCATAGCGGGGATAGGGGGAAACCAATCTGGTCACCCGAACGATCATGTTTGCCTAAGAATGCGCAAGAAAAGTAACAGTGGATGCCATAAAGGATGCGAATAAATGTTTAAAGCACGTAAGCAAGTATGAGTTTCGGTATCGGTAACAGTAGCAGGAGAAAACTGAACAAAAAAAAGCGAAAACATTCACACACACACACATACACACATACAAACACAAAAACTCAGCAGTACACACGAAAACACTCCGATCACGCGTGGAGCAGGCGATAAGCGAAGGGAGGAAGAAATATTGTAGTTATATATTAGTTAGGTAATTCATGAAAAATTATATTGTACATATTTTTATATTTTAATCCTCAGTTGAATAAAAAACCAAACATATTTTTTTTAATGAAAAAAAAAACACCGTGGCGTTTATGTGTCATTTGCTGTGGTGCAGGGATGGTGCGGTAAACCGAAACGATATCGTTCATTGGTGTTTGTGTTTGTCCGTCATTTCGCTTTTTTATTCCTAGACAATCAACGGAGGCTGTGAAATGTGAGCCAGCAATAACAACATCACTCCCCGAACGATGTAAGTATGTAGTGTGAAAGTGCTGAGGCATCTTACAATGAATTTATAATCGTATCGTGCAAACCGCACGTCGACGTTAGCGTAACATTGCGATGTGTTTTTTTTAGTTACTGTTGGTTGGTTGTAGTGATGGGAGTAATAATTCGCTGCCGGTTTTTACAGTGCAGGCAGGTCGCAGGGTTTTCGTCATTCCTCCTTTCATTTTAATTTAATAAGTAAGTTTAGATAAAATGAGTTTAGTTTTTTTTATCTTGGGTTTTTTTTTCTGTGGAGGAGTTTAAAGGAATCATTAAGTGTAAATCCGAAGGTATCAACTATTCTATTTCTTCACTATTCACCATTTTATTTTAGCAGCATTTCATCGTTTATGCTGAGGATTTTTAACAAACAATCGTATCGTTTACGAACATAATTTTAATAGTTGTAAAAACTTACAGCTTTAAAGCTTTATAAAAGTTAGTTATCACGATGATCTAAACATCTATTTTCTTTCAAAATTGTTCAGCCCGGAATTTGTTTATCATTTTCATATTAAACGCTGTTCTAGTTGAAATTATCGTTATCGTTATCGCACCTTAAAAAGATTGTTTTCAACTCACTCAATCAATGTTATTTTTTTACTATTTTTTAAATTGTATAATGCCCATCACTACTTTTTTTTTAAATCGCTTCCGCGACGGGTACGTTCGGTAAAATATTTCACGCATCGACTGGTTGGGACGTTACCTTAGCTTTGCCCTCGTCCCTCCAAATGGACCCACATTCGGTGCGATCCAGTGTCTTTTTACGCCTAGCCACATCGCACGGCGATGGAAATGTTTCGTTTCCCTTCATTATTCCCACGGTGCACCACGCTCATCATTTGCACTAATTGCCTCGCGTTGGAAAGGATGTGCGGTGGTACGGGACAGCCTTGGGTAGTCACTCCGGTCTGGCGTGATTTATTCGCTGCAGTGCATCCGCAAGGCAGCAAAAAAACAAAATACGTACACAACCACAACCATTTTCCCACCAATGATGGACGAGATGCAATGTTTTTTCGTGTTATCTCGACTCATCAAATCGAGGGTCGGCACTTCGGGGGAATACGTTTCCATGTGCTATTGTTCATTTTGATTTTATTTTCTGTCAACTTTTCCACAACTACCACCTGTATTTTTATTATTCCCCCATTTCTCCATAACCATGATGCACTGCTGTTGGTTGTGCGGTTTTTACTTATCTTCTCCCTTGTATCATCTCACAGGACACGCTTATACATAAAACAACAGTGAATTGACATAATTTTGTGGAACTTGTTTTTTTTTTGTTTCTTCATAATTCAACATTTATCTTTTCCATCAACCCACCGTGGGGGGGTTAAAAAACTTCTCACAATACCACAAGCAGGGTGCCGGAAATTCACTCACTCTAGCACATATTTAAAAGAAAAAAAACCGGCGACAATCTGGCATGCGCTTGCCTCGATGGGAGAAAAAGCAGCTGCTTGCTGCTGTTGTTGTGCATTTTCATAAAGCGTTTCAAGCGAACTGCCAAATGCAAAAGCTCACAGAAGCTTTCCTTCTTATGGACGGTGTGTTTTATTATCCTTTCCACTGCCTACTGCTATCATCCGATTCGCAACCCGCAGATGGCTACGAGTTCAAGCGTCAGTTAGTCAAAATGTGGAAAATAATTTCCCACACTTCAAGCCGGACACGAACGCATTCGCGTGAATGGGGCATCCACACACACACACACACAAACACGCAAAAAGAAAAACCACGACGAAGCAAAATGAATGATAAGACTAGCCAACATAGCACCGCAGATAAAAATGGCTCACTGTGTGCACGAGCGGTTGTTAGCTGTTCATTTGCAAAAATTCATTTACTGTCACTATTTTTACATTTCATTCGCTTCCTGTTACATCTTACATCCGCGCCGCATTTGATACAGTAAATTGTCCGTTTTTCCTTCACCGCATTCACTATAACTCACTTTCATCTCTTGCTGGAAATATTCCCAAATTTGTTTTTCTCGTTTGCCACGTTGCTGAGTGCTGTGTTCTGCCATGGTGCAGCTGTACACCTACCGTGGCAATCATCTCTTCACTGTAATCAGCATATTTGTGCGGGAAAGCGGGACATTTCTAAATGCTTCTAAAGTTGCCCTTGGGGAGGTCGTGCTCGTTTCCTGGGTGGTGTTGGTTTTTTTTTTATTTTGTCAGTCTCCCATTTCCTAACGCCCTGCCGCGGGAAAGCTAGGCCCAGAGAATGATAAACTGGCGTAATCTGAAAGAGATTACTTCCTATTTGATTTCGCTCATCCGGTGTCACGGACGTTTGCCACGCGGCGTTTTGTGGATGTGACAGGGCCGCCCGCTAAAGTGTGGCTTCCGGTGGAAAATTTAGGGGAAGCATAAAACGCCTGCCTTATGTACAACGAATGCCAGTTGGTTGGCTTTAAAGCGAATGGCATGGAGAACGCAAATGAACAAAATACGTATACGCGAGTAGATTTGGTTTTGTTTTTTTTTTTTTTTTGCGCCCCGTGCAAAGGAACCCGGTACATCGCCTAATCTGCCTACGTAAACCATCTTCTCCGGGTTTTGTCTTCTCCATTATGGGTACGAGCTGCATTAGAAGACGGTATGAACCAATTGGGTTTTTGCTGTTGGTTTATGCGCTTGTGTATGAGTGTTTTTTTTTGTCATACGAAGGATTTCATGCTACTTAAAGCAAGGATTGTAATGAGCTTGGTAAGGGTGCGGCTTAGAGCTGACTGTTTCAAAGCATCATTCCATGCTAACATGTGTTTCATATTTTAATTGCATTAAAATGGAACAGAAGATGGAAAACGTTTGGCATTGAACGAACAGCACCCAGCAGGGGTGATAAATTTATCTGCTGTACCTTTGGCAAGCCATAAGCGTGGGATTACCATAATTAAGTTGGATAAGAACATTATAACGTAACTTTTGTGATTTTTGAGTATTATTGCTGATCTTATTACAACACAAAACGGTTCAAGTGAAAGGCGGTTTGATTATATTTGCCGTTGGGACAATAGATGGTATCTTGTTTACTTAGTACATTCATTTGTCGCTGTAGTTCGTTTACTTTATTTGGGTAAATTTATATGTTTAATTCTGAACGAAATCCTCAAATAAATGAGCTGAGACATGAGTTCCCTCTTTGCTCACTGCGTGAGGAGATGTCATGGGACACATACTCAGTTGAGTGCTGAGAAGCTATTTTCGCGATATTGTTTACGCGATGCTTTCTTTTTATTTCTTTTAATCTCTTTTTTATTCATACTCTTATTATTTTTGCTCTTCGACTTCTCTTTAACAGCCTAATAGATCATCATGATCTGCTATTGACCGGAATCATACTTCACGCCAGTTTTTTTGTATGCGTTTTGACGTTTCTAGGCTTATGCGCTTACAGTTCGCCATACAAATGACAAACCCAGTTAAGCCTAGGAAAAAAGGAATAGATCGGTTTCCTAATGAAAGCAGCTGATCGAAGCTCGATAACTGTTGAAACAAAGATTTTTCCTAGCTGGTCTAAATCTTCCCATGTGCGAAAAATGTAAACAAAAATTATTAACGTAAACGACTGGTTAAACCAAGTTAAATTTCTAAACTTTGATAGATTTTTCTCAAATTGCAATTTCGAAAAAAATATCGCTTGCCTCATTGCTTATGTTATGTCTTATGTCCTTAACAAATCTGTACAGAATAATACAGCCCGGTACCTAGATTATTTGACTGATACAGGCTTAAAGCTTAAGTTACGTTACTTAGAGTATGATCTGCCCCATTTATAGTTTAACATGCTTAGTAATTACTTAAACCGTAACAACTGCAACAACCACTGTTCAAATGATTTAAGTACTATAAATCGCTCCAATTAAGGCAGATAAAACTGTGCTTTAATCAAGCACAACTTTGATCGTGCTTTTTATTGCACTTTTATATTTTCCTATTTTTTCGGGGAACTGTTTAACGTACTGGTAAATGGGGGGAAAAAACAGTACAGCAACAAAGCTTGAATGCCAAACAAGCACCCGCAGTCAAATATCTGCGCACGTGCGCTGAATAAACTCTAGCCCCGGGTTGGTTTTTCTCGCCCACTTCCTCCTCTCTCCATCCGCCGCTAGTTTCAACTCGAAACTTGATGAAATATCACAACATCGCGTGTCGGCATGGTTTTGAGCGGTGAAGAAATCAAAATTTGACTTTCACCATCGATTAGCAGCTTCCGTGAAATGAAAAGCACCATGCCGTTCGGCTAACAAGACGACACCATGAAAGAGTGTGAGCAGAAGGCAGCACGAAAAGTTGAGCAAAAAGTGGAAAATGGACGTGCAAACAAGACACACACACACAAAAATGTGCCAACGACATTTGCCGGATTTTTCACATTTTGGCTCCGTCAACGCGTTCTCGCGGCTCGCGATTGTAATGAACAGATTGGTGAATTTTATTTCACGCTCCGGTAGCAATATTGGATGGATTAAATTGCGATTTATTTCGCGCTCGGCAGGCGACTGGTGGAATCATTTAATGCACACACTTCTGTGCACACGATCAAAGGAAAGCTCTCGCTTTGAGCATTGTTTTGAGTGACCGGCGCTCACTAAGCGCCCGCGCGAAAACCGACCGATCGACAGTTTGGTTGACTTTTAATTGTTTTGTAGCAGGGTAGATTCAAATAGAAAATGCATAAATTGGCCTATAAGCTAATGTGTTATCGTTACTAGGCAATTATTACTTACTGAGAAACTATTAATATTTATAATTTAAATCAATGGGGCTCGGCATACAAAATGGTTTTATCTTATTATAATACAATCAATCGAATATACTCGTAGGAGTACAATCTCGTCGGATTCTGTGGCCCTTCTGACATAAAAACAATATTCACGCTTCCGAAAATTGATTGAACCGCGTACTGATCAGTATGTTAATTTGAGTGAAGTATGTGGGAAAAGCGGCATTTTTCCATCGATTGCATCATAAAATTTGCAAATTGAAGTATTGCACCGAGTTCACTCGACGCTGAATTAAGGCCACCGTGTCGTACTTTGATGGTAATAGTGCAACAAAGTGAAATCCTTATTTGATTGCCCATTGTATAACTTGCTTTTTATGCCCGGTGCCAAATTTATTCACCTTTGCTCACTTGCGCCACGTTACATTCCTGCGAGGGCGGGTATTATTTTTACGTTTGACCCAATAAAAAATAGAACAATTTTATAGCGCGAATAAAAAGCTCGCACGCCACTATTACTGTGCGCTTATTAACGGCTGATCGGTATTGAATTTGTTTCCCGGCAGGATGAAAGGTGAAATGTGTTCCACCGTTTCGTTCTACCGTAATCGACTTTTTCGTTTGTATTTATTCACTTACCAACCGCTTTTACACACATCGCGAGGAGGCGGCCATAATAAAAGTCACCTTTAATTTTTGGACCATTTGAACGCTCCCAATCAAAACCAGCGACAATGTCGATGATGATGATGATGATGATGATGATGATGGGTTCATGAATTCATAAATGATCATAACCAACATTACGATCAGTGTGTGTGTGTGTGTGTGTGTGTGCGTGGTGGGGATGTTTTGCTCCGAAAATACTCGCATACCCATCCCTTCTTTCGCTACGGCAATAAGCTCGCGGCTAGGGTTGGTTTATTTTCGTATTTTACTGCAAATCGAAGCATCGAGCTTTTCTTGCCAAACACTTTTACTCCAGAACGAACACAGCCACACTCAGCGTTGCACACCAACGCCCCATCGAAGATACCTCGGGGGCGCTTGAAATTTCGTATGCATCGTCGAAATTGGTGAAATGTAAATTTGAACCGCTTGAACAGCGCGTAAATTGAAATGTGCCATCGGAGTTTGGTATTTTTATGCGATTTACGAACAAGGCGCACCGAAGGAACCGAAGAAGTGATAGCCGGAAAGTCTTTTGGCGCGCTTGTGACCATACCAAATGGTACCATTTTCGATTTCCTTCACGATCACGTGCCGTGTGGGAGTCGATCTGGTTTTTTTTCTTCTCTCTCTCTCTCTCTCTCTCTCTCTTTCTCTCTCTCTCTTTCAACCCTCGATATTGCACGGACAACCTCCCACAACTGCGCTGTCAGTGTAATCAACTCGTCCCCGAAAAAGTTCAATAACGCTTCCAATATTGACTCGACCTCCAGCATCGGCGCTGGGCGCTGCCCAAGGAAGGGATTGGCTGGCGGAACTGATTTCTTTCACTCACAGCAGCGTGGGCATCGGTTCGCGCTGCAATCAACAAAGGAAAAATAACCAACCAATAAGCAATGAAGCTACTAAGCGGTCGATTCTAATCTAATATTGATTCATTGCTTTATTGGTTGACGCTTTCGATTCGAGCAGGCGACGGATGGGACGATCGTCATCGTCACCGTTGTCAATGTCATTCGCGCGAACATTAGCAAACTGGCAGTTTAACGTGAATGCGTCCTGTTCGTGCGGGAGATGGCACATGGCGATAACGGTGATAGCAGGGCGCGTGCACGCTTTCGCCTGGCAGCGGACAGAACCTTTCACACAAAGGGCGAGCCAATCGTTGTACTCAAATCCTGCACCGCCGGAAAGCGCGCCCCAGTGAAAAGGGTATTAATCAGGACGTGCGGCAACGGAATGTGGTACCACCGAGGGAAGAGACAAAGAGCAAAAAGGCAGTTATCCTTTCGCTGATGCTTCCACGAACCATGCTGATTCCGGGAATTTTTTTCTGTCTTTCTTCGTGGTTTTGTTTTGTTTTGCTGCTTACTTACGATTTGCGACGCTGGCTGGGTGTAGAAATACGAAGGTGGTGTAGTATTTACGGATGATTGGCTTGGGATCGAGATGCGAGAAGGTGGTCTGTTTTTATGATAACAATAACCTCAACCCTGACACCGTGCACCCTTGGTTGACCCGATTTACTTTACTTAAGCCGCTTTGCCGTAACCTTCAATCAGAACGGTGTGGTACGGTTGTGGATGGTGCTGAAACACACCGAACCTGTGTGCGAACAGTGAAGTTGATTAAGAAAATTTTAGTACATATTCGCTTAGTTTTAAAAACAGGTTTCTGATGGAAAATATACAACGAAGCACATTAAGCGGATGAAATATAAAAAAAAATATTTCTCCTAAAAATGATAATGGAGACGCCTGGTGATTTAGTGATAATTTCTGATGATCTGATTACAGGTAAATAAACTTAAAGAGAATAATAAATCTCTTGCCATAAAGTTCCATATAAATACATGTGAATTAGTCTGACTTAGTTTGAGCTTAAGAACAGACTATAAATGTGTGTGTGTTGCCGTAACGTCTTAATGTCTTATTGTCAACACATAAATCATAGTGATAAACAATTAATGATACATATGAGTTTCAATTATTTGCTCAAAATCTGTTCTATTTGTTTGACAAAATACACCTGTAAAATTAAGCCTTCTAACTACCACCATCCTATTTCCGTTTGTCGGTTTAACTATTAAAAAGTAGATGGAAACGCCTGGTTGTCGTCACACAAAACAAAGGATTAACTTTCCGAGTAAGCAGAAAGCGAGTAGCTTTTCAAAATGTCGCACAAAAATATGCTTAATGAGTGGTAACAAAAATAAATGGAAAAATTAAAATTCAAATGAACACGGAAACTATCAAGAATTTTAGGCGTTTTTCTTGTTTATACACTTACACTTACACTTATTTCAATACTTACTCTAATGATGATTTCAAAGTCTGTGATTAAGTTTTTTAAAACACTTTAGCTTGCCCAGAAAATAGTTAGGCAGTACTCATTGAGTCTCAAATATTAATGTGATTAAATTGAAGTTTTCCAATCAAAGCAAGTTACGTGAGATAAGCCAAACAAAGCAAGCAAGCTATGTGAGATAAGCCAAACAGATTAAGCTAAATATCATTCCATATTTCCAATTCAAAATAGAAAATTTCATAAATTAGTTTTTGAGCTAAATTATGTTTCACAAACAAATCACAATTTATATAAATCTCAATTAAATTAATTTAATTTAATCAATTTATTTCTTAATTTTTGTCCGTTAAAAACAATCCCTAATTCCCACCGTGCACAGCATCCGACCTTTGAGACAGTGTGCACTTCGTGCGCCAACCAAACCCCGTGTGCTCACCGACACGCACACAGACACATCGATCCGACACAAATAAAACGCATAATGTCTTTCTAATAGCACACGGGCAGGTGGAGTGAACGATACGAAACGGTTCCGGAACCGCAAACGCAATGCTCCGACTCCAAAAGGCGCACAACGTAGCGGTGACCCCGGGTTCACCCCGGGCTGGCCAAGGGTTGGCGGGGAAAATGGTTAGCCGGATCCTTTTTCTCCATGGCAACGGCATTCGAAACGAAGTCAGTCATTCGTTTTTATCTGCTCCTTAACACAGCCATCTCGGAGGCTTTCTTCGGCGTTTCACACCCTGCACATACCTGCCGGGCTGTCTAATTCTCACACCCCTGGGCAACGAACGCAAAACCTCTTACCGGTACACCCAGAAGTATATCATTGCTGTGGCCCAACGGTTGCGTTTTTATTCTTGTTCTTATTCGGATCAAAACACACGGCATCGTAAGATTGGTTCTGTGGTTTACACACAAAAAAAGCCTCACACAACACAAGCACACTAGTTCGAAATCGAAATGGCAGCTGTATCGAGGAAAACCTTTTTTTCATTTCACCACTCTGCGTACCACTTGTGCAGAAGGAAATCGAAACAAGGCTATGGTGCTTTCACTGTGTGTGCCATTTTATTTCCCAACCTTGCCTTGCGTCCAAGAAGGTAGACACGGGCTTCTTTTTTTTGCCCCGGAACTGAGTACAAGGGCTTTCCTTACGCGTCGAAAACCGACAAACGGCAAACAAACGCAAGGGAAAGAGACCCGTATAGGGGTTTCTGATTTAAAACGGTACAACGTTGCAAAAACATGTTGAGCTATTTTTCAAACCAAGCCTGCCGAGTGCTGTTTTGTCGAGTAATTAATTAGAAACAAAGCGGTAAAAGGGATGTACTCACTTCATAAGTAATCTATTGGGGAAGAGAAAATATGAATTGTTTAATGAACGATTTAATTTAAAAGGGACCTTTTGATTTAAATAATGCGGTTTGTTTATTGTTTTGAACGCCGGAATAAGAGTTATTGCCCCTTTTAAGTATGTATACTACAAGCAAAGTCAGATCTGCAGGCGCTAAAAGCTATGCAATTCTAATGGAACAACTTCACCTTAGCACGAATTTGAGGATAAATTGCAGTTATCATATAAATCGGTATCTAGAAATATTTAACGACTGGTGATGACCTTGAAACTTACATTGAAAAAACTCTTTTTATAATTTTCTAGAGCTCCTCTTGAATCTTCTCCGTTGAAATATTGTTTTTTTTGTCATCGATTAAAAAAAGAATGATTTCCAATCAAAAATCCCTTACAATGAAAGGTCCGTCAAATTGTTATCAATTACAAGAGAACAAAGTCCATCTCAATAAATAGGAGATTTTGATATCTTCTTCAAACAACGAACATTCTTTCAGTTTTTTTTTTCTTTTTAATGCTCTCAAAAATGAACTTTTTGGAGCTTCCTTTAAAGAGACGTGATCTATGATGGCTTAAGCAAGGAAGCTATATATTTACGACGGCATCTGTCAGATGTGTAAATATCGAGCGGTCCCTTGAAACCAGTCTGCATCATTCGGAAAGTTTTGGCCTTCTTTATATTTTTGTCCTGCTGTTATATTAAATGGTCGTATTAAATAAATTTGATGGAAAACAAATAAAATTAAGCATTTTTTTAAGCAAAAAAAAGCATTTATCAGATTTAAAATTTTTTTTTAAATTATTTTAAGTTCAATTAAAACGGTTCTATGACCAGATGCGGGCATAAGATTCTCAACACATTTCCTTCAATTGTTTTTGTCTAGTTTTCTTTAATTGTGATATAAATATTTGCTAGGAACAATAATTTAGCATAAGAAAGAAACGAAAGATAAGAAACGTAAGTTTGAAAGTAAAACTATGAATATATTAGAAAAATTATCCTATCTTTTTGTGTTCTTCAAACCTCAAAATTCATTCAAATAAAGGCACCACAAACCCTAGCATTAGGGTATAGTAATATAACGATTATCTACGCAATAACACTAATTACAATTATTATGTGATCGAACTGATATTTTCATATTTTTACCACTCAATATTAAAGAAGAACCAATACGGAAATGGAGAATCGATAGTGTCCACCGAAAGAAAAACACCCTAAACAACATTTTGGAACTATGTTAACGAAGTAAACGATTTAACACTTACCTAGATAAAAATACACACCAAAACACACACCAGCACACGTGTACCATTCGATAGAGGAAACGAACGCAAGCTACTCTAATCACTGTTCAAATCAGGAGTGTTGATTTTTCCGCTCCCCAACAACAACCACACGCCGTGCGTAGATATGCATACAGCGGGCGTACACGACCGTGCCGGGGCAAATCGTAGTAACCTCATTTGCGCGGAATGATCGCAAGACCGAAGGACATTCTCTGTCAATTACCTTTTTTTCCCTCGTGCGGGGGGAGTCGAAAATTGGAAAAGTATCGATTTTGTTGCCCATGTTTTCGCTTCCAGTGTCGAACGGTGTGAAATGGACATTTTATTTTCGCTTCCCATTCGCTTCCGGCACTCGGTCACCCTAGTGTCTAGTGAAGGTTTTTTTTTTGTAGCAGATGGATCGGTGAAAACAAGCATTTCTACTTCCCTGTGAGCAATGTGCCTTTGTTTTTTGGCTCATGATAGATCATTGCGTTGACTGACGGAAACGCGAGAAAATAAAAATATTTGCATCAAATTTCTGTTCTGTGCTTAGTGTTGTGCTTTTTGTTTATGATTCGTCGTTTTCTCTTTACCCACGGTCTTACTACCATCGATTAGAGAGTTGACCCCGGTATCCGCCCAATACGGCATCACACAGTGCGGGAGCTTTCCGTTTTTGTCTTCAGATAAATACGCATTCGAAGCAAAAAATAAAATAAAACGTGACGACCGAGTGCTTCAGAAATAAAATAATTCCCTTGCTCACTAACGAGCAGGAAGAAATCGGAACCAAAGCGCCCAAACTCGCCGGGAGCTTGGAAAAAAGGGTCTAATCCATCGAAAGGGAATTATTACCATAAACGATACTTTCCACCCCGTCACCCATAACTCAAAGCAGCCGGATCACGGGTTGCCGAAAGGTTTTTTTCCCCGTCGCGTAGGAAGAAAACAAAGTAAGGATCAACCGGGTCCGGGTTGCTCCGTAAGCACACAGCTGGCAGAAACGCACACAATTATCACGCCGCTGTTGCCTGTTTATCACAATTCTATCCCGTGACGGCCTTCTACAAACCTCCGAATGGAATCGAAGTCCGTGCTCGTTGCGTGATTAATTCTGCTTCGTCTACATTTTTATTCGTGGAAAGAGAGAAAAAAAACAACAACATGAGTAACCCTGCTTGCTTGCGCCCACCTGCGTGTCACGGTTTGTGGCCGATCGGTGATGAATTAAGAAATCGAGCACCTAATTCTACATACCTAATGAGCTACGGAACAAGGCGATTAGGTAAAAACGATACCGAAAATGTCTTGGCCACACGTATACTAAGCATCGTCCGCTACCCTTCGCGGTGGGTTTGGCAGAAAGCATACCCAGGTCGAACGCGCGGAGACCGAGATCACAGCACCGAATCACCGTACCGTCACCTTACGTTCACCTTCGCACCGGGACGGGATCTTTGCAGGGTCGATATGAATCAATTTAGATTGGCGTATTGGTTTCTACACGCGCCGATTACGATGGGTTTCTCGTTGCTACGGTTATGCGCGTGCTAGACATTGCACCGCACACATCCCATTCATTCATTGTTCGCCTTTCTATAAACATCGCGCAACACACACACACACACATATATAGTTTTTCCTTCTCCAAGCCAATCCATCACACCGTATTGTCGTACGTTGGTGATTTATTCCACCAAGGAACCTTAGACCAACCAAAAAAAATGCTGCCATGTGCTTAACAACTTCACCGCCTCCTTTGACCGAATGGTACCCGTACAAAGAAAATAATGACGTACGAAAGAAACTAACAGTTCGATTGTAGCATTGAAATGTCGGTTCACCACCGTACCGATTGGTTTTCGTAAATTAGTACGGATTCCATCTGACTCTCGGTGTTGGTTTTTGGGGGGTTCAATCATCAGCTTTTCGATGCAAAACCACACAATTTATGCTCGATGAAACGCGTTCCGACTAAAAGTCAAACATTTGCACATTTATTGGCCACGTAATACCACCATTTGGAATGATTTCGATTGTAGTGTGGCAGGTTTCAAATTCGGGTGTGCGTTATGATGGTGTACGTTGCTGTGCAATAATGCATTGGAAAGAGCAATTTCGCTCCCGGTCACTGTAGGTGAACATGCATAATTATATTGAACGTTTGTGGGGTGTTAATATGTAATTAATTACATCCATCGCGCTTCAGGTGAATGCATTATAGTCTTTTAGTTTTGTTTTAAAAAATACCGTTCGTAAAATGTTCGTCATTGCGTGCGATACATTGAACATTCATTTTATGGCTTTTCGTCGTATTGCCGTATGAAATTGAACATGTTGGATGTGAAAGGATTTTATCTGAACCTAGTAATATCTACTCGTTTGCTCGTATCGGAGGCTCGGAAATTTCCTCCCATCTGATGTTTTAATGCACGTGAAATTGTATGTGAGTAGTACTTAGAAAGAAGGAATCAAACATTAGTTCAAAACAATCGTCAAATATCGTTTCGATCGAAATGCTATCGCAACAGACGTACACACCAGCAAGCATCATTTTAATAATAATGGAATCATTTGCAATATTTCTTTGAATCGTATTGCTCCTTTCCACGATGCTTGTAATCAATGCAAGCGAAACCAAACCGCTCCTTCACTGCAGAACCGGCCTGTTGGCATTTCGGCTGAAAATACATTCAATTAATACAACATTGACGGAACTCATCAACAAAATACATAAACCATGAGCATCCGATATTAGAACAGCACAAGCAAATGGGACAACAACCAGCCAAATGCATTTGCCTAATACATGCTTCCCTCATTAGTACTCATGTTGCGCTGTCTGCGAGCATTTGGTAGGGCGAATCAGCTTATACCGCACATCCCACGTGTAAGATTGCACTGCACCGCGATCAATGCGCTCAACGCACCTAGGAACGTGTGTCGCCTATTTGGTCACACGCATAATACAAAATGGAAACAATCTGTGAAAAATCAACATCGACATGTGGTTCGGTTTGTCCGAACGGAGGCTGTTGACTTTGAACTTAATATTGCACCATCTCCACACCACATTGTATGCATGTGTGCACGGGGCCGGTGAGTGCGCCCCGTTTGATGTGGCTCGGGATGACATCAATATTTACTGGCTCAATTAGATGCGATGACAAGCTAATCGATAGTGTGCATAAATTTACATAAGCTGATTATGCACCCAGCGCGACATTGCTGAAATGTGTATATTTATGTGTTGCGCGATAATTTATGCACATCTTTCGAGTCACCATCGTACGCTGTTTGAGATCTGTCCAACATTATATAGTGCAGCTCCGTCACTAAGCTACGGTAACTAGTGTAAAGGGCTTTAGCTACTATTCTTGAATACTGATCTTGTTCTTGTAAAATAGTTATTGCATGCACGTTGTTACCTTTTTATCCAGTTATGTACATCAAAGTTAATAATACCACTTAAATATCGCTTTAAGTATTCTGCTTAACAAGCTTCACGGTTGGTTTTCAATTGATGTTGTTGCTCTGTTATAGGGTTTCTTTTAATAAATTCATCTAGAGAATATATTTGACTTCTTATACTTCTTCTCCCTATTGAAATTCTACCTGCCAGGTCATTACTGCCATTTCTTACTCATTAGAATTTTTTTAACACCCTAGCCGGATATTTAGCCCTTGCTATGGGGGTTGAGATAGGTTTTTGTCTTCCAAATGACTGACCAAATATTTGAATATTTAAATTGAACAACAAAGTACTTTGTGTATTCCTAGCCATCTTACTTCTTTTCTCGGCGACATGGTGAGGCATAACCTGTTGATGCTAGCCTCACTTATGTACCACCAACCTAGGCACCAACATGAAGATCTTCTGATGCAGAGTTCTTCTGAAGAATTATTACTGAGGACTTTTTTGTACAGTGGTTGTTTCAAATTATTTCAAACGTTTTTCAAATTTATAATTTAATACTTAGAACTCCCAAGAAAGTTTAAAACATTAGCTTCTGTTTTTGCTCAAATTTTAACTCCCTTAGTCAATATTTTCCCTCCATTTCCCTTTGAAGATCAAAAAGTAAATATTAGAGGCAAAAGATTGCAGTAAATTATAAATAATGTTGGACCCAAAACTCACATTGCAGTTATTGCTTAACGGAAAAACAATAATGCATCCAGGCTACACTGCCAAAACGTCCAGCAAACACGATTCCTTGCGGTGCAGCATTTTATACATGCCGCTGAGTACATATGTTTCCCGGTAAGCATCATCCGATTTCGCACACATAAAACGGAACATCAAATTTCATACACCGCACACTGAAGCAGACCGCAACCATTCGAAGCATCCTTCCCGAAAGGGGGAAAAGTACTAAAAGCCACCGAAGAAAAGTGCATTCTCCAACGACGAAAGCCACCATTTCCGAGACACCAAGCAGCCGTGCCCAGGCGAAGAAGGTGCTTATTAGAACCGCCAACGAATGACTGCGAAGCTAGAGAAATTGACTTCCTGAATATCGTTATTTCCACCCACCCGGCCGCTCGCGTGGCACTGCAGCACAGCGTAAAAGCACTTCGATCGCATCACGTCCGCACAACTGCATTCCAGCACGTGCTGAGCCGTGCGTTTGGGTGTTTTTTTGTTGTTGCTGCTGTTGTTGCATTCGGTTCAGATCGGCAAGCGAAGACATCAACCATCGTCAGCCACCGTGGCACGAATCATTCGCGACGGGAATGCTGCAGGCCTTTTTTTGCGCAAAGCCATTTTTATATGCAAATCGTACATGTCTTTCCTCGGTGTGCTGTTCCACACCGCCAACGCTGCTTGAGCCGACGACGCCAATTAAAAATTCCACACGAACCAACAACAAAAAAAAAAAAACAATCCGCCCAAGCCTCACAGTAACGACGTGGCAAATGGTGGGATTTGTGCTGCAGCTTGCATTTCCATGCAGCCCGAGTGCTTGCGTTGATTACAACTTTGTGACTATGCATCCCGCTGATTATGGGGAAAGGAAAAAGTTAGATAGGGAAATGAAGGTACCGTACCAACCAGGCAGCCAGTCAAGAAAGGGAACGGTTGTCCACAGCGCTGCCTGAAGATTGTCCTACCATGCGAGGGGACAGGGAAAACGGCGAATGAAATTATGGCTTGTGTGAGAATGAAAACAAAACCGAGACGGAAGTCGCGGAATTCATCGTCAGTGGAATCGGTTGCAGCGTGAATGAACAAAAAGCTCCCCATAATGAAGGGAGCGCTGTCGGTAGAAGTTCTGCTTTCCCAGAACTCTTGCTTAGCGTGACAGTCGACAGACAGTGTGACGTTTTTCAGCATAAAGCTATCTGCCCGCTTATCCCACTACGGCACAGCGCGAGACGATATCGTGCACACATGCCGTGCAGTTTTGTGCTTGTTCACCAAAACTTCCCATAAAGAGTTAACCACTTCGTGGAACGCACACTGAGCGTAAAACACACTAGAAGAAAAAAAAAACAAGTTTGTAAACATGAGGGAATATTGAAAACTTTTTTGAAACAGTGGACATAATGAACGAGTTTTAACTACAGTTTTATCGTTGTAATCTGGCGTGTTTGACGGTGTAATTTAGCATTTCCTTTCAATCATTATTTAAGAGCAAAAAACGGATCAGTAAACGCTTTTCGATTTGTGGAAAACCCCCGGATAGGGTAATTAGAATGAATTTTCTGATGAAGCGCTCAAAAATTCATGGTAACTCGTTCATGTAAATAACGAATTGCAGGAATTGATGCAACATCGTTACATTAGTAGTATAAAACTAATTAAAAACCAGAAAAGTTGAATGCATGCCATGTTTAATAATGTTGTGCTTAAATAATCTTTTAAGAGGAGGCATACATAACCGGGATTTGTTTTTAAAAGATTTATGAACCCTTACAGATTCAGGAATTTCTCCAGAAACTTGATTTTTTTGTTATCTTTTTGCTTCTGAATTAAGATTTTGTACACAGAAGAAATAAGCACTGCTAGCATTTGATTGTTTAAACTAATGGAGGTGAATCCTTTTGTTCATAATTTTTCTTTTCGGTTCATAACTCAAACATGCTACTTTGCGCCACTCTTAGCGGCATTTGATAACGTTAAATATTAACGTAAAGTTCATCGCGTTATTATTAAATGTTTGACGTTTTAAACAAATACATAGTAAAAACGATAACTGTTGTATATTATGCAATCCCAAAGACGAGGAACTGATATGGATACAACGAATTCCAAAGCTACATTTTTTTTCAAATTATTCGGTTTTATGAACGTTTATTTTATTATAATTGTTTTATACTATTTTTTTAATTGAATGTAAGTTTATTTTATATTAATTTTTTTACAGTTTAAAATCATATTTCCAGAAAGATTCATGAAACATGCGTATTATATTTTGTGAACTTACATAGATCTGTAAGATTCATAAATTTGTAAAGATTCTCGATTTTCGGAGGATTCGTGAAGTTTTGAAATAGAGATTGAAATGCATTCACTCAATGATTCATTCTGATTCGAAGGATTTGAAATAAACTAACCTGGTACCAATAGTTAAAGTTCAGCATTCGTGATATCTTCACCATACTGATTGAAACTTTTCCACAACACGAAAATTAAGTTTCTTTTTACTTCCCACACAAAAACACCTCCAACACGCGTGAATGAAACCTTGCGAAACGAAACGCTCCAATCTAAACAGGTAATACAGTCTGTGTCTGGGAAAAGAGGACGATTCTTCGGAAAATCTATTTCGTGCCAGGTTTGCATGCATGTTTCATGTTGGTAGAATTTTTACCACGCAGTAACCGACAAAACACGCCTCCAACCTCCATTCCTGCCCATGCTGTCTCCTTATCCATTATGGCTTCTTCGCCACCCCTGCCAAACAATGGGCACTTGATCGAAGGACACTAAAGGTCCTTTTTGCATGCTAATGCAAGAACGTTTTTACTCTGTGCACGCATACTAACATGTGGACCCACCCCAACCATTCCACTTCATTGCGTGCTGTAACGTGGCCACGGGTCGAAAGGTGTGCGTATTCGTTGCGCACTCTGCCTGGTTGATCTCTTACGCTACGTGTGTCCATCTTGCTTTGCTTTCCACACGGTTACCGCGGCCAGTGTACTTTTACCTTCCACCGCGTTTTCGATTTGTTTTCCTTTGATTCCCCTATTTTTATTGTCATTCAGCTAAACAACCCCATTTACATGAACCATCAAAATACTTTGACTTACTTTTGGACCAACCTACCAACCCGGGTGGTTGCGTCCGCGATACGAACGCTTCGAAAGCCATTGAGAGCCATGTTAACCCTTTTTGGGAGGCCACGGATCGTCCGTTTATTCAACCGCTCCATCACCAACACGGCCATAGCGCAACTCTATTTCAATCCTTTTTTCTGCTACCACGATGCAAACCTTCTCCTTTGCCCTGCCCTTTCTCCAAACGCGTATCCGCAGCCCGGTTCGATCGTCGTTCCATCGTCAACACTTTATTTAGCAATCCAATTTCCGTCGCCCAAGGAAAAAAGTGAACATTTCGATCCGACCTCTTTCGTTGGGGTATATGTGTGTATGTGTGTGGTAGGTTTTTTTATTTTCCTCTTCTCTCTCTCTCTCTCTCTCTCGTTTTCTCTCTATTTTCGATTTTTTTTTTCATTTCTCCAATGGATGAAGGGTTTGTTTGGTGGAAACGCAAAAATCTGTCCCGGAATCGGAAATGCTGGAATGTTGTCGTAACTGGTGCACAATCGCTTTCCTCTCGCTCTCCAGCCATCTCTGTTCGCTTCAGCATTCTGCTGCTGGGCTCGAGAGTACCTTGTACCCTTTTACATGCAGATCAGATCGATTGGAGCTCCGGCTAACCCGGAAACCTTCGTGTCCAACACCCCTTTCGCGAGCGAGAAGGGTAAACGAAGCGAGATGGATAGGTTGCCCCCGTACCGCAGCCAAACTCACCTTACTTCACACTAGTAACTTGATTCAATTCTAGCTTTCAATCAAGCTTCCCATTCATTTCATTCCACCAAAACGCCGTAGCCAAAAAGTTGCCGTTGCCCGACCATGCCCGGTACTCGAAGGTACGCGCACACCAGCACCATCGGGTGTGTATGATGGTTTCTGATTTTGACATCAATTACAGTCAAGCTTCAGTGCGATTTCGAGCACAGGCAGGAACGATTTAGGCGATAACCCGAACGCTAACGCAACCCTCCACCCGGTGGGGTATTCCCTGAACGGTAGGTTCTGCACGTACTGCACGTACAGCGATAGATTGGGCCTGTATAGAGTACCGGAGTACCCTTCTCCGTATTTCCCTCTGCTCCGAAATGGGGAAAGAAAAAACAAGTTTCCCGAATGCTGCCGTTTGCATTCCATGCATGTTGGCATGGTGATGGTTTGAGACTATTTTTGGGGCTATAGAAAAAAAAGCCTACCACGGTAAACACCGGTACCATTCTCCCATTCACATGTCCTGTTTGACCTAGTGCTGGTGTGTAACGCAAAGCGTTTCCTAAAACACTCCCGAGAGCTATTAACTAATTCCGATTCAATGGAAAATATTTTTTTTAATCCAATAATAGATTTTTGATAGTGTTTTGGCTTCCAAAATTGCTGCAACATGTTATTGACATAACAAAAAAAAAGTAGAAGAGTACGGAAGTTGATCACCAATTGGAGTTTTACTTAGTATCGAAGCCCAATGTAAACAGAAAATGCAGTTTTCAACCATTTTTTCATGGCAAAACTGCTGAAAAGCAAACTTCATGCACCGAGGATGTTATGCAGAATGTATTTGCATTTATCACGATTCTCGGCAAGGTATCAGTTACTGATTGCTATCGATCGGCGTAACTCTTGTTTTACAACGAGCGGAGCTAGTGTTAACCATTTCTAGACGATTCAAACTACTTATTCCACATGATGACTTAAACGAACTTTCAATCTCTCTTGATGGTTTTAAATCTGTTGTATACTACTTTACGGTTCTACGAGGGTTCTACTTTGTATTTGTTACATTAACATCTTTTCTCACTTGGAGAAAAGCTGAGATACTGTCAGAAGTCCTGTGCTAACCACCCGACGACAGTTCACTAAGTATCACCTAAAGGTTAGTGTACAGCAAAATCTAAATGCGAACATCGAGGGTAATGTGGTCTCTTCGTTTTCCTGGAAATTGAAGGAATTACCTAAAGATTAGACGGAAGTTCCTGGATAAGATGAAATTTTGTTCTGCGGAAGTGTTTGAAGAGGCCATTCGCATCTCAACATCAGGTAATCTCCCACAAGGTGTGACCACAGGTACTGGTGAAAAGTATCTAATAGTCAAGTTCAAGTTCATTTGGATTGCGTTAATATATTTATAGAATCCATCCCATGTTATGAATCTTATTGATTCCGAATTTGGTTCTGGATCTTGGAAATTGATTCAGGTTGAAGCTTTTCAAAAGAACCATTCGTGGTGACTCGTGAGCGAGAAGGGTTTGGGAGAAACATTTTAAACTCAATAATGAATGACAAATATTCGTAGTACACTTTCAATAACTATTATCACAGATCTGTGATCAATTTTCGTTTGCCTTACGTAGTGGTTTTTTTCCTTGCGAAATATTTTTCCTCACGCTCACTAACAATCCGTAAGGAAATGAGGATACATAAATGGTTTCTAAACTTTTTTTTTTGTGTAAACCATTTTCTCCTTCCCAAATGATAGCATGTCACTGTTGTCCCCTTCTCACTAAACCCGATTACTACTCCCATAGCCCTGGAGATATAGTGAAATAAGGTTCAAATGATGCCATTTTCGGGACAGCTTGCACGTCGTGATGGGAAGAATTTTTGTCGCTCCAAAACAGGCCCACCAAATCCAACGGGAACCAAACGAGGGACAATCACGTTAAAGAAAACGTGTACGGCCTGTGCCGCATAGGACATGGGAATAGCAACACGGCAAGCAACGAACAGTTGTCAGTGCAATACGTTTCATCGTAATGGTGTCCTGTGGTGCGTACGCGAACCATCGATATGGTTATGATAGTCACATAAAGCTCGAAAACTGCCACCAACTGTCATGTCATGGCACGGTTGCCCATGCCAGATGGAGCCCGAATTGGTGCGACATCCTGCAAAAGATCGGCTGGGTGTGGTGGTCGTAGTTAGCGCGCTCGTATGCTACTTTTTACCTAGCCGTGGTACCGTGGTAATAGGGACGAGTTTTGGGAACATTATCCCGGAGATACGGTACGATTTTTCGGTCATTTTGAAATGTATTTCGCCCCATTCACATGTTGTGGTTATACTCGATGATTAGCTTTTTTGCAAAGTGGCAAGTTTGTTTTTTTTTTCATTTCCTTGGGCGTTACGATTACGGCTAAACGTTATATCTGCGTTTGTAGCACCTTGTGACATAAATTTTCATTGAAATGAGCTAACACTGTTGTGTTATACTATTTTATGGGTTGAATTGTTTTTTGGCCCCCTTTGAATATTTTTTTCGAAGAAGGAGAAAATAATTTCATACAATTTTTCACGCAATAAATAAGCAGGCCAAGGAGTATTATAAAAATAAATACGAAATACTTGCAGCAAATACTTTTCATGTTCTTAATTTAAAGATTTCAAACCATCATCGAAAGATTTACTTCTCCCCTAGATGAAATTTTATACAAATTTACCACCAACTTCTTGTGTGTGATGATTTCAACCCACTTGCACTATCCCACATGAAGCAGATTTATGTAATATAATCTCAACAGCAGCAGCAGCAGTAACAGCACTTCGGCCAACTATCCAACACAAACGAATTATAAAGTTGTAGATTGTCGAACTATCCAGATTGTACGATGAGCGTACCTTACTTACCTTAATTCCAATTAATGTAACCCACTCAGAAAGGGCGGGATGGTACGATGGCTTCGGCAGAAAACTTTATCCCCGTAGCATTCGTACGGCAAACGCTCGGTCCATTGTTCGGATATATCAGGCTCAAGCTCGAGCATAATTCCATGAATGGCTAATCGTTGCCCCGAACACCAAATCAGACCATTTTCCGGAACAGTAAACATGCTGAGGTGGTAAGTGTTGTTTGCATTGCTTAAATTGGTATCAGTTTAATATTCTAAGAATTTCTTCAATTCATCAACGATTGTTACTTAATTGCGTGCGGAAATTGTATCTAAAGTTGCAAAAGTCAGCAAACGGAAACGATAGTTTGACCTTAACTCACGTTCTCGGTTATGACAGGCCAAAGTGGCTGTTAAACTTCCAAGATCGTGTTTCTGAAAATGCAAACAAACTGAAGTAATGTTAAATATTTACTTGATCTTAAAACGACAGAGTTTGATGACAAGTTAAGCTATGGTTCGCACTAATTGTGTTTCGTTCGTAGGCATGGGCTAGAAAATAGTACGAAAATAGCCAGAAGTTGATATGTTTTCCTTGGGTTCAATTTTATTACCAAATGTCCAAACAGATCTGTTAGGCCAAAGAAAACAACCCCGACTGACGACTTTGTTACAGACGATGATCATTCAAGATTTCTGCTCCTTATTCCACTAGATTACTATTATACCTACCAATTAGTGGGATCTTTCGCCAAGAAGAGGATATATTTCGTTAACACGTTTGTAAGTGTATAAAAAATTTAAAGTATAACAGTTTACGCGTGAAAATTGACAAAGGTAGAGCAATAATTCAGGCAGCAAACAGTTGATTCTAGCTCGGTAAGTGGATTCACATGTGATTAAACTCCTTTTAGACTCGGTAAATGTGCTAATATAATTATTAGAACGTAATCCAATAACAAATAAGCATAAGGTGAGAGCTCAACAACACCTTGTCTGAAAGAACAGTCCTGACAGAATCACACTCAGTTTAACTTAAAAAAAAAACATACTCCCTTCATCCAACTTATATAACTCACAACCGAGCACTTTATGAATGTTGAATGAACTATCCTCACGTGGAGAATTTGGAGAAATGATGTATATCGTGCATTTGACAGTGTGGTGAAAATCCCCACGCGATGATATTTATTGTCATACCGAGCATCCTAAGCCGTTCGTTCCCAGGTTGCGGTTTGCCCGCGAACGATGAATCGAAATGTCACCGAGGTGTCAATGCATATGCCGCCAATGGCTCCTTGTTTACGATCGAACATATACTCGCATTTGAACCGAGCTGCCTTGCGACAATCCGTTTAATCTCCTGGTGCAAAATGAGGGAGAAATTGAATCAAACCAAGATTGGTGGATGCTAAAGCTGCTTTTCACCAGTCACATGCTTCAAGTGGCTGCTAAATTAAACCTTTTCCAACCCATCGCGTCCATGCTGCACGGTGGGTAGCGATTGGGATGGGTAATGAGGGAAGAGGTGGAACTCAAGAAGAGCATAAGGGAGAATCAACAAGATTCACAACTATAACGTCTTCTATCGGCCATCGGCACTTGCATGGGATGGCCATCGTCAACGTCCCCAGATGAAGATTAAAATGCATGCATTAGCTAGAAGTGGTAGCTAACATTTCCGAACCCATTTCCTACGATTGTCCCCATGGGACAGCTTTTTATTCTTTTTCTTCCATTGCTTTCCTTCGCTTAACCTCCTCGCTTGATTCCTCTCCACACACGTATACTTTCTTTCATATCATTGCCCGTGTTGCAGGGCAACCCCCGTTTCTCTAGGGCACTGCGGCGGTCAGGAGGAAAGGATGTATTTCCAACCTTTTTACAGTAATATTAAATTCATCGCATCATATAAAACCAGCTTATGGATTCATTCCCTCGTCCCAGGCGAATGATGGAGGTCCTCCGGTCTTACGGGTCTTACTGGAGCAACGGGACGTACGGGTTTTCGAAGCACTCGATACCATCGTCTAACTGCTTCTCATTTGAATAAATGCGAAAAACGGAACCCTTTTTTTTGCGTACGTCCCCTGACAATCGCCATCTTCTGTCCGGCTTCCCGCATATGTGTGTGTGTGTGTTTGGAATATATCCGAGTGCTTCCCTTACAACTCGATCACTGTAACCTCGAAGCGCATCAACTGATGTTTTGCTGTTTTTCTTTCCTTTGCTCTATTTTTATTTTAACTTTCCCAACCTCACATCGTCCTCTACCACCCACAAACGTAATGGGAAAGATTGAGCGGTCTCTTTTTGGTTGGTTTTTATTTTTGCTGCATCGTACCCATGATCTTCAGGATGCTCTTCCGCCTTACAAAACAGTGGCAGAAGCAGCGGTGGTAGGGTGGTTTGGCTCGTAAAACTGTTGGAATTTCAGATTTGCAACTTCGTTTTACGTGTTTTTTTTTTTTTCTTTTCGAGGCAAAACGGCAAAACGCCCCGATCCATACATACTTTATCGGTGTTCCGTATCGCAACCGTGCGGAATTTAATGAAGGATGAGACTTGTGTGCAATAGTGTGCATACTGCTTTCGTTCGACCGTGTAAGAAAACCATCCTCTACAGCCTTCCCCACTAATCTTCCCGTGGGATAATGTCATCATACACTTTGGACGGAGAAATCCCCCACCGGAGAGCTTCCAAGAAGGAGCGCGCCGTGGACAGCAACCACTCACGCTGATCACGGGGAACGATGTTATGTATGCGCCAAAAAAAAAAACACACACACACATCGTTTACGATAAATTTGTTTCCTGGAATCAGCGCACTGCCTTTCATGAGTGTGATACATGTATAAAACCTCGAGCTAAGTACTTCAAAGTACACACACTCGCATTTGTGTGGTGATGAATGATAAATGATAAATAGGATTAAGTAATGGTTACTTATTTATAGCACGTACATTATGCGTGTGGGCTTTAAAAGTAGTTGTTTAAAATTTTTAAAATAATATTACTAATAGTGTTAATCACAAGAGCAAACAGCAAAAAGCACTTAACGCTGAACGCTGATTGTGATGAAATAAATATTTTTATTCAGTGGTTGAGCTGATGATTCATATTTTACCAACTTTACTCATTAAAGCTTAATTCAAAAATTATGCATCAATTCGAGGCGTATGCTACAGCTCCGAATTTTATTTCATGCTAGAAACATTAACACAGTTAATAGTCAATCAAAAAGGTTGTTCTGGTGAGTTATTTTGAATACCACAACTCGTCTTGTTCTATAAGGATCAAGGATAGATCAAGGAAAGTCAAGTTGAACTAGAACGTTATCTACCTCGGACAATTATAGTTAACTTAAATACATTCCACAATTCCAGTGATAGCTCCGGCTTTGCAACTTGAATTCGGAAACCCTGCTGGATACATTAAAAATCTAAGCATTCATTCCCAAAAGAGCTTTTTAAAGCAACAAAAGTTTATGAAACAGCACACAAAAACTGCTAAATGAGTGCGTTTATTTTACATTTTCACAATAATCCCCTTACAAAACGTTACTTTATACTGTTACAAATGTGCTTTAATACAATGTACATGATTTTTGTCAATTCTTTTTTTTTCAAACGAAGCTCGGATAGTACTTGTGCTATTTAACTTTTATCCCGGAATGTGTACAATTGTGCACTATCCGATTGTCGATCAATCGTAATACATAAACAAATTTGCATAATTGTAAATTATGTGTGTTCAGGTTAATTTTTAATCGTTGCCGCATGTTTCAATAATTCTGTTCGGACCTTTTATCATTTTCTACACTGCTGTATTTCAATTTCAATGCCCATTCGTACGATTAAACCGCTTTCAACATGGTGGTCAAACACCCTCCACAAAACCAACGTTACGATCCCGATACTAGGCGAGCGGACAAATATTATCAATATACCATCCATCCGGTAAATATTTTACGGCCACCGGCCCAACCGGCTGGGTACGGTCCGTCGCAACACACCCTCTTCCACCTCCCCCGGTTAGCGAACATTTGGTGAATCGTACGAAATTAATTCAAAAATCGCTTAATGGACTAGCAAATGAATATTTAATTTTACACATATTTATCATACCATTGGCACACACACTATCAAGATGCGACACGGAGACTGCAGCACCATACGAAAAGCTGCCCCGTGGTGAAAAGCGATCCGTAAAGAAATTCAACCATTCAACCCTCCCCCCCCCCAGTGAAAGACCGTTCCGTAAATTGGACGCCCGTCAGTTGGCCGGCCCGGAAAGGAGGGTCCAGCTGCGGTTGTGAAACCGATGGTGGAATCCATGTTTTTTTATGGGAAAACGAAAAAAACATCAACATCATTCTCGTTTTATGTTTGTACCATCATTTGGTAGCTCTTGTTACCCGCTTTTCTTCGCACACAACGCACAACGCCGAATCAGATATGTGTTTGCCTTTCGTAATGATATGCATATAATGAGATATACGCTATGGCCGGTGGCAGTGTGTGCGCGCTACTCGTTACACAAACTGGAGCTTGTTTTTATGGTTAAACGAGAAATAAAATGTATTTTTGATGGTGGCAAAACAAATCGGATACCGCGCTCTGCTTCACAATGACCTATGCTTATCAGCTCAAAGCATACGGGGGTTGGCTACAAAACTGCAAGCCATAAAACTGCAACCGACTTTAATGGCGCAACGGCTTCATTCTGCAACGGTGCACCACGCGATAGGTTTAATTGCAACTGTTCGCATCACTTTCCCGGTGATTCATTTTTCACCTCGAATTAAACTGCACCTTCATCGAACGCATAATTTAAAAGCCAAACGGACGCTGCAGCCAAAATTCTCCATTCCCGAGTATTTCGTGCGCCACCAGGCGTCTCCATCGGTGTACCGTAACGTATTTATTCTAAACGACAGTCACCTTAAATGACGTTAATTCTCGATTGGAAACGTAACCAATCCGGAATTGTGGTGCGCTGCGTGAGCACCGAAATTTGTCGCTCTTTTACCGTGGAAGCGCTAGTTCGTTAGTTAGTTTCATCACGTACGGGATTTGTTTCTCGCAGCAAACACAAGCAACAGCAGCAGCAGTACGATGACACGGGCAAACTTGCTGGAAGAAAGCGATCACGCAGCGCACCGGAGTGGTAACTTTATTTCGAGCGGAAGAAGCATCGTCTTCCCCGGGTACGTTCATTCTGTACGCGGCTGAATGGCGTACGGTTTGTTGATACCGTGCCAAGGTTGGTTATGGTACGACCACCAACACACACAAAAAAAACACAAAATGCACGCCTTTAGCTGGGTGATAAATGTTTGTGCTCGTACCCAGGTGGATCGGTAGATGATGAATGTGATAGTAGCTAATGAGAGACAAAGGGAAAATTAAGTTTGCTTCGAATTGCTTCGCGAGTGCATGCAAATTACGCTTCGAAAAAAGTGTTTTGATAATATTAAATTGTATTTCCTTCTATGAAAAAAATACAATTTCGGATATGAAACCCGCATAGATCAATATTTCAATGGCAATTCAATTCGCAATTACTCATCTGTGCTACGGAAATGTATCCGTAAAAAAAAAAAACAATTGCATCAAATTCATTCTCCATAACAGCGTACTCACTTTTCCCTCTTTCACTGCAGCCATTTGTGAAAATTTTCCAAGCACACTCCCAGTGCAAATATGCGCCCCACCGGGGAAAGGGGAGCCAAACTTTCCACGCGCACATCCCTCTAATGGATGCAAATTGTAAAAGCAAATTTAACTAGAACAAACTTGCAGCATGCCTGCAGTTACGATCCCGAATTCCCCAGCTCATCGCTCAAGCGCAAAACCATCGCCAAACCGAACCTAACTCAATCGTCATGCAAATGATTGAATAGCGTTGCCCCGGGTGGACGGTACGGTGGATGTGATGGGGAACTGCAGTGGGATGGATGGATTGAAATCGACGCACAATTGATTTTTGACTAGCTTGACGATAAAAACGTGTTAACTTCATTACCGTTACCGGGTAGCGGACTCCATTCTCTAATGGAAGTATTTCACCATGGGCAAAAAAGCCACGCAAACACTAACTGGATGTCATTTTGCTTTCGAGTTGCCAGAAGAGTTTTTTTTTTGCTTGCTTGAACAATGCCATGAAGAATTAATAAATGATTTATTGGAATAGAGTTATTCATGGCTATTGGCACAGCGGATCAAATAAATCATCTTTTTTATATCTCCAACATTCAAAGAAAAGGGAACAATTTAAGCACTAATCGCAGCATGGCGCTCATTACAGAATATTAATTAATTACTAGTAAGTTCATTAGTGATTGCTGTGAATTGTCAGTGAATTCGAGCTCGATTATTCCAGGACTTGCACAACACGGATAAAAAATTCTGTGAAACAGCATACATTCGGGTGTCGTTTAATCGAGTGACGGATTACTCGTGCTCCTCGAAAAGCACATTTCCAGAGGAAATTTTTCAATCCTATGACGGAAAATAGCAAACGTCTCAATAGCGATTGTGTCGATGAAAAAAATCCCACTCGCTATGAAACAAAGTATAATTTTAGTCATTAAAAAACATACATATAAACACACGTTTTTAACACGTTTTTGATATTTCTAACCCAACTGCATAGACCTGTCTCAGATTTTCAGAATCATCTGCTTGGACAGGTTCTTATTCAGGTTCGCCGGAACATGAACATGTTCTGCGCATATATGAAGAACCTTAAAAAATGGCAATAATTTGACGCTAAAACTAATACCAATACCATTACAACATTGAAATATGACGAGTACCTACAGGAAGTTAGGACTAAACTTTATTTTGGTTAGATTTAATTCTTAGTGGTATCTACGGATCTGCTTCTATATTTTAAAGTTTTCAGTGTAAATACATCGAATTCTAGATATCAAAGAAGATGACTTTTTCTACTGGCTGTTTAAATACTAACAGTGTTTAAAGTAAGTCTGCACTGTAAAGGCTGTCCACTCCACTATCATCGGAGCCTTATATTTGCTGCAATTGTTTTGCAGTGGTTGTGTCAAATCGCACTTGAAATTGTCATTTACGAGCAGCACGGATAAACGGAAAGTTGAATGAAGGTATCCGAATGAACGACATTTCTCAGAAGCTACGGAATGTAAACACCGTATGAAGGAATGAGCGATTTAAAAAATACATAACGCAATAAGCGGCATGGAAGAAAAATGATGAAAAGAAGAGAAAAAATAAAAAGTTACCATTAAGACTATTTCCCGCCAGAACAAATCGGTTTTAATCGTTTAGAACGAATTAAACCACTCGATTTTTTAGGAAAATGGCTAGCAAATAAATACCCATCACTAATGCCTTAAAGCGCAATCACGTAAACACCAACTACTGCCCCGTGAGTTCTTAATGCAACACTTCGTTTACTTTTATAGCATTATTTAGTACACCCTTTTTGCCTTACCACAGGCGCACCGGGACCGCTCATACGCTCAAGCACGCAGCAATGACTCCTTTTAACCAGCTTCTACCATTATCGTGTTCGACTGATAAACCGATACGGGAGGGTAAGCAAACAGAAGGAAGGAGTTCGCGTTATTGGAAGATTATTTTTTCTCCCTCCCAACTCCAACCACCGCACCAGCACCGGAAACAAATCCGATTGGAGATGTTAAATTTTAACACGCACATGGTTACATTTCCGCAGCCTCCACTGCCGTACAAAAGCATCCACGCTACAGGAATCACGGTCTTCAATGCGGGGTTACGGGGACATACTGGGAAACGGGAAAATAACTAACGTCTTCTATCGTTTGCAAAAACTGCTCCAATCCTGACAGACAGGATGCGCAAAAGGAAGCGTTTTTTGTTTAGTATATGTGTGTGGGTGTGTCTGTGTTTTCCTATCTCCCTCTCTCTCTCTCTCTCTCTTTCTCTCCGTCCCTCTAACTCGGGCACTCACTTCCCATTCGTTGCGCTCTTTGGTTTTTATTCAATTAGCTTCGTTAAGCACAAATACCTTCCTTCGTGTACATATTGCGTATCCGGATGAATCTGGCCTGTCTCAGTACGGGGGTAGGCAACAGTGGCAAACCGGCGACGAACCGTACGATACTCGAACACTCGCTAGAAATAATGAAGCTAAAAACACATTCAAACACGCACCCCGATCGCGCCAAGGAATTCCGGCTGGCGGATTCAAGTGCTGGTGGTTGTTGCAGTAGAGTTCTTACTCTCACACGCCCTTTTTGCATTGTGAAAAAGGCGGAATACCTACCGGGTACTGTACACTGTCGTTGCAAATGTGGAAATTACTTTCAGCATGAATCATGTTACCCTGTCCGTGCTGGTGTACGGGTTTATGGGTGTGCGGTTGAGGACATTCCAGACACACAGAGGCCCTTTAGCCCAGGCAAACGAACGACTGGCGATTGGAATCGGAATCGGAAGATAGATACAATAACAAAGCACTCTCAAGCGAACAGAAGTATCATTTCCACTGTGAATGCTGTGTGTGTGTTTTTTTTTCCTTTGCCACTGCATTTCCCGACCATGAGCGCCCACTGCTCGGCAAGATTACAAAATGTCATCCACAGATTGAGAGTGTGCTCAACTCGATACGCTTACATTCCATCAGGTTTTTGTTTAATGTTTCCCCGTCCCTGCTGGATCGCCGGCATAACTGATTGTGGTGAATCATTTCGCTGTCGATCAGAAGTGCCGAGCAATTGAGATGAAGGTACCATTGTGGTTGGGATGCCGTAACATCCCCCGGCATTGAATCGGGCTTTTCTTTTTGCTCCCGTTCAACCGGTGGATGGACAGGAAAATGTCATCCAAATGTCAGTTTGTTGAAACGGTATGCCTGAAGTTAACGACCCGCAGGAAAAATGCATTCTGAAAGTTTGTTTAAAGTAAGAAAGAGAACAAGTGTAATAAACATTAAACATTGCCCTAAATTAACTATTTTGCCCACACTTGGATGTTTATTCTGCCGACATTGATCATTCAAATTGTTCCACGTATGGAACGATCTTTCAGGAAACGATACCATCTCAGTAAACATCGTTATTTGTACTTCTTATTGTCCATCGATCCACCAAACCAGTCTGTACAGCACTAAACAGATCTGTTTATTGTCGTATACTGTCGTTTGCCCCTGCTGATTCAGTGCAACATTCTATCCGAATTCGATGCACCACAAAGAAGGCGTACAACCTGCCGCTGCCAGTGACGTTCGACACAAGAACTTATCAACTCGTGCTATTTCATAGCTGTTTGTCTTTGTGAGTGTGCTTTGTGTGCTATTTTTCTTCACTACACTTCACTGTTTTTCACCAGCTCATGGGGAAAAACACTCGAATCGGACGAGACTCTTCCGGGCGAGTCTACCAGCAACTACAAAACCACCCAAGGACTAAGAATTCGTATGGGTTCACCGATCGACTGCAGTGCTACACAGTGTCGTTCCCGTATGCCGTGTGGTCTCGTGCACATCAAGCCCAGCCGCAGCTTTTGCCACTGCAATGAATATGCAGTTTGATTGCTTCTTTGTATTGCGAAAATTGAATTCCATTTCTGTGTACATCCCCGGGGTCGGAAACATCGCCAAGAAAGAAAAAAAAAACGAGCAGTCACTGGTCGCGTCGCGCACACGGAACCCCGTCATCAACGGGTTTTGTCAAAATTTGTTTTTCTCATTCGGAGTCTCGATCGTGTGAGGAGGTTTTTTTTATAAAGAGAGACGCTTGCGGAGATCAAATAGTCCAAAGATTTGCTATCGTTTTCTACTAAATTGAAAATAAAATGCAGCCACACACAACAAAACTATATCATCGCACACACAAAGCTATAGAAACTCTTAAGAAAACACGTAGTCATTGGTTCAGATGCGGTCCACCGGCCCGAAACCGGGCCACAGTATCGCGTAATGAGTGATGACATTAGGAAGGTTTCCCCGTGTACGCTCGGTTGGTACACGTTACCGACCGTGGCGCGATCCTATTACCAGTGCACCTCCGCATTACAACATTAGCGGACGACCGGAAGCGAAAGTTGCAACACTTTACTAAAGTATGGTAATTTCCTGTCCGCTCTCAGGCTTCAGAACACGATCGGCCGTCCCCGGGCCGGTACGGGTGGGTAGTACGCAGGGCACTGGCAGTAGTTCCGCTTCCGCCTGTTCGCACACCGGAAGATAATGTTAGAAACTTTCGCTCCAAAAAGTCCTGCCCGACCCGGCACTGGCGACAGGGCACGTTGCAACACTGGCTTAATGTGCAGGTGTGAAGCGTGGGCGAGAGAATTAGTATTTGCGGTCCGTTCTATACCTCGCTTTACTGTTACCGCCGCCTCAGAACCACCTGCAACCACTTCAATCAACGCTTGCTGGCGTGTTGTATGCGAAGAAACTGTTCCTGTGTTCGGTTTTTTTTTTCTCTCTCCTTGCAACGCTTTTCACTCTTGGTACTTCACTAGTGCATTTGTGGCTGCGGGTTCACTCGTACCTGCGTTCCTTCCTGGGGGATAATAATGTCCAGGGAGCATGAAAATTTTTCCTTCCTTCAAGCACCGTTTCCTTTTCTTGTCCACCTTTCCACCCCGTCACGCACCCCGCAAACCCCGTGGAGTGAGGTGCGAAAATTGATTTTCACTTCACGCCATGCACGTCACGGTGCTCCTTCACACGGTGGCCATTTAGTTAAGCAGGAAGTCAGGGCATTTAACATTGCACCTCGACCGAAACCTCGAAAACCCTGCACCCAGCCCTGCGGCAGCGAAAAACCCCCACCTAATGAGGACAGCCCGGAGCAGGTGTAGCTGTCGTACATAATTTCCTGCACCGGGGCGTCGTTCGGGCCATACCGGTGCTGCCCGGTTTCACGGCGATGAGAAGTATCGATTAAATTTATTCCTGCATTGCCACTGGAATGATTGGAATAGGTATTCCGTTCCGAACTATACAGCGGTGGGTGTGTGTGTGTCTGATGCTTTCCTACTGTAACGAGCGCAATAGCTTATAATTTGTTATAAGCGTTAAGCACAAAGCAACGAATAAATCCACCAGCTACGAGCTTTCAACATATCGGTAAGGGGTAGTTTGGAATGTGTGTTTTTTGCTCTTGTTTCCGTTTCCGGTTGTAAAGTCATTTATTTAGCATTTCCGGTATGGAATGAGCAGTGCTATTACTGCAAAATGAAGAGAAAAAGATTAACGATTCATTAGTTATTGCCATTTTGTTCGCTCATGCGATACGTTTTGTTTCGCATGCGGCACAGCTATGCTTTAACATAATGTAATAATGGACTTTTGAAAAGTATCCTTTCATCTTCACCGATTGATTACGCTCGTTGGGATAAGCAAAATTAATTATACAAAATTTAATAACAGTTGCAACAGTATGCAGTAAAAAAACACGATTTAATTCATCGACACAATGTAAATATAGATTGTTTTCGTTTAACTAGCCAAAAGCACCAAACACGTAACATCACAACATGTGTAATTTAGAACGCAATACAAAATCCTGCTTTAAAAGCAACCATTCCTAAAACCGTAGTGTCCCGACTATTTTACATGATGAAAATAAATGATAACTTTAAAGTGTCAGTTTTGTGCTAGTGTCCCTTTTTTCAATGCCACTTTCTATCGATACTTACGTGTTCTATAGCGTATAAAGTTCGGATTGAATAGAACCGTAGATGTAAGCAAAATTCAATAAATTATTTAATTAAATGATGCTGAACAAGTGTAAATACCGATTTTTATACGAAATTAGAAACCATGAACTTGGTAGAAATTTTTTTCATTAAATATATTTGTACAATAATTCAAATACAGGAAATATCTTAGTTAATAGTTATGTTTATCTAAAATTCCAATTTATTTAAAAACTCCTACTCCTAACTTAAAAGAAAAAAGTTTTGCAAGCCCTTTTACGGAACACTGAAGAGCAAGTCAGAATGTGCGAATAGAATTTGGAATATATTAGTTTACTTATAAATTTCAGCATATATAAATTTTCTTCTGGCTATTGATTAAGAAGTCTGGAGGAATATATTTCAATAGCAAACAAATCTTTTGACAAACAGTGGTAAATTGAGCACTCAACAGCTGACGAATTTTAAAGACTATCTGTTTACAGGTGCGACCGGGAATTGCGCCATAAATGTTCCGAATACATTGTATATCTTTAGAGTAAAAGTTTAATGTGTGACGTTGATTTATGGTTGTTAAAATGTTAATGCTTTAAAACGAAACAGCGCATGAAACACTCACAAAATTCGTGCTGTTACCTGTGCTGTGTGCAGCTAAACTCAGCTTGATTTATTATTTTCAGTTTTTAGTTTTTCCTATAATAATCCACTACTTGCCAATTCATTGCACTCGAAATTTAAAAATTCATCAATGCTCATTTAAAAAAAATGCACTTCCGGATTTATTTCTTCATTTGCATAAAACACATGAAATAATTTTCTTCATTCATTATCTAATCATTCTCGTAACGCAAATCACATCAGTAGATAACGCATGAGCATAATCTAATCAACCGACAAAAGCCGACGTACAAATGGTGTCAAACGGATTTAAATTAGTTTTTTCACGCTTCGCCAGCTCACAATCGCACGTACACCGAACGTATCGCCGTGCACCGAACAGTGCCGGGTTCGATCCGCTTGCAAAACCGTACAAAACAGTCCACTCGCCCTGGGCATGCATTGTTCGGCGGCGATAAGAAGCGGTGGCGCCTACGGTTTCTAGCGTTACGATAATTTATCAACCGCGATAAGCCAATAGTGACGCCAGTGATGATGATGATTATTATTATTATCCTACCAATGCAGGATACCACGCGATGATGAGGCACGATTAGATGGACGAAAACGCAACACACCGTTTGATAAGGCTAAGGATCAGCCTAATTCATTTCGAATTATCATTAGTGGCAAGACCGCACACAGTTCCGCTAGCAGTGCTGTTGAGCCTTTTCCCCGGAAAAGGTATCGCGTCTGGTGGAGTGATGCGTGCCAAAAAAAACATTGAAAAACCCCCTTCGCACGCATATTCAAATAACATCAACCAACTAACACACGAAATGCAAAACAATCTCAATAACCTTTTTAACACTCTGCGAAAAAGCCGAGCGTAAAATAGACAAATAATAACCTCCCGTTGTCTCAAAACCGTGAGTTCTCGCAACGCCTTGCGATTCGTGGGGGACTGATGGGAAATTTCTTTCAACTACCTCCCCAACACGCATTGCAACGGACGGTGCACGAACGGTGGCGAGTAATGGTCGGTGCCGACTTCTATTCAAATCGGCCAGGCGTCACAGATTCGCCGATCCGCCGAAAGTCCCGTCAAATATCGTTAAATGATTCATTATTTATGATCATCCGATTAAAAACCGAACACGGAGCCTCGTTTCGCTACCAATTAGCTTAATTAATATGGCAACGGGGCACGGAGCAACGCTCACGTCCGGATCGTTAGCAGGCGCCCAATTGAATGTATGCGCACGTTATTTTATTTCATCACCGCTCACACATGGCACATGGGTTCACGGAAATTGTTGATTCTTTGGCTCACGTTGACGTTCCACTTTTGAGTGCTATTTGCATCTTTCGTATGTCATGCGTTTAAATGGATTCACTTTTATCGGGGTTTGAAATGCCTGTATTTTTCAGAAAACAGCATCACTGTATGTTTACACTTCGAATGTTGATTCTACATACTTTTCTCCAATCATCGAAGCATAGACCATAGTTAATTACCTTTTTGAATTATTTGCAACATATCGAGGAAATGTATTCAGCGAACAGGAAAATTAATTAACGCTTCAGGTTTGCTAAAGCTGACCACAACTCCGCAGTTCAAGAGATGTTAGTATCGTAACAAAGTGCATGATACATTCATACTGGTGGTGCTAGGAAGAGGAATAGTTTTAGAATTCAGGTTGCTTCATGGAAGCGTATAACTTTTCACCAGTTTAATTAAATAAGTGACCGATGCAGTGACCAAAAATAGCATGGTCATTAATTAGATTGATTCAATCACACATCCTAAGGATGTAGGATTCCACAGCTAATAATTTTTGATCCGTAACACATTTGCTTAGTTGTTTTTGCTTTGAGTCAACTCCATATTTTATATAATGCGCACCAAGCAAATGAAAAGCAGGGTCTTTCTTAAGAGATGTTAAAATCCGGTTTCAAAATGTTGTATGACAAAATGGCGGACAATTTCAGTAGAAAAAAACGAGCTTTGGCAAAAAATGTGTCATTTTTTTGTCTTTTTATGTTTTTCATAAAGAACGGATAGGTCGTATTGCAGTGTTTTGCGTTAAAACCTAAAAAATAAACTGAACACAAAAGCGCTCGATAAGCTCTTGTACTGTGTGTAAGACATTTCTAGTGAAAATTTTAATTTTTTTCGGATAAAATTCTGGGTTTCGCACGGCAAAAAAACGTGCTAGAACTTCGATATTTTTACTTTTTGTCTGGCGATGCTTGTATTTTTTGGGCTCTCATATTAGTCGGTGTATGGTTTTGATTGTTTACCCCAATATGAATTTTTTCCTGTTTCATTAGTTAATATCCTTAAATTTCTCATCAAGTATTTCAGTCATCTTCAAACACATACCCAGCAAACATGAACCGCCATGGTATAACTTATTTCACAACGAAGGAAGGGCAACGACACATACATTTAACATTAAAACCTACTGATAGCTTCACTCCCACGTCCGTAAACCATTCAACTTTAAAGCTCTTAAAATGATAAAACAAACGACCTTTCGCAGACGTAAAACATTGGAACAAAATAATCCACCGCTTGCCTTCTGACAATTGGCAGTCAAGGGCACAAAACGTGCAAATTCGTCAAGGTTTGCCCAGAATGCGAAGCACAGTACCAGGAAAAGCAAACCTTCCCACACAAAATGCTACCCTGTATGACCCAGCAGGACAGGCCCGACCCATCTCATCGAAAAGCACTCGGAGAAAAAGTTACAGCATAAAGCGACCTGAAAAAAACCCTTTTCCTTGCCGACCGACTCGAAACGGCGTGCAACTGAAGAGGAACCAAATAAAAAATGCCACACGACAACAAACCGATTTCGGAAGACAATTTTCTCTGTTATTTGCACGTGATTGGAAAGGAAGTGGATCGGTTACACGGTTGACCGAACCGTGTGCTCCGAACCGGGCATTCCGAGTGTGAACGCCACATTTTTGTTCCCGTATTTGCCGGCCGTAAAGTTAATATTGGTCTTTTGTAGCGAGGTTGACAGTTTACGCATCCCGGTCTGCTTCACATGAATGGTTGTTTGCATCATCATTCTAATTTATTTTGCCCACTTCGGGCTCGTTCCGGCGTGTCGCAATGCTGGGGGGGACCTATTTTTATCGGCTTTCGGTTTTCACGAAACGGGCGTTGGACTGTGGGGATGATTTTTCTGGCCGAATGCAGGCTACATAAATCAAGCACAAGAATTTTTCACTTTAACATGTTTTGCAGCAAGTCATCGCTTTTATTTTTCTGTTTCGTTTGTACCCACGCAATTAAAACGGTTCCCGGACTTGTCGGAATCGCAGAGCAATCGATAAATGTGTCACTGAACATGTGTCAAGCGTTGGGTATTGATGAACTTTATCGTTTGAATGCGGTGGTCTGTTTCCGTTACAAAATTGATTTGTTAATTGTTTAGAATTTAAGAAAAATGAAATGTTCAATAAATCAACTTTTTTCGATCTCGAATTGTACACACAGGATTTTAAACATTTTTTTTAAAGATGTAGTAGGATGTAGTGTTCATAATGTTATGTGGATTGCAAACAAATGTGAAATGAAAGACTTATTGACCTATTTTTACTTAAAACAAGAGTTATACATTCTTCAATGGTAGCATCAGAACCGACAGCTGGCTTCCGGTATTTGACTGCAGAGGGCGCCACATGAATCGATCGAGCAGTGATTTTAATATAGCGGTATGTTCCCAATCGTGGAGGATCAATGATCGGCGAGCCGAAAGATCATCAGTGGTAAAAGGAAGGAAATGAAATATATGGTATAACCAGGAACGATGAAGGTTGTATCTTGTAGTCATGCTACTCCGATCATAAGATACCTTGAGCATCTGTATTGCTAGGGCCTCTTGCTAGGGCCATAGTGGATAAATAGAAGGTTGATCCTCTGGAATTGAATTCCTTGCAGAATCTTGCTGTTCACCAGCAAGTACAACGAAGTTCTCTGAAGATGTACGATGAAGTACAACATTGACTCAAAGGAACTTGGAGTTGAAAAGGACTTTTAAGGAATGGTGACAACTCGACTGTCTTAGGTTCTACAAAACTTTTATAACTAAAACTTCTGTTAATAAATCAACGGTCAAATTAACTGACAGCTGTCCGAGCCGACCCAGACTAAAGGTTCGACGATAGATGGTGCTAGGAGATATTGCGATCGGTGATCGTCAGGGTGAATGACCGAGTGACATTGGTGCAAAAAACTTAACCGATAATTGGCACTCTACCATCGAGCCCGAGACTATCGAATTGCTTTTTTATCTTCTCTTAATAAAGATAGTGTGTTCTAATACGCGATCGCCTTTGCTTAATTTAAGATCCGGGTGACAAGAGTCGGCTGCCGCGGTAGCAACAACTACTGTCTATCCAAAATATCGACGAAAGGATTTGGTGGCACTCTTCTCAGCCGCACCTATTTTGTCGATATAAAGACAAAGTTCGGTAGGCTACCAGCGCACGAAATGTGTTGAGTCTCGGCCCCGAATATCGGTTTCTCGTTCGTTGTAGGTAAATTATAAGAACATAGTCACAGACGTTTTTTTTCTTCCCGGAGAAAGGTGTTGCATGTCCAAAGATCAGTTCTTTCACTACACACATATTGGCAGGGGTGATTCTGCCAAATGTTCTTATTTGCTACAATTTAGTAAAGAATATGTCATTAGTGTTGATCATCTATTTCATTTGATACCTTCAATGCTAACAGTTGAGAGGATAGTAACGGCATAAAAACAGGTGCAAACAGGTGTTGGAGCGTCGAATATAATTCCATTTCAATAAAGGGTATAGAAATATATTATCCCATTTATCTACCCAAATTAAAAAATTAAAATAACACTTTTTTCATTTTGCTTGTAAAAATGTAAAAGAACGAACGATTCATCTGCATTGCTGGTGTTTCATTCGCTTTAAAGCCGAAGTGTAAATTTAAAAATCTGCCTTTTCACATCACCATCGCACGCTGCCGTTTACATTGAAAATCTGAAAGCGTAACAGCCTTTGGGCATTGGGCGAATTGCTGCGGTTTAAACATGCACACCAGCAGTTATAAGAGGGGGAAAAAACCACCGTCCATACCACATTCCCCACACCCACCCGAGGAGTTAATCGGATGCCCATGCGTGTAGCAAATCGGACAGCTGCTCATCGGTACATCATCAATAATTCGATCAATCCACCGTAACTGATGTTTATCTTCATTACGATGCAAATCGGCACGAAGTACTGGGCGCCTCCATCACCGCACGTGACGCACAGCGGGAACTATCCCTAGTCCCTAGCTCCCAGAATGACACTAATGAAACTGCCGTCAGCGAGTGTATGTGCACTGCTGTGTATCACAGCCATGTGCGACTGCGTTTGAAAAATCACTCGTCCCGAAAAATATGCCCGCGAACACAATTATCACCGGCAGCACTGCCAACCAGCATACCGCGCGTGGTGCAAGAGTGGGGCGAGTATTGAAAGTGGTACTTTATTTACGCCATTACGCCCAACACCAACCTCCAGTGCACGGGAGCGAGCACTCGTGCCACCGTACCGTACTTCATCGTCACTTCATCGGAATCCTTCGCAGTAATTAGTGGATGAAAATGGAATGCAAATCATGCCGGCACTGGTGTACCGCAGAACTGATGAAGCCTTTTCCATTGCGATGAGTATTCCGAGGGCCCGCCCGCCACACGATAGCCCACAGCGGGGAATTGCCATCCCCGAGCTGGGCCGCTTCCGCAGTGTGCCGGTCGCATAAGCTGACTGGTGGCTATTGTACCAGTGAGACAAACCAGTTGCCTGCCAGTGCGATTGGAGTAGGTTTGTCAGGGACACTAGACATTCATTTTCTTTCACACCGAATGAAGTCATCTTCAATAATTCTGCCACTTCGTCGCGCTGGAACGATTCCGGCCAGAGCGTGCGGCAAACGGCAAACCGTACCGTCTTAGGGCAACGTCTCATTATCGACCATTCGTCCTAGCTTCATACACCAACATCACCCGCACCCCGAACCCGTTGCAATCCCCGATTGCATCAATATTTATGAATACTTCTGACAGCATTCCTCGCGGTGTAGAAGCTGGTGTGTTCGGTTGTGCTTGTTTCTTTTTTTTTTTTTTTTTGGGCCACATTGCTTCCCACTGCCAGGCACCGGAGTACGGTAACCGAACGATCGTTGCTGGTGTCATAATTAGTGCACGATAAATAATCTAATCTTACTCGACTTTCACAAGCCGGGCAAAAACAAAACCCGACAGACGGGTGGAGGGCAAAAAAACGGATCGGCTTCGTGCGAACCACACAAGCGAAACGGAAAGCGACGACCGACCGATTCCGGACAGCTTGCCAGAAGGAAGCACCAACAGGGGATCCCGCTCAAGGTTTAAGTCAAGCTCTACTCGACACCGTACCGGGACCAGAAACCGAAATCGGTCTCCGGTGCTCCGGATGGCAACGACGATGGTACAATTTACAGCCGCGAAAAATCGTTACCACACCACACACACCACAAACTAAACAATTTAAAGACGCAGGATGTAAACGATGAACGATCCGGAACGATGCCCGAACGCGCTAGGCGCGCTAGAATGTGAAAGCGCGATTCGGCAGAAGAACCAAAAAAAAACGCTTCACACGCATAAGCGCACCGTGGAATAATTCCCAAATGGGAGCAACGAAATTAAATTGCATATTTCATAAGGTTGGGAAGGATTTCATTCACTAGCAAAGGCGAGTAGAAACACAACGAAACGAGAAAAAAAGACACGCGTGTCTAATATCGGCGGTATCGCCGAGATCTGACACAAGTAAATTCATTCAGCTTCACTTTCGTTACCGGGGTTATGTTGCCAAAAAAGGGGTTCGATGGATTTAGGGAAAACATATTTATCGCCTAATTATTATGTGATGGCAATATTGAGTGCGCGTTGTCATGCCCGCCATAGATAACTAGATTCACACTCGGCGGTTTTTTTTTTTGTTCGACAGTGTGTCTCGGTGCTCTAACGTAAGTAGGCGTAAGATTGGATTGAGAAAACTTCTATAGTTCCTGGGTGTATTACACATTCGCTCATACAGAAGCATCATTTAATAAATTCAATCAAAAGAGACTGATTGAATCGCTTGCGTAAATGGAAAGCAAAAATTCTCATGAGAAATAGGTTCGAAGTGAACTACGGAACACATCACGGTGCCCCTTCATACTCAACATGTGGAGAACATGTTGGCCTTACCCTTTTTTATGTTTAAACTAACAAACAAATTTCTCTTTCTAATATTGTTTTTACTCACGAATGGAGGCCTTTTTTCGGGTGCATCGATTCGGTTAGCAACTAATTAATAATGCTTTCAGCACCATCCCCATGTGGGCCGGGTTCATCATGCCGTAGGACGATCCATCACATTCTATTTCGATACATTAGAACAAGCCTCCACGTGGCATGTTTCATTATCTTTTCCCTTTTTTTTGTGTGTGCCGTTGTGTATAGTATTTCCTCAGAACGTAAAGGATAGTGCGTGACTAGATGTGTTTTCATCATACAGATAGAGAAGCGCAAGCACACTCGGCACGGGACGAAAATAATATTTATCTAGTTATTTATGGTGAAAATAGCTCTTATTTCCGGATAAAAATACATTATGCTTATATAAACTGGTTCTATAAAAGAGAAGATTAAAATAACACCTATTGCTATTGCTCGTCTTATCTCATTCTATTCTTAAGCTAAAGTTTCGATACATTTCTTTAATTTAATTAGCCAGTTTTAGGTTAATTATGTCGAACGCTGTCGGCCAAACAGAACGGATCAAATGTTGGCTGACTTACAGCACCGGATGGTATTTTTATCCACCCAGTGTTGATTGTTTCTAATGCTAAGAAAACATCCAGCCTGTTTTTCTTTCCCATTCCCTAGCCAGTCAAAGTTGGTGCGGATGTGGGAAATACTTTTTCGAAGCGTACGGCTCACATGCGAGCGCATGTCAACCGCAGACTTTACAAACATTCGCCATGCCGTGCGTAGGAAGTGTTTGCTGACGAGCGCAGAATAATGGATGATTTCGGAACGGCAGTTTTTGGAACGGTGCCGACAAAATGAGCAATCCTCTAGCAATCCGGGCAAATCAACTTCGGTTATATCTCTGCGAGCGAAAACCTCACCCACGGCTACTACTTAACGATGGCGAACGACGAGAAAGCGCGTACCGGGATTGCTGATGTGATGGGCTGTGTGTACGCGGAATTGGTTGCAAACAACGTTGATGAAGAGCTGCCGCACTTGTCGGCAGATGAACTCAGCTACTTTGTGCTAGATTTGGTACGTGTGCTTAGGAAAAAACCGTCCACCATTCCACGATTGTCGGAATAACGGAAGGGATACAATGAATTCAATTACTACATTAGTACTACATCTGCTTAACCAATTCAGCATCACATTTACCGAACCCAGCAAGTAGGAAGGAACATTACCTAATGTAAACTAAACAAACGACACAGTAATCCCGTGTCTAATCCTTCTCATAATTTAAAGAATTAAAGGCTTCGCATCCGTGCGCGCCAGAATCGGGCGATGTCTGAGCACCATCGGAAGCAGTAAATTTCACCCCATGCTACGGAATCGTTCTACATAAACACACACACACACACGCCCAGACAAAAGCCGATGTAACTCCGGTTGGAAGGCGAAGCTTAAACCAAATGGATGACGCTTACCGGGGAAAATCCATCCCAGCAACACGTTAATCGCATGTAGATACTGCTTTCCACTAATTCTCTTATCATTGCTCCACGCTCAGACGAATCACCCTCTCCACAAAGCGGAAGGAGACAAACACAATCAGCATGGGGTTTGAAGCAGCCACAATCATCTTCCACCATCCACGAGCACCTTCCGTATGCCCGAAACGGCATCCTTACCGTTTTAATGCCGTCATCATTGAGTGTTTATGTGCACTCGCAAGGTTGGGGCGCAGTGGCGAGAGTACTCTGTGCCACGGCCCGTGCATGACCGATACTCCGGTTGGCGATTCGGTATCGGTCGAAAACAAAACAACAAAAACCATCCCCATCTCGTCTTCCAGCTCGACTTAACGGTTGATTTGGTGAGCACTTGCTTTCGAGTAGGGATTTGCCTGCCAGCAGCCGTACGGTGCAAATGAATGTGGGAATGTGAATAGCGTGCATCTTTATTGATTGTTTGTCGGGCAGGGGCGCTTTTATGGGTTTCGGAACTGTAAGGCTTTGCTGTGAGATACAGATTTAATTGCTGCTCCCCACTCCACTGTTCACCGTGGCGCAACTGTAGCGGATTGAGATAATTCCAAGAAACTAACCAGATTGGAATTCTCGGTACTGAGCCACGCGCCCATGATAAACAGAGTGATATTTATAGTTTCTGCTGTTCCGGGGATCTCCATACGGGGATTATTTTTATTTGTTTTAAATTGTCCTTGAACATCATCTGCCAGTAACAAGGTGATTATCTTTCCCATTTTCTATCGATAACCATGAGATATCAATGCCTAATATCATCTTGATCGCTCCCTCTTCATCGATCTGGCTATAAAGATGTAAGGTGAAGTGAAGTTATTTTTGTTTCTGCCGCATCACACACTAATCTGCTTTAGCCAACTGTACGAATTCTTGAACTAGCAACATCAACTGGCAATCATTAATTGTGGGTTTTGGATGTATCAACGCTTTCACTTCAACTCCATTTTGGCTCAATACACCTACTCAACGTCATGTGTAAGTCAAATCTTACTATCATCCATGTCGAGTAGCTGTTGAATGATATGACCACCCCACCTGAGTCAAACAACTCGTTATTAAAGCAAGTAATACTACAATCAAACTGTTTTTCAACAATTTACCTTTAAAATGTAACTAGCAGATTAACAAAGCACGGGAAGCTTTAATTATTGCCAATGTCTCAAGGAAGTATTTGAGTGCAGTAGCTGCAAAGAGTTTGTAATGTCCAGGGACACCAGTTTTGGCTGGTATTTTAAAAGAAGAAGTTCCTTCTAACTTTAATATGACAGTTGCTTGTCATCATCACATGTTGGCGTTGTTGAACCCACAAGGGCGATGCAATAGAGGACTTTAAAGATGTAATTATTTTACAATTGTTCCTGGTTGTTCCTGGTTGGTTGTTTGGGTTGATATCAGTTGCTTTAACTTGATGATCGGTGTCAAATTCAAATGAAAGGCTTCTCCCCGAAATTAAGTGCAAACTTCCATCCCCGAGCCTTAAATGACCTCTTTAGGACGAAATTGGAGAGGTGATAGATCAAACCCATCTTCCTGGATAAGATCTAGCTTGTTGGCAGCTGACAATATGCTGTCGTATTGTCGTGGGACTTCTTACGGGAAATCATTTCTAGAAACTGTCGCGTGGTGAATGGTGAACAATTCAGCTATACGGGAGGGAAAGTATACTATTGAGTACACTAGTAGATGCAAATCTTCCGACTCGATCAGAAGATCATGTAATTTTCTGACAAGCTCACAAAATTAAGAGACAACTCAGCAGTATTCCTCAGATATTTAAAAAATATAGTCTTTCTTTAGAGTTTACAGCACATTTCTTATCATTTGATACGATCAACCTTGTACGATCACGTCTAAAGGAAAATTACTAAGACTGGTCAAAATTCTGCAGCTATTCAGGAGAAACTCTTCCGGCAAAACGTAACCACTTCATGTCGTAGAAGTTAGAGTTTCATTAACTCAGGCAGCAAATGTTGCAGAACGGTGGAGTAAGCGCCTCACAAAGCGGTGCAATGTTAGGATCATAGTGGACCCAACTATTGTGGGTTTTTATTAATATTTGTCTTGTAGTGGAAATAATGTGGTTTGAACCTGTAAAACGTAGCATTATTCCATTGTCGTGTAACGTAATACTAGGGCTTTATGAAGAACTTTGCTTTAAAAAAAGGTTTGACCTAGTAATTTGTTAATCCAAGTAAAAAAAGTGTTTTTTCTATGATTTTTAAACATTTGGATAGTAGCGACTGCAACGGGACGGCTTGTTTCATAAAAAAACACACACCCATTTTATCACTGTGTCATGTTACCTCTGCTATTATGTCCTTCCCAGTTTAACTTGTCATAATTTCTAGGACAGTTATTTCACTAGACTCACATTAGTGAATCACGTGCAGGCCAGCTTCAAAGCTATACAAATCGTAATCCCACTCGTTTAGCTATGTTAGCGTTTGAGCATTGCATATTCATGCGAAAGCATTGCACTGCAAGGCCAACCCATGCCGGAAACAATTGCGCAGGATGCAAAATAATAAATTAAAATCAACAACACTGAAACAATCTCTGCGCGCGATTGTACCGGTCGCGGTACCGGGCTCTGTCGCGGTACGATTTGTCAGCGAAATTTCTCTTTCAACCTCCCCCCGAACCGTACCCGCCAAAGTAGCTTGAACCCAACACACCCAAAACACCGCACAATGAACTGGGTCTCCGCGTCGTGGTTGATATACGAGACCAAAAGTTCGCACTGCAAACGCTCTATCAGTGGTTGAACACTCATTGAACTTGCCAACGGTGCGGAGAAGGACCACCGGGAAGCAAAAAAATGTTCTGTACAGGAATAAAAATTTAAACCCAAAATACACACGGCTTCGATCCATTGCTCAACACCTCGGAATGCCCTACGGACCCGGGAGCTTCCGGGTTTCGGCGTATCGTTCCGCGGGCATCCCACCAAAGTGCACGGTTAACAAAAAGGAGCCAAGCAGAGCTCCACCACGCAACAACAAACGACAACGCGGGCGGACGAGTGGTGGTCCCCACCGACCGGTCGTGGGGGAAGAAAGGTGGAAAAATAAAACCATTCCACGCATAATAATGAGTCAGCAACATTCGGTCAACGAATCGTGGTAATCTGCGGGAGCGAGATTTTTCCATTTTTAATTTCTGTCACTATCCTTTCACGGTGGATGGCGAATGCTCTTTGAATTGATTTTGGGTATGTTTTTCTGCTGTCCTTTTTCGCTGCTGTTGCTTTCTTGTTTTATTTTTGTTGATTCCTGCGGGTAGCATTTGTTCATATCGTGTGCATTTTTTGTTGTTGTTGGTTTGTTGTTTTGTTTACTTGATACATTTTCATGTTTGCATTATTTTGAAGTTGTGCCGTCCTGTGTATCACTTGTTTTGCATTTTTATTTCCCTTTTCTTTCGCCTACTTTTCCACTGCTTTCTGTGAGCTTTTTTCTCACAGGAGATTGCTTTGATTCCATTTTTGCCGTGTGTTTCGGATTGCAGATCATTATAATTTAACCGTCACCACGCGCACATGTGGAAAGGCCTCGTGGCAAACAATCACACTGCTCCCATTAGTCACTGACAACCCCACGAGCAACAGTAACAGGCCAGGATTTCGCACGAATAAATAAATAGGTACGTACAAAAACAAATCAAAAAAACATTACGAATGAAACATTCAAAGAGCAAAAAAACAACATCCCTTTTACGCGTTCAAAAAAAAAAACCTCACCACTCGTTTTGGATATGTTTTTCAAGTTTCAATTAAAAACGTCTTCACTTTCGACAGATGTGATTCTCGCTGTCGGCCACAAATTGGCCAACAGCTGCAGCTGCACCAAGCACACTTCCGGTATGGTGACGGAGAAAGGCCAGACACACACACAAAACGGATGGCAAAAGAAGTGGCTAGAGTGGTGGGTAACTGGCAATATCAACGGTGCCAACCAACGAGCCATGCCCAGAGCCTGTTAAAATGCCGGCCCCGGAATGGCGTTAACGTTGCGTTTGTCAGACTCACTGAGCCCACCGCTGCTACTTACGAAAACTGTATAATGAAATGAAAATTTTCGGCACTGCCCAACCCCAACCCCGCGCTCCGGGACCATATGCAGAGAGGTTGCGAGAGGGTACAACAGTGTGCAGTTGCACGCTCCTTGCTGACCGGGACAGGACGTAAGTAACTGGTGATTGCGGTATGGAAACGATACACCAGATAGCAAACGTTCTCGTGTGAATGTACATGACGGTAGAAGCGTAGCGGGGCACAAGCCTGCAAGGAGGGGGAAAGGGGAGACGCATACGAATTCGCATTCCGTGCTTGGATGATCCTGCACGCAGCAGGAACATTTCATGATTCCGCTGAAGTATCCCAGCCTTCCGAGGAGCTTTCCCAAATCCATCCCCGACTAACATTTGCGAACGAATTTTCTTCCCAAAGAGCTTCCGTTTTTACCCCCATTCTCCACCCCCATACTCCACACTTTCACCTTCACCCCCCTCCCCACCCGCTAGTCCCCCGCGGAAAATGCTACACTTTTCCGAACACGAGCTGGTTCGCTTCAACGGTTGCTTTTGCTGAATCAACATGATAACATGAATTATTCAATTTGAATTTTCCCAGTTTTCCCAGCGCTTTTCGCCACCCACCATCCCTTCATTTCTACTCCCCCATCTTAACCCCTTCTTGCCGTTCGATACCCGTTTGCCCATCCTTTTCTACCCCTCGTCGCTACCCCCATCCGTTTACCAAGTCACCGTGTTCCGCAGATGAGGAATTTATCCTACCGGGCGTAAGCGTAAGATCGCAAACACGACCGAAACGAAACGAGCTTAAGACTCGACTAAGTCTTGCCCTCCACCCCTCCTTCACCCCCTCACACACACACACACACACAGCTGTCAGTTCGTGTTACCGTTCGGTTGCGCATTTTGCGATTTAATTGTACACGATACACATCAGCGATCGTGGGACGGATGGATCGCACATACTTTCCTTCCATTCATCCGTGCGTCGTTGTGTTTGCGTTTGAACGTCTTCCGTTTTCGTAGGCGAGCAATGCACCGGCAGCTGGCAGCGTACAACTACTGCTGTCGTAAACCGACACATGTAAATGGGGGGAAAGATCAAACAAACAAATACCTCGGATGACGCTGGTGATAGCTTTCTGCTCGAGGGAAGTGAGTAATAAGCGCATCAGTGTCTACCAAATTCCCTGTGCGATCCGTTTTCATTCAAATGGAGTTTAAATTCTTTCTTTTTTGCTGTAAACCACCTTCTTCTTCTGCTCTGGTACATCACCCGGAGGGGGGGAGTTTTGCAACAGAAAACACCACTAAGTCGAGTGTCATCGAGTGTCTCAGAGTACGTAGTGTTCCGCATTAATTTATTTCGTTTTCCATTCCGTCTACCCGTAGATGGCTGACAGAAGGGATGGTAGTACCACTAACTACTATGACAGTGAACCGATACCGCACCCCAAAGCCCTTGCCAACCAGCTGAGCCAAAACGAATTCAATTAAAACAAGTCCTATCAAATTTACAGTACCCCCCTTTCCGTACACACCGATACCAATCCATCCCGGGCACCGGAAAGCACTCACCTCAGCTAAGATGATGAGCTCCAGAAAGGGAAATTGTTGTAAAACTGCTACCTTGTCCCACCCTGCCCAGTTTCTGTGCTATCAGACCTGTTTATTTTTCCACCCATCTTCACTTTCCCCTCTTCTTTAATCATCTCCGCCTGACGAAACGACCATCACTTCGGGGTGCACTCTCCAGTCGAAACTCGTCGAAACATTTTTGGTAACCACTTTTTCAGAACAGCTCACGAGCTTCTCGATGGGCTCCTTGATTACGCCGTTCCCCCTCGTTTTCGGGCGCCGTTCACCTGCCACCCATAAAAACCGCCCCCCACCACGCCAATGATCAAACGGAAATATTTTTCCGGATTTGTGGACCGTGCGCTGCTTTTCGAACTTAATTTACGTGCGGCACAGCCAACGGGGTTTGGCTCTTAATAATGGACCGAAATTAAACAGCAGCACGGAAAAACGGCTTCATCGTTTGCCTTCGGTGGCGTTCATCAATTTACCGGGAAATCTGTCTCAGCAGGAATTGCTACCATGGTGGAGATGGCACGAGCTATTTAGCTTATTTGATGAACGGTGAACCGGGAGCGGTGGTGTTAGTTGTGAACTCGAAACACGATTTAGTACAATTGCACCTTAACTGGCTTATTGTTTACGCAAATTCACCATACAACTGAAAGGGGAAAGTTTAACGAACACGCTCCAAAAAAGTCGTTAAACACTGTGTTTCGGCTCAAAATTAAAGGTAATTTTATTACATCACTTTCATGTAATATAATTGATTAGTTTGCTTTAGTGTTCTATAAGTAAAATACTAAGCTAGACTATATTATCACTACACTAAACACACCGGTTTTTGACTTTATCATTCGATTTCTAAAAAGTGTAGCTCTATATTTAAGTATTGTTCATGAATTGGTTACATAGTCGAGCTGCTCTTGTCTTACTACGGGAATACCCTTTTAGTATTTGAGCTCTTTAAGGTTGAAATTAAAGCAGAAAAATATCATCAATCTATTATCGGATTGCTGCCTCAATTGGAATTTCTTGAAACGTTGTGTCTAGACACCATATCTCTCAAATTAGCCACAAATTTTAGCATTCAATTTACCCCAACTTCCAAGAATGCTATTTTGATCTCGTCTATACACGTGTCTTGCATTCTGGTGGCGCGGATAATTATACCCCCGTTGTGTTCTAGTGACTGTTGGTCTAATCAGCCTGGTTTTGGTCTTGGGTTTAAATTTTCTAAAAGCTGAAATCAGACGCTTAATCGCTTACCAAATTACAGTAGATTATAGTGAGACATCATTTCCGACACTTAGCGTTAGAAAGCTGTTACAGTGTCAAGTTCTGACGTCGGAATGTAAGTCTTTGCTGCTAGATGCTGCAATTAGTCTCCTGCGGAGAAGCCTCATGCGAAACAGTGTGTCGTGTTGAAGTCTGGTGCATTACTAAGATCTTACCAATAACTCGTAAGTCTCAAGGCCATTCCAATGCCAAATTCAATGATTTCAATTTTTTATTGCTCCAAGAACAGATTTTATCACTTATAATTCGCATAGCATCTATCCGCTTGCTATTTTTTTAAACATTTTTTCTTGCAAATCATTATGAAGCTGGGGATCATTTTCAGTTTGAATATAATAGTAACATTCAGAGTAAACATTATCCCTTTTCGCAACGAAATCCTTCAGCATGGCTTTTTTCAAAGAATTAAGAAAAAGGAATCTGTTGTTATAGATTAGTAGTCAAGTTGAATGAGATGAAAATAAAATTGCAGAAAACTATCATGATTATATTTCTGCCATCTATGGCTTCAAATATCTACATAGTCATGACATCCTTGAATAAAATTGCGTCTGATTTACCAAATCTTCATGAGTCATCAGGAAATTTTCACTAAATGCAACCTCACAGCAATATGATTCAAGAATATAATCAATATTAGCATCAATATTAACTTACTTAATTATCAGTGACAAGTAATTCGATACAAGCGACTACAGAAACCTTACGCTCGAATTACAAGAAATAAAGTTATGAGTGCATCAAGCAAGAATATAAAACAACGCAACAGAATGTAAATTTTGCGGTACAGCTACACAAAACCACCGCAGTGCAGTAACATGATTGTAATGATCAAGGACAATACTGTGAATAAACTTCTACCCCAAGAACAGAGAAGGTATGATGGGTAAATAAAGAAACTATCCATGGTAACGGAGAAGACTGCGATAGCACAATGGCTACTACCATCAGCAGTCTTGACAGTCGTGCAAGACTGTAAGCAATTAATAATCGTGTTGGACTTGTCACTTCAAACAACTGATTATAGCAAAGCAAATTACGCACTATCGACAATATAACTGACCCAACCAATAAATGATGAGTAAGTTCGCATAGTAATGATCTTGTTTGAATTTGTTTGTATTGGACGTTGAACGGCATACTGAATTTAATAAGAATTCTTTTGTGACTAAAGCCAGGTTGAGCAGCCAATAGGGCAACGGTTCTGCGAATTAACAGTAAAGAATAGGAAGGAAGCTCGTGCGGGGCTTGGGACATCGTGCTCCTGTAGTGAGCGTTCAGTAGCACAGCAGAAGCGATCGGGCAAAGACGTCTCAGACTGTTTAATAAAAAAAAAAATAACACAACGTAGGTCCAAGTTTTCTTTTGGCTACAAATAAAAAATTGGTGTCGTGAATAGAACATTAAACCAACAGATCTGTTTCTTTTTTTCATCTCCTTAGTTTTCACTCTTCTTGAAAAACATTCGTTATTGAGTGAAAGAACATTAATGATCTCCTTGCACCGACTCAACTCCATCGAGGAGGTAAGTACACTTTTCACCGCATTGTTTCAAATTTGCAAACAGACTGTTCGTACAACATTCTGCCGAATAGCGCCAATATTACACCGAATCGACACGGAACGACGCTGAAATCTTCCCACTCGGATAGCAAACGGCTGCCAACAGGTTAAAACGATCGTTGAACCATCTTGCCATGGGGAAAACTTTCCACGGCAAAGTAACACCAAAAGGATGAAACTAAAACAATAAACCTAAGCCTTTCAATATCATTGCTGTAATGTACGAACGTTCGAGGGAGGGAAGAAGGGGTTGAGTACTCGGCTGCCGATAGTTTGCACCGATATCGCCCGGTGTGCCCTTAGTCTTACGCCAAATGAACCTTATCGTTGTTATAATCACTTTTCTTTGAATCAATTGCCGTAACCTTTTCCATTCGATTACTTCATCCGTGTGCTTTCGTTCGCTCACTAGCTTCATTTTCCGTTTCACACACACACACACACACTCACATGAATGCCGTACCATTCGCGAAGGGTTTTCCGGGTGGGAAGATATTGAATGTCTGGCACCTGGCAAACCGGTATGGCTGATACACTCGGAAAACCGGAATTCATCTTGCCGGATTGCGATCGACAATGTCTTCGGTATTGAAAATTACTGAAGAAATTAAGAGCCTTCGTCTGGCAGCTGGTTAATTTATTCAATAATCTTCTATTCCCTTCCCTGAAGCCTGATCTATTTTCCACCACCGTAATCTGTCCGGTTCCGTCGTTGTAAGGCTGTGCAGCATTCCAAACAGTTCATAATGGCATGCGAGCACGAACGCTTCTGGCACATCTGGCTGGGCTACCTTTGGTGGCCACCAAGAGCCTGGTGCTTTCGGTTGTTTCCTTCCAAAGGATAACGAATTGCCAATTGTCGATTGCCACCTGGTAGGGCTACAGCGCCCATCGCCGTTCACCGGCAGTGCCCCATAATGCATGGCGAGAGCTTAATTAAGAAATGCTTTGAAGAACTACTGGGCATGTTCCATCAGGGCCCCGGAAGCAGGTCGCACGACATCCGGCTACGGACCAGATTCGAATGGAGCGGTAAACAAAAGGTAGAACTGATGCTGCAACTTACCGTCCCGGATGGGATGAGATGCCCCACGGGGCAATGGAACATTGGGACGTTGTTATTGTTCAAATAAAATTGAAATTCGGTAATGGTGCTGCTGGGCTTTTGTTGGTCTACCGGACGTGAACCTGGGCGTGGAAACGTTCTTGCAATTCGGGCTTCGTTCGTGCCGGGTTTGGCGTTGATCCCTCAAATAGGCAATCGAGCTAAGCTCATTTAGCTTACAAAGCCCTCCAGAACATTGTACTTTCGATTTAGTGTTATTATGCTTATCTTTTACGCTTAAAAATCGATTTGTGTTACAATCATTCTGCATTAAATCTCGTTAAACGATTCCAACGCTACTCGTGTGCTTGTGTGTGTGAAAGTTTCAAGCTTCACATTCGTATCGATCTTTAAAACTTCAACAAAGAGCAGAAAGATCCATCATCGTACTTTAAGCTTCACCGTGCCCGAAATTTCCATCACATCGAGCAGTACAATTCAATGTCGATGTAATTCGTGGAAAACAGGAAATATCGATTCTACTTAGCAAACTTACAGAGCAACTTACTCGAAAGAAAACTCTTTCCTTCTTGCACTGGCAAGGAATAATGCTCCCACACCAACCGCAAGCCGACTTGGAACTCGGATCATTTAAAAATTTCAAGCTCTTAGACGCATTTTCCATGCAAATGAACCCGATGAAAAATCCCTTCGCCCAAGCCGATTACACGTTTGGCTGAATGGTGAAAACTTTCACCCAAAAATCCGCTTAGTGTGGGCTCACGTTCATTAGCGATCCCTGGCTGACATTGGCCACAAAGTCACTAACAGTTGGTCATGTTGGCGCACCGAACCATTCCGGCATTGGTACCAAACCAGCTATATTATTCAGTGAAAGTATTGTTTGCGCCCTGGATGCAATGTACGAAGAAATGTGCTGCTCTTTTGATTCACCATCAATCACTAAACATACACCGGAAGCTGTCACATCCTCAAAAAGGGACATTTTTTCACTCATTTGAAGGAAAAGCTATCATGACATGGTTTGCAGAAAGAGTCCTCCCGGCACCAAAAAAAAAAAAAGCAACACATCTTGACGTTGGTTGCTGAAGGACGTAACAAATCACCGGTCGCTTTCGGTTGACTCATAAACTTTTCCGCCTTTCCCCCAGTGCACGGAAGTGGCGCGGGAGCGGAAACTCAAACTCCACATCCGTCCTCCGAATGGCATTCGGTCCGCGTGCAGGTAGCATTCACTTTTACGACGATTCCATGCGACGACGACGACCACACGTGCAAACCGGGCGTGTGCTGGAATCGGCTTTGCATACGAAAATGGACGGCACCGGCGAGCTTCCTGTATATCGAGCGAGCTGTCCGTAACTCCCTGTCCATTTGTCATGCAAGTCCGGGCGCGGAAGCCATCCTTTCACCGGTTCCGCACTAAGAATTGCATTAAAATGCCCGCCAACAAAATGTGAATCAATTATTCACATATCATTTCGTCCGTCAGCCCAGATTTTAATCATAAATGCCGGTGCCGTGTACTCGAAGGGAACCCGTGCTGCGACCTCGAAGCTCCCGGTGAGGACAACACCAAACAAGCAGATACCTGTGAAAAACCGGAAGCTCAGTCGGGAGAGTTTTAGTTACGGTGGAGATTTGCATTCACGCAAAACCTTCAACAGACACACGGGATGGACAGATAAATTTGCTGGCACTGAGAGCTTACCCCATCCTCCTGACCCCGGAAAAAAACCATTTCCATCACGCAGACGAGATCATGTTGGGGCACGGGTGGGAGGAGGGATTGTAGATACGCTGTCAATGAATGGCTCTGGGTCGTTGGTTACGTTGGGCACCAAAAAATCATCCACCACGTGTACCCATACACACACCGGTGCACTCGACCTAATGGCTGACCGGGCAGCTGACCATTCATGCCTGACACTACGCTCCCGCTACACTTTATGGCTCCAAATCAAACAAAACAATACGCCCAACAGGCAGCCCAACAAAGCACACATACGCCAAGAGCAAGAGAAAAACAAAACCTCCATTAACCGACCAACGAATGCGCATCGGGGTTTTTTTACCGTTTTTTTTTTTGTAAATGAACCCACGGACCTTCGCCAACTTGGCTGCTGCTTTCATCTTCATTTACCTACGGTGCGCCCATTCTGCGGGAAAATGATGGACACCGACACTGGCACTCGCTTCCCTACAAGGGGATTCTGCTTGTGCTGCCACGTACCTTTCGGCGAGTTTGCTGGTGGCTGGTGGTGGTGAAAGCATTTCGTTATACGTTTTTTTTTCTTTCCCACCATATTGCCTACTATCGCTTCCCATAATTTGACACATACCAGCAGTGCCGAAAGTGACCTGAAGAGCCCGCTAGTTATGTGTGTGTGTGTTTTTTTTTGTTTTGTTTTTTCGATCGCGTCACATTTGTACATGCGGAATGAAGTGTGACCACGTGTGTTAGCCACACACGTCAGACGGTGGGTGAACGATTCTGAATCAGCTTCGCTCGTTTTTCTTCCCACTGTATGTGTGTATGTGTTTGTTTTTTTTTGTGTGTCAGAAGTGCTTTTTTTGGGAGGCTTTTGGTACACATTTCCTCGGTGTGAAGCTGAGGCCATTACCATTTACCGCACACGCACACACACATATACATACAGTAGTTGCAGCTGCACGTGAAGCACATTCTTCCATAATTCAGCTCACGTTGAATAAATTCGGCATTATATTTCGACCACTCGACACAGTTTCGGACACACACAAAGCCACATACTCCCAAGCTCCGATGCAGCGTTCCGCCGATCCGGTGTGCAAATATATTTTTCTTATCCGTTGAACCGATTTTATTCACTCGCCTGCTTTAGTAGCCGCTACGGCTACAGTGAGTTTAAAAAGTGTTCGTCTATCTAAAATACTTTGACCAAAAATAAGTCATGATATAATAGATATTGGGCCGATAAGCATTTCATTCTCAAAACAATTGAAGTTCTAATCATATACTTTACAACTCTACAGTTTACTTAATTATAGTCGCTGTCAAAATGTTTGACAGTAGCTGAAGCCAAGGCAGTTCTGTGATTTTGACGAAAGAGGGCGCTACCCACCCAGAAAGGTAAACCCAGCTAATTTTCCCTTAAATCACCCTCAACTTACCGGACAATTTAAGGATTGAAAAAAGGGCTAATAAGCAGCTGGTATTGCTTTCAGGCGTACAGATTTTCCAAATATTTGAGAAATTTCTGAGAGCTTCCTGAGGGCTAAATTCCTATCAGTGGATCTTTAGTTTTCCTTCAGGATGCAAAAAAAATACAGGCAATACTTGCAAATCCACTACACCTGTATCTCCGCATGCTATTTACACAATATTGAAAGACGTCTGTAAAGATGCAATGTGTTAAACTAATGGGGAAAAAGGGAAACATTTATATTACTCCCATTAATTGTTTGGTTCACCTTGGTCTGTCAACCTTGATAGCTATTTTTTAGATTGGTTATTAACCAAAAACCTTTTTTTTAGAAACTTGCTAATGGGTTTCGGTGGGTCACAACGATAGTGTCGTTTTCTCCAATGGACCAGAAAGTTTGCAGTATCTTCGATTTTCTTTACTCAACTGACCATTTTGTTCATTTAGGAATTGAGAATAGATTGAATTCTTTTCTTAATCTTAGATCCAATTTGATAAAATAACATTGATTGAACATCGATTGAACGTTGGATTAATGTTAATCCCCCATACCTAATACGTCCGATTTACGTAAAATACTCTGGTAGATGGATACTTTTGGCACATACTGTAGCTGAGGAGAGGAATGATGCGGTAACATGAAGGTAAAAGCAAGCTACACACATACGCGCGTAATTCCGGAAGAATGTTTCGCACCGGTCGACCGTATCCTGTGACCGAGTGTTCGGTTTGGAAAATGGAATTAAAGCAAGCCATGCTGCGGAAGGATAAACCGAACGGGGAATACGGATAGGGAAAATAAAAATCAACCCAAAAGCCACACACCCTGGCTATGGATGTGAGTTTGCATAATGCATTGCGTATCGTTTCGGTATCCATTGCAGACCAGTTCACACTCGCAAACCTGTCAAAGGCAATGAAGGCTAACCGGTTGCCGCACGCCTTCGAATCCGGCTTCAACTCAACCGACACAGGTAAACCGACGGTTTGCCGGTTATGTTTGACGCCGTTGTTGTTTAGTATCCCGGGCAGTGTCTGTGTCAGGGGGGGATTAGTTGAATGTTGGCCGCTGTGCGCTACTCGATTGCTTCTGCCATTGCGTCTGTGGCGTGTTTTTGATCATGGAAAATCGAGCTCGCTCGCTAAGCTAAAACAGCTGCTGCTGCACTAGACTGCTCGATTCAAAGAGAATTTATCATGAAGACACTGGACATCCGTTGGTGGAGTTGTGTGGTTAGCCTTATTCTCCTCAGCTCCAACGGTCCCCGCAACCCTCACTCGTTCCTCACTCAATTACTGTCCAGTTGGTGAAATGCTTTCTTCGCTTTGTTTTCCCGTCTCGGCGCAAAGACCGAACGATTCCACCGTAATGGCTGCTCGTTCCTTTGACTCGCTTTAATAAGCTAGAAGTGCTTTAATAAGGTACTTTTTCTTGAACCCGTTGCTTGCTGCACCAGTACGGTTGCAGTTCACCAGGGCTGCGGGCTATAAACGTGGGAAGGAAACCCGGTTTGGCCATTCAACATTTCTAACAACTACCGGTTTTACACATAACGAATGGTGAGAATCAGTTGGTGAGCTAATTGAACCATTAGTTTTCCCCCCCGTATCCGTCCCATACCCACCGGTTTCACAATTGACACGCAATCACTGGTGGCCACTTGTGAGGAAGTAAATGGATTTCCTTCTCACAGGGCTCCCATAAGGATATACAGCGACCAAAAAAAAAATCCAATCCAAGCAATCGCAAGCACAGAAATTATTTCCACATGAAGAAGGAATGGACATTCCAAAAATCCTACGAATGTACCGACACGATTGCGTTCGTAAGGTTAAATTTAAAGGTGTGCTTTCGAGAGGAAGTATTACAACCTACCCCAGCACGGTATAATACGGATAATAGGCAATTAATCCCATTAAATATGCAATTTCACAACCGCACTGCATAATGTGTCAATCCAATCGTATAAATAACCAATTAAGTGCAAGCAAAACGATTCGTCAACGTAATGGTTGCCGTTATAGCTCGCAACTGTTACGAATCATAAGAGCTCATTTACTCGCGCGACGAAATATGGGTAGAAGAAGTGGAGCGTAATTGTAAACGCACTGTGAGTTAAATCCAATTTTAACATCATTCGTAAGGACAAACAACATTGGTTTGTGCGCTTCTTACAGAGGCCAGCAGTTGGTGGCATTATAATTCCAGCTGTCTGTCAATCAGCAACCCGAAAAAATGACATTACTGGATTGAGAGTGATTTCGTGGGAAGTATACTCATTAAACAATATTTGATCCGATGTACTCATCGTTCATCAAATTTTTTATTTGATTATGTAAAAATTGATAAGCCAGTAAGGCAACATATTCTCTATTATCTGGGTGCCCCGTACAAGTCCGCTACGGAATCCCATACTTTTAATCTAAAAATCAATGTCAACCACGACTCAGATCCCCGAGAGAAAAGACCGCATATTTGAAGTCAAAATTTGCCCTATCTTGTGTCAAAGGTTAGCTGCGACAATAGCAACAGCATCATAAATGTGCGTTCAAGGGGAAGATGCTCAGAAGAATTCTTTTCCCCATAGATATGGATGGACACTAAGCGAGCCGCTACAATAACGAACTCTTCGACGAATAAACGATATATATATACGACGAATAACTTGTTAGGCTTATCATTCTCTGGTGTGATGATCATGGTCGTTACCGCGTAAAAGCCCTATAGGTCGTCCCAAATTTGACAAAAGATACCTAATCAGGGCAAGAATAAGTGATTTCGCTGTAGCAGTCAGTTAGCCAGTTGGATCTCTTATTATGATCCCTAAGTGAAAATATACAATGAAATCTCTTATAACATAAACACTCGTTGAGATACTCGTGGAAAATTCGATGAGCAAATCAAGGAAAACTCGAAGCAAACTCGCAAGAATTCTCGCCAAAACATGGGTGACAATTATTAAGAAACTCTGTGGATGACTGCTGAATAACTCGTTGAAAAAATGTAAGAGATAGGAAATTTTCGTAGAAAATAACATCAAAAAGGCTGTAGAGACTCCTTGGGAAAAAGAGGATAAATGCATTAAAAAATTCACAACTATCTGAAGAAACCGTAAATCTACAACCGGCAACTACTCGAAAGATCGTGGACAATCATCAACAACCGCACCTAGAACAAAGTGAGTGGAACAATATGAAATTATGCGACGCCGCATTATGCTTCCCTTAAGATGCTCGTTATTTATCAGCATAACATCATCACCGACACGTACAAGTTTGCTTGTTTTTTATGAAGAATTTTGCCTCTTAAGGATGATGTTTGCAATTACTAACGACGCCGTAAAACACATTTCCTACAGTCTCGATCAATCGTATTCTCATCTGACGCGTTGCTATGCGACATCTGACTATGGTTCACAGGAAAACTACCAGCTCCCACACAAAAACACACATAAGCCCAACTCCAACCAACCTACCGAACATAACGGCAGCAGTGAAGAAAATGGCATATACAGCACCTTACCATGTTTGGTTTTATCCCCCTCCCCCTCCACTCCCACTGACGGCCAACACATTGTACATCGTCGCGGCGAATGCCTGTTCCCGCACGGATAAGGGTAATGACGGGAAATTTACTTATCAAAATTGATATTAAGACCCCACGAAACATGACGCGCAACAACATGTCGCGTGTATGGTGCGGAACACCTGACGTTATGTTTGTCCCGAACACGCTGCCTCGTTACTTGCATGGCCCGATCACGATTGGGCACGGCCAGCGAAGAATTCCATTTTCTATAAACGAAACTGCACTTTCGTGTGGGAATTTCTCCTTTTCGTTCTCTCTCTCCCTCTCTCCCTCTCTTTCTCTCTCTCTCTCTGTTTCTCTTTGTCCACACACGATAACACATTCAGAGAAGAAAAAGTGAACAAAAACAAGTAGATTTAGCTGGAAGCTGGAATCCGAAATATTGCTTCGGGACAAAATGGCAAGCAGTTACTGTATTCGGAAGGACAGCTCACTAGATATTTTACATGAGTTGAATAAGAACCTTTGCAGCACAGTTGTTTTTAGTCTGCCTCATTTTTGTGGACATGTTATTCTTTTTTAACTAATATAAAAATATAAGTTGTTATTTGATTTGTATATTTTATCCAATCATCTTTGTTGTAATCGATTCAACCATTTATATTAAAATAAACTTATCTAGTTTAAAATACAAATTACACAAACATTTTTAGGTTCCCTTTAATAGAACGAAACCCATCCATTTCAAAGTTCAACCCGTTTCAACACGAACGGATTTTGTTAAAAAACACTTTAAAAGTTGCAGAACGCACCGAGACGCGAATGGTTTGATCATGAGTGTCATGAGAAAATGTTCAGTTGATCAGAAAATTCTGACAAGCTGCTCCGAATCATCACAAAATATCGCACCGCTGGTACGACAGCATGCGAGCTTCATTTGCGAAGACAGTTTCAACGTTTTCGCCCCGCGTTTCGGCACCGAGGACCTGTTTGTCCTGTACACCAACGAGCCAGGCTCGCCCGATCCGCCAGTTCCACGGGCACGCCGGCAAGATTGTTAGATTCGATAGAAAAAGATGACAAAAAAGCACAAATACACACACACAGTATGTGCATACATTTTTGCCTTTTCCTTTTGCCTTTGCATCCAAGCAAAACCATTACGACATTCCACATTCCACTTGCCGGGCGTAACTCGATTCCTTGCATGCAGTGTTCGTGTCCGTAGCCATCCGTTTGCCACACCGTAAGGCTACTGTGCCAACGCAAAAGGGCTGTAGCACACGGTCGGGACGGTGTGTGCTGGGAGTGTTTTTTTTTTCCTAACGGAAAACTCCTGACGAGCACGATCGGGCGAAGCACGGAGCTTCCGAAGTGAGGCATAACAGTAACGACGGACAGTTGGTGTTTCCTTCTGCACAGCGTTAGGGACGGGCCCACCGCACGGAGTGGTGCGTGGCAGGAGTGTCCCCGGGGGTAGGATGTGATTATACAGACAACCAAACCGAACACACATACATGTAGCAAAACATTCGCAACATCCGTTTACACCCAATCTGTGCCCGGTGCCTCTTGTGGGACAATTTTCCCAGCGATGCAAAAAAACACCACCGCCCCGACGGAACGAACCAGTTGGAAGGGGGTGAAAGCTAAGAAAAGCTTCGCCACAGAACGACATACGCTCCGGGATCGTGTTGTGCGCGTATCAGCTGAAATGTTTGGGCGATTGTACGTCTGCCACAAAATGGAGTATAAAAAAAAACCCACACACACACATACAAACAACAGCATCAGAAACGTACCATTCATTATGGTGTGCAACGTTAAGGCTCTGTCCACACATCTTACCATCGACGAGCATTAAAGGGGATGCGTGTGTGCTCCACTATTCGGTAGAGGGCATCCTTCCACTGCTACCCTAAATCTGACGTGCGTGTGAACGATGTTGCCACTACTAGCCCGGTGAAAGCTCCCCGAGTGCAGTGGGAGAAAAATTGTTCTGCAACAAATGGCCACAAGAAGCGGTTTAGATATGGCAGGTTTACATGGGACAAAAAAACGTACCACACAACCACATGTCATGCGGGGGTCAATTGGTGAGGCACAAACTGATCGAACGTGGCACTCGTGGCTGGTACCGCTGTATGTAGTTGATTCACCAAGAAGGATGCGCCTTTTGCAGGACATTTGGGGTTTCGAGATTTATTACGGCACAGTTTTGCAGTGCTGTAAAGAATCTGTACCTAAATTCTACGATACCAATAAACAACGTTAAGAACTGATATCAATCTTCTTCTCATAGCTCACTTGAAAGAACAAAGCTTGTAACTAGTTTTTTTTTTCTTTGCATTTGTCGGTACAAACTTACTGTACGATGGGACATCTTCAATTCCACGAACCACTGCACTCAACATTATTGCTTTCCATCAGAACCATCATCCATCGGCAAGTCATTTCAATTAAAATCTAGTTCATACGAAATGTATGTCCCATTTCTCAGTCCCGGTTTTGTTCGATGCGTTGAACACTAGGTCGTACATAAGGGGGTGGGGGGGGTTCCATCCAAAGTCCAAATTCAGGAAAGCCTAAACGGCAACCACAAGCAAGCTGAGAGGGTATTGTAATGTAAAATTCATAAGAGCATTCACTACCACATCACTGTAAATTGGTTTGTGGAACTTTGAGTTCTAATGGTTAAGCAATTGGTATTGATACCGGTGAAGCTATCGGTGGCAATGGTTCTTTCTTTTATGTTCATCAAATGAAAGTCCTGGTACCGCAACAATTGGTTGAAGTATTAAAGCTCATTCACGAACATTGGTAATCAATTTGCTACCATTACCTTGGAATAACGATGCACAAGCATTTCTTCTTTTCCTATTTGACCCTTCAACGCTTCTATTCTCAAAACATGAAGATCACCTGAAGTATTCGATATCAAGCAAAGGAGCGATTGGAATAGGGGCTATTTAACTAATCGCTTAAGTAATTGGACAATCAGTGCATATTTCTGAGCAGATAGCAAGGGCTCCGAACCCTTACCCTGGGACATGCGACTATCTTGTGTGCGATTGCGGGCATCTCGCATATCACCTCGAACTTCTCACGCATTGTCATTTATAATCAGATATGCAAGGAAATGCAGAACTAATATTTATAAGTATTTATTAATTTATATTGATTATTTCTCATAGTTAATTTGGCGCAAAGGCTTTAGAATTAACTATATCCTGTTAATTCTGAACAGTTCTTTGATTTAGCTGCTGCTTTGTCCATGATAACTAAACAACATCAATTATTGCAACATGTTTCTAAATTAGTATCACTTACAACAACAGTTCAATAATCCTCAAATTTATGTAAGCCTAAGGTTAAGTAAGGCAGACGATGTTCTGCTCTGACGATGTGAACAGACAGAAACTGAACCACAAATTTATCTCACTAACTAAATATTAGAAACGTCTGTTTATTAATTTAGAATTTACTACATATCATTCATTATTTCCAACAATTTTTTATCAAACATCAAATATTAACATATAATACAATAACTCTCAACAGCGCTGCGTTATTTTTCCATGCCAAAAAATGCCACCAGCAAAGAATGCGAGCAATTATAAGTTCGCAATAAATCATCAATTATGAGTGCTTGTCTGCAACGATAAAGTGGTGCTATGATTTGTCTCAAACACATCCCATAAATTCCACAAACACTTCACTTAATGTTTTCAATCGAAATCCAGCTTTGGATGGAACATTCGGAAGAACCCCCAATACGATATCTCGGCATGAAGCGTCTTATTTGCCATATTTTAAGTACGCTTTGGAAATATCCCAAAGTGCCATTCTGCGTCAAAACAGTGCTCTACTATTTTTGTAAAATATCTAGGCTCTACGGTTCTCTAAAGCTGTATGAACATGCTAATAGCAGTACAGCGAAAAAAACGGATGTACAAAAAAAAACCTCACCACCCAAAAAAAAACTGACCCGAAAATTTATGTCAATCCGCAAATGTGCGTACCATCAGCAACAAACATTGAAGAAGAAAAAAAACACTGTTTGTTCCGTCCCTAGCTCCGTCTATGTTACAAGCTAAGTAGCTTACCTTAAATCATTTCATCCTTGAAAAGACTACGGCAACCGTTTGCCGCTTATAGCAACCCGTACTTCCATACCCATGTTTCACACTTTCTAATAGAAGTGCTCGCTCGCTTTGGCCAGGTTGGTTGAGCAAGTTCTGTTATTTCTTTTTTTTTCGGGTGCCGGAAAATTCACCAAAAAAAAAACCCAATCAGCAGTGCTCATCGAGCCGTTTATAAAGTGATATCGAAAGTTCCACTCTTCAATTTACCGGGGAGTCACTAAATTAGTTTCGGAATTGATTCGTGTGATGTTTCCGAAGCGAACGAAGCTCGTTGCTTGATTAAAATAAAACTTTGCTTTTGCAGGTTGGAAAATGTATATTCGTTCAGCGTTATTTTCTCACGTTGCTATAGTGTTGTTTTTTGTTCTCTTCTCTCACTGCTGGTGTTGATGTTGTTTCTTACTGAGTGGAGTTCTATCGAAAACATCCAGCTCGGAGGGCGAGCTGTCGCGGAGCTACCCGTCTCCGATGTATCGAAAAAGTTTCCCCTCGCCGAGAAACGAAGCATTCTCCAGCTTTCAAAGCTAACAAGTTCCCCGAATTTGGTGGAAGCGTTCTTAAGGTGTTGCCAGAACCGAAAATGCCGTGGACAACTTTCCACCGAACGCAAGCACGGCAACATAATAAGAGTTGATCCCTTCACTTCCCGCATCCCCGCATGTGGTAAGGAAGTTGCACGTCGCTACGGCGGACGCATACCAGCGCGCACCAAGCAGACGTAAACCCGATCGAAAGCGATGGCAAAATGGCTCAGAAAATGACCACAAGAAACGATGGCTTTTGGGGTTGGCATGGCAAAATGGTCGGCAAAGCGGACGAGCACCATTTTTACACTCGTCCGCTCGTTACGATTCCATTGCAGTTCTGGCCGGTGCGCACACAGCTGAAACACACGCACAAACATAAGCTAAGCTGCAGGGCAGGGTAACTACAGACACAACCGCAGACAGAAGTTCTTGTGTGACAATTATGTCGTACGAATTTCCTTCGCTCGAAACTTGTCTCTCTTCCGGGTGTTGTTCGGTGAAGGTGGATGGGGAAGATGGAGGGAAGAAGCAAGGGCAGGGCATGCCATCTTGTGGTGACTGTACAGGGAATGCTACTACCATCATCTTCAGCTCGGAACGGAAATAGAAACTTGAACTCGTGAATCTCTCTCGACGGCACCCATCTATTTCAACCCATTCGTCCCAACCAACACCACACAAATACACATTCCCGGTGCCTTATCAGGACGCCACGGTGAAACCCTTCCGATACCACCCGCATTCATTCTGCTTCATCCTGGTTTTCGGGACCATCTTTGTCTCGTGCCAAACCCCCCGGGGGGGAGGGGGGGGGGGGGTAGAAGAAGCCGGTTACGTAATTTTCGTGCCGGCCAAAAAGCTGGTAGCGTAAACTTTTGGAACCAGTAACGATGGCAGCTAATATTGATGCTGATGAAGCCGTTGATGCTGATGACGGTGGCGTTGGTGGCGGTCGTGGCGGTCGGCGAACGGTACCGGCATTGGTGACTGGTGCCTGGTGAGATGAGTAGTGGCTGCTACAGATTTCAACCATGTAAGTCACGTTCAACCGTATCCGCAAATTTCAAACTCTTCACAATTTCACTGCACTGTGCAGAGCACAGGAACGTCAAGGAAAATTTGCCCCTCGGTTCACATCGCACAACCATTCGCACAGACCTCTCCGCACGGACCGGTTAGAAAAGCATTCACACACACATCCGCACAACCGCGCACAAACACAGTCTTCGGGTAAACGCTCAAACATCTGGCAACAGTTCGGTTAACTCTGCTAGTGAGTTGTGCGAGCAAATAGCCGAAATAGCAGTAGGAAACATTTCCCAAACGCTCTTTTGTACATAAAATCTAGTAAAAAAGTTTCAACCCTGCTGTAATGAGCATGAGTTTTGGATGGATTATAACATCTTGCTGTACTTTTAGTAGCTTGAAACAGAATTTAGTGACTTCTAAACTTCGCAATGAGAGCACAATTTTCCCCGGAATATGTGAATATTCCGTGTATTATTCTTCCAATAATATTGCATCAATTTGCCCTGCCCGGTGTCCATAAACTGGTTGATGAAATGTCATGTTCGGTTTTCCATTCAATATTCTGCTGACTCGAAAGTCCTAACGCTCAACTTTTGACAGCCCACGCTTTGTCTGCAGTTTGTTGCCGTTTTTGCAACATCCCAAACGGCCCGTATTATAACCACCCGTGTACCAGCGCCTTCGTTCCCCAAAAAAGATCACCCATTCGGTCATCTGAAACACGTTTCGTGAAGGCATACACGTACGAAAAACATCAGGTGCAATTTGCCAAACAGAAACAAGCATTCATAATCGCACAATGGGCGGTACAAAGCCGGTGCAGTGGCATTCCTGCAGCGCCAAACATGCCGTACTCGTAAGGCGATAAGTTGAGGGAAGCCCGCATTGAATGTGGATCGCTGTAAAAGCTACCAACTGACGCCCCATTCGTACGAAAATTGTTTAAACGTCCAATGGATTCTTGGTAAACTGGTTCCACTAATGAACGATATTGGAAATTATCTGTGTGTTTCAGCGCCACACACTCACCCAGTACAGCAGAACAGGACAAATGATTTTCCATGTAATACCAACATCAATCAAATAGATAGTGTGTAATATCTTCGTCAGTGACTTTAATTTATTTCTTTTGTTTTATTTTCTTTCTAAGAACCATTGTTAATCAAGATGGACCAACTGTACGAGGCATAACAGGACATGTCCTCAACTGACAATATCACTAAAAGATCAACCTTGTGTTACCTTGTGTTGTCAATGTGTCAGATCAAAATTGATGATTTGCAATGCCATCAGTACCTTTCTTCTAGGGACTTTGCCTCAAACATCTTCGAGTATCTTCTACGAATCTTGCCCCTTCGATCGATCTTGCTGATTTCGATGCCTGGCTGAAATTGGTAATATTAACCCCATGGACATTCACATTTTGCTTACGAAATAAAACAAAGGTCTTTTGTTATTCAGAATCATGTTACATGACGATTAAAAAGGCTGGTGTGTGATTAAACTCATTCGTTACCTTGGTGATCAGCTGCTTCTTCGATTAAGTTTCAAATTTATTGGAGTAGAAGCTTTGTTTAATAGCCGCACAAAATTGTTTTATTTACCACACCTGAGATACCTTGAGCGGATTGACGCGCAACATTACTCTTATGAACTCTTAGGTAAGTGCTTGACTTCAAATCAAGGGTGGCTGAGGTTCAATTCAATAGTCTTATCCTGCTGCTCGTGATGCCTCTTGCTGAAGACGACAACTAGTGGAACACACTACGTGCTGACATCCAAGTACAACAAGATCGTGGACATATCTTCTTGAAACTTTGTAAAGAAATTCCTTTCGTTATTAACTTATATCTCCTTTGTGGTTGATGAACTGCAATGCAACCGGATTCCACACCAATGTTTGACGTTCTTTGATAAGTAGGTCTTGTCAACTATTCGGACGAAGATGTCGAGTATGTTTGATATCTTCTCAGGAGTTGGACACAGTTCTCAGGTTTTGAACCAATTAACATCTAAAACCAGTGGTGCATCAAATCGCTTGGAGGGCCTGGGCGGAATGATAGTAGGGGCCCCTATTTGCATAGGTAGGGTGGTATTGATCTGATTTCAGAAATTACAGTTCTGGGGGAATTGAGGTTGGTACGAGGCCCATCAAATGAGACGAACCTGAAAGCGTGGTTGGATGGAGTCGCCCGATAATATCCTTAACGGGCCGCCCGATAACATCCTTAACGGGCTTATCGGGCTGGACTTTGTCCTCCTTCACCCTTCCCTCCGTTACGCACTAAATTAACGACCTCTTGCATTTTATAAATTGACGAAAATATAAGAAAATATTAATTTACATATAAATTCCACAATCACAATTAATCCATTGCACGAAATATTCTACAAAAAATAGCGTATAAGTTTTCCATACTCCTATGCTCAATTAAATTGCTTTATATGGCACATTTAAATTAATCTCATCTTACAACTCATGCAACAATCGAACAATTACTCATGCATTGAGATCGTAAAGCTAGACCAGCAAAGTTCTTCTGGGAAAGTACTCACCCGTTTACGATTTAATAAAGAAACCAGGGTACATTATAAATTCCCCCATTTTCTCTCTCGATTTGACTACAATCTTGCACAACACGACAAATGCTAATGGAATGCAAGCTAAGCGATATTGTCAAACCATATGCTACCCTATCCAGCGTTGACACTTTTCATTCCACCATGGATGGCGTACAATTATTTCTACAGCTTCCTTACCTCGTAAGTGGTGCTACAATCGTCGGAAAATAAAACATCAAGAGCCATTGCAAGCCGAGCTGTGCCATGCACGTAGGGTTGGTCTGCTTGAACGGTACGACTTACCAAAGCATCACGCACAATGACATCCAGCCATGATGGATAAGACGATAAAACCAACCGACTGTTCCTACCGTCCCGGGGCGCCCAGAGGCGATCGACAAATGAATCGCCCTTATGCCTACTTTAGCCAGCCGACAATCCGGCCCTCGGTCGGGAGAGATTATTCCGTGCCCGGAGCTTCGTTGCGAGCTGTTGTTCCGAAAATCATCTCCAATCTGCTCCAACCGCCGCATTTCCATCAGCAGCAGTAGCATTGTACCATGCTGAAGCTTTTTTTGTTCGAACACTTCCGTTCACCAGAATAGCCCTAATGCTTTCCATCCCGTCGTTGCTCTAACTTAGCTCGGTTTACAAAACGAAAAGCAAACAAGGCGTATACCCCTAACCGGGATGTGTCGAGGGTCGAAGGGGTCGAGGACGCGATAGGGTAATCAAAATAAAAAGGGCTCTGTTTTTATGTGAATTGCAAATAAAATCAGTAATTTAGTACAATAGAAGCAGCGGCAGCAACAGCAATAGAAGAAAACTTTTCCCTATTTACGTCCGTACGTTTGCGGGCACGGTGATACGATGACCTTTGCGGGTGATACGGGCACGCTGCTAACAGGACCGAATGGTCTCATTCCGTCAAGTGGTTCCCATACATTTCCTTAACACATTTCTTTGTCCCTCCACACGTACCCATGCCTCCCGCCACAGCCCTGCCCCCGTGTGGGTTAAGTAGCGGTTCCCGCCCTGCCCAAACCTTACCACGATCTTGTCCATATTTCACGTACTACCTAGAGGATTTTATGCTCTGATCTTGCACGATTCGGTGCTTAAGATTCGCCGTACTCTTGCCCCGGTAACGGAGTGTTTGTAAGGCAAGTTGAAGTAAATTTTCATATCAGACCCCCCAGGAACGGTGCCCAAAAAACAAAAGCTCTACCAGCTCAAATCCTCCCAACAACCTCGCGCCCCCCCCTATACCACCTCTATACACCTTGCCCACTGTCCCATAATGAGACTACGGTAAAGGGATTGCAGATCGCGTCTGTGGAATTGCGTCATTTCGTGGTAAATCTTCAACAACAATCCTCCCGACCGACCGACCGGGTTTTGCACAACCGGCACTGTGTGCAAGAAGTTTTTCGGGTACAAAACGTGCGAGACCAGCCAGCGCTGAGCGCAAACAAGCGCCACCCCAACGCATCCCCACAATCACGTCTTCAACTTCGTTCTTCAAGTGCCGCAGCGTAAAGCGTGCAAGTCGCTGGCACCCGGGCAGCTACATCTTAGAGCGTGGCAATGCCACCGGTTTCCTTTTCGGTTTTGCGATTTTTGAACCAAAGCGTTGCATAAAAGGCCCAACCGCCACGGCACAGGTGAGAAACCGTGTGCAGGACAGACGGCACGTACCGTAACCCCGGGACGGACGGGAGAAAGCTTAATTGAGAGGCGAACATAATGAACATAATTGAAAGAGAAGGCAGCAGTAAAGCGCGGGAAGCATAAAACGTAATTGCTATTTCACCTAGACCTGCAACCGGCTCGTCGGTCTTACCCGTGACCGCGACACCGCACCATTCGATCTGATATCCGCCCCATTTTCCGGCGAACTAGATGCCGTGGGTGGCTGGTTGGGAATCAAAGCAGCCAAGGTACAAAGCAAAGCAAAGAGACGCTACGTACGGTACGGTGAACCCAACCAACGTTGGCATGTGCACACCCTGATGGACGAGATCACATGTGCCTGGGAAGCTTTCAAACGCAACCTAGCGTTCTTTTCAGCAGCAGCAAAAACAAACCGGTAGCTTCAGGTAAACGAGCTCGTTCTGCATGTAACGCCATTAGCACAAACTAACGCTTCTCTCACACACACACACATGCATACTTAGACACATTTATAAAAGGGTGCACAATTAGTTTATTAGACAGAGGAGGAAGAAAAAAACAAGTCCAACAAGGCGGATGTAGGCAAAAGGACATTCAGATATTTAATTCAATTAAAAATTGCTCCCACGGTAACAACCTCCTCCAGACTTCTTTTTTTTATGAGTAAGTAATATGAATAACATGGGTTAGTGTGGTGATACAACTTTTTTTTTTCTATAAAATAAGATAAAGGCACCATTATAGTTAATTATATTATTCAATCGTGAACCACCATGCGCCTCCATTAGTATTTAATTTTTTTTAAATTTATTTATTTCTCCATGACGACGGCATTTGCTTATTTTCAAATATAAAAAAAAACTTAGTGATATATTACCTTTAACTTTTCATTTATTGAGAGTCACCATGGTGTCTTCTATTGCTTATGTTAATTTTCGTTTAATTTTATTTCTTACCGCTTGCTGAAACGACTTTACAAATCATATACTTACTAGCCACTAAATATATGTATTAAAGTATTAGAATATACATACAACAAAAGGAGGATAAAGAGAGAAATAATACAAATTTATGAGACGAGAAGCTGAAAGCATGGATTCAACTCAGCAAAGAATTTTCACGACCATCCTAAGAGCAAGGTACGGCAATGAATAACGAGAGTCGACAATGAACGGAATGGAAGGAAATTTATACAGGTTCTAGGGGTTCGCTTGTTATGAGAAATGATCTTACCAACGAGCAGTATTGAATCTTAAAAATAAGGGACCTGAAAAATTCCCTGCCATGCGTCTCATAATTTCAAGATTCATCTCAATCCCTGTGCTCAAAAAGACATCGAAATTGTTCCAGCAAGTGAGACCCTCACTGAGCCATAAGTCCTTAAAGAAAGCGACTCGATAACACCTAGCACCTAGTCAATTGCATAGTTATGTGAGATGAACAGGAACAAGTAACATTACATATTACATTACGCAAAGGACGAAAGCACTCCCTTTACCCAAATTAAATAACACAACAGTTACGAAGATAAAACAGTCATTGAAAGCATAGATAGAATATAAATTGAAATGATAGCAGTGCCAACTAATAAAAATAATAAATTACCAGGCGCATCCATTGAAGAAACGATTCCTGAGTGATCTTCAATCAGTCACCAGAAGATTAGTGACCAATTCTAAAGATCATAAATAATTATTCTAATATCTGTAGAATCACCAATGTTTTTTTTTTACTTTTTCCACTTTTTCACCGAATTGTTCATAACAAAAGAAACACAATTATCTTAAATCGCTGTGCTTTGCATTCAAATAAAATGTATGTAACGCTACAAACTGTAGCCATATGGAACAAACAACTCATCCATGGTACGATTCTATCCACCCATTAGTCACACGAGCAAGTTATCGTCCAACACACGTAATCCTTTTATCCGATGAATCATGTTCCTTTCAACAGAAATTTGTTTGTTTATTTTTTTAACTACTATTTCCCCAACACAGTTTCAGAAACTTTTCCCAGATTCCCTGCTGCTTCGTCTAAGCGATAAACAATTACACAGAATTTCTGCGCCTAATTGAAATACAGCCAAACTCTGCACCACCGGGCAGATTGTGTAGTGATGACAACATTTATTGTACGCCGTACCGCGTACCTTCAAAAAGCTAGCAGACGCGAACTTCCCGAACCGGGTTCCACGGTTTTATGCGCTAAATTTACGGCACGAATACGCTAGACGGTACCGCATTTTTTTATACTTTCCACATTCCCGCTAAAAGGGAGAACATTGCAAAAATCCCTGCACTGCTTTGGCGACTCTGCACACTAATCCTGCCCGGCTGAAAATTGATCGGTACTGAAACTATGCACAGTTATTGGTTGTTTTTTTCCTCCATTCAGTTTTTATATCATTTTAAATTTAGCAGTGCATGCATCGCCACGTTATCCAGTTGGCGAGTCCAATACATCCCTGCACTACACCAAATGAACGTGTTCGGATCGAACCGGACGACCGTCTGCAAGCGTGCTGGAACTGAGCAACGTATTTCGACCTGTAAGTCCGAGCAAAGCCACCGTTAGGCCGGTGGCATTCGCGTTTTCGTTAACCGGTACGTGTGCGTTTAGGACAAACCCGCGCCCGACCCATCACACCATTCAGCTGCCGAAAAACAAATAGTTTTTGAATCGCATTCAAGTTAAAATGATCAAGCGAGGTGGACGATAAAATTGTGGATTTTTTCCTCCTCTTTTGTTGCTCTATTACATTCCATACGGTTTATGCTATTTCATATCAGCCGATAGCTCTGAACGACCATGCTTTATTGAAATCCATCACCAGAAATTCTATTTTTTTACCAATTGTAAAGCTATTCACTGAAAGTCGAATACAATGTGGGGCACAAATATGTATATTACAAAACAACGCTATCAACATGCTTAAACAAAGAACTATTTGTTTATGTATGTTTGTGTTTTTTAAGCTTTACTTTCCATCCCATTGAACGGTACTTTGTTTGCCGTTCTCGGATTTCAAGTTCTCTAGGGCAACAGATATTTTTGAGTTTCGTTCGTTCGAATTTCATATAATAAAATTCTTTTTCAAACTTGATTCTATTTCAGTCATTTTATGCCAAAAGCGTACTCTTAATCAATCATTCACATAACTGCAGCATTACCTATTCAATTGCACTCATATCAGTAATCATAATACTGTAGTAATACATTTTTTTCGTAAAAAGAAAACTCATCCCCGCCAGCTGAAATCGTACCGAAAAAAAAGTGTTACATACACGCAACATTCCACTCGCAACGTTCGCATATGGGACTGTATTTGCAAACCGGAAATGTAATCGCTTTTACCCACTACCGTGCAATGTGTTTTGCCGGCCCCAAACAACCGGCCAAAGGATCATGATATTTTCCACTTCAAAGCACTTTACCAAAGGAAAAAAAAGGGAAGCGAAAAACGAAAATACAAGATCCGAACCGGCTGAATGGTGCAAAAATTGGACGACAGCAAGATGAACAGCGTGTACAGGGGGTTTTTCCAGCCCACTGGAAGGATTTAAGCGTTCTGGATACAGGGAGACGCAATAAATAAACTTGTAGAATAAAAAAAAAATACATGCACACACCACACGCAAATCCATACGAACAATCAAACATGGCAGTGGCTGTGCACAGTGGACGGTGCTTATGCAACATCCAAGACAAATATAAGCTGTTAAGAAATTTGAAAAAAATGTGGTTTAAATTAATAATTAGTTGAATAATAAAATATGTTAGTTAAGTATTATAAATTATGAATAATAAAATAATTCTGCTCTTAAATAATGAACAGTAATCGTAGTAATTCTGAAAGTGGAAATCTTTCTCATCACTAATCATAGTAAACACGTTCCAATATATTGCTTTTAAGGTGTCCGAAAATGTGTAATCCTACCAAATGAGGACTTTTTGCCCCGATTTCCCCGTATATGTATCCTGTTCACTGCAGTGCTCTTTATCGAAATCGCGCGGTATAATTAAAATAGATAGTAATATAATAATATAATAATTAATATAAATATTAAATGATCCTTTAAGAACAATAACAAATATTGATATTGCAGCAGAACATTATGCATGAAGATCATCCAAAGTTGTTCTTTAAAATTATAGAATTATATACGTGTACAAACTTTTCAAACCTAATTTGAATTGCAAAAAAAAACTAGACGAACTTGTATCTAAAAATTAAAAAAGAACATTTTTTGTTCCGGTCTACGCCCACTGTGCAGGCGAATGGGAAGGAAATGGCAAGAAATCTTTTACCCACCATCATAAGTGTGTGGCTGTATGTGCAGGCTTAGGTGGTGGTTTGAGAGTTCCAAAGCACACATAAAAATATGTCACAACAGCAGCACAAAAGCGACACAGTATCAAACCGAAGAGGAGAAAAAAAACACACACACACTCACCCAACATAAGTCGGTAAATTTCCGGCACGTGCCGGCTAGGCTAAGGGACGCATCGAATCGGCCGCAAGTGTGCTGGTGTACGGGTTGCAGCAAACAGCTGCACTGCACTGCACGATCTTACTTTGCTCACCAAATTGCTAACGACGAATAAATACGTACGTAGCGGATGGCTCCATCTGGGTGTGTACTTAGCTCCGTTTCAACTCATATCATCATCATCGTTTCCATCATGACCATCCATCGGTGGAGTGGGTATAATCATCGTCATCAACGAAGAATGGGAAAACGTTAAAAATCTCCACCATCACGACGCTCGGCTCCGCTCAATTCACTCACTCGGTGTGATTTTATGTGCATTTTGAGGCTGACAACAAAAAAATCTGTACAAACGCTTCCACACACCCACACACACACACACGTACACTGCATACAAGCTCCAATCACATAAATCTGCAACTGAAACTGCATAGTTCCACAGTTATTCAAGCTTATTTGACTGTCATATTTTATGCTCGCTTCCCTCTTTTCCCTACCCCGTTTTCCTCACTCCTTGCTCCGATGCCTTCGTAAAACTTCGAAGGGCAGATAGCAACTCTAACGGTCAGTTAAAAATCCCTACAATATAACACTCTCATCCCCGCTCATCTGTCCCATCCCCCCTGCCACCGTTTCATCAATGAACCGTCCCATTCAACTGCAACCGACCGGAACCGAGTGACCCCGTCGGGCGGAAGCGCAAGAACCTTTTGCGTTTCTGGGATGGAGTTTAAAACAAAATTTATAATCAACCAGATTTAGCCCATCCACTCCCAATTTCCCCTCCCGAAAGCAGCCCATTCTCTTCCCCGGCTAGTTGCCGGTACCGGTTTGGCCTGCTCCTTAGCCGGTGATGAATTGGTCGGTACCGACCCCGAACGGTGATCTTCGGAATTTATTCGTGCTGGAACAACCTGCCTCCCCGATTCCACTTGCCCACACCCCCTCTTCCTTCACATTCATTCACGTTCGGGTGACAAATTTCCTTACGTTGAGTCGTGAAGAACCTTCAGGATGGTGGACAGAATCAACAAAAAAAAAACCGACCCTTCATCCTGATTTTATTTCCTTTATTACTTTTTCCCAAACGGGAAACTTTACCATGGCAGGTATTCCGTTCTGTTCGTCTAGTAAATTAGAAGAGGAAAATGGTCATTAGCAGGAAAGCCTTTGGACAGTCAGAACAAAACACCCTCAGCAATATGAAGTGAGCCTTTCAAAAGGATAATAATAACCACTCGTCAGCGGACAAATAGTTCGAAAGGCATTTGAATTGAAAAAAGTAATCGTGCAAAATGATGGCACAGCGTTAGAAGCAGTAGACAGACAGAGGGGAGCTTACAAACATCCCCCTTTATCCCATTTTCACCCCTTCCATAAAGTTCCGAAGCACTATTCCTGTGCTTGTCATTTATCATTTACCGATACCCCTGCGGGAACCGTCCCGTTTTGCCCGCAAAACCGCAAACCAAACAGTCCAACAACCCGGGCTAAGCGTTCCGGCGTGAAATTATTAGAAATGAATAATGATTATCCGATCTATTGGAAAATACCAATAATTATGATTTATTGGTGTACGGGTTACACACGACGCCGGAGGTATGCACGAAATAGGTGTATACATTAATTTATAAGTCTAAATTGATGTTTTCGCACTTTTTTTTTGTTTTTCGGTCAATCTGTGCAGGGTGGTGTAAAATTGGGAGCAAATTTATGGGATACATTCTATTCTATAATTAGCTACAGTTGAAAAGCACTATGCGGTATTACACAGCATCACTGCGCTGTAAGCTGTTACGTGCCATAGGAAGCACCATAGTGTAACATACGTCGTAAATGCTCAATTAAACACAAAGTTGCCATTTTATTTTCTGTTTTGTTAAGAAAATGGTTTTCAATTCATTTAGCTTTTAAATTGTTAAAATCTAATGAACTACCAAATTTTCCTTAAAACAAATTATTTGGACTCAGAACGACGTTGAAAAACAATTAGAGCTGATACTTTTTATCCGTGTTTTCTATTTATCCGGTCGTCATTAAGCTTGTTCGTTGAATACAAACAAAAGAAGCAGTAATATATAGTTGAAGTAGTTACTTGAAAATAACAACTCTAAAGGCAATTTGTCATTTTAAATGGAAAACCGTTAACAGGTGCATTAAAAAATTAAAAGACCTCCATGTTGTTCCAAATTCCAATAAAACGTTCAGGAATGACAGAAATGAAATATTTATCAGCAAAACACAGATGCACCTTTTATCCGTGTTGACCGGTTTATCCGGTAGTAATTTTGTCCGACTGTACACCGAAAAACAGTAGAAAGGATATCCATTTGCGTATTAACCGAGTGACGGTTTATCCGTGCTGCTCGGAAATGACAGTTCTACAGGCAATTTGACGTTTAAGCTGCAACACCGATGACAGCAAATAGTAAATGGTACAAAAAACTCTAATTTAAGCTAAACTTTCAGCAATGAACCAATTTGAAGCATTTTACAGCAATACCAAAAATACCTTCCGTGTAGTCCGAATTTATTGCTGGATAAACGGGACTCTGCTCCGTCTTCTTAAAAAAAACATACATTAGTACATTCCACCAATGCAAGCAAATAAAGCTGTTTCCTGTCCAAAATTAGTGGCCCGCTCGAATTAAACCAATGCAACATATAGCTTGATGATCTATTTCCCGCTTAACCAGCTCCAGCTTGTAAACGCCCGCTATAATGGGGCTATAAATATGAAATCATTCCAAATCAGTTTTTCTACCCCGGCAATGTATCTTGCCATATTTGCCGTTGGAACAGCATTACGATCGTGTCCTGTTCCATTCCCCTCGCCACTCGCCAATTTCAAATTGCACCCAACTGGCCCACTGCGACCCATATCAGACGGCATCTCGGTCGAAATAAAACATACCCTTAATAGGGGACGGGGTGGGGGGGAGCCTGCCCAAACTGCCCATCAGTGTGGTTGTGTGGATAGGAACGGAGGCACATTTAATTTAAGCACACACTGTTACACCTATAAATTCTACAACGCCCAAAGCTACTGGGAGCCGTTCGTTAAGCTCCCTCCCCATCCCCCTTCTCATTCCCCAGCACATTCTTTGCCACGGTATAAGTGCGGCAGCAATTTGGACAGGAGGCAGTGAAGTTTACGGCAAATTTATTTATCATGCAACTCGGCTTCCCCGAAGCTGACAGCTCCCAACTGGACGCCGCGATTGAGCTAATTCGGTTCCCTGGTCGCTTGTAGCGTGTACATCCCGATATTTGTCCCCGTACATACACAACCAGACTGGGACGCGTCTAAAACCGCGATAGGCATGCTTTACTTCACTATAGCTATCCCGCCCAGAACTGTCACCTAGCGGCTCACGGACCTGAACCAAACGTTTTGCAATGCCATCGATGGTGGCACATTCATGTCCATGATTACGGTGCTCCATTTTCTACGGGTCTGGCCACCACCGGATCCACCGGTTGGCATGTTGCATTATGCTGCTGTCTGTTTTCCATACATTCGTGCATTTTATCACTCGCGGGTATAGCGGGAATGAGGACGAGAAAAGGGCACAATTGAATGTCCCAGCAAAAGGATATTTCGTGTTCGTTTGAATACTATTTGACGTGTATGATTTGCTTTCGGGTTTGCCATTAAATTTACATCGAAAACATTGTGAGGTGTGCGACCACGGTCAATCGAGTGCAGTGGCGATCGGGTTGACCGGGCATGACATAATGAAGGGTGCGCGGAGCAGCAGGTTAAAAAGTGCATAAATTATTAAACAAATTAGTACACAAGGGTGCTCCGAAATCTCCAATCGGGACCACGGTCTTTTAATTGAGATTCCAACCCTGACGGGCCCCCGCACCCAGCGAGACCGACAAATATGCACGTAAAAGTTTAACTGACGATGACGAATTTGCTGGTGACGTTTTGTACAATTGTGGTTACCGATTTTGCGGACCAGGCAGTGGGACGATCGAAGGCAAAGGTCTGACCGCGCGGAGGTGTCTACCAATTGCCGACTGATTTATGCCACCCGCTGTGCCCGTGGTACATGTGAAAACCCAGCCCCCCCTCTCGAGGTGGCAAAAACGCATTCCCACCCAAGAGAGCCCTTTGCTCACCCACCGGAGTTTTTGCGCTCGTGATCTGCCACCGAGTGGAACCCAGCGCAACAAAACACGCTGGGCGGGTTGGTGCGATAGCTTCTGGTGCTAAAAACCAAACCCCACACCTATTGATACAACGTTTTTGAGGGCGAGCGTGAAATTAATGTGCGTAAATGCCATTAATTACTACGTCGTGATTCGCTTATAATGCTTATTAAATTTGCATACACTATTTTATTATAACTATCGATACCGATTTCGATGGTATGGCAGTGCTGTTGGTGGGCCACCCGTTGCGGTGGCTAACGTTGGGCACGGTTTATCGTTCGTTTCGTTGGAGGTTTGTTTTGCTGGGGCGAGAAAATATTACCGGCATGTGATTCACATTCCGCGCCGGTGCAGCCGTGTCGAGAGCAATTATCGGTAGGTTTTTGCAATCAAAACGCTAATCAATAGAGAGTTTTGTTCAATTCGATTATGCATCGATGGTACTTGATATTGTGTGCTGCAAATGAGATGTATTCAGAACGGGGCGACGGAAGCGAATGTTTTGTTTTCCACCCCACCCCTGCTCGCTTTTGCCGGAAATCGTTAATTGCTTGCAGTGAAATAGGGACATTGTTTGATTGGTGATAATAGCTTTTGATGGGCGATGGGAGTTGAAATTAACGAAATAAAAATCTGCCTTGTTCAGATTTTCTAAACGAGCATTCAGTTTGATTTTTTAAAATTATAAATGGTTGTCAAGTATTGAGCTAGGGATAGTAGTCCTTGGTGGAATTGTCGAATATTCAGTTAAACTGATACTAACGAATCGTTCAAATTCAGAAGCCAAAAGCCAGAATAGTTATCAAGCTTATATTGAGGAAATTTATTTTATATTCAGTAGTGTAAATGCCCAAGTATTTTGTTGAAACGATTCTGATAAGATGCAAATTCTACCGTGTGTGGACCGACGATGTTTCTACTCGATCATCTAACTGCTAGAGGCCTGAAAAAACCTGAATGGCATCAATTGCTTACTTTCCAAGTCAAACAACCGATCTTATCGTACTGTATATTGCTTGGTAGTGTCTAAAACATTTAACCATGTTGTGATCGAGCGTCTCTTCAACCAAATCCATTACTGGTGGACGTTGATGTCTTGCCGGTGGACTCATCAACATCATCACTTTAACGCCGTTTAGACCTAAACTCCTGCTTCTTTCTTTCCTACGTCGAGCAGCCACCTCAAGAGGGCTAGGTCTGCCATTTCTCACTTACTTTGACTTTATTTGAGCCACATCAAAGGCCGTCCTGTTACTTCTTCTATAGCTAAATGCATCCCTTGAAAAGATTTTAACAGACTGGATCGTCAGCATTTGGACTGACCGGATGGCAGATGAATAAATTCGATTACTGGGACTAACAATGGCACACAAAGCCCCAACTTGATTCGTCGCGACAGACTGTTGAGTGAAGAAGTTTCCACAAAATATAGACGAATTCGTGTCGCTTCGATTCAAAGCTGTTATAGGTTATCACTCAATCCTCGAAAACGTTATAGACGCGCTTACCGATCACCTGTTATCTGTTATCGGCATTTGTTATCTATTCTATATTCACATGTTTGCCAGTGGTGGTGCCATCATGTTTGTGATTTATGATCGGTTAATCTCCCAAACGGAGATTATTTGGGAGTCAATCTCAATTCTCTGGAGGCATTGTTCTTATGTCCTCAGTTTATGCCAGGATGACGATTGTGTTATAGAAATTGGCGCCATGACGTTTGCACCCTCACGTCTTGAAAGGTTCTCTTGAGCATCAAGTTGTTCAGTTGACAATAAAGTTCATCCCTCTGGCGCAAATCTTTGGTGGTAGTAAATTGAGTTCTCAACTAGACAGGAATTCCTAAATAGTTAATTTTTAAGTACAGTTTCACTCCAGCAATTTTCTTTGAGAACTGTCACATGTACAAGAACTGAACCTGAACTGAAGAAGTTGTCTATCATAATCTCTCCAAAAAATGAATAAAAATGTTTGCTTCTTTCTACTATATCTCTCTTCATGCGTATTATGTAACTTATGCCAAGATGACAACAACAATTAGATGCAATTCACCAAATCTCAGTAATAATGTAAAGTTCGAGTTAGACCATTGATATTTTTTATTAGCTCAGTTCACAAGCCAGGACTGGTACGATTAGTCAAGGAGTAATATCTACATAAATTGAAACTTAAAAACCGAAGTTGTTAAATACACTTATCAAAAAATCTCACTTGAATTTCTGAATATTATCAAAATTAAAAAAGTTACATTCAAATTTAAGCAAAATAACCAGCCCTTCTCACATTTGTGAAGCCAGTTTTACCTCGAAGAAAGCGAAAAATGTGATCCTTCTGCACTGCACATGCACTCGCTGCCACGAAAACAATACGCTACCCACACACTGCACTAATGCACACCGAAACGGGCACCATGTTGTTTAAGTTTTGTGCTCCGTTGGACAAACACTAAACGTTAAGTACGCATTAATCATGCTCCAGTTCGGGTTTGCCTTTTCTCAGATTTTCTACCGAAAAACTACGAACCCCGGCAACATCCGGTTTCCCGGGACCATTCCAGCCACCCACAGGAACGCGGGCTGCCCGTTCAACGCCAACCAGCAAGGTTCGGTACACAGCAGCAACACACCATTATCACCATTGCTCGTGGTGCTCGTGTGCATGCATGATGGCGATGTTTTAAAAGCAAACAAACAACGTCCAACAGTACGGAATAAAGGAGGAGAGAGCAAAAAAACAAAACATCCGAGAAAAGAGAGCAAAAGAACCGGCCCCATAAATGCGTTGTCCGTTCCACCGTAGCGTTGCCATAAAGGGAAAAGTTTCTTCTCCAAACCACCCTGCGCACGGCGTTCTTTCGCTCCCTTTTTGTTGGCATTAGGCAAAATGAAGAGTTGCTTTCGCGGTGGCAAGAAATTTAAATACGCTTCTCACCTTCTCTCAAGCATGTGTGAAACTCAAGCCTATTTCGGTGCGCAGTGAGGATTAGCAACAGCACCCCGAAACAAAACAAGTGAAACAGAGGAAAAACTTGCACAAAAAAATGGAAAGAAATGAAACTTTAACTCATTTGCAGTTTTTCTGAGCGGAACAAAACTAATTATGAGCAGGTTGGATTCGTGCTGTTCGTGATGTTTCGCCTTTGTTCCAATTGATGCAGCTTTATAGCAAAGTAATTGCTTTACTATAATTAATAGTACACAGCTTAGCCGTCAGCGTGTACCGATCGCGAATCGTGTATCAACCTCGAAACTCCAAGTGCAACTTCATCCACCAGTTCATAAAACATACATAACAAACCCCGTAAATGGCAGTAGAGATGGCTTAACAAATGTACCTTTGCCGATAGCCCGTGAATGCCACCGTTAGACTCAACACAATAGAGGTGTAATATTCATCGATCACGGTCCCACGGTGCCCACTTCGGCACCGAGAAGGCATCCAAGTAGACGGTGCGCGAATGTCGCAAACTCCACAAAAGCAATCCACTCCCCACACATCGCCGCACGTTACGTGCACAAAGAACAAGGGGAAAACTCGTGATCCAAAAACGCCTTCACGTTCACATTACGACCTGCAGCGTGCCCTCGACCCTTCCAGTGCAGAGTGCCTATTTGTTCTAGTACATTTATATTTGTCCCATTTAAAGTCTTCACCAGTGCGAACGAATCTGCATGTGCAAAGCGCGGTCGGATGCGTACCATATGTGCCATGTTCGGCGCGGTTCTTTTTCTTTTCAAATGCATTCCGGGGCGAGAATGCACATCTTGAGGGTGCACGGAGGACTTCGCAACGGCAAAGGTAAGACACGGGGTTTCTTCTCACGCTTCTTTGCGACACACTACCTTTCGCAGGGTGACCGAAACGGCACTTTATATTCGCACGCCACTTCATAAGTTGGTCTTCAATTGTAAAAACAATAGCAGTTTTGTACGATGTGTTTCCAGCGGATCGTATCGTGTGTGCCTTGTGTCCCGGGAGGTTTGGTTTATATGCCCGAATGTGTGTGTGTGTGTGTGTGTTGGTGCGGAAGACTACTCCCGATTCACACATCCACCATTTGGAAGTGCGCCAGCGAATAGGACCCGGCACCGGGCAGAATGGCGACCCGGTGTATGCAGTAAGTCTTGGTCTCGGTCTGGGCACAGCATCCGGGCTACCGGTGGTTGCCGAACTTTGGGCCAATCTTATGCCGGGACACACGGAGAGAACATACCTTCCAAAAACCACATCTCACGGTGGTGTGTTCACTCCGAAAGGGAGTGAAATAAAGACACCACACATTTCTCTACCGGAACCTTTACTACAGCCAGCTAGTTATGGGCCAACCGGTGGGTGGTAGCGTGTATGTATGCGTACTTTTGGTCGTTTGGTTTACGGCTCTCTATTGTTTTTCGCTTTAGCCACGACCAGTTCCATTCGTGCGCGTGAGAAAGCAGCTAGAGGTCGGGGGGCAAACGAAACAGAAAAAAAACGTACAAAATGTTTATTGGAATAAAATAAACATTTTCTTACACCGACAAACTAAACAGGGCACAGTGTTGGTGTTTTTTTTTTTTTTTAAAGGAAGATGAACAATAAAACTAAAACAAATCAGGGTACGGGTACAGGAGTAACACGCACGCGATGTGCTTTGTTTTTTGCAAATGGCGCGATTCTTTCCCACTCTTACTTAGTATTATTCCACCGAGTTCCAAAGTCACGCGCCACAATCGCCGTTTTCGTCCGTCCCGGGAGGGTCGGACTGTACGATGACAAGGGAAAGGCGTTACCGGGCTCTTCTTTGCCGTGTAACCGTGTGGTCATCGGGACGAAATAAATGGTCACTACGGGCTGGAAGGATGTAACCGAAACTGCCACCGAAACAGACACCTTTTCCCGTTCTGCTGGCGGGAATCTAAGCAATGGGAACTGTCGGAAACGGAGCGGTTATTTGCAAAACTTTCCCAACATGGCCCCGTACCCAAGGTATAGGCAGCAAAGATGCATGTGAAAAGGACATGCAATAGACGTGGGACAAAGTCTCATCTCGCTACGGTACGGTATGGAAAAGGTATGCACGTCTATTAAAGTTACGTTTTCGGGGAAATCGATACAATCCGCCCGCAGTACGATGTGCCGTGTGGGCGAAACCGTACGCTTAGCCGTTAGCCAGCCCCGATATTGCCTTCATGATGATACGGCACAAAACTTTCTTAACTGCATGTTCATATATTCCGGCAACGGGGCAGTTAGTTCCGATTTAGTTTGGGATTTTATTCGCTAGCTTCCTGTGTTCCCGGGGGCAGTCCCCGGGAAGCAAAAACTCGAGCGAAAGTTTTGCATCTTCAATTTAAATTTTCAATTGGCTCAGCAAAAGATTTGTTCGCTTAATTGCAATTTTGTTTTCAAAGGGTGTATTTTAATAACTTCATCCAATAAAATACGTTACGAATTTGTACAGCTCATATTCATCTCGTGTATGACGCTGGGAATTGAAGAACTCTTGTTAATTGTTTACAATATTTACGTAGGCTGGACATAAAGGGCTTTCAAATTTAAGGAAATTGAGGCCATTTTGTGATATTTTTGTTTGAACCAGAATTTGTGGATGTAAAGATGGATTCTTTCCCATTTAAAACATCTTGTTCAAAAAAACTTATTGTACTAACTGACATATTCGTCCTGTCGGAAAACTTCGCAAGTGTGTGACTAGAATAGACTTCTGTGCAGAATATCTACTCTGAGGATATCCATCATGTCCGAGAAAACTTCCCTCCATTCCATGTTCCACTTTAACTTTAAGAGAACGGAGGTGATAATTGATTGACAACTTCTTTGGTAAACATTCGAGGGAATTCCACTGTAACTAATTGACGATGCAAACAGGGAACCCTTTGAGATAAAGGACAACCTAGACGACTTAAAACAAACGAAATCTAATTCCTGTATTATTATAAATTCATGTATGCATCTGACGAACTCGTTACATGTTCTACTTAAGACGAAACGTATCTCATTGGGGAGAATTAATCCCACTGCTAGACTGCTGGAAAAACATCACACAATAGCAAGCCTTGCTTTCCCCGAAAAGAGAATCCATTTTGGGGGTAACAAAATGATGAAATTCTGATTTTGTGCCACAAGATACAAGATCACTTAAGATCAAACTGACAGTTTTAGCAGTAAATAGCATGGAAGAAGGGCTGAAGCAACATGTCTACAGCGGAACTGACAACATGAAGTTGAGCTGCTAGAATTCGCCACCTCAACACCAATTCAATTGCAAAAAGTACGGAGAATTGCTCGAGGGTTTTAGAAATCAATTTAACAAGAAATAAATAGATTCAATAGAAATAACCACAACATGGTAATATGACACTTGACAAATATTGAAGACTGCAAAACAGGCACACAGACAGTAATACAAAGCGGCATTAGCTTTTCACATCCTAATCCAACAGGAATTTATTAGATTTTATAAAAATAATCTGGAAACATTAATTAATTCTATTAAAAGAGAAAATAGTTTACCAGCTCCGGAGAAAATCTTAAATATCAATAAAATAATTACAACAATGTTATTGTCCCATTATTCATGAATGTCTCCAATAAAACTCATTGTATGTTTTTTTTCATAAAATTTGATATCCATGAAACAAAAAAAGTTACTATTTATGTTCCATAAGTAACCAATCCAGGTGGAAGTGGTGTCCAAAATACAGTTAGTTCATATATTATGTGTGATAATATCAATAACACCTGGCTATATGTCTGTTTCTATCGGAGCACTTCAAGTGGCATTTGAGAATGTATAATTCTCCTAAATTCTTGTTTAATCATTGATGTTTCTGGTTCCTGGTAGTTCCATAAAATCAACATGCATCTTCTGATTCGATATACCAAACAGCAATGTGTCAACGGTTTTTAATGGAGAATGGCAATTCCTAAAATTTGTTCTAGTTTCATGGACTAATCGTTTTTATTTTTAACCTAAAGCACTCAAAAAAAAAGACCCACAGCATTTGCTATGCATTTATTCCGTACCATTTTCGTGCTTTCCATCAGACCTTCGTCCAGTAAAGTTCATCCGCTTGTTACGAGCCCTTTACGTCACTGTGGTTCACATATGCATGCTAGACAGCAAGAGAGTGCAAAGAAATTATTTATCGTGATGCTATTTTTAGAAAATACTTTCGAAAGATGAACACCATCCAACCCGAAATTTCCCGGTAAGTTCCGTCCCGGACAGCAGCAACTTTATGCTGCAATGTTCATCGCATACCCCTTAAATTGGTACAAAATAGTTAAACCCAAACAGCGACGGTACCCCACTGGGGACCGGGATTCAAATCGTAATAAGCTAAAAAGCTTCGCTGTTTCCTTCCCGGCAGCAGCACAAGATCCCATCCTAATAAGAGTCAAATAAATGTGGGGGAAAAAAATGTTTCACCTTGCTGGAATTTACACTACCCCACACTCCATCGGACGAGCGAAGCTTCCGGTAATTGAAATCCGTTCACGGACACGGAACCCTACCTGCCGGAAGGATCTGACACAAGTAACGAGCGAACAGTGAGAAGAAAAAAAAAACATTCTAGAAACCCCGTATGAATGGAACCGGTATCGGACGATGACAAGGATGACAACCGTCCTAGCACCGGTTGTAACACCGGTAAAATATCCCCCAGCGGGAGTTTCGTAATACAAGTATCAATCACAAAACGGTTAGCGAAACCGGGTGCTCCCCTCCTCCCCCATCCCGGTACGGTTACAGTTCGCCGGGAATTGATCGAAATCAAACTCATTGTTGCACGCATCGGTGTCCACCCGTGTTCCATGCGATAGCGTAGTCCTTCACCTCGAGACCGACCCCACAAAAACCCGGCCCCTTTCCATGGCGGGGCGCGTTCGCTGTACGGTGTCGGAAGAGATGGAAACGGAATACGGATAGCCGAACCGAGCCGGGGCGTGATTGCGAACGATACGTGGTCGCCATTCCGATGGTGGCTCGCGAAACGACCAAATTACAGAATGTAAATGAAGTCCCCGAATGGCCTGCCCCGCTATCGCGCGGCACCGTCGGACGACAGCCGGATGATGACCTATTTCGTTACGCTTTTCTGCTTGCTTGGAAGCACAACCCGGGCAGTGTGGCGTACGTAGTTGAACACCGTTAATGGATGTTGGATGGAATAGAAAACTAACACGTGTTTGAAGGTAATACAGCAGCAGAAAAAAAACCCTCACCTTTCTACAAATAGTTACAACAGGGACGAATAGTGATACAATTCGGTTTCAATAGATTAGTTTGTAATGCGGGCACGTCACGTCGGTATTGTGTTTTTAAAGTATTTTTTTAGTATTAAGCTTTTTACATTCTTTTCTTTCAGTATTCGCTATTTTTAATATTATTTAACGTAGTATAAATTATTCTATTTTTAAAATAATATTTACTTAAAAAAAACACTTTTAAATCACAATTAAACAATAAATTTAACAACAATTGTTACAAACTTTCGAGGCGGGAAAAGAACACACAACACACCACCAAAAGTGCCAACAGTTAATTAACGGCAGCAAATGGCAATAATCCAATTACTTTTCTGCCAACCGAAACCAAAACCATTGTGCGTGAACCGTCCCAACGAAGGACCGCAGGGTACCGCCATCGCATCGATGGCAATATTGCAATGCATCCGCTGATCGATTTTGACGACCGAATGTAACGATGACGTGAAAGAGGGACGTCGATTACAGCAGCATCATCGATGAGCGACAACAAAGTGCCGTGTCGGCATAGCGGCGACCAGAGTGATGGGTCAGGTTAGTCAGCGGGTCAATGCAGGATATGGCCGGGGGTTTTTCCCGCAGTATCCCCAGCAGGCGCTATCATTCACAAACCCGGTGCCGGCTCGTTGATGGCGTTGTCGGGAGCCGAACGAACAAAGGTATCCTCTTAAAGCTTCTTAGATACACAAACCACCCAACGTGGCCCACCCACAGACCCCCCCCCCCCCCCCCTGGTACACCTTTTGTGTTGTTTGGATTAGATAAAAGGATAAACGCATCTATCAATATCGGAAAAAGGGGCGAAATATCGTTCGGTGCCCAGTCTTGACGATCGCTGGCTGGATCCGACAACGATCCGACCCGCTTTTCCCCACGAAACCAGCCTTCGGGCTGTTTTGGGTACTTACGAGAACGGGCGCGTGTGGTGTTCCCCGGGTGGCATCCGGCGTTGGCCACCTTGGGACGCCCGGTACCCGAAAGAATCGCCCGCCCGGTCCGAGCGCTACAAAACGGTGCGGTAATTAATGTTGTTTATTGCTTCCTGCTATTGAATATTCATGCCCTGGGACCACCCCAGAGGTGGCGAACGTGAAGCAAAAACAAACTCCCACGGGCAACACACAAACACACATACACGCATGCATGCAAATAACCGCATACATACAAAGTACCTGCTGTACGTGGTCGGAACTAGGCGTTGCGTTCCCTTAGACATTGAAGGTTGGAGGGCAATTAAAGAGCACATTCCTTACATTCCAACACCTTTAAGAGTCGTGGGCGATTTTCCAACCGATTTGAAGGTGGTGGTACACACACACACTGCTCCACAAGGGGTGGGAACCCTCCGGGGCAGTTCTGAACCGTTAATCGAGCATCGGTCCGAGGGCAAGAATTCTTTTCTACCTTCGATTTGATTGAAGGTATGAAACGGAATGTGCCTCGAACGTTTTCCCGGAAAAGGTTTCCTCTCGATTTGCACACCCTGGCCAACCGTGGCCAACTCCAAACGAAGCTGACTCTCCTTCTCGTGCGGTGAGCACGGAAAAATATCCCGCCAGCGCCAGCGGAAAGCGTATTTACTGAATGAAGCGGTGTGCGAAGTAAACTCATCGGTAAAGCTTACCATCAAACCATCAAACACAGGGAAATTGGCCACAAAGGTAAACACGGATAAGGACACAAACACACAACGCCGGCCGGAGGAGGGGGGGGGGGGGGGGGGAGAAGAAAACAGTAATCATTCGGCCCCGATCGTGACGCGACGCTGTAGAATCATCACTCACTAAGGAGCTTCCGAGTTCGCCGTTCCGTGTGTAAAGGTTTTGCTTACTTCTCGCACTTTTCATTAAAATCCAATCAACTTCAGCTTTAGCCGTAACGCATGGGACCTTGTGTGGGTGTGTGGGCAGATCCCAGGGAGCAGACCCGCGGCATACTCTTGCTCGATCGAACCGACCAGCCAGAGATGGCATCTTGCACGACTGCTGATCCCACTTCGATGTAGTCGCCGTTTTTATTTTTTTTTTTTTGTTCGTTTGGTTAGTTCTTTGAAGATAAATAAGACCAAGATGTGTAGCACATTTCTGTACCTCCCCACTGTCACCGAGATCGAATTCGTTCTCATTTGGCAAATACACGAAAAAAAAAGCCATCCACCACTGGGTAAACTTCAAAAGGCACAACAAGCGAATACCGAGAATATATCCCGAACTTCCAACCAGGCTGTGTATGGTTGTTGATCTCTTTATATTTGGCTTTGGGGAAGATTTCTTACGTTGGATAGTTATGCTGCGGTGTAGCTTTGCGCTGCCTGTTTTTGAATCAGTTTTTTTTCCCGCTGAAAACGAATAAACACAAAACCGTCGTTGCAAAACATCAAACGCACCATTTCAATTCCATTTGACAGTTTTGACAGCTTTGTCGGATTTTCCTTTACTTTTGTGGTTCGATAAAACCAATACTGATCAGGAATTAATTTTTAATGATGAGTGGTGCTTTTCAAGAAGGTCCGCTAAGGTTACCCAAAAGGCGTCTAGCCGTGCAGCTAGAGAAATTATTCTTTGAGCACGAAAGTTACGATCCTGCACAAGGGAATTTATAAATATTTTAAGTATTTCTATTCTTGATACATTCCCTCAATGTGTATAGAGCTTAGCGAATATTGGTTAAAAATTGGTTGAAATAGGAAACAGTCAGCTGATTGTAACGAATTATGCTTTCGCAAGCCTAACGAGAGACTTGGGCTTTCCTGAGAATGCTTTCTGTTCAATTTTAATGCTTCAAGGGCGTATAATGCGATTCTCGAATACTTTTATTTATTTTCAAGGATGCCGTGTACTTTTATAAACTATTAATGGAAAAATTGTAGAACATTTCTCGCAAGCAAAATTTATAGTTTGTGTTGCCCCGATGGGGAATATAAATCATGTGAATATATAAATCTTTAGGAATTAGGTAAAAAATTGTACACCTTGGATAAAGGAACTAACAAAAGAAGAGTACAATTACATCAAAATAAATATTTTGTGTTATTATGCATGTAAAATTCTGCCTGTTATGATCTTCTCTACATTCTTTACTGTTTAAAATAAATTTGAAAAAATAAAAAAGTTATAATAGTAAAATTGTACTGAAATATGTAATTTTACATGGTACAAGTCGTGAGAAATTCAAAAACCACAGTTTAAATCTTTTGAAGTCAATCTGTTGCATAAAGTACCGGAAAACACGAAGCGGAGTGTTAAGGTACCGAGTCGTCACAGAAGATAGGAGATGTGGATGCAAACACTCAGGTGTCGCAGGAGATATTCAGGACGTCTGGTTAGGGCCAAAATTTGTCTCACGAAGCAATATTTACAACATTTACAAAACTGAGGTAAAATAGTAGATGCCTGAGTACAATTCTTAAAGACACGCCGATCAGGACTTCAAAGGAGTCACTAACTCCTACTTTATGAGATCTTCAAGATCAAGAGTTAAACTAAAGTTAAATGAAGTAACATAACGTAATTGAGGATACTATTCACACATTAATCCATAGTTTTAGAAGCTTTATTCCTTGTGATAATCTTATGATAATCCATCAGTTGTGCTAAGTGCTAACAAAGGTCGTAGGAAAGAATGTATGGATTTCGTCTACAAACTCCATAAAATGGTACGCATATTGCTTCCAGATATTCTCCAATGCAAAGAAATAAATGCCAACAAAAACGAATAATCAAACGAATGCGGGGAACGACTTACGTTGAGGACACTGCGAGTAGTTTGATTGCTGCGAATACCTAACGGCCCAAGCTCAAGCCACACGATGGCAATGTTTGACTCAAAGTTTAATTAGTATCCGAGTCTCCGATTGGATTAAAAGCTAGCATTTATTCTCAAAAGGTCAATCCCTGGGATCCATGGAAAGGTGGACAGATGGTCATCAGACAGTTTGCTCGCCTGTAGAATCATTTGTAGTAACAATCTAGTGCGTCTCAAGGGAGAGCTTATTATGTACTACCTTCAGTCATGGCCCTCGCGGGGATTTATTTGGTGAGAGGAGATTTGTAATGCGAAACCGTGCTGTAAAGGTTTTATGCACATAAAAACTACTCCCCCAACTGCCTAAATAATCCTGAATGTAGTCTCCCCATGCAAACAGGGTTGAATGTAATCAAACAAGCAACCAGCAATAAATACTCATCATGAAAAGTCCCGATGTTGGCAAATATTCCACAGTTTGAAAATCGGCTGCTAATGAAGTGACGCAAACTACTACTCAAACAAACATTACCATTTTCGGCCATCAAACTCATCAATTTATTCCGATTTTTTAGCCCGCTTTTTCGTACTGCTCACGATCACCCCGAAAAGCTGAATAATCACTTCATATTCCAGCGATCCAACAGCTAAACAATGCATTCTGTCTGTAATCACGGTACGGTGTCTAAACACACCACATCCATCATAGATACACCCGAGCATTTCCGTCAACATTTTTGTCCCAAAACTCGCATCGTTCGCGGCCACCAATTGATCGATTTGTCTACCTTTACACGCCCGAACGATTTCGCAAACAGCACGCGTTCAAATTCCTCGCACGCATGCGAACGCAAATGCAGCAGCATGTTGCCTGTGCAGGGACGCGTGTGCCTGGACAGTTTGCACGCGCAGCGGTGTCGCTTATTAACGCGTGGCATTAGCCGAATGCATACCGTCCTGCACATTGCATCGTCGCGCAATTGTTTCGTGTTTTGAAGTTTATTTACAGCGCATAATGTGCGGTGATTCATCGAACCGTGTGCTGCAGGCGTGCACTCTCAGGCATCGCATCGAAACGATCCATCGCGAGTTCCATTAATCCAACCGGAAGACGGGCACACGATCTTGAATCATTACTTCAACTGTCCACCCGTGTCGCACGTACGTGCTATTGTTTACCGGTTCCAATGAAAATTAAATCCCACCATAGCGCGGAACGGAATCACCGGACGGTTTCGTTTGTTTGCCAAGCTGCACTAACAAGCAGCTGGCTGGGTGGAGCCTGGCCGCTAACAAAGAAGCACCGGGCTGTATGCACACAACAAAAACTCCCCTTAACTCAAGACACTCGCTGCAGAGAGGGAGAGAAAAAAAACACACACAAAAATAAAGCTCTGCCACGATTATCTGCCACTGTCCGTGGCGCTGTCCGTTGTAATGCGCTCACCCGGCAAAAGGCACGAGGAGCACAACCCCTCCCCCTATCGCACCTCCTACCTTCTGGAAAGCCGTCCTGTCCTCCCCAGCATTGTATTGAATTAAACTAAATTGAATTCCTTTTGATTGAGATTTATCGATTCGTCGATTTGTACGTTTCCTTCTGGTCGTTTTCCGCGTACCCCTCTTCTCACTTCTACTAACCTCAACACCCCAATCTGACTCGTCCGCCTTCTTTAGCATTTCTCATTCTCCACTCCGAGACTTTTTTCCCCCAGCTCGACAAGGCATAAGGGGTTGTTCAGAGGGGTGATGAGGAGGTGAAAAGGTCCTCCATGTCGGGGGGAGGGCGGATTGGAGGGCGAACGAGACACAGGACCGGTTTTCTATCAAACGTAAGCGTTGTACGTGCACAGCTTCTGCTACCACCTCCCTCCTGCCCCCGGGTGTTGCCGCTGGGCTGTGAGACATGGTTTGCTAGCTGATAGTGACAGCGGATTGGAAAATTAAATTTTCGTTACATCGCTGAAAAATTGAAACAGCTGTTTCCCGCGCGCGTCATTTCATCGCGATCGTTTCGTGCTGGTTTTTTTTTTTTGCTGTCCTCTGGCTGTGTGTGTATTTCCCCCCACCCCCCACCGCCTCCCCTTTCTCCTCCTTCTCCTACCACTAAAAGTCCTGTGCTAACGATCTACCGCACCCATCGAGGCTTATGTCACGGCCGACCGGCGAAAGCGCGAACCCGCAACAACCATCAACCACTCGCCGGACGCTTGTCAGCTGCTTAAGAGCTGTCACGTATTTTTACGCTGCTGGACGGGACGCGCAACCTGGGATACGGGGAAAAACCACCCCACAATACCCGGTGATAGTAAAAACGGCCTTAGAGCAAACACACACACACACCCACAGAGAGACACAGACAGTGATCTCCCCACTGCCACATACACCTGGGAAGCATTGGAGCATGACGAGCTAATTACCGAGGCGCTTTCCAATCCGGTACACCAATCGGGCTCACACACTACGGTGGACAATTAGCGTGGGCGAGTCGGGTTGGCGGTAGATGGCCCGCCCGATAGGGCAACCGGGGCAGGGTAGAAAGTAATTCATTTCGGATCGGTTCAAGCAGATGAAATTCAATTTCTACTCGCGCAACTCACGAACCCCGATGGCCGAGGCGTGCGAAAACCATTCACCTGTGTCCTCTTCCGGGCCCTTCTGCTGCGGTGTCTCTGTTTGGGTACACACAGTGGAACATATACCTCACCCTTCCCCCCCTACACCCCTCCCTTGTTCAACCCAAAGATGGAGGATTAGATTTGTGGCGGTAAAATAGCAACCAATAGTCATGGCAGGTCCTGTACCAAAGCAGGCCACGAGTTTTGTGAGTGCTCGGTGATGATTGTACTAGGGGAATCCTTTACCTTTGCCAGTTGTTTAATTTTGTCTTTCTTTCCGTCCACACAACCCTGGATGATCGTATCGTCGAAAAATTGAACCCGGTGGTTCTTCGGTTCCCGCACAGCAGTCATCCGTGTCCGGTCCGCTGCAGTGTACCGACGAATGCCGAAAGTGACCGCGGTTAATCCGGAAATAGAAGTTGAACAGTTACGCCCGATTGGTACTTCCCGGTGGAACAACTAACATAACCGAGCAGGTTCAACCCCCTCCCTTCCCCTCCATGTCCGCAGGACTCCAAGAGAGGGAGCGGACGGACCCCAGATGTCATGGGTGACAATGCGAAAAGTGAGGTTAAGTGCAAATAACACCCCGGGAGTGGTTTACGGATATGTGTGTGTGTGTATGTTTTAGGCTCTTTTTTCCTGGAACCAATTCCAAGTCCTGCAGTCCTTGCCGGCTGTGACAATCAGTATCATTCTCTCTGTTCGTAGTCTCTCTCTCTCTGTTCGTTTGACGTAATGTTTCCGTTCCGCTTGTTTGACCGCATCTTAAGCTTCCAGAGGCTCCCTAACACAGCAGAGTACGTACGGAATCCCGGTGCACACAGCACACACATACGCCACCGTACAGGGGTCAACCCAACCATCGGCACACCTTTTGACACTTGGAAACAAACTAATAAGAGTGCCCGAGGTCGTCCGGCGTAGTACTACATCCCTCCCGAAAACCCCAGACTATTCGACTATTTACGAGGAATGTTTCACTTCCGGAACGCTCCTGCACTTCACCCCCTGTTCCTTAACCGTAGCCCTGGTGGGGATACCGTAGAAGATGGCAAACGGCGAGTCAATATTTATTCACAAAATCCTTACGCTCGCCGTTCACTGCATCCTCATGGACAGCACGGCGTGGAAGCCGGACGGTTTACCATTCGGACGGTCGGGTCCGCTGAGAACCATTACCGAAACGGGATGGGAGATAAATTAAACCACCCACTACTGCCCCCCCCCCCCCCCCCCAACACACACACACACGCATGCGAGCCCGGGTTGCTGGTTGTAAATTGTTGGAAGAAGAAGCATCTCCGAGAATCGGTCGCCGGTCTCCGGAGGGTTTCCCTTTAATAAGCGACGAAACTTTGCTTTATTTGCGCTAAACCGTGTCATGTTTTCGCGATTAGATAGGATGTGCGGTTCGAACCATTCGCACAACTAACAATATGTATATACAGTTGGAAGGGTTTTGTGTTTCCGCCTCCCCTTCCCAAACATGTCGCGTCGCAGTTGAACATGTGTTCTCCTATTATTCTGGGGGTGAAGGTTGAGTTCGTTTTTAAGTTCCTCGGGATATTGACAGTGATGGGAAGGAGTTAAGCAATACGACGACGACGACTACTCCTTTTTTGTCACGTATCCAACATCCGGTACGGGATGGGGAGCTTTCATCAGCCATCACTTCCCGCCCGAATCCTTCCAGAGTCCTCGCGCCAAACTTCGTCGACCCGGTCCGAACACGGCTGGTTAAATAATACCGAAACCCTGGCTGCTTATCGGGGTCGGTGTAAACAGAAATATTTCGAGGTGATAAATTTTCAAACCCAACCATGTGTGACGTGGTGCACGCGAGATATACACGCAGGCGGCGGTGGACAAGGTAACCTCCGATGGCTCCACGCCCGGCGACTCTGTTCTTCATTCGTCATGTCAGCATATTAAATTGGGAACCGACCGACGGACGTTCGTTCGATGCGCACGATTGGATAGTGCGCCTAGCCCCCTGTCGGGTAGCCGTTGGTCGCACTCGCACTCGGTCCCCAAACTCTCGGGCCGATGGTTATTCAACTTATCTCTAATCCGTGACTGTTGATCCACGCTTCCAGCCGGTCCGTGCGATATTGGATCATTTTCGGGTGCTCTCAGCAACAAAATGGGGCGGGGTGGGGTGGTGGGTGGTGGAAAAATATTATCAACACAATGTTTACATTTCGAATGTGAATTTGAATAGGCCGGAGCCAAATGAATTGGCACACGATTTATTACGCGCATCGTGACGTGTGCGATAAATATGATGAATGTGCCGAAATTAAATAACAACCGTGCGACCCACTAAAGCTCTTAGCTGTTGGATGCAAGCAAAGGCATGGAACTAGTTGCTGAAAGATTCAAAATTTTGCTGCAGCTGAAAGGTGCTCAGTGTAGAGCTGTTCCGCAATAGAGTTGTTGAGCTAAACTAATGAATGTTTAAACAATTCCACCAAATCGACTTCTCCGACCATTAGAAGAGATCGGGGAACATTTCGAAGCTGGAAAATCAATTTAGCTGGTCTCATCTTTACCATACATAGAGAATTTGTCTGTAAATCTTCGATGTCCGTAATGGCCAATGATGATGTTGTATTACCCCCATATGTCTATACCAAGAAGATGAACTAGCCTGTCCTCTTTTCGACCTCAAACTAAAGAGGATCTTCCGAGATTCGTGGATGCAACTAACTTCTATGAGTCAATCAACATACTAGACAAGGGCTGGTGATATAGACAACATCTTATCAGCGAAATGAGCTCGAGGTAAAAATAAAATGAGGCCTTGTGTTACAGATTAAAGAGACGTACATCAAAGTGAGAATCCACCTAGAAATCATTTAATAAAATCAGACTCATGACTTCAGACACACAGAATCAGATGCTCGTTGTCTGTTATAAGGATTGTAAACCTTCACTTAACCATAGGCGTAACGTAACGCAAGTAACGAGGTGGCGTCGTAAACCAATCCATTATGCCGACCATTCTGGCGCGTCAACGCCATCACTCCATCCTAATTTGGACCTACCATCCATGTGGACGACCTAGAAGGGCTTTACGGGCTGGGTCGTCCAGTGTCATTCTCATGACGTGCCCAGCCCACCGGAGCCTGGCGAGTCTAATGCGCTGTACGACTGTAAGTTCAGCTAAAAGAGCTCGTCATTGTGACGGCTCCTCCATTGTCCTTCCATGCATACGGGGCCAAAAATTCTTCTGAGGATCTTCTTCTCGAATCCGGATAAGAGGGTTTCGTCAGTTTTCGACAAAGTCCCCATCTCAGTGGCGTATATGAGTACTGGAACTATATAGGTTCTATCTAGTCCCAGCTTCGTTCGTCGCGCTTGGTGTTTTGAGTGGAGAAGTTTCCTCAGACTGTAGAAACACCGGTCGGCAGCCAGCTCCCTAGCGCGTATCTCAACATCAATGTTATTGTCGGTCCTGACTTTTGACCCAAGATAGGTGAAATTTTGTACGACTTCGAAAGAGCGCTCACCTATTTGTACGTCACCCCTGCGTAAGTTAGGATTTATTAGCAGGGCCGCTGTTTGTGCCACCATCAACTTGGTTTTTGCCTCGTTAACTTCCAACCCAAGGTTTTCTGCCGCCTGCTCAACCCTTTGGTAAGCATCTGCTACGTAGGAGAGCCTTAAACCAATGACGTCTATGCCATCGTCGTATACCAGGATCTGGATTGACTTATAGAAGATGGTCCCCGAAATTTCCACCTCCGAGTCGCGGATGGCCCCCTCTAGCGCTATGTTAAAGACTAGACAAGCTAATCCATCTCCTAGGGCAAACTCTTAGTGGTAGTAAAGGGCCTTGAGAGTTTTCCATCCACCATCACCTGGCATATGACGTTCTTCTCTAATATCTGCCGCAAGATCTGATCAGTGGATGATTCTATGTTTCCATTCAGGAAAAAACCATCAACCATAAACGTACGCTTAAGAGTAATGACCTCTGCTCGCTAAACTTATTATGAATAATGACGATGTGTATCTCTCGTTTCTATCTGTGGTAGCCTGTTCATGACTTTAGAATGTCAGTCCTTTTAAGCCGTCATAGACGAGGACATGGATCAAAGAGAAGTTGTAGGTCCAAATTGTGTCCAAAGTGATGGTGTTGAGGCGCTTAACCTTGAACGGATCAGAGAACTGATAGGTGAGTAAGTATAAAATAATGTTTGTATTTAATAAGTTTCAATTCACGCCACTTTTGATACACTCTTTACTCTTTTACTTAGTTTAATTACAGTGATGGTCAACTAAGTGAGACCACTCAAAGAAGCACAAACATAAAACCCTTGGAGAACATTGTAAATTCTACATTAAAAACGCAAGTAAATAAGCTTTTGTCTTGCATGATTCATTTTATGCAAAAAGTGCTTTAAACTACCAATTATTAAATCATTATTATTAACCATTGGCATTTTCAAAGAGCATTGTTATAAAATTTTAAAGTTGTTTTTACATTTGTAATTTATGGATTTTTTTAAAGTTAGTATACAAATGAAATAAAAATATTTCAAGGCACAAGTTGTTGGAAATTGGTCTCTTTAATGGGCATATATCAGAAGATCTTATTGTAATGACCACAACTGTATTTTTTAAAGAATAAATACTTATGAATACAACCAACAGTGTCAAAGATTGATGTAATATTTAAATAAAATTATTCATTTATTAGATATGTTTTACAAACTGTGGAATACTATTATCATTACCGGCTAAGCCCACATCCTTTATCATATCCAATTTATTGCCCCATTCCAACCCCCGTTGATCGGACGGATGCTGAAAGCTGGCAAAAGGTTTTGAATTAAAATTTATTGCTAAAGACACAACAATCTGCAAACAGGAATAAAAACAAAAACAGTACAACAAAACTAAATCCTTTCAACACCTACGGCATTTCACCCACCCAATAAACCATTGTGATGAATCTTTCAACCCCCTTTTTCATCCCGCCAGACGCATGTTTTAGCCCCACTGAGTGTAAATCCCGCCCCGTCGTGGTTGTCTTTGAGCGCTCGGTTTCTTTCCATCCTTCTCGCTTTACACTCTACACGCTCTGCCGTCGATCATCACAAAACCTCAATAAAGCAAAAACTCCATCATAAACTTCCGCCAATCCTTGTACATCCTTTCCCCCAGCGTGACAGTGTGGTGGCCGTTGCGTGGCGGTGGCAGGCATTGACAAACACTCAGTTAGATCACTTTGCGAGCCAGAATAAACAGATAGGAATCATAAAGCGTTCATTGAATTGCTTCCTTACTGGTCGTAAACATTCAACGCAACCCCACCAGACCGAACCGACCCCCGCCTAAAAAAGCTCCTCCGGCGCTGTATTTGTGGTTGAGAAAAATGTTCTTTTGTTCCCTTTCTTGATTCCTTTTTTTTTTTGTTGCTTGTCGTCCAATAGTGCGTAAACATAGGCCAAGTCAACCGCTTTACGGGACCTCTTTTGGGCAGGCCAAAGTTCGGGTCGCGTGATGCCATCCCGCGTGATCTAGCGGGTGGTGAAATAAAAACAAACCCCCCGAAAACCAGACTCGAAACAAATCAGCAAACCGTAGCGAAACAAACGAACAGCGAAAGGGTGGTTAATTTGGTTTTTTTCTTTCTTTCCTTGTTTTTGCTACTGCACAAACTCAACTTCCGCTGGCGCTAGTGCTGTACGTGTAAGTGGCTTCCAGCTCGTTTGCCGAGATTTGGAAATCTGACAAGCTGAACGGGTAAACTGATGCGAAAGATAAATAATTAATTTTAAACCAGTAAAAAGTAAGTCAGCCGGAACTGGAACTCCACACGCACGCACACTAGCAAGCGTGAGGAAGAAAATGGGCGTGCGAATAAAGACGAGCAGGCTGAGCTTAGGGCGGTAAGGAATAAAATGTAATTGGACGTGCAAAAATGTGAATTGCTAATCCCATCTACCGAATGTGTGGTTTTAGTCTTCCTTAAAAGTAATTGGCTGTGACCGGTGGCAAGTACATGCCGGCAGGGTAACAATTGTGTGGAAACGGTCGTGTCGTGTCAGTGAACTCACTTTTGCCTACTCTATTACCGTTAGAGAAATTTAAAACAGTAAAAAGAAGAATGATAAAGCTTCATATGGATTAAAAGCTCAATAAAACCATTTATTGACGCGTTGAATATGAGAGACAATATTGCTTTTGATAGGATTTTGATACTTTGTTACGTTAAGCCTATTGCATCTCTATTTATTTATTTATTTATTTCTTCCATGATGACGGCATTTGCCGTATTATCAGCCTATTGCATCTACGTGTAAGAAACTTCATGCGTAACAATACTTAAGCAAAAGACTTTTCATAAAACAAAAATGTATTTATCTGGTTGGTATTATTGTCTAAATTTGAGCGAATTCGACTCGCTAGGCTTCGGTGGGCTAGTCATGTCATTAGAATGACAACCCGGACAACCCAGTCGGGGTCGGTCGGTCGGACGTTGGTGCGGCCTCCTTTGATGATCGGGATATTAGATTGGCAGACGATGGTACCTTACCATAAACAGTTTAGAGTGGACATGAAGTAGCCCAAGACCTCAATGCGATTGTAGCGTTGGATAAGTAAAGTAGTACATCCGAAGAAGTCCACCAAATCAATAGCCGAGATAACCGAATATAAGAGGTATAGAAAAATAGATTTAGAAAGATGTCAAGTTCTCACTGTTCTCAGGAATAATTTCAACAATATCAATAACATATCTTATAAATCAACAGTATAACATATCAAATTTCGGTAAGCTTGGCATGGGATTGATCAGGAGCCATAATAAAAGTACCTAAGGGCTGTACGTAGCCGACCACTGTACAAAACAACAAATTCCGCAGACATCTGAAAATGAAAATAGTGAGCTAGCCCTCGGTTTGGATAAAAATGTTATACCTCTAGGGTGTAATGAATTAATTAAAGAATGTTCTTATATAACTCTTTATTGCCACATCAATTGTGGTTGTAATGTTGTTGTTGTTTATTGTTTTTATGAGCTGGGCAGCTTCATTCGCCTCCCGTTCTGGCTGTAATACAAAATCATTCTTTGCTACAGCATTTAAAAGCTGTAAGCAAAAAAGTTATTGTATAGAGCTTTCGACAAAAAGCTCGCATCTTTCAATTAACCTGCGCACTGTGGTCGATCCAAACGTCATGCACAAAACGAATTACATATGCACGCGGATGTGCGTGGAAGCCAACTTGAGCGTGATTGTTGTTTCTATCGCAAACTTTTAAGTATCTTTCCTTGAATAGAAACCATTTTAAATATTATTCAATAAGTTCAATTTGGTTTGCATTTAAATTTTAACCGACATTCGATATAAAATATGGTTATCCCACTGTGCGGATGAGGCGTATTTGATTCTGCGGCTTACTTCAATCCACATTACACTACATTCCGTTAGTGTGTACTTCTTTAATAATTTTTAGATAACCTGCGCATAATATAATAATAAACAAATACAAATACTAGGCTCTACAATAATTTTAACATACTCGAAAGCCACATGCCTCCGGTTGTTCGAAAAAGTGTGCGTCGCGCTCGGAAATCTTCGGCCACCGCGTTTACACCGCCGTCGTGGAGTTGAATTCTTCCCTGTCCATTTTTCTCTACCTCATTTCAAAAGAAATTTGCAGACAAAGAGGAGGTCGTTTTTTTCTCTGTAGTTCGGAAAATTTGTTGAATCAATGCAGTCTCGTACAGTCGTTCTTATATAAGCTTTTTCACCAATCGATACTTGCCAAATGACCGAATGAATAATAGCGAAAAAGCCATGTTTGTATGAACAAAAGCGACAGAAGCAACGACGTCATCTCATCCAGCGCAACGGGGTCATCATAGTACGCGGTACTTGGAAAGCGCTTAAACTCAGTGTGCAACAGTCAATCGAGCGTTTACAAAAAACGAACAGAACACGGTATACCTTACTCGGATAAAACTTCAACTCTTTGCTAAGCATCGCGTAATACCAAGGGTTATGGCGCACCTGCGGAATGATTGGGTCCCGGACGCGTCATGCATGGGCGCGGTTCCTACCTCCGTCGTCGTGCGTGAAAAAAAAACCTTCGAGAAAAATGGGCTCCGAAGCTCGATAACACCCTCGGGGATTCGACGTGAAATTGGATTTTCCCATTATTTACACGGCCCATCTTGGTTGGCCAAAAGGGGAAAATCCGACCGTCCCCCCGGGTGGTGGTTATCGGTTTTCGTCCATGCAAAGCGACCGATTAGCAGCTGGCTCCTCGGTTCTCAGCGCTTTGCTGCGGAGATATGCCATAATTATTTCGATAATTTAGCGTCCGGTACCCCCTGAGCACAGGTGTAATTGTCGCCGTTTGCAGGGAGAAAATAATGTGATTTTGGAAAGTGAGCAACTAGATCGCGCGAGGCTTCGTTTCGTTCGGACGTAAATTTCCAACGTACAGTTCTACAAAACATCTTTTTCGTACACATTTCGGGATAAGGTCATTTCCATTGACACGATTTTGCAACAATCTTCTACGTTCATAGTAAAAAGGGTAAAAGTTAAAAAAAAAGAATAATGTCCTCCATTCAATCGCAGTGTATCAATGAGCGAAACAACGCAAGGTACTTCATGGCTACGGGAAAGAGCAAGCATTATAAGTTTTGTGAAGGATAAGGCAGTAGGAAAAAAAACGATATTGGATTCGGTAGCCATCTTTTATTCGAGAAGTTAGCCAGAAGAAGAGGTAGGAGAAAACGGCGAGAATGAATCCGACACACACGCACACAATCAGCTTACCGTGCGAGAGTGTGTGTGCGTCCGCGTTTATGTGGATTTGTCAATAACGGCGCTTGCTTGATCGAGAAAAGTATTCTTGCAGTGTGTGCGATAGTAGTGTGTTGCTGTGCACGGGCTTGAACATATGCGTCGAAAAGAAACGGAACACCTCGCGCGCTCTCTTCCCAGTAGTTCACGGCAGGCACAGCAGGGACGTCACGTCGTCTGTCTGCTCGGTGCTTATTTGATTGTATTTCGACATATTGCAAAACCAAATTCAGTGATTCAGTAGCATGTAATTACTCTTCCATTTTCCCTCCAGGTTTTGGCCACGTGCAGATCCAATCAGTGCAACATTTCAATCGCATGTAGAACAATTTAATAGAGGAAGACCATTACCATTTTTGTTGTTGTTGTACCTCCCTTAGCGCTGTAGAGTTTGCTTCCCGAGCAAATCCCCTTAATTTTTTTTTTGCGGTGCATTGGTGTGTGAAGAGAGAAGCGTTCGGTAACACCGTCTCATTTGGAAGCTATTTTTAGAAATGAACTCTATCCCTGTCTAGGCGAACATTCATTTTCCCCTCTCCGTTAACGACAGTACTTCACGCACACATTTGCACGCGGTCCGAGTAAAGAATGGCTCTTCTAGAAACAGTATCGTGCATATGTGTGTTGGCCAATATTTATCTTCGCTGTGTTGTTTTGATTTTATGTAAAAGCACCTGCCCAAAAAGGTCTCTTTTGCGGTAATGTTGTAGCATAATATGGAAAATGAAACATAATTTGTTTAATAATGTGACACTTTATTTTCAGCCATTTCGAAATGTATGTTGCTCATCTCTCCCGGCACACGCACGGAAAGATGAAACTCCGTGCGGTCTAATGTTTGTGCCATGGAACTATAAAAACTCACACACGCCACATTCACATATGACCTTGTCCTTTTGTACCGTGCATTACGAAGAGGGTAATGCATCACGCGTGTGATGAATATATGCTGCCAACAGCTGGAATGCCCCAATGATATGCTCAATGTTATGCAAATGTTTGTTTACCGCATCGAATTTTTATTTATGATTCTCAACACTCAACACGTTCGATTAATGGCGCAGTAATTGCTCACCAACTACTCTTTAGGGACTTTACGACTGCGATTGGGATACGCGGGGAACAATTTTATCAACAATCATTCACACAGTGCCATAATTCTTGTTATTGCTAGATGCTATGAACACTTTAGCTTCCACCGATCGTTTTGTCTGATGTATATACCTGCTTTGTCTTTACCCTTTTCTCCCAATTGTGATAGGTTTTAGAGGATCACTTGATCGTTGGACGATAGCTTGAAAAATCTTTTCTAAAAGAACTGTCACAGAATGAGCGATCCAGAAGATTTGGAGGACGGTGAGATCGAAGACGACGAGGATGACGAGGTGCAGCCGGAAGATCCACCGTTAATTCCACCGACTCCGGATGATTACGTGGAGTACGTGCCGAAACCCGACGATCAGCACGCAAATAGTGATGGCGAAGGTAAACCAGCCACGGCCAACAATCGCGAAAATACAAATCACTCGAACAAAGGCCAACGATCTTCCAAAAAGCCCGCACTCGTGGTGGATGATTTTGCGATCAACATTGAGAATGCCATTGCGAATGCGCTCAAAAAGGATGGCGTTCAACCGCCGATGCCAATGTCGGTGCATCACGCGAATGATGCGGAAGGTGACGTACCTTCGGGATCGTCCTCCAGCCGGAAGTCGAAGAAGCGCAAGAAACCTAACAGGAGTGGGGACGGGCAGCACAGCAGCAAGCACCAACGACTGAGCGGTGAACCGGATGACGATGGGGAGATGGATTTGGAGTATGAAATGATGAATGTGCGTGGCAGCAGCCCGCAGCATCTGATGGGCCGGGATTCGGGTCGATCCGATTCGGAGGCGGACGATACTCACTATTCGTCCGATGATTCGGCAATGCGTGACGGACACTATCGGGGGAGTAGAAGGGATCGCGAACAGCGCGATCGGGATCGGGAGCGGGAGCGCGACCGGGAGCGGGAACGGGAGCGGGACTATAACCGCAAGAAGCGGAAACAATCACGCCAGCGAAGCAATAACAGCAAACCGAACCGGGAGGGCCGGAAACGGAAGCGGGATGATTCGGATGTAAGTATTCTGTTGAATGTGTCCGGCGTTGTTAGTAATGTTCGAATAGTAACGTTTCAAAGACTGACACAGACGCAGTAAATAACTGGACAGATTTAGTTCTGGAGGAAGTTGAGACCGTTATAGACATAAATCACAATTTCCGAGCGAAGCTTTGTACGACTTCGTAGCATATGACAATCCCCAATGTACTTTGTATTTGAGACCATTCTGTTCACCATTTTCAGGACGAAAAGCATAGACCGACTGGACCGCGCAAGATGGAGCTATGTAAATTTTACCTAATGGACTGCTGTGCGAAGCGGGAAAAGTGTCTGTACATGCACAAAGACTTCCCCTGCAAGTACTACTACCTGGGCATGAAGTGTAAGGAGAAGGACAAGTGTCTGTTCAGCCACGGTGAGCCACTGTCGGACGATTTGCGAGCCATACTGCTAAAGCATCTCGAAACGGCACCCCAGGAGATTCTTGGCACCTTTCAGCGCATTAGTCGCGATAGTGCAATCAACATGCTGAGCGCAACCCACCGCAAACTGCAAGAGCGGTACGGCATTAAGCCCGACCCTTTGCCGAGCGGTGGCAAAATCCCTTCACTGCTGGACGTGGTTACAGCGCACCCGCCCAACAGCAACAGCATGGTCAGCCCCAAGCATTCCCGCAAGTCTCGGTGGTGCGAGCAGCAGCGCCAGGACGATGGTGGCCGATCGAGCGACGGTGAACCGTCGTTCGAGGGTGGAGGTGATATGAACATGCAGCTGGCCGGTGTCATCACACCGGCCCAGATAAGCGATCTCGAGCAGATGGGCATTAGGACGCTGGACGAGATCAGTCAGCTGACGGTGGCGCAACTGAACGAACTGGGGCTTAGCATTACGCAAATACATGACCTGCAAGTGCGGGCGCTGAATGCGCAAAGACAAACAGCTTCTGCAGTGGCGAGCCACGAACGAAGGCGCCCCCTAGGGGAAACGGCAAAAGATCTCGACATGCGTGCGCTACCGGTTGCGGAGGAATCAAACGCACACGATAGCAGCAGAAAAGACGTTGATATGCGAGTGCTTCCATTAGGTGAACCGGGTAAATTAAACAGCACCAACGATGAGACGCTATCGGCTGGGAGTGCCGTTCTTAAGCCACCCACGGTTGATTATTCGCAGTACATCAAGGATTCGAATTTGGACGAGGAAGATCTGGATGCGGTAGCAGCCAACTCGAGTTCTTTACTGAACGTTCCCGAGGAGGAGGACGACGACGATGACGACGATGAGAATCATCTGAAGATTAACATCGATGAGGAGGAGGAAGAGGACAAAAAAGAATCCGACGAGAATGATCCGCCGGTGGGAGAGAAACAACACGGAGCGACGGGAGGTATGGAGGAGGAGCGGGAAGAAAAGATGCTTTTACCACCACTCATACCGCCCAAAATCGATTATGCCCAAGGTCTTGGAGATATACTGAAGTACAGCAGCAGTACGGTAGATAAAACACTGCACCAGCAGAATAGCAATGAATCGCCGCGATCGCACCGATCACCATCACCAGCGACTAAGGATGAACAGCCCGGAACGCTGCCGGGCCTTTCGGACGTATGGACACCGTCCATGGCAGACTCGCAGAACAGCAGTCAGGTCTACAGTGTACCGGCGCAACCAAAACCACCATCGGCGAAATCAAACGCTTCGAAGCAGCGAACCACCGGTTCGTCGATTTACGACTGGTACGACTCGGATAATGCGTCATCAGACGGTGGCCGAAGCTCGCCGATGGCAACACCCTTCCGGTACGGTTCGGATAAACTGCTTCCGTTAAACATTGCGGAGGATGATCCATACTCTACCGCCGGCAGCGGCACTATTGGACGCGAAGCATCGAGTGAGCTAGGGTTTCCATTCAAGTCGATGATGGCCAACTACGTGCCGGCCACAGAAATAGATGGTTCGATTGGGTCACATGCACCGATCCATTATAAGGTAAAGCATTTCATGAGAATTCCGACTCTTATTCGTCTAATGTAAACAACTTTCTTTATTTTTTCTTCAATTTCTCCAAACTCCTCTCTCACAGGTGTATGTGGTAGATGTACCGAAACCCAACTACGGTACACTTCGCCGTTCGATGGCACGACCGGTCGGTACGAAAGATCCCCGGCTACGGAGACTGTTCGGGTTGCAGAGTGACGACGATGACGATAGGGACGACACCAGCGACGGTATTAAATCTCCCGATCCGAATCCCAACACATCACCCCTGCACAGTAGCCCCGCGTCTCTGCCGATCACGAACAAACCCCCCGTTATTAGCACCGGTCCACGGTTAGATCCACGCAAGCGACACGCGGAAAAGCAACAGCAAGAAGCGGCAGCAGCCCAACAACAGTCAACCGGTGGTCCGTTTGGTACGATGAAAGGTGGTGCGGCCGCCAACAACTCCATACCGCAGATCGATGTGCAAGCAATCCTGCAAAAGTCCGCTTGGTATAAAGATCTTGGCTCCCAGCACAAGATCATGGTCAACCAGCAGCTAGCGATCCTGTCGACGGAGATGAAGAAATTCCACAACTCGGACCGGTCGACCGCACAGCTCAGCGACTTCATGAAGTTTCTCAGCACGAACAACATGCTGCAACAGATTCTCACCTATCTGAACGTGTACGTCGACGATTCGGTTACGTTTTGTGAGGTGCAGGCCGTACCGAACCATCTGCCACCACCTTCGCTTCCCATGTCGACGAACATTCCACCACCGTCGATTGGTGGACCGATGCCAACGATGCAGCTACCGATTCCGCTGCACGTACCGCCACCGATCGGTGTACTGCCCGGGTCGATGTCCATACCGCCACCCCACCAACCCAACATGCCACCCATGTTTCTCGGCCCTAAAGGTGGTCCCTTCGGTGGACCGCAGGAACCGCAGTCTGGGCCACCACCGACGGGCATGATGCGACCGGGACTGTTGGGCGTTTCACCAAACATGCCGTTCGAGCAGTTCCTGGCGATGGGGAACGTGAACAAAAATGACGGACCCGGCAACAATGGACCGTTGCCACCGTGGGTCCATGGTAACGGGAACAACATGCGAAACATGCGCAACAACAATCGCATCGGACACAACTTCCGCAACAACAACGATCGATGGAATAACAATGGGGGCGGCGGTGGTCCACCGATGGTCGGTAACAATGGAAACAACGCCGGAGGACAGGGTAATATGAATAATATGAACCGTCGAAACAATGGCAACAACAACATCAACAACCGTCGAATGGATCGAAAAAAGTAGATCACTTCCAGAAACAGAAGCAAGCAAAAAGAGATTAACAAGCAGCTGTCGCTGAAAAGCAATAGGAGAATTTGGTTATTATTACTAATATTACTACTAATACTACTACTATTACGCTTTGCCCAGTGTGCGTGCGAGATGTGAAGAATGAATGATATGAAAAATGATTGTGAATAGGAGCAGATACACCGCCGTCATTGGTGTGCTCCTCATTGTTGTATATCCGTTTGGACACTCAAAACTCAAAACTAGAAGAAACCCCTTCCTAGCATTGTATTGAGGCGCAGGGCAAACATGTTTACATCGTGAAAATCGAACGATGGATAAAGAGATTTACTAAGAGGTTAAAGTAGGGTATAAGTAAAAGGAACTTACACAATCAGTTCCTGTGACGACGTCTTAGAATTCTTTTTTTCCCCCTGCTTAAAAGAAATAAATTATATAATTATTGTACATCACATCACCCGAATATATATATAAATCCCTCCCCGGGGCTATGCATGTGGGGGGGGATACATGATTTAGTTCAACTTAGTAGAAGGAGAGACCTGCCGGTAGAGCTTGATTCATGTACGATTAGAAGTCCTTCGTAAGGCCTTTAATTCGGGCAGCAAGCAGGCAGATTATATGGAAATAATATTGTAAATTCCTACAATGTACATATGAAAACATTTCAACCATGCGCGCTCCGCTTGTCTGCTATAAACCATATTTATATGCATTGATTTGTGTAACCGATTCATTTGTCTGCTTCGAATGGAAACCTTTTGTTTGTTTCCTGACCTTTCTGGAAACACGGATCCCTTTTTTATAAAATGTAACTAATTGCATGCTTGTTATAAGTGAAACTATGTCAACTATCGGTTGTAATGTGTTGTTGATTGTTATCGCGTCTTGCTTGAGGAAAACACTCTACATTCCGATGGATTAAGCCAACTTCCACTTGTACTTCCAATTCAATAGTACCGTGAAGGTCGTTAACAAAACAGATCGAATCAGTCGTGAAGATCAGGTTCTGTTGCTCTATGCGTTTGCGTTTCTTAAAACGCAACTAAGCGAAACCATTCAAGTTGTAACATGAGTAACAGATAGTGCTTTGCATGACGGTCAGACTGACATATGACCCCTGGAGACCAAGTGCGTGAAGAAGTTTTGCTGATTAAAATGTTGTTTTTTTTTTTTTGCTACAGCTGCAGCAAAAAAGAGACGAATTTATAACGTCTATTTGTCGTTAGTCTAGTCAGGGGAGGAGCGTAGATTACGGAATATGTAAATTATTTTAGAACAATAACAGACAAACTTGTTAATTTAAAAGGATGTTCTGTATAGATGCTTAATACAAAAAAGATAGATAATAAACAATTATGATTTTATATAAAAAAAACTGATATCCATTTAACATTTATTGAAACAAAGCGGAACATTTCTCACTGGGGCGTGTAATGGGCATGTTCTCGTTCCTTAAAATGCAAATTCTTTCTTTAGATCTGTTCACCACTATAAAAAGTTACATTAATTGCATCGTGTAAAACATTACTAATAAGAGGCACGGGCTAAAACAAAGAGATAAAAAGAAACCTATGGATTGAGAGCCTTTGCGGCAAACCTTGGCAGTGTGAATGCCGCCCGGTGTACGTCGGTCGTGTAGTACCGCAGTCCCATCTGATCGATTTCTGTGTCCGCAAACTTACGTGCCGGTTCCCTGAAATCCGTTTCCTGGTGGTGTTTTACAACAAGCGGATTAATATAGATGATCCGTTGCTAACGCGGTGTGAAACCGCCATCAAAACTTACCGGATTGAGGCTGGCAATGAAAAACCCGATCTGACCGGTAGGGTACGATGGAACGGCCGCCAGCCCGTACGCCACGCGCGGGAAGTGCTTCCGACAGTAGTCGAGCGTTTCTCGCACATGCCCCGCGTCCAGCCAGAAGCTGCCACCCTGCGAGCAGATAATACCGTTCGGTTTAAGGGCACGCTTTACCAGCTCGAAGTACGACTCGCGGAACAGTGATTCGGCCGGACCGATCGGATCGCTGCTGTCCGTAATGATCACATCGAAGGCACCTTCGTGCTGCTTCATGTACTCGAACCCATCGCCGATCGTTAGCCGCAGCTTGGGAGATTCGAATCCACACGCCATGAAGGGCAGATACTGTTTGGAAAGTTCCACCACCCGTTCGTCGATCTCCACCTGGTGCACTTCCAGCACGGACGGATGCTTTACGACTTCCCGTGCGACTCCTCCATCACCACCGCCGACGATCAACACGCGCTGCGGGCTTGGATGACAGCAGAGCGGCAGGAGGGAAATCATCTCCTGATAAGCGAACTCGTCCCGTTCCGTGCACTGAATGATGCCATCCAGGATCAGCACCACACCGTGCGATTCGCTAGAAAGTTAGAAATGGAAATCATATCCTCAATAGTTCCTATGAAACATCGGCACGGGCGTCCGCTGCGTACCTCTGAATGATCTTGATGTCCTGATATTTGGACCGTTCCTCATGAAGTACCTTCTTTACCTTCACCGAGAAGCATTGGCCCGGCCAAAGTTCGTTGGAAACTTCACTAAACCATTCGGAAGGATTCATGCTGTATCGCGGGACCGTTTTTCCACACCGTTAACACACACTTTATACAGCGAAAAACGCAGCAGTACACACTTGTTGCGTGCCGAGACAAATTAAACGTACACGACTTTAATCAAAAACACGGTTCTCCAGGCCCGTGCATCACCCCTCCCTTTCTTTCCGTTTGCCAACACTCCAAAAACACACAATGTGGATGACGTTTCGAGGCTTCCATGTGGTTCGATTTGACGTTTATTTAAAAAGCGCACCCGCTGCTGATTATCGCTGTACAACAGCCAACTTTGATAAGATCTGGCTCACCCGTTCATACATTTAATTCTGACTTTGTCGCTTTCATAGCGGCCCAGTACGACTCCAGCTCAACGCCTTCCCAGTGTGTTTTGTTCGTTTTGGCAAATACCCTGAAACAGCAAGTAAATAGAGTGTACCTTCACAACCGTTTAAAAAATTGGTGTGATATTTTCCGTTTTTACCTCTCCCTTAGATACGCCAACACCTCAGCTTCCGTTTTCGACAATCCATTCAAGTATGTGTCCAGATTGATGTTGACCAATTCCGTAGTCTGCATCCCTGCCAGAAACGTTGCCGGACCGGGCAGTTCAATTGAGTGATGCATGGCCAACTTACCGAGTTCGATGCAATGCTGCTTGCAGTATTCTGCTGCTTCTGCACAAACTGATTTCAATTGTTGATCGGCTGGATGCCACGGTTGTGGACCACCGTTTGTAAGTAGCCCCATACCATGACCGGATGCACAAATAATGCCCAAATGATGTTGTTGGAAGAATGGCACGTAATCTTTTAGTGCCTCGTCGAAAAGTGTGTTTCGACAGTAGGACAGTACCGTATCGAAACGGCCCAGAGCTTTGGAAATGATTTGCTTCAGCACATTTAGCGGATAAGCGGACACGCCGATAAAGCGTAACTTTCCTTCATTGCGCAATGCTTCCAACGTGGGCAGGGTCTCCTCCAGCACAATGTCCAGGTTCGGTGCGAACTCTACATCGTGAATTTGTACCACATCGATGTAATCTACGCCGAGCAGGTGTAAGCTTCTTTCCACACTTTCACGCGTTTTAGCTGCACTGTAATCAAACATTCGCTCGAAGTCTCGCTCGTAACGGCCCACTTTCGTAGCGACATAGTACGCTTGCCGTGGTATTTTTCGTAACGCTTTTCCGAGCACCTCCTCCGAACGACCCTGACCGTAGAATGGGGCCGTATCGAAGTAATTTATCCCTTGCTTCACCGCAAACACCACGGCTTCCACGGCTTTCTCTTCGTCCAGGTCACTGGAAAACCAAGATTGCGTTTAACTTAATGCCGTGTATTCACCACATTCACCAGGCAAGTGATCGTCGTACCCGTAAAGCTGACTAAAAGTACCCGTACCGAAGGAAACTTTCGACACCTTCAAACCTGTCCGTCCTAACGGAACGTACTCCATTCGTTCGACGTCCTTCTTAGCGTGAAAGTTTTCCACGAACGTGTCCATTTTACGCTTGGTGTCCTGGCCAGCGGGTGGCAGAATATAAAAAAAACGACGTTTTTATAATTTGATGCTTGTCGAAAGCTTATCACACTTTTCACCAGTCGAAAGGATGCCAAAACACTGCTGATTGATGGGCGGGGGGAGCTATTGCTAGCATTCAGATAAGAACCAGAAGGAATATTTCTGTCTGTAACGATAAGAGAGTTAACCGGCATCACTTGAAGATGGTTCAAAGCAGATGATTGCGTACAAATACTAACCAGTCCGCTTGTCAACTTGCGTTGTATTACCACTTTTTCTGCATCTGGAAACCCGATCGTCGTCGTCAGCTCATTCTTGATCTTTCCATTTATATTTTATCAGCTGTACGCTTTTACCTATTCTTTATTGGCTGAGAGTTGTGTTGTTGTATTCGTTTTGGATTCCTTTTAAAACTGTAAACAATCGATGCAACAGTGTTTGTTTTGCTTCATTTGTGAATGACATTTTTAAAAACCTTGACTTACGACGGCACGTAGACCTGGCTCTATTCAAACTCATCCGTTGAGCACAAATAATTTGTATTCAATTTGTGCTATTTGGGAATAGAACTATGTTCGGCTATAATTAGCTAGAACTTTCAATAATTACTATCATGTTCATGTCTTTTTGTGATTATTGTAAATAAATCATTCATTACATACGGTTGATCATCATTTCTTGAAATAAAAAAGCGAAAATATTACACAGCGAAAATATTATTATTAAATTTACTGTTGGATATATGATTGTTATTAATATTACAATTTTTCCTAAGCAAGGTTATCCGGTTCAGTTAAAATCCCCTCCGTCTTACATCTTATATATTGCTCTTATTTACTTCCAATGAAATGAACCCACAAATTGCCACTAAATGTGAAGATCTTTGTTAAAATGAATTGTATAAACTGCTTGGCGTGAATCTTCTCACCTGTGATAAGCCGTCTTTCACTTGCACGCTGTGAGCACGTGGTTGAATTCGGATACTTTTGTCTGAATGTACTTCTCGTGCAGCGTTATCTCCTCCAGAAACGATGTACGCAGCTTTTGCAAGTTCGGTAAATGATCGCAGTCGCGTATGTTAAGCAGCGTGGTAAAATAGTTCTCCCAAACGACCTTCTTAAAGTATCGGGGCATCATCGTCTTAATGCCCCAGTTGGCGATATTTTTCTGCACCTGCATGTATTTACCGAACAGCATCACATGGCTGGTGCCGGCAACACCGTACAGATCGGGCTGATACGTCCAGGGCCTATCCTCCAACATTTCGATGCACGTGAAGTTTTCCGTTGTGATAACCTACGGAAAAGAATAAAAAAAACAGTATTAAAACAAGAGAACAAACCAAGCCCAACAGTGGCAAGGTGTGAGAGCAACAAGAAGGATACCTTTTTGAATCTCACATCGTCCGGGAAGCGTTTCATATCGATGCTGACACCGAAGTCGATCAGTTGAATGCATGGGATCTTTGAACCGAGTGCAATGCTGTGTAATAAAGGAATATAATTGTTTTATAACATAAAACCTGTAACACCTCCAGCGCCACCATCACTTACGGTCCCATGAAGAGAAAATTATCCGGCTTGATGTCCGCGTGAATTATCTGGCAGCTGTGCAAGTGATCCACAATGGAGAGCATCTGTGTGGTCACTATCATGGCGATGAATTCATCCACGTTTCTGTTGGTCACATTGTTAACCAGATTGCACACATCCAAAATGTTGCCGTACTGCGAGTACGTTGATACGAAAATGCTCGCATTATTGCCAATGATCGCATAATCAATAGACATGAAGCCGGGAAGCTGTGGAAGAGTGGGCGAAATTTTTAACAACATTAAAGACTTTCAAGATCCCTCACATGCAATTGCCACTTACGATGTCTGGACTTTCGATACGGCTACGAAGCTCTAAGCAGATGTAGTACTCCCACAGGTTTGCAGGGCGTTCCTGCTTCAAGGCAACCTTCTTCCCGGTGGTGGTATTCGTGGCACTGGAGAAAAGTACGCAAGAAAAACAAATTAGTACTGGAAACAGACATAAGCGATCGATAAAGATACGCACCTAAAGATTGTCCCAAACGTTCCTTTACCGATCTTTTGCTGTACCAGGAATGCTACATCGTCTTGCTTCATCTTCACAAGCGCATCCTTCTTCAAGGGTTGCACCTTGTTCACCATCAGACACGAGGGCAGCTCTGCGACGTACGCCATAAAGTCGACACTATCCAGAAACGCTTCCAACAGTTGCTTTTCGAACGGATCAATGTCATCCACCAACACGTGGGCATTAATCTGCTGCACGGTAGCATCCATATCTATCGGCTTGTGCTGATACACGTTGTTTGGCTGACCTTCGACCGGTTCATCTTCGTCGTCCCATCTTTCCTCATCTTGCGTGATCGCAGGACGGAGAATATAAATCGAAATATCGCCATCGCCTCCATCGTCGACCGGCGACAATCTGTTCGAATGAGCTTGTGGAACGTTTGACACCTGTTGCGCGCTTTGCTTCATTGCTGTTGGAAGTGGCGGCATCAGGAAACCGTCCGTCTTAGCCACGCCACCTTTCACATCAACGATTTGCAGGTTGGAATTGTCCAGCTGCTGGTTCACTTGGCGCGTTTGTTTCCCAGGAGTTTTGAAACCATCCTGAATGATGGTTGAGTTGACCGCATTGTTAATGTTCAGGGAAAATGCCACCGTGTTGATATCGTCGAATGATGTGCGCTCATTACTAGCTCCTGGCGGTGGTACCGGAGAGGGAAAGTCGTCCAAATCTATTCGTCCCACCGTTCCAATCGTGTTTGCAGGTTGCGCTGGCTTACTGATGTGGAAGCAGGGCAACGCAAGACTCGCATCGATATTAAGCGATTTCTCCATCTTTATTGGTGGCATGGACAGAAGCGACAAATCATTACAGTTGCTCAGTGGAGCAATTGGGGCCAATGGAATTAAACGATCCTCGACCAAAGGCAGTTCGGTCATACTTTTCGGTTGAGGCGACTTGATAAAATCGTCCACATCGAACGAACATTCTTTGCGTCGTTCTACCTCTTTTGGGGCAGCTTCAGATTCTCGCTTGCCTCCGTTCGGTTTGCCACTGTTTGGCGTTACTTTCGGCGAGAACGTTGTATCAAGCAGATCCAGCAGGGAATTATTTTTCTTCTTTGCTTCCACCGTATTCTGTTCGACATTCACAACTGTTGATGGTGACGAGGAGGTGTTCGTAAGCATGGTACTAGCGTTGTTACTGGTCGAAGTATTTTTCATCGACGAACCCGACGGAACGATACTATCGAGTTCAGGGATCGTAAATTGAGGTTTTACCAGGTGAATAGGGACGGTATTGGTACGTTCCGTAGCCATTCTGAAGGAGGCAATCGAATTGGCTTCCAATTCACGTTGAACCAAGTGCGAGACATTCCTATTCGTGCCAGGGCCCATGAAGCCAAACGCACTGACCGTTGGGTCTTCGGAGAGTTGAAAAACGGACGGAATAACGAAGGGTAGTCTTGCGGGCGAACCTGCTGCGCGTGTCACTAACACATTCTCCTTATCATCCGACTGTACTGCTGGTGCATCAGGTATAGGCATACGTTTGAGTGGAATATTGGCCATCGTTTCGGTGCTATCGATGTGTATACAGAATCCTTTCCCGTCGTCACCAGGTAAGGTGAAAACAGATTTCCTTGCCGGTTCAGCAGCTTCACAAAAAGCTAGTTTCGTGGACGATACCGATGGGATGTGCGTATCGTAAGCTGCCTCCGGAGAATTGGCCTAACAAAAACAAACAAACATAATAACATGAGACATGATTTTAATCGTAACTAGCAGGACACGACTGAATAAATACGGAATCACTATTCCCCAGGAAGCCACCGCTCAAGATCTTTCGTGAGTCTCAAATGCTGAATTGATTAAGTGCCAGAAAAAAGCATCTCTCTAATCTTTATATTTACCTGCGTATCAGCCGGCGATTTGGTCGTCGTCGATGAGACGGTGCTTGTTTCCGTTCGCTCCATGATCGTCGACAGCTGCTTGTGGCTCTGTGTGCTATTGCACCCAGAAGAGGCAGACGGTGGTGTTACATTGTCCATCAAGGGCACAGCATTTTCGTCATTTATTATAGCACCCGGTATGGGCACGGGAGCTGCCAGGATTCCGGCGTTAGAATGTTGCTGCCTAATGTCTCGCCCGATCCGGTCCGGTTCCGGCCCTTTCTCTTGATCATTGTCGGCCCCATTTTCCTCATCGTCCGTAAAAACGACAATTCGTTTTGCGGATGAACTCGCCGTTGATGTGATTGGCATTTCGGGCGATTGTTTACGATGCGATGCAACAGGTGTGCTTATGTTTTTAACGAACAAATTAAACATTTGTGTCGAGCAGGTATCATTGGGATAGTAGGATTGCTGCTGTTGCAATGGAACGAAATCATTCGTCTGCGGATTCGGTGGTTTAAAGTTTGGCAGCTTTTCATCTCGTTCATCATTTTCATCACTGTCGTCGACAAAAATTTCGACTTTCTTTGAAGCTACTGGCACTGGCGCACTTTCCGTATCAGAGTCCTCGTCCCGGTGCTTCATCGCAAGATCGTTTGCGATCGCATGTTTCAGCGGGGTTGGTGTGGAATCCTCCTTTTTCGATACCTCTTGCTGAAGAACTTCATTCGAAAGTCGTTTTCGTGATGGTACATTCAACCCCCGCAAGGACTGTTCTATTGTATTAACATCGTTGGCTTTAGCACTTCGATTTTGCAGTTCTGCTTCAGTTTCTTCCTGAATGCTGGCAGCCACCAGTCCGGTTGCATGTATGGGGAACATGGATTTACGTGGTCGCATCTGAGGCTGGATATTGCCATCGTTGTGCAGCGCTGTGGGAGCCATGCTGAATCGTGCCGGACCCATGGATATCCGCTTCGATTCGACGTGCGTTTCATCCATATCCACTGGATCGATATCATCCTGGTAGCGTCTATCAATGCACTCTAAAATAGATAGGTATAAGAATTGCAGCATTAGTTTGTATGTTCATGCAAACAACAGTCTTATTCATGCTTACTTTTAATTTTCCCCTTTAACCATCGCTCCACCAGCAGCTCTTCGAGAGATTGTTCTTCCGTTGGGTTTGAATAAATGTTCCGAATTTTGGTATGAATGTTCCCGTCGCAGCTATCGAGTTTTGGGTTTTCAAATGCAATCTTATCGGACTCGATTGTTCTGCTTCTAGACACGTGCAGCGGATGCAGCCGTATACCGACATCATATCCTCGACCCCATACCCGTGCATGTTCCTGGGTAAATCGATTCTCAATGCCTCGTCGCACAAAGTACCCATAGGCGCGTAGCTCCTCGGGAGAATACTCTGTTCTTCCGCCAGCCGTACCTTTAAGCTCTTTTGCACGACAGTACAGCCGAATCTTGTCGTACATTGGGATAGCACGCTCCTTCGGATCTCCCACACAAATGCCAACTTCGAAGGGAGTTTGTGGTTTGTTTCGGCGACAAAATTGTGCCGACAGTGATACTCCCTTCGTAGAATTGTCTACCAGCACTGGGATCGGCACAAATTCTTCCGTATCCACCGGTATATCGAACGACGGCGCTTGATGTGTACTGAACAGCCCTGCCTTTTTGTGCGCTGTCGTTTTCACTTTGGCCACACGTGCCGCATCGATAATGTTTTCCGGTTCATTGTGAACACTGGAGAATGGACGAACGATGGAACTGCCCGGCTCGGCGCTACCAGGATCGTCGGTAAAAACGATCGCATTCGATGTTGCATTGCTGGCGCGATCTGCATTTTTTGCAACATTTTCCTGTTGGACGATGCCAGGTTGATAGCTCTTGACTGCTAACCCGGTGCGAACGCTGCCGACATGTTTCTTGCGCGACGTTCTTAGTGAAGTTAGCGCATTACGGCGTTCGTCGAGGGACGATTGAAATTTCAGCTTACTGCATTCGTCCTTGTACAACATGCGCTGTGACATGGAAAAGCCAAACATTTTGTGTGCCTGTTCCAGGTCAGCCTTCGATTCTGCACCGGCTCGCAGACCTTTCTGGAAAACATCCTCCGTTTTGGCAAAGTTATCGACAGCATCGTAATAGTACGCCCATGCAATGTACAGCTCCGCACACAGCGTGCCAACGCCACGGTTGTACAGTTCATTGTACAGCTCCACCGGAGAGGGTTGGGCGTCGATCTGATTTTGTACAAGAAAAGAAATTAAGCACCAACTCGGTATGCTAGAAACTCGCGAAACTTACATATTTTATGCACAGTTTGATGAACCGATGATCTTGCATGTACCGTTGATCGTTTTCGAACAGCTGCACACACCGACGGAGCGCTTGTTCCTGTATCATGGGCTTGAAGTTGCTTACGTTCGTTTGTTCCATCCAGTAGAAGTATTCATACCACGGAAGCAGAGGATCATCACCATCATAGCTGTCGATTTCCTTTTCGTGAACCCTGTTCGAAGGAGTGCAATAAAGAAGCACGAGTGTCCAATGAATATTGTTCTCCATCTTGATCCCTCTGTCAGGAAGCAGCTGCACAGCGCACAAACAAACTTACTTTCGTTCCTCTTCCCATTGTTCCGCTGAAACGAATGCATACTCGAGCTGGTCCACATTTCGACCACATCGGAGCGGTTGAATATTTTCCTTCTTTTCGTCAAAATTCATCTTTTCTTTTCACAAGCACACACGGGCACTGCAGCACAGCGCGTTCTTTTCAACAAACACAAACGGCACTGCTAGCGGCGGTTGGGTTCAAACCAGATTGGACGAGCTGTCAAATTTTCCCAGCGTCGTCCATTTTTTGTGATACGTTCTATTCACCTTGGCCGTTGCTGTCAGCTGTCGCGTGACGTCTGCGAACCAGCCCGACGGTCGGTGAAGTGTCAAAAGGCCGTTCCTAAAGAAAAAAAGCAAGAAAATCAGGATGGGTTTGGTGGTGCTGAGGAGTGAAAAATAGTCAATCCATCGATATCCTTCTTCACAAAGCCAATAAACATTTCAGCCCTCTGCAAACCGATGCACTCCGTTACCAACCCATAGCCGAAGTGAACGCGTACGCGGTACTGGTGCAGTACGGCTAGCAAGATGACTGCCAGGGAACGGGAAAACCAACTGTCCAAGATTAAGCAGTTCTTCCGCATATACAAGCCCGGCAGTGGTAAGATTCGGGTGTAGCAATTTCAGGCGCTTTTCTCATTTGCTTCAATGTTCTCTCGTCTCTCTTTTGTGGTTAGTGTCAAGCTCTCGCCATGATTTACCGATCTCGCCAGAACTGGAACGCGAGCTGCGGCCAGAAACACCCGTCACCCAACGATGCAAAGCTTTACGAGACTTTGGCGAACAGGTGATGACGTCCCGACTCGAACCGGACGCAGTACAATCGCTGTGGGAGCTGACAAAGGACTTGCTCGTCGGCAACAAGCTGATGGAGCAACGCCAGTGCGCACTGGCCTTCTATTGCCGGCTCATACAGGGGCAGTACGACAGTCTGGGGATGATGCGGGCCCAGTTCTATCGCGTGATCGAAAGCCACAGCGAACCGGAAGATATTTCCTATCGGTTGGAGATGCTGAAGCAGCTCACCGAGACGGGCAAGAACATTCAGCATTTCGAAAAGGAGATCGGCCCGTTTCTGCTCGAGTGGATTAAACCGATCCACGAGGCGGGTCTGATTGATTCGCTGCTGGAGCTGATCGTGAACCTGATCAAGTACAATGCCGCCAGCCTGGAACCGAAGTTTCTCGTCGGCGTTGTGTCGTACATTTTCGACATGACGTGCAACAAGCAGGAAACGAACACGATACTGCTGTGTCTGTCGGTGCTGGATTGCTTCATCTGTTACGCGATCATACCGAACGAATCGCTCACGCTGTTCATTATCATCCTGTGCCGGATGGTTAACCAGGAGGCGTACTGTCAACACTCTTGGAAGATTATGAAGAATCTCTTCGGGACGGCACTCGGGCATGCGACGTTGCTAACGATGTGCAACATACTGAACAATCCGGCCTTTCACCAGGACGATGCTCTGCTCCGTGGGGCCATCTTTCACACGAACGTCGGACTGTGGGGTATCAGCGTTGTGCCGATCCTCAACTGTTCGCCTTCGCTAGTGTTGACCAGCTTTTGGAATGTAAGTAGAGGCGTATCATTTAAAAAAGATGGTTTATTATGTTCGAATATTGCTTAATCTTGGGTTCCGTCTTTTAGGCACTGAAAAGTAGACATGTGATTGTTACGTACGAAGTAATACTGAGCATGAATCGGTTAATACAAAAGTCGGGCAACGAGCTGAACGAACCAACGTGGGATATTATTTGCGATATCATGACGGAGATTTCGCACAACCTCGCCATACATCGGTTACCGGCGGAACATACGGTCGTTACGCACTTTCACGAAACGCTGAACATGATCGAAACGCTCCTGCAGCAGGGCATCATGAACGCGGACCCGGAGAAAGTGTACGCTTTGATCGAGCACGTGTCTACCGAACGACCGGAAGCATCGGTTCGTCAGCTGATCGACTATAGGGCCAGTAAAATATCGGCCACACGGTCGGAGTGGTTGAAACAATTGTGCCAGTTTATGGATCGATTTTACCGCATGAAGAACAGTAACGTGCGAATCTACGCGATACAAGCCCTCGAACGGATAATGTCTGCCAACCGAGCGGCGTACGAGGATGAAATACTCGAGCGTATTGTGATCGTGCATCTGGGCACGGTACCGCTGGAGAAGGATGCCGAAGTAAGGAAGGCGGTTGCACGGACGCTTATCGAGTTTACGATCCACTGCGAGACGAAACGCTGCATCGAGCTGTTGGAAATAGTGGAAAAGTTGCTGCACCGTCCGTACGACGAGAACCAGGTCGTTCGGTCGGAGCAGGATGCCGAAGATATTATACTGCTGGTGGATGGTTTGATACGGTTGTTTATCGTGAAGCTGTACCGGTTGCCTTCGTTGCACGCGATCCGTGTGTATAGCATGCTGATCGGATTGCTCGAACTGCACTACCAGCGTCCGCACGTGCTGGCGAACGTGACCACCGTTCGTTACCGGATATTTTCCTGGATGATGAAGGCGCGCGCTAACGGTTCGTTCCATATAGGTTATCCCGATCCGGAGGACGGTAATCGGGTGCGGTTTTCGCATTACCTAGGCATAGAGGGACCGTACCAGCATCAGAGCCTACAGCCGCAACCATATTTGTCGAGTCAATCGACCAGCCAGTTAAATCTAACCGCCACCGGGGGTTCCGATGCTGGTTCGAAGGCAATGGATCGTATCCCGGCCACGAACCTTACGACGATCTCGATCAAGCGCGGCTGCCAGGTGATCGTGCTGTGCCTGAAGGAGGAAAAGGACTGGGAGGTGATTCAGCTTGTGCTGACCGAACTGCCCAGCGTGATGCAGAACAAGGCACTGATCCAGGGTAACGATGTGGACTCACTCGCCCGCACACTTTACCGCATGTACACGGATAAGATGCAGCTGGAGAAGTTGCAGCTGCCCGCGAACATGGTACCGAAGATGTCCGACTACATGGAGCTGATACTACCCGCCCTGTCGAGTCTCGCGATGTATCATCAGCATTTGGATTTTAACACGCAGAAGAACATCATCGACGCGCTAAAGCAGGGCTTAATTTCACGTCGTCCGCACGAATGCATCCGCATGCTTACGATCCTGCTGCTCGAGATGCCGGAACAGCTGATGCCGAAGATGGCCGACCTGCTGCTGGAGTTGAGCAAAATGACCGGCACGAAGATGGTCGCACTGCCGGTGCTGGAATTTCTGTCCACGCTCATCCTGGTGCCGAGCTTCCGGTTCGGCAACTTTACCATGCGCACGTACATGTGCGTGATGGCGATGTCGCTACCATTTACCAACCCGTTCCGGTACGATCACTATACGGTTTCGCTGGCGCATTACGTTGTGGCGGCTTGGTTCATCAAGTGCAAGCTGCCAATGCGCCACCAGCTGGTAAAGTTTATCGTGCAGGGTCTCGAATCGTACGTGCACGTACCGTTTCAGGATGGATCGCGAGCGTTCTCGCAGGTGAACGAAGATTCGTCCGAGCGCAAGCGTAGCTCCAGCCTGACGGAGCAAAGTTCGCGCCGTCGCGATCGCATCCAACAGCAGGCACAGCAACAGAAGCAATCCCAGCAGCAACAGCAGCAACAAACGGGCCAGCGCCCATCGGGTACGGCTGGTGTCGCATCGTCCACCGCGTCCGGATCGGCCGTTTCCATCGCGCAATCATCCGCACAGCTACCGACGCAGAAGGTATACGCGATTTCACCGCTCAATGACGATATGTATCGGTTCCACTGTGAGCTGGCGGATACGTGCGTTGACTTTATGGTGCGCCACACGTTTTCGCCCTGCTCCGGCATCTCGAAGCGTTTGCCGTCGGCCGATTTTTTGCTATCCGGCGGTCAATCAATGACCTGGCTGGTCGGGCACGATCTGATCACCATCACGACGAGCGGTTGTTCGGGCGTCACCTTCCGGAACGGGCTGTGCGATCGGTGCCATCAGTATTGCCAGTCGGCGGCAAACAGTGGTAGCGGAGCCGATTCCGGTAGTGCAAAATTGGTTCCATATCAGCAGCAGTACCCGCACCAGCCCAACACCCATGCACTGTTGTCGAAGTCGAATAGTAGCGCAAGCACCGCGACCACCACGACGACGGTCGGTGGTGGACAGCCGCTTTCACCGGAGCCACAGTTTAGCAGTGCCTCATCCGGCAAAGATTCCGGACTGTCCGGGATAGGGCTGGGAGCGGACGGTGGTAGTACGGGTACTGGCAAAACCTTGTACCCAACCGACAATGGAGGAGCCCCGATGACACCTGCGTCGGCATCGACGTCGAATAAAAGGTATACCAAAGCCAGTTTGCAACACAGTAGGTAAGATCGATAGTTTGCTGTTGTGTCGGGGTAATTGTTCCCACCTGTTCTGTTCCGTTCTGAACACCACCCCCATTGTTTTTACCAATGTCCTTCGATTCGGATTATCATCTTCATCCGCTGCATGCAAGTATTAATCGATTTGGCCCTTCCAGCACATTTGTTGCGTTACCCTACCTGTAGGATAAAATGGTTCATTTGTCGATTCTTAAGGTCGGGTTCAAGGTAGGCAGTATAGTAAAATAATGATCCAGAATGGCTTCAAGTACTATTGAACAGTTAGTGCATTTGTACTAAACATGGTGCAAACCTATTATTAGCCAAGCGCCAATTTTTTTACATTAGAAATACCAAACGTTTTGATTAATTTTTCAAAATTAGTTTGTGATCAATTTCGAAGAGTTTTAAAACTGATTCTTAAACCACGGTATAAATGTTTAACTTACAAAAGTTTTTTTTTTCACCAAAATGACTGGTTCGGTAGTTCTAGTGTTAAATTACATTAAATTACACACAATTCTGCTAAATGCTATTTTTTAACAAAAAAAAAATATTTCTTCAGCCATTACCTTCGAGTTGTTAAAAATTGATTAAACAAATACCAATGTCCTCATTATTTTTCATTTTAAAATTAAAACAATAATCCATTTAAGCTGGTGTTTCAACAGACAACAAATATTAAAACTCGGTTCATTACTGTGTGGCCGTACTTTATCATTTTAGCGCAAATGAATCGGACAGCACCGATCTGACGACGTCCAGTTCGACCTCATCTTCGACAGCGGCAACACCATTCCCAACGGCACCGCACTCCGCCCACGGGCCCGTGTCTGCCGGCGGACTAGCGGCCACTGGAACTACAACAGCTGGCAATCGCTTTTTCCGCCAGGGCTCACAGGAAGGTTACTCGTCCGGGTCGCTGGAAGCACTATCGCGCCGTGGAAGTAATCCCGACTCGGCGGATCCTATAATTGGCCCGGGTATGGGTGGAATGGGTTCGGCTGGAGGGGAACTGCAGTTGCAGCGCACTAGCTCACTAGTAGCACCGCGCGCTCCACCAGGTTTAATGGCCACCATCGGCAACCGTTTGATCCTACCGCAGCAGCTCAGTAGCTCGCTGACCGGTGGTTCCTCATCGTCGTCCGGTATCGGGTTCGACAAGCCGGTACAACCGTGCGCCTGCGTGTGTACGGGCTGGGCGGAAGTATGCGTTCGCCGACCGACCGGCTTTACTTCGTGGATAACACGCATCCAAACGCAAGTTTCGCACGATATACTCGGGGGTGATGTAGCGCTGCAGGATCTTACATCACTATTTGCGCCCAGCGTCGGCGGTGGGGTGGTCGGGACGGATTACCTGACAATAGTCGCTGGCGGCCAGCAACCGTACGGTACCGATGGAATCACACCCTTCGGTAGCAGTGTTGATATTCCATCGGCGACGATGGTTGATCGATTAGCGGCCGGACCATCCTTTACATCCGAAGGTGACATACAACCATCCAACCTGGGAAGTGCGGAACAGGTGAATGTTTCCGTGCAGCAAGCGTCCGTGTACCAGCACACGCGTGCAAAAGTGTCCATCTCGGACGAAGTGTTTGAAATGGTCAAGAAAACCGATTCGAAGAAGAAACCGTCGGTAGAGGAGGAACAGGAACAGAGCGAGGACGAGGAGCTGAAGAATGTCCTCTCGGGAGGTGTAGAGGGTGCATCGCTGAGTGGTGGCGGATCGGGCCCTATTAACATTCCCGGCAAGCAGTCGAGCACCGCACTAGCTTCCGACGATGAAGACGACGAGGATGACGATGACGATGATAGTGATGAGAATGGGCGAAGAATTCGATACGATGGTACCGAGGGTGTCATGTTTGACGATACGGAGGGCCGTACGCGCAAACCGGTTCGAAGAGTCAACTCAAGCCCCGAGATGGGCACCAAATGGAACAGTCAGTTTTTGAGCAAAGCGAAAGAGAACGTGGGACAGGATACGGCCGGCATGGTGGTTGCTGCTGGCGGCGATTCGGGATCAGCTGTTGTAACTACTCCCGGCCAGACCACCGAAGGTGCCGTGGTGGAGAAGAAAAAATCCGCCTACGGTAAAGGTGTCAGCTGTGAGGCAATTCCGGAGGAAATCGCCGGCTCAACGCCTCCGCCACCGACGGCACTGCGGATGCAGAGCAACATGCACGATGCATCGGCTGTTGCGCCGCCGACGGTTCGCGGCACGGTTACGGCGAAGCATCAAGCCGAGTTCAGTGCGAACAAGGCGACAGCGATCACAACCTCGCTGCCCGAGTCCAACACACTCGATCCGATGCCCGCCTCGATGGTGGCGCCCCGCAAGCAACACTCAGCGGACGATGCAACGCTAGCAACGCGCGCACTCACCGACAGTGGGGCCGCATCGAACGAAGCGATTAACTCACAAAGCGCCACCGTGTCGAACGCAGCGAGCCAGCAGATGATCGCACCGATCGCGATGCATCCGATCACGCACACGTCATCCTCGTCCGCGCTCAGCCTGAAGCTGCCGATGGAGAAGGTAACGAGCAAACCGCCCCAATCGCCGGTACCACTGTCGCCCCGGTTGATAGCGCGGAACACCACCAACCTGAAGCAGTCCAGTTCCGGCACCGCGTCGCCATCGTTTCCAGCGATGGGTGGTTCAGGCATGGGGGGTGGCCTGCTCGGCATGGGCGGTGCCACCAACGATAATGACAATCTGCCACGCGGTCGCTCCAAAACCATTTCCACCGTGCGGGAGCACTATTCGCGCGATGGTTCCAAGTGGAGTGCGGCGAACGTGTCGCGGATGCGCAACGAGCACATCAACCGTACGGTGGTCAGTCCGAGCTTTGTCTTCCTGCAGCTGTACCACCACGGGCAGTTCGGCAGCGAGTGTCCGCTGCTGATGGACAAAGATCCGGAGAAGGCGATCGCACTGCTCGATCTGATACCGCCGTTCGAGATGCACAAGATCGGTGTGCTGTATGTGGGGCCGGGCCAGGCAGGGAACGAGACGGAGATTTTGAAAAACCGGTACGGCAGCCTGCGGTATGCGGAGTTTCTGAGCAGTCTCGGTACGCTGGTCGCGATCAAGGACGCCAAAGAGAAGAACATCTTCATCGATCTCGAAAGCAACGGTAAGGACGGTGCGTTCACGTACATCTACCAGGATGACATCGTGCAGCTAACGTTCCACGTTGCGACACTGATGCCGAACAAGCGGCAGGATCCGCACTGTAATGAGAAGAAGAAGCACATCGGGAACGATTTCGTCACGATCGTGTACAACGAGAGCGGTGAGGAGTATGACCTGAAAACGATCCGGGTGAGTTGTTTGTTAGCAAGCGAAGAACGAGCCTGTTCTCGTGCAGTGGTAGATTAATTGATTGGGGTTTCGTTTCGTCACTGCAGGGTCAGTATAATTACGCGTGCGTAATTGTGGAGCCAATCGAGCTTAACAGCAATCGCGTTTTCATCCGCTCGAAGGACGACATCGCCCAGCACGTGACGCGGGATACGAAAATCGTCTCCGATCATACGGCACCGTTACTGGCCCGCCAGATGGCACTGCATGCGAACGTGAGTCATCGATTGGGGGATATGATACTGTAAAGCAACAGTTTCCTAACATGTGCACTTTTTGTTCTGGTTACAGTTAGCCTCGCTGGTTGCCCAATCGCTGAAAACGAAAAACTCTAGCCCGTACTCCTCGAACTGGCTGGAGCGGTTGCGTAAGATCAAAAACATTCGCTCCCGGTATGGGCAGCAGCAGGAGGACCAGCAGAAGCAGCAACAGCAGCTGCAGCAGGGCGGTGGCTCGGCAAACGATCTCAGCTCGGCCGCCAACAGTGCAACCAGTGGCATCAGTTATCATGTGGACGATTTTTCAAAGTACACCGTCTGAGCAAGGATCGTGACCGAGCGCACCGGCAGAACAATTGTTATACATATTTCTATTGTGTTTTTTTTTTTAAATTGGAATCCATTATCTCTCTTTCTCTCCTCTCCTACCATCCCCATCCCCCTCCCTCCCTCCGTGTCCATGATTGTAAACCTTATAACCGCATTGTGTCGATCGTACGTTACCTTTTCCGTTGGCCGCGTAAGGGTACCTTTTTGCTGGCGTGATAGTGCATCGTTACGAGCTGTGCAATGGGCAAGGAAGGTGTCAACACGTGTGCCACGTGGACGGTAACGCCGGATTGTGTTAACGGATTATGTTGCTTCGAAAACTTCCCTGTGCGCACCTGTGTTGGGCATTAATGCGAGATTATTATCCTTTGTGACCGATAGGCCAGTTTCGTATCGTTTGGGGAAATATCTGGAACTGAAACGAAAGGAAGGCAAAAGACACGCGGTAGGATTATTCTTCACCGGCTTACATACCGCCACTCTTTTCCCCCCATCGCTCGAAACCCCTTTAGGAGAGAACAACGCATGAACTGATATAGAGATACGGTCTAGCGACTGCAGCTGATGACATAATATCAATAATGTTTGCATACTTGTTATCGTACAAATAATAAAGAAGATATAAAAAAATAGATCGGTCATTCTGATGGCAAGATCCATCACCACTACAACAGGGTGAATACAGTGAGAAAGTGGTGGCAGTAAATAGTGATCTCGTGCCTTTGCGTTTGGTCTAACACACCGAAGATGGCGGAACGAATATCATCTTGGCTAAGATTAGAGATTGTAGTGCAGGCCTGGTTATCTTCGCCTGCGATGTAATAATAAGTCTAGTTAAAGCCATTATATGACCTAGCAGGTTGCGTACTTTCGAAGTGGTCCAAAATTGCATCTATTTTGGAGTGTTGCTGGCTGTCAACCGGTATTTCTACAGTCTGGGGAATCACCTCTACTCAAAATACCTTCAGCGACGAGCAAACTTATACAGTTTCAATACTCACATACGTCTCTGAGACATGGACCTTGTCCAATCGTGTTCGTGGATCTAGTCTCCACCTGGACCTGACGCCTAAAACCTAGTTCCGGACATCCAAGTAGATCGTTATGCTAATAAGCTTCTCCAATATGCTTGTAAGTATGAATTGTGCCCTATTTTATGGAAAAAAATATATTACTTTAAATAATCACATACATATTATCATTTAACTATAGATGATGAGGATTGAGCTTGATGTAGTACCTTGCACTGAAGAATAAGCTGTGTATCAGCTTAAAAATTATTCACTTACAATATTCCAGAGCATGAAGCTGACAATCGAACTTTGGAGTGATACATACGTGAATGGCCTGGGGCAAACATGCTTTCAGATGCAATATCAATTAATCAACCTAACCTCAGCAGTGTACCAGGACACCGTTTTTCAATTTACCCTCAGACAGACCGGTCTGGAGGTTTTGTGAAGGCGTTGCTGGACTTTTAAGTTTCATTAGTTTTTACCCTTCCTTTTTCTATTCTCATTCGCTCCATTAACACATTGCTTGCTGCTACTAGACCGCTCCACAGCAATCAGTGAAGTAAATGTGCACAAGTTCAGATGAAAATTGAAAGCTCTGGACATTGGTTCTCCGGGCGTCTCCTAAATCATACGCCAGCTGTCACCGTGGACAGCCACGCTGCTAGCCTACCTAGCAATTAAATGTGGACTTTCAAACTTCGTGTGTACAATTTTCCCACCAGCGCTCAGCATGGCGATACCCTCGGGGCCACAACATTTCGAATGCGCAATCGGTATGTGGTACCGTACACCTTCCTTATCAGGCAGATCTGTGCAGATCTAATTACAACAGGTGCCGTCCAATGACAATAACAATAGTTTAATGCTTCCAATTTGATTCGATTTCGTCTAGACTGTAGGTTTGCGTGGACCACTCCTCGGAGGACCACGGCAATCGAACGTTTCCGATCGACAAAGGATGTGGCAGTTAATCGTAACGGTGCTGGTAGCGTGTGTCGTCCACATCAAAGGCACCATGGTGTACGGGCGATGTCCGTTCCTAAAAGCCATCCGCTTCGAACCATTTCTAATTCGTTTGTTCGAAGGTAAAAATGGACAAATCCTTTACTTTTCCAACGTACGCTTTGAGGCGCTGTTCGACAAGAAGCTGGAAATCGAGGAACACTACAGCTCCAAGTACGTGATTGTGCTGGAGCATAAGAAGGAGTGCTTTCAGCCGTTTCAGCTGCAACTACGCGGTACCCATATGTACGACAGTGGCAAGCCGGGCAGCACGACCCTTCTTAACACGACCGTTCTCGGGCTGCACGAGAAAGATTATTTGCTGGCATTTTCGTGCGCTCAGCTCGGACACAACAAGCTGGAGTACGTGTGGATCTTTGGACGTGCGGGACGATTCAGCATTGGCCACGACAAGGTGCGGAAACTGTTCGGGTATCTGCTCGCGAACATGAGCACGGAGGTGAAGGACCTTAGGCGCTCGCATCACGAACTACCGTTCTGCAGGAGTATGCTGTGGTCGGCTATATTTTACGGCGTTGGCGGTGTGTTGCTAGTGGTGGTGATGACTACTGGCATCGTGTGCTGGAAGAAGCACAAGCAGATCCTGCAGCTGCGCCGTCAGTCCTGTGCCGAGTGTGAGTATCCTTCGCAGGAGGTCGAGCTTGAAGAGATGGAACGGCATATAACTTCGGCTAGAACGATCGCCATTATGCATGGTGCGATCATTTAATGTAACTAATTTGATGTGTGGTTGTTATTCAAATTGCTATAAGTAATTTGATGTTTTATAGGAGTTATATGTCACCTTCTGTAGCATCTATAGAAATGTTTGGTTGGCTGAAGAATACCTGAAGAGTTCGTATTTTGGTACGCATTTTGAAGTCTTGAAATTCATAGCAACGGATATTTGTTATTATACAAATAATTCCTGTCGTGGAGTTTGTTTTTATTGTCTGGTCACCGCTTCAACAACATAAGAATAGAAAATATACAGCGGAAATTTAGAAATTTAGGTAGTAATTTAGTAGTAGTCTCCTCCTATAGCAATGTCACCTATCCTAACCACCGGACTAGATGTTTGCTCTTTGCTAGAATCTTTAGAACCTAGAGGAATGACTTCACAGTGGAAAATTTTCCTCCAGGAGACGCCCCTTTTATACTTAGCAAAACTAATTTCCTAGCTCCAGAATAGATTGTTAATACCTAGACAATGTTTACGGTCTGATTTTAGATCCACAACACATAACAACTTAACTAATACAGCTATATATGATATGAGTATGACGGTATGGCCAGGCTAAGAATTGTTTAAGAAATTTTTTCTGACGATTACTATATTTCTCTTATGCGTTCTTTTGCTATGGAGGCAATTAATGCTAGATATCTTAAATATACGAAAATAATTCACTGATTTCGCAAGACCACGACACCTTTACAGCTTATGTTTAGCAGTTTTCAACAGTGTGAAGATGAATCTAGTGAATCTGATTCAGATTGAACTTGGTTGATTGAAGATCGATTGATGGAACATAATCTCTATTTCAAAGAGATAAAGGATTTGTTAGATCTATAGCACTTGTCCGTCATGTACCAAACCAATCCACCTGCCTTAAGAGTCATCAGCAAGCACAACACTAGTTTGGTAGCTTCCAAACTACGACCAATTGATCACGTTTGTTAGAATTCTATTTAAGATCACGTACCTTTCTGTTGCCCAATAAATACTTTTGGTAGATATTTCCAGGGTTGCGCTAAATAATCAATCAATCATTGAGAAATACATTACATCTTATCACATCCAACACGCTGCGCATCCATCCGGACAACATCGTTGTTTCAATGTGTCGTAGCTTTCCTATCCATGATGTACGATCGCCGTACTCCGCGCAAATGTTTATCCTACACGGGTTGGAGAAGGTGTCCGTGCGAGAAGATCGTCGTACGTCTTGATGTACGTGCGGGGCGAACAGCAGCGTCCCGTTCGCACCTTTCGGATGCCCGCCCCCACCCCACGCCAGCCGATCGCGGCTCGTTGTTGGTGTAGTTGTGGTGCACAGATCGCGCGAAACGTAGAAAAATGGAAGAATCCCAACGGTTGGACTTCAGTTCGGTTTCCACCTTCGACCGTCGGACGTTTCCAGTCGCGGTCGCGCGTGTGTGCAGTGGAGGGCGTTTTTTTTTGTTGTTGTATCGGCGTTCTTCTGTGTTGAAGTTCCTGGCCTCTGAAAAGATTACAAAGCGAAGAAGCATAACGCAAACGGAACGGCACCATGGAGAACTAGTTGTTCACAATTTCGGTCACTAGTGGCGTGAATGTGTGTTGGGAGCGTGTTACATGTTGGTTTCCTACCTGATCGTAGTGCAGTGATCGTAAGTAGACGTGAGAGATAATGACACACAGCCAAAAACCAGCGTCGGTGAAGGGCTAGTCACAGTCAGTAAGTCAAACTACGCTGTCAGATACTATACAAAGTGCCTATTTGTTGTTGATGTTTATTATTGCACAATCTATAAGGAAATATTGTGCATCCGGTACCGTGTCGTATTGTGTGAAGCGTGAGGAAATAAACAGAATTGGACATTTTTCCGGCAGTTGGAGTGCAGCGTTGCGTGAAAGAAGCCACAGCCCGATTGCGCTATCCCAGCGTGCTTCCGTGCTTAGGGTTAGATAGGCCAAGCGCGATCAGTCCAGTGATCAGTCTTGAAGATTGCTTGCGTCAAAGTAGGCTGAAAGTTGAAGTGCGGGTAGCGAGTTTCGAGTGGGTGTGTGTTTCCAGAAGAAGGATCCAGTGAGTGATTGTGTCAGTTGAAAGAAATCTTCCACACCTAGGGGTTAGTAAAATGCGCGAGGAAGATTTAATTCTTGCCCGGGCCATCGTCGCCCAACAGCAGCAGCAGGATGTATCGCCGGGTGCATCGCCGGCTCCGTTGCGCCGAACGCTCGTAACCAACTTGCAGGATAAGACAAAACAGTTCCGGTAAGTAGGCTTCAGATCTGATGTGTTTCTCTAATTTGTGATTAAAAGTTGGTAAAAACGAAAGTACGATTCGAAACGATGGTCGTCATCTGTTTCACACTTTCGTGCTAATGGCGCTATTGTAAGTAGGACGCTAGGCGAGACGATCTTTGTGAAGTGATTGCTTCGGTTAAACACAAATTGGAGCAGTAAATTTGGATGAGAATTTGAAACTGGAGATGTAGAACATTTTTAATGATCTCTTCCTATACGTCAATAAGACTCACAACGCTCCACGGTCCGGTGAAGCACATTCCAGGCAATGATTTTTCCCATTATTCAAACACTAGACGTTAATCAGAGCGAGCTTAACCTAACCGAGTCCGGAGTGATCCGGGTCCAAATGCCTACATAAACCTAAAGCATTCACCGATCGAGTGGGAAGAAATATTTACTGATGCTTTGTTAAACTTTTCCCAGCGTATTATGTGGTTTGAAGATGTGAGAAAAAAAAAACACTCGTTCTTCTACATCTCCCGGAATTGTGATGTTGCAGTGGAGTTGTAGGCTCTGTGTGGAGTTTAGTTGCCCGCCGTGTGAACGCGCTTCCGTCACCATTATTTTGTGGTGTTGAATTTCTTTATGACACACCGCATCCGGTATATCATAATTAATATAAACGGTCACCTTCACCGGCCGTACGGTAGACATTGCGGAATGTTAGCTATTCGGCGATGAATTTCGTGCCAGACATCAGCTTTGATTTGTTGTGGTGGTTCTAAGTTTCACAACCTGGTCGGGTAACCATGCTAGAATGTCAAGGATTCTTGAGGTAGTCATCGTGAGAATAAATGCAATTATTTCCCCTTCGGGTAATTCTCGTCGAATGGGATGTTTCGTTAGAGCGATCGCTATGTTCCATACGGCGAAAAGCCTTCCTAACTTTGGAGGATGTTTAGTACAATTACTAACAGTTAAACTTCAGAAGAATAAATGAAACAAAACTGATATTCTCTTCCTTATATGAATCTCTTTTCGCATTCATCTTTCGTCATTTAATGACTTCACCGAAAAGTTCTTAAATGTCCAGCAATGCAAAGATCTCAGATCTCAACGCGTAGAATCGACAACATACCTCTCTAAGCGCATTAGAATAATTTAATGCAAATGAATTCTCCCTTGTTGATTTACCAACACAAGGGACTCACTACCCGCGTCGGACGATCTACTTGATCAGCGATCATTCACTTTTACACATCAACTCCTTTATGGAGCCCATTACACGATGATGCGGCATACACGCTGTTTAGTATCGATCACGCATTTATCTTTGATCTCACCCATCATACACGGCTCGTACACCTTGGCGACCTTTGCCGTATTTCAAACATCGCACGGATAATTGTTTCGATTGCATGTGCTTCAATATTACCTTCTATTATTTTCCTTTCCACCGTACATAATTGACAGCCCAGTATTGAGCGGTCGGATCGAGAAAACTGTCAATCGCTCTCGATCAGTAAGAATACCTCACAAACCATGTGCACAATTTATGAGCGATCGCGTTTATCTCGTTACGATCCGTTTTCGGTCCGGGCCAGTTCGACGAGCAATGATTTATGACTTTATGCTCGTTTCCCCCCGCCACAGAGCTTATGTTCTTTTCTGCCATTGCTACAACAATTGACATTGATCCATTCAGTGCTGCTCGTAAGCGAAGCCGAAGTACCCGCGTTGCTCGTCAATGGAGTTCAGTAGATTCATTCATAATGCTGGGTGAAAAAAGTGACCTCCTCAAATGGCATGGGGGGGACAGCTCCAAAAAAGATGATCATGCTAGGCGAGGTGTGCCAGCCGGTGATTTAAGCAGCTCGGGCATGGGAATTCCGAACTAGCAACGGACTAGGAATGACTGTTTAAACTATTTTTACGCTTATTGTTATGCAAAGCCAGGGAAGCTCATGCGACTGGTTGGGAATTCCTTCCGGAGCTTCACTCTAGACTTTCTGGATCTGACGAACATGTTTTGGGGACTTTTACTACCTTTATCGTTAGTATGATAATATTGTAATTATTATATTACGTTACAATAATTTTGGAACACTCTTAACGCAGCGCTGTGACCTTCGCACACCTACCAATGGATTAAGCGCGTTCGAGAAGAGGGGATCGAGTGGCTATATTTATCTTGCCCATGCCAGACCGTATGTTCGCACATGATCACATCACACCTGGGAGAGGTTCGGCGGACTGGTCTTGAAACTACCTTGAAACGTTGAAGTCAGCATGTTGTTCGATGTGTGGTTAGGGATGTTTTTTTTTCCTTCTTGTTCACGTTCGTTTCCACCTCACTCAGACAGCCGGTTGGTGTGTTAAGTTTTTGCTAGTAGCATTTAAAAAAAAAACTACTGGATGAAGCGAAGGTGTGTACGTTACTTTTTGTTGTTGTTGTTTGGAACATGTTTTTTTTTTTGGCTGCAGCTCTCCAGAGACAGACTCAACTTTATCAATGCGGAGATACCCGTACAGTCTACAGGGGGAGTCTCGGTCGGGATTGTTGCATTTTTTTCTGCTGTTTTGTCGCTGTTTGTCTCTGGTGTCTTCTGGCAGTTGGCAAGGTTAATGTTTCGTACGAAATACGTCTTTTAACACTAAATATGGTACGTCGAACATTACGTCTCATTACGTTCGCCAGGTCTGCGAATGGACGGAATGGTTGTCCAAGTAGGGTGTAATTTCTGATAATAAGTCATCAATCAGGACAAAAATTTATTCAATTTTAATTGACCCGTTCATTGCGTTCTGCTGCGGTGGTTTTATTGGACAGATGCGTGGCGTCATTGTCATACGCTAGTCTTCGTTTATGAAGCAAAATGCCCAGAACACCGTAAAGAATACAGTACTTTTGTCGAACTGAATTGCGGAGTTTTGAGCGCAAGGGGTTGATTCTGAAACCTCTTGAAGGTTCGAAGCATTGTTCTATTCTAATGTCCTATGTTCTCGTCCAACATTGGGTTTATGGAATCTTCACAGAAGAGAACAGAATAAGGATGATTGATCCAGGAATTTGGGAAATTCGTTAATCTGAAAGGTTAGGCGAGCTACCAGATCTTGATATTCTCCAGAGGTACTTGGGATTTTCATCACACGACTAGTCACCATACCTCAAGAATTTTAAGGACCAAATAGTGCATAAGACTATTAATAAAAGGATAAACCCTAGAGAGTAAATTCGAATGATAGATAATGATGCTGATAAAAAAAAATCTATCAAGAGATAGCTGAACGCAATTAAGATCACTTAAATACTTCCATTAGTAAGACTTCAGGAAGAATGCTTTGACGTGATTTCCCTACCAGCCGCACTACCTTGGCCAATACGATGCAAAGCGAAAATTGAATTGTTGAATTGCTGGATCCTCCGTGAAAGGCTTGACCTAAAAAGTCCTGACCGTCCTGAAAATCCTGAAAAATCTTGATTCTCATAAGTCTACCTCGTAAAAGTACTTCTCTACTTGGTCGATTGCTTCATCATCCAGAGAACTTTGCCCTCATCTTTCGTACCAGATGGCAGGAAACTGGTACGAAAAATCCTTGAAATCAGTTCATTTGCTAATGCATACATGAGTGTACAAACATCCAGCAAGGGAACTATGAACACGTGACACGTGTTTCGTTTACAAAACCGTTAAATAAAAAAATCATTACTAATCCATGTATTACTGACGGTTTAGAATTTCATTCGCAATCATTTACATACGTTACATTTTTATTTTACACACCTGTTTCAGCGTTCAATTGATTTGTTACCTTTTAAGCTGATTTGAAACACGTTGTTTTCGTCCAGCGTGGAATAAATGGAAAAAAGAATTCGTCGACACCACATCGAGGCGGCCATCTTTAAAATTAATTTCAAAATTTCGCTCGTCAATTTGACAGTTGGTTATGATTCTACATAAAGTAAAAAAGAATGTGTTAATATAATACAGACCGTATATGTACCTATTACAATAATATTAGTTTCTCAATAAAAAATCATTCGCAGTCATAAATGAAGTTTGTTCGCGGTATAAAAAATAACATAATAAAATGTAAAACGAAGCCCACCCCAGCTCTAGCAACGTTGGTTGTGATTTGGTTTCCATCAAACTGTCAAACCGGAGGGTTGCAAAAGAAAAGAAAAAAACATTGCGTAGATATGTGTTTTGGCAAACGCAAATAACGGGTCCGCGTTGCTGACTGCTTGCTGTGGATCGGTTTTAGCAATTTAGCAAATACGAGACGAAAACGTGGCATTAAACAGAAATGCAGCTGCACATCATTAACTTTCCCAGGTAGGGTGGATGTTGATCGGTTGTTAGCCACCGCGTGCACCGCCAACGGGCCGGTGGGCGCTAAAATCATCCCCCCAAAAGCAGCACATAATGTGTACGCCGCGTGCTGTGGAGACAATTTTCGGCCCGTAGCAATAGTGCAACATCTGATCATTTTCATCGTCATCGTCATTGTGTTGGTGTGTACGCTGTTCGGCTGCTAAAACTTTCACCGCATCCGCATTCTATTGTGTGTGGTGCGTTTGGCAATTGGTGTGCGTGTGTGTGTGTAGGTTTGTGACAATTCATTTGCATCCCCAGTGCATGCTGTGTATCGGCATTTCTTCGAAGGAAAATCCACATTCTATCGTTGATCGTGTGAGAATCGATCACGTACAACACTGTAAACCGCAACGCAATCAGCTTAGTGCGCAGAAAGCAGAAAAAGATACACGCGTATCGGCTCAAGTGCAAGTGCAACATACGGTATTAGATAATATGAGGATAGTACGACGATATTAGTTCAAGCGAGTGCTAAGATTTGGTCCGATGCCGGGCATGGATCGTCAGAAGTACGGTGTGTTCATGGTCCAGGCTCTCTGTATCCCATCCGGTGCAGCTAAAACTATCATCCATCCGAAGGAGCTATGCTGAAGAGTTCGAGTGGTGCAGCACAATTCTTATCGCTTTTCTTCTGCTCACACACCATCGCAGCAAGCGGGAGAAAGTTGGCTCGTCGTACGCGCACAGCTGACAGTACTGACAGCGACGTCATGGTTGGCTGACTGCTGCCAAAACAAAACAAAAACAAACTTTTGCTCCACCGGGCACAGCATCAGAGGCCCTTGCGAAACACACTTTCGAGCGGTAAACAAGATGCAACGGCTGTGATTGTGTTCGTGTTTTCTAGAACGTCGTCATCGTCGTCGTGATTGATTTTCCCGAAAAAGGGAGGTTGGGTGGTCAGTTGGACAACCGCCCCCTGCACGGCAATTTGTTTTGCTTGGATTCGGTTCTGCTTCTGGTGTGCCACATCGACGGTGGCAATAGGCGGAATAATGAACGGTAACGGAGCGTGTACCACTCCGGAGGAGACGGCCGAAACGCGCGAAGCACTGCATGAATGGTGAGCTCATACCAAAAGTAAACTATAGAATTTATTAGCAAAAGAAATGCCCGTGAAATAGGTTTGAAGGAAAAAAATTAGAAACGCAATGTTTTTATTTAATTTTGTAATTTACTGACCGTATAATCTTTCTTTTTAGTTGGCAGAAGAGTCATTGTCGATCTTGTGTCCAAACAAACAAACGATCCATTCAAGTATTGTGTCTAGACGTGTGGCTATATCAACTGTTCTAATATATGCATCATCTAATCAATTTTTCATAAGAGTTTCTCGGCACCTAACGGTTTGTTTCGATCGATAGTCGATCTGGAATTTCTGCAATCCGAAGAAATTTCAGAGTGCTGAGAGATAACCTTGTTATGACCCCCAGACTGCAGGCTTTACCGTAAAGTACTGCAGAATCTAGAGATGATAATCGAAGGCAAAGTGATATCTTCGCCTTCACCTTAGAGGTTGAAGCATTAGACCAAACAGTGAAGAAGCAGCTGGAAAAGATGGACTTCTTCTTCTTTATCGGTACAACAACCTCAAGTGGTCTAGGTCTGTCAATTTTAGCCTTCTTTGATTTTATTTACCCCTAAACCAGATAGTCTGTCTTGCGTACAGAGGTTTGGTCCGAATGGGATTTTGAACCGGTCCTGTCTTGCCACTGTCAATACACCACCGGGCCGCTTGACGAATGCGAGAATAGTGGATGGGGGTATCTACCTGTGGCTTAAATGCCTTATACCATAGAACTGGCGCCATTCGAATAACACTTGTTTTGGCACTCTTACCTCGCCTCTTTCTAGTTTTTTTAAATGGCTGCTGTGAGTTTAGAAATTACTATTCTTGTAATAAGTAAAATATTGTACATTTAATTGTAATTCTAAAAAAGCTATATATACACCCCTTCCTTCAGTGTGCACTTTTTGCTCCATAATGCACCGGTGGATCGTTTCATCGGTATGATAATGGTCAAATTGTCCCGCATACTATCCGAGATAACATTACGCTTCCCTCCGGCCATTTCCGCAGCGGTTTTGTATCCGCGTACGAGTAAATTTCGAGTTCCGGGCGTTCCGATTTTCAATACAAAACTTGCAAACCCTGCTCGACCATTCGGTAACACTTCGCTGGCGCTCGCCGTGCAGCGTCCGCCATGCTTTTGTTCATCTTCGCTTCGCCTACATCCGGTGCTGCACTGGTATGATGCAGTTCCGGATGATGTTGATCGCGTTTGCTGCACTGCTCGCTACACCAGCGATGGGAATTGGGGTTGATGCGATGACGCGCGATGCTTTCAACCTGCGTATCGCGTGTATAACAACCGTGTGTGATGCAATCCCGCGTGTCGTATCCGCGCTGTTATCCGCGTGTGCTCGGATAGATTAATGCCCAGTCGAATGTATCGAACGCTCGGCAGATGAATAGAGAGGTAGTTGGCGATGACGAAGAGGCAAACCGTTCCACAATAAACTTCAAAACCGGTGCTTTACATTAGCCTGGTTTGTTATTGTTTTCAAGTGCCTTTCGTCCAAATCGTTCACCGGTGCAGAATAAATTGGGCACGGTTTGTAACGTTGCTTAACACCGCGTCCATGGTACCGATGGTGTACGTAACCGGCATATTATGAAGCAGTGGTGTTGAAAATAAATTACACTTTTGTACTAATTGTAATTGATTTGCGAATCATTAAACATCAGCGAATTGTGACGAATTTCATTTAACAATTTAGTACAAATTGAAGGAATTCACAGAAGTGGTAGTATACAAATTTGTATATCATTCGCTTATCATTACTGTCCTTTTCATTGTGCATGGTAAAGAACTGTGTACACGTGTGCACTGTAATGTACCTGTGGGTTGTATTAATAATGAATTATGCGAACTCATCCACCTAAGACCGATTGGATGGATTAAATGGGTCAATCGATAGTGAAGTTGATGTATTCCCGTGCCAATTATTCCGTGCTCTATTTCGTAGTCTGTCATGTCGATTTTTACGGCGGAGAATAGTGATTTGGAAAATGGGCTACATGGCAATTTCGTGTGTTGGAGATGCATTTTTTATTTGCTCCAACCTGTGCCTATAACTATGGCACGGTTTAGTTGCATAAGTGACCAAATAATAAATATTGTCATTTTACATCAACTTTATTTTTGGATCGCAAATAATTTTGTGTTACAAGCCATTCGTATGTCGCATATTACAGGCCAAACATGTAAGAAGCTTAGATAAAATTCACTATACACCCCTTTTTTTACAAAAAATACATGCCAGAGCGAGATTGAGTGCATTGTAAACATTATGTTTGGACAGCTGTTTCTACTGTTGGCTGAAGGTTTTTGCACATTTTAGCCATCTGTTGTGCTGTAGGCCTCTTATCGCCTGACACTGCAAGGCTTAACGTGCGTTGGGCAAAGCAATGTGCTGCTGCCGTATGGATGGGTATGATGATTCAACAGTGTTTAACCACACTCGTCTGTATGGAACGGCCAGATTGACCGCTAAAAACCACTACCTACAAGTGGTTTGGGTGTTTTGGAGTGTTGATCAGTTTCCATATACGTGAAAAGGTTTATATAAAGAAAACTATGAAAAGTTTTATATAAAATTAGTTTTTTTCTATAAATCTTATACAGAGGATCGTCGAGTATCTGTGCTTATCAGGACTCGGCCAGGCCTGGGTGATCGTGCAACATTGATAAGAAGCAAATCTCCATTTTGTAATAAACATATGTGAATAATGTATGCTTGGTAGGACGTTTTTGAAGTGTATAATTTATTTAAATGTTGTGGTTGTGATTTTTTACATGTAGACGAGCTCAAGAGTTGAGATGTACAATGACATTTTTGAGAATTAAATTAATTGGACACTAAGTACAAGTATTTGTTACTATTAAACCTACTTTGTAACTCCTATTCATTACATAATTTTCATATCGCAACTCCTAAATACACTCATTCGTAATCCTGCCGCCTGGCCGATTTGACATTAACTAAATTGTGCACGTGATTCGATATCTAATTTTTGATATTCATTAAAGGTTTTTTATGTTTCATTATCAATCTACCCGATTATTTTATTCGGTAACGTGATTCAGTTAGTTGGGCTCACTATATCAAATCTTTTTCAAAATCCTGAGTCTGATAAAATCTTATCTTTTGTATACTTTTGAACCTCTCATTTTTTACGCCATCGGTAGTACAGTGAATATGTCAAATTTCCTTTCAAACTGTCATTAGTAAAAGTGTCATTTTGAAAGTGTTCAATATCAACAATCAGCTGAATAATTTAGCCAACGCGCGATCAGTCCACAAATTCTCGAATAATAAACGTTCTCCTGTTTAGTTCTCTCCTTGTTTGTTTCTCCTATTTAGTCCGATAATTCGCGATCACCTCAAACGAAGCATTTAATTATAAAATAGAAACTACTGCAACAAATCCACGGCCCCATAATTATTAAGTTTGCAAATATTCTTATTTCCGACATCCGATCGAAATTGTATTGTATTCGACCGTTTGTTTTAATTGCGGAAATTTTATTTTCACTTTCCGTCCTACCGTTGGACCACAGTGCCCGGTCGCTGTATCGTAGTTGAACAATAGTGTAACGCCCGTGGAGCGCGCAAGAAAGGGAGAGCTAATGGGTATGATTTGCGGTGGAGGTGACTGCGTGATTGATACCATTAATTGTGGGACGGTGTACGGCGAGGGAGGGGAGGGGTTGGGGGGTGGGGGGAGGGGGGATAGGGAAAGGCAGCAGACCGTATGCAAGGTGCGCTTGGAGCCACCAACCGTGCTGGAGCCGGGTTGGAACTTAGTACGCACTCACTCTGACACACGGCGGTACCCCGGGGGGTTTTTTAGATCTGCGGTGCGAACGAGAAGGATCGTTATGCGGCGTTATGGGGTTGTGAGTGTCTGGTTGTTTGTTTTTTTTTCGCCCGCGCGCGCGCGCTTTTTCTTTCATTTCTGGCCCTCCCGTCAGCCTGACACACCGAGTCAGGCGAACGCAGTCAGCCGATCGTCGCAGTCATCGTGTGATCGTTCCACGGAAAGGGTGCGCACGCCACCGCCACCGTTTTGCACGCGGGAGTTTCGGGCGGTTTTTAGTACACGGGCGTGTTTGTGCATTTTCTCGCTTCGGTTTTTGGGGGATGATATTGCGTGTGAAGTGCGTCCAGAGTGCTCAATGGCAGTATGTAGTAACACACAAGCATACGATCAAGTGGTACGCGTGAGGCTTTTGTGACAAACAGTGCGTGCGTTAGTGGCACAAAGAAACTCTAAATAGGCGCTTCCACTAGAACAATCAATGATTAAACGTGTTTTAGTACATAATTAGTGTCCAAGTGGTGCGGTTGGGGAGAGATTTCTGTTGAGTTGTGCAAAAATGAGGCTTTGTCACGTGTATTTCATAATACATTTAAGTGTGTTTACTTGTTGAGAGGGTGAATTCAGTCTACTTACCAACCTTGTAACATCATCCAGCTGCAATTTGATAAACATTAAACCACACTGATAAGGTTTGCGACTTCCGAACAGCGCAATGCGAACCGTTGCCAAAATGCCTGACCCAGTCAGCTAGCAAAACAACAAACAACTTCGAACTCCGTTTATGTAAGCCGACATGGCGTTATACCGTGTTGGCCTAGATGCTGAAAATTCCAACCAAACAGACCTTGCCTTCTGTGATATCTGTGGAGGTACTACCATAGCCACTCGTTCTCATACCAGCGAATTCGGCGGGGGCTACTGAGTTCGTTGACACACGGAAGGGGAGCACGCCCTGCATCCCGACCGTCTTCACATGTGGAGTGGCGTGACGGAGCTGCTTGCACACCGATGACGCCAACGACCAATGTTTTTTAGTACATCGATCGATAAAAAAATGTGGGTTAGGGACTCCACCGACGCCTTAGACCAGACACTTGGGCTCTATTTATAGAGAGCGGTGTTTCGTGTGGACATTAGAACTCGAACGATGGGTGGTTTCCATTTCGTTAATTGACGATTGTCACTTCAGCTCGGAGCGCTTTAATGATGTCATGGACGAGGCGTCAAATTCCTGGAGCGACCCAACACCTACCGGGTTTTACCTGTGCGTTGGTTGTGGAATGTGCGCGTCCCTTCCGAAGACGGGTTTTAATACGCGCGCATTCCACATTCCTGCACGCTTTCCAGACGATGACGTCCCCGCCCGGTTGGGCTGGGTCTGGACTGTACTACACCTCGTCCAAACCGGCCTCAACAAATGGCAATCGTTCATCATTTCTGGCTGTTGCGGCGGAGCTGGCAAGGGTTTTGCGCGCTCGCGATGGCGCGGCATTAAGATATTTTAATGGGGTCGGTCTGGACAGTTTGACTTTTTCTTTCAATAGAAAGGCCACGAGCGTGCGGTTTCACGGTACGGGGTAGTAGGGTATGCATTGCCGGCTGCGGTGGTTTATTGCACGTGGTTACGCAAAAAATACACAACAAAACCACACGGACGAGAGTGAGAGCGGCTTTTGGCCCCGTTGGTGGCGTCTGTCTGTTTTTTGCGTCTTCAACAAAACCATTTGGGGTTTGAGGTGGTGTGAGATGAAACCGTAACGCCTGTTTTTTCCGCTTGTTCTTGCAATTGAAGGGATTGGTTGACCCAACAGGAAGGGAGAATTCGTTGTTGAACGGGGGAAGGACCGGGCGCCGTAGATGTTTTGCGCCACCGCGTCATTGGTGTCGGGTATTTACAAACAAAATCGTTGCACTTGTGCGTCGAGTGATGATGAAAGATCAGAATTTCGAGTGGGAAGATTATCATTTAAAAGCATTTTGCATTAATGAAACGTTTTATTGCTATTTTAAGTGAACGTTGATAATTTGTCAGAGTCGTAAGACTTCAATAGACTCGTTTTGGAATGCTGAAAATTATAGTTCCAAGAACCTATTTATGACATGTAATTCCGTGTCTAAAAGAATACTACCGTTGTACTACAAAGTGCATCAGACTCCAGTATTCTAGTGACTCCAGTGTGTTCAGGTTGGAGCAAAACAGGACTTTCTCGTAATCGGTTCATCTATCCTTGGTGAATGTTTTCCGATTTTCTCCCTTTGTTCCGGCTTGTTGTAGCAGTTGACAAACGATGACTCTCAATTAACCATCCAGAGATACCAATGAAGAATTTCTGGACATAGCTCTGTTGTTGTGAAACTATCTTAACCTTACATCTTTTGCCAACTCATCTCACCTCGCTGCGTGATGTAACAAAGACATTCGTTTGTCACAATTCAGTAACAATTTGTGTCGAGATGTTTCTAAATTACAATTGTGTGCCGTGCAATTAGTTTGCGAATTGTTCTACGAACTTGTGCCACACTGCAACCCATTTGCTCTACCGCGAGCTGTGCGAGTTCTTCTGGTGCTACTTAAACACCTGGAATTAGCTCAAATTGTCTCGACTAATGTGGTGTACTTCTGCTTGTACACGTAACGAGATGGAGTTAGCATTTGTACTTTAAACCTAGCCAACGACATGTTTCATTAGAAGCTACATGAAGTTGTAGGAGTTGTTTAGCGCTGCTGTATCATTAAATGAGAAATAATTGCTTCAATTTATGCCTCTCTGGATGTCAGACACGTTGGATAGTTAATATTTTTGGTGTTGCGTTGCGTTAATTAGACGTCGATTCGTTTTGAGTTTAGTTTTCAAATCTATTTTTGGAGCAGGAGTGAAGGAATCGTTGCGTACAACCTTCAGCGTACCGCGTTCCATCGCAAAACTTGCAACAATAACGAGCTAAAGCCATCCAACTCTTCCGGCACCGTGTTGGACCATCGGATCTTTCGGGTGTCAATGTGGCGCTCGATGTCACGGTTAAGCGAATGGCTGGGCCACGGACTCATGCCCGACGCCTCAAGGCCACACCGACCGTTTGCTTTGCAGCGCCGTTGATTGATCGTCATCCAACCATCGTCCGATCGCTAGCCGTGCGCATCACGCTGTACCCGGCTGTATCCATTCCGCCGTTTGTCCATCCTTGAGAGCGCCCGAGACTGCTCGAGTGGCTAATAGAATCTTGCGGTCGATTGCCGTTCCGATCGTCGGTTTGGCAAGGTTTGTCCGTTAGGGGTGTGCCGGAGCGCCCGAAGGTGAGAGCGAGAAGAGTGAAGCCGCAGCGGAAGAGGCACGGTTTCTATCGGTTTGTGGTTGACGGAATCGAGCAACGGAAGATGTATTCGTGTGAAGAAGGCAGCCGGCGTTTCACACCCCGCACCCTTCCGTGGCTGCTAATCGTGCCACGCCGGGGAGGATTGTGTTAGAGCTTTACGTAATCCACGGTCTGCCCTTGGCTAAGGCTCGTTGTGAGAGCCCCCACGCTGCAAGGCGCAAATGAATGGACGAGGTGACAAAGAAACTGCGCCACCAACCGAGTGCCCTGTGGAGCATCTTTGTTGCCGTAGAAAGTTGCCTTCGAAACGCCACTGCTGTGACCTTTGATCGCACGGTGCCTGTCGCTGTCTTCCGATCGCTTTGGTAATAGGGATTGTGGAGAGCAATCGGGCAGTGGTGTTATGGACCTGTTTACAGATTTACATCATATTAGCAGACGCTAACTACGTACGTTTCCACGTTATGGATGGGTAAACATTTACCTGGGCAATTAGTATTTAGCATTTTTTTGTTGCGGTACTTTTGGTTACGAGCAAACAGCAAAACCAGAACTTGCCTTGCAAGGCACAGCTGGCTGTTTGGACAAGATAAATTCTGAGTGTCCACAGACCACAATAGTTTGTTTGCCTAACAGATGGTCATTAATGTCATCGTTGGAGTCGTTCCAAATTGCTCGCTGGTGTACTATGGAGTCACTATTAAATCTGACTTATCATTCTGACAAATCACCGAGCGGACAGACGGTGGCCAAAATTTTCGAATTGTGGTCGTGTTACTATTCTTGTTTTTATGGTAGAGTTTGTGGTTGTCTATCTGGCTGTTTGCTTAATGTCCACTTTGGTGAGTGGTGCAACACGCCAAAGATCATTAGTCGTGATGGTGATGGTTACATATCCGGAAGGTACTTTGGTGCTGGTTAGAATTAATCGGCTATAAAAGTTAAAAGGACTGGGCAACGGAGTGTTTTTTTTAATGGAAAGCACTTTTGACACAAACTCCCCAAACTTGCAGTTGCGCGTGTTAATGAATTCCCAACGGTCATAGCGGGGGACCTTCAGAAATTCGATAGTGGTGAGTGTCCGGTGTGTACTACCGGATTGCATTTGCCGCCGCAAACAGAGGTCATTGTGCTGTGAAGGTGCCAAACCGATGCCGAAATCGGTTGACCTTCGGCCGTTGCGTGGGCCACGAATCGCGAAATTTCTGCGTAACATAGTAAACCGGAGTAGGGAGTTTTGATGGCCACCGTTTGTTCGGGTGTTTGCAAACCGTTCGTAACACCACAAACCCTTCGTAACCTCCCGGATGATCTACGGGCATCCACTTCACACACCGATCACCCGATCACGATTTGACGATTTGTAATCTTTTCGTACCGAAACTCGTACGGCGAAGCGGGTGTGCTGATGTAACGCTGGGGAGATAGTGCTGGAGAGTCACGTCAAGGTGTATGCCAGGGCCACACGACTCATCGACCCGTTTTGCATGCCGTACGATCGTGTGCTGCCACCGCCACGAAAACATAACAGCGGAATGTCACGCAAGGTTAGGATCGTGAAGGATCCTGGATCGTGTAATACCGGTACACACTCCAGGTCTTGCAGTTGTAGGTTATCTTCCCCGTTGTGCGCCATGTGCGCGTGATTTGATTAACCGATAGGAAGGTTACACCTTGCACCGCAATCCTAAAAGTCAGCGTGACGAGGGGGATCTGTTTTTAATGAGTGGTGAAAATTGGAGAAAGGTTCCGAGTCGGTTGTAAACTCTCAAGATAAACGATGAGACACTGACGAGACGAGTGGTGCTTGACAGTGTGTCGTCAATCAGACACACAGGCAAGCGATTTCCGTCACCCCAGAGGCACTACGTAGACAACGTCACTCTTATCAGTGCTTTGCTTTGTAGTGAGCTGGGGTTATTTCCCTGGACGTATTGCGCTGTGGGCAAAATGGAGGGGACAGAGGTGATAACAACTTCTGACTTGGTGACGTAACGCGTGCAATACGATTGCTTTGTTTAGCGAGTGTTCTGTTCAGTTGGCAATCAGCTCATCACTGGGCAAGATGCACTAATCTGTCGTGGCCGACGTGATCTTATTGTGCCAATAACTTAACATTCGGAAGATTGCTTGTGTGTGTTCAGCGGTGGCGTTGAAGTTTCCCAGTGCACTCTTGCCTAACTCCAGGTGTATCTCATTCCGATTTCAGTGAGCGTACCTTTGGCGGTGGTGTTCCTCCCTGTGGTAAAAAACACTCCAAGAATTAATAAGGCATTTGGTTGCCCTTTATAAAGGCAGCGGCCTGGACACTGACGGTGTGTGTGTGTGAGTGTGCGTTCTTTTGTTTGCGAATTCTATTTACAAACGCACGGCACAGGTTAATCCCGCCGCTATTATGCCCCAAACCAAAGGCCACGGTTTAGGCGTGTTCGTGTGTGTGTGTGTGTGCTTGCGCATTTGCCGATATGAAGTGTGAGTGGTGCCGTAAGCGCGAATCAAAGTGATCGACTAGAATCGAAGCAGCTATTGCGTGAAAGGGAGCTTTTGTGGTGGTGCTTAACTTAGTTGCCGGTGTGTGGTGTGCGGTGCTATCTGTAGTAACCTCTGCTTTGCCAAAACAAGACGAGAGCAACAACAAAAAAAAACACAGAGGCTCCAACACAGTTATGGCCTACCTTTCCGATGTGGATCTCGCAACGTTACACAAGTCACGCCTCGAAGAGCGCGTACAATATCGGCTCTCGGCAATGTGGACGCACGGTGCGGAACAGCGTCGGGAACAATCGCTACCAGTGCCGTCATCAACCGCATCGCCGTCACCGGCAATGTTTGGTGATCGTGAACGGGCAAACGTCCGAGCCGCCAGGGCGTCTACAGGCCGCAACACTGTGGACGGTACGGTGCCACGTCTCGAAACGCACCCAAGAACTAGTGATATGGTGAACAATAACGTGGTGGAACGTACTGCGCAAGAATCCAGCGTTTCGTCTACTGGCGCCTCGCATAAGAAGGGAGCTTCGTTGGAGCCGCAGCCTACCGCGATGGAACGACCGTTCCATCAACAACAGTTACTGCAGCAGCAGTACAACTTTAACGGTCATGTGATACGCCCTAGGATAAGAAGTAGCAACAGCATGTCCAGCAGCAGCTCGACGGCATCCAACTATCACCATCATCAGCAACATGGAGGCGGCAGCAGCAGCAGTGCCGGAGGAGGCGGCAAGCACGTCGAGTGGAGTGATGACGACCACCTGCACGACGATGGCTACTTCTCGTCCGACACTCGCCGAAGAAGGTCCGGTACATGGCCGTAAGTGGTTGCGCACTACTCAACCTAATCTTACACCCGACTTGACGATCGTTCAGTAGTGATGTTGCATACAACACACTTGCTAGGAAGATCGTTACGTTGAACGACGAATGGCGAAGATGTCTAGACATCTGAACGCTGCACAACAGTTCCGTAAAGCTTTCTATTCAAACGCTTGTTACCCTTCGCTTCCTGGAACTTGATCGCTTCCAGCAGATGCTCGGATATTCCGAATGTGTCATTTGTCACATCGAAAGAGCCCATCCTGTTGCGCAATCTTATCAACTAGATAGTTCCAACCGCATGTTTGACCTAAGGAGCCTCTAGGTCTATGGATTAATTCCAGTTCGGACAGAAGTAAACACAGAAGGGTTGTGATTTCGTTGGTGTCGTTTCGCCACTACCGCTCTACGCTGAAGGTGGATGTACCCAGCAAATTCTGGAAAGGTAGCGATCACAACAAAGAGGGGGGAATTGATAATGAGATCGATGGTACCGACGCATGTTTACGGTACTGTATGTAACGTCTTTTTTTTTAAGGCCAATTCCAAACTGACGTCCACCACCTATCGGTTTAGTCGCGCACGGTTTATCGTATCGATAAGGTTGGTGCCAACTCCGTGCCCGAGTTGTGCCAGTTCCACATTTGACCACCATTCCAGAGTGAGTGTTATTGCGACCGTTTTTTTTGTTTTCTTTACGGCGGCAAGGATTTTTCGTGAGGTTTACTCAGGTTCTGGGTTTATCTGTGATTCGTCAGGAAGTTTCCATTTTCCATGCCGTCAAAGCAAGAGATGACTAGCATCTGTAGACGTGCGTAGCTGAAATGATTTGAAACAATGAGCAACCAGTTCTCATCAAAACGCGATATCGAAATGCGAAATCTTATCTTACCATGACAGTTTACAAGCGGCGTCATGCTGTGTGGTGAGGATTTTCCTGCATTGTCAGGCGGGGTTTTTGTATTTTCTTCTGGAGATGTTCGCTAAATCTGTTACAGGTACAAATAGAAGGTTCCGGCTGTACTTTAGTAATAGTTCTAGTTGGTGCTCGTTGTGTAGATGATGTGTTGAATTACTGCCTAGTGCGTAAAGCTATTCCTCGATACAACATGGAATCATTTTAGGTAACATTAACAGATTTTATTCGATCGTGGACTTTCTTTAATGGAAAAAAAATCAAGGTGCATTCAAAGCTCTGCCTTGTTTACTTTCGAAAAAAATGTCTCATCGCCTTGCCACGAACCCTAATTTAATTCGTATGACATTCGCCCAACGGTAGGCAGAGGGCATGACTTGACACTCTCTCAACGATCAGTTTGTGCGATGTGAAGTGTTGTTTTTTGGTTTCTTCTTGCCTACCGTAGCGTAATGGAATGTGTTGCGTGTTTGGTAATGGACAATCGTTATTGCTGGTAATGGTTGTAAATAATGGTTAATTTATCAGCACAACTTCAACACGCATTGTTGATGTATGGAATATGAAGTGTACAGTGTTAGTGAGTTATTGTGCTGTAAGTTAAGCTTGATAAAACAGTTGTACTATTGAAAACTTCTCCTATCCAAACACAGAATAAAGCTTATTCTGTCGGGTTGTTCAAGGTGGTGAACTTCTTGTGCGAATGTACTTCAAAACGCAAAAAAAAGGGAAAGTCTGTCCCTCGGTACGTTGTCTGTGGAGGTTGGTCCGTAGCCTCGTTCGCTCGTCCATACTAAGACAAGTAATGATTCGCATCGATAAATGTGTATATAAATTACAGGGAGGTCGATAGAAAAGTGAGAAATTTTTGTAAAACATTTTTTTCAATTTATAGATAAACAAAGCAACAAAAATGTGTTTAAAACAGTTTGAAGGAAAAACAGGGTTTTGTTATTAAATTAGGTGTGTTCTTTAATTTCTTTAACGGAGATAAGAACCACCCTGTAGTGTGCGGCACAGCATCTTTTCGAGTCCGGTCGTCCCTGACAGTAGTGTGCCCCCCCCCGCCACCCCTTTACCCGATCGTCGTCTTCTCGTCGTCCGGTGGTACACGCGCGACACGGGTCCGATTAAATTATGTACGATCGATCGTTCGCCGTACGAACACAGATGCAGTCACGTCTACAATTAAATTAACCTGTCCAGTTGTCGGGGCCCTGCTCTTCCAGACGGCACGACGGCGGGCCGCTGTTTGTGTATTTTGTTTTACAAAACGATGGTAAATGTATTGTACTAACGCCTACGCTAGCCAATCATTATAACTTTTTCGACGTAGAACGTCATTTATTATAAGGCAAACATTTTATATTTATTGACACCACTCAAGAGAGTGACGTTGCGGAAAAAATTGGCAACAATATTTGAACACCCGAGGAGGGTACATATAGTACCGGCCGACAGTGTCCATCCGTGACACACCTGCTGGAAAGCAACAGAGCACAGGTCCCAGCATCATCTCGCCGTCCATTGGTGTGCGTGTGCGATCGTACACCCCTGTCGCTAGTGTGTTGACCGTGTGCTGATTACTTGTTTCAGCGTTTTTTGATCCTTCACCGAATGGTGCTTCGAACGAGCGCATGTGCGATCGTGCGTCAGTAGTCGCGCGAGGAGACACGCGAGTTGAGGTGTCGAAGTGCATGGGTTCTCTTAGCTGGGGGTTCAGTTTTGTCCGGTTTGTGCCACAAAACGCATGTCGAGCTAGTGAGTGATTTCGGTAGATTTTATTGGTTTTTACATCCGATGGATAACGGCCGTCGCTAGATCGGGTGTGCGAATATAGTATTGATCGTGTTCCGTCCACATACAAACACCCCGGTTGTTGCAGTAGTGCGGAAGAAAGGAACGTGCCTGCTACACTATGGCTGAGATGCACGAAAATGATGACTTTATGGCCGATTTGGTGCGGTTCAACCATCCACTGGCGGCTCTTCATCATCATCCGAATCATCACAATCACCACCATGTGTACAGTGGCCAGCAGCAATACAATCATCGCCAGCATAATGGCTTTTCGTCCAAGGAAGGTGCTACCGGTACTGCTAGCTACGCTAATGGTAGTGCCACTGGTTATTCACCATCGACCGAGGACGACATTCAAGCGGATGAGGATCAGTTACTCCTTTGGCGCCCCAAGAGGTCAGTTCGATGGAGTTTGTCCGAGCTTCAACAAACAACACACACACACACAGTCGTCAGTGTATGATGATGACCCTTTTCCAAGGATGGCTTCTCAGGGCTCTGTAACTCTCGAGTAGATGCCTTTTTTGGTGGCTGTGCGAAGATCGAAGATCAGGAAGGTGTCGCTATTACGTCAGGCGTACGTTCTAAAGAACCCGTGCCTGTTACGGTGAGGTGTGCGTCTAAGGGCACGCGAAACGCGACAAGGTGCTGCTTACAAGGCTATGACGCAAAACCGTGTGGAGTCACACACGACTTTATGCTGGAGTGTTCGTATCCTCAGCGTACTACGAAGAGGGAGAGAAGAGAAAAAAAACGCGTTAACGTGTCGTTCGTTGACGTTCCAAGAGTTGAGGCGCTTAAACGGATTGAGGGACGGATTTTTATTTTTTGTTTTATTCTGATTTCCCATCCGTATAAACGTCTGACCTGTCCGTCTCACAGCGGTGAAACGAGGAAACGATAACGAGAGAATTGAAGAAGAGGGGGAAAAACTTGGCCAGATGTGGCCGGAAGGTTTATTCGTGATTCGCCCCGTTTTTTTTTTCTATCCTCCTCTGCATGAATGGGTAGAAAGATGCGAGAAGATGATCGTGAGCTGATCGTACCACTAGCGTGAAAGGATACGAGTGAAGAGGATGGTTCATAACGTGTAAAAAGCTGATAGTAATGGGGGCTGGGTGTGATCGTACGAGAGTGAACGAGCGAGCGAGCGATGGGTAAGGCAAAACTTGTCCGCCCTGACAATTTCACTAATCGTTTCGATATGAGGTAAAATAATGACCCCTCGGTCTGAAGGTGGCCCGGAGTTGTGTTGTGCACCAATGTGGGTGCTTTAGAGTTGCGGATACGACCAAAGTTGCGTGAGTGTGCGATGGGCCAGCAGTGGTGAGAGGTTATTTTTGCTGTGGGTAGCGAGCAAGACAAAGGAGGAAGGAGAGCGAGAGAGCATGAGCTGTTCGATGTGTTTGCGGTTGGTCAGGGTTGTTTGCAACGATAAGGGGCACAACAACAATTATAATTAACTTCAATTAAAGTTTCTTTGATTTAATTTACCGTCTTGCTGTCTTTTGCAATTATGGTTGTCTTAATTGAATCTTTTCATACGTACGTTGATTGTGAATATTATTTTTTACGATGTTTGTATTTTTGTTTCGTTAAATTACAATTCATAATTATGTTATGTTTCATAAACTATGTGAGAGATCCCATCATTGTTTTTATGTTCTAGCAATGAAATTAAATTCTGGTAATTTTCGTTGATGTTGGCGTAATTCGTACGCTCCCAGTAGGGGAATGGATGTTGTGAAGGTGGTTCTTTATTACACCTGGCGTTCGTGTGTCCGTGAACAACATAAGAGCAATGTTTGGAGTTGCCGCACAATGTAACAAAGGGCTTCGTTCGGTTTGCCAAACAGGAACAGGAAGCACGCAATTAATCAAACTGATATGAGTTTGCGTTGGTGGCGCGATAAGGCATCTTGGTTGGATGAACTGTTGTCTAGTAATAATATTTTGCGTCGAGCTATCTGTTAACCATCTGTTTAAACAGTATTCTTCCTTCAGAGAAATACGTTTCATTCTAAAAATTGTTAAGATGTTGCTATTTTCATTTTGGCATTTCATAAACTTGTTTAAAGATGAACAGTAATATAACACTTTTCATCTAAAATTTTGTTCTTTAATATATTTTCAGGCGAACACGAAGTTTGAATGCACCGTCACCGTTTCAACAATTTGGACCATGCGGTCGGATTATGAAAAACTCGGCGATGGTGATGTAAGTAATCTCCTACCATCCGCAAAACCTCAAAAGATTATCACCTTTCTAATATCTTTTCTGTTTCTTTCCTTGTTCTCCCATTTACAGGCAAATTCAGGATCCGGCTAGCCAGCGGTTAACATGGTACAAACCACCCCTGGCGGTGCTGGTCATTAAGAAGGTTCGTGACTCGAAGGTGCTACAACCGTTCGTCCAGCTGGTGGAGTGGTTAATCCACGAGAAGCACATGGTCGTGTGGGTGGAGGCCGCGATACTGGACGATGCGCTGCTGACCGGTGACAAGCGCTTCACCAAGCTGCAGGACAAGCTGATCACGTTCAAGGACGGGCGTGACGATCTGACCGATAAGATCGATTTCATCATCTGTCTCGGGGGCGATGGTACGCTGCTGTACGCGTCGCTCCTGTTCCAGAAGTCCGTCCCGCCCGTAATGGCATTCCATCTGGGGTCGCTTGGATTCCTCACACCGTTCCAGTTCGACAACTTCCAGGAGCAGGTGACGAACGTGCTCGAGGGCCATGCGGCACTGACGTTGCGCAGCCGGCTGCGGTGTATTATCGTGCGCAAGGACAAAACGGAGCAGGAGATCTCCACCTTCAAATCGTCTCAGGATCCGTCGACTAACATACTGGTAAGAGCTGACAGAAACCTTCTCACTTTGATGGAACGTTGACACCACCACGCTGATGTTTCGTTGCAGGTGCTAAATGAAGTTGTCATCGATCGGGGACTATCGTCCTACCTAAGCAACATTGATCTGTTTCTGGACGGCAAGCACATCACATCGGTACAGGGTGACGGATTGATCGTGTCGACACCGACCGGCAGTACGGCCTATTCGGCTGCCGCTGGTGCCTCGATGATACATCCATCAGTGCCCGCTATTCTCGTAACGCCCATATGTCCTCATTCCCTCAGCTTCCGACCCATCGTACTGCCAGCAGGAGTAGAACTGAAGGTATAAATTCTTACCAGAGAACAATGTTACTTGTTCCTTCTGCATCTGCAACTGATCCTTTCCGTTTGTTTTTAGATTGCAATATCGCCGGACAGTAGAAACAGTTCTTGGGTGTCGTTTGATGGTCGGAATCGCCAGGAGCTACTGCACGGTGACAGGTAACTGTCGGAAATAACGCCATCAGCGTACAAGCCTTCCATTTGTTAATATCTGCGCCGGGTTTATATTTCAGTCTGCACGTCACCACCTCTATTTACCCGGTGCCAAGTATATGCGCGCAGGACCAGATCGCCGATTGGTTTGATTCGTTGGCCGAATGTCTACACTGGAATGTGCGCAAGCGGCAGAAGTGTCTGGACGAGCTGTCCGACCTGACCGGTTCCGGCACGGAAGACAGCGCTATCGATGACATCGTACGCGGTATGGAGAACCTCGAGAATTGATCGCCTGTCGAAAATAGTGTACGAAACAACAGAGCTACAAAAGATCAAATCGAAGCTAGCGTGCTCTGCGACAACAGGAAGCAAGCGTACAAAGTGATCAGAACGTAAAAGCAATCGTTTTGGGAGTGTTATACGTGTGTTATATGTGTGTGGGTGGATCCTTCAGGAATTTTAGGAAGAAGCAATAGCGAAACAGGAACGATGCGGATCTCATGCAGTGTTGTAGCAAAGCGCGCAAGGTATGTTTTGGTCCAGATTCCTTTTAGTTACAGTGCAAGCACGGACAGCTTTGAGTAACTCAAGGCTGCTTTTTTATTGGAATGCAATGTGTAGTCCAGTTTGCATGTGGACGGGATTGCTGCTGTTGCTGGGAGGAAGGAGTAACCAACCCGAAGGTTTAACATTTTAAAAAAAATTTGCGTTCTACACCATGGCGTGTTCACACCAGGGGAAAGTGATTGTTTCGATAGTGAAACGAGTGGTATTCGGTGAACGATGAAGCGAGATCTATGAGATGAGCGAAGCGATGAAGTGTAACTCCAGCTTGTTTATTGTGGGTCCGTTTGTTTTTGTTAAGTTTAGATGTGATGGTTCTCAAGGAGAGCGCAACAAGAACGATACATGCTACAATAGTGTATAAGAGTTTTGGAACGCTGTGTGTTAAAAAATGATACAGAAACAAAACAAAAATGGGTAATGAAAAGTAATACAAAAACGAAAAAATCCCACAGTCAAAGTCAAAGTTTTTTCAACATCCGTAGTTGTTCCCTTTCGTAATTGTTCATCAAACCAGCTCAAATTTCGCTCGAAACTGCATAATGTTTGACCGGTCGGTCGGGAGGCACAAATGGGGGAGGGGAGACAATACACTAAGGTAAAAGCAAAGTTACCGACGTCCAGCAAAAGAACGGACAACAGATAAGCAGAGCAAACGTGGTGTGGTGGGCGCATGATGTGTTGGTTAGATACGTTTCGTAGTGATAAAACCAAACTTTAAAGCGCCTCAGTTCTTTGTTTTGTTTGGTGGATTCCTGTGTTTTTTTTATAATATACCTTTTGATATTGCTAACCATTGTAACGAGGGCAATGGCCAGAAGAAAGAATGCTCGAAAGAATGTAACATTACACTGATGAGTGGTGACGTGTGTGAGTTAGGCGAAGCATGCAAATGTAAGATCGATCAAGTGCGATGGAAGGGTTGTGGGGGAGGGAGGGTGGAATGAAATTCGTGTTGATCCCTAGAGAATTTATATAAAAAATCGTAGATGACAAAAAAAGACAAAAAAAGGTGAACGAATGAAGAAAATATATAAGTATACTATTTAAATAAATGCGAGCATAATGTGTACAATCGCAAACAAGCTTCGTTTCGAATAATAGCTGCGTGATACAATCCGAATGCATGTATAATATTATTTAATTATGTTTTAATGTACGCCTACCGTTTAGCGTGATACGTTTTCTTTCGTGCAAATCGATAGCATTAGGTAAAAATGGTACATTTTGCTAGAATGTCCCTTTGTACGGCTTATAGTTTTATGAGATACATGATATAAAATCATTCAATTTTTATATCGGTATTTTGATTCGTTTTAACCACACAAATAAAGGATGCAAAAAAGACATTCCAATCAATGGTATGTAATTTGTTCATCTACGGTTTTACGGTGATGCGTTTTATGCTAAGCACGTTTCGTTTCGGGCTAGTAATGGAATAAACAATTGCATGAATTATACACCTCCTGCCGATGTGCTATTTTGTGGCCATTTCGGTACGTTAGGGTGAAGGTTTTCACCGCATCATCGTTAGCGTGACTGTGGCCAGGATAAACTCCGTTTTCCCGCACCAGCGCTTGTGCGAAAACAAATCATTTCGAGCAAAATCTAACAGTCTGATGTGCTTTTTTTCTTTTTGATGCGGGTGTTGGCCAAAGTGTTGGCTTTTCGACGGATAAGCTGATACGCATTCGCCACCCCGGAATAGTGCGGTGCGAGATTTGAAGGCTTTGCCGAATGACGTCACAGCTTTTTGAACGCTGCCGAGCACGTACCATCTGCGTGTCGACTCTCTGTTGTCGAACGTGTCCTCTGAACTTACCGTGCACGATTGTATTGGTGACATACGGTAGATAGGGAAGGTGAGGGAGGCATCTGTTAAGAAAAAGGAGGCTTGCTTTTGTTATACCCTAACCGAGACTGCGTACAGAGTGAGCGAGTGCGAAGCAGAACGATAATGTGGGGTAGGAATGCGTAAAGGGGGATGCACACCCGCATCCCAAAAACAATACATTCCAGATGCGTAAAACCATACACACAGACGACTAACATTTTATCGCAAGCTGCAGGAAAAGGCACTCACAGAATCTTTGTTGTGCGTGTTTGCCTTTTTGGCCGAGCGACGGTGAACCGGCAACCGGTTGCACCCCGGGGGGTGTTTTTGGGGGTTGAAAATCGATGAAAGGGAAGCACTTACTGCTCGACTTTTTCCCACGGTCGTTTAACCTCCTCCTGCGATGCTGCGGATGTAAATCGTTTGGGGTTTCTACCACTCCTCGGGCATACCTGGGCGTGTGAGTGATGGGCTTTACAGGCACACGTGAACCTGCGGAAAGATAATGCGGACATTTCATTATAAGGGGGAACGTTTTTTTCTACCGAAAGGGATTAAATTCGTAGTTAGTAAATAAATTCATTCATTATTTATATTTTAGTATCAGCAAACACGGGCCCGTTTTGTCGATCGCGGTGGTAAGTGAAAAAGTGGTCGGGAATCTAAATTGAAATAATTTGATTAAGCTCGATGGCGCACGGATCCCTCCGGCGGCTTTCTCTCTGGCACTGCGATATCTTCGGTCACACCACCAACATGCGGAACACCCAGTACGGCTCATTTCGGAAGTTGTAAAGCTTTAATTAGATTTTCGGTTTTATCGGTCTTCTCCTTACAATGGGAGAACAAATTGTGTCGTTAATTGCATTAATGAGTGTTTTTTTTTGTGTTCCCCCGGTTCTCAATTCCTTCCAAGTTTTAAACAGTGCGAGATATGGATTATATCAGAGAGTGTATTTTTGTAAAGGGAATATTTGTTAAAACTAGATAAAAACAGGCTAAAAGTAAAGATTAAAGATCGGTAAATAAGGGTAAACCCCCAAAAATAATTATTTCGAGCAGTCGTCGAGCAACGATTTGTACGCCGAAAGGTATGCAATGAGATGTTCGAAAAGTATTTTTCGCTTCCTCAAGCTTTATGCCGAATGATGCATGAAGTGATGCTCTCAAATTCATTAACCTTAATTGTAAGCTGTTGAAAGGAAACCCCCAGGAATTGTTGATGCTGACAATTAGGAAATCTAAATAATTAATTGGCATGTGCCCGTATTGTAAGCTTACGTTGATGCAAGTCCCAGCGTCCAATTTCAAACGAAAGCAGTTGAACCAAGCCTCGTGCTGAATGAACCACCGTCATGCAGCATATTGCTAATGCAAGGAGTTTCCTCTAATCGAAGCCGTTTTGCAACCGAATCTTCCAACACCGGAGACTATCGCACGAAATTTAATGAAAACAGTCATCAGTGGAAGCTACCGTTGACTTTTTTCCGAGATTGAATTGACGTCACCAGTCACATCTTGTCGGCAAAGTGTGTGTGTTTTGCTTCCAATGCCTGGTGGCCATTTCCGTATGCACCAGGCCAGGTTTTGTGTATGACGTTGAGTGCTTTTATGTGTGTAGGATCTCGTGTTGTGAGGGAAATTGTGGGGGAAAACAGACAACGGATTATAATGATTTAAATTTGCTCTAAACAGATGTTCTAATAATTTACACGCAAACGCATCTATGGCCGTTCAACAAGCAGAACAGACCTGATGGAACAGCGTTCCAATGCGCTTAGGTGGATACGGATGCACCAACACCGATGCCGAGCCGGCCGTCAGGGAGCAGGTGCGAAGGTGATGCAGATAATATTTCATGGCAAAACGACTTCTGCAGATGAAGCGCAACACATATGCCGGTACGGAGCGTCCACCGGGCTGCCCCGTAATGGGTGACGGCCGAAAAGAGGGTTACCGGTCCGGTTTTGCGGATTTTCGATTTGCTGCAGTTCGAACTGCACGGCTTTACGCAATGAAACACACGGCAAAAAAAAACCCCACACAAGCTTGAAGTGGAGCGCTTTAAGGAGATGTTTTATCCGAGCCCAATCCGAAGGCGATTAAATGGAAAAGTTTATACCAGAAGTAGTAATTTGTGAATGCGAAAGGATTACGCCTCACCCCCACTGCCACTCGTGCGGAAAAGCTTTCGTCATTAATTTCTGTACGTATTTCATACTAATTAACTGCTGAGCAAACGAAGCTGAGCTGTTCCGAGCGCCGCTGATAGAAAGGTACGCTTTGCCTGGCCATGTTAGGGGCACTGAAGCATTAAACTAATTCTTGGCATTTCAGACAAAGCAAAACACGGGACGGGAGTTAAAACAACAGCAAGCAGGAAATGTTTGTTTTCTTAATTAGCTGCCGGTTTGTGCGAAGGAATAAATCTGAAATACTATTCTTCAAGCGCTTGCGTTTCTAATAAAATGAAATAATTTTAACCAATTAGTTATTAATGTGAAAAAGTTAATAATAGGTCCGAAATAGGTTAATAATAAATAAAATAATAAATAGTTTGCTTGCCACGATGAACCACTAGGCGTCTCCATTAGAATCAGCATTATAGAAAAGAATTTAATTAATAAATCAAAATAATAATAAAAGAAGGACGATCTACTGTACCATCATTAAGCAGTAACTACAACTACCTTCCAATAATCTCATGACATAGTAATTAACATTTTATTCGATGGAGAAAACAGCGCCCCGACCGTTGATTGAGATCTCTAAACCACAGCCACCACGCGCGGACAATGGATGCCTGTTTCATCATAGCAGCATTAAATTATGTAGCAAATGAATCGGAACGAACTACCGGTTCAGCATTCGGTGCAGAGCAACGGATCCCATAAAGGGGGTAGGAAAAAAAAAGCTTAACGAGCAAGCAACAGCGGACATTTACCGGGCGGCGGTGTACATGCTGGATTGGATGGTGGTTGTTCGTTAAGCTTTTCCATTTCCTAATCGGGGAAGGGACAGTACGGGCGAAGGAGGAAGCGAAAGTACAGCATTCACTATTTTTAGACACTCTCGTTACCCGGTGACGGGGGTACGCTATTCTTATGCTCGGGCATTCGGGATGAAAGTTGGACATCATCAGCCCCGTGTTGTGAAATTTAGACATTCATTTATCTTCCGGCTGTTGTTTTGTGATGGATTTCGGGGAAATTGAAGCAGAAGAGTTATTTCACTGGAAGCTTTCGGGAGGTCTTAATTTCGCAACTGCATGACATAACTAAGCGCGGAGGTGAAGAATTTGAAGAATAAAAATAACGTATAAAGACCGGTACGGTAGAGTTCGCTCATTATGCTACCTAGTATTATTGTACACGAGCTAAGATCATTATGTGACGCCCGATAAACTTTAAATAGCAAGCATCACTTCTAGCAACGTGCACTCATTAGCAAGCACCGGGTTGAATATAATAAGCTTTAGTTTTTGGCTTTGTTGTCCACAAACCATGCCACCTGCACATCATGCACTGCAAAGCATAATGATTCAACAGTGTGCAAAGGAGGGAAAGGATGTTTTACTGGAGGTGAAGAACGGCACTGAAACTGAAATAACAAACGTTTCACCGTGTTGCTGACGTCACAGTTTGGTTCTGCATTGTCTCTCACAAATTTCTATCCCTCTCTCTCTCTTTCTCGTTTTTGTTTTTTTTTGCTATTGAATTTTGCTTGTTGGAGCATAATTTTATTCCATGACGTGCCCTATCATAACAGAGCGTAGAAGGAGTTCTGAGAATGGCGAGCTCCGGGCGATGTGAGATGATGGTGCGGAGGACTTTGTCGAACAATATGTGAGTTTTATAAAGAAATTTTTTTTTAAATGCTCAAAAACTACATGGATTTTATATTAAACATTTAATATTAACAATTTAAAGTTAGAATTCTTTGCACTAATATTTATTATCTAAATATATCTTTAATCAGGAAAGGTTATTGAAATGCAGTGTCATTAGCAGTACATCCTATCCGGTACTGCATTCTACTATTCTATCCCTAAAACATCTTCTTTTCGCACACATGAGTTCACAACTGCTCAATACTACTACGACTACCGCTGTCGTCATAGTTATCATGCCAGAGGACGAAAAAAAAACCCCCATTTCCCATGCTTGGGTGCCCCTTTTTGTGTCATCCAAGCGCTCAATCACGTGGCGGTTGTATTATTATTTTCGCACACCGTTCCTCGGATTGGTGTGTGTGTTTTGCACATGTTTCTTTTACAGTGTTAGTGTATGTTATTGCGTAGATTAGCAGTGATGGTGTATACAGCGAACTGCGATCTACTACCAGAAGAGAGGGCGCTCGATGCCATCGGAGCAGGCAATTCTAGTACTGCACTGGAACACTCGCGGCTCTACTTCGCGGTGAGTTACTAGCACGCAGAGAGACAGTGCGTGTGGGAGAGTGTGTGAGAGAGAGAGGCTGTTGTTACCTTACGCAGTAGGCTTCGGTGCAGCCGTTGCCGTGACGAACCGTTTCTGTCCAGTGCGGATATCAAGGGATTATCCCTTAAAGCAATCCTACAGTAGGTTCGGGCGTTTTTTTTCTCAGATGAATGCCATACGTGAGTTCCCCCGTTCCGTGAGTGCCCATTGTGTGAGAAAGCTCTCGCACAATCTTTCCCTTCTGTAAGAGAAGCTTTTCCCTTATTTTCACATCACATCGCCACAGACGATTGAGAGTCGCGGAGAAAAAAAATCCTATCGCTGCTGCTGAGTTTGTTTGGTGGTGAAGAAATAGCAAGGAGTAAGAAAAAACCCGAGTGAAACGTTGTAAGTGAGTTGCTCCCGGAAAACAAGGTGGTCTCCCAGTGGTTTGCCCACTGGAAGGTGTTTTGACCGTGTTCAGTTTACGCAGTGTGTTCCCTCGGTGAGGATCATCATCGGTGTCAATTTTTGCTTCCGTTACCGTTGTGTGTTTTTGTCACATAATAAGCAGCAAAAACCCGCAACTGCCCGCGCTAGTGTGGCCCGGTGTGGCGAGGGCCTATTTTGCTAGTCCCGTAAGCATAGCGTAGCGCTTTGGTTCGTATAAATGGGGGGAAATTTTCATAGTGAAAGCTTCCCACAAGGAAAAAAGATGGAAGGATACTTGTAATAATCCTGCCGGGCCTTGAATTTTGAGGCCCGGGCATTCGCCAAACGGTATACTGCTGTGCAAAAAGTTTCCCACCGTGTATGTGTGTGTGTGTATTAGTGTGTGAGCGTACGCGAATAAGCAAGCTTGTTGTGGCTCGATGAAGCGTCGAAGGCTGTGGCCCTTATTGGGTGGCCCGACTGCAGTGAACTTGGGCAAAGGGCCAGCTCGAACCGACCGAATGTGTTTCCAACCGTGCGGACACCGTGCCCAACCCGGGAAGCGTGGGAAAATCGTGCAAATCCTACAAAGCTCACCCGAGCGAAAGGCTGCAAACGCTTCGGTGCGATGCTGTCCTGCCTTTATAGTACTGTACCACTCATCGAGTATTTATGTATCGCAGTGTAGTGCTAATGACAAAAACGGTTGGATGCTGCGGAATCGCTTACGCTGCAGGCTCATAAAGCGCCCGAATGTAGGCAATGTGTGTTACACGTAGTGCTTATTAAGCGCAAACCGCGATGGAAACGATGCTGCTGGGTAAACACTCGCACACGGACCAGAAGCGAAACTGCTTCCAATATTCTCGTCCTCCTACCTACCTCCCCTTCTTCCCTTCTTCCCTTTTCCTTCGCCATCATTCGATGTTCTGTGATGTTTTGGTGACGGATGAACGGAAAATAAATTCCCATTGGTTTGGCAGCCGTACGTACATCTCTATCACGGCACCGTGGTTGTAGTGTGCGCACCCCCCCCCCCCCCGCCCCTGGTCCATTTCCGAAGGTCGTCCAAGGAAACTGTATGGAAGCTGTGTGTCGGTGCACAGTGGTTGCGTTGCGTGCAGAAAGCAATAGCTTCACGCGTTGCTGAGCACAGAAATTGAACCATTCCGTTCTCAGCGGGATGATTTCTAAGATTTTTCTTGAATTGTGCATGGGAACAACGTTCCAGGAATCACAAACCCACCGTACACATCCTTCAAGCTCAAACTGTGGTACATGTTTATTAGTAGAAAAGAAAAGACGCCCACTTATGGCCGAAGGAAATGGACAGCAAAAATCAAAACCCTGGAAGCGAATAAATGAGTCAAATGATTCAAATATTTGTTGGAGAAGCAAATCTGTGATGCAAAGAGCGTAACAAAAAAAATCTCCACCCCACATTCCCCACATCAGTGTGCCACCGGAAGCTGTCTCGGGAAGTTTTTGTTCTGCAACAATGGCTCGCTGGAGACAATCGTTCTCCACTCCGTATCCTTGAGAGCTGTGGTACCCACTTTCTTTGCTGCTGCCGTTATGCCTCGCTTGCCGTCAAAAGGAGACGGTGGCAACAAAAAAACGTCTTTGGTAAGCTTCTTCACGCGCCCCAACAGCGGGCCTAAACCTTGTCCTTGTGCACTTGAGCTAGATTTGTTTTCGTCCTTTTTCTTGTTTGGTGTTGTGTTTCACAAATCATAAACACATCCTTCGAGGCAAAGACGTATTGGAATGGGATAGTTTCTGTTGGATTGACAACCGACGAAGGGGTTTTTTTTTCCTCAGTTCCGACTGCGCTGGGTGGATATTACGCTCTTTCTCTCTTTCTCTCTCTCTCTTGGGTAGAAGATGTAGATTTGTTAGAACCGCGCAGAATAGTTTCCTCTTCGTTGGGACCACTTGTTATGCATAGTTTTTATTGTTGCTTTTTTTGTTTCCTTTTTTCACTCTTGGCGCACTAGAGAAAAGACAAAAGCAAGTGAGAACCTGTTGTTGGGCACTTCCCAGGCGTTCTCCAATTCCCCAACACCAAGAGGCGCGTATTCTTTGTTTGTTTTTGCTGTCCCACTACTATTTATAATCATTTTAGGCCCCGGGAGGATAACGTTAAATGTTGGATAAAATGTTTCATCAGTCTTCTCTCGCGCTGGCTGATGCGAAAGGGACGGTTTGATTTATGATGTGTCTTAAATCATCAACAGGCGGGAGAGTAGTTTTACCACGACGGAAGTATCTGGAAGGAAAAAGTTTAATCGCACTATTGTGACAGCTGTATGAAAGATGAGCGTATCTTTATCTTTTTTTTCATGTTAAGAATTGTGATGTGTGATGAAGTAGACTTCTTTCCGTAAATGTTCGTTCATCCCAACGTCTATTTGTGGATCGATTTATAGAAATATGTTACGCCATGTGAAGCCCCACACAAGAAGGTGTATTTCATCTTCCAAAAACGTGCAAAAATGGCCCGTGTTTCATTATGTCCACAATTCGCCAAGACCGAAGCCATTCACCTTCGTTTTGGGTTTTTTTTATGGTGAGGACTTTATTCTTTTGGACGGGACCTTCCTGCCAAATAAAGCTGGCTTTCAGGCAGAATATATGGCCCCCCTTCGGTGGCTAATTCAAAACGCTCATCGCACTAATTTGCAACCGGTCTCGGTTGGTAAAGGCCACGATTGAAGCCCTTCAACTGGCGGACTGCGGACTGATCTTACCAGTCCGTGAGCTGAGCAGAATTAGACTACCAAATGAGTGCCGCATGACTGGTCTGGGATGATTTCCTTTCGGTGCTGGGATCGGTACCGGTAGCGCAAACTGTGGGCATCGTTTGTGTGAACGGTACACGAAAGTCACCTTGTCGCTTTGAGGATGGAACATCAGCAGTCAATATGGCCAATAATTCAGTACATTTTGGTGTAATAATATTTCTGCTGTTGAAGAAAAAACCGCATGTTAACGAACAGTTGACACAGAGTGTATTTTGCGGATCAATTTATTGGTAATTTCAGTTTTTATTGTTAACATATTTTTTTTTGGTAATTAATTAAAGGAAAGAGTGTGCACAAATAAAAACAAACAAAAACAAAAGCAGAAAAATCAGGATAAGCAGAGCAAAATGTCAGAAATTAAAATCGAAGACAGAATTAAATAATACAGTGTTTTGCATAACAATAACATGCATTTTTATATGAAACAAAATGCTAATACAAATTACATAATCCATACTCATCAAATTTAAAAATATATTAAACTTCATCCAGTTTTAGCGCAGAATATCTACTTTTTTGTCAGATCGAAAGCTGTTTCACTTTGTCATTAGCGATTTTTGGTTTTGGTCGTTAAATATTTAAAAACTTGGTCAAGAATACAAATATATTATATTTTTCCTAGAATAATGGGAAACTTTCTAATCTCTGATAAATACTGCCTGGATGTTATTAGACTACCCGATTATTAGGCTCCCGATGCAAAATACCAAAGACTTGGAATTTTTCAGTAAAATAATCAGTGTAAGTAATTTGGATCTTCATCATAATTTGGAGGTATTAAAACCTCAGTCATCGATGTGGAAAAAAGTTATACGAGCTTGATGAGAATTTAGCCTACGTTTGAGGCACATTTCGTTAGATCCACCGTGATATTCGAACACCAAACAAAACGAGTGTATAAATACACATTTGTAACATCGTTTTAAAATTTGTTTCTTAAAAAAATATTCTTTATTTAGTTTTTGCTTCTCCAAACGGCGGCTACTGCACATCCATCCTCTTATACGTATTTTTCATATATTATGGAAATATCATTCTTTTCAACGTTGTCTTTCATTATTAGAAGTTAATCAATCCTATAATTACGTTAGGAACTGTATTCCCAGACACTCTTTATGCTCACATAATGGGTTGGGTGGATTGTTTTTAGTATAGGTTAGCAGTATTTTCACTACGAGCTGCATTCGGTATCAGGTTCCTACAATAAATGCACGAATTCCCCATCCAAACCGGTCAGAGATCAATTGGATTTGGGAAAAAATCTGACAGTACAACTAACTTACCGGCTTAGACCGACGCTACCCGAAACCGTGCTATCCGATATCGGTGTTTTATCAATACGAAATATGAAACAGGAATCCTTCCAAAAACCGTCGACAAAGCAGCACCACAACCCGGGCGGTAAGCTGCCGTTTGCCAGCCACAATGTAGTCCGTAGTCACTTTACATAATGAAATTCGAACATTTTCGTTGCCAGTTCGTCGTGGTGGTGATGAGGTGGTGGGAGCGGCCGACAAGGGGTCATCGGTTGGGCGACGTGAGTCGGCCAGTATTTTCAGCGCGTCAGTGCTATTGGTTTCGAGTCCCGGTGGGAAATGTCACCAACCGACGGTGGTGAACCACCTCACGAGGCCGATATTTTATTGGCATTGGATCTGATTTGCATCGTACCGGATCACGAATTCACGAGCAGTGGCACTGGCATAGAGTTACTGAATTCTGCGTGTGGATAAACCTAGCCCGGGCTGGTTTGGTTGGGAAATGGGCACCGATGGGAGCTAGACCATGTTACGAAATAATGCTGAGTGAAGCTACGTTTTAACTCAAAGTGTTGTGTTCAAATATTGCTACCAACAGAGCAGAATTGTTTGTAAAATTCTTGACAAAACTGCAGGAATTTTTCCGTCTTTACAAATACACACACGAAAAGCCAAAAGAGTTGACAAACGGAAGCTAATTTAATCCCTTTCGTGTGCTGTTATGTCATGATTTGCAATGTATGCTTCTGATGTATTAAAACACCACCGTCGCCGTCCTTTGCGATATTCATATTCATGACATATTGAACACAGTACACGGCCACTTGAACGGTAGTGGCACCATTCGGGCCGAGAAATGCCACTTGAAGCAATGGTACGTTGCCATCGTCCGATCTCCTTGAACCGGATGGTGCTGATTTTCCTCGCACCTTTCATCACTCCCCCCCCCCCCCCCCATACGGGGGCAATGGCAGGTGTGGAAAATGGCAGTAAAAAGAAATAACTATTAATCCACATGCGGTGTTGGCCGGGACGGGTTTGGCATTTTTCACCCCACCCTGATCGTCTACGGAAGCGCATGGAAACGTATGAAGCCCAAGGATATCACACAACCACACCGTCGCAGGTGTCAAGCGGGCTATCGAGCCGTTCGTTGTGTTATCCGCGCCGGGCCCCTTTGCTCCCAGTTTGCTACACACACGGAGCCAATTTCTCGACGATGGAGACGCCTGGTACGGCTCGGTATCGATTGTGTCGCGGGTGTGTGTCGCGGGTGTGTGTCGCGGAAAATATCGGTCGGCAAAGTCAAATAGTGCATGATTTTATGTGCTGTGTCACGTGTATGTGTGTGTGGGTGTGAGAGGGAGGGGGACGGGGGGCAAAAGTATAAAACATTCGAGATTACCTTGGTTTGATGGGTGAGTATGTATTCTGCACAATGACTTACGATCGTATGCGGTGTAGCACACAGTGAGTTAACAAATGATTTTATCGATATCGTACGTTCCCCGCCCTGCGTGAACATACAAATTGTACTCGTGTACATGGTAAAATGTCAAATGCATTTAAGGAAGGTGATTTAAGGCAAATGGAACTATTGCACCTTTAAACAAAGTAAGAAATTATAGTGCAGCATATAGCAGACATATGTACCGTGCAAAAGTCATTACAGTTGATAGCATAACTATAAAAGTGTTTATTTAGAGTAAAAAAAAATGTAAATAGGTAATTGAACCTAATGTTCTGTGAAGTTATATAAAATAAAGAGGAGAAATGTCAAAAAATGGCCTTAATATTTCTCCTCACATATCTCATCTTGATAGATTACTGATGCATTTTTTGCAATATGTCCCACAAATCTGAAGCGAATATCATCGAGAATTTATCATTCGATTATATTTGTTTTCTTTACATTTAAAAAAATATTTCAAAAATTAAATTACCACAGTCAATAATATGGAGCAGACAAAAAATGGGTTGGTTTAGGGTTTGTTTCCTAAAATTCGGTCAATTAGGTACAAATTGCTAAAAATTGTACTGAGCATAACTTGAACGAATAACATTTATGTTTCTGATGTTTTTCAAAAATCAAACACCCATATAGTTTTGTTAGGCACTGTAGTAATGTGTTATCACAGTTTTTCACATTCCTTGTGATGGTCATGAATTTACCAAGCATTTTATTTTATTGCTTTGGTAAATGTCAGCTAGATAATTCCATTATCGGGACCAAGTTGGACACCAGCGGAGGACGTGTGCTTTCGTAGGACAAAACCGCCTCGCTTTGCACTACACTACTGACATTAAACAAAATGCTAGCGAATTACGCTGCAACATTAGTCACAAGGGATTAAACTTATTTAGTGGGTAATGTGTACGAGCTGCTAGCGCCCAGTCCAAACCGTTGCAGGTGCAAGTTTATGGTCGTGCTGCGTAATGTAAGGCTACCGTTTGTTCCGATTGATACATTATCCAAATGTGCCAACGCCATCATCCGGGTTTTTGGAACCGGGTAAAGGTCAATACGGAACGCGACCCGACCACAATCGGTTGGTTGGCTGGTCAGCATAAGCCATATTCCCAGCGCAATAACGGACCCGAAGCTAATGCGGGGGTCTGAAAAAAAAAACCAAAAACCGAACAGGGAGGGAGTCAAAGTTAGCGTTTATGTTGCCCATTTAATGGCGTCTCGTTGCGTACACGATACATTCTAGTGGTGCCCTTCGGTGATTGAGATCGATTGGTAGATAAGATGCCATCGGAGGGTGGGCTGAAGGGTCGAACATGAGTGGAAGAAACGGGAGGAAATTTTCCAAACCAACCTCGAGGGACTGCGTCCCCTGTGTCGTTGTCCGTCGGTGGTCAACAACGAAACAGTGTCGTCGACAATGGTACAGACGAGCGCACAAAGACACCGAAACAAGCTACAACAGTGTTTCTACTTTGTGCTTTTAATGTGACCCTCGGCGATTGTGATTTTACGATTTATACCAGAGGACTTTGGAATGTAGCGAAGTCCTTCCGATTGTGGCGTGTGTACTGCAGTGGGCAGCAGTGTAATCCATCTAGCCGCTACCGGCACTGCTATTAACAGCATTTTTATGTTTTCGATTGAAACTTTGAGAAGCAGAAACATTTTAATTCTTTTCCAATAGTTTTGTAGTACTATTTTAATGTGCTCTTTTTTTATTTTTGCCAGTAAAAATGAGGTTGAAATTCTTAATATGTTGTGTGTTCGAAAACAAATTCAGGGCAGTAAGTAACAGACAGTTAACAGGTGAAATATACGTTTTTGCTAATTGAAGTACCTTAAGGCTGCTTGTATACGCAAATTAATCCACAAAGTAATTATTCATAGGTGGCATTTTAGATCAGATGACCTAATGAAACCAGAACTACGTCTGGTCGATAATATACGTCTCTCTTCTTGGCCATTCTTCTGCCATTTCTGACAGGGTCCTGCACCGGTCCTGTCATACACCACTGGCCGCACTTAATATACGTAAAAATATGGCAACAAATCATGGAAAAATGTTTTCAAAAAGAGATTTACACATTAAAATCATGTTTTATATAGCCTTGTGGAATATTATTTTCGTCTTTCTCTTTATTTTTCCTGTTTTTTATTCCCAAAATCACACAAGCGGCCGTATAGTTATATTGGGCACTGTATTTAGAATTACGATGAACATTTAGGAATCTTCAAGAAAGCCTTTTTCGGATGTAGTGAAAGGGGGTTTAGATCATTAGGTTGGTAGTGGATATCAACAAGAGGCCATCTTTTGGGAGCAAAAATTATGGTTATAGTTCGGATGTTCTTATTTTAGAGCTTGTTTGTTTGCTATACTTAATATGTCCACTATAAACACTTTAATGGACTATGTAAACTATGTGTGTGAAAATATATTTAAAACTCTTGTTTTGCATTTTTTTAAAGCTCCAAAACTAGCGGATGAATTAAACCTTCGCACGTAGGCATTACTAGTTTGGTTGTATAAAAAATTCGAATGTAATTCATTGCAAAGTGAATAATATCTACACAATTAAACAATATCTTCCATTCTGTTCTCTTTTGCGCTATAATAGAAATTAATGCTAAATAGTGGTGTTGCGGCAAACCTGCGGTAAAAGTATTCCAAAGCAAGCTCAAGCAAATAATGGCGGCGTCAATTAGTGTGTAGTTGCAACTGTCGTAATCGCCGTATTAAGCCCCGTGTTCATGACAAATCACAAGCAATTCCCAGTGATAGTTTTAATCCATTCCAAGTGAACATGACCTAAATAGTTGTGTGTATTGTTGATCGCGCGCGCGTTTGTGTGTGTACGCTGTGTAATATAAAGCTCCTCCGAGCATGCAAGTGAAGTAGGTGTTTAGTGTGGAAAGAAGCAAAAAAAATGAAGAAAATATAAAGCAAATTCTTGTGTAGTGTTCAGCGTCTTTATCGCATTGTGTCTTTTTTTGTGTGTGCATCCGTGAATAAACTCGTTTCGTAGTGAATATGAGCAACACAGCAAAGGTGGCAAAACCGGGCTCAACAAAGCAGCTACCAACAAAATCCAGTGCTTCCGGGAAGGGGCAGGTTAAATTGAATTAGTCTAAGCAACGGGGAAAAACCCCAATCATACCTTTCCCTCCAATTGACGAACGAGGCCGCTCGTGTGTGTGTGTGTGTATGTTAATTTTCCTCCGTGTAGCCAAATTTCCGCTCCGGCAAGCGAGCGTTGAGTGTGTGTTGCGGTGGTGGGGATTTCCCTTCCGTGCGGGCGTAAGTTTAAATTAAAAGAAAAACACACCCAACGAAGGAAATACGTCAGCAGGCTCCTGGCGAGGGACCGGGAATCAGCAACAGCACCTAATCAAACATGCCCTTCGGCCGGAAGTCACCACTGGAGGCGCTGGCTATGCCGGGTGCCATTATTGCGTACAAATACAGCCAGTTCCGGCAGCGACGCCGGGAGGCAGCTAATCGCCGCGTGACGGAACGGGAGCTGTCTGCGTTGCACACGAAAATCGTAAGTACTCGTCATACAACGGATTTGCGTTGATAATTTTAGGGAAATGAGGAACAGGACATTTTGAGGGATTTTCCTGATTTTAATGCAAGCTTACATGTTTTGGAATTCCCGGGGTTATGAGTCTAACTATTTGCTAGTTTTTTGAAGTTAAATTGAAACCAAATGCAGGAAGAAAAGAAATTGTTACTTCTTTATGATTCTTGTGCCAAACGTCATGGCACAAGCGTCTGTCATGTCAGAAAGCTTTGAACATATTCAACCCCACTTTGAAAAATTCTCGAGAAAAGTTTAGTTCTTCCTTTAGCTAGTCCAGAAATGGCTTTAACTTTACCACCCGATCTGGATATCCTGAGGTAGGTGTGGAATCTTTCCACTTCTGTCAAGCTTTTGAAAGGTGGAAATGATACTGTACTAGATTTGCTCTGGAAAGCTTTGTTCAGAATAAATTAGATTTTTTTTGAAAGATCCTACAAGAGGGAGAGATTCTAGAGTAAACACCGGACACTCTAGTTCTACTTGTGAAGAATTCAAAAATAGTTCCAACTTTTGCTTCTTTGTACTCCGAAAACCCCGAACCACTAGAACTAGCCAACTCTGTAAGGTATTCGGGCAAACATTGTGCGAAATCATTTCCATTGTCAAACTGACCACATCGCAACAGATTACAGTTTAATTTGAAAACAATCAAGGAATCAATGTTTCAACTTCCAATAGTTTGAACTCCATAAAAAACCCCTCCTTGTGACAAACTCAAATACCAAGTCAAGTTAGAAGACGTCCATAACGCATCAAAATCTGACCGTCGAACAGTGGATAAAGCAACTCTATTCCACCCCTGTTACGGTTGTTTAATGGTGGACAACACTTCATTCGGCTCATTCCGAATGCACCGTCAGGCGTATCGTGATTGAAGCGTTATTTATCCGATCCCTGCCGTGGGATGCCCCATCGCGACTGACATGCGAACGGCTGGCTGACGTGTACAGTCTTTTGCACCGCCCAAGATTGACGATGGTTGTTGATAAATCAATTTCTCACTCACGTCACCCACATCGGCAGCAGCTAAGAAAAGCCATAGAATACCGGGAACGACAGCATCCGCATCGGTAGCCCCGGAAACAACCCAAGGCCCTAGCATAAGTACAACCAATTGCCAACCAATGAGCCAACGGTTCGCGCGCCCGCACGCTGTTGTCGGGGCGAAAGGAAATTGTAAAAATAGTTCTCGCAACGGCACATTTTGCTCCGTGCTGTGGCTGTAATACGAGACGCATGGGAAAACAGCTCCGGCTGTGGGATGGAAAAACCTCCTGCAATCCTGCGAAAGAGAGCGCACACGGTTACGTGGCGTTACGGGGTAAACTTCCCACGCCATCGATGTCGTTGTTGCGATCGTTCGCCCGTTGCGTTCGAGCGGTCCGCTTCTTTCCGGCGGGATCGAAACCTACCTACTCAACCCCACGAGCGCGTGTGGGTGGAAACCTACTGAAGCTTTCCGGTGCCGCTACCGACCGGGGCCGGGTTTGGGATTGAGGGAAAAATCACGTTTGGTAAATATTTGCCATTTGTATACATCGGTCCCGGGTGCTGTTGCTCGCTGCTTTTCCTTTATCCGCATGGTGGATGAAGATTACGGACCGGGTAGGGTCGGGACCATTGGTCGGGTATGGTTAAGTAGCGGGTGCGCCTATCAATAGGAGGTCCCGTAAATAAGCGCAGGAATAGTTTCGACGGCACTACTAGACGTTGTGTCGCAGCGAAATGTCCCGTGCCGCTTGGGGAAGATGATAAACTTTGCATTTGTAATTTTATTGTTCGTTCCCATCGGGTGGTGGAAGACCTACATGGCGCTACGGTACGACAGTGATGAGGTGTGATGAATGTGAATTATTACTCCCGCAGGATGTGGTTTTTAAAATTGGTGGTTTTTAGAATTGGGAACATTAACGTGTAGCGTATTGCGGTTCATTTATAATCGTTTCATTAAGTGTCACTGTGCTGGAGGGGACGATTGCTCAGAGGATCTCAGAAGAGATTTGGGTCTTTTGGGGGTTTGCATCACCGGAAACCACTTTAAATATTAAAATGGTGTTGCATACTTAAGAAAGTGTAATAAAATTAATGAAAAAGCTTATGAAATAATAATTTTAAGGAATTGCTTAAAGATTCCGCCTGCATTTTCGTACAGAAATCATCAGAAACAGTACATTTTAATATGTAGCGAAAGCAACTACTTTGCTAATGAGATTATATAAAATTCGGGACATTAAATTTTTCATTTTAATTATTTTTTTTAAAGGATATTTTTTTGTATCGAAAATGTTATTTCTACTCATTGTTGTCATTTATTTTTCAATGAGAAGCTTTTGTCTTATACCAGAAAATGGTGCAAAAATGATCTTTAAATAAATGAAATCAAACAGATTAATGAGCTTTCTTTATTTATGATTTATGAAGAATTTCTGCCTTTCTTTTGGATTTTTGAGGTTATAAAGTCAAATTTAGTTTTTAACAAAAACACTTTTGGGCATTATTGAGGTATTCGCATGGCGATGAGTCTGTTATTCGAGATGAAACTTCTTTGTTTGTCTGTTGATCATATTTTTTCAGATATTACTATATCTTGTTAATAGTTACGTTACAATATGTTATTACTTACTTGCATGTTAGCAAACTTTATAGATTTTAGAGTCCGGAATATTGTAACCAATGTTTTGCACATAGTGCTCGCTAGCTCCACTGTGTTCCTAGTTGCTTTATGGAGTCTCTATTTGCCCTCAATTACAGCGTGTGTTCTCCAGATTGACACATCTACATACTACAATGTTTGTACGCCCAAAGGGAAAACAGACAATCCAGTTGGGAAAAATGAAAACCTTCTGCATTGATGTGTGGTCGTAGAGTAAAATGCATCGATAACTCTAACCGATCGGAAGTTGTTCCAAGCGGAGGCAAAGTTTTTGGTGCACAAGCGTGAAACACTGGGCCATAAATAATTTCTTTCTTTGTCACACCAGCTCGCAGAATCATTCGTTTCGGTGCCGTACCTTTGAGTTGGTGGACGAAAGAAAGAACATATTGAATGATCTACCATTACACATGATGTAGCGCGGTGACCTTGGGCAGGAGGGAAGGAATAACTTTCCATTGCGAAATTGAGTTCCCAGAATAATGGTTGCGCGTGGCAGATTTATAAGGCATGTTGCGCAACATTGCAAACGGTTGGATCGTCACAGCAAATTGACTGCGACGACGGTTAGAAGATACGAAGAAGAAGTGAAGTGTATTTGTGTGGAATGCACTGGAGAAGCGATTCATTTATTCTAATGAGGCAATTTGTCTTCCTTGTAAGGACAATCAGTCGTCTATCGGGGTGCTTTACTGGCAGAGGTTTGAGAATGCAAACCAAATCCCCGGGATGGATCGGAAATTTCAAGGAGCATTATTAGAAGTATAAAATGTTCCATTCTCGACAGATGCAGCCTTCCACACTGACAACACAATAAATACCATTGTGTCATTTTAGTGTCATTTTAGTGTCACACTTGATTTTTAATTTCCATACTAGCCATTTTCTCGTATCCTATTCCCGTTTGCTACAGCAAAACAGGCAATTTCCGGACATTGGCAAAACATTGGCAGCAGGAAATCCAACACCAAAACAGGACCGTACATACTACGAAGCAATAATCCCATCGCCCGGACAAATAATCCTCCGGACAGGCAAACAAATAGGGTGAAAACTCTTCCAGGTCTTCATTTTTCCTGCTCGATTCGGAACGCGGCGTGATATCCGTCAGCAATAAAAGCAAAACAGTGTCTCGTGTTGGCAGGCAGCGTGTCTTTTCTTTATTCCGCCCGTCCATCGGGAGACATAAATTTTCTTGTTTGCAAATATAGAACGGTCTCGGCGGTGCTTTCGGTTGGTATAGGTAAGCTTTTTTTTGGTTTTCAGCTTGTGTATTTGTTTGGTTTGTTTTTATCATTGCTCAGAGGGTGTTTGCTGTCTTAATTTGTATGTTTTTGCAACTAATTCAGATGTTTGGTGGAGTGTGAAGAAAGGTTAAGAGGTGGGGAGGTTCAAATATTTGTTTATAAATTTAAAAAATATGAAAGATTTGAAATGAAATATTTGATGATGATTAAAACATGTGCGACATATCAGCAGAACATGGGTTGGATCATAACTTAAGTTAGAAAACGTGAATCTAACGCATCTCTTAAATAATTCAAATACCATTTCCAAGCTGTAATGTCTAAAGAAATCTACAAAAAAGGGCATAGCTTTTTCACATTAAAAAGACATTAGATATCATTTTAGCGGAAACATAGTTTGATAAAAACTAATTGACAAAGTAAACTTAACCTTCAATTCAATTCAATTGAAGTTCAATTCAATCCATGTATTATAATATGTAAATATAATATGGATCTTCAATTATAATATTATCATTAAAGCCATCTGAAACACAAAGACATGTGCAAAGTATGTTTAAAAATATTCTAGAGTATTTTGATCTCATGTAGTACTTAAAGCATTATAAAAGATTATCCAAAGCTTGTTATAAAATGTTTTTTCTTCTTAAAAGATACAAAGAGATTGTAGAGAAGCGAAGATCTAAATGTTAGACAATCTCATCACTGAGCATTTGTAACTAAAACTTTAAAAAATATTTATTTTAAAAGTTTGAACAAGTGTTTGATTTAAGGTTTAATCATTGGCTAACGTCAAATCAAGGATTCAACCCGATGCTGTAAAATGATCGAAACATTTCTTTCCTTTCTAAACTAGCGGAAGGTATGATCTACCCCTTTGTTGCACGACTTATCAGCATCTTTCGACGAAATGATTGGCTCTTCATTTAGAAGCTATAAATTTTACACGGCGAATAGCAAAATAAAGAATAAAATGTTTTCTTGCGCCATTGATCATCGTGAAGAAAATAGACAATAAAGCATCTCAATTTCCTCAATTTCATGCTAATACTTCAGGTTCGTATCTGTAACGATCAAACCGACTTGTAATGTTTCCATAAATTTCCTATTAGTCGACGGGGAAAAAAAATAACTTGAACGCCTATCAACACCTCATTTCCGTATTCCGGCAATAGACGTTCGCTTGTATGGCACATGTGCCATCCCACTGATTGGTTGGTAATAAATAATGAAACAAACGGGTTAACAGGGCTGTAACGAGGACATGTTCCACGCTAAGAAGCAAACCATTCAACGGAAAGGTGCTTCGGTACTTCGGTAAAGATGGTGCTGAAAATTGTTCTCAAAATAAGGGAGAAAAACAACCCCAAAACTACAAACTACGGGCAGCAGACAGAACTCGTTGAGAATTTAATGATCAGCAGCCGGAGTCGTACGCAGGAAGAAACGTCGAGGAAAACTGTCGAGCACCTTGTTAATGTTTCGCGAAGGGGAAAATGCCCATCGTGCTCGCGTACATTATGATGTGGTTATGTGGTGTTGCTTGAGGTTTTCGAAACCATTTTCCGTTCTTTTTCGTCTTTTCCGAGGTACCACCGTCTGCGGGGCACGATACATTTTTAATAGATGCAAGGAAGCTGATAAAAAAGAAGGTTACCGCCTGATTTGTGTTTCGTTCTTCCGCGCGATAAATAGACCTTTGTTCGCCCGGGGACCGGGTGGTTGTTGAGGTTGTTTTAAAATTTGAATTTATTATTAATTTGCATAAAACCTACCTACACACTATCGTGCGCGCCGGCTTCCACCACATGTACCCCCCTCCCCGGGAAGCTGGGCGCAGGTTTGGCATTTTAGGATTTTCGTTGCTGCAACTGTCGCTTCTGTTGCTGCATCTCTTGGGGCGTACGATTCCGGCCGAACGGTGGCTGCGGGTTCGTGCTCAGGTAGAATTTGCCCCGCATCGTTCGGTCGGTGTACATGCCCATGAATACGTCCCCGGTCATGGTGCAGTTGCCGGTGTCGCGAGATGATCGTCCCGTACCGCCGGTCGTTTCGCGCGGTTCGCAACGCTCGCACAGGAAAGCTTGGGGACGCGTCAGCGACTCGGCAAAGTATTGCCAGGCCCGGGCATGGCTACAGCCGATGAATACACCCAGCCAACGGTTCTTGGCCAGCTCCTGCTGTGCACAGCCGGGCTGCAACGGGACACCCCCGTTCGGATAAAAGTCCACGTGTCCGAGCGGCCACGGGTAGCCCAGCAAACCACCGTCCGTGTGGATGACGTCCACGAACTCCGCATCCTTCGGGCTGAGACGCTGGGAAGCTTTCTCGAAGACGTACAGTGGGAATGCCGGATCCAGACCTGTGGAGCGAGAAGAGAGAGAATTATTCCACGTGCCTCAAGGACGTGTCGAGCGGTGTTCTTCAAGGACAATCGGTCGTAATGCAATTAATCAAACCTTCATAGGGCACCGGGGCCTGGGTACCATGTGAGCAACGCCCGCCACCCGGTACCGGCCCATTATTGTTTTATCCGGTAAGCTTATGGTTATAGTTTGGCGAGTGACCCGGCGAGGGACACATGTTCCAAGGATCTTCCCCCGTCATGCTTTGCATTGATTTATTGCTCCGGCAAAAGTTTTGATGGGCCAAACGGGGTTTTTCCCTGATCGGAATAGCGCCAACCATCGCCCGCAAAGCGTCTTCCACCGGGAGAGCCGCGCCAAATGATTTTTTTTTTCTTGCGTCCAATGATGAAGAAGCTCACTTTTATGGGCTGCATGCCGACTCTTTGAGAGCTTTGGTATTTTTATTGCCTCGGCAGGAGTAAAGCGCGTAGAATCAATATCGAGTAGAATCAACTTAAGCCGCAACTCTGCCCGGGAAGGTTCCGAAAAAGGTGCCCGACTAGGGGAGGAGAAAAATGGTCAACCACATCAGAAGAAAACTATAGCCAAGTGCCACCGACGACGTCGACGCCACTTGGCCGACGAACCAATCGAATTTTCGTTCGTGATGGACTGCGGTGGCGTTAGTTTGGGCTTGGAGGATAAGAATTACTAAATGTCGCTCTACTGACGAGCTCTCCAACCGGAGCAGAAGCAGAAATGCGAGCAATAAATAAATAGCGTATAAATTTTTATCGTCATTTCCCTCGCAGGAAATGAATGTTCATTCCTTCGTTCGGCGGGACGGTGGCATAGTCTCAGGGAAACACAGGCCACGGAAAGAGCAATGATATAGTGTGGTTGGTCTGTGGTCGGGACCCTTTGCTAGAACAGTCTCTGGGCTTGCTTTTTTGTCCAACGATAGCAACTATTTTGGTTCTGATGAACAGGCCTGGGCATGATACGAATGGGAATAGTTTGAATATTCTAATGATTGATCGATTTAACATGATATTGATAGGAGCATGTTTGGGCGTCCTTCTAAATGCGTTTCACGCAAAATGTGGAACTATTCGTTCGCTGCAGCCGTAAGCGTTTTGATATATTTTATTATGTCTTTAATTATTTAAATATGAAAATGAGAATTACTGAAATCTACAGTGAGTAACATAACTTTACAAAATTTTATACGAAAATTAACACGCTAGATGTAGATACTTAAGAGATCTGTTTAAAGAATGTTTTAGCAACTTGTGAGAAATTTAAACTGAAATGCGATTGTCCAAAAAAACCCACTACTCATTTTTAATCATCATAGAGCGATTCTCTCCATTTGATATAACACTACAAATATCGATTTTTATGTATTTTAATTTTCTACATATGACATAAGTAGCCTTAAAGTAATTCGAAGTTCAATAAATGTAATATTGGATTACTTTTATGAAAGTTCAATAATCCTTATTGATCCTCGTTGCGGCTTCTGTAGGATTTTTCGTGTATTTAAAATATAAATAAATATCGTTTTTTGTGGATTTTAATATCCTACATATGGCATAAGTAACTTAAAAATAATTTGAAGTTAAATAAATTCAATATTGGATTACTTTTAAGAAAGTTCATTAATCCTTATTGATCCTCGTAGAGGCTTATGTAGGATATTTCGTGTATTTACAATATTTTTTATAATATTGTAGTATTTGTCAGAAACGTAATATAAAAATTAGAATAAAAATGTATTACTTGAACATTACTTGTAAAGTTTAGTATTAATGACATTTACTCCACAAAGGTTCCTTCATGATAGCCCACAGAACAGAAAAGAATTAAAGTCATTTAAACTGTTCGCATATATGATGGACTTACTATCCGGTTACGTCGTTAAAATAAGTCTAATAACTTATTGTATGGCATACATGGCTTATGAGATTGTTTATCCAAAAAGCAGAAGAATACATCATGATTTTTTTTAAATTATTTAAAGTAATATAATAAACATAGAGATTAAATTGTGTCAAATGCAATCTAAAGAGAAAATCCCCTACTCGTATAGTTATGTTACGCACTATTATTTTTATCTCGACGTCTTATTTACTGTAATAAAATTATAATTGTGATAAATGCTTGTTAGCAACATGTTTAGTTTAATTTGTCGTTTTTAAAGTTTTTGCATTTAAAAAGCATTAATATACTAACGAACCATCTTCATTCTCTTCCTTGTAACATTGATGAAAGAATTATCTTTGGGGGAGGGGCGCTCTTCTACTTTATTAAGCGGGCCTATTTATGTACAACAAGTTTTCTATGGTCCGCAGTGGGGAAAACACCCCATCACTAAACCCTCTTGTTTGCTCCGGTTTGCTGCAATATTGCGAACCGGATGAACTTTGTTTAACAAGCTGTAACACCGAAGCAGAAGATTTAAAGTTTTTTTTCCCCTATTTTTTGTGGCAACCTCTAAAGTTTGCCCACTGTCGGAACTTTTGCATAATGAACCCCGGTCCCAAAGCATAGTGGCTTTATATTTCCTTTCTTTCCGTGCATGTCTGCTGGATTTCATTGTTTGAGCGTTTGTGCACAGAACCATTTCCACCCGGTGTAGCGGACTTTGGTGAAGTTGGTCCCTTTGTCGTTGATCCCGTCCCTCCTGCTACTTACCGGTAATGCGTGGCAGCTTCAGACCCCACTCGTTCAGCGTTTTGCCGGCAAAACCGGCCACCTCGGCACCCAGACTGAACCCGATCAGATGAATCTTCTCGAGCGGAAACTCGGACAGCACCAGAAACCGCACGAAACGCGCAATATACCGCCCAACACGGGGACCATTCTGGACGGAGTTGACGTACCACGGCAGGGCTGTGAGCGGGCTCCAGTCAACCAGCACCACATTGTAGTCGTCCGCTTCGAGCAGTGCATCCTTCATCTGTTTGCTGCTCTCGCCGGTACCGCCCGGTGCACGCTCGGAAAATCCATGCAGATAGATCACGAGCGGATTGGTACGGTTCAGGTGGGACGCACGGAGGTGCTTCTTGTCCGACACGAACAAAGTGTCACCGTTGTCCGGATTTTCTCTGCAAGCGAAACCGCACGGTTTAATGGTTATTACTGTCGGCTTAAAATCTTACTGGACAGCGGTGCAGGCGAATTTCGGCCCGAGTCACCTACCTTGTGAAAAGGAAAAACTGTATATCCTTTGGTTCTCTTATGGGACAGCAATTATCACAGTCACCTCTGGGAGCCGGTGAGTACATCAAAGGTAGACCACCTGAAACAGGGAAACAGTGAATTATAAAAAAAGTGTCTTTAATTAGTCCAAAATTTGGTTTCTGTTTAAATTCAAGATTGTAATGGACTTATAATAATATAATGATTGTCTGCTCTCATTCCTGTGGTGCAATTACAAACAAACATTTGGCTGGAGTAGATTTTCCTCAATACCTCCATACAGTCTCATCATTAGCGAATCAGATGTGCGTGAAATCGTTCACAAAATCATTGCTAAATCAGTTGTTTTGTGCTGTGTTGTGCTGTGTGATTTTGGGTAATTTTTTAAACCGTTTCGTCTGTGTTTTTCTCTTAGTTTATGTTTTTTTTCCTTTCGGGAAGGTCTGTTTTTGCCGATTTTTATGGTCCCGTCCCCACGCCCATCTCATTTATGACGGGACAAAAAAGGCAAAATATCATTCTGTTCCATTAGCTAATGAGAATGAACGCGTCCGAAACGCAAGCGATGAGTTACGGACCCGTTTTTTTTTGTCATTCGTTTCCACCTGGAGTTGGGAAAACTGGAGCGAAGAATCTTGCCCGGTGTGGAAATATGATTCCGTCCGGTGTGTACGAAAGCTTTTCTTATTATGTTTTCAATTGATGCGATAAAGTAATTACGTGACCTTTAATTTCGTTTTCTTATCATAAAATGCTTAGTAATCAGGCATTCGGCTAAAAATAACCTTTCTAATGATATCGTGCTCATCGGATGGGATGCAAACAAACGTAAGCTTTAAAAACTCCATGGCATACTGCGGGATGGTGTAACATAATTAATTGATCGATTGAAAGCTTGCGTATTCATCACTAAATGCAACTCCATGCTACAGTGGCAACTATCCCCTCCATTTTTGACAGCAATTGTCGAAACGTCACAATCTATCGAAAACATGTCACCAACGTGACACCAACCAAACCGTCCCCCCCCCCCCCCCCTCGGTAGGTGACATCGTTTTGTTTGTCACCGGAAGTGTGCCACCGGACGGAAATGGGGATCGTCCCAGGTAGACACCCCGGGCAAAAGAAAACACCACAACCGACAGGGCACTGTTGGTGGTTTTTTTTGTGTTCGAGTTGCCTGATGGAAAATGCATTACGGAAATATGTGGACAACCGAACGTCTCCCGAGGGTACTCTCTGCACAGTGACGGTTTAGAGTGAAGTGATGCAAAAGCAGCCATCACGAAAAATATGCTTAATAAAGGGATAGGCGAAAGAGAAAGAGAGAGGAAAACAAAACCCCACGGACACGAAATGGCTGTCAAAGACTTGTCATAATAACAACAGGGGGACATCCATTTTTCGTGAGGTGAGGTGCCCAGAAGAAGGGTGTTTTGGGAGGGGCGGATGTATAGAATATGCAGTTTGAGGTGCTTGCGGTACTTGAAAGTCACCGGGACAAAGGAGAGAGAACACCCCCCGCCCGTACGTGTGGCTTGCTGCCAGATGGAAGTCGTCGGGTTTTGAAGGTACGGTGGTTTTTGTTCTGCCCCACAGAGATGAATTCTTAACCTAGATTTTACTCAGCTTCTCGACAATGTTCCTCGGCCGCTCGGTAGGAAGCACCGAAGCAAATAGAGCGCAACCGAGGTTCTTGCAAAACCGGAGTGAATTCTGTCGTTTGGCGTCGCTGCATTTCATTAGTTTCGTGGTACGTGGAAGAGAAAAAAAACGGGAACCAAAGGGAGCGATAGATAGATCATGTTTGGATGTTCTGTTTGCCTTTGGATGTATGATTTTTTTTGTTGGATTTTCAGTTAGCTTTGTGCATTAGTGCATACCGGCGAACGAGCATTTGTTCGTTTGTCTTTTGGTTCGGTGATGCAGAAATCGTTTTTATGTCTTTATTTTATTCGTCCTTTGTGATGTTTTTTTTGTGTGAACAAATAGCACAATTAGGTCGTATTGGTCAAATAGAATTCTAGTTTCGTTCCAATTTTTACTGTTCCTGTTGGGACAGTTTGAATAACTTCTAGCACCATTCACCAGCGAACCATTCTATTTGTGCTGTAAGTGGTTCTAAATATAAAGCAAATACTATTCGCATTCGCTACGCTACACGAAACGAGTTCAATATACTCGTCTGTCACTAAATGCACAGCTCATGAAAAACAACTAGCGCATTTCCTCGGAAAGAGGCGCATTTCCTTCGCCGTCCTTCCAGTCTGCTTGCACCACCAAACGCGAGCGAGGTAGCGTTTTGGCGTGAAGCTTAACGATTTCCGATATGCAAATTAATTTTACACCGTCGTTCATCCCCGTCGTGGCGGCCGGGAACCGACCGGAGCGTCAAGGTGAATCTCGTACCGTTTTGTCGGCCGTTTGAAATTAGTCATTTTGTAACCCGCTCCAAGCCCAGCCCTGGTCCGCCGAAAGCCGAGCCGGTCGCGCCTGGGGTTGGGTGGCTTCGGTGGTCAATTTTCTCGCTCGGTTCGGTTCATTGCGTTCGGACAAACGTTTACTCTGCCCCGGATGGGGGAAAACACGTGAAAAAGAAAGCACCGGGTGGCATTGGATGGACAACACCGGACCGGTAAACCGGTTACGGACATCCTCAATCACGAGTTGGCACGAACTGCACAACCGGAAATCACGTGTCTCCCGTGTATACTTTTTGTGTCGGACCATATTTTTCGGCTGTCTGGCCGGACGGCCGACGCCAATGCTGGCACCGTTTGCTGGCAACACTGTACCATGTACACGGGGGGAGGTTCGTTGTGAATGGGCAGGGGTGCCGTCAACCGTGGGATATGCCATTTTTACAGTAATGTATTGCGACGGAAATCGTCCTTCGTCGATAAAATCGCTGGCGAACTGCAGTACCAGTTCGAAATTGTGCATAATAAAGCGTGATGATGATTCCTTAGAGCAGTGTTGCCAAATTGTGGTTGGCAATTTTCTGCAAGTAAACATCTAAAGGGTTTCCAAATGGTTTTAAATTAGCTCAAAACACTAAAGTGAATAAGAGTCAATTACAGTAAGCAGCTATGTTGGCAATACAGACCGTTCCTCATTGAAGAGGAACAAGATATTTAAGTCCAACATAGTATTGACTATGTTGTGGCACTCATCATAATGGAGGTGTAACATTCAAACATTAGAATTAAATTAAATTGTTATTGCAATTTTGGAGAACAAATAGATGTCTTGCGTCTTGACGTAATTTATTCGAGAAAGTTTTAAAGAGAGAGGTTTAAGAGAGGGTTTAAATACTACTACTTTAAGTCCGACATGTGCCAAAAGAGATAGTTCTGTTAGTTCTGTCAAAGAACATCCCAGTGTCGGAATATCAACCATATTTCAGACCTGTCTATCTCTGCATAATAATAATGTATAAGAATTGATTGCAGCAAAAAGCTCTTCAATTGTCCATCCCAAACACAGAGTAGATTGTCCTACGTGGCCGGCAGTTAGCAGTAAGTCTTCTTCTTTAACGGCACAACAATCTCAAGAGGTCCAAACCTGTCAGTTCTGACTTTTTTTTAACTTTATTTACCCTTAGCTGGATAGTCAGTCCTGCGTACGGGGGATTGGTCTGGTTGGGATTTTGGTCCGGTCCGTTCGTTGGAAGACCAGAAAGTAGTGAGATAAATATGGTAAGCAATGTATGTTAAATGGCATTGGACTTTTAAAAATTAGCTCTGTTTCTTAAACGATTCACAACGATTCTGCAATGTATTAAATCTGACAGGTCCGCTGAGCATGTCTTATGATATGAACCACTTAGACTTAGAGTCTCAACTAAGTGAAATCTTTTTAAGATTTGTACATGGGCATCAGGTAACAATTGAAATGAAACCATGATGTTGATACGTCCAATAAGTTGTCCAGGATTAATGAATCGCAGAGAGACGAACTAGAACCGCGAGTGATTCAAGGAATTCCTGTACAAGGTCAAGACTACTAAGCTGTTGTAACGCCTCATATGTAAGAAATCTACATTTTTTTTTTTGTAAAAAGCATTTAGTTTATCATTGTAAGCTAACCGCTCACCGGATGGAATTAGTCAATGAAGTTAGTATCGTATCTAAATGGTTGCTTACACATATAAAAGCAACGCTGGCTTACTGTCATTTGACCGGTTGATCCATTTCGAAAGCAAACAAGCAAGTTGCACCGTGTGCAAATATTTGCTAAACCCACCTTCCTTGGGCACGTTTTGCACATTCGTTTGTGTGTTGGACGCAATTTAGAGTAATCGTCTTCAATTTCAACCCAACCGCAATCTACCGAACGGTCGGACGGGTTTAGTCATCGATGTTGGCGAAACCCGTTCTTTTCACGGACGTGCACGTCCCATCCCGTGGGTAGCTTCTTCTGGGTCTAGTGTTCAGGATTTACCGCTAATTATGACATTATGACGTTAACCGTGTCCCATCTTCCCGTCGCCGGGTACGTGTTCCCGTCCTTTTTCCCCTCCGATCCGTACGATCGGCACGGAAATTCAATGGTCCATTATCGCCATTTAAAGCTTTAGAAATGGGTGTCGTTGGATTGAGTGTCACGGTGACAGTTAACCCGATTCTTTCGGACAACACTACGCAAGAAAACTGTACTGCCAATAGTCCATTTGGCCAGTGTACGAACTGGGACATACCAGGAAATGGACACTTTCACGTCCATTTCCAAATTACTTCCGCACGTGTGGTGAATGATCCCTTCCGGCCACTGCTTTGGAATGGCTGGAAAGTTTGATCATTAATTTGAAGTCTGGTTTTGGGCTTCGCGGTTGTGGTAGAAAGTTTTGATGCCCAAGCAAACGAGGGGTCAGAAATGTAAGCTCATTCGTACCATTTTTCGGCATCAGTCAAACAGCTCTTCTAAAAGGCAAAAGCTTCTTGAAGGACCGACCGGTGCCTCCAAAACGAGAGTGTCTTTGTGGGTACATTTTTTTCCGGTACATTCCACTGCCCAGTGGCGAAATGTTTATCAAACACGCCATGTCGCAATCATGCTCTGCTGCTGCTCTGCGACTGTGCTGGTCGGTGAAAATTTTCGGACAAAGGGCCGGCAATTTCGTGCCACGGGCCGAGAGAGCAGAAGCTAATCAGCAGGGGCAAAACCTCAGTTCTAATCAGTAATGAAGGATACCGTTCATGGGGACCGTACACTGCCAAAGGTCAACTTTGGCGAAGATTTACGATAAGAAAAATTACGACACTCCGTCGTATCCGTCAATCGATACGTTCAAGGTTTGATCGCAAAAGGAAAGCCCCCGGGCCAAAATATTCCCACAGGAGGTTGATGGTAGTTGTAGCTGACTGAAGGAAAACCGCACGGAAAAACATACCGTCGAATTTCCTCCAATCCGGACGACCTTGGAACTGGCTTCTTCAAGAAAGATGATAATGATAAAAAAGCAGGGAAAGCAAAAAGCAACGTATCAGTTTCCTTAGTCAGTCCCCCTTGGTGGGCAAACGGATGGTAAATGGTTGACTAAACTAAAGGTAAACGAAGTTGCCGGATTTTTGGCGCTCTTCCTTCCAGCATGGGATGTTGGATGTATTATATAAAGCATTAGGTAACCGAGAATGAGGCCGATCGATTTCTTTAGCATTACAATGAGCATTTTTAGTGTGCATAGGTACATTCACATACTCACACAAACACACGCACACACAGCGTCTATGGCAGTGTTTGGAGCAAAACTAATGTCGAGCTGACCCGTCTTAAAGTCGATAAGTAATCAAGATGGTGGAAGGCAGTGCTCAGAATAGGGGTGAAATAATCGAGATTACATCTCTTTACAAATGGAAATTAAGTCTACGTCTAGGATGAATTATGGCGCTGGTAGTACTGTTGCTTCTTTGCTAAGTTGAGGTGTTTACGAAAACAAATGTCCAAGGTACAATATTTCGACTCTCAATATCGGTGGTAGATTTCTATCAACTTGATTCATTTTAAGGATATAACAAAATTCAAAAATTGGTAGTAATTGTAACTTCTTCACAAACTATTAACCATATTTAATAAAGATGCCCTTATGTCCTTGAAAATTTGGTTTGAATTTGAAAAGTTTACGAGAACGGCTGCCAAAGGTCAAATATCTTGACCTTTTTTTTGGCAGTTTTGTATCAACTTAACTCATTCATAACAAAACAACAGAATTCAAGAATTTATAGTAATTTTAACTTCTTCATAAAATATTAGTTAGGTTGATAAAGATTCCCGCATGTCGTTGGGAACTTGATTTGACTTTTAGAAGTTGTCAAATGTCAGAGGTTCTTTATGTTTTCGTTCAATATCTGAGGCATTTTTACATTAACTAAATTCTGTTTGGGGAAATAACAAAACTCAAGGAAGTACAGTAATTCTTACTTCTTCATAAACTATAAGTCTGATTGATTAAAGTTCCTTGTACGTCCTTGAGAACTTGGCTTGTCGTAGCATTTTTCAATTCCATCATCATAACGGGCCTCGAACCAAAACAACAACAAAACCTTAGGAACACCATATTGTCCTGCCTTCTGTGGAGGAATCTCGTGCGCTAACGAACACCAGTCATCGACAAACGCCACCGTCACACCATTAGTTTGGCGTTCAATTAATGTAATCAATCAAGTTATTTAACCGACAGTCCATCACGCGTATGCACACGTGCCGTTGCTAATAGACGTGGTGACGCTGGCAGAAGAAAAACCGTTTGACTGCTACTTGACCGGAGTGGAACGGCAAGGCAAGGCAGGTTAAATGTGGTTGACAGTTGGCACTAAACAGTACAGCAGGGCGCTGAACCTTTCCTATCGGTGTACGCTGATTGAGGCTTGGATGTCCTTCTGCGTTGGGTGCGTTAGACAACCGTAATGGCTTTCCGGCACCGGCCACGTTTGCAGTGTGAGCTCGTTGCTGGCACAAAACACTAATCACAGACACGGTGTTGGAATGCTAAAAGCGGGTCTATTTTTAGAGTGAACCTTAAAAATTGCATTGCAAATTGGACGAATTTCAAGAACAAATTGTTAAGTATCTAACAGCCTGTGCACTGATTCGATTGTGGGTTGATCCATTACTAATGACTCAGTGCGTAGTTAATGCGGAATCGATTGATCAGTCCTACTGACCTACGAGTGATAGACAGCTAGCTTGAAGGCTCTATCTGTACGATATGATTTATCACTGCCTTTAAACACTTATTAAGTCATGTTTTCTGTGCTCAATAGTTGTTAATTGTATCGAACGACTTCATCTCGGAATCCCAACCCGAACGCGACCTCTATTCCCGTGATGTGAGTCATGCATCATCGAGACCGCTGATTGGTATCTGCCTCTAAAGGTTTCTATTTTGGTCCGTGTCATTCTGCTACTTAGCATAAGAATTGCTGTACAATCAATTAAAGGCACAGCATTCATTTCAACATGCTTGTTAGCACTTATTTTAATCCTCCTCCAACACGTGTTTCCGTTGGTAGGCTTCGTTGTGCTACCCCATGACGGGGCAGCGAATGGACCGGTATGGGGAAATATATACAACGACCTAGTAAAGTGTGAATGTGCTTGAAGCGTGCAGCATAAGCAGGCCCCCGGTAGGCCCGCGAAGGTCGGTGAGCATGCATTTGCGGTGCGCAGTTCGCGCTCTCGCTTAATCGGAAGCGGTCTTTTGTCTCAGCTGGTGCTGGCCGGTTGCACTAACGCGATCAGGGACTCGGTACTTGACATTGAACTTCATGCTAACCGGCGGGCATGGCATTTCATCATGAAATCACTGTTTCGCTAACTGGGGAGGGTTGTTGCCAAGTGTGCTTCATAAAGCACAGCACGATTTCGTAAAGGATGAGATGATCTAAATGAGGGTTTTTTATTTAGTTTTGGATTGTTCTATTTTTTAATTAAGTTTAATAAGGTGAGTTAGCAGTGATTTCAATGGTCCACTGATATTGAGCCAGTTTCGTTGCTTGCTCGTTGCCAAATCTCTCGCTAATTGCATTACATGAGAATAGATCACCATTGTAGCACAGTGTAAGGGGAAGCTTAACCAACAGCTTCACACACAATCCGGTGTGTGTGTGTATGTGTGTTTCGTTAACACGCTGTCCATCGGTTAAACTGACAAGTGACATGCGAACATTACCGATGTCATCACTTTGTACACACTTTCACACACTTGCCAAGTAACGCGCCTACCCCTAAGCCGCACTGTTAGGCAGACTGCTTTACGCTAACCCACCAACGCAAGCCGGCATGAAATCGAAAAACGATAACATATTTAGCCCTACTACAACACACCCGTACCCGTAAGTAATTACAACCACCACAGTCGGTCTCCTGGTCGGCCACCGGAGGTGCCGTAACACCTGCTCTGCTCCCTGCTCGGTATGTCGCGTGCCGACGAAACATTTTCCGAAGCGAGCGAAGGAGGATTCCTGCGAGGTAAAAATGGCACCATAAACAAGGCGGAGAGTAGCCTTTTCGCCCGAACGGTCGCGGGTGCCAAATGGGTGCTATCGCTCGAAGGAATGGCGTGCGTAGCAATGGCGTGATTTTGCCAAGCCGAACCGAAGTAGTTTTTTTTTTTACCCGTGGGGTCTAGGTCTAGTTATATTTTATTTCGCTCTTTAATAGAAGCTGAAGTTTTGGCAGTGTTTGGCTAATCAGTTAAGGTTCACGACTCCTCTGCGTCTGCGGGGTGATCGAGTAAGGACAGTAATGACACATGTTGCCCCGTTATCGCCGTGAAATAGTGGGAATTGTTGAGGTTTTGTTGTTTGTTAATTAGCCCGTTTAAATCACACCCAGCAGATGCTACAGGTTGTTGAGGTGTCGGGATGGGAACCCTGGCTGGTGAGGCACCTGGGAGTCTTCAATGTCAGCAAAGGTGGTGCAAGGGAAATTTTATTTAATAGCCGTTCTTTTCTTATGCTGTCTAATTGTTATTAAATCAATGCAATCTTTCTCATGGGAATACGCGACAGCTATTAAATTATCATCAAAACTAAAAGACTTAATAGCACACTATCATCTGTATGTCTCTCCAGCCGGCTTACTGCTTTGGCGGTTAGATGATTTTGCATAAAAACAGTTAACCTTTCAGATGCGCTCGAAATTATTATACTTTTGCGAGGGTTATCGTACGTCCTCACTGCCAGACAGGCCGAAAAGACCACAATCATCAAGCACCGCTCGGCCAATGCGGTAGGTTGGGCATCGGCATAACGTGTTATGCGCAAAATGCTTACCATCCATCCATTTCCAGGCACCGGCCCCGGAGTGGCACCGTACTACTTATTGAATTAGTAATTTGATAATCACCAATTAGTGTCTTCCGCCGGCCGGCGTAAGATGTGAGCGGAGGGAATTTCGGTCGTCTGCCGTGGCTGCGTCTGCGTGTGAAGATGGGTGTGAGTGTGTGTGGTTGTGTCGTTTGAGAAGGCGCTAACGTAATAGTGCTTCTCCACAGTCCGGTTTTTGCCGCAACTTTTCACCGCATCGTTTCTCGTTTGCGGACGCTGGAGTCAGCTGGGTGCACAGATTGACAGCACTCCAACACGGGCGCCCGGTACGCCGCACTCGGCATAAAGGGGTCAGGGTCGCGTTTGTTTACCAGGCTTTACCCCTTTACGTGTGCGTGTGCATGACGGTGAGCAAATTGTGTTCGCACCGCTTTTCACCGTGGGTCCAAAGATGCTTTGGTACCGTACCCGGTACAAAACAGGCAGGAAGTCGGATGCACCGATCGCGCGTTTGGAAGAGCGATTTTCCGACGATCAGGGTCGCACGGGGAATGGCTTTCGTACATTCGTGACTGGGCAATTGGCGATGGTCAAGATCGCGTCTGTGCCGTGCTTTATGTGAGCGAACGAAGTCGGAACACGGCAAGCCAACGCTATCAAGGTTGTGGCGTTTGAATGATGAACGAGAGAAACGTTAGAGATCAAACCGTGGTTGCAATGAAAGGACTTGTGGTGATTAACAATGCTTCAGTTCAATCGCAATTCTTTGCACATTTTAGTCTTCCTTGAACTCTACATTTTATTTAAATCTATCTAGTAGATCTTGTCTACAACTCTGCCAAGGGGTTATGCAAAGGAAACTTTAGACACATTAATGTCATTAATGTCACATTAATCGCCCTCAACATGTTGTAAACGACTTATAAAAGACTATAAGGGGTGGGTTGTCCGGTATCGTTCTAATGACATACCTAACCTATCGAAACAAAGCGATTTGAATCGTCCAACGATAGTGCGATAAACGTACAACTCTTATTCCTCTCATTCTAGTCACTCCATTAATTTTGTTCTATTCCAGGTTAATGTGTGTGATGACATAGAAAAGCCTCAACGTCCAGAACTTTCTGTTGAGCTTTCTTATGTCCTGTTGGTTGCAAAAACCTTTCACGCATAATAAAACATCGCTCAAATAGACTAAGTCCAATTCTTGGTCGATTCTGACCGAAAATCAATCTGAACAACCTTGGCTCCATCTTGTTCGCTAGAAGTTTCGAAGTTCACTGCTAAAATGAGCCTTTAATACATAGAAGATCTCTATATAAACGTTGTATTATTGTACAGATTGTGCCAATACTTACCGTCCCCAATTCTCGGAAGACTCTTTCTAGCGTGAGACTTAGAGGAGATATACGAACCCACTCAATGTCTAAGATATTTAGATATATTTAAGATCTCTGAGAGACTGCAATTCATCAAATTCAACTGACGTTAACTTAGTAAGTTACAAACTTGGTAAGTTATAACACGATGTTTAGACATATTTTACTGAAGACAACATCAATAAATCGAAAGACAATTGATGATCTTAGAGTTGTGGTAAAGCTACGAGGCGGTATTGAATTGTTTGCTAGTTGTTTTATAAGGCAATACTGAATTCTTATCAAGATTTTCACTAAGAGATTAAATACTGGACAGTTTTTCTGGAAATTATGGCACACTGACTATTACATCGTTAAAAAATCGTTGTAGAGCTGGAATTACTGCTTCACCACTTGGTCCACTGTCTGCCGCACGGTGAAGATTTGTACCACAACTAACACAACTACACCCTGAACGTCTTAGCCCACCTTCAAACGAACGAGTGGACAAGTTGTGTAGTTGAAGGTAAACACAAACATACGGTACCGATTTTTCATTCGCGAAAACGCACCTTTGGCAGGACACCCTTTCCCGTTGACATATCTGTTGACACAGTTTTATCGGCCGGGGCTGTGTTTCGCGCACTGTTGTAACGGCGGCAGAAGTACGAGCCATCGATATACGGGTGCTAGCCGGTACATGTCGTGCTGCCGAGGTAACGTAATGTTTGCCCAACTTAAGGCCACCGACTATCCAACGTCAACGAACGCCAACGTAACCGGAGGGTTGGGTCAACGATCGTTTGACGTCCTCTTGAGATGGACGAGACAATGGTGTACCGGTGGTACCGGGAATAGGTGTTTCCGATTGTCGCGAAACAAAAAACAAAAAACCAGCAGAAAAAGATTTATTGCAAAAGAGTCTAACAAGAAAATGTCTTCCCGGAGTTCAACAACCTCAAAAAATGAAGAATGTGTTTTACCAACAAATCGATTCTGTTTAGTAATGTATCTAAAACCCGATGCACAATGATGCATTCGAACGCGAACCATTTATAGCCATCCGTCACGATTCAACCTTTTGGCGTTCGATTGGTAAAGGTTGAATTCCGCTTTACACTTACGCCCATCACGAAAACGAAAACACATAAATTTGAAAATGGAACCGAAGCTGTAACTTACCCAACCAGAGGGTGAACACCGTACACAGTGCCAGCTGTCCTTCGCTAAGCACCATCGTCGCCCTGCTGTTGGTCCGCTGTTGGTGCCAGCTGCTTTTCGGGCGTGGAAAATTGACGATAACACGGAAACGCACCCGATTCCTGGTACGTTGAAGGACGTCGTTTCGATTGACTCCCGCTTCCGCTCAACAAACGAACGAGTAAAAAAAAATACAAAACCAACCGGACCGCTTTTGGAAGGGAAAAACTAATTCAGGACACTTCACTTGCAGGATGCACTGGCTGATGTCGCCTGCACACAAAGCCCGCTCCGGGCCGGTGGTGGGGTCAAGTTTGTTACCGGTACGCCCGTTCGCGTTCGTTACCTTACTGCTGCGTTTTGGACACGGGGAGAAACAAAATTAAACATCAGAGAGGGAAGCAGAAGCTTCCCAAAATCAATACACCCGCGGGCAGGCGCTGGTGCGTCTTTACGGCGTCGGGCCAATAAATTTCTTTCGTACGGGCTTGGCTGGCATTGTGTGGCAGCAAATGCAGCAAATGTGTGTTGCCCATCCAAACCCCTTTGACTGCAATCAGCCGGTCGTCAGTCAGTTTTGCGACGGACGTGGATAGACAGTAGTGCACCTGAACCGATGGCACTGCACGGAACAGCTGATCACGCGAACAAACAAACGTAGAAAAAGGGAGTTCAAAAAATAGAAAACAATCGACCCTTGCCGCTCCCCCCTCTTGCATTGGTGCACTTTGGGTGCAATTTCAAATATTTTCCGCAATAAATCCCAGGGCGTTTTTGCGCGTTCCTTCTGACAGCGCTTGTTTCGCGAGCGTTTGAAGCGTACCGAAATTATGAGCCGGATGTGTGAGGTGGATTTTGTGCAAGAGATTTATGGGTATGAACCGTCTGCCATGCACCAGTTCAACCGGAAGGCAGGACTCGGTTCGCTTATCAGCCAAACAATACAAAGCCGCATTAGATGGCTCACACACATACCCGAGGCTCACTTACAACGTTTTATGGGTGTTTTTTTTGTGTAATCCACCACCCTAATCTACCGGAATGATCGCTGTTTTGCAAATGATCGACCAATTTTTGATGCATTAAGTGCTTTTATTTTGATAGCGGGCGATAATAATGGATTTATGGGGATGGCGTTTGCAAGGGTCTCCATTTATCAAGTGGAAATAGCGAACCTTGCTGATATTGATTCGGACATGTTTTGCGCAAGAATTGAACAAACAAAACAAAACAAAAAAAACATGGGTCGTTACGGAACAACGGAATCAAACGTCACGCATGCCTGACCCTTGCTGATGGCACGCGGTGAACTTTAATTGGGGAGCGCAATGTTTTATCAAAATGGTTATCCATTTCCTGGCTTTACTGGCGAAACCAATCATTTCGCTGGCGTATTCTGGCCAAAATCTGCTAGGAAATGGTATTGCTCTGCTTTTCTGTTGTTTGCCTGAGATGATATGAATTAGATCGTGTAATTCGTCAAAAGATTTGTACTCAACTTCAGTCTTGATCACTTGTTCTGTACCTCATTATTTCCAACGGCACTTTAAACGGTGCAACGTTTCCATCCAACTCCATTACCAGTACGCTTAAAGCTAATGGTAACGGCGCAAAAAACTCAGGACTTGGAGAAAAAGAAATCAAAACAAAACAATAACCGCTAACTTCGGTGACACTGAATGTCGTGGAGTCACCGTGAAGGCAAGCAACCGAAACCAGCCAATCAACACATCGTTCACAAGCATTATGCCGCATCGTGCAGAAGAGTTAAAAAAAAACAAAACACAAAAAACAAAACCCTCAAAACCGTTTACCAGTCAGTGTCACGACCGTACGCACATTGTACGCCGGCGCGCACTGTTCTTCACCGTGTCCACCAGCTGCTGAAGATTCAATGTCGGCCGTCCCAATCGTGTGACATCGATTAGCGCGATCCGGACGATCCCTCGCGGGGCTTAGGGGACGCCTTTTTTTTTGGGCTCGTACCTGTCGCAACGACCCATGCTTTGTTTGTGGGCCACACTTTTGTGCATCGCTAATCGACTGCTTGTGGTGCTGTCTGTTTCTGAGCCGGACGGATGAAACCAATCTTTCCGACCAAACCTCGACCCCACAGGTCTGACATCGAACTTGCATCTTGTAGCGTTTGGTGCACTTTGTTAAGAGCGCACCACACTTGACACTGGTTTCGTCGCTGGCGCTCTTTTAACAACCCGCTGCAGCTAGAAACACACCGCTGAGAAATGGATCTCATTGGGGTCAGGTTCGGCATCTCGGTCGCTCACGGCACGGCAAAACAATGAACTTCAACAAACTGGCGCACCCCTGCCCAATCAGATGCACAATCATTAACTGCAGTGTTTTATGGTCACCGTTTTGGTGTGGCGTGCGTGGTGTTGCTGTGATGTTCCAAAAATTTCCAACCAATTTCACATCCACACTCCACGAAGCGACTAAACATAATCAACAGAGCAGCAGAATTTCAACGCATGTTTTACGTTGCATTTGGGTCTCTGTTTTTCGATTTTTCAACACCACCAACAGCTGATGAAATTAGCTCAATATCGCCGGAACCTGTGCCAAGTTCGTCGATTCAACCCCACCACGCTCGGGCAACCGAGAAGCTTCTCCGTGCGATCGACATTTTTAACATTCGAAATACGGTTCCATTTTCGGCCCCGGCCGTTATTTCGCCACACACACCCGCGATACACCTGTCGTAAGCAGCGGTAGCATAGTATCAAGATTATGTTTACATTTGAAATGGATTGATTTTGTTGGTTTTATAACCGAGAAGAAAACGAAAGACTTCAACGGGCGGTATGATTTGGCAAGTGACGAACCTCTGCGGGAGTGATGCGATTTGTTCGATATAGCGGCACAATGTTTGAATGTGATCGTACGTTATAAATAATAATCTCTCAACTGCTCTGCACTGGTCACAAAATTGTAAATTCGTTTAGCCACAGATCACTCACTTGCAACCACCACAACTCGCAACAATACAACACTTCCACGGAGGGAGGGTTTTCGCGTTACGCACCGCAACACGCTACTACGCCAAGCGTTCGATGCAAACGATCATTAGCGCGCGACGATCAACGCGAAACTGAACGGCATCTAACGGCGCAGTCGCTACGGTCCCAGTGGCCGCGCGGCTCATCGAACCGATCATGGTGGTGGCAGCACCGATCGAACCAGCGCTAGATTTTCACGGTCACCGGTGATAAACGTTGCGCTTCTCGAAAGCGTACGCTGCGCGAGGAAGTGACCGAACGCTCCCAAATTAAATCTGGCTTTCTGGTGCAGTGTGGTGGTGCTCTGTTTGTGCATCTAGGCTCACAGATTAAACGGTGGGATTAGGGAACCTGTTAAATCTTGTGCAAAGCTCGTCTAATGTGACTGTTGACCGATAAGCCACGCACGGAGGGGACACATCCCAGTCGACCCTGCGCCAGCTGCGTTCAGGGCAGATGCTTTTTCACGGTTGTTTGATTACGATTGTGAAAAAAAAAACGATGTGTCAACGGTTATAAATCGATTATTTACAGCGGTTATCGGGACGGTTCGTTCGGTTTTTGGTGTGAAGCAAAAAGGCTTAATTTAAACGTGGTTGCGATTAGAAGACTTTAACTTAATCATCGTTTGATCAGTGCCTAAAGGAGTCTGCTGGGAATTAATTTAAACTTGCCCAATAGAATATTAAGGCAGCTGAATAATATTATTCAATATTATAAGTTTATCCTGCTACTATTGTTTAATTAGAAGAAGTTTTAAATTAATAATGGAATGCAACTTTATCAAAAGTTGCACCATTATTAACTCGGGAAGAGACTGTGTCTGAATAAATGCAATTAAAGTCATAAACAGCTTTATCCTTACCCAAAAACTAATCGATCATTAGGGTGTGTCAAATTTAATTCCACTAGCTTCGCTTCCCGCACTGTGGCACAATGGTGCGCGAAAGCATATCATCCACCATCCGCAACGAAGTTATCCCGTCTAATTTAGCACGTACATTTCGCGAAAGCTCATCACCATCATCATTGCCGGTAGTGTGCAACGTTATTAAGCATCCCTCCCAGCCAGCCACAGGCCAATTTGCAGTCCGTTGCGATTCTCGTTCCACCCAGTCAGTGAATCACTTCCGGTCGGTTTGCGTTTTACTCATTCCCTGACGGTTCGTTCCTCCGTGCTGCTTCGTGGGTAGCAAAAATCCATATTCAACGGAACAGTTGGCTCCCCCGAGGGAGGACCGCATGTAAAGCTAACCGAACGAACGAATGAAAGGCATCATATTTTACAACAGGAAAAAAAAAAACAGGAACAATTTCAACGGAAAAGAGTGAACAGATTACCGGGAGGGAAGCGGCAATGACTAGGCAAATGGGCAGGATTCGTAGTGCAACAAATTTGATGGGGGCGAAAAACAGGACATGGCATGGAGTTCCCATGTGGCGCTACCGTTTTACAGCCAATAGCCGGGCGTAACGATAGGTGATCGACTAGCTGGAACTAATATCAATTAGCATAATTTAAAACAATGCTTTCCGCAGGCTGGCTTTGTGATGGGACAATCATGACGCTGCCGTCTAGACGATGATACATGTTTTATTCTGTATGCAATGGGGTGTGCCCATTGGAGCTGCTTGGAGAGTGTGTATTGGAACGTTTAGACATTGGGTGGTCAGTGGTCAGTTTAAGACAAATTATAAAAACAGCAAGAAAGCTGTAATATCCTTTTATTGAACTTTTATTTCCTTATTGTACAGTGCCATGTATAATTATACGATCATTTGTTAGACCGGATCAAAGGAAAGGTAGAAAACAGTCATGAAAATAAGTAAAGAAACACTTTTTTTTTTATTTTGAGGAACATTTGTTATTTTAGAAATTGGTCAAAAACTAAGTTAAAATAAACGACCTTGAGCAATTCAAAAGTATTGTTACATGTAATATATACGACGCTAACTAACTACACGACCAAGAGTAGTTAAGTTTGATAGGGAATGTGTAGAGGAATAATAATTTTATTTATTTCTGTATGCATTCATTTATTAATTTCGTTGTTTATATTTGTTTTTATTCGTTTATTATCAATTTTTATATGATTATTTTAACTATAAATATTATTTTAACAATACGGTGTTCCATATACATAGTGGTTTATTTTTTGCTAAATACAACATAGCTCCATGTAACATTTTTAAAGATTTCTCACGAAAAATTGTTTGTATCAAAATGAATAATTGTAATAGAACCGTTGTAAATATATAATATAAATAATTATTTATTTTTAACAGTTTCAAATAGTTTTAAAGTGTAAAAAACTTGAATTATTAGGAATCAATTTTTGTTTTTGGATTCTAAATATGTTTCTACTTTGGGGATTTTTATTCGTAAAACATGACTGAGGACAGATGGTCCTATATTTATGTTTCGAAGTGTATAAGAACCGAAAACCTTCGGTTCCCTGTTAGATATGGTTCAATGTTTGCTGTAAATGCCTTCCGATAAATTAAATTTCAAGTATGTGCAACACAAACATTATGCCTTCTAATTAAGACATTTATCTGCTCTCTCAATGGCTCTACTGACTCATCGCATAAACTCATCCAGTAAAAGGATATCCCCATGATTTGCCCTTAAGAAACCCTCCAAGCCGGATGCCAAGGCTTTGGATGCAAAGGATTGAGGGATACAATTTTTGGTCAGCAGAAACTTCAAGAAATTGACGCCAAAATGCTGACGAACCACCAACACCGACCCAACCGAGACCAGGGCGAGGTGTTTTTGCAACGTTTGCTCATGTCTTCATTGCCATTACCAGCAGCACGTGCCCCAACCATCGGTACATCGGTAAACGCACAGGACGTAATCGATCGATCGGAGACACACGCTTTACGCACGCTACCCAGCGCACGAGCACGCAGACGTTGACGTTGATGGTTGGGCGTTGGTGTCGCATGCTATCAGTGGGCCGCATGCAAATGAGCTAATTAAGTCCTTCTGTTTGGGTCGGTCAGCGCAAGGAGCAAGTCCAAGGAACTTCCGAGTAGTGGATGTAGTAGTTCAATGTTTTTTTTTGGGGGGGTGGGAGTGGGCAGGAGTTTTGGCAATGTTTACATGGGTAAATGATGCAACTGCTGATGGGTCGAAAGGAAAGGCAACCGTTTAACTATCAATTATTCGATTGCAACTGGTTTTATGTTGTGATTTTCGTGATTGAAGATTTGGACGTGCCTTTTTGCTAAGGGATGATTTATTATCATCCAATAACGGTTTTATTTCCCGTAGTACTGCCTTTCTTGAGAAGGAGTTTGGCTTTCAATCGAGTAGCGGAATAGGATATTAGTAACGTAACAGAACAAAGATACGAATATTTTATTTCAGGCGGGTTTGGCTATAAAATACTTCCTTTAGCTTGCTCCGAAACTGGTTCCGTAACGCAAAAGTTGCGCTGACGTCCTTGACAAAAATGTTGTCACATTGTGGCAAAAAAAAAAGATCTACGATTTCACAAAAGCGCAGTGGAATCCAAGACGAGCCTCTCGCATTCTGGAAGCTTCTGATTTGTCAAGTTGCGAACATTCAGTATGCAAATGAACTAGAAACCACTAAAACCTAACGTTATTTCCGTTTCGCTCGGTATTGCTTAAGCCGAAGCAGAAACATTAAAGCACATTTATATTCATTTACAGAAAAAGTTTTTGTTTTTATTTGCGAAAGGATTTATTTGATTTTCGTCAGGAAAAGAACAACAAAAAAAACTTATGAGCGATCGAACAATAGAACCATAACGGTGTTTGCTTCCTGTTTGAGTTCGGTGTATGAATGATTGGTGCGTAACATGTATCGAACAAAATGTTTCACAATCGAGGCTGTTGGAATTTAATCATGTTTTTTTCTTTCAAATCGCTTAACATTCTATAAATTGTGGTGAGTAGTAAGATGAGCAGCATATTTGTACACGTTACCATATCCTCCAACACGTCCATGCTAGCATCCAACATGGTTTCGAAGGTTTCGAACTGTTCAAAGTCTCGACACGGCTCACACAATGACACGGCTGTGTGCATACCCATCCGCATGCATTGCGTTTGCTATGCGTAATGTGTCGAGCATCGAGGCGTTCCTACCGTCTGTTTGGGACCACCGTGTGTCTATCGTTTACCCAAAACACGAAGCGCACTTGCCCGCCCGGCAACACACGGTGCTTGATCGAGATAGTTTTGTTCGTTTGCTTCTCTCTTTCAAGCTGCTGTGTCACACGATACTGTGGAACAATTTCAATTACCGTGCCATCGAACTTGACCTTAGCCAAGGATTGGATTAGATCGCCGATCGCCGGCAACAGCGTCCGCTACGATTCGTTACTCGGACGGTGCGGCCGAAGGTTATCTCCCATTACCGAAATAAGTAGTGCTATTGACGGAAGCTTTTTGGAACCACTGTGCGGTTCGACGTGAGAAAGTGAGAGTGAGCGAGAATTCTCAAGGGGATGATTACTAGATGTAAAAGAAACTGACAGCTCTGCTTCGATAAATAAGCCATTGCGAGGCAATCGAGGTGCGCCTATTTCATTCTGTGTCACTCTTTGTTTTGTACCAGCTAAGGCTCCAATGGAACGATCTGGAAGCGATCCCAAAAGAAAACGTTTGTTTTCGATTGACCAACACCGAATTTCCTTTTAATGTTCGAACGACAATTCAACAAATTTGTTTAGACAAACGATCCGCTCATTTATCAACATTAAACCTTCGTTTTCTTTCGACTTTGACGATCACAGCAAAAGCTGTTCCATTTTGTAGTTATTTGTCCCTTAGGGCTTCTCAAACGAGGCACACAATACACCCTTTTTCACACTCGTGTCACGCTGTGCTTCAAATTACCGCTGCTTTGGAGGGTTTCTCGCTTGCAGCTCGTCCAAGTCGATGCTCCGCATCGACGTTTGTTAGACGAACTGCTTCAGGGTCGAATAGCCTACGCAGCCCTACGGCTCCTTCAAATCGCAAGAAAAACCGGTTCAAACCCTTTCTCAAAACGAACGGTATCGTGCGATGGTAATGAGCGAGGTGTTGGTGGATCACTTTCAACACCATCATCTGTAACTGTTGGCGATACAAAAGGTGAAGAATTAATAATTCACGGTCAGTTGGAAGTGCGAGGAAAATTGTACCGTGAAGATGTGAGTGATCCTCAATATCTGCTGTAACAGCTTAATTAGTCAAACCCAATTAATTTGTTGGTGAACATCAGGTATTAGCTGAGGTCTCTATTGAGGAGTCTTGAAACTCCTGGTATGGTACGGCCAATAAGGAGGTAACTTTTAATTAGTTCCTGATATCCGTATATGTTCTATCAAAGTGATCATTAACTCGAACTCTTGCGTACAAGTACTTAAAGATCTAGCTAGAATTCAAATTTCTAGCAAGCGACATTAAAGGAGGTCACATTAAAAGGTCGCTATTGAGGAATCAATTAGTCAAAAACACGATTCCGCACGTCAACTCTTGCACACATAGCTTCCGGACTCTGGCTGTTAAACCGGTACCGATCGCTTCTTTGCTGCACGTGCAACGGTTTCACCTGACATTTGCCTGTTCACTTCGTCTCACTTTCAGGCACGTCTAATCATACGTCTAATCTCTGCCGCCATTTATCCACTTAAAGCCCGCTACAACGGATTCGTCCAACAGCAAACACGAATGTCATCATACGCCCCTGGTTTGCTCTGCCTTGAACCTGCCCGGACGGTTTTGCAAATGTCTCACAATGTTGCGCATAAACGAGGGGGGGGGGGGGGGGGCTTTGAAACTGCTGTTTGTGGAACTGTAGGGTCTTCAACCCCGTTGTACCATACACTGTTGGAGATGTATTGCCCAAAAAAAAAACCCCCGACCCCCAAGGAATTAATATTTGCGTGCAGCGCAGCGCACGGCGTAAGCCGTCATAGGTCAACGTGGGTCGCGTAAAGACGCTAGAAACCGTATCCACTTTGCGACAAGTGAAGTGCGTTAAAAAAAAAAAAACATTGAGCAAAGAGCTGCAGAGAAAAGGTGGCAAATGCACTAATAATTGTTTCCGTCTAGGTTTGACGTATTGTTTGTCGGGGGCGGGGAGTCTTGTCTTAACCCCAGAACCGGAGTCGCTCGTAGCGTTGTGGTCTACCGTACGTAAACGGACATACCTTTCTAACCGGCCGGGTCAGTGCTATTGCACTCGAAGACCGTACGAAGAACGATAGTTTACGACAGACGACTTCCTGACCCAGCCCACAACCTGTCCTGTGTGGTGTTGGCGCATGGTGCCAAATCGCAGCACGGGGGACTAAAAAAAAAGATCCTCCACGTGTACGTCGAGTGTTGCACCAATCGGAAGTAGTAGTTTCCCAGCAGGAAAGTAGTTGGAAGCTCATGTGCGGTTGGCCGACGGTCATAATTAGTCGTTCGGTGAAGTAGAAGAATCAATTGCCTTCTGGTCGGGGGTTTGTTAGACTTGCCGGCGTGCCCGTGGAAGGTTATTCAGATGCATGTAGACTTGCTCGTGTTTACAGACTAGAAGAATGTGTTGGTGTATGTTGGTAGGCTTTAATGCTTATCGTCGTGGCGGAAGCGTTTTATTTCCTGCGATAGCCCCCACGATAGACGAACAATGTTGGATGGCAAATCCTTTATCGCTAGACGGCATGCACATGTGGTTGTTTGTTCACGATGGCACATTAAACATCTCAATAATCGGGGCATTAAACTACTGGGGAGTCTGTTTTGCCCGAACACATGTATGACGACTTCAAAGATCCGATTTCACTAAAGTCCGCGTATTTCTGTCGACTGGAACGAATAGGTTAGAGTTTACATAGCAAAGACATCTCATGCCAACTATTTCCTTGGCCACCTAGCATAAAACTATTGTCCATTTTTAATATAACGACTTGATGTATACACTCCAACAATTCTCCTGAGATCTCGTCCATTGGTCGGAATTTCTTGGAGTCACACTAGCTATGGATCTAGAGATGACTTAACCTGCAATGTCTAGGGATTTTAAACTCCATTCTCATATCCATGTCGAAATAAACTAACTTAAAGTAGCATTAGAAACTTAGCTAAAATGGCCAATGTATATTAAGACTATATTTAAGACTATCCTAAGGGTCTCAGATATTCATTGAAAGAATGATTGTAAATTAATAATGGAATAAGCTACATCACTAGCATAAAATTCTTCTCAATAAAGCTCTGCTGAGTAAAACCGCTTCACGAGACGTTATTTTCACTAATCGACGACTTGTGTCCCCATCGATTCCTTTGCAGGAAAAGCTGCTCAGCAAGCTGGAGGAAAGCGAACTGGAACCGCCGACATCGCAGGAAGATGAGTGCGTCATCTGCATCAATGCACGCGCAACTATGCAGACGTCACCGTGCGGCCATCGGGTCGTATGCCGCCGGTGCTTCGTCAAAACCATCCAAAGTGCTGTGGCGCAACGGTTGCTTCCGCTGCGGTGTGTCATCTGCAGGTAAGCAAACTTTCTACGGTGCACACCAAGGAATTGCTACACCTTCACGGCTCCTTCCTCCTTCTGCACAGGGCAAGAATAAATCGTCTTACGTCGGGTTCCACCTCGTGGCGGTTGCAAGGTTCGGCCAGCACGTACTCGATGGGAAGCAAGAGTTGGAGCGTGCCGGGGTCGGCTAGTTCGTACAGCGTTGATGCCCGGGTCACCCAATCCGCCAGCCTGTACTCGATGAGTTCGGGTTCGTCGTGCGTGTCCGGCATCTCGAACATGTCCAGCTGCTCCGGCACGTCCGGTACGTCCGGTATGTCTTCCACGTCGTCGACCAGCGGTATGACGGATGGTTCGCTGCACGGCCACAGTCACCGGCACGGTGCGGGCGGATGCACCAGCAGTTGCAGCACGAGCGGCTGCCTCGGTGCCATACCGCGCAACCCATCCTACCAGCATTACCACAAAAAGGGACAATACTACATGAAGGTAGGCCGTCGGCGGAACTGTGTCACCTGTAAGGCATTGGTGTACCACGCTGCAAACCGTTCGTTTTCTTTCCCATCCCTCTAAAACAGAATCGTATTCCGGAGATGCCAAATCGGTTGCCACCGATCATTGAGTTCAAAAGTCCAACACGCCACAGAACACCTTCTCCCGCCAATCCGGGCGCTCGGTTCAAGTAAGTGTGGTTGGGAGATGGGAGGGGGAAACTCCAGGTTTCCAGGCTCTAGGCGTGGAAAATTTATTTTTTAAGGCAACAAATTATGCAACGTAGCATTATCACGCGATGTTGGCGAGTGGCCAAGCACAAGAGTATTACAAAGTGTTTCCGTCCCATCCGCCAGTTTTTTGCTTTTTTTTTTTGTTGTTTTGCCTTCCCAAAACTTCCATACTTTGAATGCCAAAAATATCACCCGAAACACTCCTTAGCTTCCTTGTTTTACTTCCACCTGAAGCTGGAAGCTTTTCGGCATTGCATTCGCGTACTGGTTTCTTTGTTTGGGTTTTTGAACAAAAGACCAGAAAGTGTAAAGCTGTGGTGCGCGGTAGCCTTTCTTCCGGGACGCCACCAAGAGTGGTCTTCTCCAGCGGCAGTTGGCTGCACATTTGTTTTGTACCAATTTGTGTTCATCTTTCTGCACGCCGGTAGACAGTTGGAGCTGGTAATGTGGTTGTCTAAAGGAACAAGGGCCAACGGTTTCCCCCCGCCTGGCCTGTGGCCAACAAAGTTTGCCATAATTCTGTGTGGAGCTGAAGCAAAAAACACTTTGGCAACCATGTGGTAAGTTTTGTTTTTCCTCACCACCGCGGAGCAATGTGGAAAGCTCGAATCGGTGTATTTTGCATACGGAAAATGGGGAATGATTTTTAAATCTTATTAGACCAAACAGCGTTGATGGCCCCGATGCCGTACGGTGACGGTTTGAAATTAGGTTTGTTTGGTGTGTGATCGTGAAGATTATTTTGTTTGTTTGTTTTACTTCATTTGCTATACTATTTCAGTGAAACCTAAGTTATACATTTTTTTTATAAATCTTTTATGATTTTTTATGATTTTTTATGAACATTAAAAGCGTGTTATTAAAATTAAAAATTTTAATAAAAACATTATAAAATGACCCTAATTTGCCCACTGTGACAATGACAATATTGAGCCCAAATGTATGCAATATGAGTGCAAAGCGTTAGAGTAAATATTTTAGATCTTTTTCGTTAGCTTCATCGACTCTAAATAATGCATATTGAAGCACAAAGAATGCTAAATGTACAGTCAATCCTCCTATAATAAGTTTATTCCGTTCGAGGGTTTAAGCCGTCAAACGAAAAACTTCTTCTCCGGGAGGTCCTTTGCTGTATAATTTTGATAATTACTTGCTTGCTTAACCGGGTGTTACAACTGCTTTGCGGTCTTGGTCTGCTACAGGAGATCTCTAAACCACTTCCGGTCTGTCATTGAAATACCCCGGTTTTTTTCTGGCCAATGCCATCACGCCATCTCTATTTGTTCCTAGTACGCCTCTTCTGTCCATATGGATGAAGTGAAAGGATTTTACGGAATGGGTCGTCCGGTGTCACTCTCATGACATAACCAGCCAACTAGAGTCTTTCTAGAGCCAACTAGAGTCTAGAGTCTAGAGAGATATAATATATTGCAAGATATAGAAGAGAGATCACAGAGATCGTAAATAATCACAGATAATGGTCCAAAAATCTTTCTGAGCATCTTTTTCTCGACTACGGCTTAGAGGGTTTCATCAGTTTTAAACAAAGTCCATGATGCAGAGTCGTATGTGAGTACTGGAACTATATAAGTTGTATGAAGTCCCAGCTTCATTCGTAACCGTATCTTTCCATGGGGGAGCCACTATCAATTTAAGAATCACTTCGTAGATCTCCTATCCCAGGGTTTTCGCCTCCTGCTCGATTCTCTGATATTAATTCGCTAGGTAGAAGGGTCGTAAAACAATGATGTATATGTCATCAGCTTGCGACTTGTAGAAGTTGGACATGTATGTCGCAGATGGTTAGACGACCAAGGGCTAGGTTGAAGAGTACACTAATTAGCCCATCTTCTTCGTGCAGACTCCTGGAGGTAGCAAAGGACCCTGAGAGTTTTCTATACACTGAGGAATAACGATATTCTCTTACAGAGCAACTGCATCGTTAATATGATGTTGGCTAACTTACGAGTAAACAACACCCCACGACTACGACACTTTTAGAATATCTTTGGCAGAACGAGGATTAGTTCCATCGTCTGCTTCTGACACTTTTTTCTTGGCATCAGCAACTCTTCAAGAAGGAATTCTTCGAGGTGCTCTTTCTTCAGAAGCTCTTCAATATCAAAGGTTTCAACTCCTAGTCCTAAACTTGTGACCAACGTCAAAAATACATCAACGAGTTGTTCTTCGATTTCATTTTTCTCAGCATCTTCCATATCAGTGTCTTCAATGTTTCGAGTTCAGGGTCCTTCTTGTACTCCTTGTACTAAACACTCATGCATAGAAGTATTTATTAAAAGAGGGTTTAATGGACTATCAAAAACCTCCAATTAACGGAAAATATTCTATGCTCCATGCTTGATTGCAGATACTACACCCAGCCAGGCAAACCGGCGAACCCGGTCGAATCGATACCGCTGATGACGGTGGAAAAGATAGGCGGCCCGGGCAAGTCGGGCCCCTCGAAGCTCGGCCTGAACGCAAAAATTGCACCGGTCGCCTCGAAGTCACCCATCAACAAAACGAACATGGCAACGGGCAAACCGGTCACCACGTCGCTGATAACGGCCGTCAACAGTTCCACACCGAAGGCACGCGTGCTGTCTGCCGCGTCCGCCGGTTCCGCCGGCCCATCCGGGCTGGGCGGTGGCAGTAGGGCAGGGTGTGGCGATAGTAGCGGCGGTATGGGCTGCAGCAGTAGCTCGCTGTCCACCAAGCAGGACGAAAAGTACGACAATAAAAAGAACGAAACGATCGAGAAGAAAAAGAAGGAAGAGAAAGCCAAACAGAAGGCGGAAAAGGAGGCCCGAAAGGTGAGTGAGCTTCATCGTGGGAAAGCGGAAATGGGTGTTTTGTTTCTCTAACTAATGTTATTTATTTTAGGAGGAAAAACGCATTGCCAAAGAGGAGGAAAAGCTCGCGAAAATGCTGGCAAAGGAGGAGAAAAAGCGTGGCAAGCGAGAGGCAAAGGAATCACTGCTAGCGCACGAAGGCGGCAGTGGACTCAAGTAAAGGCAAATGGTGGTGAAATAATTAACGAAAACCACACACATACAAACACACAATAATTCTAGCTTCCAAAGCATCAAAAACGAGAAACGACGAGAGCCGGTCAAGCAGCAAGCGGCAAAGAAGTGAAACGTGGTTTCAAGGTATTCAAGCAGCTTGTTTAGAGCTGCTTAGCGCGGGTAAGAAGAACCTTTTAGTGAACGATCTAAACATCGCAGCAACAATCGGTTTATCGACTGGCCTTGTTCTCTGTTCGTTGCCTGTTGACTAACTCCGTACTTTCAGAGCTGTTTGGATCATATTGATTCATTTAGTGGAAATAATTTCTGCTGTGTTGGAGTTTTCATTTTGCAAAACTATTTTACGTGACCGACCGGTGGTACATATTGTTATAACAGCGATATAATTTGATTATGGGATTTTTTTTTCTGTATAAAATGCAAATTGTAAGCTCTAGCTGTAAATGATAATAATACTTTGCTGTGAAGTTAAGGAAGGTAAAGCAAACAAAAGTCATCAAAACCGATGGGCATTTTGGAAAGAGCAAAACTGTAGACAAAAACAAAACAAACACACCCACATATCACATTCATCCCACAGTAGCTAACGGAAGGGCATAGAGAACACTGGAAAGAAACCAGTCAAAAAGCAAAGCTATCAATCAACCAGGACAGGTGTTAGATGATTAGTTCGCTCCTTTTCACTATTCACTATCAACGGCGTTGTTTAGCGTTAGTAGCAACAGTAAGCAGCAACGCGTAGCATCCGTAGTGGGTTTTGTTCATGGCAATAAGCGGTAAAATCTATGTTCCTATACCAGAAAAGGAAAGGTTATTGTACATAGCAACACACAACGATAAACGATCGTCACCCAGTCTGTGGCACCCCAACCAGGAACGGTCGGTACACATCGCGCCGTTGAGGAAGTTATTGTTTTTTTATCTATTGTTTTCTACCTAAGCTCATGTTTCTTCCCGCAGTAGAACGATTCCCACCATTCCAGAGGCATTCGCTAGGTTCAGGCAATCCCTTCCACCAATTCAATTATACCGTTCCCTTCTTGTGGCTCACGGTCCTGAGGGTCCTGCGTAATGCGAATCATAACCGTGACCCCCTCCCCCCTCTCGCTACGTACATAATCAGCGAACTTTTACTGCACTCGCGCTAGCATTTTTTATACCACCCACGGGATTCCGATTCCTCGTCGCATACGATCACATTCGCGAATACACAAAGCTCACTGTGATAGGTTGAAGTTTGTCCGCGGATGGAGGATCGGATAGACGATTGAAAACAACAAAAGAGAAAAAAAATGGAAGAAAAAAGATCTAATCCTAACGAAACGTAAAGGCATCTCGTAATAATCGTTAAACAAAAAGAAATAAGAAAGAAAAAACAAAAAAAAAGTTAAAAAAAAACCTGTAAGTAGTTAAACGTGTTGAGTAAAACCGATGCATGAATGTTAAAGCAATGCTGGTTGGTGTCTGTTATGTAGCCAAAACAAAAGCAAAACAAAAGAGAAGAACACAACAATAAAAAAAAAAAACACACACACACAACAGCAACGTAGTTGAAGCATGTAAAACCGAAACGGAGCGAAAAGAAAAGAAAATTGTTGTTATAGAATTTTAAAACCACTAACAAAAACCGCGCAATCTAGTGTGACCGGAAATGGGGGTCCGATCGTTTCCGCATGTAATGCATTTTAGATTTTGCTACCACAAGAGTAAAAGAAATCCATTCTACCACTCCTCCGCTAGTGGGAGTAGTTGTGACAGATGCGGAATGGATACTAAGGTACTAAGAATGTTCTAAAAAGTCTTCAGGTACACGTACACGTACACGAGTAGAGTAAATGTTTCCAGTAGGTGATAGATGAATACAAACGTCCCAATAACAGCAATAATGTTTTCCGATCCTTGAAGTTAGTGCGTAGCGAATGCGTGTATGTTTGTGCGGTTTGTTGTATGAAAGGGAGATACAAGTGAGAGAGAGAGAGAGAGTGAAAAAGCGAGAAAGAGAAAAGTGAACATTACTTATAGTTATCCGAGGTCCACTAACTTGAAACTATCCCGTTGCCAAACGTAAAGAACGCTGTAGCAGTGATGATTGAGATGTTCATTTTAATATCACTTTAGGCGCACTACTACTAAAAGGAAGGTCTAGCATGCGGATAACAGTCAATTGAGTCACTAAACATTCGGGAAAAAATGATCAGTCAGTTTGGGCTCAGTGCTCTGGCAGGTTTGCCGTCAATACGACACGACATATCGAACGAATTCGTGGAATTGTACTAAAGAGTGTTAATCAAACGTCGATTACTTTAAACTGTTTTGGTTTGTTTTAATCACAAAAAAAGAAAATGGCGTCGGCTAGAGCACTTTCTTCCCAACTCAAATGCGTAGCAGGAAAGAATTATCCTTTGGATGCGGTGGATTATTACGAAATTCACCGTGACTCGTTCAAAAAGCATGACACGATACGATTTAGTTTACTCTTCCTAACACACACTACTAATCACTCTTCTAACGAGGCGTAACTAACTGTCACAAAACTTCACTCCAAACACACGTAAAGGTTAGAAATAGGCAGATAACAAGTAGCGGTGAGGTTCTCGCCGAACGCGGAGGAAAACACAGGAAAAGCTACCTCCTTACTAAAGAACACAAATCAGAGCATAAATGCAACGGCAGATGGGGACAGAAAGGGCGTAGAAGGTTGAAATGGAATATCCTAAGTAGGTACTAAAAATTTTCATTTAGAAGATCGAAAACTGGGGAAGGATTTGTACTATTAGTTGTTTTTCCACAAGCTTCTTAGCGTGATTAAGAGCAATCCAAATTTACAGTATTATTTGTACTTTAGAGGAACAAAACACATTTCGGTTGCTTCTTCCAAAAGCTTCTTCCAGAAAAACTAGAAAAGAAGAAGGAAAAATGAGCAAAATCCAAGCAGGCGGTCTTATGTCGTTGAAATAAAACCGCCCGAAAGTATGCAATTCGTTCGTTGATATGACTTCTTGCTTTCAAGGTGAAGTGCGTATTGCATACCTTAGGGCGCTCGTTTATCAAAATCTAAGTTAGACCGTATGAAATATTCCTGTTCCGTCTAACAAAACCAAACAATCGATGCATACGCTTATGACGATCTTCACCCAATCCTACGATCGAAAGTTAGTTTTAACTGGTTTGGTATTATTTTGTGCGCATGTACTATGAGTGGGTAAGGACGACGACTGAAGACGATTAGGAGGTTCGTAATTCGTGCAGGCAAGAATCCGCATCAAACGTGCAACAAGAAGCTCGAAAGGAAGGCAAAGGTAGTTTGTTGGTTTTTTAATTCTTGAGGATACGTTATTTTTAAAATAAATTGCGAGTAGTGGTTGCTCCAAAAACGAACAACAAAAAACCTTCCCGTATAACTATTACCGCCAACAGGACAGAACAGAACAAAACTAAAAGGAAAGCCACAATAGCTTTTGACAAATAAAGGTATGTTAAAGTCATAAAAAACAAACTCTCATTCGTTGTTCTTTGCGTTAATTATTGTGTTTTTTTGTTGGGAAAAATCTTCGCTTTTTTTCGATATTATTTATTCAAATCGTCCTGTGCTTGCGATAACAGCGAGGAGCTGCATTGTTTTAAATCTATGTCATAAATAAAAGAAACGGTGAATAGTGGCCATCCCTATTGGCGGGCGGCTCCATACTCGGCGGCCTTACGCTGGATGCATTCGTCGACCTTGGTCTGGTAGACGATCGGCACCTGGTTCTTGCAGTTGTAGCCTCCAAGCTTGTGGATGATCGCGTGATCGAAGCAATCGATCGTACCGTCACCATTACAGTCCTGGTGGGAGTAGCGTCGCACGTTAATGAACACTCTTAGCACTATTGTTTGATCGATCTTACCTGGCCGAACTTTCTCATATATCCCTGGACAGTTCGCGCCGCACAGTACGGTTCGTTGGCACAGTTCGGATAGGCTGCAAAACACACAGTTCAATGAGTATTTGCCCCTAAAAGCCCATCTCTGATCGATTGCTACCTACCATTCTGGGAGTCGGGTGAATCGCCCTGCTGGACGGGCTTGCCGGCATCGGCCCAGTACGCCCAGGTAATGCGGAACATACCGCACACGTCGCCATTGCACCGCAGCGACGCATCGCAACCGGACGATGCCTCACAGATGCAGGACAGGCACACATCCGTCACAGGATTTTCTAGCGCTTCGGGAGCTAACGAGAGGAAATCAAAAAGAGATACAAAGTGAAACGATGAATAAAAAAAAACAACAAAGACATCAACGACCAACCCGGAAATAATAGTTTCCATTCTATTCGTTATTGTCCTCGGACAGAAAATGTGGCCTTCAAGCGGTACGATTTATCGCCGCACAAAGTCACTACGAAAGCTACGTCCCTGTACCGATGATTACATGCATTACCCATCGTCATCAGACCAGGCAAACGGTTGTGCCGATCGCTTATCGCACCCATCGGCAAGTGATTGAGTGTGAGCAGATGGGAAGGTTATGATGCCGATGGTGCCGTAGCTGATTATAAGATGAAACGGTAGGAGTCAATCAATTGAAATCAATCACGGCGTAAGTAGGATTTAGCGGTGCACGGGGTGCAATGAGTTATGTGCCGCTTTCGTGTGATTATTATGTGGTGTTCTACCATCAGCCGGTGCTTAGCTCATTCTCCGATTGGGGAGACCTGGAAGATGCTAACCTGCGCTAAATGGCCACATAATACAGTCGATCAATCTTCTATTGAAGGACTTTTACTATTAATACAATCTTCAAGAGATGTTCTTTTAGCTCTTTACGATAATAATGAACGATATTTTGGTAAAGAAATGGTGAGGAAATATCAGAAATATGTAAAGCCATCCATTTTTTTTGTTGCTTTCGGTTGGATCCAGGACTTCCAGGGTACTAAACACGAATTTCCACGAAGGAATAAACTACTAGGCTACTAAAGATACTACGCCTGCAGGATGTCGCTAAGTTTAAGCACATGTTAACGAGTAATTCTTCTTCATCCAGGAACTAACGATGCCATATTAAGAGATGTTAAACCCTTCTCGAAAGAGCTTGGGTGTCTAAGTATTGAAGAGCATCTGGTGCTAGTGTACTGAATATCTGCTACCTCTATATTTTTTTTTCTGGACATGACTCAAGGGCTTGGTGAGTAGGTCTTACTTTCTTAACCCCTATCGGCAGGGTGCGGAAGTAACTTGGGGTATTTAAATGAATTTCCGAAGAAATTTCTATTCACTCATATTGGAGGACCCTTTATGGCTGATCAGCTCTCACTTAGCTAAGATATATAGAGATCGTATAGAGAGCTTAGAACGTAATTGGGTTTAAACCCTTTGAGACATTTCATGTAAGCTGTTCTACATTCAATTGTTATGATGATTATATGTGAACTATTATGCAATCATCATTGCTTCGGTCCTTCTGGACTGAATGGACTCCACTGCACTCGTACATTCCCTGTTATGATCTCACTCTCACTGGATTGAGACGTTTAGACCATGTACTGAGTGTATTAGCGGCATTTGATACTTCGTCTAAACTATTATATTGAGCTCCTTCGTTTCTGAAGCTCCCCTCGTTTGCCATTGATTGTCCACTTCGGAATAATCTATATCCTACATATATTCCATTTTTTAGACTGCATCTCTAAACGATTTCACAAACTTCCAGCAAGATAACATGACAACGAAGGTTATTCTGTGCGTTTTGGAGGGACCGGATATAAATCAATTATTATGAGTTGATTCCATGCTAGCTAAAACCCGATTCTTGGTGGAATGGGATGAAAATTCATCATTATGAGTTGGTTCCATATTAAAACCATCCAATATATTTCACTGTTAGTATCAACAATTGGTTCATTAACGACGGCTGTAGAGACGAAAGAAACTCTCATGTTTCAAAGTCTCTTTAATATTTTAACAACAACATTAACGACGGCTGATCCTGGTGAAAGTGTGTTGAGCTAACATAATTTCCGGGAAGTATAATGAGAAATTTTAATACAAGCATGATACAATTCAAACGTCCTAGTCCGAAGTGTTTACCTATCGTATCTGCGCATTGCGAAAACCATCAAGACACACGAATCTATAACTAAAATACGAAGCTTGTATACGTATAAATATATTACAAGAATAATGGATTGTTTTGTCCCAACCTAAGATGGTTTCCTTTAATCATGTTCACCTATTCATCACTCACTGGCTATCCGTGGCTTATCAATCAACACAAACCCAAACAGATTCTCTTTACAATAAGATAAATGTTTGATTGATTGGTATCACGATTAAATCACCCAGGTAAGATCCTTCTTCTCGTCTAGGCTTATACTTGTGTCATCCAAATAAAAATCCGAATCAAAAAATAAATTAGCGACCAATGAGTCATCGAAACCAAAAATAGATGACGGTTGCATTGTCTAATAAGAAACCCCGATCTCTTGAAGAATATAATTGGGCGAAGGATAAACACACTCTCCAAAAGCGTTTCAAAAAAACTTAACGACAATACAGTTAACACTTCGTAATAACATACACTTAAAAGTCCGAAAAGCCTCCGGGTCTTTCCTTGACTCCTCGTGTGACCTGTACCCCGTTCGAACCCCCATTTAAAGTCGATAGCCAAACACCGATTAATCATTAACTCGCGTGGCCCCAGGAACCATCAAATCAAACACCGTCCCGTTATGAAACGGACTGCTGTCCATTGCCTCGTGAGAGTTTCAACAGCAAAACAATGAAAAAGTCCTCAAGTCATCTGGGACCGAAATGGACAGAAAGGCAACACCGGAACCGGTTCCAACCGGAGCCCCTGGAGCATTCAGCCACTCAAAAACATCAAGGCCAAGTGTAACCGTCGCGAAACCGTCGCCGTAAACAAATCCGATTAAACCCGTCGTAGGATAGCACACATCAACGAGCTGAAGCTCAACATTGCAGATCGTGTGCGACAATCGCGCAAGAACTGTGCAGAAAAACAAACCGGTTAGCCTGGTCTCAGTCGGATTTCTTTGTTTTCCTTATCGCCCATGATTATGTTATTAAAGTTCTTTTGCCTAGCTGGACGATCGCTCCGCGTGTGCCCTTAATGGGCGATGGGTCAAACGGCGAATCGTTTTGCAATAAATCAAAAGGTTGTTCACAGCGTATGATATCATGTTGAAATTGTTATTACCAGCTTACAACTGCTTGTGAAACAATTATCGCACAGTTATGCAGATTAGTTGTGTGTCCGACCGTGGGCAAGCGTATTACTTTTGCACAACTGCAAAACAAATCATTCTTGATCTCCGTGTGTGACACGGGCGAACATGATTCTCTTCCCATTTAGCACTTGAAACTCGTCAGCGACAACAGCAAATGTTGAGTCACACCTTTGTCGTGTGTGTGTGTTGCGATCGAAAAGATGCAATTGCTGTGCTTCCGCTACGATTTAATCGGAGACTACGATCAGCTTGTCAAGCGCTGTTTGGGAATAAACCTGGCAAAAGGAAGCTTAATATTAACCCATTCCCTAACAATCGCCACTTACCGATGTGAGAAACATCCGCCATTACACTGCCGAAACCGACGGCAATCAAACACAGGCAGACGATCGCGACAGATTTGGGCTCCATTTTCGGTACAGTCAGTCACTAGTCTGCCCACACACAGCACACAGCACGACGCGGATGTGATGCGGCTTAACGCAAAACAAAATGGACCGTCAGAACGCTGGACAACGACCGAAGGATAAGTGGCGTCCGCTTTACACGCGTTGAGCTTACCGACTGAATCGTGTTCGCTGATCGCGAGCGTGTTGTTGATGTTGCGCCTTTAAAGACGGCGCGAGAGCAACCCTATTAAAACCTTGCCCGGCGGTTGATCTTGTGTTTGTGATTTGCATCTCTTCTTGATGTAGCAGTGGGATGTGGGGGGTTCGAAGACGTTGAACACTAATCGTACCTAAGAAGAGCGTTGTTGCTTGAAAGATTAGCGGCTAAGTAGTTTAGAAGTACCCATTGGACTTGATTTATCTAATCCCTAAAGGAAGTAATTGAAAAATAACGAGAGAAATGAGATTAAATCTTTAAAGATTGGATAAAACTGGTCAAACTTTGGTATAATCGTACAAAAGAAAATACATTGAGTATGTCATGGAATTTCAAACGAAGAATTGCAAAGCCAACTTGAAATTCCCCATTACACCGATCAAAATCTACGAAACTTTTCCCAAGGTTTTATTTACAAATTTAACATCATCAAGACCCTAAATTGAGTATTTTTTAAATTAATTATTAATTGAGTATTAAATAAAACGGAACTCTAGAGACTTATCAATGAACACGAAGGCAATGCGAGAAGATTTTAATAATAACGTATATCTTTGGTATCTTTGTTACCGTTCTCTTAATAATTAAAATGATTAGAAGTAAAAATATTACAACTTTCAACTTCCGACAACGAAAAGTATGCTTTCTTGTCTAATTGTTTAAAAACATGAATAAACCTCAAGGATTTGTAGTCTATTATTGAGATCTACTGTAGATCCGGTAGATCTAGTGGAATATTTCTTAACACGCAGTCACTCAGGAAATGCTCTGAAGTTGACCAGAGATGTATCAGAAAGGGAAAAAGTTCTGCAAGGTAGCACAGGTACTCACAGCAACTCAGCTTCGCGTTCTTGCTTTATTGGGAGGAAAATAAAAGTTTTTGATGGACCTTCCCTTAATCCTTATCCTGAAGCTTTTAAGGTTAAGAAATCACCCAAAAAAACTCACTTTTTCTATTATTCTCAATTTTTAATTTCAATTCCTTGATTTGATGCTGTGAAGGTCGCGAAAAACACAGGTCTGACTATAGGCTCCATAACATCATCACCGGTACGGTTAGTGTTGGTAGAATCAAAGCAATCGTTGATGTCGATCGTATCCGTAGAGCATCCCCACAGGCATGACGTCAACCGTATGCGCTGAGGTAAGCCTGCTTCAACCATGCCGTATGTGTTTTGATACGTTGTCCCCGTAGTGGGTTTTTGTGGCGAACACGCATCACGCGATTTTTCTCATTCTCACTGCATTCTTACCGGGGCGGATGGCAGTCGACATTCGATTTATGATCATTTTATTGTAAAAAAAAACAAATGCTTGCTTTGATTGCCTGTGAGTGGGTGGAATGTGTAATTTAAAGCAGAACAGAACCGTTGCCTAAGCAGTGTGTGTCTAACCGTCGAGAAAGCTCATTTGGTATTCGAAATTTCGGAGGGTTTTGAATTTCATTGCGAATGGGTGAAAGCATGAGGATCTGAGAAAAAAATAAACCGTTGTGTCAAGTAGAATGCATCTTTTATGTTTGGAGAAAGAATACATGAATGAAATTTTCATTTCTATTGCAACTATTAATCAATTCCTTGGCACATACAAATATGTTTGAAGATAAAAAATCTCTTGAAGTTCATTAAAATTCCTGTTGGCATAAATCCAACGGGGAATCAATACCGTTCCTGCTCGAACGACTCCGCTAGGTAAATGATCTCTTCCTTCTGTGGGCGTATTAAATTATTGTGTTGCATCCCCGCACGCACTGCAGTTTAATTTCTGAAGCTGTTCATGACCTAGGCCACAGCGCGTGCCATTGACCGAACGTATCGGCTGTTTGTCATTGCCATTAAAGTGCGGGGAAATTCCAAACGACGCTGGAAGACATTAAACTGGTTCGTTGGTAATGAGCAACACGTACAATAGGGGCGATATTCTTGCTCTAAAGTCAGAAGACAGAAATCAATTTCAGAGAGGTATTTTTAACTCAAGTAGACATTTTGGTTGAAATTCGTGTCGAAAAAAAAGTTTAATAGAAAGAAATGTTGTTACAAACTGTGGAAGTAAAAGGTAGACGAAGTAGGTGACCTCAGAATTGTAGGAAGTCCCCGAAGAAAGCAGATGTCAAGAAAGTGTATTGTGATAGGAACGGGGGCTCCGAAAAGCAATACTTTCAAGTTCTCTTTTAACTTTTATCCTAAATGTTAGAGGATACTCTGAGAGTTGATAGTGAAGGTCCAACATAAATGTACCACTGTGTTATCTTCTTGATTGAAAACATTTCGAGCACTTGGTGCTTCTTGGCAAGTATGCAAAATTGGAGAAGATTAGATAAATATTGGAAGTGAGTTCTTCCTCCTTGGATGTATCCTCCCAAATACCCATAATCAACCACATTTAGAAGGCGTTTGACGAAGTGAAGAGCAGGAAATGGACGAGAAATAAAGGTTACAAATCTCCGCTATCTTGGGGCGATGATATCAGTGGCATGATGGCCGGTCTTCACACGATCGGCCTGGACTTAAATCCCATCTGGACTAATCTCTCGTAGCAAGGATTGACTAACCGGTTCCGTGGTAAAATAAGCGTAGTAAGCCAGAAAAAGGCAGACATGCCTAGTAGGTCGTTCCGGCCAAAGAGAGAGAGAGTTATCTCCGCTCATTTTCTAACCGATCATTCGTTATTGCTGAAAAAGTATGTGATCGGAATCAGAATGAGTAAAATTATCCATCATTACACAGACTCTAAAAGTTAAAAAAGAAACCTGTGGGAAATGTCTACTGTATTTGAAACACTCCGCTCCAAAGTTACCGACTCTAAGCTCAATCAAGAACATTCTAACTGGATTATGTTTAAACCAAGTTCCCAGAATGGGCGAACATCATAGCACAAAAACAGTAAATCTAATATAATCTGATTGTTGACATGACGAATGAATGAATGTTTGAATGTTACGTATTTGTAATTTACCATAAATTATGTTAATATTATTGCAAATCAATCATTTTTCTCCATAATTCTTCTAACGATTACAAATAGTTAACAGGAAGTTACGAGAATATTATCGACTTGGTTAAAGCTCCAACCAAAATGATGTCCGGCAAACAGCAAACAGCGTCAGAGGTGTCAAACTACTCGCAGGAAGAAAACTAAATGTTTTTTTTTTAATTTTTGGTAAATGCACTACTTTCGAGCAGTACACAAAAAAATGTAAAAAGAAATGAAAAAAATATGTTTGAAACCAATCAAACAGAAAGCATCCTACAGAACAAGCTTCTTAAGAACTTAATAGGACAAACAAAGGACAGAGCGTCGTCAAATTTTCCCTAATCCGTCATCGTACACTGTACGCAATAAGGTTAGGATTATTATGTAAAATCATAGTTTGAAATAAGTTTTATGCGTGGCTTTATTTTCCGGGATAAGTTCATCAATCGGCGGTCTACAAAAAGGACTGTTAGAGGTTAGAAGACATGCGGTACATGTCAGCTGCACGCATTATCGCTTCCTGTGTTCTTTTTTTCTGTTGCATGGTTTGTTGTTTTACTTAACGTGGTATGACATTTTTTAGTATTTTGATTATTATGATGCATTACTTCGCTTTGGGTTTAGTGAACTTCCTAAAGTTAAACTCAATAGTTGTTATTGTTTTCATCAAGCAGATCGTGAGGGATTTGTATTTTATTTATTAATTTTTCTATTGATGTTGTTTTCTGTTTTGGTAGACAACTGAATGAGTTAATCGCACTAAAAATGGTTTTTGATTTTTTTTTCTGTTGTATTAAACAGCACAACACGCACACACAAATAGTCCGTTTTGTATTTGCATAGCACATTGCCGTGTTTTCTCTTCACTTTTCCTTCCGTTAGCAATTCTATGTACAGTACCAGTTTTCCGCGCGTTTACTGAAGAGACTTTAAGATAGTTTCGAGATCAAGCGATTGCGATGCATTTCCTATGCCCAAGCGTTGTTAAATGCAGTAATTTCCGCAAAGCACACAGCATTGTTCGAGAGAAAATCCAACTCGGTTTTGTTTGGCTTTCGCGGTTAGCCCAATTTACTAGTGGTGACGTTTCTATATAAAAAAAACCCCCACGCTGGAATGTTATAAATGTCCACGATTGATCGTATTGGTTTGTTTAGTAGGCGGAAAAGCTTGATCGATTTTAACAACTTTTTGAGTAGATAGTTGTACAGTTAGTATAAGGGAATACGTGACACAAAACCAAATAACACTCACACATGCACACTGTAATCCGTTAAAGTAAATATACTTTACATTTTGTTTCAGTGTGTTCCGTACCGTTTGTTTAAATATATCCATTAGGCTGAGAATTAATGCACTAATATTGGCTACCAATCGAACTGAAACATAGCAATGGATGTTATTTTATGCGTTGGATTAGTTTTAAGACACAATCAAGCAAACGAAAATTACAAATAATAGCACAATTCTTGCAATATTCTTTCCACTACTTACACTGTTGTAAAGTTTCTCGAAATCTTAGCTAGGATGTAGAGAAAACGTACAATAAATTTGCTCCCCACAGCTAGCAGGGAAAACAAATTTAATCCAAAAAGCAAGGAAAGTGAAAATAATAACAAAAAAAAACCTTCATCATTCTTCATCCAACAAGTGGTAGGAAAAGTTTTGGTACAAAATCGACTACACTGCTATCATTACGCACCTTCACTGTGGCGCATTATTGCTGATTGTTTTATGTATTAGTCTCATCTTGTGTGTTTTTTTCTGGTGGTGGTGGTTGTTAGTTATGAAAACAATTCCTTGCAATATGGTCCATTATAAGAGGGAAAGTTTGTAATTTGTGCGTGAATTGAGGTAAAAAAATCCTGCAAAAGAATCGATTTTATGAACCCTAAATTGTCAAATTTGTTTCAGAAAACATTACAAACACATCAAATACATGAGATGTGCAAGCAAAACAATTCCGTACCGTGATGTTAGAGGCGCATTACGTGACCAAACTCCATCTCTGTGTTCATCACACCATCTCCTTCTTTATTCCAAAAACCTCGATTTTTGTCTTATTATCATGGTCAACTTCACTTTACCGTTCTTCGGAGCACAATAATTACACAAAGTGTTGCCTTTTTTGCCAAAATACAATACAAATAAAATTATGCTTTATATCTAGCATAGCGGTGCACGCGACCGGTGCACAGTCGCGATGCGAGCAGAATCGCCGACGAGTAGCGAAACAATGACTTTGCTACCATTTCAGACCCTTTCTCTATCGCTCTCTATTGCATCGTTTGCCGGGATTAGTTTTACTTTTCGTCTGTTCTGTCCCTCACTTCGCTTAATTTGTAATAGATCCATCCTAGTGTCGTTCCATAAGAGATGCTATCATCTTACATCGCGCAATCCATTCATCCTCAAGTACATTATATGACAGTAATTGCATCCTAACGCTACCTCGCTCATTGTCTTCTAGCCTTGTTCTCCGATTATTTTGCTATTTTTATTTCGAAAACAAGCTCCCGTACCAGATCCTGTGCGTCCAGTCTCGTGAAGGGGCAGGAAAAAAAAACCAGCTGAGTATAAGAACTGTGACTGACAAAACCCGGATCATCTAACCGCCTAGCTTATTCGTGGCCATCACCTTCTGATTGTTGGCGGCAAGCAAGTTTTCCTGCACAATCGTACACGAAACCGGATCGGGCAGTTTGATGTCCGCACCGGTAAGCGAACCAGAACCGTTCGGGCTCTGGGATGACGCATTGGAATACAGCTCACCGCTGCCAGCGGTGTCGGGTACGTCGATCGGCACGGACGCTACTGGTTTTAGCTTAACCGAAGCCATCGCCACAACCGACGGTGGTTTCGCGGCAATGACGGGCTTCTTCAGCTTACCACCCTCGATTGGTTGCTGCTGGCCGCTGATAATGCACTCATTATCGTAGATACCGCTCTGTTGGTACGATGAAATGGCGGCTGCTGACCCGGGATGCATCCCCGGCGCACCCATCAGTGCCGAAGTTTCGTAGGAATGTGTTAGCGACGTCGGTGGAGAACTGTGCGCCAGCATCGGTTGCTTTGGTTGAAGGTTTTGATAGCATTCGCCCATCATCAGCAGTTGGGATTGATCGAACGAATGTTGCTGCTGCTGCTGCTGGGCATACATTTGGGATGTATTGGACGGATGGACGGTGGAGGTGAGTGAGGAGACGGCACCGCCAGCATGTTGCCTTTGCGTCGGGCTTGACGGTGCGCTCGGTTGCTGTGGGAAGAGGTTCGGGTATCGCACGCGAATGGAATCGACGACGTCGAGCAGATTTTTGGCATCCATCGCAAGTACGTGTGCCGCTGACAGCATGCTTCTGTTGGGTGAAAGATAAAACGTGGCGTTTAATATCAAGGTGGTCAACTGAAAATTTGACCCGTACGTACTTCCGATACTCGGCGTCTAGTGTCGTTTCGCTGTACTGCTGCGCTAGCCGCATGGCTGTAACTAGTTCATACATGTCTTTGGATAATACTTTGTGTGCCATCTCTACCTCTCTGCGGACATGACGATATTAAAACATGGATAACGTTAAAATCTGTCCCTCTACGGCACGGGAAAAATAATAATTCTTACTTGTAGCGCTGTGGTGGGAAGCTAGCCGACAGCTGATCGACCGCACCTAGCAGATCGCGCAATTCAAAGCCAACATTTCGCACCAGATTCAAATATTCGGCCGCTTGTGCACGATCCACACCCTGGCTGAGTGCCATGATGGATTTCACCACACTAGTGGTGGCGTTGTACACCATATCGTTCGTACGATCGAGTGGCATCGTTTTGGTCGGTTCCACCTTTTTCACCGCAAACTTCTCATCACTCGACTGTGGCGTCGTGCAGCGTTCCATGGAGGAGCTCTTCGATTTGATCATGCCACCTCCGCCACCACCACCGCTACCGGATCCGGGTGTATGAGGTCTAGATGAAAAAGAACACAAAAAATAAATAAGTATCTCCAAATTCCAATCGTAATACGACATTAATTACCTCGAGTCACTCGTGTTTGGTGTGGTGGGATAATGGTCGCCCAAGCTTTGCGGTCCGGACATTGTGTTTTGGGGTGAAAAGTGTGGACTTTGCTGCGAATGATAGCTTCCCGAGAGCGACGAACCGCCCCCATTGATAGGCGGTGTGTTGCCCTCCACCAGTGGTCCGGCCGTCTGTTGTTCGAGCGACATGCTGGCGGTATTGGCCGTAATCAAACTCAACCGCTTCTTGAGATTGTTCTCCTCCTGCTGTAACCATTTGGAATCGATTTCACTTTCCTGCTGCTGTTTGCGCAGTTTCTCCTCCAGCTGTTGTTGTGTTTCCTGCAACTAGAAACAATGCGTGTTAGACATGATTTGAAGGTGCGTGTCTAGGTACAAAACGCAACTTTATCTACTGTCTAAAAACCAAAACATACTGATACGAAACAAATCTAATAAGTAAAATAAAAACAAATGCTAACCACATGCTAATAAGATTGAAACCGAAAATAAAACACATCATGGATCAAAAAATTGTAAGAATGGGACCAAAGAATGGAGAGAGAGAAAAAAAGAATTACAAAACAATATGATAGCACTAGCTACCATCGAAAACCACACAACACAAAGAAACAGAAAACGCTATGAGTTAATATAAATTAGAACAAACTCAACGAAAAAGACAACATTGGGACATATAACAAAAAAAAAACGCACGGAAATGAGAGGATGATGGAGAAAGCATTACGAGGTTCCAAAGTAAAAATAAAATCCAATGATTAAAAACCACAAAAGAAACGAAACAGAATATGTTTAGCAATATTTGCCACATTTGTCATTCCACAAGTAAGATTGACAAACGGAGAAAAATAATCAATGCCTAGACACCTGGGCTGGTTGCTGTTGCTGCTGCTGCTGGTGTTCGATCATTTGTTGATGTTGCTGCTGCTGTTGTTGTACCGATTGTGCCAATGATGGTGCCAGTTGCTGTACCGTTTGTGCTTGTACCGGTTGCACCTGATGGGCCTGTACCGGTTGGCTGTGGGAGATCTTCATCGGTATCTGAACCTGCTGGGAGGAAGCAATCCCTATGATCGGTCCAATGCCTGCACCGCCCGGTTGGACCTGCGATTGCTGCATGTACATTTGCTGATGCATTCCAACATTGCCACCGGTCGAACCACCCCAGATAGCTCGTTGCGGAGTGCCTTGCAATTGTTGTTGCTGCTGATTTGCTGCTGCCTGTTGCTGCTTGCTGGCCGAACTGTATGGTGGCGGAAGCGCAAAATTAGCACCAGCGGCTGCGGGTACCCCAGGCGAAACGGCCAACGAACTCGGTGGTAGCATCCCCTTTTCGACACTCTTTTTCAGCGCGATTGAGGCGCAAGACTTCACATTCACTCCACCGAAGTCATAGATTTCTTCCTGGAACGGTTCCTGCTCTTTCGGGGCAGCCGCTACCGGGCTGCGATAGTTCTGGAAGGGCATATTGCGCTCCAGACTACCAACTGCCGATCCCGAACGGGTTAGCAGGATGTGCTGGTTGCGCTCCAGACTTCCACCCTTGTAGGCAATCTTACTGTTTAGCATGTCGTTCACTATCGCCGCCGATTGGTTACGCTCCAGGCTGCCACCCTTCATCGTGTTGAGAAAGATCGACTGGGACGGTGACTGTGGATTGCGCTCGAGACTACCCATACGATTCATGAAGCCACCCGCACCATTGCCGCCAGGTCCCGAGGCATTCACCATTTGGGCACCGCGTTCCAAGCTGGATGAGCGTACACCATGGCCAACGCCCGGATAAAGATCCGATTGGTTGCCACCGCTGTACTGTCTCGTGAGTGAGTTGGAACGCATCGCTTTTACGGTGCTACCGTACTCCATGCTCATCTGGCGCGTTCGCTCCAGCGAGTTGATGCGTGCCGCATACGCGGACACTATGTTTTGTCCAACGTTTCGCTCGAGACTGCGCGACTTTGCGCCGCCGGGTTGATCTTCCTGCTGTGGTGATTTGATGAACGATGGCTGCGGGTATCCTTGAGCACCAGTGGGCGGGATAGTCTGCACCGGAGCGGCACTGTACGCGATATAGTTGCCGGCCACTTGCTGTGGCTGAGATTGTTGCATGACGTATTGTTGCTGCTGTTGCTGTTGATGTTGCTGATGTTGATAGTATTCAGCGGCGAGTGCCTGTTGCTGTTGCTGCTGGGCATGATACTGTTGATAGGTCACGATCGAATTACCCTGCGGGTAGTACGGTTGTTGCGTTTGGTGTTGCTGTTGCTGCTGTTGAGCGTTTGAATGCATGAAATTATTGTTCATCAGTTGAGGGTTTAGGTTTGCCTGCAGGGAACCACCACCGGTGGCTTTGTTTTGCTGGATGGCTTTGTAGGTCGGTTCGATCGAGTGGGTTTGCTGGGTGAGTGCGTTGATGATTTCGCACGGTACGGGATACCCAACCCCGGACGCACCCGGATGGGTCTGATGAATGGAACCGGCGGCGGGTGGGTTTGCATGAGTGGACGAGAGACCGGCGGTGGAAAGCATTTGGGAACCGGACTGGGGGATGGGATTGTGGGCGTGGGCGAAGGATGAGCTTTGCGACATGGAATGAATGATGTTGTTATTAGCGGACAGCACAAGAATATCTTGGGGATTTTTATAGCGTTCCAGCGTGTCTGTGTTCTTTGGTTGATGCATCTCGATGGTGCTACCACCACCATCCGCACAGCCGGATGCGTCACCACCACCACCACCACCGCCGTACGGGTTTTGGTTGCATTCTTCAAACGCGCCACCCGGTTGCTGCTGCTGTGGCGGCAACGATTCCGTTGCCCCATCAGTAGCAGCGGCTGCAGCGGTGGCGGTTGCTTCGTCGATGGTGGGATCTAGCTTATGCAATTCGGTCACGGGTAGGGGAACGGTTTTCAACGGTAGGTTAGCGACAGCGCTCTCTTTGGCAATTTGGTTATCAGTATTATTTGGTGGTGCGTTAGGATCTAAGTCTACGGCTAGTGTGTTAAATACCGAGGCCGGTGTCGTGTACGAAGATGGATTGATGCCCCGCTGCTCATTTTCGCGCATCAGTGCTGCCAGCACGGTCGGATCGCGGGCAACGATGTATGTCTGGGGTGCACCCGGCACAAGGGGACCGTCGCCTGCAAATAATGAAAGTATGTTTAATGATTGTTATAACTAAATCCTCTAACGCATCAACACACCTCCCATTGTAGGTCCTCGGGCAGGCTTTGGTGGTGCCATATCGTCTCCAGCACCCCAGGACATCGCTGCTACACGCCGATTCTCCCGACGCATCGTTTCACAATCGCTATGTCGTTCTTCCATCAGAATCTCACTGCAAAAATTGCAATACGAAAAATTTAACGTACACGCAAATTACTCGTTAGTTTATGTCCAGTTACTCACTAGAGTGTTTCCTTGACGCTTTTAAAGTTGGGCCTCTTGAGCGGTTCCAGTGACCAGCACTGTGACATCAGCGAATAGAGCCGCGGAGGACAGTTCGGTGGCAGGGGAAGACGTTCACCGTTCTCCAACTTGCCGATAACATCACAATTCTTAACACCTTGGAATGGTTTAATGCCAAGCATGAGTATTTCCCACGTGCAAACCCCTGTAAGAGATGAAGCTGCATTTTAAAACAGGTTCCGAATAGAATTTACCGACCACACGATACTTACCAAACATCCATACATCGCTAGCGGTTGTAAAACGGCGGAAGTTGATCGATTCCGGTGCCATCCACTTGATCGGAAGCATACCTTTGGTGGAAGTGTAGTACGATTGATCTTCAACCCATCTTGAGAGTCCAAAATCGGCAAGCTGCAAATAATCATAGCAACCATTAACACAATTTCCTTGAATTGTTTCATTTTGGTTTGAGGTTTCAGGCAGATACATCCAAATTTCGTTGTATTCCAAATTTTTAAGTGCAACTAAAGAAACTAACCTTTATACAAGTTGGAGAGCTGACCAGAACGTTGCGAGCGGCGATATCACGGTGTACGAACTTCTTCGACTCCAGATAACTAAGCGCTGTCGACAGTTGGTAGGAGTAGAGCAACAGTGTACCAAGCTTAAGTCTGTAAACGGAACACCCGAACAAATTAGTACATCACAATGGCCCGTCGGTATTATCCTGAAGATAGCTGTTGTTTTTATGTGGAAAAACTGATTGCGGGACAACATTCGATCGGCAATTCTACGTTCAAAACGACAAGAACCTCTAAACCAGAACCACTGGAAGTTTGCGTTTGGGGATATGGAGAACAGTTTGAACACTTGACGGGACTGCGTGGAAACACATTTTTACGCAGTCGAATAAACCATGAACCACTGCCAGTGGCTGGTCAAAAGATGCGATATCGCATACACCAAGCCGGACCGGTTGGGTTTATGAACGCACCGATTCCTACTTCGAAACTTCCAAAGGAACTGCCTTCTAAGGCTTCGAACGCGAGTGAAAAAACATTACCGAAAGAAGGCTCAAAGACAAAGAAAGGCAAAAAGGAGTAGAGAAAGTGCATTAATTTGGACGAACAATCTACTCACTTGGGACCATTCTTCTTCAAATACGCTCGCAGTTCCCCGTGGCGGGCCAATTCCATGACGATCCAAATCGGTGGACCACTGGATATACCGATAAGCTTGATGATGTGTGGATGCTCGAACTTCTTCATAATGTCTAAAATATATTTAAAAAAATAGTAAAATACATCAGCTTGTCAGTAACTATATATTCCTTGGGAATGTTTCTTTGACTTACATGCTTCTTGCAGGAACTTCTCGGACGTAGTCGTGTCTGCGTCCGGTTTGCACGTCTTTACTGCCACCTGGATGATACCAGTCTTCTGGGCGTCCGCATTACCATTATCCATCACCATCTGAGAGTACTCGTCGAACTCGGACGTCAGCGATTGGTTTAGCTTGCTAACTAAAGTGGACTTGTTCGGCAACCGGCAGGTACCGATGTGCACATCACCGAATTGACCCACGCCGATTATCTCGTTGAGCGTTATTTGCGACCGATCGAGCTCGTAATCGCGTGCGGCCGGTGTGGAGTAGTCACCTTCCTCATCACACATGCCCAGCTCCGCATAATCCTCGTTGAGAGTGGGTTTTGGTTGCTGCTGCTGGCCGCCTCCTTGCACACTCGAAGTGCTCATATCCGATTGCTCGTTATTGCCACCATTGAGACGATCGGCACTGGACGATCGCGAACCGTGCCTGTCGCAGGAAGATGACTGCGATTCTGTGAGACTTTTCTTGAGCTGACTCTTTTCCAGCGAATTGGTCGCACTGTTGCTGGTTGGTGGTGTGGCAGAGCCTGCCCCACCTACCTTCGGTACAACGGTACGATCCCACAGACTGTTATCGTTATTGTTAAATAATCTACAGTAACCATCGACTAGATCGGCTATACTTTCGGAAGTCTTAATGCCATCACATGTGATCGCCAGATCCTCGCTGTTGCCGCTGACACGGATTCGTAGCTGAGTTTTGATATCCCCGCATGCGCATTGGCTGCCCGTGGAACTAGAGGAGGAACCTTTCTTGCTGTCCTTCTTGCCTTTGTCACCATCACTGGTAGACGAGTTACTTCCGCAGGAGCTCGTTAGATCCGGCTGATCCTTACCCTTCGCACCCTTAGCACTACCCGAGAGCCCTTGGTGATCACTTTTGGTGAGTGACGTCGGCAGAATGCTGGTAGTGATGCGCTCGATGCTCTCGAAATCGGTCACCTTTGTCGGTGGTGCCTGCGGGTTGACCGAGTACGAGATACCGACGTGTGGTCCGATGATGAGATCGACACGGATGTTCCAGCTGCTGCTCAGCTGCACGTTGAACTGTTCCTGGTCGAAGGTGTACTGTGTGCGTAGGAGATCGAAAAACTTGAGCATGTACTCCATCTCGCTGTAGCTGTACACCTTCTTGTAGCCAGCCTGGATTTGCTTTTTCAGATTCTTCTGTTTAATGGTATCTATCACAGATTTCGGTATGAAGTTGCCGAAGCCCATCTCCTTCTCGATGTAGTCGAGATGCTGCTTCCGGTCGTTCGAGGTATGGTTAGTGTCTTTGTAGTAGTGCCGTATGCCGAGGCAGCACAGCTGTACCGCGATCTCCGGATCAATGTTCGGCACGTTCGACTGGATGTAGTCCTGCTTGACCTGATCGAAATAGAAGTGACACGTGGTGCGATCACGCTCATACAGCTCCTTCAGGTTTTTCGGTATGTAGCGGACGCGCAGTTCCGCCTTCCACACGCTGTTCGCATGACCGACCGCACCACTCGTCTTCTGCTGCATGCGCTTGGCGATCGTGCTTTTGTCCACGTTCGGGCAGTCGGCATTGCTGCACGACGGGTTGAAGATGTGGGCCATCACCTGCGACATCGACGTGTCCGGTGGCATCCATAGGACCTCTTTGGTAAGCATGTGGCGCAGCCGAAGCGCATAGCTTTGCGGGTTTGGTTTTTGGCCGGGCGACAACCATCCGACGATGATGTTGATAATTTGCCGCACATCCGATGCTTCGTCGAAGCGAATCATCCGGAAGCCATGGTTCGGCAGGTAAACGTGCAGCGTTTGCGTGTCCCCAGTTTGTGCTATAAAAAGACCAAGAAAACGAAAGAATTAATAATCGTTCGACGGGCACGACAATCGGCTACGCCGTGACATACAAATAGCGTACACAACAAGCGAAATCGGAATCAGCAGGAAAACAACGTTGTGTTTGCTGTTTTGCTGTCCGCCTTGTTCGATGCAACTTGAGAATGAAAAATGAACTCTGCATCCCTCTGCCACTGGGTGGTGAATGGTTGGCACTGGAAGCTAGTCGTATTGGGCAGACTGCGCAGTGAGGGTAACTTTACTCTCGCATGAAATATGCAATGCGTCTGCATCAGTCCGCTACCTGCAGACTTGCAAAAGATCAGGCCTGCCCGTAAGATTAATTACCTCGACAAGCGCTCGGTCCACGGTGGGCAATGACAACGCTGCATGCAAGATGCAATAGCGAAGCGGCGGGAAACCTAGGGGAGCCACCTGGCTCCCGTCGATCTTGTCGAAGTGACCCCGCACCGGCCATATGATGCATGAGGTGTGTATGCACGAGAGCTGAACCTTGGACAACAGGGCGCATTAACTTTTGCGAACGAAACAAATTAGCCGTCGGTGGGTTTATCTAATGTTTATCGCAGGCTCCGGCACCACCACAAACCAGAGCAATGGAAGAGGATGAAGAAAAAAAAATGGCACGCACTTAATTACGCTTCCTCTCAAGCTCGAAGCTGGTGGAACCTGTACTATACCTACCACAGGCTTCGTAACCGAGCGTGAAAACACTTGTCACAGGTGTTGTTAATGAAAGTTTTCACTGCGATAGATGATAAAGGTGGATAAGCAGGTAACTATTTAATACGTTTCGGTCTTGTTTTAAGTGCTTCCTTCAATATAAATGCCATGGATTATTATAATCATCGAGCAGTGGGGCTCGAAGATATTAATTGTTTGTGCGTAAACGTATTTGAAAGGGTGTGGCAGATGCTTGTTGCCCACCGTTTAACATATTATCGATTAATTGTTTAATTAACCAGTGTCTCATTGGCAAACCTTGAAGCTTTAGACAATCGTATGATTTTGCAACTTTTTGATATGAATTAATTCTTCTTTGCAACAAAGCAATGTTTTGGCTTCTCTATGTTGAAAGTAAAGCCTCTTTAGTCATAACAAATTATGCAATTATGAAGCAGCATTATGCGTTTCCAGGTCTAAGCCTATTATTCTAGGAATTCCTCTTCGATGGGGACATGCACTGCGAACTAATCCACGCCAATTTGCAATCATTTTCGGATCCCATGTGCGACGACTTCCCATTATCCAATACTTACTCGTCTGTCGGGATGGGCTGAAGTGTGGCGAATGGCCACGGGGAACGTTCAGATCGACCATGTTGTGATGATGTTGATGTTGTCCGGTCGCACCGGGTACGGCCGCGTTCGCCGAACTGCGGAGACGTGAGTTGCGTTTGAAGTCGGACGCACCGGCGCTAGACGTGCGCCAATGCTGCAGCGGGCTTTTGGCAGTGTTGTTGTAGGAGTACCGCGATGGCGAGGCGTGTGGACTACCGTGCCCCCGGTGATACGGGGGCTCGCCTAAACCGTTTCCAGAGCCATCGTAGCTGTGTTGAGAGAAAGAAAGAAAAAAAAGCGTGAAAAGAAAGAGAATAGAGATGTTAGGCACTCATTATGTAGATAAATCTGTCAAAATTTCTAATATCCCGTAGAGCGGATAATTATAATCCATCTAATCGGACACGCTGGAAACGATCAGAACATTAAACTTTGCTTGGAGAAGCGAACGAGAAAAAAACTTCCTGCCTCGGACAGCCAATTTATAGTGCAACGGGGGCAATATACGAGTTTTGCACGATAAGAAAAACAGGCACGGGTCGTCGCACACACACACACACCGGAGAGCACAAGGTTAACATAGTGCAATATCACCTCTCCCACGCTTACGCACTCATGTTCCGCGTTGCCGCGCGCTGCAAAGCTTCCAGCGCGGGTTCCAATCTGCCAAAAAGGGAATATTTTACCGCGGCCACCAATAAAAGTCGTACCATTGATTGGACACTAATTGCCGTTTTTTTTTTTTTTGCAGGGTGCGAATCAACGATCGCTATACAAAAGGTTCCATTTTTGGCCGTTACGTGTCGGTCCCGGTGCCGAATGATCGGTATACACAGCCCAAAAGCGTGTGATCAAATTTCACACCACGACGCGCGAGTCACTTAAAGTAGTGCCGTGGAGGTTCATTTCGCGACGTTAAGCTTTCGATTAAGAAAGAAAAAAAAAACGGCTAATCAGCGATACCGGGGAATATCAGTTCCAGGCGTAAATTTACTCACTGTTGGGAAGGGAATGGCAGGCATTGCGAGTCGCCAACAGGACGTTTTGTGTAAGGGGTCCCACACCCCCTTTTCGGAGGCGGATAAACGGTCCCCGTGCCCAGAGAATGTCATAAATATTAATTAATCGAACCACTGCGATCACCGATCAGCACCAATAAATCTATCTCCGTGCGAAACGGTCCAGGTGGTCAGCAATAATGCCAATACGCGGATACCTTTCCACCATGCGGTTTCAAATTTATCAACCGTGCATCGAAATGCAGCATGGACATGGAAATAACTGCTAGTGCATCTTACCGTTGCACCGTCGGTTGCGTGGATTGGGGTCGAAATAACAAACACTTGGCCACCGGGGTGGGGCAAGTACGATCTACATTGTTTGGAGTTCCCGGGGCAGCACTCCCGGCGGAGGATATCAGGAAACATGTCTCACACGGAGGAGGGGGTGTCATATTTCTATTGCGATGTTTATTATTTGCCACGGTGGTAAAGCCAACGTGTTTACTTGGTAAGCATACTCGTTGTGCCACATTCTAAAAATTCCCGAATTTCTCGTTGCATCATGGGGTGGCATTGGAAAAAGATTAATTGCCATTGATAAGCACAGACCGGGGAGACTGCAGTGTGACCACTGGAATGAAATGGCAGTTGGATGCAACGCGGGAACATTCCATTCGACTGTCGATTTGTCAATTCGTGGCCCTGTCAGGTGTAGTGTGTCTTGTGCACCTCGCCGGGAAATTTGACTCTGTTGGTACTTGTGCAGACGAAAAGGTACTCTGACAAGGTACTCATTATCACCAGCACCCCAAACAGGAATTCCATACTATGACGATCGTTTTCAGACGTTGTATTGCCTTCTAAGCACGGTTTGCCACACACAGTGTCATCTTCCCATGAATTCGACACTACGCTTCGGTAACACCGCGATGCGTCAATGTATCTTCCCGACCACACTGCACACACCGTGGACAAGTGACACCTGGCAGGATTTGGCACCCGAACGTCGGTTGACAGCGAAACGGAAATTGGGCGAACCCACGGATCGTACAACATGCATGCAAAGCAAGCAGATCTTGATTAGCTCCATATTTTGCAACACCGGTCCGGCAGGTTCGTGGGCCACCGTGGGCCACCTAAACGGGTCCACCAGCGTATCAACCACATGCACGCGGCAATATGACGACCAAACGGGAGACACGGCTATTGGTCTACGGACTTCTAGAGGGTCGATCTGGCGCTCGGCTGGCCGCTCGGTAGTAGCCACTCTTGCATGTTTGCCCGCACGAGCGAGTCTTCTTTCGCTAGTTTGGCGGTTTTTTATTTCATACTCCGGTGGTTTTGTTGTTGATTCTTACCACCTTGCACACGGACCCGTGGGAAGGGCCTCGAAATGGTGTCACCTTTGGTAGGGTCTCCAAAACCCCGTGGCTGGATCAATTCAATTTGGCGTGTTGGCGGGTTGCAATCTGTTTTTTGCTTGCAAGCTCCTTGACGGTGCTCCACGCTCCGTACCTGTCCTTTTCAATCGTGATCAGACAGCAGACCAACGAGTAGGTGAACCTGTGCCGGATCCAAATCGCATGGAGGGAGTACCGTCGCAGTGTGCAACGAACGATCTACGGTTGATGGCATGTGAAGGCTTTCTGCATGCCAAAAACCGTACGTTCGAAAGCGTTCCACAATTAATAAACAGATTTGGAACTAGCGCCCGCATCGTTCACTGATAGCTGTTGTGTAAAATGGATTGCAAATGTGTTCATGTTTGATGGTGAAAATATACTCCCCATCGATATACTTTATATTGAACACATTAGATCGTAGTAAATTATCGGATAAGACCAGAAACGATGCTCAAACTATGTATTGCATTGTAGTTCCGTCAGCAGCTGATAGCTGACGCCCATGACTCTGCCCACTACGGACTTTCTCGCATGATCCACCCAAGCTCCAAGTACGATCCTATTTTTCTGCCGCCAACGCGCTACTCAATAACCTGTGGGATTATTATTATCATCCTCAACACGATGTCACGATCAAGCGGAGTAAACGATCTCCCACAGTAAAACGCACAAATCGACCATAGTCCCAAATTGCAATAAAGTAATCAACAAACGGAGCGATGCAACATTAAGTGTTGACCCATTTCAAAGGGTTTCCGCGGTAAGAAATGCTATTTAAGACGCATCGCGCCGAGGTTCGTTTCAAAGCGCGTTTTGAGATTACCCAGCTAGAAAGCAGAGGAGAATCAACTCACTCTCGATCAGTTGATCTGGGTTTGAAGTTGAAAATTGATTTCTACCATCTGGCCACACGATACGCCGACGACACGAGCTCACGAATAAAGCTGTCAAAGTGCGACGAGTGAGCCGCAGGGAAGGGCCCCCTTTGTATAGCGTGACTTGTACGCTTGCAACCCCGAGGCATAAGATGATGCTACTGATGCAGTTCTACCATTCGACACAGACAGTGCGTACACGGTTATAGATGTCAACCCGGCTTGGTGTGATGAAAATGATGTCTCCCGTTTCTTTTTTCACGAAAAAGAATGACATCCAAAATAATCCGCCCGGACACTCGGGTGTCTAGTGGACATAAAAAAATGAGGCAATATATTGTTCCGTTGCAAAGTTGGGCAAGTGGACAGACAGAAGTTTGATGATGAAAGCGCAAGCGAACACGGCGCTGTGGTGGTGCCTGAGGGGGAGTTATATAAAGAGCACCAAAGTCCCGAGGGGAATTGAAGAAACATCGAAAGTCCATAAAGTTTGGAGCAGTGAAAACATTCATTTTCTTCCGCAAGAAGAATATTTATGTCAACCTCGTATACTAATTTCATAATGGCCCCATTTTCATTCCCTCACCATTCCATCAGACACTCTCCGCTTCTTCCAACTCTTTACCTTTTGCGATACACCCAGGTATTGACCACGTCCGGGGTGTTTGAGCGCCTGAGCACGCCCCGGAAGGAGGAGGATTTTTTGCGCAGGAAGTTACCGCCATTGGGCGCACCCCCGGACGAAACCGCCAGAGACGACGAGGAATTCGAGGAACCAGAATTTCCATTCGATGGGCAAGATATTGGAGGTTTGCTGGTGTTGTTGCCGTTGCTGTGGTGGTGATGGTGGGTAGACTTGAGCAGGGCAGCCGCTAGGCGACGTTGTAGCATCCGCTGACTGGAGGTGCTACCCATGGAGGAAGCGGTTGTGGAGGAAGAAAGTGACCCCGAACCCGATAGCGGCACCGAGGAGGAACTTGAACTGGACATCACGGCGGCCGACAGCCGGGCAGAAAGGTTGTCGCTGGTACTGTCGAAAATGTTTTCAAAGTTCTTTCCCAGCTCCATCATCCGTCCGAGACTGCCTAGATCGCCGGTGCTCCAGTACAGCGTGCGATGGTGGTGCTGAAGATGCTGCACGAAGCCGTCACTTTTCCAATTCTGTCGTGACACCAAATCAGGTTCACTCGCCGTACGGCGACGCACCGATCCGGTGGCCCGAGCGCAACCGTGCCGTTCGTAGCCAACATTTGTCATTCCAGCCTCACAGTCGTACCGGGCCATACGTTTGAGGTACTCAAATTTCATCTTGTTACCGGTGGACCGAGCATTGCTACTCGTCGCACTACCGAGGATGACATCCGCCCAGTGAGCTCTTCCAAGTGGGACTTCCGTGTTCTTGAAATGAGCACATTCGTGCGTAGGTCGGAATCGTTTGCGGCGCACCGAAAGGTTAAGACTGCGGCGATGCTGAAGAAAGCGTTGGAATAGATTCGCTGTCCGCTGTTGCAGCTGTTTCTTCCCTCGACCTGCGCTGCTGCCACCCGCACTAGCGGGCAGCTGGACCAGGCTCAGCGGCGGACGGTGCTTTGGAATGGTGCCGCCGTTCGGTTCGGAGCATTCCCTCAGGATGAGGGGTGCCGGCAGCTCCACACTCGACGATGTCGCACCGCTTGAAGAGGACGACAGGGAGGAGTTGAATGATGACAACTTTTCGTCGCTTTTCATCGGGAAACCCCCAGCGGTTGGTGACGGTGCGATGTCCGTCCCAGACGGACGCTTGATTGGCGCAACAGTGCCGTGCGATGAGCGCTTGTGCTGGGCCACGGGAGGTGTTTTGGTGTCTATTTTAAGCATCTCTGTCCTATTGCGACGGTACTGCTGCTGCTGTAGCTGCTGCCGGTCGATCTGGTCGGCGTTGATGTCGTACCGCATTAACACCGGATAATATTCAGAGTTATCGACAATGATGATCGATTTGTTACCTCCTCCTTGATGATGCAACACCGGTTGGTCGGCACCTTTGCCCTGCACGTCCGCTGCCTCATCGGCCATCATCAGTCGCGTTTCGTCTGTACTGAGTGGGCGCTTCAACAGTATCGGTTCGAGCGCGTTCGAATCTACGAGCAGCACCGCCCGATGGTTGTCACCATTGAAGGCGGATGTGTCGCTGGAAAATGTCTTCCGGTCGCCACCGGAATGCCTTCGATTGTTGAAGTAAAACTCGTGAAAATCTTTCGCTTCCGCATCGGGTCGCTGCTCCCGGCCACGCTTGTAAATCTCCTCTTCTAGCTTGCGGATCATGTTGAGATCTAACCGTTGGCCATTGGTTGCGGACGGTGTTACCTTCGTATCACCGCCGTCCACTGTAGATTCACCGTACGATATGAGGTTGGACGAAGAATGGGGAACATCGTTCGTAACGGACACATTGCTCCGTGAGCATTTATGAGTGTTTTCGGTGCAATTCGAGGAACTTCCGCCACCTGTTGCACCATTCGACGAACCGAGAGACTGTTTGAAGAAGCTCAAGAAACTTGAGGGCCTTGACCAAATCCGGTTCCGATTGCACTTGATGCGATTCTTATCCAAATCAATCACACGATTACGCATCACTACACCACCGACCGGCCCTACTTCCGCGTCGGAGGGTGTCGATCGCTTGACACCATTTTCACCGATGCTTTGACCCATGATGGATGAATTGTGGGGCAGTATTCTGGGCACTTTTGGTGTCTCTCCCGCACTAATGCTTGACTCCCTCGAGCGAGCGAGATTATGATGCTGAAGATGTTGTTGGTGCAGTGCCATACGATTGCTGAACACTGTCCCGCTGGTATCCCGGGAACTCATGGTGGCATGGACTGTTCACAACGCGACATACATAACATGCAAGACCAGATATCACAGAGCGTTTCTTATTATTTAGCACTTTCACTATTAATCAACGCTTCGCGGCGAGAACACTTCAAACTTAAGTTTGCCTGTTTGCTATCGTTTTGTTGGCGGCGAGCCCTCACTTCACGCGTCGGGTTTTGTGGGCGATGATTTAATCCTCACTGCCAACTGAAATACGTGGAGCCCACACTGTAATGTGTGCACACACTGCTTATGATTAATGGACGGCCGGACGGAAGCACATGAAATGATGAAATGACGTCTTGTTGATCAAGTACCGGTAGACTGGTGAAATCATACGTCGAAAAAGATTTTGTTTTCAAAATGACACACGAGTGTTGAATTCCAAACTGCGTATATTCACTTTCCAGAGGAACTTGAGTCACTATTTTGTGTTTTAGAAAGTATTAGCATAACAGCTATTATTCAGGTGTTCACTAGCTCAGTTCAGTCAGTTTCAACAGGAGATTCTTTTAAATATTCAGGAACTCAGTAGGTTATTCCGGATTGCTGGACATCAATAATTGAGTATAGTCCTCAAACACTGGTTTCACTATAAAAATACGCGCCTCACACACTCTCGATGGATATAAATCTCATTTTCAAAATACTCGTCCTTTAACAGTTTTGTAAATTCCGAAATTACTCCGAAGATACGAGGGAAGATCAACTCCTCTCGCGGAAGGTGACTAGATGGAACTGGCAGTATATCTGTCGCTTTACCGCCAAGGTGTTGAAGACACCCACGCAAAACCATTTTTTGCCATTCAAACATGATCGAACAGGATTCGAGGTACGCCAAACAATTTAACGACCATGCTGCGGTAGCGTAAAATAAACTCCGGCGTACGTCTTGGAACACTCGAAAACAGCTAATTCCACTCTGTCACACAGGCCACCCGACCGATTATGGTAAAACGCCCCTGCCATTGCTGTGGGATGAATACAGCTCGATATGTCGAAACCGAACCAGCATCGAAACACAATAGAATGGAAATATATATTCTAGGTTATGCTTCGGGTCTCGCCATGATTAATGCGCTAAACACAGTGCACAGCAATGGTAGTGGGACTACACCGTTCATTGAGTAGTTTGTTGAATGGAAACAATTCTCCATTACGCTGACGGTACTTGAGTGCTGGTTCCCAGTAACCAGGCTAGTCTTTGCGTCATAAACTGGAGCAGATCTGGCTGTCACCATATTGCAACAAACCCCCTCTTCCAGGTGCTCCGAAGCGTTCCATAACCTGATCTCAAATTAGTTTTTAATTTAATGCATAATTTTGCTACATTAGCTCATTACTTGTGCTGCATGCCGCCAAGAGGCAAGAAGTTGCGTAGAGCTGTGTTGCACCAATAAAAAAGGCACATTAAAGGCCCTGCAGCAAAATGATCTAAACGAACGGTTTGCAGCTGGAGTTCCGAAGCAATAGTCAGGAATGTTACATATTTGCCATTAAGTCATTCTGTCTCTCGCTTGGCCACAGAGCGGTAAGCATCACCTGAACGTAAGGCGGTGAGGATGATACGGGTTGGTAAATATTTGCCTTCATCTTGAGCGGGAGCTTACGCTACTTGAGCCGGTCAATGTGCACCGCCGCGATGCGGTCAAGAAGGAACATGTACGCCGATGAAGCGATATTAAGTTGCTTCTAAAAAAGAATAATAAAACCAAAAATCAATCACATGGCCGATCTCGAGCCATACGTCTATTAATAAAGTAAACTGACGAGAGGGCTACCATAACCTTTTACCATATGCAACCATTCGGGATGGATTCCAGGTTTTTGCGGTGCCATTTCAGTGCGCAATGTTTTATTGTAACATTTCCATTGCCGTCAGATCTTTGTTCGCGTAGACTTCAAAATCTAGCGATTCCTTCAACGAATGAAAAGTTTCTTTGGGCTAAAATCTGTACGATTTTGACTCCCTTTTCAGGTCACTAATTATAAACTAGTCGCTTCAAACTTTGTTGCGGATATTATTTTGCTCCAACCATCCCCTTGAAATGAATAACGAGAAAAGATTACACTGGTGGCAAATTAACAAGTTTTGTAACGTCCGAATGACAAACGGGGAAGGAGTCGAAGAAAACAAATTCAATAATTATGATTGATCTACTTAGGTTTCCTTAACGCGCGCCCGAAGGAACAACCGCCCATTGCCACAACGCGGCTCGCAAAACTTATGTTTGCCAACTACACACACACGGCCCTGGGTGTGGTGAGTCGCTTTCCAAGTTTCGCGTGTCCGAAACATTCGGCACCTCGTACGGCCTCATCCAGGCGACCAGTTGCCTCACAAAAAGAATAAAAATTCCGCCAATCTCAAAAAAAAGCTTACGTCAAAAGTGGGCATCGCAAGAAACTGGTTCTCCGTGTGGTTCCTGCGGAGAGCAGGAAAAAGGCAATCAAAATTACTCATAACCTTCCCGCCGCCCGGTTGCGATGCCATGGTTCGACGGATGACATGAGTTCAACCGTGCTGACCAAGATGACCGTCTCGTCGAAATGACAGGTTTTCACTCCCCTCCCGTGATAAGTCCGGTGCCAACAAGTTCGCCTATCGAACCCCGCACGAACATGTTTCGGGGCCGGATCAGTTGGCAAGCTTTACCCCGTTTGAGTGTGTTGATTTGATACGATGCATAAAATTACTAGTCAAATCAAATCTTTCTAACGTTCCTATCGACAAGAATTGTTATTCGTTCGAGATTACATTAGAATATGCTCAAGTCATCGCTGTTGGTACGCTAGAACTCCACAGTTTCTTTGTGTCATTTAAAATGCCTCGCTCTCGTTGCATTGACCGCGGTCATATTTGTTGTATAGACAATCGTTCTTTATGTATGTGCCGTACACCAACAACGTTTATGTAGCTGCAAACAATACTATTTTGCGTTACCCTTTGACAAAGTCACGTCAAAGACAACATGGGCGATTCGGCATTTAACATGCTGTCGCTTATCAGCTTCAAAGCCAAAGCGACAAGGAATGACAACAACTACAAACCTTCCACAGGTTGAGTGTGGAAACAAACGGCAGACCTCCCGGTTTGGAATCTATTCCCTACTTTGCAGGGTGGCGATAGGTCTTATTGTCCGGGTTCCGTGACCTTTCCTTATCATTCCTGCCCGACCCTAGACGCTGTTTAAAACAAACCCTCCACAGTTGGTTGCAATTAGTCGTAGTAAAAAAAAGGCTATTAAAATGCCAGCAACATGTTCAACATGAAGAATGCTGTCCGCTTGCAGCGGAGTTAAAACTGATAGGGAATCCTCTAACTCAACCGTCAACAAAGAAAGTGATCGAAAATCTTCTATCCTTTCCGGTTTACTTGTATTGCAGATACACCCGATCGATACCATGGCATTGTCGATTGCTGCTCTAGGTCACAATGGTGTAATGCAGTCGGAACAGCAACAGTGGAACAACAAAGTGTAAGACCGACCTTGTGCTCGTTTGTGGTTCCTTCGCTCAGGAACAGGTTGTGCGGAATGTTTTGGTGCGCCGTAGTACCACGCGCACGTCAGGGACCTTGCCACACCAACCGTTCGTCGGCGATATCCTTATTTACGATACATTTTAATAACGGTAAGTGGAAAGTGCAGTTAAGTAGATTCCATTAAGGATTATTCAAATATTGATAAACCCAACGGCCAGACGAGAAACATCGCTCAGCCGGTGCACGGGTGCAATGGGTCCGGGTAGGTAGACATCTACCATGCCAATGCGGTGTGTGTAATAAGGAAGAAATAAAGTTATTACCAGCGTTGAGATTACAAAGATTTGCATGTTCAGTCCATATGGAACGAAAATAGCATGACATTTTTTGTGAATGAAATAATCAAAAGAGGGTTGATACAACCGCTTCATTGCCCATGCTCACGTACGAACATCTTCCAACATTGTGGCCAATCATCTCGCAAGTATTACACACGTCGAGAGTTCAAGGAAAGGTTCAAACTTTCGTGCAAATGTACAAAATCACATCACGGTATTCGATTAGCTTGGAATTAAGCCCGACCACCCGTGGCAAAGCAAGACCGACACATTCCTGTGTCGGCAGGATCTAACGCAGATCCCAGCCCAGCATCGGCTAGTTGCTGATTGTACTGCTCGAAGAGCCGCACATTCGGTACTACACAGACGAATCAACTATCTTCCGCAGCTAGATGAGCTCCGACAAGCAAAATGGCTCACTGAACCTGCCCGTCGCCCGTTTACGGAACGTCGAATTGATAATAGCTCCACAAACGTTTTGGGGTGGCCTTCGGGGTTGAAGTTGTCACATTTGACACATTTGGACAGTTAAAACGGCCCACACAATCGGGCAGCGCGTTCGACACAATCGTGGGCTATACTACGGTTGTCCGATGGGTCTGCCGAATGGGATGGGGAGGATGTGTAGGGGGGCCACACTTTCTCGGAGGCGTCCACCGGAAGGTTACTGCAACAAAATGGGTGTCTTTTGGCAAAAGCCAACAGCAACAGCACCGCGTTCAAGCTGTGCCGGACCGAGAACAAGTCACACACGAGGTGATCCACACAATTTTCGCTTTCCTCCGACGCATCGCAACGAAAGTGGGTACTAAATCTGTTTTTGGGAAGGAATGCACCATTTTCCTGCTGAAAGTTTATCGGGCCGTAAATTTTCATTACCAGCGCACAACTGATTTGGGCGAGCGATCGCGTCTCGCTGTCTCGTGCGGTGAATATCGGTGTGGTGCCCTAGCTGACATGCATGCACGCGCCCCATGTTTGGGATGGGGTGCTCTTATTTCGTGCGCGGCTGTGCTTGCATGGAGTAGCTCGTGCTTGTCGTTATTATAATGGTGTCGGATTACGGTGATCTTGTGTCAGTTCTAGGAGATTACGCTATTCGGAGTGTATTTTTTTCGGGGGGGGGGGATTGATTTGTAAACGATTAAAAATGACACCAACACACCGAAGGACACAATACTGCAGGGGAGGAACTTCAAGGAGTGCAACAACTTGAGCTTTGGCAATGAGGAACTCAATAAGGATATGACATCTTGCCCAATTTTATGGCATTTTTTCCATATTTTTATAGCTCTGTTTACAGAATCTTTTATTTTTAATCACAGAACAATATTTCGAACGGTATGGAAACGAATCGATGAATTGTGAATCCAACTCTTGTATTGGCACGATCGAAAAACAGAAAGTCATTAAAGATCACATGTAGTAACAAAATGTATAAATACCATGAAGACCTTTTTTTATTATCCATCCAAAATTTAGACGATGAAACGTTTAGAGTTTTAACAGGAAACTCTTTAATTCAATCAAGTACGAAGGAAATAAATTACCAATAGCAAAACATGGAATTTTGCTCACAAATACGTACAAATTAAACACAAACAAACTATTATTCTTATTTCAACGCGGGCCATTCAAAATGTGCCGGCGCGAAATGAGAAAAACGCAAATAATTCTGCAATCGCTCATCACCCGGCTTTGGCTCCGTTCTTTCCGGCCTCCCAGGCGGGTTAACATCCCAGCAACGATGCTCATTTAGGACGCACCCCCGGTTGCAAAATAACAATTTGACAGATGGGTTAAGCAGTTTATAAACACGCCACCATTCACTACACTTCGCCTTGTACATCCACGGGCTCGCCTTCACAACGATCGATTCAATATTACTATGTTGCGATTATGTTTGCAATCTCGGCGTGATCGTTTTCGGGTGTGCGTGTGATTTGAAGCGCACCAAATTTAAAACACGATCCACATTGCGCCAGTCCTAATGGGGGAGGGGGAGGGGGGGAGGGGGGTTCTGCGGTTTTATTTTTTGCACAGTCGAGTTTTGCTGCACGACTTCAGGTTTTCGCAAGTAAGGGACGATCTGCTACATCACAGTTCCAGCTTTCAGTTTAAATAAATGCCTCACGATCGTTTTGGAGTTGATGATCCCAACGAAACTTAAGCTGAAGAACCAGAAGAACTTTGGGTCTTACAAATAGGGTTCTTCAACGATGGTCTACTCTTCACAAAACATGGCCAAATTGATTCTGGCTATTTAAATTCAAGCAGCAAGTGGCGTGCTCACGATTTTGCTAAATACTGTGCCGTGCCGTACCAGTTAGACAGACGGGAGTCTTTACCACGCGGCTTACACTCCCAGATTAAGGTGAGCTTACTGCTCACTACTCGCACAGGGCACTACGAGAGCTTACTGACAAAAGCACCAACCAACCAGGGCGCACAATATGCGAATACGTAATAAATCAAAATTAATTGACACCAGCCACACTTTTTTCTGCTTCTTCTGGATATCAACTACGACGACAACCAGACCTGAGAAAACTGAGACTGAGAAGTGGTCCGCAGGGAACGAAGGTGCTACGGATCTGGAGAGTGGCAATAAAGCCACCAGCAGCAGCAGTAGGCCAATGGGTTACCACCAACACGACGCCATAGCAGCAGTTGCGAAATTCTGCAAAAATATCGTGAGAGATCCGTTGATCACTTTCAGATATTTCAGATTCGAAGGACGATAACATTAATCCAATCGACTGCTTACAGATCTGCGGGGCTACTGTGGCACCCGAGCAAGGCATGGCAAATGTGCGCCGTTAGCTGTTGAGCTCAGAATCTGCATCACTTTCATCTGCTAAGGCGGGGCCAGCCCGTGGAACTTCCGCAGTGATCGATCGGCTTTTGGGGTCATTGAGCCAAGCCTCCACACATCTTACAAACAGGGAGCAAGACCAGCAAAACCAGAGCTGGTAGGAAGAAAGCTACCCACCGGCACGATGTGGCGGCAGTGCGATTAATCTTGGCACGCACGCGACAACAAGCGCTCAAGTGGAACATGGGCCTGGTGGTGCGCGGGGCCTGTGTGATCTTTCCTCGACATGTTTTGATGCAAGGCGGCATCCATCTCTTTCCCCGTGTGGATATCGCACAATCGTCGTGATTCTCTACGCAGTTACAGAAGCCAGTCGCCGCAGACTGTTTGCTGTGGGCATCGCGCCACTTGGTGGTGATTTTTCCGATCTTCCCGTCTGATAGTGGTGAGACCAGGCGCCGAAGTGTTTGGGACTTGGGAATCGCAAACCCATCGCTGAGGTGCGTGTGTGTGTTGGTTGGCATATGTGAAGTTGTTGAAGACCACGGGTTACACGAGTTACTCCGCGCACGGGAGTACTATAATTAGATGCACTACTCCACCCAGCGGCGACATCTTCGGACGAGTGTTGCACCATCAGGGAATATCCCGAAGCGTCGTGTCGACGATCGTGACATCTTGCGAACCAACTTTCGTTTTCAAATCATACACCGATAGGTGGTTGGCACATTTCTGCGGATTCTTTCATAAAATGTGTCTTTTCTCGCTGAAGAACTGAGTAGAACTGAGCTAGCAAGGAAACACACCGGGAAGGAGACGTTCAGCAGCATTCTTACACAAAACGTGACACACTCAAACAATTTGTTCACAGCACAAGATTCCGTTTTGTTACTGGTGGCACGGTTGACGTAACTGCACCATTACTGCACGCCCAGTCACAACCTACACAACAGTGACACTAGTCTGCGGCACGCTGGCCGTAACACCCGTGGCGATTGGGTCACACAGGCACAAGGCCTCTACGTAGTTGATAAGATGCAGCAGGCGCCAGTAACGTTGCAGCCAGTACCGAAAAATGGCGATACTGCTTCATCGAAGCAGTGCGTGCCGCTTCGCCCACTGATAACGACACGTTACCCACCAGGTGAACGATAACCGTACGAAGCTTCACGCACTCAAACGCGACACTATCTGCTGCAGCGTGCAATAACAAAGCAAGCGGACTTGCTGTTGTAACGCACTTCCTTCTCCGTATCGCGAGGAAAGTTATCCCGAGCTGCTCGATCGTTGGTATGTGGGCTACGATTTTTTTTGTGTGTGCAGCAGTAAAAGAAACAACACAAACGCGAAACCCAACGCAAACAAAACGAGTCGCGAATAAAGAGCACGCCAGAGCGCCCGGTCGGTCCGATCCGCTGCAGTCCGCGTCTTGGCTCGATCTGTCAACGGTGATCACAACAAAAGTGCACGCACAATTCTCCGGGCTCCGGTGTGCCGTGTGCTGTTCTCTCGCTCTTGGTGAGGGGGGGATCGGGCGTTCGCTCTTTCCTGCAAACTCTCCCGCGAGCGTAGCTCGGTGGAGCACAAATCGCACTGCATCTTCAAGCGATAAAACCACCAACCAAAGGTAGGTGATGTTTGGTTTGTTGCGGCAGTTCGCTCGTAAGAGCTGCTGAGCGAACGAAACTGGCCACTCTCCGAATGAGCTAAACGAACCCGGCTTAGCAGACAGCCTCTCTCTTACTTGGCTGGGGGATGGATTAAAGTGCTTCTTTCTTGAGTAAATAAATGGTTTGTGGGTTGGCTGAAAAGTGTGTGAGCTAAAACTTCAAACACATTCAGATCGTTGCCTGGGAGGGCATTTTTTCCACCTAAGATTACAACAAAATGAGAGAAAAAATAGTTAAAACAAAGCTTAAAAAAATATATAAATTCAAACCCCAAAACACAGCAAATGAGATAATTTACAGTAGCACAGTTCATCACAATAAAATGAGAAAAGACATTTGTTTTCTTGTTGGGCATTTTTTTTTCAAATTTCCCAAAGAAGCAAGGAAAAAAACGAAGCCACCAAAAATTGCACGATTAGCAGATTGAGCTAGTGACATTTTAAAACAAATAACGGGCAAACCATCGGGCAGTTTTGTTTGCGCGGCCGGCACTATATTTATCCCCGCCGACAAATGTGTGCATGGGACGTGGAAAATTGTCACTTACCGCACCATCCTACTGGCAAAAGTCCGAAAACCGAACGATAATGAACACGTCCGTGGCGAAAATAAATAAACGCACCATAAACTGGGCTGGCACAGGAAGTGTCGTGAAGACGCAGATTAAATTGGATCCCCGGATTGTAGCGCAGCATGAATGAATGGCACACCCGAGTAAAAACCGTTGTAAATGGACGTGGACATTTCTTTGCAATAATATTTTGAATACGGAATGGTTGAGTTTACCGTCCCGTGATGGCCAGTTACGGTGGACGGTGGTGAGTGTTTAATTAGTTTCCATTCCATTGTCGGAAACGACAAATATGAAGGTTTGCCCAATGTTTTTAATTAAAATTCAAACTTAACAACTCCCCGAACGGAAATTGGATAATGCGTGTCGTATTAAGGTTTTAAAATTCAGGTTAATTCTTGTCGGATATCAACGAACAACGGAGGAATATTCTATAGCTCATTTGCATTACTGGCCGGATATAGGCGCCCGTTGATTGTGGAAAGAGCCCATGAGCTAAAACGTAACGGATACGCAAATATCTCAAATTTGGAGCACAACTTGATACAACTGAAACCTTCAACAACTTGCTTTCATTCGAAGGAGTAGCGTAAGATCGAGTATTGATACAAATTTCATGTTTGCCAACGCAGGCGAAAGCATATTGCTAACCTATATTTTAAAAAGGCAACATTTTAAAACATGCTACGGTATATGTCTAGACATTGCTGCACAATATTGTAAACATAAAAAAAGGAAAACTTGTAAACATTGGCAACAAAAGCCATGGCATTGATTCGTGCAAACCAGCACCCGCCCGTCTCCCAGACACCGGAAGAGATGCACTTGCGTAGACTGCCGTGGCTCCTGTTCGCTCCACACAAACTGCACTCTTGCCATCGTGAGCGTGAGCGTTGGCGATGTGCATTGACCCCTTATCATAAATTATCATAAACGAGTGAGGAGCGTTGTAAACTTGCCCACTGGCCGTCACCAGTGAGCGGTGTTAATTTGAGTTTATATCCACGTAACGGACCTTTCGACAGACACCCACCGGTTTGTGGGACCGACGCAACATACGGTCTCCGAAGGATGCTCTTGCCAGTTGGAAGTAAGCCGGTAAGAGCCCAACAAGTCCCAACCAATGAAAGCAAAATATACCCCATTACACAAAGCATCACGCACATCATTGAACGCGTAAACTCGATGAAGCGGTCTGGTTCTAGCGCGACGAGAAGGAAAAACTGTTTCCTTTCCGCCAAGGGTACAGTCTCTTTTGGCAGCGTAAAATGTTGCTGCCCACGCGTGGTAAATGGAACGAGACTTTGCGTCCGCCACAAATTATGTTGACCGTCAAGGTAAGCGGCCAGCATCATCCATGCACGGTTCGGTCTTTGGGTGAATATTTTAATGGGGATGCCGGATGCAAGGGTGTCCGCTTGGTTTGGGCATTCGTCGGGTGTTTTAAACACAACCTCATAAACAGACTAAAAACCAAAGAATAAAGATAATTCAGACTGTTATACCATTTCCTAACAGCTTTTTAGTGTTTGTTTCTCTCTGTAAAGAAAAGCATCTAAAGCTTTAAAAGCTCAATTATTTAATCGTTCCCCCTCTTTTTGATAATGAACGAAAAATACTAAAAATTATGTCCGATGAAACATGAACCCCATACTGAACAGCAATCAAACAATCATCAACTGCAAGTGCTCCGTATCATGTTGCCGTCAGCCGTTTAGAACTTTCAGAACTTTCCGCCAGAGTGCGCCCTCGGCCCCTCTACATTCATTAGCGAGCCAGTCGGGAACCGATCTTTTATGGGTTTCTTTGGTGCAAGCTTCAAGTGTCCAAACCGAAAAAAACCTGGCTGATGATGGGCGTTGATTATGCGCTGATGGGGGAATGATGCATTGGTTTGCATCTCAGATGCCCTTTTCGGTTTGCCTTACCGGTTGGCGCCGTATGTGCTCGGCTTCGGTTCCGTTCCGAACGGGTGTATCGTTACTTTTATGAATTGAAATAAAACAAGCGGTCCGATGATTGGAGCAAGATTGCGGCACTTGTGGCTTTGTGGTGTGTTGTATGAGCGGTGGATTGTACCATTCGCAAACGTTGTAACAACCTCTTTTCGCTTTCTTTATTCTTTCGCAGATGCAGGAGTAAATTGTGAGTGGCTTGGTAGAACCTCAAGACGGGTCGGTCAAATGATCGGTCATCAAGATGCGAGTTCTTAATTAGAGACAGTCACCGACGATATGCGATCATGGGAAAGACAAAGAGTTTTAAAAACTAATGCCAAAGTTTCGTATAAAATGCACTTTAAAGGTGAAAACTTACGCATCCTTTATGTGTAAGACGATCATCGTTTGATGATTAGAACAGAACTGAGTGCATTCCAAATGAACTTACCTGTAAAGATAGGAAAAATAGAACAATAAATATATTAAATTCAACTTATTAATGAGCTACAGTAGATTTTGTAATGATAAGTTAAAAATTGCGATCGTCTTAATGTAGGGTTTTTGTACTCATTAAACACTAACGAGACGTGGGCCTTTTAGCATGACATGCAAACGAGCGTCATTTGCTTGCTTCTGATAAAAAAATAGCACGATGTAATGCAACACTAGGTTCATTTGTCGCATGTCCGATGATATGGGAAACCTTCTCCATTATCGATGAAATCAGATGCAGCGGGCAAAGATTTAGAGCAGAGCGATACACATTGCCCAGGAGGCCTTAAGGGGGCCCGCCTCGGAGTGGTATTGAATAACGTGACATATACAAGTGGATTGAAAGTAATTTAATGCGACATGCAGTGCGTCAAATGTAACGAGAGAACTCGCACAATACCAAGGTTACGAACGTATTTTGCAGAAAATGAGTACGCTTTCCACGTTAATCAAGTGTCCGATTTTATGTGCGCAATGCATAATGCGCAGTGAAAGGAAAATCACACACCCATCGGGAAATTGAGTGCGGCTTGGAGCCCGATGCAGATTTGCTCACTTTCACCAACGGCAGTATAACATTGCGTGATAAGTGATATAGAAAGAAGCACATAAAATGCATCATTTCCCAACACCACGGCTTAAGCAGCTCCTTGCTCCCGATGCTAGAGATGATGCCGCACCACAAAAACAACACAACCAACAGCTCAGAATGCTACGTGCTGATGCGGAAACCTTGAGATTGGTGCTGTGCATTCGAAAGTCTATTGCCACGGCATTCCCTTGCACGTGCAGCTAGTACACTTTGGCGCGGCTCTGTTTGAAACCGTTTCCGGTAGTGGCATGGTTAGTTAATTCTTGCACCGCACAGCGGACCAGCTGGCGCCGCCGAGAGTACTTTTACTGTGCATGCTGCAATTCTATTTCTTGCGAATTAAATCACCGTGTCTGCCAGATGCGCTACTGCGATGTGGCACGCAGTAAGTGCAACAAAAGGAAAAATCGCATCGGGGAGAAAACCGATCGAACGATGATAATCCGCGAAGTTATGTGCTTCTTTTGCACACTGCAGTGAGAGCTGGCAAGGCAGATGATGAAAGACGCAATGGTGGAAATTAAATGCAAACTTAGCGCAGAAAAATGTAACAAAACGAATAGTTTGAAAGCGGCTTAAGTTCGCACCAGAAGCCAACGCTCGGCGAAGAGTTGCATCGTGTGTCGGAAGGTGATTATAATTTGTTAAGATGCAACTCCACGACGCTGCACATTTGTACAGATTCACAGCCGTTTCGACGGCCGTGCGGATGCTAAGTGGGGAGAAAATAAGATTGACACGTTCCCGATAGGACGGTAAGGGAATACACTACTTTATTGCTGGAGAAGCGATCAAAGACCACTGCCAAAGGAGAGAATTGATTGTAAAGCATCGTAAAGAGCAGGATTGAAGCCACTACAAATATGAAGAACTAGTTGGCGAAGATTCGTGATTTATTATGTCACTCATAACTCTTCGACAAAAGTCGCTCGACGGCTGCTCCAATTTATTTATATTTTTATTAAATTTTATATATTTATAACTTTTCTGTAAAACTTGTTGGAAAGAGAGGCCGAAACACTCCAAAAATAATGAAGAAAAAGTTCGTCAATAAACGGTTCGATGGCCCAATAAAGGTAAATTAGACTTTGAACAGGGAGAGGCCACCAGAAGTACATCGTAAAGCCAACGCACAACCCACAGCTTCAGAACTTCGCAGTACACACTGCGCCCAATGCATCGTTGACATGAGCTGCAGTTCGAACTTGGCCGAAAGAAGTACAAGGTGTTCCGTATTCAAAGTGCACAAACTGCACACATTTTCGATAGAAACATCAAATGAGTGTGTGTGCGAGATAGAAATAAAACCAGGGCTTACACATTCATCTTGCCAGCTCCAATGTCCTCGCACGCGCGTCCTGTCGATGAAGTGAAGTGAAGCAAAAATAATAAAAAAAAAAGTGAAAAGCGTTATAATGTGGGCAGGTACTTTGCCTTTAGTCGAACCGGTACTTTGACGCCTCCTCACTTGCAACAAAGCAAACAGCGATTTTATGCAAATGGTACGCGCGACTTCGTGGGCTCGATTTTATGAGGTATCGGGGTGTTTTAGCGTTGGGCTCTAAGCCAGGGCTCAAAGCCCGGTGATGATGGTGTAGCTGCAGTGTGTGTATGTCGTCTGGTGCAGTGCTGCACCGGATGGATTCGTGGTTAAGCAATGTTTCGTGCTCTTTTTTCTACACTGTCTACACGCTGCTAGTACGATCTGCGTTGCGAAAGAATGTTCGCACCTTTCGCGATTCAGTTTATGCGAAGTTAAATGTGCCAATCGTACACTGCTTCTGGGCTATACGGTTTTATGGGAACTGTTTTGAATGTACGATCATTTGAATCAAACGAATCGTTGCAGGTGATGTTGTTGGCACAAACAGAAGTCATGCACTTTTTTATCGATGCCGTCGATTAAACTTCAGTTTTGGTACTGCAACTTCAAACTGTAATTAAATAATGAGAAGTTATGCTGCAATTCTGTATTTGGCTAACATTCAGCTTCAAATGAATTCTCAACAGATATGCTTTTAAATGCTAGTTTGCAAATATACACACTGAACGGTACTTAACTGATTTACCTGTACAGCCACAAGCAATTAAGCAAAGGTGACCTGATCATTAGGGCTTGATTAATTGTTGGCTGGTCCGAGGTAAAACAGCATATTACAAGAAATTATGGAACGCAAACATCCACCCCCTTCTAATGGTATCACAACGATCACACAGTCGGGTACGACTACGGCTAAATTGTGAATTGTGGAACGAAATAATATACACTCTGCCACCCCTCCTACACCAGAGCATGCATGCAAATTGCATTGATACAACATTATTTAGGTGAGTTTAAATTTTGCAACCCACATTTCAACCGATCAACACAAATACCATTCAAATGGGCACGGAAATGTTCCAAACCTCGGGGGGGAATCCAATCCACATTTCACATCGTTCCAAACCGAACGGCTCCTGCTGCCAACGCTGCTGGCGTATCTGTTATCTTTCGCGAGCAATCAAAATAAACCAACTGCAGGTCCGTCGTGCCCATTGCTAACCTTTCAAACTTACGACATTTACGACTGTTTCAATTCCACATTCTACTGCAGCGCAGATCGATATGCAGCAGCTGCCGCTACGGTTTCGTTACATTGCTGCGTAGAACGGTCGGATATCGGGATGTCCGTCGAATCTGGTTTTATATCACCAATAGGTAATCGACGCATTGCTATCCACTATTGCAGGGAAATCGTTGCGAGACCAGCCTGCATGCGGTTTTATTGCTCGGCAAAACGATCTTAAAGACGCCCAAGGGTGTGCGAAATAGTAAATAAAAAATAAATAAATTATTATGTACAGCTGAAGTTCACACTAACTTGGCTGGATAGTTTCATCCATAACAACCAATAACTCCACATCAACTTCAAGTGGTCACTTAAATAAGTCTCTGACTGTAGTCAATACCAAATCCAGACTTACTGTGGTAATGAGTTCTAAATTATTAAGCATAGCTATTAATCTAAAGATAAAGCTAAAACAGCTCCGATATATTGAAATCAACTAAGATCAGTTAGTATGGAAGTATCCCTTTGGAAATAAGATTCCAAGACGGATAATCAATAAAAGCTAGGTATTTTTTGGAGTTATTTACGAATTGAACAACGCCGCATAAGAAGTTCTTTCAAAAATTACATAAATTGCATACTCGGATGCAACTAACTAAGACACTGTGTCGATGACATTGGTACACAAAAGCTACAAAGAGCATTTTTCCCCACAAGAAAGCATAGTGACTAAGAAGAAATATCATAAATTCGACCTTTCAGTGTGTGCTAATGGATGCAGATCAGTTTAACAACTCTCTCTCTCTCTGTGTCTCCCAGTGCGCTACTTTGTTGCATCTTGTCCCATTAGCTTAGCGAATCCAGTCTACAACAATGTCAGAATGTTTCGCTTATTTCCCATGACTCAGTCGGCCGCCGAGTCGGCAAACTGTCTGGTAATTTGTAACCGGTGGTTGACCAAGCGTGACATTGTTTTTTTTTTTTTTTTTGGTTTTGTTTCCTCTTGCTTTCATGGGTTGCGTTTTTCACCGAAAGGAAAAATAAAATGTACAACGTTCTCCCTGCCTCCCTCATCCAGCCAGCTCAATTAGCGTGTTCAACATCTCAGAAAATAATAATGATGCATTTTTTTCATTAATTTGTCCTCCAGTGGGCCACCCGAAATTAGTATGCAATTATGTCATTCATACTCGCTGCTTCGGGAGAATGGAAATAAATACTGGCGGTGTCTGTGGACATGAGATGGAGTCCACCCGGTGCTTCAAAAATCTCACAAACGCACACACATCATGAGTCGCAGATTTGTATTCATGGCCGTAATATAGCGCGATACGTTTCAAGATACGGGTGCAGGGGAATACAGGATTGGAATGCAATTCACTCGTACGGCAGGCACAAGAATCATAACTAGCGTCGGGAGCGAAAATACAAATGAAAACAAACACGGGCACACAGTACCGTAAAAAGGTTCGCAAACATCACAAACACCCAAGATATTCAAGTGGTTGGACCCTATGCACCCTTTTGCTGTAGCTCACACCAATGCTTTAAAACAAAACATTCAAAGCTCACAGTGAAGAATAAAAAATCCGTAACACCAGCATGCTTCGCCAAAGGTTAAACATTTGAGCTTTGTTTTATGTTGGTTATTTTATAGACTCCAACTGGAAAGCTTACGTCCATTAACAGCGTTCTTGAGCAGCATTGATTGTCCCATAAAACCAACGACTGTAAACGCATGTTAATTTCGAGACCACCAAAGCTGAAACAAAATAGAAAGGTATTTAGTGGAAGCAAAAAGAAAAAAAAACTGGTCCTTTATGAGTTATAAACAAAAAGCTATTTACACTCGTGGGATAAAATCTTGATCTGGATTGTACGCTGCGAGTAAGTGTCATTAGACCGTTTATCGAGATTTGATTGATTGAAGATTTCATCTGTCGCTCTAACGCACGATCACGGTTGATGCATATCCCACCACTGCGGTCCGCTTCGGCAACTTCGCGTTAGGTCAACAATCATGCTTGTAAACAACATTCTATCTTTCATTGCCCACGGATCGCCCCCGTACCAACAAAACCGAAGGTTTAAAAATAAAACCCCCCCGTTTATGCCGCATTCTCCAGCATATGCTCTTGATCCGATCTGCAGTTGATTGGAACACGATTGCATTAATTAATTAAACCGGCGAGGTTCAACGCAGCTGAAGTTGCCTCTCCATCGGCAGCTGGTGGGGGATGATGGTCTATCAAGATTTTTGCATGTTGATTAGAGCTGCGCCTCGGTTATTTAGTATAATTTTATGCTTAACCTGACACCAAGTGTGGACACCTTAGATTACCTCAGGGTTTTATTAAACGCCATACTCTGTTGGCTTCCGTTTTCAATTCCAGTGTGATTTTGTATCACATACTGTGTGTCTTATCAAGCAATGAATTATTTATAATTAAACGTTATCAACTTTTTATGGAAAAAAAATTATAATTAAAATAAATATTCAAGTACGATAAATTCTGGGATATTAAAGCAATTGTCGACTATAAATATATTATCAGCACTAAATTTAGTATCAATGCCATCTTAAGATTTCATGGTAGAATATATGAAAACGACGATCACAGCCATTTGCAATCGTTTAATAAATAACAAGATTACGTAGGGATAAAACCAGAAAACATTTATCATATTTAAGCCGTTTCATGTCAATTCACTTAAACATTTTGTTAAACACAAGTTATTAAGAAACCCTCAAAACAAATGAAAGTTGTTGCGAATGCACAAAATGTACAAAAATGTATGTAGAGTTTATAGCACACTAAAATCGTATGTTACAATTATCAGATTCACACGTTAATCATTGCAAAATTATTAATCTTCACATCCGACATGCCCTGGAGCAACGGTCCACCGATATCTTCACCTACTGCGGAAGTATGGGGCGAGCGAAAAGAGATTCAACCATAAAAAATGTTCATCCCTTCCGGTGTGTGATGTCATGCTGCTTACATCGTTGGCCAGTAGCCGCAGCCCGTTTGGCTACTCGCTACTCGCGTACAGTGTTGCACCGTCCGATTGTGTGTGTGCGTGTGGAATGAATTATACGACAGTGTCAAAGCTTAATCAAGCGTAATAGCTTTTCACGGCAGGCAGTAACACACCAACCATCGTTCCGTCCATATGGGGCACCGGGCGTTTAGAAACAGTAGGAATCGGCAAATGGGAAGGAGGGAATGGGAGAGGGTTTCCATTTCCTGGAGCACTTGTGCCAGAATCGGAGGCCAAAGAACAGCAGCACGGCTCTGGTTTGGAGCGAAATGGGCATCCATGGGATCCGATGGAGGACGAAACTTCTGCGATGCACTGCATGCAAACTATCGCAACCGTCGTCGACCGACTATGCTGCCGGGGCCAGAACGTGCTCGATGATGATGCACCGGCATGATGCCCCGCCGGTAGGAACGCGACCACACGAGAATAAATTAAACGAGTTTATTATTAACTGTCACCAGCTAACCATTGCTGAAGCCTAGGGTTGGTGGATTCTGCTGGCTGCGGGATTGGTTCCGACGCACGCAAACGTTTGCGAAGCGGCTGGGACCGGCCTTCGTCCTTCTTCCGTGTGCTGCAAATCTCTATTTTCACTGCAATAGCGCTCTGTCTGCCAGCTTCAGACCGGCGCGATATTCACTTGAGATGGGCGGGGGGCAAACATATATAAACATCAGGCCATTCTCTATCGTACGCTGTGCGACCCTCTGCCGTGCGGTGAGGTGATAATTGGAATAATAATTGCATTTTATGCGCCCAATGTCCCTGCGGGCGATGGCTCGAATATCAGCTTTTTTTTTTTCTTTCGCAACATATGAGCAGCGAACATGAAAACAATGCAAAGGATGATTCATCGCTTTAACTGAGCTTAAACTAACACGAGATCAAGCCATAACCACTCTTTGAATTATGTTAATGTAATCAGTTATACAAAACAACGCTTTATAGCAATTGCTTAAACTTAAAGTTGAGCCGGCAAGACCGATCGATCCTTAAAAGTTTAGAACTCCCATAAAACAACGGCCCTCGTAGCATGGTGAAAGTTTCCGAAAGGCACGTGCCGTTTTGAGCGCCTCCAAAAACTACTCACACACTGCCGCCAAAGGACAGAACACTCCGCCACTTTTGCCAAACGAATTAGGCTAATCGATTGTTCAACTGCGCCGTGTAAGAGGCAATTGACTTCAATTAAGATACAAATGCTGTTTTACGATCGACTTCTTGCACCGCGTTTTGCAAGACCCGTGCCAGAAGGCAAAGTGCAACCACGATGGGGCGCGATTGATGATAAACCCTTTCAAGACGTGTTTGCCAAACGGTGGCCAGGGAAAGTGCAGTAATGGCAACAAAGCGCAGTGTTTACGGTGCAGATAGCATGCAAATAATGGTAAACCGGGGAGTGTTGAGCTACAGCAACAGGTCGGGGGCTGGGCTGTTTGCTAGGGAAGTTTAAATGCTATGCGGTAGCTATTAAGCGGCAAAACGTAAGCCATTATAGCAAGCATTAGTTTATCCAAAGGCAATAAAGATCGATACAAATTTGCGTACTTATTTGCTAAAGCTATAAATATGCAAGACACTCCAAGTTCCTACATGTATGCCATGTAATGAAATTAAAACTATCGTTAAAAACCACGATATTTGATACCTTACGCCAGCTCCATGACGAGTAGGAACCGATCAATCACAGAATAAAACATAATTCGTTTACACATGTTACGGTACTCGGTTTCCTATTTTGACAAGCAGCGCACCTCATCATGCCAGGCGCTCCACAAAAAGGCAGACAAACAATGTCAAACATGACAGCCTCGCGTCGGCACAGCTATGCGTCATCGGTTACCCAAGACCGCACCGCCACGGCTCTACCCAGACCGCACGATGCAGCCAGAAATCCTCCGAGATTGAGACGTCGATTTGCGTATTCCGCTATTGCCACACAAACGTTTCGTTGCACCAATGCAAACGCCATCCAACAGCATCGTTCCAACCGTCATTGGACTTTACTTCCGCCATCCAATCCTACCCCTCCTCCAGTGTATCTAAACCGAACCCCCACCGGGCAGCATATCGGCACTTTCCAAACGGTCTGTGTGCCGTTCTTGACTTTTACAAGTACCTCGGGCCACTCCGCGTATTCTCCGTTCCGCCAGATGCATGACGGTCATTCCAGCGCCGTGTCTAATTTCAATTTAAATTCAATCACGGATTTCGCTCCGCTGCATGCTGTAGTCCGAGTTGATTCCTCTATCTGGGCAACGGAGATAGATTGACCGTTCTATTTCTGTTCAGTAACGTCGTTTAAATGAAACCAGAAACACTTGACGAAGGTTGCATTTTTTTACTGTAGTTTTAAAACTTTAAAACATATTTGAAAAAAAAAGCAGTGAAAAGGAACATACAAAAAATATAATTACTTAAGCCAGTCGCTTTTGCTCCAAGAACCAATCAAGAACAAAGTCATTTGTAATCACAAAAGACCTTCCAGATTGCGATCTGTGAAATATTACAACAAGGGCTTAGCTTGCAAGGCGGAACACAAGATTACAAGGTTGCGTTGATCATAACTGCCTAAATCTTTGCACGCACTTGCTAGTTGCCACACATTGCAAATAGCAAGCAGTCCCTGGACCGCTAGTGATATCTAGGCCCTTTATCTTTCTCCAACTAATTGAGGACATCTTTTCCGCCGGCTTGATGCGCTCCACATTCGCCGTCATTCGGAATGTTTTGTATAAATACTCTACTCTACTGTGAATCAGTCTAATCCGTAGCACCGGAGTGGTCAGTTTGGATGCGGCTTTATCGCCTGACAGAGCAACAGTGTTCAGTTGATACTGGTAGTGAAAGGATTAGTTAAAACGAAAGATGTCCAGAAAAATCGTGCTGTGGTGGGTTTTAGCGAAAAGGTGTACTCTGCCATCGGGGTAGTGATGTTTGCTCTCTTTTTGTGCAGTTTTTTAGTGGCATTTGCGCTCGGGTGCACCACCGGCCGAAAGCTGGAGTGCAGTGAGCATCGGGAAACGGAATGCGAAATCTCCAACTTTACCATTGTGGAATCGATGGATTTGTCCGAGTTTGAGTTTCCCGATCATCCGCATCTTGCATTCGGCACATACCCGCACTCGGACGACTCGACGTACGTTGTCACTATCGGCAAGGAGCTGGCGGATCGTCTGCAGTCCACGGAAAAACTTGAAATGCAAAACGTCTCCCTTCAGACGATGGTGCTCTGGACGAATCTACGCTCGTTGGATGCGTCCCACAACTACTTCTTCGAGATGATCGTTGAGCCGGGCCAGAACTATCAGCTGCGCGAGCTGAACCTCAGCTACAATCGTTTCCAGTCGATCGAGTTCGTGCAAGCCCTGCCCGCGCTGCGCACGCTCGATCTCCGGCATAACTATCTGGAGTCGCTTAGCTTCTCGTTGTTTGACATGGCCACCGAGCTGTGGAAGCTGAACCTGGCTAACAACCGCATCCAGACCATCTCGACCGATGGGTCACTGCATCTGCCCCGCCTTTCGACCCTGCTGCTGCACGACAACCTACTGAGCGTCCTGGACGCTAGCGAATGGCGGTTCAGCATGCTACAGGAGTTGAACGTGGCGCGCAACCGATTGCGCTATCTGAGCATGTGCGAGGTGAACCATTCGTTCCCGCATCTGCAAACACTGTACATGGACGAGAACCGTTGGGAGTGTGGACACCTGAACGCCACCACCCGCCAGCTTCACCAGCTCGGGGTAAAGCCGATGGCGTATTACGACACAGAGGACCAAGAACATTGCAACAAATCTATCGACGAAATCTGTTGCTATTAAGGAACGAATAGCCGAACGTCTGTTTGCCTTCACCAAATGCACTGTTACACGCTGTACCCCTCTTGTCACTCAAAGCATTAATAAATTGTCCGACACTTGATGGACTGTTCGTCCAATCCGTTCGATGCATCTCGGTACATGATTTATTGCACATCGTCATAACGCTATCGCTTACTTCGCTTCTGATGGGTAGCGCAAGAGCATCAATCTCTTTATCAGGATCTCTCGAGCAACTGAGAGGTCAAATGCAGTGACGGAAGGAATTTCTTTGTTTATTGGTTTGGTAGGTGTAGTCATGGAACTTCTTGTCCTCAAATGCAGCATGTATTTGAAAAAAAAAAACAACGTGTACCTTCGCCTACATTAACCAAAGAGCAACGCTAGGTGCAGCACGATAACCTTGCACTTCTGCACGTCTAACATGGAAATTTACTAGCAGAAAAAAAACAACAGAAAACCTTCACCACGTAAGAACAAGTACAAGCAACGAGACAGTCATCACGATCTTAACTGGAGACATCGTGTAGGAACAAATTAGTTCAAGGACCAGATATTTCCATCCGTTTGATTTGCCAAGAACCATTCAGTTTATATCCTCATGATGTTTTCTATTTGTACGATTGATAAGAATTATAATATAATCTGATTTGGTTCCTTTCAACTTCAACCTAAGAAGCATTCCGTTAGTGGAGAACTTGGTGCATGGATGGAATTTGTGAAGATCTTCCCATTCTACACATTCCACAGACATCAGAGGATTTTTTTCTATACTGCCCAGCAACCACACATGGTAAACAGAATCTTTACGACTCCGTGTGAAGTTGTCATCTGTCATAAATTGTTTTGTTGTTTTACTTTACATCTCCACACGATCTCCGAAACGTGAACCGGGTGCGCAAGTATGTGTAAATGAAACATCCGGCTCGAAAGTGCTTTTCTCGTATCATAAAGCAACTCAATTCCAGCATCGTCCGTCATATGACGAAGTCGCCACAGAAGGAACGCCACACTCGCATAAAGAAATATGCAAATTCGATCGATTTCTGCTCACCATGCGCATTATTTCTGTACGGGTGCAACTTTGAATGGTCGTTTTGTTTTTTTGCACACAAATGGTTCCATTCGTCTAGCGTGAATAACTAAGTAGAAATGTAGCTTGTTTGAAATTTAATAGCATGAACCTATTTTCCACCCAAACGATACAGTCTAACGCGAAGGAACGTCGACATTCTAAACATTTTACTCATTTATTATTAATGTAGTGTTTATTGCTAAATTTTGTAGCCATTTTTAAAACAAAAAATCACCATTAAAGGAATCACGAAGTTTAATGAATCGCATTTAATATATCATCAATTTATTATTTAAATTTTAAACCGTAGGCGTATTTATCCATCACGAGGAAAACTGCCTTTTGCTTGGCAAGATAGAAATTCTAATTTACACTTAACAAACGAATGGTTTTTGGTACGGGCACAGCATTCCATTCGTGAACACCTGCATACATTACTCGCAAACGTCCATTCCGTATTTGTAAGAGGCTTAACCGTAGACGTAATTGCCAAATTATGGTAAACCACAGCCTTTCCCGCGCTTAACACGCGGGTTTCGCGAAATATTTGTTGGATACTGGGAGCTGTGACTCACGCCGTAAAGAATATGGTTATTTTATGCAACACTAGCATTTTGGTTACCGGGTTCGGAGACTCATAAGTATCACTGAATGTTTCAAAGAGCTTGACTAAGTGTACACTACCAGCTGCCCGAAGATCAAGCTAATGATCTGGAAATTATAGATTGCAATCGCAGGAACGTAGCGTAATGCGTTGTGGGTCAAGCCCATGAGATACTCAAGGCTTGCGGCAACGCCCCAACACGGAGCAGACACCCCAACGCGTGGAAAGCTACAGGGCACTTGAAAGTAGTGCATATGATCGAACATTATCTGGTAGCATAGCTCGCCGTTTTTAATGTTATCGATCATAAGCTGTCGCATTGTTTTCGTTGTTCACCGAAAGGCGTTGAAATATGCTCAGTGGTTCTTTATCGAGTAATCTACTACGCAATATACTTTGCATGCATCAGTTTGAACACGAGTTTATGAGCAGTAGAAATGCAATTTAATAACATTACGAGAAACACGCATCGTTATCAAAATGTCAAAACACTTTTGAAAAACTGCGCTTTAATTGTTGTGTTTCATCTATGGTTTCTTCATTCCTTCACTTATTCCAATTTCATTTGTACAATTCGAACCACAAACATTATTGTCGGAAATGAAATCAACAAAACCATCTCCATCCAATCCAATTGACATCAACCGACTGATTTTGGTTGTTTAAAGTTCCAAAAACACGTCTACATCGAATAAAATCGCCCAATACTGTCCAACTCCACTTCGCACTCTGTCAACATAAGCAGTAGGTCACATTGTTTTCCCACAACAACGGAAAAAAAAACTGTCCACGCGTAATTCTTTTCTACCCTCGCTGGGCGCTGTAAACGGGGACCTTTCCAAGCTGGGAACGCGAAATCGAAAATATATATCCCCGAAACGGGGAATTGCGTAACGTACGCTTTTTGACCGCCAACCAACCGTTCCATTAGGCATTCTTCTATCGGTGTATTCGGGTCTGCTCAGGAGACGATGGAGCAAACATAAACAAATCTGAGCACCAATAATTCATCCATCTATTTCCAGCATTTACTCCCTCCCATCCCTGTCCGTTGCCCTATTGCGAGTGATTCAATGTTGATGAAAGCATACCATAAAACCGTAAAATAAACCCCATCCGAAAGTTTGCGTTTCCCCTGCTCGAGCAGCGTGCAGTGATAAGATTATGTTTGAAACGGTTCACGCAATGCGATATCAGTCTCTAGACATCCAGTTGCATTGCAAGATCCAACGTAAAGCCGTCTGCTGGAACCTCAAAACGCCCTACAGGCACTCGTTCCAGCGAGACTAACCGTCGCCGTGCTACCAGTTCTGAACGACCGAGATGTTCGGTTGGAACGGTGACCCATAAATCTGAACCGCGTAACGAAAACGAAACTACGTAAAAGCAACCGCACGTAGAATGTCATTTGGCGTTCACAATGGTCCATCGGCGTAAGTTGGGTTAACCTTCGCGCCCGAAACACACTGCGCTTGAACACCCTTTAAAGATCATGATTTATGATATTCGGATGCCAGCAAACCGAAGTTCACTGTAAAGTGCCGTGAAGTCGCGCGGTGGAATCTCTCGCGTAAAAGGGGCTATGTAGCCCGGCCGGTCGTGTCGGGAGACCTTCAACGTGGTAGAGTGGCTTTGTCGAATAAACAGTAAAACAAAAGTCATAATTACATTCTCCTGAGTGCCAGGCGAATGAACCCATCGGTTCTTCTTGGGCCACTTATGCAACGTGCGAGATGGGCTGATGTCAGAGACCGTGGCAGTGTCATAGGCATAGTTGGATCTGATACTGCCAACCCCATATACCAACGGCCGCTCAGTTGTAGCCAAATCATGACTCATCGAATTCGGTAGAGGAACCGTATTTTAACCGGCTGTTTGGATGCTTTACTTGCATCAAAGCGCACAGGCAGAAGATGTAGGCAAATGATAAATGTAGCAGAAAATACCATCAACCACAGAATCCACTGCTCCTGTGGCGCATTATCCCCTAATGCGAGTAGTCCGTAAGGCAGGGTTGGTTGACGATGATGAATAAATAGTGCCACTAAGGGTTATTTAGGATCAACAGACGGAGCGCACACACACACACAGAAACCTGGTCGTGTACTCGCGACTGCACCCTTGCAACGTCACGCTTCATCCACAATACGCGAGATGGCAGCACTGGTGTGAGCGAAAACAGCTGACACGCAATGTCGTAGAACCAAAGCTACCACCAAACCCAACAGTGTTCATCACTTGAAAGATTCCAAGCGCAAGCGACATCGCAGATAAATCGCGGACACAGGCGGGCATACGGCATGCGGAAGGGCAAAACTAATTTATGCGCACGCAGCGCGAGTCGTTAAATTTAATATTGCCCCCAATTTTCGATGCACTTTCCACGGCAGTAGCGCTAGCACCAACAACGGCAGCAGCTGATCAAAGGGAATACACAGTTGGTGTGATGCATTTTCGTGTTAAGCGCAATGACACCCTAAAAGGGTCGTGTTTGAATCTCGCGCAATGGAGTGTATGTGTCAGACTGATGCGGCATGTTCTGAGAATTATGCGACCACCATGCAGGGGATGTGTTCTACAAGGTGAAACATTGTTAAGACATACTTTATTACCTTAAGTCTACTGACATTAATTTGAACCCTGTATGTTACTAGGTATGAATCAATTAATTTTCATGATAGTGATAGTGCAGTTTCTAAAACAAAAACGACAGAAAATTGTAATTCAAGAATAGTTATGATTTTTTTCGTGACCATTGAACGGAGTTATGCTCTAAAATCCAACAGTTGTACAATTCGAAAGCACCATACACTTACTACATATATTACCATCGAGATTGAGTGCACCGTTCCGGGGGCATTCGGAATGCATTTTTAAATTTCCTATCTACAGTCAGGTCAACAAACACTCTCAACAGCCTGAAACTTCCATTAACTAGCCTCAATTTTCCCGGGTGCTCCAGCACTTCTTCCACATTCCAACCCGATTCTGTGGTAAAATTACACGCCCAGCTGACGTGCACCGAAACACCAATAGATGTGGACGGTCTAGATTGCCTGAAACACCTTCTGGAATTGGTAAATGTGTGTAGCGCTAGTCACAGCAGGGCCTTGGGATGTGTGTATGTGTTCCATTTCGATTACGTGTTTCGTATACTTGGCCGGTGAATTTATGATCTTTCCTGCCTTAAACATAACACCCGCAATGGAACCCTTACGGTGAAGATTTCACTTTGAATAGAACGAGAACGCAACCAAGCTGTACGAGTTGCACAACAACGGTGACCAGCAAAGCTGCTGGTGTTTGGCCCGGCTTGACACGTGATGGCGCAACTTGCAGTACATGTGATGAGGCAAAAAAGAGATATTAGATTTCCTATCAAGTGACTCGTTGGATACTGGCGGAAATGTTTCTCCCTTTGGATGGCTTTGGGCTTTTCAACGTGCCTCACGTTTTACTGTGTACTGCACTGGCTATGGAAGGACCAGCAAAGTTCATATCAAAGCGGTACGACACCTGACAGCATCGGTATGAACTTTCTGGTGCATCTGATGTCTTGCAAGCACACTACCAACGTTCAACCAGAATGGTATTCCCAATAAAACCAGGTCATTCAACATCACTTTTAAGAGTTTATGCTGATTCGCAATCTTGTGTCCAGAGTTTCTGGACCAACACTGCCAACAGTTTCAATCGGTTTCCTATGCGGACGTCTGCATCGTATAAAAACCTGGACACAATCTTTGTTCTCCTCGATAAAACATCCATGATGGTGTGCAAAGTTTATAATTGTTTGCATACGACGATAAGTAATATCAACTCCAGTTTGGTGGTGCAGTTCTTAAAATAATCATAATATTATTACTTCATTTAGTACTCTCTGATGTGTTTTCGCTGACTTCGTCTACTTCGCGCAACGTACAGCAAATCGTTGACAGTAATTAGTATGTACAATAAGCTACTTACAAGCAAACCAAGAACTACCACAGAAAAAAAGCCATCTGAGTCAAAATTTATCGCACAGTTTATTTTCTCAACAAAACCTCAACCACTGCTTCCGTGGCAGGGAGAACTCATGGTCCCGAGATCCCATTTGGTTTGTCGGTCGGCTCTGATAATGCACACAAACCAGTACCCAGTCACCGCACAAAAATGCAATCCACACAAACATTAAACTTTCCAGTCCCGTTTATTGCACCGTCCCGGAAAGATGAGACGAGAACGGGCCAAACATTGGGTTGCGTCGTTTTTTTTTATCTTCTTGCTCCCGTTCCACATATCTCTCGTCGTGCAGCATTGCTGCCCAAGTGTTCTCGCTATGCTCGTTGGCAGTGCAGTAAAATCAAACAACCACTGTTCACGGTGGAAACACTCTCCGGCACGCACAGTGAAGCATAAAACTCAAACTGCCGAAAGCATAATCAGCTCGGACGCTCTCCAAAATAACAAAAAAACGGCATCATTCGAACAGAACGTAACACAACCAACCAGACCAGGGGCCTTCGAAATCGAAAGTAAACAAACGGAGCACGGACAACGAGCAGGAGAAAAGAGAAACAAGAAACTACCAATTCACGGACTCACGGAGTCGCAAACGAGCCACAGGGCTAAAGGGTCTATGGTATGGTGCTATCTAGAGACCAGAGAGCGAACCATACTTTTCCGGGATGTGTTACGGGTGTTGCTGGGTGTATGATTTTTTCGTTGTTCTCCTTGTTCTTTGTCCAGTGGGATTCAACCAGCAGAGCAGATGTTTTATATCAAATTAACCAATTAACCAGCGGCTATGCGCCGAAAATGCTGTTCCAACTCACTGTGTTGCGTAATGGTTGCTCACAGTGAGCCCCTACGAGCCCTTAAAAAATTATTCTTTTGCCGTCGCTGAACCGATCAAAAAAAAAAAAAAATACTCGGCATGAAGTGAATGAGCTGCAGTGTCAAAATGAAACGATTAGAGCAATTTTGTTTTGTATCGGGCCCCGGGGTTTATATCCGAGAGAATAAAATAATACTAAAATATGGCATGAAATGGCAGATAAATTAAAATTAAATAAAACATTTCACTAACTTTATTTAAAACTGAAACCTTGAAAAGTTGGGTGGAATATTCAGTTTATAGTTAAAATATCAATTGTTGCAATAGTACACAAAAAGCAAAAGAAATCGTTTTTAATCACATAAATATCAAAAGAAACATACTTATGCTCGGTCAGTACTTGTTTGCATGAAGTTTGCAAGGCAAACATGTGACTAATACATTCAAAATCAAAAATAAAACCCACAGCACCGGCTAAAGTTCCATGTGAAATATGCTTAAAAATAGATCCACACACAATGCCTGCGGTCCCAGCCGGGTTGCATCTTTAAAACTCGGCGCGTTTTAGGGTCCGCAACCGGCAGGATGAATCATTGATTGGCTTGCAATCCTTTCCACCGCAAAAAAAAAACCAAAAGAACGAGAATGGATGTCGATCATAATCGATACTTTGCTGCACTTCTGGGAAAAACATCGAGTGGGAAGCGATCATGATTAGTTTTTGTGTGGAAGGAAACTCTCCTTCCCTGACCGCGCGCTGGATGCAAAAGCGTACCGAGATGAACTCTGCCAAACATCTCTCTGGATGTGGTGCAATAGGAAGGCCCCAAAGATTTCGACTCTCACTCTTTCACTCTGCACAGTTGCACACACACACAGTGCTGGGGGTAAGGACTGGATTTTTCAAAGCAGTTATTAATAGCGTTTCGAAGAATCATGTTTATCACCTCCACCGCCGAATGTATGCTGCATCGGGTTTTCCCTTGTTCGGTACGGTTAGGACGTTGTCTAGTGAACCACACGCCATGTGTGTTGTTTGGGTCGGCTGCAACCAGGGGAAGCGCACGAAACGAGTTTGGTTTGCCAGCCATCATCGGTTTGCTTACTTTACAGTCATTGGCACAACACTACTAACCTCAATTTTAACTTCAACCTGCTGTACCAGCTAGTCGATAGCGTGTATCGATGCAAATCCAATCCAGGCAGTGTCGTGAGGTTTTTCAGACATAAACACGAACCAGCCAAACCGGAGAAGCGTGGGCAAAATTTTAGAGGCCATTGAGATGGCCAACAGAACCCGAATCGATTGTAGTCGTTCAAATTGGCGGGTGTATGTGTTTACATGGAGAACAAATCATTACCACCGATCGATCAGATCAAGCCACTGATGTAATTTATGATTAGATCAAAGAAACAAACAGCTTTCTTGGGCCAAGCCAAGTCTTCTTTTGTCTGAAGGTCTTAATAAGAAATATTCTATGTCTTAAAACATATACAATCTGAATAATTCCCCTAGTGAGAAAATCCATTATCAAGATATTATGATAAATTTTGTTTTACAACAAACCCAACGATTTTTTTCCAACCCAAGAGCATCTTATCATCTCCTTTCTATCAGCGTTACCAAGTAGGAAACATTATCTTTTCTGTGCATATTTTACCCCGACAATCAAAACATGCGAAACACCGAACCTCCGTGTCGAATTCCTTTCTAATGGCCCAAAATCTAACATTCCCATATGGGTGGATCTGATCACGCAAAAGAAACAAACAAACGGCGCCGTCCGTTTTGTTTGACAGATAATATATCTTTTCCCTTCGCTTCAGCAACGTTAGCATCTTCAGCTGCTGCCGGTTTAACCCTGAGCACAGGCGTGCAAGAAATTCCAACATCGCCAAACATTCGTACATATGGCTGAAATGTTTAATCAGAAGATTTGTCGTGCTCTTTACAACAAAACAAACAATGCGAGACAGATCTTTAAGGTCCGAGGTGCGTGGCGCGAGGATGTACGTCATACGAAACATGGGAAGATGTTAAATGCCTTAACAAAACGGAGGTAATAAACAAACCATAAGGATTTTTCTGCAGTATGCTTCACAATTTCCGAAAGGCTATCTCTGGACAGTCCCAAACCGAAAACATTCATCATTGATTCACTAGTGGCACTATGTCACAGTAAAGTTCAAGTGTTTGAAGACAGAAATATTATCGGACACACGTATAAACATTCTGTATAGATGATGCTATCCTAGTGTCTTTTTTTTCTATTCTGGCTATTCTTCTTCCAACGTTGAAACGTCTTAGGACATCCCATCAGAAGACTAACCGGAACGTGAAGACTAGCTTTACAATAATGCAATCGGGCATTTGCTGACTGTTTCTATGATCAGCTTGAATTATTAAACCGGGGAAAATTGTGAAAGATCCGAAAGGCACGAACATCTCATTTTAGCTGTTATGCTACTGACTCTTATTTGAAAAATATATTATTCATTGCCTACATAAAGATGGAACACAATTATTCTATCTTTGCGAAACAAAACAACAGTCTAGCAGCGATAGAGCAATGCTTCCAGAGCAACCGTAAGATAAAATAATTTAAAACATATCTCGTAAGATATTATGCCAAAGCAAAGCTGACGTGGATTGCTTCAAAGCGTCTTATGAACTCTGAAACGTCATAACATCATGAACCATTTGTTCCCAAATAAAATTTCCTACAGACTAAGGCATGTTTCAAACGTAAATATGAAGCTTGAACAGGAACAGATCTATTTGATTTGTATAAGAAACCTTCGTGAAGATTTCCTGCCCCGATTATATAGAATGATAATCTCATTTTCAACCTGTTTTGTTTAACATGTTCCGTAATAAAAAGCACGACGAATAAAACACACTTCTCATGATCGATCTAGAACGAGCACTGAGCAATTAAGGACTATGTACGTGAAAAGAGTATTGCCGGATATGGGAAATTGTAGTTTCAAACTTTAATAGTTTTGAGTAACTTTAATGCCGTAAAACTTACGGATACCTAAGAATAATGAAAGAGAATCATTTTCTAACAAAAGGAATGTTTATATTAATAAACGACTATAATTTCCTCAATCATGCATGGAATTGCTCATCTTGCTGAATTGATTGTATTGTAATTGATATTGTTTCAGAACACTTCATCGTTTAGAATCGCTTGTTCCTTTTTAATGTAGTTTACTAGCCTATGCTGCTTGATAAATCACAAATTTTCCTACTTCTAATGCAATTTTGTTTCAAATAAAATCACCTGCAAAATATATCAATAAAACAATCGATACGAACCATCTATCCTTCTCTAAAAACGAATTAAAATCCCACACCCTGTAACGTGGCACACATGGGCACAATGTGGGTGATAAAAAAAATCCCTAGCATTGTAAACAACCTTCACTTGTCTCGTAACATCGATGCCCACGATCGATTGTAGCAGCGGTAGTACCAAATGTCATGAAATAGTGATCGAATTAAAACACACCTCAACACACTGGGAAACATAAATTCACCGTCCGTATGTTACATCTGGGGTCTATGGGGTCTCAACAAATCTTCAGCCCTAATGCCGGACACGCTGCCCCTGTCGGTCATCCCACGTCCATCAACGGCGGTTGGGCGTACAGTTGATTTAAGCTTGAAGGGTTATGGGAAAATAAAATCAACCGTTTGCCGACATTACCGCGTAACGGAAATAAATAACCAACATATTCTAGCCCATGTGATTAGGTTTGACATTTTATGAGCTGAGGTCTTAAGCGATCGATATACTTTCCACCCAACGAACGAACGAAGAATCATGGAACCTCCCCAGTGCGAGTTGGTGTAACATCACTTACCTAAAATGAAACAAAATATACGATTAGAAGTTTTGAAAATAGCACTCAATTTATGTGTATATTTTTATCTTCAACGTGTCAAACCATGGCATTAGTGTAAAGTTAAATTCCATCCACTACTTACGTTGTGTCCAGGTACTGGAAGTACTGATAGACCGGCTTCCGGTAGAGAAATCCTTCCGCTTTTTCCACCATCATAATATTCTTGCATAGAACTTAAAGCAGTAAACCTTCGATCGGATCTCTTTTCGGGTTTAACCAGATCCTCAACCTGAGGACGCACTGGATCTACGATTATTTCGTTTTTTTTTCAACCTTTCTTTCACACAGCAATTTGCTTTCACTTCCACTTTAATGATCTGCTGGTTTCCGTACGCTTTTTTTACGGTCGTTATGATGTGCTTTTACACGCTGTCATAAATCAAGCATTTCCAATGAGACCCATCCTTCGAAGATAAAGGCAGCACGTGAAATCGTCGCTAAACTTTTTTTTAACACCACGCAACACGCTCTGATTATTTTCACCGTCTTGTGAAGCTCTAAATTGCACTCCGTAAATCATTCGCTCATTTATGAGGAAAACAGCGTTTTTTTACGACCGTTTTGCGCTGTTCGTGAAGCTTCTCACCCTGGGACAAAAGAATTAGCGGTAACGAAGGGCTGCACAGCACAACTTTGCTTTGATTTTAGACGATATGAAAACTTTTCTACTGCTCCGGAAGCAAATTTCAAATGCTGATTTTGTTTACTCGATTCTTTTTGGTCATTTATCACAGCTTTAACCAAGAGTACGACGGTAAATTGCATGCACTCCCCGTAAGGCACCGATATGTTTTATTTGCTTCTTATATGCAACGGTTGCTTCTGTCGATCACTGAACAATCTATTACTGAAATAGAATGACGCATGTTTATCTGAAATAAAATATAAATATTGCTTAGCATGGTTCAATTTTGTGAGTCAATGGATCCTTCGATTCGTTTGTAATCCTTTTATAACGCAACTTTAAAAACAATTTGCGTGGATATAAGACACGCAGACCGTAGATTATTTTATTTCAGGATGTTGTAGATAGGAAAAAAACTTCATAATGATTTATTTTAATTTATTTAGTTATGCACATAAAAACCGAGCACTGGTCACAATGAAAATAATGTCAATGCAGATGCTTTAAATTCTAAACAATTTCAATGCGTCTTCAAACCATCGCGTACTTCACCCAACCGTCATTCGTCCATATGCCTATGGGTTGGTGAAAGTGACTTCTGTCAAATTATTTATGACCATAAACAAAAGCCAATTTTCTCTCAACCGAACAGCACACGCGCGCTACAGTGCATAGCGCAGTGAGCATAGAGCCGAAGATCATCGTTGGACACGCGATGTGCCGAAAATAAACACACGACCGTTTCCATGCATGATGCCTCGACTTGTCATCGTAACGCACATCAAGATGAGGCAACGGAACGGATGGGACTCGCGTAACGGATACGCTGTGTCCTTTGTGGTGGGTTGTGAATAAGATCTACTTGAGAACAGCAGGGATCCTCATCCGTTTTACGACAATCTTTAGTGGGAACGAACATTACAGGACCCTGCTTGTAAACAAAATAATTACCGCACGTCTGGTTTTGTGGCTGCAATTACTGCTTAAACTTGTGTTATGGTTTTGCTTTTGCCTTGTGCTCCGAAATTCAAGGAGTTTACTTGTGTTTCTTCTGTTTCGTTTATATGTCAATAGGACGCTGAAGATACAGAAGGTTGGTGGAACATGCTTTTGTCTACGGATGCTTTCAGTGAGGGGAAATGTAAAGGAAAAGTAAGCAAGAGAATATCCATTCACGAGTGAAATCCGCTGTATTCCTCTAGATAAGTAACTAGAAAGTTCGAGAAGACTTACAATATATACTCCACTAGTTTTAAACCTTTCCTCCAAAACCGTTGTAACAATCTATCGATTGTTGAAAACACTTCCTGACTGCAAACGATGTTTCATAGCTGTTTCTTTTCGCCAATAACAACCGTCATAAGGAACTAAACGTCAAAGCATGAAAGAGCTCCTTTTAAAAAGCAAACCTCATTATTTTCCTCCAAATATGGCTGCAGTGGTGTTCAAGCAACCCGAAAACCTGCCCAGTTAGCAGTTCCATGAACTATGCTCAAGGATAACTGATGATGATAAAAAGAAACAACAAGAATATAATAACATGCACAAGCAACATCGATCAGCGTGCCCGATGATCGTAGGATCAATTTGAACGAAATTCGGGGCGGACACAATCATCGGTACACTGTTTAACACCTTCCTTCTTCGACTACACCACAGTTGAAATGCACATCACACAATACGCGCCAACTGCGTAAGACAATTCTCATGTTCCGGCTCGTGTGTGGAACATCAAAACAACATCATTTATCATGACGCGGCGATTATGGCGCCGTTTTTTTTTTTTCTTTTTGCACATCACAGTTGGGAGGGTGCTGCCCAGATGTCTAGGGAAAATACTCCGCCACGGCTTAGTGCGACGAGAGTTAGTAACACATTAACCAGCAATTGTCGCTCGTTTGGAAGGGAGGGTGGTGTTGCTGTATTGCACGCGGTAACCCCGGGCCCATCAGAACTTCCTGGAGTTCCTAATTTGGAAAGGTGTTTCAAAGCGTTGTTAATAATAGCGTGCATGCAGCACGGCTTGGGCAGCAGCAAGCCGGCTCGTCTGAATCATGAGTTACGTACTGGGTGCTGGACAGCGTTGAACAACACATTTCATACATCTTAAGAACATTCGGCAGACACCGGTGATCATTAGCATATACCGTCCCGTCGTTTCCATTTATGGCACTGGGGACTCGGTGCTGGATTAGTTCCAGAACCGGACTGCTAGACACGCTCGTCGTCCAGGAAACGTAACGGCACACACACACACACACAGGAGGATCTGTTGATCATAAATCGATAGATCAATACTCAATTGACGTTGCATGAAGAGTTCCAATTGCAACCGATGCTTTTCATCCTGAAAGCTGTCTAGCAAACCTGCAACCATGATGTTTGACGGCCAGATTATTAACTGCATGTTAATAACGATCGTGCAATGTGAGATGTGGTGTAATGGCATAGACTCATAGAAATCGTGGCTCCAGCGCAAAAGTTCCTGGGCGACGAAATGTCTGTCACGCCTAGATTCTAAGTGTTTTTCAAGGTGCGAGCGGAGTCACGGTTTTGGCGTCGGTAACTTCCGTTTACCACTCCGGGTCTAGGGTCTTTGGTTGTTTACAACGCTTTTTATCCCATTTATGGCATCGCCGTAATTCCGCAACAGCTATGGGAAGTGTGGAATGGACTAAACAATCACCGTCATTCATGCATCTGACTCGGACACTCGGGCTTAATGGCATTTCATAGGCAACATTTACGAAACTTAACTAATCTTAGCGTCATTACGATTCCGGCATTCCTCCTCTCAAGCACCAGCCTCAGAGGCCTCAAAGATTGTTCGAAGTGTTTAATAATCTAATTCATTTCCATTTGATATATCGTGCTAACCTATCGCAACATACCCATTTGGAAGCTTATCATCTGAAAAAACGCGCTACGGAGTCAATGAAAACACAAAAGGTTGGACACTTTCCCCCGAATCACCCGCATGCTGATATATCAACCATCGCAACTGATGTGTGCCGCGGCTGCGCTTTGTTGGTGTGTTGCTTAATTGACACAAATTGCTCATTTTCCCATCAGTTCCGCCGCTGGCTACAGGACATAAGTTTTCTAATCGTTGACGACATCAGCAGCGGCTATGGTAGAGGGAGGACACCAATGACTGAATGCCGAACTTAAGTGAACCGAATCTCTAATGCTACCAACATATTAACGGTGATATCTTTCTGTTAGCTCGCCGGTTCTTCGCAATGTATCCAACGGCTAGAAATTATGAGCCCAAATTTGTGTTGATGACTGTCCGCTATCGGTTGAATGCACTAAAATGGCTGCAACATAAATTTCACAGGGCGAGGTCTCCAAAGTCACGATGATGATGACACTTGAAATTTGACTGTGGGGGGACTTACGACGCAGACAGCCATATGGAAGAAGTCACTCCAAGCTCCAACATTCTACGTCCAATTTTGTCGTTCCCTTTCAAGTCGAAAGTAAGGAAAGGTCTGTGCAACATGTGCACCCATCCGACCATTCCGTCCTACTTCGGTGGTCGTAACCACATCGACAGCAGCCGTTTGAAGCCCCCGCAGGTCAAAGCGATCGGGCCGCTGTGTTGTGTTGCATTTCAATCACGATAATTACCTCCGCCTTTAGCTCCGGTCGGAGTATTTAGTGACGGTTTAGACATTACCGCCAAAGACCCGAACGGATGAAATTAGAAAATCAATCGCGGTTCCGGTCACCGGTGGCGGTGGGTTTCGATCGCAGCAATTGATTCGCCCCTTTCGGACGCTCCGGGCCTGCATGGCATAATTGATTTTTAAACAAACGTAATAATGATATGCAAATAGAGAAAACCCGTTTACTGTGCCCCACTGTACACCGCTCGCCGGTGTGAACTGCAGGTGTGTGCCCTATCGGCTAAATTACATCAGAAGCCGCTCCACAGTCCACAGCACCACAGTTTAAGAGTATAAAAAATAATGCTAGCTATAGCTGTAAACCGTTGGGCTCACACGGAACAGCGGTACCAAGAGCTCCTTATAAATGCGAAAGGCACGGCACAGCGCAGTAGCATAAATTCTCTTGGAGTGTTTGCCATAATTCATTGATAAAAGTAGTACGGTGTATTTTCGACCCGAGTAGCTTTCTACCGAAGCTTTTTAAAAGGGTCGAATAAATAATAAAACTCCGTTCCTGTTAAGCTCGGTTCGTATGCATCTCCAAAATAATATGTAAAAAAGGATAATATTGTAAGTATTCTTTGTATTCCTTTGTGTCATTAAGACCAGACAAGCTCAATAAATACAAATTAACACCGTAAAAAGCTCAAATCACATGCTCAAACACAAGTTTGCATTTTGCAGTGCATTGCCATTACCAAGACTTATTGCTTGCACTTTTATCCACGCTCGACCAACGCCGCAAGCTATAATAAATGGGAGAACTAAGACAAATCCTTGTCCATTAGCCGTTGGAATATTATTCACAGCACTGTTGGTACAAGCAATTATAAACGTATAATACTACATTATTCAGCGAAGGATTCGTTTGCCTTCATGTTTATCTTTGGTAAATCCCTTTGGGTACGTCTTCTAGCAAGGGGTGGACTTTGCGCTGCATCATCTATCAAAGGAATGGAAGACCTTCCTTCCATCACGGAAGGTACTCCTGCGCCGTGGCTCTGCTGTGTGAAGGATTCTAATTCTGTACCACCGATATTGTTTCTCCACTGTTTCATCTGTCTTCTTGCTGTCATTCGAACTGGCCACCGGAACCATTAGGTAGCCATTCATTTCCACTCCACCGGGGGCAGACGGAATGTGCCAGTAAATGTATGCCCAAATGGTGTTTTGTTTCTGGACGCAAAGTTGTTAATTTACTATTGCCCACAAGATTTACTATATCATCGGTCCTGCTTGGTTCTGGTGTCGGGAGTTCCCAGGGACTTGGCAACTTACACCGTGTCTGCTGTATACGGGCAAGCAAACGTTACCGGACGTGCCACCACGCTGCGTTGTATTGCAATTTATTAACTACCATTGACAATAAAATTAAAAACTCATAATATCCGTTTCGGCGGGAGGCTTGCATCGGGGTTCCGGAGTTCTCGTTGCATTTCTCAATGCTGTTTGCCGAGGGTGCAACGCACTCTTGCTACAACGTGCACCACAAGCAAGAGAGAAAGAACGACACAAAGGAACCGGTGGGAAACTATGTATGCCGATTTGGGCATGCTATATACCGTCTATTTTTAATGGTCAGGTAGGTTGGTCAGCCGACCACCGGACGCATTTTTCCGGTTTCCGTTTCGTTGCGAAATGTTGTACGTACGAATTTATTTTAAAGCTAGACGATAACTCTATCCGTGGAATAAATTTCGCCCGAAGAAAAGCTTAAGTGACACGACTAATGAAATGGTTCAGATAGGGAAATGGATAAATTTCAACAGACTTCGTCACATGATAAGATATAAATTCAAATCAAGTCATGCGAACTGTCACCGGAACAGTGAAACAGAAATATTACTTTATGAAAGTATTAACGCATTGTCCCATAAAATACATCGTAATTAAAATTGTTCTTTATCCTCGGTAGGTGCAGCTTGTGGAACTTTGTTTTGCATAATGTATAGCACATGTTCGTAATGGCACATTGCGCACCAAGACACATGTGCAAGAACATGTTGCATATAATTAACTATTATTACGAACATCAAGCATCCGTTGACCGCTGTCATCCTAAATTTCCATCTTAATGAACATCCCTCAGTCCCACAGGCTGATGACAATTGAACTGCTGTTTGCCATTACACGAACTGTATCACAGTTGGGTAGACAACCGCATCACGCACCGTCCGTTTATCATCGATCAAGCGATCGTTGATAAAGTCGCACTGCTAGCGCTTGCATCTGTCTTTAAACCGTGCTGCCTCGCACACCACACGTTGCTGTAATGTATGGGAACGGGAGCCTTACATGAATGGGCAGATGCAACTCTTGGGTTCCTGCAATGCACCCGAAGACCTCCGCGTTTGCAGTAGATTTTCGGCCCAGTGGCGGTAAAATTTACTTTTCACACCCGGCCGGTTATTGAACCGTGCGCCGTCAACGATGAGATCGCTCGTTTCTACTAGTGCACGGGTGCATGCACATAGGGGGAGGCGGAGGAAAACAAACGAGCACTGCACATACGTACACGTTGCCGTTGGTGCCCGAAAGAAAATGTTTAGCATGTGTCAACGAGATCTACGCAACGGAAATTATAGCGGCGTGAGAAAGTAGGGCGTCGATTGGAGCGTCACGTGTTATTACTTCTAGCAGGAGGGCTTAAAAACTTACACTTTTTCCGGGGGGAGCCAAACAGAAAGCAATTTGATGTAGAAGAAAGTGAAATGAATGACTGTTTTAGATGACACTTCCATTCGATAATTCACTCCGTTGAAGTGAACAACACTCTCAAAGCGGGCAATAAAGTTGAAAGTAAATTATCATTACACCTTCACCCAGCATGATTCAATTACGGGCCGCATTAATGCAGCAACCGCAGAGCAAGTAGATAGCAGAGTAAAATACCAATCGCGAACTCGGTGTCCGCAAACCGTGTATCATGTTTCATTCATAAATTGAGCTTCATGCGAAACACATGTCACATGCAACTGTCAGCTGACAAATGCATACATCCTGTCACCATGTGGGCCACGCATCGCGTACATACGTACGTACGCACATAATGCCGGTTTTTTTGTACCTTTTCTCTCGCACCACATCATCATCGCGATCGCTGCACGCACTTCGCGTGTCCGCAAGCATAAACCGGGCCACGTAAAGCGCAACCGATGCGTCATGTCGATTATTGGTTACGGTCAAAATTGTTAACGCCGTCCAATACCGTGGTGCTCGCTTCCTTGCGAACAGCGATCTACACGGGCCCCACCAACAAGTAATGATTGCCATATTTGGAGTTGAAGTTGATACGTTTGATTGATTAATTCGTGTGCTAGTCCACGTGCGGCCACATCGGGCACTTCCTTCGAGCTTGCCCTGTCAACCCCGGGCCAGCCGGACAAGACAGGTTTTAAGCAGTAGATACGAAATAAGAAAGAGATACTAAAAGACGAAAGAAACACACTGGGTCCATTATCATCCACGACACATCAGCTCCATCTCGTAAGCTCACCGGAAATCTGTTTGTGGATCGCTTTGGGTTGGTCACCTTCGTTGGAGGTCGATAATATACAGGCGCAAAACTGTTCGCTTCGGATGGTTTCAACTCGTTAGAATCTGTAACGTCAATCGATACTCAATAAATCAACACCAATCCGGACCGCGGGGGAAGGGTGATGCAACAGCTCTGAAAAGCTAATCGACAGCCAAACATCATCGAGGGGCAAATAAAAATGTTGTTTTAAAGAAGCACCTACGAAAAACGCTTCATTATTGCCAAGAGCACGCTGTTTAGTTTTGCGTTTCGTAGATGAAATGACAAAAAAAAAACCTTTCCTTAATAAGCTGTCCTTGACGGCTTGAAAATTATATATCATTAATCTATTAAAAAATATTCAAATTGAGGAACTTTGAATGTTGAATAAAAGGACCACACAAGGAAGTTTTTATGAGCTTTGCTTCTTCAACTTGGCACGTTCCAATTCAACCCAACAGTGTATAGTAAAACTTTCTTCCTAGAACTCTGGACTTCATTTTCGCAATCACATTTACTAACATCTCTTCATCCAACCCAACCGTGTATGTCATCAGCATAAATATGACGGCGAAATTAAGCTCCCCATTGTTCTATCGCACGCTGTGTCTTTATTCGCAACGGTTTATTCGCGATCTACCTTTGTCGACACGGGCAGGAAGTTGCTCAAGTCCGCACGAGACTTCCTTTCCGTTCGGCGCATATTTGCGTAACTCCTTCCATAGTGAGTTTGGGGCGAAAAGGGAAAAGAACAGTTGGGGGCATATGTCGCGCCGACACCACAAACGACCGGGACACACTTTTCTTTCGACATGCATTTTAAAATTCAAACCGATCAAACTAATAGCCGCCGGACGGCCAAAACACATTGTATGCCGGTGGCCACACAGTTGAATTTGCTGGTTGTTAGACGATGATGGACTGGAGATACAAACCGGAATGAAGACAAAACATAAACGGAAGTGGTCAGAGGCCCTGTGGTTATCAACGGGCACAGGGTGCCCTTGTGTGATTGGGTATCGAGCGATGGGGTGTTGCGTTAACGATTGTATTTCCTTCTCAGCATATTCTACATTCGACACGTGCGCAACAAACTGCACAACAAAGGTTCGATCATGTATGCAAATTTTATACGCATAATATTTTTGGTCTGTTAAATTATGCATGAGTCCTTCCTTGCCAACCTTCTACAGTCTCCACTAACTTCGGTCTTAACCGTTGAAAGGTGCAAACACCAATGTGTGGTCCAAAATTGAGGCCTCAACGGTTTAAAAAAAATGGAAATATAAATTAAAAAATTAACAAAGCTTAAGGTGTGAAAACATAAATAGATTTTTAATCAGTATGTGAGTAAAAGCTAATGATTTGTTATAAAAACAACTGGAATTTTGAGCCATCATTTGGATAGCTTCATAGAAAACGGTTGTTAGTGAAGCATTCAGGAAAGACACGGGTATAATTGGACAAGTTGCAAATATTTAAACATCGTTCAGAATCACCAACACCTACTTTATTGACAACCGTTTACCGGGAGGTACCTTCAGCGCTATTATTTTCTATGCCATTCAACTGCACCGTAAGAAGATTATAACCAAACGCACCACCCGCGTCCCACGCAACAAACTGGTCGAATCCCTACCGGTCGGGATTCGACACGTATGGGCAGCTGCAAAGCTCTCGCGCCGCTTATTTTCAATTTGTACCTAACATAAGGGAAGAGGTTGCATCGCCTCAGGCACATTCTTCGCCGATGCCGACATTTACTGCAGTACCATAAACACCAGACATTTATCATCAATTATTGCTCACCGACGGCACCGCAGCACACTGAGAAATCGCAAAGAAACTGAACGAAAATATGCTGCATCTTTAAGGGTCGATTCAATTTATGTGAATATTTTGAAAAAAATATCAGGATTTTAAAGTAACGTTCCAGTCTAATATATGCGCATTATTGCGAATTCGCCGTAAATATACTTGCGACTTGTTGGCGATAATTGGCAACTTCGTGCGGGCCTCCAGAGCTGAATCACACTGTGTCCTATTAGTGGACACCAACATCATCAAGCGCGATTGCTCATGGAAAGCAATTAAAACTCGTAACCACCACAAAATTTCATCAATTGAGAATTTTATGGACATCATACCGAGCCGTGTGAATTTACAGCCCATTTGTTAACACTGTACTTGGCTCAAGCAGTGAAAATTTCTTAATTAAATACGAAATGTACCTACGGAAACGAATATCATCAACACTTTTTCCGGTTTTCACCAGCAAACAGCCAATATTTGTACACCACTACGACTGGTATTTAACCTATCACATCAGCAGGTAGCGCATCTGGAACGGAATCCATTCACAAACGCATCACGGAGCTGAAAACTAATACCGCCACCGCCACTTGTTGCAAACCGTCGGTGCGCAAAAGCTAAGCATTGAACCTCAGAAACGATGCGAGATAAAGCATTACGCAGTGTAGTAGTAGCTTCATCGTAAACCGGCAAGCTGACAAGGTTCTGGACTGCCATTTCATTCACCAGAGCGCACCCGATAAGGTGTCAAATATCAGCAAACTCAAACCAAACCAGAAGGGCAATTGAGGAGAAAGGGAAGCACCAATGAAAGCGTCGTACACGTATCTTGTTGCAGCACCGTTCCAGACTCACTAGCGGGCAAAGCAAGGAAGTAGTCGGTAGTTTCGATACATAAACATACGGTCGCTTAAGGATATCGGTTTACCACGACCGGCAGCGCTTACTTTCTAGTTTGTCAAGACTGGAAGCCTAAGTCGGTGAGCGCTGTGAGTATCGTTACGAGCAGCTAGTGCACAGATCATGGGTTCTTTACGGTCTTAGTATCGGTTTACTGACACTCAAACTCCGCATTGAAACATTGCTTTGCATCTGTGTAGAAAACCTAACATCGTCATTACCACTCGGTTGCGATACACTCAACACAGCCACCCGGACGCTGCTAACGACTGGACCCGGTGACTCATTGGGATTGAACTTTTCACGCATGGTTGCACCTTCGGTTGTTTTGTGCTAAATTCATCTCCTCTGCTCCGTTGGTCCGTTTGAAATAGCGTTCCAGTCACGGAAGATGGTCGCCATGTCAGGGCGACGAAGGGATCAAATTTCTTTTTAATGACTCCCTCGTCGAACTTTATTACCGCCGAGTAGTGGTAGGATAGCACAATATTAGTTTTAATATGTTATCGAAAATGGATGCCCATACCGGGGGGTTGTGCTGTTATAGCAATATTACCAATGGCAAGAACAAATTCAACTACTGAAACCCACAGCGGGTTTCAGTATGAGAAATAAAGGCGTGTACAATACTGCGCAGGCTTTTTGTTTTAGACATACACTCCCTTCAAGCGCAATATCGATCAAACCTTTGTGTCGTATGTATGGCAATACACTCGTGTTTTCAAAATATTTTCTAGCACACAGCCGCACCTTAATAAATAGCTGGTGATGTGTGGCAGTGCATTTTACAGAGCAAAAGAAAAGGGATGGAAATAGAGTTATTAAAATTTGATGTATAACCTTTTTATCTAATATGCCAATACTTTTCAAACTCAACAGATTGTCTAAAGTCCAAGTTCAACTCAAACGTTTGTGGCGTAATCCTTCCACTCGTTAGCCAAATTTTCCGTTCCAAATCCTCATTTCTCGGAAACGCAAACTCAAAAGCGTCACTGATAAAGTCATTTATTTGGATTTTACGGATTAAATGACAGTGCCAAACTCGTCCACGCGAACCGAGTGGCTGGGAAGATGTTGCGCTTCATTATGTTTGGTATTAGGAAGGAGCTTAAGAGCCGAACAATTCATGCAAAATGAGTTTAGCAGATCAGAAAAGGAAAGGCTAAGTAAACCGGGCAAATTAAACCCACAGTGGTTGGCGACGTGCAAGTTCTTTTCCACCCCTCAAGCGAATTAGCGAATTATTCGAGGTTATGTGTATATATCTACATGTTTGGTTTAAGTGAAAGGCGCTGTCTTAGCATTTTACATGATGAACAAAATGTTATGATCACATTAATTCAAAGGGGAAGTTTCGCCAGACCGAACAATACCAGAACCATTCCCTACAGAGCCTACATTTTATCTGCTGTTTCCTCTCGGAAGCTATAAAACTTGAGTTACGTTAATGTTTGCTTTACTACTACTGTTTCGCCTGAACTCAACAGGCAAATACTGGATTCCCATGGTGAGAGCTCCAACAGAAAACTTTGCGTGGTAAGGCGGCATAAATCTATCGCTCCCCAGCACTGTTTGTCCTCGGAAGGAATCTATTCGTTCTGAAGCAGGATTTGGATGGGAAATGCGAATCGTTACAGTTTCCCGCTGAGAGAGCCGCTTATTTGAGCAGTGCCATTTGACCGGCTAGCCAGAAGTGTTAGCGACCAATCAGCGTTACACCTGACTGTTTTTGAAGATGCCATGTTGTAGATATTCGACGTTCTAGCCGCACCTGCCACAGTCAAAAGGTTAAATATTCCAACACTGTTGATCCTTATCGGAAACCATAACCAGAAATGTAAAAATTTTGTTCTGAGACGCTTATCATCCAAAAATGGACGTTCTGATTACGAAGGAGAAAAATCCAAGAAATCCTCGTTACGTTACCAAACACATCGGCGATGCATATTCATGAAGGACGGGATGTTTTACATAACGCTAAAGATTGACCCCTACAGTCGACCGTCGACTGGAAAGCGAGAAGCAAATAAAATGATACCACAGGAAGTAAATAATCGACAAAGATAAAAAAGTGACACACAATAACAGGCAAGGTATAAAAAAAAACAACTCAAATGCATAAGCCTGCATAAAAACCCCAGCACTTACTTACCGTGGTAAGTAATCCCGCCATGATTGCGTCAATTCATGACCCTGACCCCTTTGGTGCGGGTCCAAAAACCCTTCGCCCGAAAAAGGGATTGTCCTGAAGGGCACAGAACCGCGCTGAAGGAGCATGAAATATGTTTATGTTGACGCAAGAATGGGCACGAAATGGCACGAGACAATGCCGTGCCATTCATAAGCCTGCGAATGCCCACGCAACGGTTGGCATTCGGTTCTGTGTTCTGGAGTTACTGCCAAACGATGCCAAAACTGTTATCCAATCTGCATGAGTTTCGCTGAAACAAATGGAGAGCCAGCTTACGCAACAACGAAAACTGTGTTAGGTCATGCAACTCTTTCGTAGACTGAAAACATGTACAAGAGTGAGAGATCTGTCATGATTTCTTAATCCATTAAGAAGTTGTTGATTGATCGAAGCAAAAGCTGCATAAATTAATGAGTTTAAAAAAATCCAAAATATTTAAAGTAATTTCAACATTAATTGAAAATTTGTTAAAATTCAAGATGACACAACCGAAGCAGACTAAACCTGTTTTGAGGCGTCTTTTGCAAAATGTCATGAAGATATCTTAGTCACACGGAAAAAAAGTAAACGACTGCCAACAACCTGACTCAGACTTCCAGCTGATTACAGTAATTTAATGCTCGCTTGCGGCCCTGAACGAGGTCCGACCTTTCCCTTCGCACCCCTGCTTACCCTTTGCCTCCTGTCAATCAGCCAATCAATCTGTGGCGGCCACCGGCAGTTCACTGACTTTCAGCAATTGCTGACGGAACGGAACATTAGCTCGTCGTGTAGCTGTCAATCGAACAGGCTGTCGTCGAAAGCGCTTTTAGAATCCGGTGCGCTAAACGATTAAATCGCTTGACACTGTCTCGTCACCATAGAACGGTTCGATTCGTCTTGTCGAACGGGAGCACTACAGTGAGAGAGTAGCAGTGGTTCGTTGATTTTTGGTACACACAACAAACACGAAGCAATCGTCTATGTATGCTCACAAAGGAACCAATAGATGATGACACGTGTACCTGATTGCGTTAGAAGACCGCACTACATAACTCTGGCCCTTTCTTTTCGAGGTTATGTGTATATATTTTGCGCCAATCCAAAACTTTACAGCTGTCACACCAAACAAAACCGGCCTACAGATGCAGCTGATGAAACAGCGACCAGCGACCACTGTATCTTTTGCGTAAAACAGGCCAACGCTGATAAGACTCGTTTCGTCGCCATTGCCCATTCGTCATCATCCCTGAACTATGGCGGGGAATGGGAGTTGGGTTCGATGGACCAAAAACAACATGCAGAGACTGTGAAGTGTCCCTTGCCTTTTTTCCCGATGCTCTAATCTGCGGTGGGTCCGTATGTGATAAGTACGCACGCGGAAAATGTCATGCAATAAACAATACGCTTTCTTCTGAAGTGTGGCCTGAGATAATGTTCTAAAGTGGATTGACTTGAGATGTTAATCGATTCTACAAGACGAAGGATTGTGGCTTTGATTCGTGAGTTAAGTGGTAAGTTATGACTAACGTTTGCATAACAATCAAGCACAATAATATAAATTCGCTAAGTGAAGTACAGCAACTCATAAATCACTGCACGCCAAACAAGGAAGCGTTTATAAACGTAGCTCCTGTTTAGATTGCATGTGCTATCAGCTGTATTCTAACAAATGGAATACTTTCTAGGATCTTTATGTTGCAATCTGGAAGAGATGAAGGAGATGCTACCCAATTGAAGTCGTAGATTTATTAGAGCATTTTAAAACCAGATTGAATGCACAGATGATCTCCTCGTTAGGAATTCTTGGAATTCTACCCTGTTTTATAAAGGACCCAGTTATGTTATACAGGACAGGCCTGGTTGGAATACTCTTCAAGTCTATTCCTTGTAGGTTGGCTATTGGCAACGTTTAGGCCAGCGTTTCTGACATGACCATGTACTAATGTACTCGAGTAATCGACAATAAATTCACTGAAAGCAATCCTTAGTCCTTGTTATTTCGTAAGTTTTGGACCTCAGGAAAGGAGTTTAACATCTCTGAAACTGCACATTAAATGAGTTGAGTTTCCTTTGAGACTTTAACCACGAATAGAACCAGCCAAGACGTGGAATACTAATAACATAAATCCATTTTAATACAATTTAATGGAGTTCACACTGGGGCGGATCCTAAAGTTTACGACTACTACCGAGCAGAAGATTGCAACTTCGCGCCGAATGTGGAATAAGAAATGAGCGATACATACATAAATTCATTATCCAACCTGCAGATGTCCGTACGCGGGCTACCACAATCAGCAAACCGGCAACGGAATCGTGACATTTTGCAAAAATCGATCGATTTCTGCGCAGGGTTTCATTTTTCATTCTTCCAAGAACCGCCATGCGGCCATGTCTCACGTTTCAACCGTCTCCGCGCTCGCACCTTTTCTCATCCCCGTCTCGTGAATGGAGCGTCTCTCCATACTCCAAAAAGCCCATAATTCACTTTCAATCGCGACACATCTTTGCACCACCTTTTGCATTTCAAGTGACCGGAACGAAACAGTGTCCCGGTAATGCAGTTTCTTATCATTTATGCAACTCCCGATTCCAACTCACACGCGGCCTTCACACGCCGTCCCTTTGGTGCAGTGGAGCAGGGGTTTTGGTTGCATGTATGAATGAATTTACGATTTCGGAACACGGACTCCCAATCAGTCGTCGTTTAAATTACCGATTACCGATGCCGAGCAGAAGGACGATGTTTTACAAAGAATAGGAAAAAAAAATCAAGATAATACAGAGATCTACAATTTATCGATCAATTGCGAAGGTTGCAGAAGATTCGTAGAGTCGCATAATCCGCACAGCAAAACCTGTTCCAGCAGTGGAGAGACTGGGAATGTTTGGTGACGTTGGCGATATTTGCATTCGTTCATCAGATTGGCATCTGTGTCACGTTACCGTTGGGATGAATCATACTGACCAATGCAACGATCTTATGACAAGCGATGTTGATTCACTTTGGGAAAGTCTGAGGCCGGTGGATTATAACATGGAAAGTTTGCGGTGTATTGCAATGAAGCGGTTTCGAAGCTCATGCTCAGCTCATGGTGGATTAAATTTCCTTTCTAAACCACACACTCTCAACCAAACGAAAATGGGAAAGTGATCTTCTTCAAACGTCATCATTCGTGTAGCTACAAAACCACAAACATAGAGCCGGCCGTGCACTGCGGTTAGACAATTTAGCTCCAATTAGTGGCATCATGTTAGGACCTCAAGCTTGTGGTAACAACACCCAAGTGTGATGCAAAAGCAGAAACACGGTGCAAATGCACCAATGCGTTGCTGTACTGCCCTTGAAGTATTGAAGAAACATGGCTGATAACATAATTGCGATGGATTAACCTTCCGCAAGTCAATCAAAAGCAACACTACGTTGCTTTTGTTATATCAGCATTAATTACCATGGAGAGAGAGAAGAGCAACACAAAAAAAAGCTTTGCTTTCTTTTTTACCATTTCCAGTCGCCCGAAAGAATTTGCTATGTTTTGTTTTATTTAAAGTTCAATTTACGTCTTGGTAGACACGCTACGATAACGCGGCACGAACAACTTTACATTCTTGCCTCCTTTATTATCGTCATAACCGTTCGTTCGCCATAATAATCAGTTATTTTACGCGACGGGGAACATATTTTGTGGTAAATTCTTTCCGTCCTTGTTTTCCATTTTGCAACCCTTGTTTCCCACAAAAGCCCGCGGGATACAATTCTAGCAGGGGTTGGAAGGATTTTCTGCTGGCGGTACGCATTTTATCTTGCTTTTTTTTACACAAGCTTTACACATTCGGCCGCTCTGTCTTTGTCTCATTCCGCACTATGAAGATCACTATTCGCGTGTAATTTGTGTAGGGGCAACAACAAAAAAACTAAAAGCGAGCGCATACGTTGCTTCAGGCTGATTAATTAAATGAGCTAAAGAGTTACAGATCTCACACCATCTCGCCACTGTCAAAGTAACGAGGCAGGCAGATAATCACAGCAATTGCACGACGCAAAAGCAAAACATTGCCAGCAAACACAGATTGACGATTGAAGGACGGCGATATTTTTTTTTTTTCTACTGTACACGTCCCATTATGCCGGATGTCCCCTTGACAAGCTAATGTCCAGCATAAGAAAGCGATAAGAAGCGTGATGGGATAAATCGCTGACCGGTCCCGAACGGAGCATATGGAGCGGGGGGTTTCACGCCACACGAGCACCCATTCTGCGCTGCTCGGGCGCAAAAAGCTGGCAAAAACCAATGGAAAGATTTCTAGCGTGGCCGGACTGGAAGGCGCCAGTACCAAATATGATAAGTAAGCGCTAAGCGAGTACTGCTAAGCGATTAAAATGTAAAAAATAAAACAAAACAAAAACTAGTCATCAGTTCTAGCGCAATGATGTGAGAAAACAAAAATAAACGGATGACTTTATTCTAGGAATAGGAACGATAACTGACGTTAGATGTATAAGCGCTTAAAAAACATGATTTACTTAAACCTATGCTGCAATAAGTGAAAGAAGTGAACATTAAATAAAGATTCTAAAAGGTGTATCTTCCTCCTATCGACAGTCTATCACCTTCCGCACGCGCAAGACGAGATTGAACGATTGAATGCAAATTGTGCATTCAACCGTTGCACCCAAATGTATGTCACCATCCCTCTAGGAACCACCTACCTAACGGGGGTTATTTTTTTGTTGTTGTTGTGCACAACTTTTTATAACTTAATTTATAGAACAAATTATCAGCGGCTCACCATCGCTCACCAATGCAAAAGGAGGCAACTGGCCCGAAGCGAACGTGAAACACTTCATTGCCTATTCCACGCACCGTAAACCGTCCAGACCTGGTTTGCCGTTATCGTCGATCAAACCTGAACCCAGACACGGCAAAAAAAGCGGACCGTTGACAAACGAGCGTTAACATGATTTATGCATGTGTGTGTGTGTGTGTGTGCATCTTAGGGGGTGAAAAGCGCAATGAAAAGCAGATCACAGAGGGTGTTAAGGGATGTTTTGTTCTTGTGCCCTTAGGTGACCAGGTTTCAACTACTTTAAGAGTTGTTCCGATGTTCCGGGTGCGATAATGCTCAAAGGTAATCCACGCATTTATATTCTGCAGGCTAGTTTCTTCCCACTTTCTAGGGGCCTGTTTTCTAGAGCGCAAAGATGAGCTAAAAATAACTTTATCGATAAAACGAGTACTGCCAGCAAAATCTCTTTAGTTCGGGCCGTATGCCTGCAGGGGTTTCGAGAAGAAATAGTATAACTGGAACCATTGCTGGACTTTTCTAATTTAAATGGAATATATACAGGCAGATCTTTCTACCTTTTGCGAGCTCTTGGTAAGATGAGTAGATCTGCTTTCCGACATAACGGATGTGCCGGTTGAGTAAGCTTTGTACAGGATTAAATTTATATTGAACAAGGAGAATGATGGAAGAATTCTAGAACTATCACAACATATTCCAGCTCAACTTGAAAAGAATCCAAAAATGACTCCAATTTTATCACTTAAACTCAAATCCCATGTAAGATTATGTTAACCCCGATTTAAACCTCGATGTAATGTGGAGAAAACGGAAGTTCCTTTATGAAAAGCTGAAGAGTTGAACATTAAATGATCATAGGAAATAATTAAAGGTGCTTTTCTATTTCAACTTGCAATTTGCTCATTGATCTGTGCAGATACACTCAGAGCAAAACGAAAACTCACCAGACAAGAAAAGATCAATCAATTATGGAGAGCATGATGCAAACATTGTCTATAAAACAAAAGGCCCAGCAACAATCTGCCGATGACAGAAACGTGTCCGGACATTAACTCCAACCAGAAGAAAGAAAATACAGAAAAATGAAATTCCACTTCGAAAGACACATCTGTTCCATAAATGTAACTTGTTCCGGACATTGGTACGCCTGTACGACCGTTGCAAAAGATAACAACCGTTGATAAGCAGTAATAAATGTAACATGTGTCTTGATGACTCTTTATTATTTCTAGAAATTATCTAAAATATGCAAATGTCAAACCTTTCATAACGAAAGCCAACCAAATGAACGGACTAACTCCCATTGCCGCGTTGAATGGTTGAGTTGCGTCCTGGTAAAAGGTTCCTTGCGCTATTAACCTTACCGGTTAAGACAAAGCATTCGAACGATTTCGGTCCCTTGTCTCGATCATGAAAAACAAGCTTTTACGTTATAATGCACAACCACCCCACGGGTCCGCACTAGATGAGCTTTTTTATGCTTCGCTTCCTTCCATTCTAGGCACACCATCTGCTGTTCCGGGTGTCCTTCGTGGATTATTTTATCGCGCAAACACATATTGAACCCGGTCGTTCTAGAGGTTCCCGAGTTGTGGAGCACCAAACCATTTCACCGTGCGGTTGAGCGACGAAAACAAAACAACAACCTAAACCATCGACCGGGTCCAGTATCGGTGTGGATCAGAGTTCGGGATTCGAAATGGATGTCCGATCCGTAAGAAAAACATCGTCAAGTAAAAACACAAGAAAAAAAAAACGACACAAACTAAAAACCATTGGATGGAGATCGCGATATACCGTCAAGCGAGATATCGAAAACGATGACAACGTTCAATTAACAGTAATTGGATATCGTTCGCACGATAATCATCCGAATGCGTTTTTTCCCCCGGCTCGCAGGAACGGTCGGTGGTCGGTGGACTTTACAAACGGGTTGCAAAGCATTAAAAAAAAAAAAACAATCTCACACCATTCGGCAACGCTTCTGTCCGTTGCATACGCGCTCTCTCAGCAGCAGCGACAAGTTTCGGTGTAGATAATCCGTCCGTAACTAAAAGGATAAAAACTCGTCTCGTTTGGGGAGCTGAGCGGAACGGAAAACCGATTCGTAACAGTGGAAGGATTATTTTGGTTAAGAAGCTAAATCAACGGACTGCCCAATATCGTCGGGATATCGATACCTTGTGATGTATAAATCTTGTTCCTCTTTTAAAACCTGAGGAAGTCTTGGATTATTCAGGTGATGCGTGTACGAAGGAATAGTCCCTAGTAGATTTAATACCGGTCTTTGACGTTTGAAGACCTGGACCAATATCGTTAAACCTCTGGAACGATCCAGTGAATGGCTGAATAAACTCCAACTACTATTCAGCAAAAGGATATCAAGCTTCCGAATGACTTCCAATCGCTTTACATCAGACGAACATTGTGATGAAGTAACAACAGGCGCTCCTTACACAATCGTTTCTTATAAAATACATTTAAATGCTCGCACTGTGCGATATGAATCGGCCGTTCGTAGCAGCCAAAAATGGAAACTCAAATTATCACTTCCACTTACAGCTTCCGGCCATAAATAATAACCATTTCCTGGCGCGCTCCGAACACCGCACAAAGTCGACTTTTGGCACCGAAAGAAAAAAAGAAACAACGCACGGAAAAGGAAATAAGACAACGCCTTTACACACCGCACGGCGAGGAAACCTTTCTCGGATTGGAGCTCCCATATTATTTTTCAATCAACAGCAACCATCATTATTGAACGATTATCTACTCTGGCTTCCTTTGCCAGCTTCTTCGGATAACAGCTTTGGCCAAGCGGACGGTGTATTGGTGGAATGGAAGAAGAACCAGTGCCCGAAATGGGCTTCTTAATTTCCGTTCTCGTCCATCTAATCGCTACTGATGGTCTTGATGGGGAGTGGACCGTGCGCCGTGCTGCTCTCCATGTTGCATCCAAGTGCGGGTGCGCCCAAATGCGTCTAAATGCTGCATATGTTTCGCCTCTCACCCCGACCGTCAAACCGTCACCCCTGACCGGATTGGTTTCGACTTGATAAAAAAAACGACCCAAACCCGGCTCGACTGATGGTCGAACCTTCTAACCGATGGATCGAATTTCGCACTGGGACGGGCGCCACAGCTAAACAAAAACGGACTGAATCGGATCCTTTTTCCACGCCATCACTTCCTGCTTCACGACAACAACAAAACGTAATCCAGAATTATCAAACCAGCACGACACGCCTTAAGCTGGCTGGTGTTAAGGTTCCCGCAGCCAACGGGCAAAGCTATAGGAAACACCCCACATGCCCAACCTGCCCGAGTGCCGTTTCACTTAATTTGATTAGTCGTCTATCGTATTTCTTTCCGTACCACAAATCAACGCTATCCCGTGCTGTTCGTGATGCTACGACAAAGCGATGCACCCCAAAAATGCATCCATTGAATTGAATAAGAAAATGCGAGTACCACAGGTCTTTGATCGTCCCTGGGTGTAATCATGAACGAACAGAACATTTCCACCCTTAAATCACAGCCAAACATTGAGGAATGAAACACGTACCAGCACAAATTCGCACGACAAACGCATGGAAAATACTAATCCAATTTTCCTGCAGTTGCACGCAGACCCGCAATGCATCGGGGGGGAGGGGGGGGGGGGGGAGGCCCCGTTTCGGTACCTACTGCATGTCGTGAATCGACAACCTGGTAAAGATGGCCGCGTCCTGATGGTTGGTGCATCTTCCGCGAGCTACGTGGTTAATTAAATTGAACCCAAAACGTTGCTGCCAGAGTGCTGGAACCCATCATGTTTGGCCCAGTTTTTCCCCCCTCCAACATGATGATTAGCAATAATTGTGTGAGATGGGAAATGTTGTGGGAAATCTTAACCGGACCGGCAGCCAGCAGTCCGGAATGTGAGAACGGTTCGACAGAAACATCTTTATTCCAGCTCGTGTATCATAAATTAAGCTAGCTCTGTTAGCTGCAAGCTCGCAAGGGGATAATACTCCAGTTTCTAACAAGTATCCACCAGTAAGAGAAAAAAAAGGCATTATTAAACACATTGTATCCGGCAATGGTTCATTTTAGTATTCAAGAAAACCCAGCTCAACACTGAAGGCATCACACTGATCCAAGATTATTGCCGGCTGGGAACTTACTTAAGTAGCGTCAGTTTCTTTTCTTCTTCACATTTCATTGTTTCTTAATGTAAGCTACTTTAGTACGGAAACAAAGACAAATATCAAAAATTGTATCAGTTTATGACACAGGCTAGGAATATTTAGCATAACATCTTTATTTCCAGCTGATGCCAAAGCACCATTTTTCACTACCATTTGTTTTACAGTTACGCAAGGATTACAAACGAACTTTTCCGAATTTAAACCGTCTTTACCTGCATTTGTTTTGCCACTTTCGCCCTTTCTTATCGGTGCAGAAAGCTGCAGAGTTACGCAGTACTAGTGTATCCGCTCGTTTCACTCCACTCCAATGGACAGCAATTATTATTCGTTGAATCGGTGATGCATAAATCTCCACCCGTACCGGCAGATACGTCGTCGACCGGATTGCACTTCGTGCTTGCGGGTTGAAAAATGACACTCCCGCGTGACAATTTGACTACAAAACGGGCACCAAAAAACTGCCCAACCGCACGTCACAAAGCACAGCGAAAATTGGGCACCCGCTTACTCGCCCCCAAAAATTGCTCCACTGGGGACTCACACAAACAAAACTGCTGACGAATTGGCGAAACCTTTTGTATTTGTGTAACGATTAACGATTTGATAATTCGTTGGGCATTGCACACTGAACACAACAACAAACTTTACCCGTAGCGATTGTATTCCGCACACTGGCCACCGAATGGGCTTTTCCTGCTGTATGGGGTGGAAATCACTCCTTCATTCGGCAAAAAAAGAAATCGGGAAGATTTCAGGCTTTCGGGGCATAAACCAAAAGGATCAAAGGATGACGCACGTGCCACTTTTTCGCGTATCAAAAAGCGTACCCAGAAATAAAAAAAAAACCTTCGCGCACGTTGTTTCGGGCCGGAAAAACCTGACGACACGGGACCGGGAAAATGCAACCCCTGCACTACGACGAAATGGAAAACACACGCGCACAGTGGGAACGCGTTTTTTTCTTCTTCTTCTTTTTCTGCTTTTCGTCGTCTAGAACGTCGTCACAAATCCCGAACCGCACACGCACGCCCGCACGTGTGCCCGAAATGCTGATTGTAACTTGTGTTCACTTGATCGCAGCTCACGTTGCACTATAACGGCCCGTTCGACTGCGCCACGGTGGAACCCGCCGCACAAACGTTCCTGGCGCGAGCGAACACGCAGAGCTCTCAGAGCGAGTGGTGCGAGGCCTTGCAATCGACCCTGGCGTTTGTAAATGCGGTGCCCGTTCACTCGTGTTTATGTTTTCCAGCAGCTCGCTCACACACGTTCCCTGGTTGGTCGCTGTGGCCAAAACGTTCGTCCATTGCCCCGGTGACTTCCCTCGAAGGGGCGTGTGTGTGTGTGTGTTGCTGGCTCGGCATACGGGATGAATCTATGCTCGCGGTCACGGTCGACCCGGAGCGGGAGAGAGTGAACGAAACTCGAACCGCCTATGGGATGGTGAGTTCTGTTATGCTTCTTGCTTTTGGGCTGCATGAACCAGCCGCATCAAATAGCGGCCGGTGTTTTTCAGTGCTCGCTCTCTCCCTCGCTCTCAATGTCTGCTGACTCTTTTGAGTGCAGCTTGGTATGATCTTTCGACTGCGGAGAGTATGCGATGGTAAACATAAAACTGCTAGCAAGGATCATCCTTTTTCCGGTTCAAATTCTTTGGTAGAATTAGTCATTCGAGATACAAGTTATGCAAAAGGCCTCAAACTTGCTTCTATTCGTCCGAAAAACGTTAAGTATTTTGTAAAGTAAAGAATCCTCCTTACCGGCATAACAACCTCATGAGGTCTAGGCCTTCCAATTTTGGCTTTCTTTGACTTTTTTCCCCGTAACTTTCTAAGTTTTAGGCACAATAAAAAAAAACCTCCACATTGAAGCTCCTCAAAATCACAGAACTACGACGAAGCAAAAACACACGCAATGCAGTGTGTTTCTTCTCGTTTGTTATGCTTCTCATGTCTGGGCGATGCAGAACTTTACAAACCAACATATCTCACCAACGTATGCTCTCCGGAGTTAAGTTTTCGCCACTGAAAAAAAAAAAACAATGATGATCTTGAAGAGTTATCCCACCTGACAGATGGGTTACTAGAGAACATTGAGGAACAGAGAGACAAACCGAGAAAGAAAAAGTTCGAAGGACCACCACACAAGGATTCAGGAAAAGATGTATGCGGTACGATGTCAACAAGAATAACGAACAAGGTTTTAAAACAAAGAAGTAACTAACATTGGTTGGGAACCTTCACCAATTGCGAAAAAAACACGCATAAATAATAAAGGCCTCTCTGTCGTCTAAAATTGCCTCTGAAGTAGACAAACGTGTGGCGCATGCAGCCAAGAAGAATATTCCTCTAATAGAGCCGGACTATACCCCATTCAATTAGATTCCGACACACGAGGTTATTAGACGGAAGACAATTTAACAACCATGGCCCGACTAACATCCTTTGACACCCAAACGACGATTGCCTCGTTGAAGGCTGGGCGGAACATTTCCTCAACCATCTGCAATGGAGCGAACAGGGGATGAAAAAAAAAACAAGTCTATCCACCTTCAAGAGAAATGCACACACACCGGTGGACAGGTTAGGATGAATCTGTCAAAACAGGAAAAACAAACCGTAACAACTCGTCAGCTCTCCGCCGGTCGCTCACCGGCACTGGCCCGGTTTTGCACACCCGTCTTCTAACATCCCAGCAAGGGGAGCGCTTGGAAAATGTGGAGTAAAAATAGTCCATCGCCGTGGTGTGCTAGGTCAATGCACAACAAACCCTATTGCCAACTCACTGCAATGCAACCGGTATAAGGTTTGGCTTTGGTTCGGAATCGTCATCACCGCCAGTGCTCTCGAACGTGTGCGCCAGATTAGCTAGAGTGCGTCCACATGCCGGAAAGTGACTTGGTCGTACCGAAACGTCAGAGATGACGCAGATGCTTCGAGACGGCATAATGCTCCACTGTGTTCTCTTTCCCCTTTCGAGTGAAGGGCAGGTGACGATGAGTCATGGGGGTATGCACTCTTACTTGTTAGTTGCATTATTCGGAGGTCAGCAGCGGGAGAGTGTCATGCATCTCCAAAGGGTTCACAACAGATGGAAAGCTTGGTTGGCGACGCATCAAACAATAAATTGCCATCTAAAGGTGCTGACTAATGATGCTGCTGCATAGGATATGGACAATAGTGCACTTGGATGGACTCTGGGGCGGTCCGATGGTGTATTGGATCTTCACACGACAGGACCGATCCAAAATCCCATCCGTACGCAGGACTGGACTATCCAGCGACGGAAAAATAAAATCACGGAACGCCCAAGAAGAAAAGGACTTGGAACTTTGGCTGGGACATAAGGATTATAGACAACCTCATCAAAGACAAATTGCTTAAATTATATGTATTATATTATGGTATTGAGGAGATATTTCATAATTTCATACAAAAAGACATTCAATGATCTTGTGCGACCCATGTACGTTAAGTAAATATTACCATTAAACGTATTACATCCATTCCAATCTATTTAAATTCACCCCAATCCCAAACATGTGACTATTAATCTTCTAGGAACGTTCGCTTCCAAAGGCTTGGTGAATGGCGAGTCAAACAAACACAATTCTTTAACGCAATCCCTGAACATCCCCTAACCGAGACACCGAAACTGCACCCTATCGACACCGAAAGCACACACCCCCTTTGACGTGCCTTCCATTGTATGCAGCTTTATGCATTCGATCGATTGACCCCGCCACTTGCCAAAAACACGGGGATAAAACTCTGGAAGCATATTGCACATGACGCTTCCACGTCCAAACATCCCACATACGCCGCATATCTTTCGCTCTCACGCACTGCAACCCGAATGGGGGAAACATATAAGAGGGATCTGAAGCGTTCCCTGCCGTTCGGGTTCACAAGTTGCTGCTAAAACCGAAGGACAGCCTTGGCATTTACGCAAAACAAAATGCAATAAAAGACGGCACGGTGACGGCAGCATAGGGTTTAATAAATAAATGGATTCTGTCCCACCTCGTGTGGACATCCGGTGCAGACGTACGGTGTTACTCACAAACGCAGCTAGTGGGAAAACTTAATAATAACGTACACTCGGGGCTTATAACCCATACGGCTCAAGCTAATACAATTGTGCGTTATGAACCACAGAAATGGCTGGGAAAGTTTATTAAATTCTTCATTGTTCACTGCTTTAATGGTGGCATCCTTTTCCCATAGCTTTAAGAAGCGTAAGAAATTGTTACTAAAACTAAATTATTATTGTTGGCAATGGAAAGAATCAAATCAACATCAAATTAGTCTACAGTAATGCCATGGTTTGAGAATAATTTAGGGACACTAACAAAAGAGCTCGTCTACTTACCGTAGCGTTCCTTGTGACTATTCGCTATCAGCTTTTATGCGCAACGAACGAGGCACAGAAATGGACCTGCAAAAATAACAAAAAGGAAAGGAAACAAAAAAGTTTACTTTAACATGCAGGATACACGGTGATCGGCGATGATAAGAACGCCTTTCTTTCAGATTGCATTGGTTCATAAATGCAGCGGGCACGACGACGCCCGGTCAACGAATTGCCTTCATACGCTCACAGTCAGTTTGCGCCGTCTAGCGAATAAAATTCCAATACCATTATCTTGTCACTAGCAACCTATTGGTTGATAGTGGGTACGAAGACAACCGGATGTCTTTCCGGTAGAATCTGTGTGCGAGTGCGACCAGCTTATTACCCTATTGGCGGAGTTCCATTGAAGGTTCGCATGGGAAACAAAACACAAAAAAGAAATGTCGAAGACCAATCACGCGCTGCTGTGTCACAAAGAGCATTACATTTCCCATCAGTTTCCAAGGCAAAGACCCGTTTCCAGCAGCGCATAAATCACGTTTACGATCAGGAGATTACAATACCATTAGATGTGGATTAATGTTATCCTAAAATCTCGTTTGATGTGATAAAAAAATATCTTTCGTCCTAACCGTCCTAACCCCCCGCATCCTTGCAAACTTTAAGCTTTATTTACCTACAATTTGCACCAACCTAACCTTTCTGGCACCATTAATGGATCATCCAAGAGAGACACTATTCATCATTGCATTGACAGTGGTCTTCATTAGCATCGCGCGATGCAGCCACTCACGTTTGTCATACTAATCAATTATTGGATTCTTTTTTTTTCTCTGTGCTTCTATCATTTCGCTGTTGCTGGTCCTTTTGCCTTATGCATTTTGCGACGGTTAATGCCTGTTTGTTTGTAGCTCTCATTTGGACGTGTTAATGCATAAATGCAAATATGAAACGTGTCGATCGCTCATACATTTTTCGCTTGTGTAGGAATGATCCTTCTTACGACTATTGCAATCGTATGAAAACACAACAACTATCAATACCCTTTCGTTATAAAATTCTAATAGCTTACTCGGCTAATTATTCCTTTTTTCTACCAATTTTCTCGACTTTTAAGAATAATAAAAGGAGTTGTACTACACACATCATTTTTCACACGCTCCAATACAGTGGACCCGTTTTATAGCTTCCTGCACTAATCTTATCGCACATGTACGCCTTCCTCTTCTTCGTGAGACCGCAATTAATAAGCAGCAGTGCCGGGCCGGAGACTGGGCGAATTAAATATGCAAATATGTGGACGTGCCGCACGGTTCACGGTGGCAAAAGTGCGTGGGTGCAATAGAAACTATCTATCCACCTTGTACGGTGGATGATGGTGCGTACGCTCCAAAAGCCAATGGCCTCTGAAGCGTCCATAAAGACGCACTTCATAAAAACGGCACACGATAACCCAACAGCACCGGTATGCCGTTTGTGATGCAGTAAAACTTAACGATCTATGGAAATGTGCCCAGCAACATTTGTTATTATGCTTTGATCGGTTTTACATCCGATAATTTCTTAAAAATAATCTTAAACCCTTCGCGAAATGAACAATAAAACGAGCTTAGTAAAGCAATGTAGATTTGTTAATCATTTCAATTTTAACACACTTGTATTGAATGAGAGATAACGTATCGACGTTAAAGTGAGCAATTGATCTGTACCGAAATGGAACCATTTTTATATAAAATTATTAACCTTACAGCATTTATATCATTGCATAAGTATGCTGAATTACAAACTGTAGCAATTACATTAAAGATGCTCGCTTTGGTCACTTCGTACGAATGGAACGGTACCGAAAGTGCTGACGAGCGTAATTCTAACCAACGTTCTGTAGGGCTTTCTCTTGCTGCCGTATCAAAAACCCATCGTGAAGGAAAACAATTAGGTCAGCAAAATGTTTCACATAGAAAACAGACTGGCAAAGGCAGATAAAAAACCGAATCCAACTGTCTCTGGCTTAAGATGTAAGCTGTCACCACGTAGTGCAATGTTTTTTTTTTTCCTCTTTTGCGCAAGCCTTGATACGGTTTTGTGCACTCGCAGCAGGATGTTTCATTTTCACGGTCAACCCACCGATGAAGGTGTGTAACGGGGCTGGTATGAGCATGAACCAATTACCCAGCATTTAACCAGTACCAAGCAGGAGCAACAAAAAAAATGGAAACCTTCCAACACATTCCTTTCTGTCTGCAGAGAGCCTGCTGTGACAGCATCCTTCCCGGAATATTGGTCCTTAATTCAAGCATATAAAGCAAATCTTCTCTCCTGCTAGTCTCTTTCGCTCTCGGAATCGTCCTTTCTTTTATCCTGTTGTGAAATTATGCTCTCCCGAGCCGCAACTGTCACCCTTTGGTCGTGGTTCTCTTTGTACCGAGCAAAAGGGAAACGCTTCGCCACTGTCAGACGGAAAAAAGGAGATCTGCGCGTTGTTATCTTTGCGAAAATTTTCGGGGTGGATGCTGGATGGTTTCCTCCATGTTCCATTCACCAACTCTCCGGTCGTGTGCTTATGCCCTTCCTGTTTTCGCTCACCGTAAAAGCGACAGGAAGGGAACAAGAACATGGTGCAACCAATATCCTGTTCCATCGATCGCTAACGGCGTACAGAATGGAGGCTGTTTTTTTCGATTTTTGCATTTTACACAAGCTTGTAGGTGCGGCTTCTCCCTGCAGGTTCTGCGATTGCGGAAATAGGAAGCATCCGGAGTGTACTAAAATAAACAATGATTTGATTCAACTCAATGGGCAATTGGTAAATGGCCTCAGGGACGAGAACCAATTGAAGTGGCATAACGCACCTTACTCGATGACTGGCCAGACGGCGGTTGCCGCACAGAACTCTCAGCACCGTGTTAATCGGCTTGATGACGATCTGTTCGAGGTGCAAATTGGCGTAGGAATTCGGTATACTACGGCTGTACGGTGGCACTGCGCATTAAATAAAGATTTCAGAGCTCTAACCTATCGAAGCAAAACCACACACTGCACACAGGAAAACACTAAGCAAATATACGGCACGTACACCGTATGATTCGGAACGGAACGAATTTTATCTTGTTATCTTTTTGCAACACACCACTGACTTTCCCAATGCTGCTGCTCCAACACCTTGCACACACTACACACCTTGCGCTGCACGGTAAAGCCACCAGAAAGAAAGCGCGACCGTTTGTGGAAAAAGCTTTCCCCGGAGGTCGTCTTTTACACACCCGCACAGATCCCGATTGCAACACACTGCCTAGCACCAGAAAACAATGCACCTGTTAGTAGACGGCCCTTAAATTTGTTGATTTTAAACCACTCCGCAAACAAAACACGGCAACGGCAGAGCGCTTTGGCGAACAAACCTTTCCTAAAGGTTCTCTCTACGCACGACACTTCATACACAGACGCAGCTTTGACTTCCTTTTTTTTGCATTTGTTTATTGAGCACAGTTTTGACAGCTTTCCACAACCATTCCGAGTAATCGTGGGACGCAACTAATCGTTTTAAACTTTACACACCATCTTTTTCACTCAATTTGGGTTAAATGAAACGAGATGAATTGTATATTATTGAGTAAAACTAATATAAACCACCGTACTGTGCTGCTGCTGTATGCTGTACGGTTTTGTTTACGTTTCGTTACGTCACACGGAACGTCAAAATTATGTTTCAGGGTTCGTCACTCCCTTTTGTTCCATGAAAACCTATTTTCATAATGGTTTTGAAATTATTGAAACAATTTTATAAATGGTTATTTTGATGTTAAACTCTACACGTGTACAATTAAAAGTAGCAATCTGATTCAATTCAATCTCATTCTAAATATACTGTATAGCCTAAATAATTAGTCCAAGGCATACGAGCCCTGCTTTCCCCTCCGAATTTGTGCAGCAGGCAAGAAACGTCAAACGCCATCAAGCAAAGTCAATTCAAGATTGAAGCGTAAATTCACAAAAATGTAAGTAAAAACACCTTTAAATTCTTTATCGAAACGATTACAGAATGTTTGTTAAAAGCCATTGTGCGTTTTACGTTTTTGGATCATTTAATTCAGTTATAAAAAGCTTCTGTTTCAAAATAAATCTTTCTAAGTGGTATTTCCACCCATCGGTCTCGCTCGTTTTTTACAGTATCAGTCAAATCAACACACAGATTTAGCAAATAGTTGATGAAAAACAAATTTTACATTGGTTTACAAGCGCTAAGAACTTTTAATGTTAATTTTACTTGTTTGGTCATATGTCATTAGAATTGTAGCAGACGACCTAGCTCAAAAAGTCCATTTAGGTCATCATAAAAGACCCAGATTGAGATACAGTAATGGCGTTAACTTGTCTGCCAGAAAGGCCAGATTACGAGGACTCCTGCAGCAAGTCAAGATCGCGATGCGGTTGTAGCACAGGATAAGTGAGTAAGTAAGTCACTTTTGCTATTCAAGTACAATACATAACACAATAATATGGGAAACACGTTTAAGGTTGAATTTAAAGTTAAATAACTGTTATTTATTCGGACACCTATAATGTTGCTCTTAAATACATTAATTTGCAATAAGTACAATAGAGATTATTGTATAGTGGAACATTCAATACTTGGAACAAAGCCATAAAACAACTAAACACTTTTTCTTCTAATGCATTTGCCGTATGTATGCACTCCGTTAACTACGAGTAGAATAAAATCACTGCCCCCTTGCAGACTGATCGTCCCGCTGTAACGATTATTGTACTTGTGATTGACACAATTCGTGTGACCAGGCAGCAAATAAGTGATCTCCTTGCTGGCAAGACATAAAACAAACGCCGTTACAACAAACAATTTCAGCAAAACAATGCAGCAATACTAACATTTGTCCGATGGCGCGCCCTTTGGAAGACATTTTCATTGGACACACGGGGGTAAATAGATTAAAGTACGTTACAATTACTTCACATGCTAATATGCTGTTTTGGAAGACGTTGGTATAGCGTTCACGTGTTGTATAGGAGTATATCATTCTTACTAGCCGTGTACTGATGCATTGTATAATATGTTGACCATTGTAACATAACGATTATCCCCGGCCTTTTCTGGAAGATAGTTTTAATTCTTGCAGTTGAAATTTAAAACTGCAAAACACTCAATTTGGAATTTTGTATAGCAGTTAAGCTTCGGTTGCAATGCTGGAAGAAGTAAATACACCGTATCTGCCAATTCCGGATTGCGTCAGTGCCTCGCTGGCTTATTGTCGTTAGCACTATATAATTGATTCGATTGAAATATTCACTACCGGATGTAGGACGAGCGGGTCACACACGCTGTTTCAACTTCAATTTGCACCGCAGTTCGTGCGGCTACATTGCTCGAACGTAACAGAACCTTACCGGCAATATTATCCACGTTCGCGTTTAAATCTACTATTAACTTAGCTTTTGCTTACTTCATTAATATCCTAGCAGATATCGTTACGCTTCGCTCACTAGCTTAAATATGTTGTGCTGTTGGGTTGTTCTTGTTACTTCTGTATAATATTTGTGTTCCAATTTTGTGACCTCTTTTTATGTATATCTATATATATGTGTGTATATGTCTGGAAGACTGTGACTGTTTTGCATTCTTTTACGATGCATTTCTGCATACTTTTCAACGTCCCACATCCCACGCCCACCGGTGGATCTTTGCTATTTTTGTGTATATTTGCTTGCTAAGTTGTCAATACCGCTAACAATGTGTACTAGTTTGTTATTAGTTGCAGTTTCATCTTAACTCGTTTCTATCGCTTCTCGCTTACAGTAAAGGAAGACATTGATTAACGATTCAGTTTGCTTTGCCTAGCCATGATGAGAGAGAGCTGGTGAGCTATTCAATGTGCCTCAATATGTGCCCGATATGTTCAAATTATTGGATGTCGATTTGGAGGAATCGGTACAAGTTCACGTCTGACCCGGGCTGTCCACGCCCAAGACTCGCTGCTCGCCAATCCAATGTTGCTGCTGTTTTAAACTCTGATATCTTGTCACATCCGCGCATCGCCCATCGTCGCAAGCCCGATAGTGTGTAACTTTTGCGTACTAACCAACCAACGCATTCGTCCAACGTAACACCTGGACACGTTTGCCATGGTCTAATGAAAAAGGAGTGAAACGGTTTTAACAACGGTTCGTGTGAGATAAATGGCAGATGAGTGGAAGTGTAATTTGTAATGGGTATGCACTCTGTACAAACATCTTCATGGGAAGCGCTCCACTGAAGCCGGGGCTTTGCGCTGCTTAGAACGGCAAACCGATCTCGAAGGCGTGGATTAAAGCCGTGCCCGAATCGTAGATGCCAACCACACAAAACAGCACACCGAGAAAGATGATGAAGTAGTTGTAGGCGCGCTGCTTCTGATCCAGCAGGTGGCCCTTCAGCTTCAGATGGAAGTAACAGGGCCAGATAAAGCTTAACATCGTACCCGTGAAGCTCCCGATGAAACCCATCAGGATGGAAAAGTGTGGTATGAAGATGGCCATCATGATCGTGCCGAGAATGACGGCCAAACGCCATGCCAGGCCCCAAACTTTCAGCTCCCCATCCAGCTCCCAGACGACCGGAAAGATGGTCTTCGGTTTGCCACGGAAGAACGCACGCTCGAGCAGCTCGCAGGCGGCAAAGAACGGCAACGGGTAGCTGAGGATCGCCTTGATGACCAGACAAAAGTTCACCAGACCTTTGAACCCGGGCGAGTGCAGATTGTTCGTGATGACCTGCTGCGTATCGTTCTGGAACGTCAGGAAGCAGATGTACCCGAACAGGGCCTTAAATGCGGCCGCCGCTATATGCGACCAGTCGAGCATCCAGTTGAACTTGGACCGATCCTCCATGTTGCCCTCGAGCGTGGGCAGGAAGATTTGCGACGTGTAGGAGAAGACAATAACACCAAGTGAGATTGGAAAGTTCTCAAAGTCCATTCGCCACTTGACCTTACTCCAGCCCCAGTCGCCGATCTCCAGCAGGCAGTAGCCGACGATGATCGCGTTGATCAGCAGGTGGGCCATGGTGCACCAGAACGACAGCAGCGACACGTGATGCAGCGACTTGAGGAACGCGAGCGGCAGCAGAAAGATGCCGCACAGCATCATCCACGACCGCGTGTCTAATGCACCGTCCGGGAAGGAACCGGCCATCAGATCGCCGCACACGACCACGTACAGGATGCACGTCATGAGCAGCTCGATGATCTGCGCTATGCTGACGACCCGGGCACCGATCTTCTTGCCGAAGCACACCTTCGCGATCGACACGTAGCTGTCCCGGACCCGTACCGGTTCGCCGGTTTGCGGATCCGGCTCGTACAGACACTGGACGAGAATCTTGCCGGTGTAGCAGCAAATGTGAGCTATGCCAACCATCGCGATGATCGCCCAGTAGCCGCCCCGCAGGACCGCAAATGGTAGCGACACGATGAACATTCCCTGGAATAATTTAAACAAGTTCTCCGTTAACAATCTGCTAGGGATGCGATGTTCTGCCGGAAGTACCCAACAGGATTCTAAGACAGCGAATTAGACGAGAGGAAGATGATGCGGCAGATACAACGGAGGCATGCCGAATTTCGCAAGGAATCGTGTCTTTGGGGATTTAGATCAGGGCCTTGCATAGTATACTTACCACGACCGTATATTGTCTAGAACAATTGGTTGTACGTTTAGATACAAATGAAAATATTGATTATACGTGCAATTATGGAGATGATAAAATTGATAGAAACTCAAGGTAAAGAGATGTCTAGAAATGAAATGACAAGATGTCTAACGTCGAGCATATGCAGTGACATAGCTCTCCTCAACGAAATGCATCCAGGGGATATCCCACATGTAACGGACATCTGTCTGCATTTAGACATTACCTGAATTGCATTGGTCACGTTCCAAGCGGCCTGATACTCGTTGATCTTAGCTCCACCTGGGGCTTCACCTTCGCAACCTCCGGCGAACGTACTGTCCGAACCAAAAGACTGCACACTGCCCTGTCTGTTGGAAGAGAATACGATACGGGACATCATTAACATTCTGCCTGCCTCAGAACTCTCTCCTCCGATCGCATACCTCGGAGGGTAGCCGCCCGCTTGGTACCCATTTTCGAAATCACCCTGATTGAAACCCGTCTCCTGGTACTGGTTAGTACCGGGTTGTTCCGTTCCATCCTCCTGATAGTATGCCTTCGGATTCGTGAACGGATTCAAAGGATTCATCTCCGTTGTTCCACCAGTGTCACCCGCGGCTAAGGACAATATAAGAGGAGCTCTGCATGAAGATGTGTCCTCGCAAGTGGACGTCCACGAAACCACCGCCAGGTACTTACCGTCCTGTTCGGCGAAATGAACATTCTGTGGCCTTGGGGGGACTTGCGGTGGCGATCGCATGCCACTTGCACCGGGTGCACCACCAAAGCTCTCTCCGGCCGGTTCTTCGTAGCCGTTCTGTTTCTGCTTGGCCGGAATCGTTTGACGGGCTGTTTGCAGTGCCACATTGAGCATGTTTTTCACCGGCGGCAGCGGCACTGAGCGCAGATTGTTCAGGAACGCCATGATGCAGTTTTCGGTTTAACAATGAACAATATTCAACTACACACACACACACAAAGCACTGTTTGAATAACACTGGAGCTGGCCGGTGTATTGGAAGACTTTTCAGTGATTTTGTAAAACTTGGATCAACTCAATTACATCAATGTTTGTTCATTATTAAACCTGAAAAAATAGGAAAAGAAAAGCGACTAAATTTAATTCGTTCGTTGGCAACATTCGCTTGGCGCTTAAAGATAAACCTCGTGGTACCCGGAGAGCGTACCGCGAACACGGATGCTCAATCGAGACGAGAGCAAAATCACGCTGGAAGCAGTTATTGATTTTTTTACATCACCCAACCCTCGCTAACTTCACATTTCTCTCCTGGCACAGAATTGCGACTGAAGATGAAAGGAAGTGGACCGAACGGCCGCGTGGGGTACATCATGTGGTGTGAAAATTAATCACGAAAAGACACTTTTTTCCTTGGGAAATTAAGTACAATCGCGGATCGATATGAAAGAACGCAACGGTTTGGTGGACATTTTCAACCTCTGCTCATACGTAACCACTGCCCAGTACCTGCAAAGGGTTCCTACCATCCAGAGCACCTACCACATCCCAGTTGGCGGTCCTGATGAAGGGGTTCTGCGAAAAAATCCTGGCAGGATTATCCTTAATCCCCACGCACGGGTTCGCACTGGTGGAAAAACGGGCACTCGGGCGGGTTTCACTGGTTTTCGCTTTCGGGGTGATTTCTTGGGCGCACTACTCTCACTACCTCACGCAACCGATCAGTGTGCCATTTTGGTGGAAAGTGAAGACATTTGCTCCACCGAGGGCGCTTCGAACCAAAAAGATGCTCACGGTGCCGTTTTTAGCCTGCGAGCGAGAGATGGAAAGAGAAAGCACAGGCGTAAGGATATGGCTGAGATGAGAGTGAAGAGAGTGGAGTCGTGAGAGTGGTGCAAGGATTCAACCGAAGGATACTAGATGGGGGAGGTGTACCTACCGTGACAGATAAACATTGGAGTGTCCTGTTTCGAAAGGGAGAAGTCTTCACACTGGCGACTCGAATTTGGTCATCAAAAGATGAAGAATTGAGAGTTGATATGATGAAGGATAATGTTTGAATTGTCCGTTTGCTATGGTTACTTGGATGCAGTTGATAAATAAACCTATGGAGGAGTCATTACAATGATTTTTTGGCTATTCTGTCTAGCCTAGAATTCCTCGTCTATAATTAGTCTATACGGCGAAAAGAAACTGACAATTTATAAGAGTTCCAAGAGTTGACCTCTTGATGTTCTGAACTCATTTTGAACGCAATGAATTAAATTAAAACTCGTCAATAACCTAAAAAAATCGTTCTACTGAAGGCTTCAGAAATTGTCTTTCCCGCGCAAATCTATTTGAGAATAGAATTTTAATTACTCTCCATGTCGGACCTTCTTTTCTACTCAACAAGATTGTTTGTTTCTTCGGAAGATTTAACAACAAATAAAGTAATTCATGTCTCAATGAAATATGCTACGAGGTTGTCTACGCCTCCCCAAGGTTGTATGTGGCAGCATGGATGGGTGGGGAATTTGAAAACAAACTTCCACGGAGCGCAACCGGTTTGACCGGTCCAACTGTTTATTTGAGGTTCTTTTGAAATATGAAGAGTTCAACGAGACACTCTAATTAGCAAACAAAATGCTCGTCACTTTATACATATATAAGCCCGGCGTGGTTCGTCGACTCGAGATCAGATGATCAGTGATTGTGCCTAGTTATCGTTGCATCTCAGTGCGGTGCGTAGCAAAATGAATCGTCTAATTCTGGTGACATTTTTGGTTGTGTGCGTCTGTAGTTACATCTCCACCGTTGATGGGATGCCTGCACGCCGCAAACAGCAGTCCAGCTCTTCCGAAGAGTCCGGTGAAGTGAAACCGAAGAGTATGGATCGAGAAATGGGGCAGAACGGTCCGGGAAAACGCCAAAAGGGCCAATCATCCGGGCAAAGTGGAGAGATGAAAATGAGACGTCCTCGTCCACCTCCAAGGCGAAGGAAGAATAAGAACAAGAACAGGAACCAAATGTCCTCTACGTCTACGACATCTACCTCCACTACAACGGCTTTACCTACTACCAGTTCTTCTACCATTGCATCACCTCGTTCGGTACCGACGACATCTACCTCCACTACAACGGCTTTACCAACTACCAGCTCCACTACGGCATCACCTCGATCGGGATCGACGACAACTACCTCCACAACAACGGTTTTACCAACTACCAGTGCTTCTACCACGGCATCACCTTCATCCACTACAACTCCGTTAACTTCAACCAATCCGACCGCTACGACTACCGGATCTAGTGTTACTCCGACCTCGTCGACTACCACTTCGACCGTTTCCAGTACAACGACGAGCGCGACTACTAAACCCGCCACCAGTTCTACGGCGAGTTCTTCCACTACCACCGCACGTCCGTCGCCTCCAACACGTTCGCGGCGTGATCAATAGGCGGCGTTAGTCTCCGCTGCAATAAGCACACAATAAATTGGTAATAAAATATGATTCACTTTATTAATCGTTTAATGTGACTCGAACGATCGAAACATTGCGCACACACTGCCATCGTTGTTTTGCTTTCTTCGAGGTTATACAGTCACACGGTTTTATCAGAATGTCCATGCAAATTTGTCGAAGTAGCGGGATTAGTTACACTAAAACTAAACACAAAAACAGAACTGTACGATCGTTTAACTAGATGCTAGTGATAGTAGAATTTCTATTCCCGTCCGTCCGTTCACCGTGGACAGCTAGGGCTAGGGTTTCCCCCTGCCGGGGGGAAAACGCACCGGATTGGCAGGGGTTTTCCGAAATGCTTGGTTTGCTTACTTGTTCGCCACGGCCCAAGCAAGCAAAAGGAACGAAATGCTACCCTAGCGAGATGATTTTACAGAAACAGTTTTTTAAGAATACACAAAGTACACACGTACATAATTGTCTAGATAGATAGAGTTGTATATAAAAATAAACAATTCATTCCTTTTACTAAACTGCAACTAACGTTCCTTCAGTTAGGGAACTACCAGCTCTTCCCTGGAAAACTCCACTATTTTCGGTGTCTGTACTCATTCTACGCTCAGGGCGTATAGAACATTACACTTGCACAACAACAAAAAAAAACACGAGGAGTAGGCTTAACTAATAGGCTAACAATATAAACTAATAAAATATTACAAACGTTGCACGTTTGGAGCGTTCCTTCTCTTTTGCCAACTCTTGGGTCTAGTCGGGCACATTCTTACCTTGGCTGTAAGCACGCTTGCACAGACCCCTATATGGCCATATTGGGGCGTCAATTGGGAATCGTAATCATACGGAATGGATGGGTCCGTTGTATATAAAAAAAAACCCCATCCGCCAGTTATTCCAACGTTCAGCTTCTACTGCAGCATTCAAGGACATCACAATCAATCATAATTAGCATCGAACCGTAATTGGGAGCGAGAGAGGTCTTGCATTGAGGTCAATAAGCCGGAAACTAGGGTAAACGTAAGGACGACCAATCGGCGCACTCGGACAACTCGCGGCGCAGATCGATCGGTTCGCCTCATTCCAGCTCGAACTCCTTCTCCCAGCTTTCGTCCGAGTTGGAGGATGACGCTTCCGCCTCCTTCGAGAAGTGGTTCTTGTCCATCTTGAGCTGATCCTTCTTTTTGCCACCGGTTTGCTGTTGTGCGCCCTTCTTACCCGTCTGCTGTTGTTGTTGTTGTTGCTGGTTTTTGTTATTTACATTCTTACCAGCGTTGCTGTTCGACCCCTTACCGCCCGGTTGCTGCTGCGAACCGGATTTGTTTGGCTGCTGTGTGTTTGCCTTTTGGTTGCTCAACGCTTTCGATTCCTTCTTTGCAGCTGCCACCGTGGACGTGGATTTGCCTTTAGGACCTTCAGCTGTTGCTTGGGCGGATGCTTTCGGTGTTTTTTGCGGTGTGCCTTCGATGTCCGATTGAACTAGTAAGGATTCGTCAACGATGTCGAGTTTGCCGACACTGGTCGTGAGGGTTTTTTCACGTTCCCGTATCTCCTGCTCGTACTCTTCCAGCAATCGGGCCTGTTCTTCCTCCGATAGTTCAATGTTCGTTGCGTCGAATTCGGGCACTTCCGTCCAAGCAAGATCATCCGAGATTGGGTACGAAGGCGTTTCGGCGTCCGGTTCGGTTGCTGGGAGACGGAAGGTCAGGTTATGCTTTGGAAGAAAAACGTCCGCTATTCTCATCTCCACTTACCTTCTTCGATCGTTCGTCTAGGTTGATCGGTTTGTACGATCGCTTTGTTTGGTGCACACGTTTCCGTAGAGTTGAGCGCAGCTTTCGCTTTCCGCTCGGCCAATTCCGCATTCGCAATCGCATCCTCGAGCAAGGCTTTTTTAAAGAGATATCTGCAATTGTTGTATGAGTATGATGAAATGCTGCTATCAGGATTCTATTACTAGTACGGATGCGAGTAATTACCGTTTCCAGAAATTCATGTGAGCAACTTTGGCAGGCACCAGTGTGACGTATTTCTCGTTCAGTATCGTACTGCTAGCGAGATGCTTCGCTAGCCGTGGCTCAGTAAACTGTTCCTGCTCGACAACCTCCATCCAGCGCTTGTACTTTTCCCGCAGCTCATCGGCCGGTTCCTCCAGATACGTATCGTTGTTTGCCTGCATCTCGGCCAGATGCTTGTAGAAACCGGTCAGCGTGAGCGTACCGTCGGCCGTTATCAGTACGGCTTCGGTTTCTTCGTCCTCCTCGAGCGACGGCACCAGTGCCTCGGTGACCTGGCCCAGGAAGCTGCTGAAACTTTTCTTCATCACACCGACGGCCGAATCCGGTTCGCCCAGACTAAGCGAACGACCGAGTGCTTCGGTAGCGCTCGATGCTTCCGTCTTAACGACCGTCGTTAGTTCTGTCAAATCATTTTTAACCGCCTCCAGAACCGATGCAGACTGGAAGGACGCAAAACAGCAAAAAATTTCATGATTAGAGTTTGATTCATTCCCAATGAACGTTGATAAACAAAGTGCATTTTCTATCGACATCACTTTTTTTGCACAGCTGTTTATGAGTTGAATAAAAGCATACCATCGTCATACAACCAATACATTCACTCGTTACCTTTGTACGTGCCGTGTCTATCCACGAGCCCCACCAACTGGACGAGCTGGCCGATGCAGTGCTTCCCGTTGGACTTGTCGGTGCATCTACGGTCCTGCCTTTAGACGGACTGGTCGGTGCATCTGTGGAGACCGATTCATCACTGGGACTAATATGCGAGAAAAAGATAGTTATCAATCGAAAAAATCTAAAAAAAACCCAAAGTTGCAAGTTCCCACCCTGTTACTAACCTTTTATCTGCCATATCGACACACACACAGTGTTCAGTGTGTCTCGCTATACGTCGTTGTGTTATTATTTACGTACAGAAGGGACGCAATCGCAAAGAAGCAGCAGGGGGTGGGGGAAGGTGTTAGGAACTAGAGCAACAGGAATGTGTGGCACACTACTAGGAGGCTCTTCAACCGTTTGGCAGTAAGGGAGAGACAGGCAGGTTCGAAAGTGAACGACCTCTAAAAAAACAAAAATCAATGGCCAGCAAGCAGGGAATTGATTTTCACACACCAAATCCCCAGTCTGTGTTTGCCACCTATGTACGCAAGCACTTTTTTCCACTCCGATATGCGTCGTGTTTATGGGTCGGGAGTTAGAGATCTAGCACAAATATAGGCCGACACTGGTGCTTCTGCTGCAACCGATGGTTTGGTTTGGCATTTTGTCCGATCGCGTACGGCTGATCAGACACCTTGGGAGCTTGGGCGCAACGGGTCCTTGTGCGGGAAATAAGCTCCCAAAAGTGTGTTTCACAATTTTGTAAATAAAGAGCACGTATGCCAGTGGAAAATCAGAACCAGTTTCTACGCACAACAAAGCGACTGACAGTGCTGGAGGTGCAATGAGGTAATCACGTCGGTCATCTTCATTGACAGCGATGATTGGTCACAGGTCTGTCGCTTGCGAATTTGCCGCATACGATGTAGTGGTCACAGCACTTCCGACAGAAATCCGATCCGGTTGAGGTTTTCCTTGGGTTAAAATAGAGGTGCCAAAACTAGTCCAAAATTTAGTTTTCTGTTGATATTTTCTAAACAGCTGAAAAAAAGCATCAACTGTGTCCTCTACTGTAGCTGTCATTCCATCTGCTGACTGCGAAGCAAACAATAACACAGCAGAAGTAGGCAGAAACGCTAAAGGTCTAGAAAATACAACTTTTCTTACGAGTTCTACACTCGAACGCAGGATTTAATGGCCACAAACAGTCCGGTAAGCGTGATACCGCCCGGAACAGCATCGGGCCAGAAGGGCAAACAGAATGGATCGCTCATTATGGATCGCGACATAATGGACGATCTGGCCAGCCGGTTCATCATCAACGTGCCAGAGGAGGAGCGCAAAAATTTGATTCGCATCTGCTTCCAAATGGAACTGGCGCATTGGTTTTATCTGGATTTTTACTGTGCGGAAAGTAAGCACAAGTGTGGCATCAAGCAGTTTGCGCAGCAAATGTTTAAGGTAAGTCGGGGGTGTTTTTATAGCGACGGATGCTTATGTTTATGTGTTGTTCCGCAGCACGTTCCATTTCTGCAACCGCACTGGCCTAATGTGGACACTGTACTGGAGGACTGGAAGCAGTACAAGCTGACCGTACCGACTTACGGTGCGATATTGCTTTCGGAAGATATGAAGCATGTGCTGCTGGTGCAATCGTTCTGGGCGAAATCATCCTGGGGGTTTCCCAAAGGAAAGATCAACGAAAACGAGGAACCGGCTAACTGTGCCATCCGCGAGGTGTACGAAGAGACGGGTTACGACATTAGCAAGCTGATCGTACCAACTGAGTACATTGACGTAATCATCAACTATCAGTTTACCCGCCTGTACCTTGTGCCGGGAGTACCGTTAACGACCGTGTTCATGCCGAAAACGCGCAACGAAATCAAATGCTGCGAATGGTTTCCGGTTGATGTGCTGCCAGTAACAAAGCACGACAATATCGTGAAGGGCAACCACAACCTGTCCGGGAATTCATTTTTTATGATTTTACCATTCGTGAAGCGATTGAAAAAGTGGCTTGAATCGTACCACACGGGAAAGGGTGGAAAGGGCGCAATTGGCAAAGGATCGGTCAATGTACTGGCGAACAATTCGCCCGTGTTTGGACGCGAATCAGCGGGCAAGCAGAAAATGAACAATCACCAACAAACGCAACAGGGCCAGAAGCAGCGACAGCGGCACAAATCGATGGGAGAGTTAGAGCAACAGCCACAGCTGCAACTATGGCAACCGGGTGGTTCGAAAGGAAAAGGCAACATTGGTACACCGAAGGCACATCAGCAGTTTGATAACAGCAGTGCAAATCGTTCCCAGCAGCAACAGCAAAAACAAACGATCCGCGACGATCCTAACCGAACGCAGCGAGCGACCAGTGTGGTGAACGACACATACAAAGACTTTCTGGCTGGTGTTGCGGATGAATCGTCCGCGGTGAAACCTACCGGACATCAGCTTAATCAAAGCAACAAGAATGAAACCAAGAGTGAGTCAACCACGTCGCAATCAGCGGCGAATGCAAACGGGAGCCGGTCGGAACGTGTGGCCAAGAGTCAGACGAAGCGAAAACTGTTTGCCAACGATACGGCCCCCGAAAAGCCGACGGAAGTACAACAGGCCGAAAGCGAAGAGGAGGACATGGATGAATTTATAGATTATTTGATACGGGAATCAAAATACGATCAGTTACGCAATATCTATCAATGGAAAACCTTTCAGCTATCACATTCCCCTTTCTTTTTCCAAATGTTAAAAACTGCGAATAGGAAGTAACTGATTTTTGACACTTGACGGAATGGTTAGTAATAACGATAAAATATTGTACAAAGCAGGCGAACGATTCCCTCAAGGAACATGCAAGGATTGCGAATAAAAGCGGCTTCGAATACTTTGCACCAAACGAAAGTAGGCCGACGAGAGAAAAAAATCAAAACGCATCAATCCTCTATTCAGTGTTTACGCGTTACGTGGTTTGGAGATTTTATTGATTTTCGTTTTATTTAAGGAGGATATAGTTAAAAACTTGTAGCCCACATTACATATTACTTTCGTGTTGGTTTGTTTGTATTTTTGCTTTGTTTTGTTTTTCTGCATTCACTTTATTTGCTATCGTTTGCTTGTAAGCGATTAGGCGCGAAATTTAATACTATCGCTTCTGTTCCTTTCCTCCTTCTCGCTGCCGCTGTGTGTGTGTGTGTATTGTGTAGTAGATGTGTTTGGTTTGTGTGAATCTTCCTCGTCCTCTTTCTTCTCTTTAGCAATAGAAACCCGTGTAAGTCGTTCACATTCTCCTTCGCCGAGAAATCCAGGCGCAGTAGCGATAAAGGTTAAAAACGCTTGTCTCTTGCACTCCGCGCAAATCCCTAATGGTTTTCAACTGTCTATGTACACTCGGCAATACGATACTTCTATACTTCACTATTCTATCGGAGATAGGCGATAAAAACAAACAAATATGTCGAATGTAATAAATAGAGCTGACTTAGTGTGTTTTACTTCTGCCCCCTAATGTCTCTACGCGTGTCATTAGAATTTGGGTTGTTACTTTCGGTAGTTTAAGTTACAAGTCGGCTACTATTACTTGCTTATCCCATTCAAATCGAGCGAAGCAGCGTAGAACGAAGGCTTACTTTAGAAATCCGTGTCCCCCGGATGCTCCCATGTCTTTTTAGATGTTTTTTGGTTTCGCTTCTTCACGCTTTTCTTATTTAGTTTTAGTGTCATTCCATGTGATGGAAAAAAACGATGCTAGTTGTTTGTAACATACGCATTTATCGTTACACCGTTCTTACGTCTACAGTGTTTTGCTATCAATAAAGCTATCCTTATAGCTTAAACGAGTGATGATTGTACGCTTGAGAAAGAGAATGAGAAGAAGAGCAAAAATGAAAACGGCTTATGTACCTTCCGGCTTCTGTTCGCTTTCTTACTTGACCCTTTGTTAATGTCTCTCTAAACTACTGCTACGCACTAAGTTTGACTATTTGTGTTTTGTTTTTTACTCACTTTTTAACTATGGACAAAAACGTTCGCATACCATAATTTATAAACTTCCGTTTTCTTTTACGAACAGATGCGTTCTTCAACATTATCTTTAACTAAACTCCCGCCCCGAATATTGATTAGGCTCTAGTAGGAACCGGTTGACAGCTGAGAACTGAAAAGTTACCAAACCATACGGTAGCTTTCTAATTGAAACACCGAGCAAAAGTCCTTTTTTCTGGCTAAAGTAATGAAAGAACATAATTTTTATTACAAATCCACGATTATGCACTCGACCGTGGTGTACCTCGCTTATATCACTTGCATTCGTCTCGTGTTTTTTTCTCTTCTTCTTCAGTATGCTAAAGCTTTCCCCCAGTAAAGATTTCCCCGTGGATAATTTTCCGCTTTCGATAGATAGGCCCCTACGGTATAAGTGTGTGTGTGTGTTTTTTTTTTATTGTAGTTGAAAGTCTTACGTGTGTAGTTGTGCCGTGGCTGCGTGTTTGAAGATATGTGCATGTGTATGTGTGTCTATGAAACGTGTGTGCGTGTGGCATGTTTGGTTAGTAATTGTGCACTATTCGACCCGCCACAAATACGCTTTCGTTTCGCTACTAGCTTAAAATAGTCTACCTCACACTACCAAATTGTAACGAATGTGTTGAATTTATTTTTTTTTATCTTTTAAGATGAAAATTTTATTTTTCGGTTTTCCCCAGATTTTTTATTCTTTCTCTCTTTCGCTGCTGTTCCTATTTTGTCCGCTTAACAAGTTCGTTAAATATTCCAATGTTTAACAATGTTTAAAAGATTTTGCTTTTAATCTGTACAGTTTGTGTGGGGTTTTTTGTTAGTTTTGTTTTATAAATGAGCGGATAAGAGGGCTTTTTTTTTGGATAGTTGGACTCATTTCCCAGTCGCTAGAGATAAAATAGCTGTTTTTTTGGTTTGATGCAGGGTTTCCAGTTGAGGTGGTAAAGTTGCAGCCATATCTTAATTTATTCAAGTTTAGATAGAAAATGCAGTGGTACATGTGGAATCATTCCACCTTGCTTGAGCTTTTATCAGGTAAAATTGATTTTGTACAAAGCTCTCTGAATTTAAACACTTGCAAAGCCTACTGTCTTGACAGATCTCTCTGCTAGCTGTACAGAATCTTTCTCAATCAGAACAAGCTCCAGAATTAGGAAAGGAATTCCACATCTACATCTAATTAATCCATGACAACTTGAAATGAATCCAGAAATGGCTCCAACCATACCACGTCAATTTGAAAACCTTGTAGATGTAATAGCTTGTATAAAGATGTCCAGAGGTTTGGAGATCAAGTGGCAAAATTCTAGCCATATCTGAATTCTGTTAAAGTTGCACTAGAATGTTTCGAGTCGGTTCTGTGATCCTTCTCAATTTCTAGAACTTTTGCAAATTGAATTAGATTTCTTTTCAAAGCTGTCTATGTGTCACGGAAGAATGTTTCCACAAATTGGAAAAAATTCCACTTGTACCTCAACACATCCTAATTCAACTTGCACAACGATAAATGTTTCCAACTTTGCCACTTGAACTCGAAAACCCTGTAAAGGGTACTATCGGTATCTGCTCAGTGGTTCACTGTTTTGCGGTTAGTTTAAATAGGTATTTGCTTTAAAGTTGCATGTTTGCAGAGGTTTTCGTCAGTACACGGGTTTGGTTCATTCGTAGCTCGATAGATTAAGAGAAACCATTGGTTTTTTTTCTTGTTATGTTAATTCTACTAAGAGAGTGTTTATTTGCTTGTTTCATTCTTATCAGATCGTTCTCTTATCTTTTCTTTTTTGTTTAATTCACGTATCACCAATGTTGCGGGAAGAAATGTTTATCCTTTCGCGCTGTACTAAAGATATGTAGATTCTATGCAGTTGTTCCGTTTGCGAGTGTGTGTGTGTGTGTGTGTGTGGTACTGTAGAATGTTATAAGATTTAGAAAGGGAGGCTTACAGTTTTCGGTTCCAGTTAGAGAGGATACGAAGTTAAGACGTAAAATATGTCGAGTTCAGTTCCATACGGCCTATTGATACACCTATTGGTAGAGAATGGTCCTTGTGCTTAAAGCCATGGGTTCGAGTCTTGGGTCAGGTTTAGGTGTGGACTGCTCGAGCTGGCTCGAGCGGGGGCAAATTTCTTAACAAATATCAGCATTTAACTGTTACTTGGTTGTAATAACTTGGCCATTGTTTGCTTCGTTATTTCTACAAGAATGATCATCAAATGATCCTCGGTACGGAATTACAGGAATTAGTGACTAACTCACTGGTAAATCGAATCAAAACAAGGAAAACTAACGAACATGTCGATCGGTTTTGTTAGGGGAAAGGTAGGGGAGTTGAAGTTTTAAACTTGTTCTACTGATTTTCTTTTTTTCCGCCCCCGGTACATTCCTCGATTGTTTTCTCGTAACGCAATCTTGTTCAATGGGTTTCGTTTACCTTCTATTTAAAGAAATATGCTCAGTAAAAGCCACATTTTCTTTTTTGTGTCCTCTTTCATCCCTTTAGACGTAATGGGGTTTGTTACCTTTTTGTTTGTTTGTTTTTTTTGTGTTTATTCGTTTCGATACTTTCTTTAATTAGTTTTGTTTTAATGATTTTCGTAGAGGCAAACAGGTTTGGACCCTTCAGCGTCATTATCAGCATTTATGCAAGAGTGTTTATCTAAAAGTTTTCTTCATTAGTTGTTTGTAAGTGTGTTCTTTTTTCCACCACTCATTCACCATCATACACTCTGAGTTGATATATATATATATTTACAGGAGGCGTTTGTTCGAATTGGTCTTTTGTATTTGTGGGACGCGAAAACGAAAGATATTTTCTTTTTGCTACTCTTCTACTATGTGCTGGTCGCAAATGCGAGAGAATTATTGTTTTTTTTAAAGGGTATATACACTATCGCCTTGCCACTCTTGTGGTGGAGTTGTTAAGAGTTTAATGTTTTACTTTACTTTCTATTATCGCTATAGTAGCAAGCTACCAATGCAGTGAAACGCCGTTCATCCGTTATCTGGGAGTGCCACTTAACCGGGTGTCGGATTATTCGGGCTGCTCGGAAATGAAATTTATTAAGTTATTATTAGTTATTAATAAATTGCTAAAATCTACCTCAAAATAAAATATAATTGTGCACTTAATTGAAAGAAAGTAATAAAGCTATTAATTTGTTCATTTCAAACGAACGTTTTCGTTCATTCATCCGTTCATCCAGACATTTAACGAATGCTTGAAACGATCAGATCCATTACACACTGTACACGTGTAACTCACGTGTGATGAATCACAATGTGATTTTATATTACTTTAGAACACAAAATTAAAGCAGTCAAATTAAAGGCTGGCAGAGCAAATCGAGTTGACCAGCTTTCTTCCTCAGACTGCTCCATTTGCTCGTGAGCTCAAGGACGCTGACTCAGAATGTATCAGTCAATAAAAGTGTTGTGGTTTTAAGTATCGAAAATAAATTTAAGATCTAAGTAAAGACTTTTGATTCAATCTCTACATTACTCCAGAATTGCCCGGTAAATAAATGATTAATTAAAAGTAGACTAACATGGCAGGATTTTTTAACACGTAATGTGTTACACGTAATGTTTCATTGCGCTAGTTCGACGTAGCCTACTAAGCAGGAAAGCAGGATCGCCTGGTTTGTCTTCAATGAGCAAGTTATATTTCCTGATGGACCTTGTCCCGACGGGAGACAACCATGCAATTTAAGAGAACGGCCCATTTTTTATGTCGAAATCGGGGCAAAACAAACGTTTGGGTTTACCTTTCATATTTTATCGTTGTTCTATAATAGGTTTTATTTATTTTTTACATTTATCACGTTGTTATATTCACAAAAAAAAAGAAATAATAATTGAAATCAAAATGTACCGTGCGTCATAGCTCAATTGTTCCAAAATGAACACTCCATAGCTAGTTAGATTGGAGCGAATGAAAAGAGGCTTTTTTCTTCCGTTTTACCCAAAAATCTACTCAGCATTATACTAAGATCCGTGCTGTCCGCTTATCCGGCTAGTGTTCATCCCCAATCATCTCGGATAAACAGTGTTTCACCGTGTTTAGCTTCTCTTCTGCTGCTATATACTGCACTGAGACAAACAACCTCACTAAACTACTCGTTTTTCTTTTCTTTTAATTCGATCGAGAGAGATGGAGAGAGCATTGCTAATATTCATTATCGATTTTGTGTTTCTTTGCGAATACGCACTTTCTCATGGGCTGTACAAATGTTGCGCTTGTAATTGTTTGTTTGTTTCCTTTTTTTATTTATTTTGTGTGTTTTAGTGTTCTGTTGAGTGTACTAAGATACCTCTTACTCTTCCTTTTTTTTGTTTTTCGTCACAATAATCACAGTAAGAACGGTTTAACGGTTTTAATGTACCTTTTTTTTTATTTGACTCACTATTACTATTACTTTCTTTTGATCTATGCAAAACTTACTTAGGTGCATTATTCGACTTTTGTATTGATTTAAATCTGTGAGTGGTTGTTGCTGTGCAGAATACGCAAGTTTTAATAATAGCTTAAACGTGTTTGTTTTTAAATTATTATTTTTATATACTTTTATCACTTTCAGTAGAACTCGGTTTTTTTTTCCTCTTTCTTCAATATTTACTGAGTGTTGCTGAGTTGGTTTGTTCTGCTTTTTTATCATACAATTATTTGCACAGTTCGCACCTAGCTTATTGTAGCTTAGTGTAGAGCGACTTTGAATTGAATTTAACAAACTTCTTACATCTTTACACATCTTTTTGCATGTGTGTGTGCTTTTTCCCCTCCCCATTAGATAATCGATAGAACGAGACGAACATAATGCAAACATTCAAAATGAACTAAAACCGAGACACCAACGCCGTACGGCTATTATGCGATCAGTTTGTTAAAAGTTATTTACAACATTGGAGATTGGAGTTACTTGTTTTTAAAAACCTTTTCATGTTTTCGAGACCAATTTCGACCATCACGAGTACTAAAAATGTCGATGTTGTGTTTGTTTTATTTATCTAATGTGTGTGTGTGTGTGTGTGTGTGTGTGTGTGTGTGTGTGTGTGTGTGTGTGTGTGTGTGTGTGTGTGTGTATAATGTGTAATCTATTTACACCTGTTTGGCATATAAAAAGTACTACAAGAACAAAAGTATTCCAAGCGGCTAGTGATGGTTCGGGGTTACTCAGCGACCTTCAGACATTGGAGTTGGAGAGGTTCAAAACTGTGGTTTAAACGTTTTGCTGTACATATTTACCTTGCTTGATGGTTTGTGTGTGTGTGTGTTTTTTTTTTCTTATGTCTCGGTTCGTGATAACGTACTGTTGCTGCTGATCTACACCACACTTTCCGAACCATTCGGCCACGTGCACTCGAAGTTTTGTGCGCATTTTGACGTTTGTTATTCAATGTTTCGTCGGATGTTTTGCATTAAGTGTTCAGCTTAAGTGTCAGGCATTCAGGTTAAGACTAGAGTTGTTTCGTTGCGCGCGTGGTCATGTGATTGTAAGCGAAGCATATTAAATATGTTCCAGATGCGCGCTGCATGAGTGTTTATGGAAGGAGGATATTTTAAAAGGCACGAAACGGATGTAAAACGTGAGTTAGAAAATAAAAATTACAGCAAAACAAGATCAAGATCACACAATCTTTCGCAGCACGGTTGTGCCAAAAACAGGTAAAAATGAAACAAATCTACAAGAAGAGAAAAAATCCTGCACCACATTTCTACCATGTTGAATGCTGAAGCGTACGCCCAAGGATGACCGCAAGAATATGAAAACTTTTTTGCATATTTCTGTAACAGGTACAAAAACAGATTCCACATTCTAATGGACATCCCTGACCGGGGGTTTGTTTTTTTTTGTTGTGTCTTTGTTGTCGCATCGAATCGGAAAGCTTTTAGCTTAGTAAAACACGCACATAATTTCTAACGTAATTTGTATGCACTTATAACAACAATTCACTCGTGGTAAGCTGCCAAACAAATTAACAAAATTAAAAAAAAACAGAGAGGAAAAGAGATAGAGCAACTAACAGGAAACAAAACGGTGCTGCAGATAGAAACTCCTGCCCGACTTCCCACCAAAACTAGTTTCGAGGCATTTGAGTTGCGTTAGTTATTGCTTACTATTCTTCCTTTTCTTCTTATTCTTCTTCTTCTTCGTTTTTATTTTTTTGCGGCCTTGCTTCTGTGTATTTATGGTTTGCTTATACGCGTTTAGCATGTTACCAACCACCTTACTGCAACAGTGTCGCATTCCTTTCTCTTTCCGGATTCATTTTTACACACCCATATTGCGTGTGTTTCAAAGTGCATTCGCCGCGTTGTGTTGGTATACTCCGAGCGATAATTAGTGAACAGGTAAACGGTGCCATATCGGTACCAGTTCATCATCTAATCAAATGCTACACATGCAAACATTTAAAGAAAAACAAGGCGCAAAACAAACGATGGTGATAACGATCAGTTCTAAAAAAACAAGATTGTGGAAAAGTAATGAAAACAAATGTTAAGAGATTGAAACCAAAACACATATCCATCAAATATGTGACGCACTTCCGCTCTTTCTCTCAAGTAATTAGGGCAAGTGCTTGCGGGATCGACCACTACTCACAGCACAGTACCACCTATACACGTTGCCGAGCTGGATACCGGGCTCAAATTTACACAGCTTCCGCCAGCGAAACTCACTATCACAGTCTCATGTCCTCTTAAGATTACGGTTTTTTTTGGTAGACGGGCTCACCCATTTGCGGCCCGATAGAAACAGTTTTGCTACAGCGTTCGTATGCGTTAGTGTGAGTGTGCCATGCATGCGTGCGTGGGTTGTGTAGATAGGATCAACCTAGCACGGCTTCGCTTGTACTAAAACGAAACATTTTTAGTACATCCATGGTTAGCAACCATGTGTTCTTTGCGTCTCTAGTGTTCTTTTCGATGGTTCGTTCTTTTGTTTCTCCTTGTTTTAGTGTTCCAGATGAAATCGCTTTCAAGTTGTTTGTCTTATATGTTTTAAACTTCACTTTTATAAATATCCCCCCCTAGGTGAAGTGTGAATTTTTCTCCTTTCTTTTGGAGGCTTTTGTGAAAATATGTGTGTGTCTTTGTGTATTTTTTTTTAAAAATATATAAAACTGTTCGCATTATTTCGCAGCAGTATGCGGTTTGGAAGAGGTGCGTATATAGCCTTGGGTGCAATATAGCAAGGATCAGCAGGTCCTTTTTTGCTTATTTCAGGAGAGCTTGTTTCCGTTCGTTCACTTTCGGCTTAACCATTGTTTGGGAGGATCGTTTGAAAAGAGTTGCCGTCAATATTGTGCATTATTTCCTTAAGATATCTCCATGGCTGATGTAGCCGTCCCACCTTCACACACTGTGCCTGGTTGCTGTGGTCCATTAAATTGCCTGCTCCTTATGCGTATTGTTTTGAACACAATTGTTCCCTTCATGTTTCGTACACCTGGTACCCTTCCTTCCTGCCCGACACTCTGCCTCCTTCCCATGCTCGCACCCGGCCCTACACTCCAGGAGCTCAGAGCGTGAGTGAACGAGCTTAGATTAAATATTACACATCGTCCTCGAGGCTTTTCATGGCGAGCGAGGGTGAGGAAGCTAGCGACGGGGCAGCAGGCAACTGGAGCGGTGAGATTTGCTGCTGTTGGTGCTGTTGCTGCTGCTGCTGATGCTGCACGATCGCACCGAGCGTGGCGGGCGAGTGTAGCGGATGGATACCGGCCGACATCGGCGGTGGCATCGGGTGCGGCTGGTGCAGCGGATGCGCCTGGTACGGTTGCATCGGCGGTAATATCATCTTCTGCTGCATCGTCATCGAGTTGATGGCGTGCGTTAATTGATCCAATTTCTTGTCCATCACAGATAGTTGCTGCTCGACGCGGTACAGTCGGGCACCGACCGTCATCGGCTTGATGTTGCCGACCCGATCGATACCGGCCAGATAGCTGCCCGGTTTGCCGAGCGTTTGGTCCAGCCGGCGCTGCAGCTCCTTGATGCGCACCATCATGTTCAGGTGGCCCTGCGAGTACTGCTCGATCACGTCCCGCACGTCGTACGGTTTGCGCGCCTGCTGAAACTTACGCCGCGCGACAAAGTATTTGATCTTCCGGATCGCACGTATCGCATTCCGGTGCGCTTCCGTCAGTCTGGCCAGGGGAAAGAGAACGAACATAACGAACATACACATTACATTAGCTCATTAGCACACAGATCGGGCCAGTTAATGCGTGAACGTGATTCTTTTCTTCTAGCGCTACAGGCGTGTTGATTGTTTCCTCCCTGTTTCGTGCGCATGCTACTTACTGCGTGACACGGGCCGGTTCCGGTTCGTCGTCCGGTTCCGGTTCGGCTTCAACCTCATCGCTTGGTGCTTCCGTGACGGAACTGTTTTGGCTAACGAACACACCCCTGTTCGGATCGTTTCGACGCGTCCGCAGCGGAGTGCCTGAAAGGAAGCAGGGAAATTCATTTTATTGCTATCGTTTTAATTGCTCGTCACACGAATAGCACTGCCAGATTATTACAGTGTGTAACATAACTATGTAGTTATTTGGTTTTTCAAACGATACAATTTGTTGTTATGAGCAGATATTCCACATAAAAATTCTTATTTTATCATTAAAATGAATGATGATTCCGCTTGATGAATGGAAAGCCTTACATTTGGTATATAATATTATAAAAATATATTGGGCTTAGCATGAAATTTCTTAGTGTTTTACAGTGTCCATATGTTTTGGTGAGATTTCTGTCATTAACAATATTTTCATCATAACTCGCAAACCCGTTTGATTTCTGCTGTTTACTGCAAAAAATTTGTATAGTAAAATTCTCTAAATATTCACAGCCAATTGACACTAAAATGAAATATTCAGTACACTGCATATCATTCTCTACACGGGTGGGATCAGAAAGATGATCGTATATTACGAGTTGTTTTCGAGTTGTCAAATCATAAGTGGGGAATGGAATCGAAACCAGTTAATTCGTTTCATTATAGAAAATGAAATCATTCAACTATCCCGAATTCATTAGTAATTACCGTACCGAAAAAAAATGTACCCGGCCGTACAGTTGTGTAACAAGGAGTTAATTGCCTCCTGGCGCAAACACATTTTTTTGTTAAATATTTTATATTTTTATTGCAAATTTCATAACTTTATTTCCTATTGTATTACTTCTATCGTTTATTTAACATTTTCTTTTATTCTTAAAAAAATAACTAGTAATCGGTCATGTATTTGGTAGTGGCGCCGGTCCTGCAAAACAACAAGGGACAAAATCCTATTCCAAACGGTTCCCCGTAACAAGGACTGACTATCTGGCTATGTGGAGTCCCATGACAATGTTCTAGCCAAAGAAGTCTAGTGACGTTACAGTTTTGTGTACCGACTGTAACAGCTATCTTCAAATTAAATATTGCATGAAAAATATTCCTTAAAAAAATAATATGACATTCGGTCGGTAATGAATACTGTTTCGACTTCATTTCGACTTACATAAAAAGGCATTTCAACTAGTTGACTACCTAGTCACTTTTTGTTAATAAAGTATTATATCCTGAATTTACATTATAAATTACTTATAAAACCAAACCACCTGCACGTTTCACCATTATACATGCCACGTACAAACACAGCAGAAGCAAATAAAGGGCAAGCATAGATAAAAACATGTCAGGCAATGAAAATTCCCCACTTTAATAGTTCGAATCACGCTCGTCCGTGTTTGCGTGTCACCGGTACGATTGCAATTTGCTGTGTTGTAAAAAATGTGCTGGTTTTACGGTAAAAAAACTCAGTTATTATACGTGGTTTGTATATGTATAGTTCTCCGTTTTTTGTGATTTTTTCACTTCTTTACGGAATACTGTTAGTGTTATCGTACTGTTGAGTTGCATGATCACGAATGCTAGTGTCAACGAGAGCGTCGGCCAGTTGTGGGAAGGTAAATAAATGGCTGTTTGTTTGAGCGTTCGTGCGTATGTGTAATTAGAAAAGAGATAGTTTTTTTCCGTTTGCTTCTGAATACTGTTCTATAAGTAGTATCATTTGCAAGGGTAAGTACCATAATTTCTATTCCAAAGGGGCATATTTTAAGGGATGAGCGAAAGTTGAATGAACTCATGGTTTTTCGTTTCAATATTTAGCAGGAGTTGTATCCTTTTTCCGACTGCTTCTCTGTTTTTATTTACGCTCGTTTGTAATACTTGTGCTCATACGCACGGTCTAATGGAGACGCCCAGTTATTTGTTGTTCCATGTACTAATGGAGACGCCCAGTTATTTTGTTAAAGTTTTTAGTACTCCAGTACTAAATGCAGTAACGCACAAAAAAAAATAGCATAATTCACGTGTCTTTTTGAAGAATAAAATAAAAACAAAACAAAAAGAATATTTTACAGCCTCATTCAAATGTTTTAAAAATGCTACAAAATGAATAAATTATATTATATTAAAGTTGTTTTGCGGTTAAGAATTATTATTTCTAGCTAGACACAAAAAAACAACCAAGCATCAACCAATTTTCCGCAGCACGATAGTTCCACGTTTTCCCCCGTTCGTACCAAAAATTCTCTTCACGAACAAAGGCATAATTCTGTGTACTGCATTTGTCTTCATTTTCCAATTCGAAAATGATTGTAGAGGCAGGGCAGGAACGAAACGGTACCGCTACTAGAACCACACAATACCATTCCCAATTCGGTGGAACTTGCAATCGAAAATGATTCCCATTCCGGTGTGTACGAAGTTGGTTAGGAACGAAATTGACCAATTAATTAAGTGCTCCAGTGGAAATGGAAGTGGGTTCGGGCATTTTGTCGGCTGGCACAGTGAACGGCAAGGTTCATCATTCATCGTACGGCTGTTAACACCTTTATTACATATGCTAGCCGAACACGGACGGAACGTTCTAATTTTCTGTTATGCTCCGATCGTGGAATTTATCGATGATTACTTCCGACACAAAACCTGCCCTGAAAGAATGTGCCACATTGGTATGGCCGATAAATTGTGGGGTTGGCAGAACGTGAGCGCAAAGGGTAGAAGGGAAAATATGTTTCCTACCCAACGCATCCTCCATTTTACGTGGAGATGCGAAACGAATTCGGGTCATATTTTGTGCTGTCTGGGTAACAACAGTGAAAACATTTTATCGACACGATCAAACGGTGAAATGGATGTTTTTTTTTCGGAACGGGTTGATATCGTTGATATTTATAGGAGATTCTTTTGTTTTTTTTTTGTTGTTGCATACCCTTTTTTTGGTACGATAGAGGTTTGAATTGTTGACAATGGCGTTTTGTGGCAAGGAATGTTATTGAAAAATATTTTTTTAATCAATAAATTTCCTGCTGGAATCAAGCGACAGGTTGATGCAATGCAATGTAAGCATAAAAAGGGACTTGTTATTTATAACCCGTTTGTGGAGTGGAGTTAAAATGGTTTGAAAATTTAACACCACGCAGATAAAATTGCTCAAGGGAATTCAATGGAATTGCCTTTAAAAGGCAAAATAAAAGAAATATTTTAGCAAGGTAAAATAAATTCACTGACGCTTAATATTACAGTAAAGTGCGTAGCATAATTCTATGGACATTAGTGCCTCGAGATTTAAAGAGATTGTTAAAATGGATATTTAATTATATGTTACAGTGCGTTACATAACTATAAGGCTGCGTTGTTTTAGGGACGCTAAATCAAAGTGAACAAATAATTTATTTGATTCTTGAGGGAGACATGTAAATTTTGCTAATGTTTATTTTGTTAAGTACTGTATTACATAAAAAATACGATATTTCCTGACAGAACCTTGACAACGGCACTGATTCTCAGCCATTTTTAAAAAGAAGTTGAACATATATCAGATTATTAGAGACGTAGTAGAGCCACTAACAATTATTAGACGAATTATACATTTACTGTACAAATTTACTAAAATAAAAAGATACCTCGTTCGTGGTCGTTTAGTTAAATAAAGTTACTTGCAATATGGTAAAAAAATATAAAAAAAATTACTCTATTTAAATTCATAGACCATTGTGTTCATACCCATATAGTTATGTTATGCACTGTACGATTTAAAATCAAGCTGAAACATACCTGCTGATCGTGGTTCTTCCATGTAGAATACAACGTCACCGTCGGATTCACTTTTCGTCAGATCTCCCGTCGCGCCACCACCGGAAGTCGCTCCACCCGGCGTGTTGGGCGTTCCCAGCTGTCCTCCCTCCTGTGTGCCACCGACGGCCGTTTGAGCGTGTGCCGTCCCCTGGCTGCCGCCAGCCCCTCCAACCCCACCACTACCACCAGCCGCGGAAGCACAACTCGCACCGGAAGCATTGGCACCTGCCGTCGTCGACGTTGCACCAGCCGGCGTGGGGCCCGTCCCCGGCCCGAGGCCGGCACTGAGCGGTGGTTTCATCTGGGGTGCCTCCATGCGGTTCCGGGATTTGCGCCGTTTCAGCACCGATGCACCACGTCGCGCCACCTGCACCATTAGGGTCTGAACCCGAATGTTTCGTATAAAGGACAACGAACAACGAACACATTGATACACACCGAGGAGCGCACGGACAACATTCGGTTTTGGAAGCAAGCTAGCAGCAAGGAAGGGAAGGATGTGCCGGGTGTGTGGAAGGGGCGGTAAGGGTGTAGAGGAAAGTGGAGGGTAGGGGGGGGGGGGGGGGGGGGGTTAGGAGTTTGACAATGGTAGGATCTACTAGTGCTTGGAAGCTTGGGATGGGACATTGTGCGATCAAGCAGATTCATTCCTAGGGTGGAAATGTTATGGTTCTTATGGGTTTAGTAAGCATTTCAAGGGGGTTTATTTGATGCATAATCAAATCCTTTTAACTAATCGAACAAAAAAGTATTCTTTAGCGTTACCATTTCCTTGATTAAACTTAGTTTAATAAACAAAAAAATTCATATTCAAATAAGGAAAAGTTTTGTGAAAACTTTTGATTAATGCCATCGTATCATCGCTCTTGTCATCGTTTGCCATTTGTCAGTGTTATCAGGTTCTGCCCTGCAAGACAACTGCTATCACTAGAACCAAAATTAACATACGTTCTGGCCTGTCATGAAACAAACTTCTGTACAAACAATGTCATCTGACAGCAGTGGATAGACAAATATGTGTACCGATTTGCCAAAGGTCACCTAACAAATGATTCTTCGACAGTATAACAAGCAACCGCCAACCGTTTGTCTTGGGAAATGTTAAGGAAACATTCAAACGCTACCAAGAACTGGCAATGGGAATTAATCTTTAATGGTTCCATTTTGCTGCCAGACACGGGAATGATCTTGGCAAGATAAAAAATAAACACACACAGCACCGCTTGCGCCTTGAGTGCGTTCCCACATATTGAATTGGATTACAATTGGATTATCTGCCCTGGGATGATACACTCTGCCCTGCTGCCTTGCTGTCTCCGTCCCCGTATCGATTTACGTGTGTGAATGGCACTTGTCTTTTTCGACTTCCGGTACCGTCAACGACCATCGAAACAAATCAATCAACGGACCGGTATCGGTAACAATTGATATATCATCACCGATATCCGATGATAAAGTGCTATGCGGTGCGGTGGCAACAGGAAACATTCCACCCGGCAACATGCCACGTGCGAGGAATTGGGAAGCATTGTCTTAATCGAGAACGAAAGTTATTAGCTTTAAGGTGGCGTCTTTGTGGGACAGACATTTGTACTGCATTATTCGTTTGGATTTATCATGCATGAGGTGAAGGTTTCATGTGGAGCCATTCTTTTTGGAAGTGTCATGAATTTTTAAACTCTGTAATACAAGTTTGTATACCGCTGTGCGATATATTCATCCTCACATACATTAGTGTTAGGTCCGCAAATAAGTTATGGTCGTTTTGGCAATATCAATTTCCAAAAATCCAAAATGTGGAAATGCTGCCGCGGAGACATTTAGAAAATATACTGTCACATTTGCTGTTGGTTTTTGTATTCTGTTTATGTTAAGATGAAGCTCTAAACCACATTGAATAACTCTGAATCTATATTGTGAAGATTATTGGAAACTTCGTAAATTTACTTCAAAGACTAATGAATCTTTAAAGATTAATTCCGCTTCAAAAAGAAATGAATGACTTAATCTTTATTATGATGATACTTTTAAACCTTTTGAGAGTTGGGCGATGAATTGAATGACTCTTCGAAGAAGCACCACACTCGTGATGATTCCACACATCTAATATGACTTTCTTCAATGATTTAAACACCTTTAGAGCTCGATTAATCAGTTGAAATACATTAAGCTTGCACTTCAATCGAATCTTTTGAGAGTCGACTGATGATCTGAATTCACTGAATGTGAACTTTCAAACAAACTTTCCATATGATTCATCTCAAACGATTCATTAGACAAAACACACCAAAATAAACTTGCTTCAAAACTAGAAGTACTTCCTAGAGCCTTTTGTTTTGTTTGATTTTGATGTTTTTGTTTGATGATGATGTTAGATGTTTTGAAAGTTAACGACAAAAATTATTCGAGATTCGTTGACATATTCGGAAGAACTTTTGCGCGACGGTACAATGTTATTGTTGGCAACGCGGTTGCTATGGATTTTACAGAAGCTGCGTTGCTATTCGCAGTGCACTTTGCTAGCAACAGTGTTGCCAGCAACATAATTCAACGATTGTTCAACAGTTCTGCCGAACATGTCAACGCCATCTTCTGTACAATTCAATAGCTTGCCGAACAAATCAATTGAATGTCCGAACAAAACAACATCTCGCTAAATTTGTAAAATTAATCCCCGTAAACCCTGTAAGCCAGAAGGTTGACAAAAGGCATAAGGAGCCATGAGCAATATGTTGAGTGATTTTTTCATATAAATTTACCATAAACAGAGCAAATCCTACAAAAAACGGTCGTAACTTTATTAAACACCTCGGTGCAGTATTACACTGAAATTGTTATGGCATGAAGAAATAAGTAAAACAACATCTTTTCACAAGCGTCGTGAACAGAACTAACGGAAATAATGTGGAGAACGATCCCTCCCGCAGCAAACGCAACACAATTGTTGCATCACCGTGCAATGGAAGATATTTGTCCGTGTTGGTGGAGATGGAATTTCCACGCAAGCAAAACATGGTTTTGCACAAACTTTTCTCTTCTTGGAAGCTGATGCTAGAATTCCAAAGGTCCATCCAACCACCAGCGGACCAAGTTTCGGAGCGAAATCTCGTCCTCAAACGGAACCTGAGTAAAAAGAAACCTTGAAACTGGAAACGCCGTTTTCGGTGTGCAGTGAGAGTGGAAGGACGTCGGATGAAACAACAACCCTACACGCAACAAGTTTCCACTGTGGCAGAGACAGAAAACGGCTTTCCCAAGGGGGTCCGAAACCGAAGTCTTCACACAAAAGAAGACGAGAATGTAATGTCGGGGGGTAAAACAAATTCCACGCTAAATGGAGTATTCTAAACGAACAAGCAACACTATTTTGTCCTTCTGCATTATGCTGTGTGTAGCATGGTAACACCATTGTCTTGTGTTGTGTCTCTGCAAGAATACGTTAGCACTAAGCCTGAGAAAACTTTCCATGATTTTCCATCGACTGATATCAGTATGGTAGGGCGTACAGAAAGAATTAGATGATATGGATTGATTGTATTGTACAAAAGGAATCAAGCAGGGATTGAAAGAAAGAAAGGAAAACTCCCTTTTATGTCTACTTTTCCACACTTTGCCAACACCTGAGTTTTCCCTTTGTCCGGTTCACAGTCCTTCCTCGCCCTACGACGCTAGGACGAAAGACGAAAATGGCTGTAATAATTCGTCAGCCGGAAAAGGGGGCTAATGTGTCTGTGTGGTGGAGTTTTGGGGGTGAAAAAACTTTTCCCACATTTTCACCGTCACTCGTCTACCCTTTCCGACCACCAACTGCAGGAAAAGTGAGAGTTTTTCTTTCAATTTTCCAACCCCAACGATCGCCCTGCTGTACGAACATCCGAACGAATTTGTCTACCCGGCGTTGTTGTCAGCCGTCGCCGCGGGATTCTCCGGCGGTGGGAAAATGTGTTTACGCCTTGGGGGGACGCCATTTCCCGGGAAAACTCACCCACACACGCAACCCTCAACCATTCTGGCACGAATCCTTCTCAATATCACACCGGAAGTTTTTCATCATCATCATCATCATCATCGCCATCACCACCTAAAAAGGAAAAGAACATCACAAGCCATTTTCTATGCCACGCGGTTGTTTTGTGTGTTACCACCGTTTCCCAGCGGCTTCTTCAGCGCCAGCACGATGTTTTCCTTTGAGTTTTCCTTTGGCGTCTGCTCTTGGTGAAGGGAGAGGGGGGGGAGGGTGAGTTTTTCCAGGTTTTTCCCCCCGTTTTACAGTACAGTTTTCCTGCTTTTCAAATTATCAGTTCGTTCGCTTCGGGCGATCGAAAATGAAGTCAAGATTTTGATTCTTTTCAAAAGCAGGTGTGCGCCGAACCCAACCGGCATAGCACATTTCAAAGGCAATAAACATCGAGCGGTAAAATAGAAGCACAAGCGCGGAAAGGGTAACCAAATTTAGAGCCGCACACAGATGTGATGAAAACAGCAAACATGTTCCGACACCGACAGCATCACCTGTGGGTAGGTTTTGTTCATTTCCGGAACGATCGTTGGATCTGTAGCGCACACGGCGTGAGACGCTTTTCGCTGTTGCCTATTACTCCGTGGACCCTTTTATGAGCTCTATTATATGTGCCATTTTGTGCGCCATTCAAGATGGTGTGTTTATGTGTAAATTGATGTGAGGGTTGTGTGAGCACCTTGCAGCGTGTGTGATTATCATTCGATCAACCCATTCAGCCATGGGACGCAATTGAAGACGAATCACGTTTTCCTAACCACAAATGTGTTTAAGGGGCTCGCAATCGTGTACAGTGGGTAGGAAAAATGTTTGTCTAAGTAAATATACGAATAAAAAAGACCTACCAGGTGTATCATCTTTATCACTTCTTGAGAATGAATGTGAATCTACATCTTTCTAGAGAGTGAACTAATTCAAGGTTCCAAAGAATGAAATTTATAACTCTTTGCGTTTTAACTCATTCACAAAGAATTGAACCATTCAAAATAATTAAGAATTAACTCTTCACGGTGACCTTCAACTCACAAGTGGAATCAAGAGTTAACTCGCAATTTAATTCTTCATGGTGATCTTCAACTCACGATTTATATCGTGAGTTAACTCTGATATGAGTTAAGATCTTGTAAGACTTATGACTCTATTGTATGAGATATAAATCGTGAGTTAAATGTCGCCGTGTAGGATTAAGTCACGAGATAACGCTTGTTTGAGTTAACCAAAGATTTAAATCGTGAGCTGAAGTTAAGAGTGAAATTCCAAGGTAACTCACTATTTAAATTATGGGATGAAGACCGCAGCATATGAGTATATGTGCTTCCTGTCTGAGTTAAATAATCAACCCTACATAAACTTTATTTACTTACTGTTAATATGGAAACGTACACTGGTACTATTGAAAGTATTGCTTTGATTCATTCCACAAGAGTAGCTTCGGTTTCCAGGAAAGATGTACAAGGAAATTGGTGTAATTCTTCAATACTTCGAATGAAAGACATCGTCTCTAGAAGCATGTGATGAAAGAACGGATCAGCATCACACACACACCAGGAGGAACTTCCCAGAGAACGCCGTCGTGAAACCCATCGAGGATGGGTCGTCTCCATCCCCGTCGCCTAATCAAACATAAACATTCTGCAAAATGCAGCAGCAAAAAGATAACACAAATCGCAGATGATGATTTGATCCAGTGCCTTTTACGACCCTCCCTGGCGGCATCCATTCAACCGAGACTAGCAACAAGATTATTATCCACTCCGCCATCCTTCTGATCTGATCGTGATGAATGAAACCGAACATGAGTGTTGGCATGTTATCCATGTTGAGGCTACCGGTTGAAATGAGCTTGCGATGGGTAAAAGTATGCTGCGGCGAGAGCATAAAACACAGCTCCACCGACCATCAGACTACAGTCGTTTTAAGTCGAGTTTGTGGGGTCTAATTTTCATCAAACATTGTTTATGCGCTGGAAAGCGGAGTCGGAAAGATATTGCAATGCATTGCGATTGGTACAAAACTACAAAACGGAGTGAATTTTCGTACATGTAGTTGGTTGGTGCTGTAGTAACCCTAGCTCAAGCAGCCATTCCCGGGAAAATGGCGCGGTAGAAATGGGTTGCGATTGTACTCGAGCGCATAGTTTCGCCATGCGGGCATTTGCTGGAGGGGAAATACCAAAATGGAAATGAATTCGTCCGTACGCTTGAATAAATCATCCGATTTAAACATGCTTGCGAAGCGAAGGATGCATATTTCGCTGTGATCGTGAAGAGCAGCTATGTTCGTTGAAATGGCACAAATTTATGATAAAATGGAGGAAACTATCGCGGATTTTCCGGATGGTTGTATTGTTTGCAATTGACTGTATATAATTTTGCATCCTGAAATAGCAATGATGCAAATGTCGTTTTTTTAACACAAAATGTTAATTTCAAATTTTATTTTTAAACATATTTAAAATGTAAGAGAAAGGATATTTTATCAGGCTACCCATTTCCAAACCGATCCCGAATGCATCTCGAAGGATCAATTGGTAAAGGTAAACATCAGTAGCATGCATCAACTTCAGTCAAATTAGATTAACGAATTAAAACAACAACAACCCACGAATCGGCTGCAGGCAAAGGGAGAGTTAAGGCCTTTAAAACAAAAGATGCTCGATGCCCCGGCAATGCGTGTAGATGTAAGGGGTAGCCCGCGGGGTATCGCGTTTCCAAAATGGCTTCATCTAATCAGATGCTTTCATCATCAAAGCACTTTCGCAAAAATAAAATCAATCTACCAAAGAAATCGAATGAATAAGAAAACACCAAAATCGATCCATTTACTTGTTTCGCTTTAGCATCTCTCATTTCGACCTCGCTTTCTCGTCGATAAAAATATGTTTTAAACGGAATCGGAAAAGCGCAATACGAAGAAAATCGAAGCACCCGCGAGGACGCGCAGCGGAGATGAGATGATTTGCCCTTCGTTTTCTGCAAACAATGAAACAACCATTATTCTAATTCAATCCCCCATGCGCTGAAGCCCTCGAGTGACGTACCGCGTAAAACAAAGAAAAGTAACAGGTTTTGCAAATGGAAAGAAGAACAAAGAAACAAAGCGAAATGCATTCCGAGATGGAAAACCCGCTGGCAAAAGGGGTGGAAATCAACATGGCGGGCCGGGATACGGGAGGCAATTTATGTGTTGCCAGCTCGCAGCATGCTTCTGTTCCACGCTGCACCGTCTATCTCTTTCGCCCGTTGGACTGATCCCACCGCTAATGGTATTGCCAGTCGTCGGAACACCGGAAAACCGTTTGCCATGTTTATATCGAATATTGTGATTTGAATAATTCATCACTGCAAGTGGAATGTGCGGCGCGCGCAAATGGAGTCAAAATAGAAAGCAGAGAACGCAAAACAAAAACAACCGCACGATCCCTTTTTGCTCGACCCCCAGCTCCCATCAGCCGGTGTGGGTGAAACCGAAACAGTGGTGGCTTTTAGGCTGCGTAAGTGCAAACAACCCCAAATGTAGGCTGCGTACCGTAGCGACGTATTTCTTTTTCCCCCGTGGTTGGCCAGTAGGCCGTGGAAAAACGCGCATGCAAAACCATGACAATAAAAGCACAGCATCGAAACCACTTCGCAAAGCTGTCAAAATTTAAATTTGATCACAAAACTGTTTTGTTTCGGTTGTGTTGCCTGTTTTTTTTTTATCTTTGCTCGTTCCATTTGTTTGCTTCTTGTTTGCCAATTTGCTTCTGATGAAGTGAGCTGTAGAAAGAGAGGGGGGGAGTGGGGCCGGAGTTGGGTTGAAGGATGGATCCGTCCGTTTGTTTGATTGAGAGTTTGTGTTTGATTGATTGATTGGTTTATGCGTTGCCTTCTGCTTTACGATTCGCGCTGGCTGCCCATTTTCCCTCTACAACCTTTTTTTTTTGCTGCAAAAGGGACGTCTGTAAGGGACGGTACCACACCAAAACGTACCGATGCGGGAGCAATGGTAAAACAATATAGCTCGCGGTTCGAAGTCACTTTTCCTGGAACTCTCTCATTTGCGTAGAATGGATCTTTGATCAGCATTCTGACTGCTGCAGTCGCTGTAATCAGATACGTCAAACGGCGAATGGCGTAACAGCGCTTAGAACGATGGGCGACCACGGACGGGTAATTTATTTGTCCGCGTGGGAACGAGAAAAGATTGATTCGAGCAGCGTGGGAATGGCCCGTGACGAAAGCAACGTTGTGTGCAGTGTGCGATGCACAAGGATGACGCCACGGCATCACCGTTACTGAGCAATGCAAAATAATTGGATTGCGCTACACGAATCGGCATTGTTAGTCGGCAGAAAATAAATGACTGTGGCGCATTAGATTATATTTACCGTGTGCAAATGAACACCCACTCCAGAGCGCATTAAACGTTAGTAATATTAACCGCTGGCAAGTAATATTAACAGTCTTGATGTTGAGGGCTTAACCGTATTGAGCTTTAAAGTCTCAAGTAGTTGGTTTGCCTTGCATTTAGCGTATTTCTAGGCTGGTTTTATAACAAAGCATTTGATTAATGGCTAAAACCCCCCTTCGATGGAACAGGATACAGGCTTTTACAGGCTGTTACAGACTTACGCTACGGCAAAAGCAGTCAAAGCACAACTTCCATCCGACAATGTGCAGTCAACTACAACCGACTAATTAAACGCAATCAGTATCAACATCGAACACTAACACGAAACATTCAACAAACTGAACAACGGGCAAGCATTGGGGTACATTCCTGTACTACGAAGCCATTTTAGCCAACATCTATACAGTGATGGTTGTGCTAGCGATAGAACGAAACACTTAACACATTTACTAGGGATGGTTTTTATCGGGGATGGAAAGGATTGTTTAGCATGTTTTTCTTTTTTAAATCAAGTTCCTATTGTGAGTGCTCTGATTGCTTTTGTGATGTAAGGATCCTTAAGCGTTTCATTACAACAATGTGCCCACTATTGAGGTTTTTAATATTTCAAATAATAAATCAAAGAAACGAATTGCTACCAAAGTAGCGATTCTTAATCGGTTACTTCACTCACAAAGAGTGGAAAATAACAATAATGGGAACAAATTGATTGAAATGTCTAAGTTGAAAAGAAGTTGTCTCAATAAAAGCTTGAAGCAGTTTGATAATTAAAAACGGAAAAATGTGTCGAAATAAATTATAAAAACATTAAGAATTCATTGAGTTCTTAAAAAAGGAAATTAAATTCCTTAATTCATCACCAGCAAAAGGAATAAAACGAGGGAACTGAAACACTCACAAAAAAAAAAAAAAAGAAAACCCGTGATTGCAGAAATTCAGGCAAACGCAAAATCCACACAGAACCACCCTAAAGGTATGCAATCGTATATGCAAAAGATGCCAGGAAAGTACCACCAAAACATACAAACGTACACCGCTAAACATCGCACTCACTTTGCCCAACTGCGAGGGAAGGGCTGTGCTGCTGTTGCCGTTGTTGTTGCCGTTGTCGTTCGACTTGACGTAGATCTGCCAGGTGGCGTCACTGTGGAAGCTCTTGTCGGCGGCATAGCAGCGCCAGAGGCACTGGATCAGCATGGCGGCGGCCGGTATCTGCCGGTTGAAGTGCTTTTGGCGCTGCTTCTGTTGTACTTTTAAGGCGAATCCGGAACCCAGGATACCCTGCGGGGAAGCGAAACGCGCGTGTAGGCGAGGCGTTCAGGGCGCGTGATCGTTGTGCGTTACTTACGGCCGGCAGTGCGAAGAACGAGATTGCGAACACACTAAAGCAGGAGGCTACGATCTTGCCCATCCAGGTCTGCGGTACCGTGTCACCGTACCCGATCGTCGTGACGGTGATGACGCCCCACCAGAGCGCATCGGCATAGCTGGCAAAGTCCGCCTTACCGTCCGGTCCGAGCACATCCTTCTCGGCGAGATACACGAAGTACGAGCTGAAGATAAGCCCCAGGAACCCGATGTACAGTGTGGTAATCAGCTCCTAGGAAAGGATTTGTGGAATGTAGTGCTCTCTGCCATACTCACCGGAGATATGCATAGCCCAATCGAGTACGGAATGGGGAATCCGTACCTCGATGGGCAGATTTATTTTGATTTCTTGTGTGGCTTTTGTGCCCCGGCTTACCTGCCGATGGATAAACACGACCGAACCGAGCAGTCTCCAGGTGCCACCCTGCCGGTCCACGTGCAGCATGCGAAGAATCTGTAGGAAGCGGATGCCTCGGATGGCACTCGTTGCAAACACCTGACCATTTGAGCCGACGGACAGCACAACCATAGACGCTACGACTACAATAAGATCTGCAACAAACAAGAGTCCAATGTACGCCGTATGAGTAATGTGTTATTGTGTTTGTGCGCTGGTAACTATAACTCCCCACTCCTAGAAGCGAGCGAAAGTGTGTGTTAAATATGATGTGAAAAAGTTGCCCTCAATTCAAACAGTTTTTTTTTTTCTTCGATGTTGACGTAAATCCCTGAAGATATTACCGGTACGCTATGGGAACGAACGAACGTAACCTAATCTCAAGCCGAACTCCGTAGCTGATAGATAAAGTTTTGATGAGATAGAACAAAACCATTCGTCCCAAAAACTAGAAACATTTGGTAACTTTTTTGTGTCTTTTTTTATTTTTTGGATGAAAAGTTACATTATACACAATGATGACTTCATGCTCGTTGGGAGTGTCGTCCAAATGTTTCCGTTTCTCGCTAGCGAAAATCCCCGTCCCTGGTTTACCATACGCATTTACATAAACCTTTGCGAAACTTGCATTGCCCACGACTGAGTGTGCTCGGTGTGCCCAAACTCACACACCCGACTAGCACTCCAAAGGTGCAAGGTTCTTCCCGTTCAGTTTCTACTCCGATACCCCCACACAGCTCGACAGATGGCGACAGGCATCATCTTCGGTAGACACTGACAAATGGATGCTTTCAATTTCCTAGCCAACCGGATGGATGGAGGACACCGCAGGACAAAGCATACTTCCCGGAGCAGCAACGAATAGAAGCACTAGTTTCCCGACGTCACCATCAATTGTACATCTTGCCTCCAAACAATGGACTCGTGCCATCCAGGGATGACAAATGGCGTCGTTCTAACCGGGAAGGAGTAGCGTTACGTGCGGTGTTGAGCGTCGTTCTGAACTTTAGCGTGGAGAATGAATTTGTTCTATAAATTTGCTGACGCGCACGCGGTTTTCATTTGTTAAATTTATTTAATAAAACAGAACATAACGTGTCAATCATTGCTCCGATGACGCACATTTGTTTTTGGGGGGGGAAACTGGGCGTAATGAAATATTGGAGCAAATTGATCTTATCTTCTTTAAAAACGCTCTTTTGCTCGGGGGTTTATCTGTATGAAATGTGTTTGGAAAACAAAAAGAAGGCTCTGCGTGGATGATGACTATTTTTCGGTCCTCTAAAGAACACCTTTCGATCTTATCGTTGTCCATTAGTACGAATATGATGCGTCATCAAAAATGTTATAGCCAAAGCATTCCAACCCAATGGCGGCTGCAGGAACGGTTGCAGTAAATTTGTCCATTGCGATAACAGCTTGTCGGGTGCAATTGAATGGTGTCCGATCTAAACCCAATCCCAACGATGCCGTGGAAAATGTAATCATCATAAAATTGGTCCCCGGTTTTCCGTCCGGCATCCAGCACTGCAGTCTCAGCCGTTGTGTAACAGCTCGGTTAGCGATTTCAATTATCCGTTTTCCAGCGTAATGGCCCGGGCCCGTGTTACCCAAACAGGGGACAAGTTTTTGAAAATTGTTTTAAATTAATCGACGAGATACGTGCCCAAAACGGGTGGGACACTCATTCGAAGCCAGCCCGGGGTTGAAAAATGAAAAACGGTAAACCATCCACTGGACACTAATCGATGGCAATTCTTGGGAAAGATTTCTGGCTGTGAACAGACAAAACTTTTAACCGCACAATGCGCTAGAAGATTTTGGTTTTCATCGGGGAAACCTTTCATCGGGGAATTCATTCTGCAAAAAAAAAAAGATGACCAGCGTGGCACGATTACCGAGCAGACTGATAATGTGGGACTGATGTCGCTTAAATTAGAGTCACGCAAATTCCCGCCAAATGGGAACGGGAAAATGGCGATTTTTTCTCCTCCTCGGGGTGGAAAACACGCACGACATCACCATAAAATGGTGTTGTTTTATTCGTTTTTCTTTGTGTTCGTGTGTGCCACCGTTGTTGGTCGGTTTTGTGATGCTTATTTCATGTTTTTGATTGCACGCAGCTTGGCCGTTGGTGGTCACCTATTTGACAAGTCATAGTTTGCTCTAGCTTCCCAACCAGCCGCGACTCGACCCGCGGCGGCCTAATTTTGCGTCGTTTCCATTTATTCTCGTTTAATTCTCTCTTTGACAGGCGTACATTGCTTATCGTTCGTGCGGTTTGCACGTTTTGGCCGCAAATTAGCTTCCGGCATCCGGGGCCCTGACTGACGGATCGGGTCGCACGGAGCTGGAGCCACGAGGAAGAAAATCGTAATGAATAAATAAAACTAGGCAGTAAATGGCGACAATTTTACGGAATGTCATCATCGGCACACCTGGAAATGTGTCACGGCGGTAGCACGGTTTGGCACGATTTTCGCTTTTGATTGTGTTCACCCGAAACAAAGGCAACGCGTAAAATATCGGACTACAAGCGAGGATGGGGAATATGATGGAGACGCCTGGTTGCTCGTGATATGAAACTGGCTGCGTACGTTCTCGGTGCCCAAAATCACTTAAAACCGATAAAACTTTTCCACCGATAAAACCACCCTTGACCTATTTTTAATTTCTTCAGTAGCTACAAACACCTGCTACCGCTATAAACGGTGCACGAGATGGTATGGGGAAAAAGAGGGTTTAGTGCCCTCTTTGGATCGTTTCCCAAGGCGTGGAGTTAAACACACCCAACCATCAACAGCTTATCTGTGGTTTTATTTTATTTGCCGTACTTCCGTAACAAACCATTCCGTGAAGGTAAATTGGCCGTATCTGTTTTATGCCATTCCCACCTTCATCGCTCGGTCAACAGAGAACCACCCCGGAGGCCAAAATAGAAATGAAGCTGATTGACAAATATTTACTCTTTAATTGTGTCGCTTGCCTGAAACGGGGCAGATGGTTCCTATAAACTTTACCTTCCGGTAAGAAAATAGTGATGGTTGCTGTAAAAATTGGACTACGGCGTCCCTTACATCCGGCAAACATCATTACCGGGAGGGCCTTTAGTCTTTGTCTGATTGGCGACTCACCAGTGTTGATGGTGACAACTGCTGCTGTAAAGTAAATATTAGCCTATCAACGCCACTGTTACGTTTGCACGGGATAAATGTTCTTACGTTCAATTTTAGTAATCTTACGCTGTTTCTCTTAAACCAGCACACTACCTAATGTCGGAAAGGAAAAGGATACAATAAATCAGACTTGTTGGTTTTTGTTATTGGAGTCTATAGATTGAATAATTACGGTTTAGATGCTGCAAGCGTTCTATATTAATTAGCATGACAAAAACCTTTAAGATTAGAATAATTTCTTTCTAAGCATTAAACTAAACAAAGCATTTTTCTAAGCTTTCCAATGCCAATGCAACGAATGTTTCAGAATTGTAAACATAGTTTCTATAACGTTGAGTTTTAAGTGATAATTTTGTCTATTTAAAGGTCTATATAGGCCCTACTGGGTAGGAGTCTTTTAAACCACTCACGTTCGACTACCAATCTAATATAATGACTTTTCTGACGCACAAATAAACGCCATCCTCTGTCTATATGGACGACCTTGAAGGACTTTACGGGCTGAGTCGTCCGGTATCATTCTTATTACATGACCAATCCGGAGCCTGACTAGTCTAATCCACTGTACTACAGTGAATTCGTCGTACAACTCATAGAATTTGTCATAGTGATTACTCCAGCATTGCCATTTCCTAGGCATAGATCCCCGTGGCAGCTAAGAACCCTGAGCGAACTGTGTTTAAGTTGGCGTACATCCACACCTTTGATTTCGAAAAAGTTATGCGCAAAATATGCGCAAAAAAAAATAGTTTTGTGGCCGGAAAATGGCAGAATAAACAAATGCACTCCATTCTCGTCGTGCGCGTATTAAACTGCCCTTCAAAAACTGTACTTTACCATTCGGAAAATCCACCATAAATTCATCCAATTATTTTAACAATTGTACTGCACTATCATCTTTTTTTAAACAACATTCAATTACTGCCAAAATATTTGCCATAGTCAAACCTTTTTTCTCCTGGAAAATAACATATCAGATGCATACATGCATCCAAACGCTGATGACGGACTGCAGTGCAATAATTTGGTGCAGTAAAACTTTTATGAAACGACGTGCACAAACGTTCACTAGCATTGGGCGCACTGCATGCACTTGTACTCGATCATCACCGGGTCCGGGCGTATATAGTGGCGTCATTTTACGGAGGCCATAATTTTAAAAGTAAACTTCTCAAATGTGTGCACCAAACGTTCGGTTCCAAAGAGCAAATAATCCGCATTCGCTTAATGTCGTTGCACGTTTCAAACGGATGCTGTTTTAACTGCACTCACCCTGACATCTCATGCAGTGGATGGACGTGATACGGTGGATACGGTAGAACAATTCTCACTTTAATTAGAAAGATGACGTTTCTGGGTAATGGAGGCACGAAATGTTAGACGAACAGAGCCCTGCACTGCATATCTTTTTTATGGTTGAATGTATGGAAGGTTTCCCTTGGAAAAAAATATGTACAGTAACGAAAGTAACCTTAGAAAGCATCAGAAATTCACTATAATGCAACCAAACTAGCACATGATTCATGGTGCTTCATGGTATACAATTTATATGAAGGGCAAACATAAACTCCCAACCGTTGCTGTGCCTCGATGAGTTAAATTCGATTGCTTTTTATTCCCATTATTGTACTTTCCCACAATGAAACCTTACACAGTACGCTACCCTTGAAAACGTTTCGGCAGCATGCAACCGACGCTTAAATTGGTACAATATTAAAGCGTTACGACAAAAAGAAAACCCACCAACCCAAATCAAACGCCTGAACCCAAAAGGAACAAATTGCGTCCAGTAAAGAGAACAAAAAGGAAACAATTGTACGCGCAAAGTAAGAAACTGTAACGAAACAAAAAAATAACGCCGCCGTGGAACGTGCCAGCAGAATAAAGCGTAAAAATAAAGAGAAGAAAGGAACAACGAACCGCGACATAACCGAGCAAGTGAAGTGAACAAAGAAGACAAAAAAAATCCCCTCGATTGAAACAAAGACTCCAGTGAGAATGGAGATGAAGAAAAAAAAAACTGAAACTGAAACGGAACAAACGGGCCGGACAAAAATCTCAACCAGCCGAGACTTTTTACGGTTTTGCTTGTTAAAACTCTCAGCTGTTGCTTTGTTTACGTAAGTGAAGGGCCGGGACGGGATCAAACCGAGCACGATAAGGGGACGGGGAGTTTGTGAGTACTGTGTAGACTTTTGGGGCTCATTTTCCCTTTTTACACGCCCCTTGGGATTGTTTTTCACGATGGCACGACGAATGCCGGCACGGGCGCTGAACGCCGCATGAAATTCCCTTTCAATTTGATTCTGATTTCTGGCACGGTTTGCCTTTTGCGGTTGTGGCGGTGGCACTTGTTGCATGGTGAACTCTCGCTGTGCCAACCAACGCTCGGTATTAAAACATGTACCCATGCTGCCCACCGTAGATTGTGGGCAAAAGTTTTCAATTAAATTAACACCGACAAACAGAGAAATATGCAAAATTGAATGTTTTTATGTATTTTGCTGTTGATCTAATTTCGAAATGTGATAAGCTCAAATGAAACAATGGTTTGGAGAGGCAAAATACGCTCTTTGATGTTAATGAGTTCCGGCTCTGCCAATAGTTTGACGGTAAAGAGTTTATCTTAAGAAATTTAAGAATTCTTTTGAACATTAGCTTGTTTAATACGTTATCGGGAAAATAAAGATTCCTCCATTCCTCTTTTGTTATGTCTCTAATACTGTAACAAGCAAGGTTGAAGATCTCATCTCTGTTTTGGTATATTTCTTATAATCTGTTCTGATCTGATCTATTATTTTCTGTTCTAATTCCCGAAGTTTGGGCACAATATTTCTCCTTTCCTTTCCTTTCCGGTACAAGATTTATACAGAAAATATATATATAATAATCACTTGCTATATCTATCAATATTAATCATTAATCATTGCTTCTTTTTTCTGACAATGTCCATGTTTTAATTAACACAACAACCTAGGATGAGAGATCAGTCACTTGACCTTTTTTTCTCTTGACTTGATAATGTACTTTTTTCACTATAATCGCTTTCCGGCCATGGCCTGCTGCACGAGTCCTCTAAACCGTTCAGGGGCGAGGGCTTCGTCTGCCAATCCATTATCCCGGCTCTTCTGGTGGACAAATCAACGACATCACTTCATATCAATTTGGGCCTACCACACCTCCTTAAAGAACTTTACTGGCTAGGTTGTCCGGTTTCATTCTTATGACATGGCTAGCCCACCGGAGAATTCGCCATACAGTTCATAGAGAGCTCGTTATTGTGGTGGCTCCTCTATTGTCATTCCACACATACGGGGCCAAAAAACCTTCTCAACATCCTCCTCAGTTTTGGACAAAATTCATACCTCAAAGGGGTACGTAAGTCAGTACGCGACGGCGACTGATACTACCTCTGAAATAGCAGTGCGAATGAAGTTTTACTGCACATGAACAAGTACAACGATGATCTCTGGATCACAGTTGGTAATTACTATTGTTTTTTTTCCTTCTAGAATCACTACTTCTTTCCTTACCTCAGGATGTCTGCCAATCATACTCCAACACGGGGGGGTTTTCGAGGAGAGATACTGGTTTGAGTTCCAAAACATACTAAACTCTTGATCGCCGTCCTTAGACATTCAGAAATTTACGAAACCGAGCATTACTTATTATGCTCCTAAGGAATCAAATGTGTCCTAAAAATTAATTCCTTTCTCTGGAATTAATTGTCATTATGTACCTACTTCCTTCATAAAGCGGCAAACTTCATAACCCAGGACCTATCAATTAAGATATTTCGCAAGTGCCAACAATAACCATTAGCATTTAAACTCCCTTTTTTCATTCTTTGCAACGTTCCCCTGGGTACGGTAGTTCTTCAATTAATTCTTCACTCAATTTCATCACAATCGTAACCGGCCCTATCCACCAATAATATTGCTTCAAATCCTTTTCCTGTTTTATTTTCCTTCTCAACCCGAGCAAATTGAACGCAAGAAGGAAGTCTCATAATAAATCCGTACGAAAGGACGAATTAGCAAGCCAAACCGAGGATCCCGTGCCAAAAGTCCGTTTTCGAACAATCAAGCGCTACGCCACCACCGTTATCATCCTTGGCGGGATTATGAGAAATGAAAAGAACAAAAAGGTAACATTACCATTCATATTTTTCGTACCGCGGCGCCAGAGAGTGTGCACGGGGGTGTGCTTTCTTTTTTACGGGTTATGTGACCCTGGGGAAAAAGCACAATGCAGCAAACGGGGGAGTAGAACTTTTCAGCAACTCAAATTGAAATGCTAATGAGAGCGAGTTTCTTCGACAGAGTCAGTTCGGGTGTGAGGAAGCTCCAAACGAAGCAATCGCTCCCACGAAAAGGATGACCTCTGGCACTGGTTTTTTTTTTTGGGGACCTTTTTGCCACACATTCTTCGGTCAAAATTCTTCATTAAGTGCAGTGGAACATATGCTTTGGTTGGAAATCGGTGTAGAGTTTGTATGGATGGTCTAGTTCGACTGGGGCGCTCTTAGACAACCTCTTCGAACGTACACCGGCAACAATACCGGCCGGGTAAATCTTCTTCGACCTAGTCTTGGTGCAATCGCTCATGAATAATTCATGAGATTAGTCCGCTTCTTGCTGGAAGGAGTAGGCCAGAACTCACCACAGACAACCGACTGTGCCACCGATGGCCACATCTGTCGTACTTATTATTGTCCCTTGGCTAGCTGGACTAGGATCGTTCGGTAGAAAAGGTCAAACCACCGGAACGTTCCATGTTTCAGTGTTCATGAAAAGGTGCCACATTCTCATTCAAAGCCTCCTGGCGTTACCCCCTAGCACGAGAACTCTCCGGTTCCGGTTTGGTCAGCTTTGGGGCGCTGTCGCCGGTAATGGTAATGAAAGAAAGAAAGAAAAAACTCCACTGCTAACGCCTATGCCCATCCGGGAGCGAGTGTGAGTGATTTCCTACCACAGAACGGTGTGGTTAAATGATGAGCAAACCCATTTATACCTCGGTGTATCGCCTCGGTTTCTACACTGAACTGAGCAATTATTTATGCACAACCTGCGGCGTACCCCTTAAATTGCCACTCATTTATTAGCCATCGGTGGTGTAGCCTGGCACAGGCGAAGGGACATTAGCACCTGCTCGGGATTTAAGAACTAGGCACGGTGAGCTAACAGCCAAATTATTCCATTTACCGTCGAATGGGGAGGTCTCCTTGGCCCTCGGAAGAACCTCTCAGTCGCACCTTGTCGCAAAGAACGTAAAACCGCCGTAAAACAAGAACCGGAACAGAGAGTGGAAGAATGCAGGAACGAAAAGATCATGGTCGGAATTAATCGACAAACCCGAAAGGGGGAAAAGGCAATGGGATGAGGTGAAAATAAAGCGAAAATAAAGAAAAAGTATCGCCACACTAAAAACACTCCAGCTACGACGTACGTTGAACACTTTCACCTTGAGGGTGCTCCCGCCGTGAAGATTTCCTAAGAAGTGTCCACTCACGTGGCGGCGGTTAAATATGTACGAGATGTATGCATTTGAAATCGAAGTGTCGTGTTTTAATTTAGTTTCTAATGAATTTGAAATTAGTGGCCAAGCGACGATGGAACATTCGTGAGCGCACCGAAGCATACGCTGGATAATTGCACTTCCAAAGACCACCGAATGGGGATTTCTGCTTGGTGACAGTGAGGTGCGCCTGGCAATGGGGGGGGGGGGGGGGGGAGAAAACTTACCTATAATACAGATAGGTTTGCGGATGAAGCGTAACCGGCCACAAAAGCCCATGTACTTCGAACGGCAACCGGCGGACCACAGCCGGACCAGGTACTCGACACCGAAGAATACCACCAGACATATCTCCATCCAGAATAAGGTCTCGTTCGCGAACTTACTATACTCGTCTATCGTCGATAATACGCTAAATATCAGACACACTAAAACAAGCAGAAATCTGCAAAAAGAAAGAAAAAAGCAAAATGGTGTTAATCGCATACAAGATGGACGCCACTCGCAATCAATTCTCGCAAGAATTCTCTGTAAATTACGATGCACTCTAATCATCATAAAAGCGACTAAATACTTATCTCCCGCTTTCCGTGGGTTGAGTATCCTGAAAAGATACCGGTTAGTGTTCTGGTTTTGCGTTTCGCAAAGATACACGGGAAAGGTCACTCCATTCTGACCCCGTAAATTCGGTTCTCTTAATGAAGCAATATCATGTAGCAATAATTTAACAATCCAATTTTCAATGTCACCATTTACCCATTCTTTTATGCTTTCCCGTGAAAAGTCGGGTTTGAAACATTAAACAATGGTTGGTGATACTTTCCCTGCCTTTCCATGATAATTGTGTCCCGCATTCGTGCGCGACCCAGTGACTACCTCGACAGCGGATTGGTTACGCGCGTAGGGCAAAGTGCACGAAATGGGAAGAATGGTTTTATGACGGCCGGGCACCACCCGTGCCGAGTGGCGGCAAAAATAAAGCAGTTCTTCATCATCTTTATGGCACGGTTCACGGTGCCCGCTGCATCGGAAAGTGCGCACCACAAAACTGTCACAAATCGACGACGTTCTGACGCGCAGCGCGCGTTTTACGACCGCTGCCATTTGGTCGCACGCTCAGCAGATTCGTCGCTCTTGCGAAACGATCGCACAGTTTAATGGTGCTTTGTTTGAAATCTTAAAGCGCACCAAGGCGTTTGCCGCGGTATGGGAAAAGCATATTTTATCTGTTTTCCGTACTGCTGCTGGTGCTGCCCTTTTCCATAGTTTCCGCGCGAAACCAGCCCCCGGGAACCCCCGGTGTACGATGTACGGTTTGCACGGAAGCGGAATGTATAATGTGCCTGAAAATAGAATTTCAATCATATTTCACTCGCTTCATAAACACGTCCTCCGGAGCATGGCCGAGACGGTGGCGACCAACGCTGCTAAATGTCATTGTGACCCTCCCCCCTTCTCCTTTTTTTCCGGTACTTTGCGCACTTGTTCGCCTTTTTCCCTAGCAATAGTCAGCTGATTTCCCCGAACGATTACAGCCTGCCGTCAGTCAGACCGTGGGTAGCGTGTGGTAGCGCTGATCCTTAAAAAGGATTTGTCGTATGTTGTTTTCCAGCCGGAAAACAAAGAAAGACAATGGCAACGGGAGGGGGTGTTCGGTAGTGAATATTATCCTCTTGAAAACAGAAGATTTAAGACGCAGCGGGAACTCTCCAATGCGAAAACCAATTTTCACGTGAGAAAAGAACGACCCGCCTAAAGCGCGGCAGCGCGATAACGGAACTTGAACGCTTAACTCCTGGCCGGATATGCGGGGCAAATTGTCTTGCTGGCTTTTTCCCTAATCATAAGCTGGCATTTTCCAACGACGTCTAGGGCAAGTGCTTTTCGTGCCAGTTTTGGCCCCCCCATTGTCCCGGAGGGGGAGATACATACATAAAACCAGCCTTGCCGATGGTCCCGTTTTACACGGTCGCGTGATACCGGTCGGGTACGGTTGAAAGTCAAGCATTACCCGCTGTCAACTCTCTCGGTCTACCGGCCGCCAGCTGACGGCCGGGTGATGACTCGCCCCTGACAGACCGATGATACCGTTGGAGCAACAGGCCAGCAGACTTTTGTTGCTGCCGTCACATCATGCGAAGCCTGACGTTTGCTGTCATGAAACTAAAGCCTGGTACCGAATTTAAGACCAAAGAGATACGGGCAAGTGGTTATATTGTGTTGTTTAATGCAGAAACCCCATCAGGGTGGTTTGTTTCCGGCGAATACTGGTGTGCCTGCAGACGGAAAGCCGTTCTTCATGTTTGCTGGTGTGGTAAGTAACAGGAATTTTAAGCAAAATAACGTATGCATTAGAAATGATGAACCAACTGTGGAACTGTGGATGGCACGGTGAAGCTAAAGATCCAAAAAGATGTATGCAGGAGATAAAATTTTCTTTCAGTCTAAGGTTAAGACGGAACATTAGCAAGAAATGACGAAATTGTTAAGTGTAAGCATGCGTTAGTATTGAATTGATGCGGGCTTGGCGATTTGTCTACAAAATTATTGGAATTGATCCATCGTTTGGAATTTATTTTTCGTCGATCACATCTAATCGACATTCAGAGGTTTGGCAGTCTTCGAAAACACTTTGACGAGTCATACCAAACGATCATATCTTTCTCCTATATTTTACTTCTTTATGTAGGTGGCAGCATCTGTAATCATATTTTAAATTTGCACAAGGACTGGTTTCTACAACACACTAAGGGAGTCTTGAACAGCTTACTTTCTTGGCATTAGAAGTCAAATAGACAGTGCCTTTGTGATCCACTGTGAAGAAGAATTTCGTCAGCTCTTAAGACTTTGAAATCGTTATTCGTTTTATATAAGTCTCGTCACCAGTAATTGCATCTCGAATTTCTAGGCAGTACTCATACCTCCGATGAGATGAATCCGGGAGTAATATTTTTTTCCAGATAATTCTTCAATATTTGATCGCCAGTTCGAACCTAGGAAAGGCTGAATTTGCCCTCCATTTTTATCTTTAATTTCTACTGCACTTTAAGATCATGCTAGATCTAAACTTCTGATCGATGCCAGGGCCTTTCTCCAAAAGTGAGAAGATTCCATAAATGTCAAATCGGCTATGTCCGAAGGACACGTAGCATATCTCGATATAAAATTACATCTCTACAGAATGAAAACTGCAGTGAAGTGTATTGTAAAGAGTTGCAATTCCCAACGATGTTGGACCTGGAGCTTGGGTTTTTAAAAAACTGAACCTTAGCTTATGATCGACGACCTTTCTGCAGTAGTAGTAGTCAAAGCAGAAGTAGAAGGAGTATCTCACGATATAAAATTACTTCACTCCGGAGTTAACTGCGCAGTGCATACAAAGCATAGAAAATAGTTGCCTGAGTAACAGCCAATATGAGCCGTTGCGAGTTAATTGATAACATTATCAAGTTTTGTCTGCGAAGCTATAAAACAACCAAACACAGCTAAACTTGACTGCAGAACTTGACTGTTGGAATTTTTTGCGAAAAAAAAGTCGAAAAATCAGTCAGTTTGCGAATGTAATGTGAGTTTTCTAAACCATTGGTTGAAAAACATAACGAATTGCATTTCATTAAAAAAAAACTAAGCTTAAATGAAAAATGTTAACTTCATATTACGAGAAGCTGCCAACGAAGGGTCCAACACGCTGTTAAAACACACATTTGCACCGGCCAGCAATAATTCATCAAGGTGCCAATTCAGACGATTAATTAATCGATTTTCATGGCGCAGCCAAATGCGTTTCCGTACGCCATCCAGGCGAAATGTGTGAATTGTCATTTAATTGATAAAAGCAAACCCACTCCCCGGGCGTACGCCCAGTGATTGAAGGTTTATCTACTGATCGGACAGCACGATGAAAGCGGATTGCAAATGACGTTTTAATTTCGTTTAATATTTTAATTGCTAGATGAAACGTTGCGCCAACGAAATCGATTGACCTCATTGATGTGTGAAATGTTGCGTTTTCACCTGTGCATTTTTAAGAGATGTTATTCTTTTTTTTAATTTTTAATTTGACCGTAAATGTACAATGCCACGGATGAATATTGGAATGAATTGCCATTCTTCGAATCCAGAAAGTTTAATGGATGCGAACAATTTTGGTCCCCGTTTGTAAAAAAAAGTATTATGCGCTTTTAGCATGAAAAAAGCTTCCTATTAAGTGCTGTGATCCTTTCCGATTTACTTAAGCTACAAGAAAAAAAGTACACATAGTGAAAGATTAACATTACCAATTGCACTAAGCGAGCGGGTGCACCCCATCCGCGGTGCACTACAGGCGGTAAGCTTGCCTTACGTAGTACGCCGAAACTTACCCAACGGAGGATCCACCGGGATGGATGCACATTAATTTTAGATTAATGTAATGGAACGGCTTGGTCCGGATCTCGTGTCGAATCGAATCAACGGTACGGCGAACCGGGTTCGCGCATCCCGTCCCATCGACGTTTGGATCCGTTACGAAAGATAAGAAAACCCGGTACCGAGCTTAAAGGAATTTGCAAACGAACTGGTAACGTAACGTAGTTAGCTACCGAACGGCAGAGCAAGCGATGCCTGCGCAAGGAGTAACGAGAAACGCGGATCGCATCCGGTTTGGATAAAATCTTCTCCTTACTTTGAATGATGTGCCCGCACGTTCAGCGGCGGTACACAACAGTGTATCGGTGCTGAGGAGTGTGCGTGTGTGTAGGTCAAAAATATTTCAACAAATTTAGCATAAAACATTCCACACAAAAATTGCAAACCCTAAAGCCTTATGATTGTTTGACGTTTGTTGCAAAAAAAATTGCAAATAGTACGATATAATATTTCAAACAATATAAACCCTTTTCACTTTGCTGCAAGAATCCCGTTGTGGCATTTTTCCAATCTGTGCTGTGAAACGCGAGCGTTTATCTTCCTCACCGGAGAAGGTAAGCGAACACGCCGGGGTTAAAATGCCGGGTGAAATCAAGCGCGAATTTCCCAGAAGATCTCAGATCGATGCGAGGTTGAAAAAATTCCTTCACTATCGAATTTAAGCCACTTGCTCGGATGTGCTATTGAAACATTTACCCTGCTCTTCGCAAGCAGCTCACAGCACTCGCCCACTCGTCCTGCTTATCTCCAGCAACGGTAAAAGATTGCCGAGAGATTACCGACGAGTGATTTGTTCATGCCTTGTATCTATCTTTTCAAATCAATCGATAGATATTCAGGACCAGCGATGGATTGTCTGATACACTGAATGGTGTTTTGATGGAAGCCGCCCCAAAGGCACCGGTGGATTTTTGGAAAGTGGTAATGAGTTACCAAGCCGATGAGAAAATCGAAGCCAACATGCTGGGAAAGTTTTGCATAAGATAAGCTGAAGCAATTGGCAAGCCATAGCTTGGGATTCTTAAGTTAAGGCTTCTAGAAGCCATATTACATCATTTTCGACTTCCTTTTGTCTACGATGTTGTAGGCATTGAACACATTTTCATCAGACATTGTAGTCCTGACGAAAGATCACTTCGAGAAGTGGCGAGATTTACAAACAATTTGTTGTACTAAGATTTAAGCCTATTGTTTCAGGGAACCAGTGATTGCTCAATAAAATAAACTCATAACCATGCGGAACAGCATATTGTTGATGTGGTCCTCAAAGTGCCTATTTTCCCGAGGTAACGTTTTGTAAATCCGTGTTCAAATATTTCTCAAATATAAGATCAGATATCAGACCAATTGTCTAGGCAATTCGCTACATTACCTGCATAGTGCATAATAAGAATAGCGAATTGACTCCTGTTTTTGTTTAACAGGCTAAATATTGGTCTACTTTCAGTGAAAAATCGGTTTTTCTATCATAAGTTCTCAGCAGCTCTGCTTTGTACAAGTTCTTAGAGCATCTTAGCGTATATTTTACTTTAATTCTATATCTTTACATGTATGTACTTCAGCTTGATAACATTTTAAAGACCTCTTTTCCTTCGTATGTAGAAAAAACCCTTACTACTGTGAATATCTTATCATTCACAACGTATCTCTCTAATCCCTACCATGTGCACAGTCAAGCGTAGGATCATTATAATTCTCTACGAGAACAATCCTACCACATGCGGTGACTTCCTGCCAAGGTTCTAGATGACGTTCACTTGCTCCTTGCTGCCAAGACAGTTAACTCACTCTCGCCTCAAGACGCCAGCGCTGCGTCTGCCCGTGGTTTGCGTTCATTTCCGAATGCAATTAAAAATGCATTCACTGTCAGTAGCATCCCAGCCGGGGTACCGCACGCAGTTTTCGGGAGGGGAAAACTTTTCCCCCTATTGCACGGCAGATAACAAGCAACTGCCATTAATTAATGCGACATGTATGAGACAGGGCAAACAAAACACGACAACCATCAACCCCGCCCTGACAAACATCGAACACCAAAGCTCGCTGAAAATAGAACCCGACGGAAAGTTTGTGGTTATGGTTTTGCATGACAAGCTACCATATACATGAAAGCTTGATTATCGCACAAGATTAGGCGCTGTTCTGCATTTTACTCATCAAACCAACTTAAACAAAAATATCAAAGCCCTGTTTATAAATAATACCCCGCTTTAACCTCCAACTCGATAAAGAATTCATACCGATCCGCCTTACCACAACATTTGGCTTTGTTCACACACTTGGCGAGCTTAGCACGGCAACCACAATTATATTGTTACGTGGTTTATTAATTAAACCACAAGTGCTGTAAATTATGGGCGCCTTCGGCTCACCTTAGACAAGTGAAATAACTTCAACCGCCCGATATAATTTAATCGCTCAAGGGTGAATCTTCACTGGCAATTTACTTTGTAGCGGAGGAAGCGTCGAACTTTGTTGCACGGATTTATGAGAAGGTGGCGCTACAATGTAGCCAAATGTAGGCCGGGAGTGCAGCGGAAGGCTAGTTTTTCTACGACAGGTAATAAATTATACTTGTGCAGTGTTAGTGCAGCAAAAAGCCATTTTCTTTGGAGCGTCCACATGGGAACTTGTTAAAGAAAATTTAGCAAGTACGGAGTAAAAAAGTAAAATAATTGAAGTATGTTATTCAAGACTATTCTTTTGTATTGGTACAATCAATAATTGAACATTAGTATGAAAGTACAGTAGAACGCTGATTATTCAGGTGCCATTTGATATCTGTCAACTGTCCAGTCTCGAGATAAGCACGGATAATCGGCGTATAAACTGTGTAAAGCTGCTGTCTCTGTATTAGTGTAATTATTCAAAATAAATTATTTGAAAAATAACGACATTCAAGCATCTATTCTTTGCTGTACAACATACTTACACTGAGAAGTGATATACAAAACACAGCCAACCGCCAGGATGCTCGAGAAAGACGTAGAACCGCTCCTGTACGGTTTTACCGCGCCGATGATGGAAAACGTATTTGGCCTTGAACGCTTGGTCGATCGGTAGCGCTATCGGGTAGTACGGATTGGGCACGCCCAAATTTTTCCCCGTACCGCTCGGTGCTCCCCCGCCCGCCTCACCACCACCACCTCCACCGCCCGCCCCACCATGATGATGCAGTCCCATGGAGACGCCCGGTAGCTCATTCACATCGTCATCCATATCGACATCGTCATCATCATCATCATCGTCGACCACGATATTGCCCTGGCTCGCACTAACCCCATCCAGTATATCGTTCGATCGGGACCGCGATCGGCTGCGGTTTTTGCGCCGCATCGGTGTCGGTACCCGCTTGTGGTGCGGCTCGAAGGCACGCGCCGGCTTTCCCGGCCGAAAGCGGCGCAGGAATTTAAGGGCACGCGGGGAAGAGGAGGAACATGAGATGCCCGGATGGAGCGGTGCCTTATGCGGATCGCCAGCATTCAGCTCAGTCGTTTCGATGGCCGACTCCACATCGTCCACCAGATCATCCTCGGAGCCCTGCAGCGCCCGGTAGCTGATCATGCCACCGCCGCCACCGGTCGCGCACGGGCTTGGCGTTTGCGTCTGGGTCGAACCGCCGCCCATCGTTATCCCGTTGCTGCCCGCGCTCGGACTGGCCGATATGGCCGACCGGCTACCGGCCAGCAGGTTCGTCGTCTCCTTTACCGGTGACTTGAGCACGCTCAGCACGAGATCGTCGTGGGCGGGACCGGCCGCCTGCCGCAGCTGCTGGTCGTCCACCGCGAACGAACCGAGCCCGCGGGCGATCATGATCGGTGGCAGTGCCACGGTGGCACCGCTGAACTGATGTATATTCCCGTAGGAGTAGTGGCGCTTGCCGAGTTGCTGATGTTGCTGGTGCTGCAGCTGTTGATGCTGCTGCTGCTGCTGCTGCTGCTGCTGCGCTTTCGCTTCCTGCTGCTGCAGCCGTAGATTGCGTGACTGCCGGTAAAGATTCTCCTGCTCGCCTCTGTTCATTGTTATCGTGGTGGTTGCACTCAGCACGACCGACAACATTTGGCGGTATCGTTCTGCGGGAACGCCGGTTGCGGGTTGCTAGCCGCGAATCGGCCCATCGATCGTTGCACCCCAATCCGACATGGCTCGCGATCGCTCACGAACGTTCCGGCGACAGCCGATGGCCACAAACTAACCGCAGCCACGTATCGTGCCGTCGGAAAACCCTGCCCTTCCCGAATGTCTGTACAGCGTTCCACGTGAGTTCGGTTTCAACTGCTTCAGCTTCCTGTTGCACTACGGTTGCAGCTAATGGCACTGTCAACATTATTCCGAACGGGCAGGAAAATGCACACTATTTACAGGCTCATTTCACGCACTGGTCGTACACGTTCGCCCACCAGGTGGTGTTACGTTGCAATTACACCAACACCCCCCAAAAACGAACTCGAATGATGTACGCGCCGGTTCTGTGATGGGGGATAAATTCTACACTCAAACAACCTCTCTCCTACACTGTCACACGTTACGCAAGCCTTTTTCCCTAGCGATTCACTGCGGTAAAACCGATCGATGATGCTTCGAATGGTACCGTGGGCGGAAGATTTGTGCTTCGTAAGATTAACCCGACCGTATTCCATCCACTACTGCGCTGCCATTCATTCCATTTTCTTAATTCGCTTTCACTCGCTTCCACGAAACTGCCGTGTGTGCATTGGCGACCGTTTCAGCACATCTTCCCCGATGATGCGATGTCTCATCGATGTAGGATGTTCCTCTATTTTTCGTACTTTAGTTTCCCTTTTCGCTTCAAGCCGCAGCTTCCCCACACACGAACGGGTCGAATTCTTTCTCTCCGCTCACTCGGGAATCAAATTAATGACTCACTTTTGCCTTTTTGTGCGGTCTTGCGTTTCTTTCCTTTGCCAGAACCTGCGATCGAGTTGAAGATAATTAGAAAAAAGTGTTAATCTACTTAAATTTTCCCACATCCCCAGTTTGCTATTATTCGGGTTGACACACTCTGGCACACCATTAAGCCACTCATTCGACTCTGTTTTTTTTTTTTGCTGTTACGAAAACCCTTTTACGAAGCTGGGAACTTTACCCTTCGTAGTGGTTTAACTAATTCGAAGATTTTTAGCACGTCGAACGCGAAGAATCGTGTTACCGATGGGCGGATGGAACATTACAAGTATTCTGTTTGACAGTTTCACTATAATTATGGTACAATCTTGACACTATCTTCAATGGAATGGATAATTTAGAGCAAAAAGGAAAATAACTATGTGTTGCCCTTTTGTGTTGAAACGGGCAAACAGTGTTACAGTGCGTAACATAACTATAAGAATGATTGTTTCAATTCAATAGGATGTTAAAGAGATGGAGACCAAACTTTTGTTTCACGAAGTTATTATTGTAGAGTTATTAAATAAAGGTTTTTCTTAATGTTTATGTATATTAGTACACGCTAAACCTTTTTGCACCATGTTAATAATTGGAAAAATAGTTTTACGGGCAAATATATTTATATTTCATGATAAATATTTGTTACGAAAATACCACTTTTAGATAACAAATTCACACATAAAGGGCATTTGGGGTCCATCGAATGGATCATGTAGCATGGACGAACCCAGAATGAAATTCCCTTGCGGAACTTATGAAATTACTAAGGTTAATGAAAACAGTTTCTGCTGCAAGAAATGAATCTAATCCTCAATCCACCAAAGACTTTCAGGAGGTGTTGAAAACATGGGATGGATATTTTATCTTGCAGCTGAGACAACGACAAACATAATTGATCATTCGACTATATCGGAAATAAATCTGGTGCAATAAAGAATAATAAAAAATCAGAATGGACTTTGAATAAACATTATTTTGATGGTAAGATTGTTTACCTTACGAAATAACTTGAATAGATAGCGAGTTTTTTTTTGTATAACGAATTAATCTTCGAAACGAATTTAATTTTTTATAAGAGTGAAGACACCTTGGCTAATTTATGTACTTGATTGATATGAACAATTTTAGACTCATTTTTACCTTCCAGTTCAAAATTCTACCTTCTTCTCGATTTCTAAGTTCAATCCATTCAGGTAAATCGTATTTTTTATCTAAGTCTTTAACATTTTTTTCTTTTTCTACCAATTGTCAGACAACTGCATAGTTATGTTACGCACTGTTTACCTTCTTATATTCAAAACTAGTGATACATGCAGTTCTATACGTAAAAAGGTTGATGGTGTGTTTGTTAAATACAAAACAAAATAGAAACAGTTAACCAACCCGTGTCTCTCCAAATCTTCATTGATGATTTGCAAACATTCGAACATATTTAGCTTTCGGTTAAATTTGCGAATGATTGAGTTGAGAACTTTTTCGCCCGGTACTGTTACGCCGGGTTGATTGATCGTCTGCTCTAAAGAGCCACCCGGTCACGTGGGTGGGCGTCCCGTCCATTCAGCCATTCGGTCAAACAGGGGGTGAAATTTTACTGTTTCCTCACATTTCACTCTCAATTAGATCCTAACCGGACTCGCACCGGTGTGTCCCAGGTGATTTATGTTCGCGCTGGTTGAGGATGATGTTGCAGAAGTTGGTGTGGCAAACGTGTAAGCAATGCGCATTTCTTCGATTGGTAGCAACGGTCAGCGCTAGAGCCAGCCAGCTGCTGGTTGCGCTGGCTACCCCAATCCATAATACATTACGCGTTTCTCGATTCACCACGGCAACGGCAGCACGTGAAGCCGTGAAAAATCGAACGTAAACAGTTGATAGCCGTAAATCATGAAAAATTACCATTATCCGTGATCGCGTGCTTCGCGGCTCACTTTATGGCCATCGCCGTGGCCGTGTAACTGCTTTTTCCTTCCCCCTTGTTTTTTTTTTTGTCCGTCCCGGTCCCCTGTTCCCCACGGAGGCGTAAAGTGGCGATCAAAAATGTTTACCATTACCCGGGAGAATTTGCGCTCGGGAAAACGAAAACAATGCAAGGGAAAGTGAATAGCACGCAGATACACAAGCGCATTTTTCCATTTTTTTTTACTTCACTCCTTTACGGGCGCAAGAGTCTCGAGCCAGTAACAGCGAGACTTGTTCCCACGTGGAAGCTAATGTTTTGACCCCGGTCCCGGCAGCAATAGCCACCCCGCATTGATCGATCGAATAATGCACCGCACCGGTCACCATTACCCAGCACGCAGAAGGCACTGTGTGTTGGCGCTATTTTTCAATAGATAGCTTTCACGGGCATGATTTATTCACCGTGTAAGTTTAGCTTCCGGAAAAGTTTCGTGCAGCCGTATCGATTACTTTGCCGTGGTTCTTTCTCTGGCTGTACTTTGTTTAAAAAAAAGCGGGGGCATTTTGCCCACCTGAAAACGACACCCAACCCAAAAGGGTGGAAAGGGCAAATTTTTCCATTGCGATACAGCAGCACACCCCGTTTGGCTTCGTTGTGAAAGTATTTAGAATTCTTGCGAGAAGCGATTTTCTTTCACGTTCGCCCTGCTTTCTGCTTAGAGTATCTAGAAATGTGCGCAATAATTGATGAGCTTGTTCAAACTTTTTTGCGCTGCTTTGCGCTTTATTTAAGGGTGGCAGTGTCTACCGACACGGGGGTGATCGAATCCCTGCAAGAGTCCCACGAGGCAGAGTGACCAAAAAGGGTCCAGAGACCGGTTGCAATACACTTGAGTAAGTGCTTACGGCCTTTTTAATTGATTCGTGGTATCACGGTCGGTTTTGCGTAGAGTTTTCCGTTTTTTTATCATACCCACTATTTAGTAAGGGTACACTTAAATTTGTCTAATATTTTAAGCCTTCCAAAGGAATAAAAGAGCAAACCCTTCTTTACGAGTTATGTTCTTCAGCAGCCCTTCCAAAATCTCCTCAAAAATAGATCATTTTTTTAATAAACCGAAAAAAAACACTTATTGATGTTCACCCGCCATATCCTCAATTACATGACATATTTATAGCTGTCAAGTCACAAAGTGACCCAAATCCTATTATTTCAAATTAATGGTGGCCAAAGAATAATGATAAATTATATACGATCAAAGGTAAAGGAACGCGGGTTTGAAGTATTTTTTTTATAAAAATAAATCATTATCAAACAAACAACTCGAGCAAGCGGATGGCTACCTGTCAAAAAGAGCAAACGCTAACCCCTTAAGCTTATTATTTTTAACGGAAAAAAAGCCTGAAAAAAGCAAAAACACCTCAGTCCCTGAGCTTACCACACGCCAATTAACTTCATAGATGTATTCGCCGACCTCGCGCTGTTTTTGTTCTTCTTTGTGTATTGTGAAGCACATACCGTTCCCGGTAATTTCTTCGATGCGATTAATATATAACAGCTAAAATAAAAGCAACAACTTCAAGCACTTCCCTTTTCCAGCGGGAAAAAAACTTTTGCTATCCGTCACAATGTTAAGGATTCCACCAAACGAAGCGATACGAAGCCCTGGGAAGCCCCGTTTGGTTGAGGCGTATTTTCTTGTTTTTGTTGTTAATATTCCTTGCAGCTATTTTTTGCCATCCCGCACGGTTGCTTTGTTTTCAACATGAGAAATTTTGAGTTAAAAAAAACGCACCTGAACGTGCCTTCCAGCGACAGCAGCACACTTTGGACCGCTTGCGCTGTTTGGTTTCGTTTGTTTGTCTGTTTTGTTGATGTTTCGCGGAAAACCTTTGCCTGTTGGCTTTGGGCCGCAGCTAACCGCTGCTTTGTTTTCCTTGATGTTAAGCTTGATCGAGAAGCAAAATATTCGATCCATGGCTATTATGCTGCAATCGTGTTTATTTTCATGGTGTTATTAAGCAATCAAAATGTTAGTGTTTAATGTATAGAAAAGGGCGTTTGAAAGCCGATTGTTTGGCAACAAAAGTACTGTAAGGAATCACGGGAAGTTATACAGTCTACGTGTTCCGATAAATAAAATATTCATTTTAAAGAAGCTTTCAAGATATAAGGTCTCTGAAGCACATTACGAAGATACGTTCCAGATAGTAAACTCACCCTTCAAAGGATGCCCCCTCATTCTTCGCAAATGCTTGAGTTTGGAGAAGGAAATATCTACACTCTAATGTGAATCCTTAATCTTAAGTCATAAAAAATTATATTTGACCTTGAGTTAGAACTCCAATGGATTGAAGCAATAAGACCTGGCCGTTCCCATCCTGAAGAACATGAAATTTTGAGAACCAATTAGCATGGGCTTAATTTCGTGAATTTTTTGCATAATTTAATAATTAGTAATTAATTGCATAATAAGTAAGTAAATAAGTTAAAGTTAAAGTTTAAAATGTTTTTCGAATTCTCCTGAATGTATCCCAATTCAACATTTAAAGAATTAAGTAAAAATTCTCAAAAAATAATTTGTAACTTTTGGTTTTTATTAATTATCTATTAAATTATTATTAACTTCTAAAGTGTAGTTCTTCTGAAGGTCTATAGTTCTGTAGAATTTATATATCTAACCAGAACGTTAAAATTTTCGAGGGAGTTTATTTCTTATTTCTTCGTTCGGGCTAGTAGTGTCATAAAAATGACACCAGACGACCCTTAACGTCTGTTGGAACTAGTGAAATGTTTCTAGATCCCGCACAGGGGACGTCTTGTGGACAAACAGTGTGGTAAACAAGAGTTGCATTTTTTAAAGACTCTTGTAGCAGACCTACCCTGTTAAGGAATATAACGCTTGATGAGTAAAGTGTATGTAAAGATTTACATTTTAATGCTGTTTTGCCCTCTAGTTGTTCAAACCTATCAAAAAACTACTACCCGCAGCTGTCGGATTTCTCAACCTATAAAGTATATCTAGAGCTAAACAATAGAATCGATGAACAATTATCGATGGATTTCAGCACGCTATCCTACTAAATTCTGCCAAACGAAACAAGCACGAGCTTTTAATATAACACGTTGACTCCCTGCAAAGCAACGCTCCCTCTCTTTTCACGTGCCTCGATCCAATGTTCCATAAATTTCAGATATAAAACAACCATTGTCTAGCCGTGACGTGACGGAAGTTAATTGCCGGCATTGCCCGATTGGACGGTTGATGAATAGCGAATGCACATGCACCGTGCATTATCGGTGCTGTATCGCCATTAAGCTGCGATCCTGTGTTCCAAGCACTCGCCCCTAAAAATATTCGATTTTATGAATCACCGTATCACACCGCGGCTAGATAATTGTACGGTGAAAGCTTCGCAAGCGGGACGGTACAGAACCCGGGCAGGGGAGTTGAAGAATTTATTTGATAAATCAATTTTTGCACCCATATCGCACGATCCGAAAGTGTGTTTGTGTATGGTTTCACGGTGAAGCTCGATTACCGTGCGTCACAGAACAGAGGAGGATGCGATAAAATCCTCAACGTATGGAGGAGAAAGGGAAGAATTTTTCAGTTTCAAACGTTAGATATTTTGAACTAGTGGCAAGCACACTGATTGTACTATCCCGCACAACAGTATCAGGGTGCATGAACGCGCTAGCTAGACGGTGTTTCGATGCATGTGTGTTATTTGCGCCACACAAACATGAGTTTTCAATTCATTAACTCTATCACGCTGCCTTGTTTTTGGAACGCAATCAGAACAAAAGCTAGTTGGGGGCTTTGAAAAGCTTTTCAAAAAAAAAACGATCCTTTGCATACAAAGCGAGGCCAGTTATTACCGTTGTCGTTCCTTTAAATCCCCTTAAATACTGTCTCCATTAAATCGGGACACAAAAATGGAAGAAAACCCCGACACGACAGAGCTGACGCAAATAGTAAAGGTAGAATAAATTGTATCCAATAAATTATACAACACAGATAATGCTCATAAATTTCAATCTCTTAAGCAAAACATTCCCCCAGAGACATTCTTGTACACGGCCGTGCTCAAGGCGGGGTACATTCACTGTTCCACCGTTTAGCATGCGACATCTTCATTCACTTTCTTTTAAAAATAGACTCGCTGAACGGAATGAAACAAATGAAACGAAGGCTTTTGGCCCTCGAAATTTGTCATTTCAGAGGTAGCCGGGGTAGAGATTTAACGCAAGCTGTCCCCTTCATCAAGCTTGTTCCCCCAGAAAAAAAAACCCTTCTCTAAACCCATCAAAAACTGGGCACTGAGCGGGACGACCTTTCTGTATCTTTCCCTCCGGTCACATCATCGCACAGGCGGAGCAGCACGCGGTCCCACTGCGAATGGGGCAAGGGCAATGCAGAACCCACCGAAGCACACTAATTTATTATTCAATTTGCTTTCATTATTCATAATCTCGTTCCCGCGCCTTAAAAGCTTTCGTGATCCGGCCGATTTAAAATCCGACGCCAAAGCCCCCTCCAGGGGCGGATGATTGCCGACGCACTGCCGCGTATCATTGCTGGTTGCTGTCTAGCCCGGGACGGGAGTGATAGCGATGGCCAGACGCTGGTGGGATGTACGGAATACTTGGAGACATTGAAAGTTATGAGCCTTCGTCCCCTTTCCCCGGGAACGCATTGGAGAGAAGTGGCATGAAGTAACCCTGCTCATGATGGGTACTTAAATCGTACAACATCAATAAATCAGGCTTAATCTCGTAGTCGAATATCGCGCCCATAACCACAAACAGTGCCACTCATGCTTACACACAACCACACACACACACACACACACACTGCTCATTAAATCATGCGGGATAGGTGTATGGCGTGTGTCCTTAATTATTTTCCATGTCAAAACAGCGAACCGCACCGCTCACTAATGACAAACAGGAGCACATGTCACATGGTCTGACAATTCGTTTGCCTCACGGTTTCGCCTTATGTTGCTTCTTTTATACGTCAGACAGATAACAATAGCAGACTTTGGTGTTTGTGTAGCGAAAACCGACAGCCTGTCGCGCGGTACAACTCCGGCGGAGCCGGAATGTATGTGACTGTGACGAGCGAAAGATCCTGACGGACATACTTCGCAGCTTATTAGTGGAGGCGTTTGACAGATGAATGGTTCACATCTCCACACGTAACGCCCGTGCGACGGCTCTCCGGTACTTGCACGGAACGATAGTGGTTTTACGCAATGGAAACGCAAAGGAAAAGTCAAGCCAAACGATCATGTTGATGGGGTTTCGTCTTGTTTTGTTTGTTTGTTGCTGCTCGCTTTACTCGCTGCTAGAATTTTCTACAAACTTGAGCAGATTGAATTTGTGCGTTGTGTTTGCGGCGGTCGTCGCGTACAGAATGCTTCATCCGCAACAACTCGGCTGGTGAGCCTCGAGTGTATTGGTCGTGACACGCACCGTGCTGTTATTGCTCTCGCTACCCCACATCGTGTTCCTATCGCACCGGTCCAACCATCTGGAATGATGCCACTAACGGATAGCACACGGCCGTTCGCACTGACATTCTATACCCGGCGGGTAAACGGTATCATCGTTCTTTTCTTGGGTTGCCGGATGGATCTATGCCACCAGCTGAAATAATACCCGGTAAAAGGGATAACGGCCTTCGGTCGGTCACCGGTGCCAGCATTTTTGCGCACCCGGCAACACCACGCGAACGCATTGCGTGGATTCTTGTTTGATTGAACCCTTCACTGACATTGACTGTTGTCTTGATGGATGCGCACAGGCAGATGAAGTGGTGGGAAAGTAGGGGAGGAAGGAGAGTGATAAAGGCATGTCGTCAAGAGAAAGAAATCACAAACAGAGCAAACGTACCGGGTTTTTGTCTGCACAGAACATCAAAAACTTTTCCACCCGGCCCAAAAAGCACGATAATGGTTGTACTGGATGGGTCACAATTATGAACACAGTTCAATTACAAAGGCCTGCGGGAAAGTTCGAAATGAAGTTTATTTTTAGAGTTTGCGCTACAACGATTTCATAACAATCCGCTGTAGATCAATTACAAAATGATAAAATGCTTTGTTGGGAAAATCTCTAGTGCGATCGATATGTTCATTGGAAAATCTTGCTTTACTTGCGTTACACAAAGTTTTTTCTTCTCATTTAAGATCGTTTATTATCTTTGCAATTGTGTAATTAAAAATATTGAGTTACTTTTTTTTAAATTATTGTTCTATAACATTAAATTTATTAGGAAAATTTTATTCAGCCACACCATAAATTTACTGGTTATGTCGTCCATTTTTTTGGATTTCTAGCGTTTTCACAAGATTCAAAGTTGAAACAACGAACTGAAAATGTTCTGTAATGGCTGTAGCGCTCTAAAAATGTAATTTTTAATTTACATCAATCAATAACTTGACGGTTTCAATTTTTATTTTTAAGTTACAATATTAAGTTATTGTATTAAGTGAAGCATTATTCAAAGTTATTACGTTGAATCTTTCAATCTGAAAAATTTCTCAAACTCAAGTTAAGGATTCCTAAAATTCCTAAGGCTTTTATAGCAAAACTAAGCAATACCGCTATTTTCTCGATCTCCGAAGTGAGTTCTTCTCTTTACTTGTCTTCAAGCAGTATTAAGGGCAATATCTTATAGTGTGAGTAGGATTTTGTGTAACAGGGGTTGAGGCACATTTATTCAATAGAGAGAGAAATGATAATAATGGAGAAAATAATAAACACAATTGTATCAATCAGCCCAAGATACTAGTTGTACGAATTTAAATAGAGTTTAGACTAAAAAATTGTTACTGAATAGGACATGTGGAAAGAGGAGTTATGAGTGTGTATAACAGAAAATAATCTATTTTATAAATAAGAACTGTAGTATAACTTTCCAAAACTAACCAAACCCTTTTATCTGCGTTCGAGAGGAAGATCCTCAGAAGGATTTTTGGCCATGTATGTAGAATGGAGGAGCCACCACAATCACGAGTTCTCTATGAGCTGTACGGCGAACTCATTGTCGTACAGCGTATTCTCCGGTGGGCTTGCCATGTCATGAGAATGACACCGTACGACCCAACCCTTGAAGTCCTTCATGGTCATCTACATGAACAGAGGAAGCGGGATTGGTTTAGAGGACTCCTGCAGCAGGCCAAGACCGGTTGTAGCACCGGATAAGTAAGTAAGCAAATATAACTCTCTGCCATAATTTATATTGACCTTCAATAAACTTTTCAGCAAGTACCCAATTGGTTTCCAATTTATTCTACCATTCCTTACGTCTGCATTGCTGCATTACCGATGCGTTTATCGTACACGCCAAAAAAAACCAAGGATCATTTCGCGATGGCGCAATCTACCATCAGCAGAAGGTGTTGTTACGCTGCATTCTACTTTTTTTACGCGCCCCACAAAAAAATCCAAAACTCCTTCACACGGTGGTTTGGTCCAATTTTTTCGTATCGCTATCAGTATCTTTCGCAAACCATGTGCCCAGTGCTTCCCTCCCAAAAGCGTCATTATTTTATTCTGTTCCTGCTTTTCAGTGGCCCGTTACGGGAGCCGTGATTGTATCCTTCTCAAAAACATGTTAGCATGTGGCAATAGGGGGCGAGATAAAAAAAAAACTTTACCGCTAGCATCATGTGGCTTGCGAACGGGTACCGTTTTCGGCAGTTCCGACCTTCGTTACGTGGTTATGCTAATAAATCTCCGAGTCAAGGCTTTTGCTCCTTTCTGGAACTCGGAACTTTGCCGACCAGCGTACCGGCTTAACGGGGGTACGGTATGGTCAGCGAGATTGTTTTTATCCGTGTGCGAATGTTTCTTGCAACATTTTTGTTTCCTGCTGCTGGACAGTATCGAAAAAAAGGTGGATTTTTTTCCTTCCCTAAAGCTATCTTACCCATGCACCAGGGCCTGGTTGTTTGGCTCGCCCCCACCCAAGGGAATAGACATTTTTGTTGACCATTAAACGTACCGATGTTTCGTTAGTGTCGGGGAGCATGTAACACGGTTTCATAAGAGTATAATTAGCACCGGGTTCGGTCATTCTCATTTCACCCACTCGCTAATTCCGAACGGGGTTTTTTGTTTGCTTTTGGTAAAGACCAACCCGAATTGCATGAAGGTCGACCGTAGGCAAGCTCTCTTTCGGGCTGTTACCGAAGGTAAAGCCAGTTTTCGGTGCTTTTACTTTTCTCGTACCCTAAAATATTGCTGTTTCTTTGTGTGGCTTGCGTCCACCAACCACCCTGCTCTGCACTCAGTGGCCCATAATTGACTTTTATTGCCACCGGTAAGGATGGAAATGATACTGACAGAGCGCCGTGAGTGCTGCCAGGAAGAGGAAACAGTAGGACGGCCCACGTGCTGCAGTGTTATTAGATAGCGAATAAAATAGTGCTGCTTGCGATTGTTTTGCCGCAGTATCGAAATAGAACACTGCACTTTTCGCCCCGTTGTTACCGGATCTGGTTGGTGCTGTCCATGAAGGCATTGTATGGTAATTATCCACCTGTTTGTCCTTGGTTCAGGAAATAAAGCCAAATGCGAGTGCGTATTACAGTTATTGGTTGCAATCAAAAATGGATTTAAGAATATGAAAACGGAGTCGCGTTTATCATTTCAATTAGCTCAAAATTCTTCACTTCAACTTTCAACTTCAACTTCAACACTTCAAAAACTTTCACTTCAATTCACTTCAACATAAATCGTTACTTCAATGGCAAATAATACTATCAAAATACACGATTTTTACTGAAAAACAATCAAACAACCCAATCAGGACAAATTTATCACAGAGCTCTATTTTTAGGATCAGCTATAAAACCATTCCACGCAAATGGCTCCAAAAATAAAGCTATCCTCTTGGCCTTGGATCTTTACCCAATTTTCTAAGATGCAATCCCAGCTATCTACAGTCGTCGGAGATATCAAATTTAAAACGCACGCTTCCTATCGTACCGGGCGGGAGTTCCCGGTTTTCAATTACCGCGCGCCGCGTACGTCTTACGGTGTAGCATACCGCCCGGCGAAGGTACTGTAGCTTTCAATGTACTTCCCGCTGAGGTCGAATGTCAATCACGACCGCTCACCGATTGGGGTCTAAGAAATTTAATTAAAAATATCGATTATTTCGGAGGTGGTGCGAGCCACCCGATTTACCCATTTTGCATACAGCTGAAGCACCGGACGACCTTAACTGGGCTACGAAAGTACCCGAAATTGTATGCTTGGGGTTTTTTTTGTTTTGGGTAGACAGTATTTTCATGGGAATTTCCCATGTTTCTTGGTAAGCCTTTTAAACGGTTTTGGACACACAGTAAAGGTATTGGAGACGGAGTGAAGCTTCCGAGATCTTAATTTGAATAGGCAACATCTTGCGCATATTTTTGAGTGGTTTTATCCGGATAGAAAGGATTTAATATATAGTTTGATCTTTATGCTCGGTATGGCAATTGTTATTAATTATGATGAGAGATAAAAAGTTGTTTTAATATAAAATACCAACTAGACAACTCCTGGCAGTCTGTGAATCTTCACCCACAAACCTTCATACATAAAAACACCCCATACAAGCGCCTTCTTTAGCATGAACTGTAGCTAAAGCACGACCCGAATTAAACCTTCTCGAGAAGGTTTCTCACCTGGAGTGACAGGTGAGGTCCCTGCTACCGCATAAACGATGCGCAATAATTTCATAAATTCAATTAAAAACTTGTTTACCGGTTTAAAACACTTTCGCTTAAGATGATCCGTCTTCCTTCCGAAGCGCCCCCATCTGCTGAAGGGCTTCTTGAGCTTGGATGAACGATAATGGCGAGAGAAGGATAATGAAACAATTTGCCAGCTAAACATTGAGATTGTAGTTGCACTCACCCGGAGCGCTTTGTCCAAGAAGCGCAATCGACAACGCTTCGATTTTTGTGTGTGATTTTACTTAATCCACTGCATTTAAAGTCCAATTCCACTGTATCGCAACCGTATTGTGAACTGAAAATGTAATCAATTTCACCACCCATAATCACACACCATAAAAAGCCACAAAAAAAAAACTGGTTCGCCCTCTGCCGTGCGATGAGTTAAGCAACACCGGATTCGCACCGGTAGTCTCCCGTCGCAGGACAATCAGCAAATTGTGCTTCCGCTTAATTGCAGTAATTTATCGACGTTCGTTTCCGGCCACCAATTTCACCGACCGATGGCGCTAATTAATTCTATTACCTTGTACCTTTACCTTTCGTTCGGCCATCGTTTAAGGTACGATCAACTAAAGGTGTTAGAGTGGCTTAGGCGAGTACGCTTCCGACGGGATACGGGTGCTATTATTTATTTGACGTTATTTGTCATTCAGAGATCACGCCTCGCTCCGGTTGCAGGTGCATGTGCTTGATGAGCGGTGCAAAAAAAAACACATCTTTTTAAACACCCAACAACGATTCCACCCGTGTGACTAATGAGGAGTTCGCGAGTTTGAAGTAGAAACTCCACCACAGTCCGCGGGTGCGATTAAATTTCCATCCAATCAGACACACACACACCGGTGCTTCCGTTTCGTTTGTTGTGCCCATCAAAACAACTGAAACACCTGGGCCGACTGGAAGGTGAGAAGAAAAAAGGAACCAAAGCAACCGTGTTCCGCTCACAACCCGTACCGAACCGGTACGCGGATGCGGTTCTAGCGTGCAGTACATAAATTTAGGTTTTGACCTTCGGAAAAATTTTGCCAATTTCGCTCCATGTCACGAAACCTGAAGCTAATTGTGCTGGCAGTTTGCATTTGGCCTAGGGTCGTCCACCAGGTCGGCGATGGGGTCTCACTTCGGGCTTCACCATTCGGGACATCATAAGCGCATTTTCGTGGACGATGATTATGAAAGTGGAACGATTATACCGACGAAAAGGTTGGATGGCCGCCCGGATCGGGGAGAGTGGTGAGACATGGAATAAGTGTTCTAACGTTTGTTGGACGTGTCACGAGATCATTCTTCTTTCGGGCTGTTGTTAATACAGTTGCTGTGGAGGTGGGTAGCTATATTTTTGGAAGACCCGCCAGAGCATACGGCAAGTGCTGCATGCTGAAATGCGATAAGCGGCGAATTAGCTTCAAAATAATCCTAATTGCATTAAGTTTAATTTCCTTCCAGCATGCTAACCGTGTTCGTGTTTGTTGATAAATTGCCAAATCTTCAGCAATAATAGGCCCATGAATGTAAAACACCCATACTGTCCTACCATCTTCCAGCGTTATGTTATTTAACTAGAGCTTTGCAGTGGGTTTTTCATGCTAATTTTGGAATGTAATTGTACAAGCTTATTACATTCATGCAAATGTTGCGTTCCAATAACGAAAAGCAATATCTTCGCATCCTCGTCACCACTGTCGCATCAGATTCAGTTTGTTCTTTATCTCAGTAAAGCATAAATTTCCATCGCAAAAGATGACATCTTCCTTTAGCTGCACTTTCTCGGTCGGTCGCTTTTGCTCTTCACTCAAACCACACACTCATTTGCATCGTACCGGGGAATGCAAACAGACGGAATGACAACTTCCGATAAGAACCGTACTGCGAGACGAGGCGTCCGAGCGTCCGAGGTCAATGGCGCAATGATTATCCCCGGAATTGTCGTACCCGGTTGCGCCGGCTAGGGAGGAGTTCCCCAAGTTCTATAAATAGTTTTGCAATTTTAAATTAAACTTCAAGCAGCCCGGAACACAACCGGACCGGAAGAATGGAACTGCTGCTGCAGTGCCCGCACCAGGCCTTTTATCGGGCCTACGGGCGGCCCCGACTACAGACATTGCAGGGTGAAAAGGGTGCCGGTCACGAACTACTAGCAGTAGCATAATGGCCATTGCAGTGTGCAGAAGGTGAGTGACAAGAAGCAGAAGGAGGACTCCTGCAAAAAACGGACGGTGATTTGTATATCGTTTCAAATTCAATAAGGAACCAACCGAGTGCCAACGATTTGCTGGTTGTGTGAACCGTTTCGAACCGGGTGGTTGAAGTGCTTGCCGTTTTGCTGTGGGTCTCTTGTAGAACCTCAACACGAACGTGGCCGTGCTGGGGGAAGAAAATAAAAGTAAGTGAAGAAAAAAACAATCCCTCAGTCTTCAAGACGGACAGCGACGAAGTTACGTCGTTTGTCAGACGGAACGTGCACATGTCAGGCATAGATTTTTCTTCACGGTTGGGCAAAGCCAACGAAGAAGCGAGTGTTGGCTCAGGAAACTTCGTGAAGCATTGCTTTAAAATACAAAGCGCCTAGGATGGGTGTTTTTTTGCAAAAGGAAATAAATTGCTTGAAGAAAGTAGAGTGACACGAAATGCATGACCGTAGGAGCCCGAGTTGAAGGAGGGAATTTTTGTATTCCATTTGTCCAAGAGTGGTCCACATTGAGTTTGAAACCATTTCTGTAACTTCAAGCATTAGTTTGCGTGTTGTATCGTTTAAACACAGCAATAAGAGTCAATTACGAACAACTTGCTCTTGGTATATTGTGCCTCGATGGCTCGAATAACAGACCCACTCATCTACACTCTAAACTCAAAACACGATACCAACGTAATACCTTTGCAAAATTTGACTAGCTGCAGCTCTACGGGTTCTACGGAGCGATAACTCCAACTCTGCTTCGCTTCATCGTACTTCAACTCGTACAGCAAAACTGCATATTTATTTGAACCCGTGCTAGATCTAAACCCTTCGGGGACTGATCGGAAATTGAAATATACCATTTGGATGGGTTAAAGTACGTACCAATCCCAAGCTTGCCAATAATCGCCGGTGAAAGTAGGAAAGTCTTTTGGGTGTTATCATTTTTCAGGATGATTGTGTTTTAATCCGGTTGCACGAATTGGAAACCTGCTCGATTCGAACTGGTTGCCCTGCTAGGAACGTTAATTCACCGTCAAAAGGGGGGAAATAAAATAACGCCCCATTCCTACCTTCCAACCCACGGGATCGGAAGACGTCGTAAAAAATGTGTAAACCACCAAAGGCAAGCAAGAAAAGAATGTTGTGAAAAGTGGTGAAATTATTCCAGCCATACCGCAATCACCACAACAGAACGGAACGATTGCAACCCCAACCGGACCGGAGCCGTTTTATGGTTTCTCGCAGTACGTCGTACCGAGTTTCCGGGATTGAGGCCGGCTCTCGTCCACAAGGTTTCGCCTGCGACTTCTTGGCTTCACTGAATCGGGCGAAATCGATTACTTCCCCTTTTCGGACCGTTCCAGTTACAACCACCTGTCCAAACTTAACGTCAACAAACTTCACTGCTTGTTAAAGTGAGCTAAATCGAAAGCTTACACCGTAAGCAATGGTGTGTAAAAAAGGGAAGCAAAACCCCCAAACCCCAGCAGCAGTGCGGCCAAACAATCGATCGCCACTTCCGTCATAAGCCAACGCCCGTCCAAGAATGGTTTCATATGTTGCGCCAGTGGAACTGGCGGGGAAACCAGTCGGGCGTGAACCGTTTCCTTTTACATGTGCCTTTAATTGATTATTTTCGGACATTTGAACGGGAACGGCGAATGGAAACAAAACATCATCGGGCGGATAAACTTAAATGCTGCTGTTCTTTAATCAATCGTTTCCACGAAGGATTTACCTAATAGTAACTGGAACGGTTCTTAAAATTGGCTTACACTTCATACATTGAAACGGAATTGAATCAATTACAACATCGTCAAGTTCTGGTGAGAGAGTTGTGGACTATTTGTGGAATGCACACACGTTAAAGTGGAATATGTAGAATTGGAATCGTTTCAGAACTTATTTAAATTTCAAATGGTTTACGTCGAGGCAGATGCCGAATGCGAAAGATGCGAAATAGCTTAACTCTCATATTGCAAAAGCTTTTTAACGTGGCGTGAGAGCCAGTTGAAGTACCTTTTGGGGAGATTCAATTTCATTTTGAGTTAGACACAGTAAGGGGGGCCTCGTTTAACACATCCCACTTTAACTTAAGAAGAATGCCAAAAAGCCTCAAAAACGGTTGCATTTGTACTCAAATACCTTGTAAAGTTATCTCAACTAACGATCAACATATGAGTGTGAAAAGCTGAGAAGCTTTGTATAGAACCGCCTTTAACCTGCGAAAGCTTCAAAAAGATTCCATTGGAGGTGATAAATAATTCACTTTAGTTACTATATCATTTTGTCTCAAACATAGATAGCGACGCTGGTCTTCACTCAACAGGATCGGTCCAAAATCCCATCCGGACTAATTCTCCGTAGCAAGGACTGACTATCTGACTACATGGTCAAATTTAGTTTGGTAAGCCAAAAACGGCAGACATGACCTAGAAGGTCGTTACGCCAAGAACAGAGAGATAGAATTTCTTCAGCTTACTCCCTCAGGCTATTAGAGTCTGCTACGCAACATGGATCAAATAAAACTCCATATACTTTAGTAATGTTTTTTTTTATATAACCGTTAAGTTAGGATTTAATTTACGACGTTCAGAAGAATTTGTTACCAGTTCGAGCAAAGTTGAGACGGTTTGAATCCGTTCCGTAAACACAGTTTGACAGAAAAGAAAGCTAACGTTAAAAGACGTATCGACCGCATGTATAAACTGCACGTGTGGGAATAAAGTTCAATAAAGTGGTGAAAAACTCCACAAAGAAAGGCGCAACATCAACATCGAGTGAAAGCTGTACCACTCTACCACCAGCACCGGTAAAAACATTAACACTTTCCAAGTGTTGACCGTTTATGGTAGCAACGCAACCAACTATGGCAAATGTCACTAAGCACTCCGAAGCAGGAAGCAGTTTTCAGCTCGACAGTTCCAAGAAGCGTGAAAGGATAAAAAGGGAGAACGTAGAAAAAGGCATTACAGCATTACTTCCCACACACGTACAAAGTTTAACGTCGATGGGGTAGAAAATACCGTGTGATATGTGTGTCTTCGGAGCCGGAGCTAAGCAAATCGTATGCGGTGCCACATTGCAAAAGGGCGAGAGGTGACCGAGAATTCTTTAGTCACGATGACACCTACTAATAACTACCTAGAGAAAAGAGTTTCTTCTGGTGCTGATGCGGTTGGCAAAGTAAGTGCCACAACTCCCAAACCCGTTTACTGAGCACGGCCAACCGACTGGTGTACCGGAAGGCCAAAGACAGAATATCGCCCCTCGATCATTGATGGGAAAAAGCAAATGGACTGCGAATCGGTTGCCATTTGCCTCCGGCATGCTCGTGCCAGTGTGTGCCGCACATCGGCCATAAATGTCGGGCACGGTGTAGCATTATGTTGCCATCCTGATGCTCGTAACATTTCGCCCAATGGGTTCATCTATCAGCCGATGATCGTGATAGTGCCATCATGTTGGTCGCTTGTGGTAGCGCTAGGGAAATTAGTTTAAGTGTAAAGTCGATTACTAAGCTGCTTTTTCCCATCACCTAACGCTGATGTATCCGACCCGTATCGGTGTGCGGATGCCTCTGTTCCTCGAGAGCAGTCTCGACCGCATGTCAAACGAATGTGCAGGATTAGCAAAAACGAGGTGAAGTTCATTTTAATCCTAGAAAACCGAAAATAAACTTGCTTTCCCACTCCAATTCCCCTTCCGCATCCGCTTTCCTTTGTGCTATCTGAGCTGCCTTGACTTCATGATCAGGGCCGCATTATGTGCGGTGGCACACCGTCTGGATCCTTTTACACACATCACACATCCCTCAACCGAGCGCTACACGAGCCCGGCCTTTTTCCGGTTTTTCCCTTTTGTTGCAGCTGATGGAAGTTGAATAAAATATCAACAGCTTCTCCGGGGTGCGAACGATGGCTCCGGGGTGCTCAGCCAATAAAAGTTTTCCACGATCTCAAGCACCCTACAACAGGTGTTAGCGAAAGGGATCCGGCGAAGTCGACCGGAGGTGAACCAGCAGAAAAAAGCCAACATCCCTTTTTTTGGAAAGAAAGTCCCATGGAGCCGGGAATGCCTTTCTAGAACTCAACCCCACACACACACATACACACTTAGACCTATCTCATATTGAAAGGCGTTTCATTCGGATATCAGATTTCGAGACTCACCAAACAAAAAAAAAAAACGCAGGCCAGACGAAATATACATACCAGCCCACTTTACACAGTACGGTGGCGGCTAAAGAAAAGCCTAAACCGACTCACCCGAGTTACTGGTGAGTGAACACGTTTGCAAAGTGAATGAACATTATGATTCCGATTCTTTCTATGCTACCCACCGTCTCGTAATGCGAACGTTTGCTTTCGTGTTCTACGTTTTTGTATTTTCTTTCCTTTTTTTGGGTTAGAGTTTTGATTGGGATTTTAAAAATTCATGCACCTGCAGGTTGGTGAAAGAAAAAAGTGGCGAATCGACTCCGGCCTTACCCATCGGTTCCATCGCGATCCGCTACCGTAAACATATCTTATGCTATAGAAAAGAATAAAGCCCGATCTAACATAAGCATAACAGCGGCATTTGCTGGAACACCACGGAGCTCTGCAGAAGAATACAGGGAAAGGGACAGCAGTGGGAACGATGGGGAGAAGGGGAAAAAAAATTCCTCAGAACGGACGAATTAATTTGTTGACCATTTGGATGCAAATATTTACGAACCTAGCGTAATACAAACAGGTTTCAGTTTTACTCGATGGGAAGTCTGGTTCGATAAATTTAATATGATTATGTTCGATAAAGTGTAAGGAGTGACCAATAGATGAAGGACGGTCTATTGTTACACCTTGCCCAGTGCATTCTAGAAGAAATAAATTTTTAGGTCCCTAGCAGGAATTTATGCACACAATTTTTTATCACATAATTATTAAAACAACTCTTTGCGTCTCAAAACGAGTATAAAAATTTAAAAGAAAAACAATGAAATGAAATGAAATATTTAAATAAATTAATTAATAACCAAGTTGATAATTAAAAAATGGATAAAAAACCTAATTAATAAATGAGTAAATAAATAAATAATTTAAACGTCATAAATTTAGTTTCCAGTAGTTTTAATGAAACTATCACATAAACGTATTAATTTTTTTAGTCAAAAAATTTAAAAACATAGCCTAAATTGATGGGAGTAAGAGTAATTGTTACATGTGCTGTATCCTTCAAGTACGATGAACCGTAACACTGCACCAAAGATAAGGTATTTTGTTTTATTGTTATCGTACCGATTTACATGTACCATAATGTCACAATAAAATAAAATCGAAGAAATCGTGCACGATTCTTCCAGTCAATTCGTACCACACAACATTCGCCGATGTCAAAACATACGAACGTTTGAGGACATGTTTGACAGTACAGTAAAATTTGTAACCTGGAAAACCTCACCATTATGCACACGCTTTCGTACGCTTCGAATGCCTCAGGACAATCTTCCCACACAAGCTGATAAAACATTCTCGCCCAAAGTACAAAGATTACGCTACGGCATTAACCTACTTTCCGGCTGTCTTTGTTAACGATGATTCGATTCTTTGGATGGTAGGGATCGATTCGCAATCGTCACCGACGGTTGGCTTCATTTGACCAGCAGGGATAGCATCAGAGACAGCAGACGTCATACCGAAAACTAGGACGGTATAACTTATTTCAATAGCTGTACATCTCGGTAACAATCCATTTGCTTCGATGGTTTCCCTTTCGATAAACGGTAAAGCAATATATGGCCCGATGCCCTGAAGCACCTTCGGAAAACTTTGCCTTTAACCACGGTGCAGAGGATGGGAAGCTCATTTGCAGGGATACGGTAGCCGGAAGTGGTATTGTAAGTTGACGACGTTGCTTTGGCTTACGGTCGCTCGGAAGATAGATAAGGTTAACGGATTTGCTATTCCGTTTCATGTTCCATTTCCCTAAAGGATTCTGTTACGATGTTGTTATGCGCCATTCAACCGCTGCAACGAATCCGTACCTCAAATCGTCAATGCACATTAGAGACCGGTGTCACTAAACTCATCAGGATTCCTGGCGTGTTTGTGTTGATATAGAAGGAGACACGGCAAAAGAAAGAAGTTGGTGGCAAGCGATGGAAGTAATGCGACTCTTCATAACCGATACCGACGGTTATCATAAATATCCTTTCATCCTCTCTACGCCAATAACAGAAGTTGCTGGAATCAAAGCTCCCCCCGGTTTGGCAGCAGGAATTGATTTCACAAAAGAATACCAAATTCAAACCACTTTCCCTGCGGCAAGCTTTTGCGCCCACCTATGGCGCAACGCCACCACGCGGGAAGAAAGCCCGGAACGGAAAACCAACACGCTGACGATAAACACTACCCGGACGCAACCACAACAAAACGGCAGTAGCGCCATGTTTGGCGTAGAAAAGCAAAAACCCTGGAGGGACACTCGGGACAGGCAAAGCTTTCCGAACGCGCCGTTGTATTTTTTTCCACTTCGCTACGGCTCTACGGTGAAACGCTTCAATTTGCCCTCCAGGTGCGGTTTGTGGATTATTGACAATCGAAGCCGGTTTTCGATTTTCACCAAATGCCGGCCACTGTTATGCCGGTACCAGTCGTCTATTATCCTTGCGGGCGGAAATCAAAGAAATTCATTTCCCGTACGAAACACTGGAGGAGCTTTGGGTGAAATGGACGAAAACGGGCCGTATTCCACGAACTATTGGGATTGATTGGTCGCTAGTTAGTGGTTTCATCCATTGGTATGTTGAGGAAATTTTGGAACGCAATATAGGGGTGCTCATAAGACGAAATTTTCCCAAAATTTAACCCAAGGCAATAGGTATGAACTTATGATTTTATAAATTATCTGGGAAACTCTGAGAAACTGAGAACGCTTGTCTCTTAATCGGTTTCAACAAATAATGAGCTTTTAAGCTTTAGAAGTGCGATTTTTGAAGTTAAAACGGAAAGATCAACACTTAGAACATTCCAATATTATTGTTTAATATAACATTATTGTTTATTTTCATTGAACAATTTTGGACGAGTGAACATATAACACTCTTCACAGGAAAGTTATTCTGACGGAGGATAGCGAAATCAACAATTTTCAACTACTATTCTACGAGTCTTCATTTTAAAGAAAGATTCTTTGACTGATTTTTTACCCGTTTAGATTTATATTAGATTCGATTAAGATTTAGATTTAGTCGTTCTGCTGAGATAGGCTTTCCACATCATTAAAATGACACCGAACAACCCAGTTCAATTCTTTAACGAAGCTTGCATAGACTAAAGGAGGTCAAATGGAGATGGCGTCATGGCTTTGATGCGTACACCACAAAAACCGGGATATTATATTTGCAGACAACTTCATTCGACTGACATTGGTATTAAAGATTTTTGCAGTAATCCCATACGGCGCAGGCTGATAAGTAAATAAATAAGCCATTTATAATCTCACCAATAATCCAACCCCCGGATAATCCGGCCCCGGATAATCGAAATTTTACTATACTGTAGAAAGAAACAGAACTGTCGATTGAGCCAAAATGAATTATGGCACATGAATTAGGAATGAACCAACCACTAAGGCAAATACAAATGCAATGCACAAATCTTTGCAAACACCAAAACAACCAAATATAGCCTTTTTTCCCTTGTTTCACAACTAGCACACGTAAGCTTTAAAAAAAAGTCGACATTTGCTACAACATTAAAGGTATTTCAAATCGTACTGCTATTGCTCCCTTCAAACGAGCTCCGATTCGCAATACCCAGCATGACAAATGATCAAAGAACGAATGATAATTTTCATAACCGTACAACCCGACACACGCACATCAAACAAGAAAAATCAATTGCCCCATTTGCCAAAAATATCCTTCCGAAATGCCGGCAGCGCAACGCAAATGGTGCCTGAGTCAAGACGTCGGCGTGTGAAGGAATGCAGTGACGGGTACCGTACGTCGTATAAGGATAAAGACAGGGCTTTACCATCCACGTCCAAAGGGCTTGCAGGCACAGATGGAACAAAACGACATAGACACAAAAAAGAAGAACGGTCCCCAGGGAGTCGTACGGATGCTTCAGGTAGAAGAATGGTGCATAAAAAGTGAATATTTCGTACTGCCTGTATCTCGGCCGGACCGGTGCACCAGTTAAAGCCCGGATATCGTTTGCATGAACATGCCATGTCTTATAAATGCGAGTGTTGGAAGCTAACCGAGCTTGATGTGAAGCAATGAAACGAAGCCCTTACCGGGTGGAAACGAGTAGCATACACTAGGGCGGCAAGATCCTTAGTAGACACGTAAGTATCCTTTTAAGCGTTTAATATGCAGATCCATTGAGAAGAATGTTTATGGCGGCCGGGAATAGGGGTTCCGTCTAGTGGGGGCTCTTGGTATAATACTTCAAATAGCCCTCCGGGCCGTAGAAGGGCTTGTTGCAAAAGGGCTTATTTGTGCACACAGTCGCTAGGATACGGGCGTACCAGGAGGCATCTTTCATTGCATAATACTCTCAGGATGGAAATCGATCGCTTGAGTTGTCTCATGCCAGTCAAGCATCTTCACTCACAAATTAAAATGTCATTTCTATTCTTTGGAATGCACCGTCACCCTACGAAACACACTTTAATGGAAGTGAATTGATTTTGCGTGTCAATTGAACCAAATGGATTTATGTGAGTAATATTGGAAACTGACTTCATAAACATGGTTTCTTAATTAATCGCTTCAGTTCGATTGCTTCAAGGTTTATCCGGCAACGCACTTTAACGTGTCACAACCCCTTTGCAACACTCCAATCGAAATGCTACCTCCATCGTAATCAATCACTTTGCCCATGTCGACCATGTGTGAGCAATTTCGTTCCCACGTCCATCCCACCTCCCAGCGCACGAAATGCATTAAAACTGTTCGCCATCGTGTGTTTTGTATGCTAAACATAAGCAGCCAGCTCCCAATTCCACCACGAAGACGGGTACGAAAATTCGTCGTAAAATAAAACTGCCACCACCGAGCGACAGTTCATTAATTATTCCCCGCGGTGAAAATCGTTTTCCGTGAAAAACCGGCGTCTCGAAGCCAGGGATGGGTTTTTTGGTTGATATGGACTAATATTTATTTTGGGTTATTTTTGTTTACAGCGTGGCTGCCAGTTTTCTTTCGCTGGTGTGCAATTTCACTACTAAGATATTTCATCGGGTTTTTGTCACTCAATTATGAAGCACTCTGGCATTATTCTTCGGCATGGCAGTTAAATTTAAGTTTTGCGTTTGATAGAAAAATTTAAGAAATGTTTTATAGGGAATGTTAAGTAATTTTTGCTGTAAACCCAATTATCATATATAAATCTGCCACAATTCTTTTTTGCTTTATAAGTAAATGAACTAGTGTTATAATATCTAAGTAAATGTTTTTACATAAGACTATATACAGCAGGGACATAATTTGATTGCAATTTGATTGCAATTTATTATAGAATTTCCGTCTAGTAAAATATATTAACAACACAATAGAACATTAGAGAAGACCTTAAATAATCTGCATTTATTTTTTAATAAAAACTCGCACAAAAAATACTTCTTACTACAGGGTTGTTTAATTATTTTACTACTTTATTCTCTAGTCACATATCTCTTATTTTTCTTACCATTTGTTGCAAAACAAAACACACACATTCGCATGCAGAAAAGAAATTATCGAAAGAAATATCTTTGACTAGCCCGGCAAAAGCTAACAAAACAACAAACCCAGGATTACCGCTAGGCACACGCACGTGTCCCTTTTTTTTTGGTTTTCCTACCTGGTGGCCTCAGTACCTGCTGATGAGGGTATTATTGGTCCTCCGAGAGAGGTGATTCGGGCCGGTGAAGGCAAAGTAATAACATTATTTCTTATTACGTGAGTAATTTAATTAATTATTTAAACGCTGCCACTAACCGGTAGTTGATTTTTATCACGCACCACATCTAGGCCACACCTTTCTCCACCCTCAACAAAAAAAAAAAACACCCAAGCAAAAAAGAAGCCAAATACACATTCGCAAGTAGTCGGAAGAATTTGAAATGTAGGAAAATTTCAGTAGCTTTTTAAATCGAGACTGCATGTGCAGTATACGGTTAGAGTTCGATTTTTTGTTTGCATATCACAAACAAATTATCGTTTTGTCTTGAAGCACCCACTTGCCTTGTTTTTGTTTTGCTCGACATGCATGGCTAGGTGCATGTATGCATTCGAGCTGAATTATTTCCTGTCATATAGTTACAGCTTTGCTGTAAACACCTTGGCTGTAGATCATGCCATAAGCGTTCCCATTTTGTTTACACAAATGTTTGCTTACTGAGGGGCATAAATAATCATCTGCACCTTTGCTCCTTCCACTCACACCGCCACTAGGGCGACAGAGCGCCATAAACACAGCGATTGCCAAGGTGCTTATATGCGCAGGGACGACGGTGTGTGCCCATTGCCGATGGGGGGGTTTTCACACCTGACCGATCCTTTCCCTTTCGGGGTGTTTTAGCTGCTTGTTTTGTAGCTGCTTTATTTTATTTAGTCACTCATGTTGCCAACACCCCACCCGGGGGACGGCTGTGGATAAACAAACTTTCATCCCACCGTTCGTTCAGCATCCAAATGAGCTAGCTAATGATTTTATGACTAAACCCATCCACGCTACCGGGTCGACCCTTATCGTCGAGTCGAGTGGGTCGAGTTTTGCATTTTTGCATCCTTTAAGCCACTTACACGTACACATCGCCCCCATTCCGCTGCTGTGTGTGTGTGTGTCTCTTTCGGCGACCTGTCCAACGCTTGTTTAGTAGCTTCGTCAATGGAAGAAGCTTACACAGAAAGAAAGACCGTAGCTTACCTGGAAAAACCACCGCCTCTGCTTGCGACCACACCATCAACGTCCGCGCGAAGGGCGCTTTCGTACGAACACGGTGGGAACGGTTTCAAATACGGGAAGATAAATATTTGTCGACTTCGGTCGGTAAACAAACCGGAGCTCGTTTCACTCGCACCGTTTGTAATTTAGCATACACTGCTCACCCGCACACCAGGCACACGGAGCACACACTGGCACAAAGACTATAGCCGGCACGGTGGCGTAAGTTCTAGGCAAGAGGACTAGCGAAGCTTTAGATCTGCTTGTTATAGTTCCCTGCAACCGTTCTGGTTCGTTTTTCTTGCCCCTTTTCTTCCCTTCGCTCCATCGAAGCAGATGGCACACACGGTAGACATCGTGATGGCAGACATCGTCAACCACTTCACGGTTGACATGGTGTGTAAAATCGTTCCCCTCTTTAAGCCGTTCGCCCATCAGTGTTACTGTGTTTTTCATCACCAGCAAAGGAGGACCCCATTACCGTACACTGCACACTGCTTTTCGAGAGTTCCAGATGATCTACCTGCTAACCCTTCTCATCCTTCTTATCTGTAGCCGAAACCGTCTCGTAAGCCAGTCGCTAAAAATAGTATACGACGAATTCGTTACCACGTTCTATTGCTATCCCCGGTTTTCACGTGCACCGGCGCTTGCCACCAAATTGCATCAGCTCCATTCCGAACCGTACTGTGGATATCCATTTGCACCGTTCGATGAGTACGAATGCATCCAAACCTGGCTCAAAGATTTCACTCCATTTGAGATGGCATGGTATACATGGATGAAAAGTGGATCGAGCTGCACCGAACCGAAGGTCGAATCAGAGGCAAGACACCAATCGTACCCGGCAGCGTCAGGAAGTGTGGTATGCAATTTGTCAATTGCATACGGCAAGGTCACACAGAGAGCTTTCTGGTGTGTTAACCATCTCTACATGCAAGGTAGTACGAGATAGTACGAGGTATGCGGTAGTCAATTGGGATTGGAGACGAATGTTTCACCTACATTTCGCAGTGCACCTACCACTGTACAGTAGGATTTCGCTTCGATGCAAGTGTTTTTTGTCTATCCGAGGCTTTCACTACATTTGATTGAAATTCAAGAGGAGAAAACATGAAGCTTTCTGGACCTGTCCGTCACCTACCGATACGGAACTAAGAGAAACTGCTTGAAATAGGTTCAATCGAGCTGCCTTTAAATAAGATTCTATGCATTGATTGAGGTTATGTCGGAAGCAGCAATGAGCATGAATTCCGTTTCTTTGTAGAAATTGATGCACTACATTCAATAAAAACTTTTATCATGTTACGTTATGTAAATGTAATGTAATAAATGCAATGTAAATAATCAATTACATTTCTCAACTATATAAACTATTTGCTATAATTTGATTTCTAAAATATAAATATTATAGCAAATTACCAAACTAATGAACATTTACATCAAAATAGATTCAATTGAGTCTAGTTACTTAAGTTTGTATTACTTAGTATGTTCCATATCACTTTACATGACTATGTTAACTGAAGTTTTAAGTTCAAATAGCAACTAACTGAAGGTTGAAGTTCAATTAGTTTTATATAACTTCATGTGACTATGCTAAGTCGTAAGCTTAAAGTTTTTATCGAGCTCTCGATAAGAATCAAAATCATTTAGAATAAGATTCGGCGAGAGAGGAGAATTTCACTTCAGTTCCAACAAAATCCAGTTTCACTTGAAGAAAAATCGAGAACTCGAAAACCTTGTATTATGAGGAAGCTAAATGAGCTTAAGTGATACTGTGATAAGTAGTATTGTTGGTTAACCGCAGAGCCCTTACTCGTAACATAACACACACGCATGTACTCCAATAATCCAGTGATGAATTATTTCTTTAAGCCGTAACCATTGCAATACTTTCATCCGTTGTACATTTATGACCAACTTTCTCCTAAAGTTTGCGTTCGTAAAAAAGTAAATCTACATACATGGTGAGTACCAACGCAACCGTGCGATACTCATGTTTAATTATTTTTCAACCACTCAAAACCTTACCAGTACCATACGCACTCGAAAACACCGTCCCTCAATGGGACGGAATAACATTTAACATGGCAACACATGTGAGCTCGTTAATGCTTGCCGTGCTCCTTGCCGTAGGTGGGCCACTTTGGCGACCGTTTCATTCCCCCCAAACGGCAGACAGATGTTTCGGTCCAATTCACCATTCACGACGAATTAAATGTAAATATTGAACGTGACGAAACGGTACTGTTTCGCCCTGTGAGCTTTGTTTAGGTTTATGAATAATTGAGTAGACTTAGGCCGGCGGAATGCAACGGAGCTTAATGGTGACAGGTCTAGTTTTTTTTGTGGAAAATAGGAAAGAATGTTCGTTGGCCAAATTTAACGGCTTTCGTTCCACCGTTTGGGTATGAGGCGCTGCTCATGCTCGAGCTTTATTAATTCCAATTTTTTTCTCGTATCCACAGTATGGACGTAATTCAATCCAGGAAATATTAATTCAATATATTATATAATAAAGCTATCGATCCTTGTTTGTTTCTTCCTCCATTGAGTATCATCATCGTGTAACTAAATTTCTCGTCATCCCCATCGTACGCCCGCTGACAAATTGAACCAACAAATTCGTTGTCCTTATGATGGTGGCTTGCTTTGACCGACAAACAACGCACCGATGTGGCGTCGGTAATTCAATTCACTGAATAAATCATGTTCTCCATCGCGAACAGCTACCCAATGTCATTGCTAATGCTCGTTTACGTCATGCTCTTGAACTATTTAGAATCCCCGCTTTAATATCAGCTTCAATATTCGCAGTGCAATAAGCTCTGATTACTCAAGGTCCTTTTGTTTGTGTATGATGGCAATGTTTGCCTGCATATATGTGAGCAGATACAGACACGATTTCCTTGTGTTCCTTGCACTTTGTTGCTTGTATCAGCTACTAGGAACATTTCACAACTGTCAATATTAGTAGATCACTCAGCAAATGCGCCATCTGTTGCGAAACTTCAAAACATCAATAACGTTCCGATACGCTGTACTAACTTACCTTAGCACCAATACAAATAGAAAAGCCTAATATTTCGTAAATCTTGTCTACGCCAGGATTTATTATGATAAACTCCACCGGAAGTCCTGGCACTAAACACCAATGAGTCGCAGCTGGTAGGCCAAAGAAGTTTTCCTCTTGTTCCAATTTCCCGCTACCCGTATTTCCCCTATTATGAAGCAAAATTCATCGAGCGGAAAACAAGACCCGGACCAGGGCGTACCGTGTCCGTATGTGTTCCTTTTGTGTTCACTAAAAGAATAAACGAAACCTCGGTCCGGGTGCTGTTGTACGTCTTTCAACCCTCTGTTTTGTTGCTACTCCACTTCGCAGAGTACAACAGCTTTGCTACATTAGTCACAGGTACTGGGGTATGGGGCGACCATATACATAGAACCGGGAGTAAAATTCTTCCCAATGCCAAAGGGGGCATCTCCGCAGCATGGTGAACTAATCCAACTGACCGGGAGTAAAAATGATTCCATTGAAAGTGGGCGCCGCGTTAGCGGCTTCGTTACGGCTCGTAAATTATTTACACGGTTTGAAGGAGTTTTTCTACCCAGGTTACCACAGCACAGTTTTCTCGCTTCATTTTGACGTCTTGTTTATCCGAGCATAAAACAAGCTGCAGTCGGTGGCATACGGCGCGAGGGCAAATGGGTGGTGGCGATTCTAACCGTACTGACTCACCTCAACACAGTGGTACGGTGGATAGCGTAGTGGGAATGGTCATTTTTCGTAAGAAAAAACCAGCCTTCCTCTTATCGGCAGTAAAAGTCAAACGGCTGAGATGCAGCACACCGATTAAAGCTAGAAGTATACTGCACGAGTTTTGATTTGTTATGTGTTTAAATTGTTCTTCAGTTCGGAAAGGCCTTTGTTCCACAGGGAGCAGATATAAACCGTCCGTTGAAAGTAACGACCACACGTGAGAGATGATATCTCACACAGGGTTGAACATGTAATTTAATGCCTTATGTTACATTAAAAGCTATAAATAAAGAAACAAAAGAACTTTTCTTTACGACAGGCATTGCTGCGAGATCAAAAGAATTTACCCCGACGAGTTATATGAAGGACGCGTTCTACTAGGTTAAAATATTTTAAATAATGGAAATGGTTATCGAATCTACTTCAAGATAAACTGAAATTTAACTAAAAGAAAACCATCTCAAAAATTAAGTTAATCATGAAAGCACATAAAATGAACTCTCCTACTCGCCTCACATCATTAATTCATTTGCCTAATCGAGCGTGTAACATTTGGAAAATGCTCAATGCGTAATTATTTCCCAAGAAATTAACTTCATTCGTTGAAATATGTACACCGTGCCCGGTTTCGACAAAACATTCTAACGATCGGTGATCCTTCCCACCCGAACCACCGCCCCCCACCCGGTACGCTTCCGTACGAAATTATTGCATTAATTTTAATGACAAAATGACTGTTGATGGATTCGCTCGAACCTGCCCGAAGCTTAATAGTGCTATAAAATCCCAGCAAGAACAAATCCCTGAAAAGGCACCATTTCCACGGCACCGTTGCCGAGTGTCGGTGTGGAACGGTGTGGAAGTGAAACCACTTGCAGCAGAGCTTTCCCACATTTTCCTTACGCCTTTTGCCTTCGCTGTCTGCCATTCCGGAATTTACGATGAATGTTTTCATGAACCTGTTTGCAACAGCCTCCGGGGCTGGGGCAGTAGGCCCTAGCGACACCCGAGCAACAGGTGTGTATGAGTGTTTGTGGGAGGGAGAAAAACAAGGCCCATCCAATGGAAATGGGCCATACTCCCACTGCCACTCGGGCTCGAAAGATCTGTCTTCCGGATGTAATTACTTTACTCATCAAGCACTGCAGTTTCTTTTTTGTGCCCTCCTGCTCGAAGACCTTAAGCCCTGGAAGCCATCGTTAGACGGCCTCATTGATATTCTGATGGGACCGAGAGTGCACACTCTCACACACACACACCACCAATCCAACGCACGGATAATGTAGCTACAGGGCTCGTTTTTGTCATTCGCAACTTAAGATGGGAGGGGATTACATGTTTCGGTCGTTGTTAATGCTGGCGACACGAAAATGAAGAGCGAAAAAAACACAAGCTGCTGCCCAACCCCGATCCGGTCCATCCGGAACATTGTTTTGCTACGGGCATCCTGGGTAAACATGTGCCTATTTACTTTCCCTTTAAAATAACAAACACATATCCGAAGTTTACTTGAGCTCGGAATAACAAAGAAACAGTGGTTTTCCATTCCTGTTCTGAAAGAAATCCACCCACTGACGGCGCACTGCTTAAAATTTGAACGGTCGTAGAAAAATAACGACTTCTTGCTAATGTAATTATAAATCAAACAAACAGCATTCCAGCGCTGTGAGCATTCGGCTGCTCCGTCCAACCGACGGCACAGCAATTAAACCTCAGATGACTGCCGGACAAACGTAAACATGCACACTGATTCGCTAGAGAAACCACCATTCCGCCGCGGTGTAGACATGGGAGCGACCAAAGCGAGCTATTCGCTGGGAAGGAATGCAACAGGAACAAAAAACCCAGTTTGCCCAGTTTGAGTTTTATCTCATTTAAGTTATCCGGCTTGTGGTTTGAGGTTTTTCTGTTTCCATCGAAAACAATGGAAGGCGCGCAATTTCGTGTACACAGTGCGATTTGCTTTTATACGTTTGCGCCAACAGAAGGAATGTCAGACGCGCCGGAGGACTGTTGGCGAATTAAGGCTTTTGTAGCGGTTTCATTGAAAATGGCTAATAAAAATCGCCTCAAGCGTGGAAACATCCAGCAGAGATGAAGATGCTGAAGTTACTGAGGGAGAAACACACATTAAAGACCGGCCCGTGCTAAACCGATCTGTACTGTTGCGAAAGCTGTCATGCGTTAAAATGATTTCCAATGAGCTTTATCCACTTTGCGCGTGTTTCTACAAATCTTTATGGCTTACGCCGGTAACAGCCTTCGTTGGTCGGAGAGCCTCTTATCGCGTACTGTTGTGCCACAACGCAAGCAACGGAAGCCAACCAAGCATCGTGCCGGCTCACATGTGATGTAGAGATGAGGATGATGGTAAAAATTGGCGATATTATTATAAACTTCCTTTAAGAAAGTCTAAAAATCAACTAATAAAACTTGTATCATGTCTTGATGATGAGAGTCTTTAGGGAAGATCTTCCTACTTAGCCACACTACAACCTCTACGGGTCTAGACAGGTTATTTATGAAGCTGGCCAATTCCCGAACTGGATAATCAGTACCGTTTACGTATTGAATAAAGTCCAATTATCCTAAAATTGTCATAAAAAATAGATATATTACTAACCAGAGTTTGGTCAAGGGATGAAATATATTTTTAAAAAATATTTACAAATTAATCCCTCAAAATATGTGGTCACACGAAAACTTTTCCTCACTGAATGTAAGCTACTTTCTGACCGATAGTATCTCACGCACCCACCGTGCTTCCAGCCCGGGCAACAAACCTGATAGGAGATTATGGGGATTAAGAGGTTTATGGGGCCCAATCTAAGGGCTCCGGGTTCGGATACGGTAAACACACACACCGTACCATGCCGAAGAAAACGCGAAAATGAGCGATACAAAACGTTACAAAACAAGATGCCCTTTTTCGGTGGAACTCCACGCCCGGCGGAACTTGGACGTTGGCAGGGCCGATGTTTAGCACCAGCTTACGGAACTAAACACATTACCGTGCTGGTTGTGCGGCATTTAAACACCGGTACGTATTGCGCAGAAAGAATGTTTTTCCACGTTGCTGTTGGAGAGCACAACTGGAAAATTCGCAAGAAACCAACATTCCCGTGCTTGAGGGTTTCGCTGGACATCCGGCGAAAGTTTGCTACAGGCTGTTCTGGTACAGAGAGTGGTATAAAATATCTTCTCCATCACTCACCAATGCGAAGAATTCTTGTTTTGAAAGATACCTTGTGTTGTTCACCGTGAACAACTAATACCGCCAGTTCCTTCCCCGCGGTTGTCAGTTGTCACGTCCAGCGTCGAGTTTGCGAGCACGATTAGTTGGATGATTAAAATTTGCTAACGAACCTGTAAGCGAAACTCCTTCACCCAAACCCCACCATTTCGCCTGCGTGCCTTTAAAAGCACACATTCAATCACAACCGGGGGACTGATTTACTACGCAGCTACAAAACACTTTTCCAATTCCACTCGCTGGACAGCTCCATTATCATATTAATGAAGTTTTCATGCCGAAACAGTCAGGAAACATTCCAGCGTGGCAGGGCTAAACTAGCCGTGGTGTTACCGTGCTGCGGTGACTGGCCACCTCGGTGAGCAAAGCGATTTCTTTGTTAACTGTAGCGATTTTGCTAATTTATATTCCGCGGCTTTTTTCGGACCACGAGGCAAGAAATTATGTACCACCACCAGGCGTTCGCCCTCTAATTTGTTCCCGTGTACCCCGTGAAGGGGAAGGGAATGAATTTCGTACAAGTTGCTTTCGAATTGCTTTGCGTTCGAAAGCAGAAGCGGAAACAGGTCCGGAAGGGAAAATACATGAAGCTGCCTACAAAACTGATTTTAGTACGAATCCATCTGAAATGCTTTACGATTGGTGAATTAATCGTCCATGCTTGTTATGCGCGTTATAAATGGGGCAACGTTCTTGGCTAAGCTTCACGTTTTGGTTGAGAAAACTTGAACACTTGACGGTTTCTCTTTCTGCACGAGACACGTAGTGCTTCAATCGCTAACAAGCGAACGAGAGTTATTCAAAAATTGCCAATGCCCGGTTTCTACCGACCGGAGGGATTAAGTTATTTATAAATTTTCCCTGTTGTCTGTAGCACTATTTAAAACACACACTTCGGTGACAATTTAATAAAACATAATTCAATCCCCACTTTTGATGGGAATTTAATTAAGATCGTTTACAGTCCCGGCCACAACCGTACCGTGTCCATGGTTGAGCGATAAGAAGCCGCTTCAAAAGAGGCAAACCGAAGGCGCACGTCGGAAACATTCCTACCGAAACCATTTGGTAGCACACCTCGAGGGCTGTGCGATCGAACCAGGGGCAAGACAAGAATGTATAAAAATTCTACGTAAAATGCCTTCCAACCGATTCAATGGCGGTGGTAATAACCGCCATGATGAAGCGCCAGCCGTCTGGTACGGTCGCTTAATTTTCCATCTTTATCTCGCCATCTTCCTTCTCCCTTCCCTTAGCGAAAGCTTCGAGCATTTTCACCTGGGCTGCGTACACGCCTGGCCGGCGATGTTTCGAGCTGGCATCGGCACTGGCAAACCTCGAGGTGCGCTCGAAACTTTCCCCAATAAATCAACCGGTAAACAATCAATAATAAACTTTTCCTTTCCCATCATCGTCGTCATCAGTCAATCGGCTGGAGAAAGAGATGATGACAGGGAGCGGGATGAGGGGGGTCGGAGGGATGGGGCGCGGCAACAAGCGCTGGGAAAATGGGTAAACGATGCGAGCGTGATGGTAAGCAAAAAAATGGAAGCATATATTGCTTTGATGATACAGAAAATGCTGCTCTCGACACTTACACTCAAACACATACCCAAACACACACACACACACACACACCCACAATAGATGCCGACACCGTTGAGGTTGATTGTTGTGGGAAACTCCTTTCCTTTCCCTCCCACTAATGACACACACCCGTACGGATCAACCACCCTCCCAGCTGGAAAACAGGCTGGACAGCAGGATAAGGGCAGTGGCGACGTACGATTAACGTGTGTGTTGGTGGGAAAACCGTGGGAAAATCGAACACATGTTGCGCTCCACGTGCACACACAGGAGGCACATACAAGCGCACGCCCCATCGACAACAGCGGAAACGACGTTGATGATGACGGCTGAATAGAGGATAGTTTATGTGGACACCGTCGTCTGACATTCACTTCCCCCGACCCTGGAGGCACCGCCAAGCGCTGTGGACCGAGAACAGCTCGAAACGCGATCGCTTTGACAATGAACGTGACCCTCGACGCAGCACGAGTGATGACGAGCGGGAATTGAAGAGGACAACGAACAATAGAAGCACAACAAAAAGAAAGAAAACAAATGAGAATGGAACGAGTGTGATGCAAGGTTGGTGGTTCAGTTTTTTGTTGTTGCTGTTGTTCTCCCTACACAACCCTGTGTCCTGTGGGGTTTGGTGAGTTTTCCAGCAAAAAAAAAGCACGCTATCATGGTGCAATCCATTAGCCTGGCTCAGCTGGTGGAAAACCATTTTCGCTTTACACAAAACACATACTCACATACACACACACACATGTACACAGATGTGCAAGTGGAAGGAAATTAATACGGTTTATAGTTTTTGTGTGTGTGTGTTATTGTTCTTGCCACGGCATAATTGACGTTCTCCAAAACATTAGTCAGCAGGGACGTGTTATAAATAACAATCAAAACACACGTTTGAAACGCGATATCTCTCGCACTATTACGGTATTAAAGCGCACGTGTTACAGTATTGCCTACAATTTCGATAACAATTTGAAGTTTAAAGTGGATGTTTATAGTGTGTGAAATCACTATATAATCTTGAATGTAATTAACTCATTACGCATTACATTACAGCGTATAATACTAATGTTTCTAGGAAATATTATTCCTGGAATGAACAGCTTGGTTTGGACTTGGACTATTTGGATTAAGATTCCACACCCCTGGAATATAATAATTTTAGGGAATTTGGGGAAGGTTGGGCTGAAAGTACCCATTTCTGGAATCTTTTCAAGTATTATCTGCAGATAGATGAGGAATCTTTCCTCTTTTCTTGATTTCTTCCAGGGGAAATTCTTTCTGTTCTCGTCTAACACAGCTTTAAAGCTTTCCGACATGTTGAATGCACCAGCAATCAGCGTAATCAATTAGATTTTGAAGAACATCCGCAAAATAGACAAGAATCCTCATCTACGTCAAAACAATCCAGTTCAACATGAAAGGAGTCCAGAAAGTCTATAATGTTACTAAATCATAGTGTAACATTAAGATATCTGTTGTGAGAATAAAAACCCTGCAGTATCCATCCCCTGACAAAGAGTGACATGATCCGCAGCTACAGATAATACAGTCTATAAAAGCCAGAAATGAAATGGCCTGGATCTCTTGAGGCTTTAGTTCCATTTTGCTGTTAGACAAAATCAGCCCCGAAACCAACAAAGCCTACGAGCTTCGTTCTTATAAAGTTTGTGAGTAAATAATGTTAGTTTAGGTGTAAAATAAACCAAAAGATAAATTTAGTTAAAACAATTTACAGAAATGTACAATATGGGTCGGTTTTCAACAATAAAAAAAACATATCTGCCTGTCACTTTGAAGTAACTAAAAAATCATCTCGTTTGAAATTATTTCAACAATACACGTGCAATATCAGTTACATTTCAGTGTTTTTGTTGTGTTCAATAGTCCATTACTAATAAGTCCAACCTTTGTGCAACAAACAGCACCCGTTCCCACCAGAACTATCAGACAGACGGACGCTTCATATTTTCCCGGATTTCAAAGCACTCCGCAACGGAACATGACAATCACCGCAATACCGCAACCACATGCCGAAACCACAGGTTCGTTTGGCCATCCATCGAACATTAGAACCATATTCAATCCCCCATATTGCACTCCCCCCCCGTAGGGAACTTCAACCTTTCATCGTTTTACAATGTGTGCTCCAAGCAGTAAAAAGCAAATGTCGAAAACTTGTGTTCCCGTATTGCTGCTGCCTTTTTGGTACGATGACGCTTGAAGCGATAGAATAAAAAAAACCCCCCTCGATGCTCGGTGCTGTCCACCGTAATGACGGTGAAACACACTGATCTGAAAGTAAAAACCCATAATAGGTTTATCGAACCGGGATGTTTGAAATGAATTTTGTGTTTTCCCGATGGAGCTGACCAGGAGCGTTGGTTTCCTGCCGTAGCTAACTTATTTCATCACAACGCCAGTGACAATGTGGAAAAGGAAATACGGTTGAAAAGTATAGCCCGACAAACAATGAGCAGCCAGTTACTTTACGTCAAAGTTTTACTGTAGCTCTCTTACCATTTGTACATTTTGCCAGTGGATCCCCCCGGGTGGGGAATCTGTGCACTTAACAACACATGTCCCTGTACTTGTTTGTTTTGCCAGTTATGGCGGTCAACATGTTTCCACCTTATGCAATACCTTAATTAAAAGTGACAGTATTGATTTTTAGCTTTCTTTACTGATCTCGTCCACTTCCAACCGAACACACCGCACACGATGCATCATTGCAGCTTGGTAGGGAGTTTGTGCTCGATAGGGAATGTTCCAAACAATGGCATTCTGGTTTTTACGTATCAAAACATTAAAAAAAAATCGAAAAAAGGACAATTCGATTGTGTTTATTGTTTACTGTTCGTGTTTCGTTGTAAAAATCAAACAATCATCCTAAGACAACACGAAGCATTTACATGCTGTAACAAGCAGCACATAAAACGTAATCGTACCGGAGTACAACCTACCTAACCTAGGCTATTCTTTTACGTTACAACTCGCAACCCCCGTTAAGCGTATCGCATGAAATTACCGCTAAAGGGAAAAAAATCGTTCACAAAGTCTCCGACCAGACGTAAGGAAGGAAGCTTGGAATTGATTTTCCATTAGTGTGCCACGGCCAACACGTGGAAGGTGGCCCGGTTGTAACGGTAGTCTGCCGACAAATGAAACCGGTAACCATAAACGGGGTAGCCCCGGTGTGTCCGGCAGTACGCCATGTCTACGCCCCCTCCGCTCGATGGAGACGCATGGTCGTTCACGGGTAGGTCGAGTCGAACCGAGCCCAAGTTATGGGTTCCGGTTAGCAAATCACAACCACGTCACCCAAGCGCTTGTTCCAAGCGGGAATCTCCAACGTGCCGGACCGTTCACACCCATCATACTGCTGGGGTCGTCATCGTACATGCCCATCGTACCTGTAGTACCCACGCTTTCTCGGCTATACGAAAGCAGGGAAAAAAGGCGAACATACGAAAGCAGCAAAAAGGAAAACAGCAACCCAGAAAAAAAGAAAACAGATTTGTCCCTATCGTCCGCCTCATGACTGACTGCTGTCATCGCTGTTGGACGATGTAAGAGACTAATGGCACCATGAGTGCCATGAAGGCCATCCCGGCCCAGACCGGGCCTGACGTAAGGTCGATTGGAGTGAATTAAGCAAGAACTGCACCCGAACGGGTCGTGCTATCGTTGCGATCGATCACCGGAGTACCGCTGTGTGAGCCAACCAATTTCGAGGCATGTCGTACGGATGTCCGACAAGCCCATTTGTTTGGTTTTGGGAAGCAAATGCGTTTGCACGAATGACACGCCGTCCTCTAATTAAAACCAAGATACAAACGTCTGGTGCAAACAAGACGGTCAAGGGTTTCTCTTTTTAGATACAGTACGGTGTAAAGCAAGAGGTTTGGGGGCGTATTTTGTCCATCAGATATGTCAAGATTATTTTAAAGAACTGTTTGATGCTTTTAAAATGACAGAAATTTTTTTAATAATTCTACGCAGTGATTAATGGTGTGTCAGAGTCATCCCAACGGAGTTCGCTATCGGTAGTCTCGATTGTCTCGTAAAAACATTCAAATAAGCTTAACAAAACCATAAAACTTCTTTAAATAGAAGTATAAAAGATTCCTTAAGTACTTTTTTATACTTTTAACCAATTTTATACCTCCTCTGATCGCAATTTTATGAGAATCATAGAATCATTCAACCAACTAACAATGGCAGATGACTTACAAGATGATGAAAAAAAGTCAAACACGTGTACAACGCGAACAAAGAATCAAATCTCTGCTCGATACACGCGTCTTCTTACACCTTATCACATTCAAAACACGTACCAGTGTAACCGCAACGGGATCCACTCACAAGCCACTGAATAATTGGGCCGTTACTCAGCAGCCTGGCGCACCGTTAGACTTCATCTCCCTAAAAACCACATGGTACGCGGCCTACACCAACGAGCAGGGATCGTTTGCCTTATGTTGGGAGTGAGGCGTAAAAATGCCGCACTAAATTTCCACCTCCACGCGGTGGCGATAAAATTTATGTGGTCCGGAAAGGCCTCCCTTCGCCTTACTAGACGAGATGAACTGGCTATTGAGGGTTAATGAACTGGTGACTGGTTTTTACTGTGTCACCTTTACGGGGTGAGATAACGCTGATGTAATGTGCATCCTTTGTGGGTGAAGGAGCATATTCTATCAGCTTACGAATTTAAATAAAGCAAACCACAACCGAGACAACCGAGACAACTCGAATCCGAACCCGAAAAAAGCAAACTGGTCACACATTGGCGGGTACTTGCACTGTGTCCCAAACTCTTACCTTTTTTTTGCTCATTCTCATGCACAACCTTTTAACCCATTTTCAGTTGCGAGCTCCACGATCAGTGCCCCATTTTCGAACTAGCCGCTGTCTTCTGCTTATTTGTCGTCGTCGTCGTCGTATTTCTGCGGCACAATATTTTTCAAACAATTTACCATTTGTTGTTGTTGTTGTTGTTTGCCCCTTCCAAGACTACACACGGCTTCACTGTTGCCTTGAGCACACATTTACCTTCCCTCTTCTGTGCTACATTATTCAATCGATGACCCTGCGAAAAACACACAACCACATGTATTACCAAACACACACACACACACACACATACACCTAGAGCACTCGCATTGACTGCACTGCAAACTGCATCACATCACGCCGTTACGGCCGTGTGCGGCTCCGTATGTAAGCCATCCCTTCGCTCTTCATTTGCGTTTGTGTTCCACGGGCGCGCACACACTCCGAATGGTAAAGAAGCGGTAGCAAAAACAGATTCGCTACTGTTTGCTTTCCATCTCGTCAGCATTCGTTAATTTTCGTTTGCCTTCTTCGGTGCGCTGTTGTTTCGGCTGTGTTATGCCGTGTTGGCAGCAGTTTGGTTATGCTGTACCAACACTTCCTGTATCGCTGCGAGGTGGAAACAATGTCTAGCGTGTGTGGAAATTTGAAACGTTACGTAGAATGATTTCCAGCATTTCGCCATAGTGGAAGTTCAAAATTTTGCACTTATTTGCATTCCTGCACTAACGCAGCACTCGATGCACTCTCTTTCGGGGGGGAAATTAAACATACGCGGGCACGTACGGTATCATGCTAGTGCCACGCGGTGCCACGGGGGTTTTTTCCACGGCTCCCAATCAACGCTCACTGTTTCTGTTGTTTCGAAACGATTCGATAACTTCACGCTCCTGTATTGGCTGATCGTACGATGGCATTGCTACGGCTAATCGTTGTTCGGAATTTTTGCAACCTGCCATTTGCATTTGCAGCTCCAGACCAGTCAGAATCGAACACGAATAGACTACCCTCCCGAAAAACCGGTTAACTCTATGCGATTCTGAGCTAGAATCAACAATGCGCTACCGTTCATTGGGTGGGAATTCCACACGAAAAAACTGCTGCAACTCCTGCTGACTTCATTGTTAGGTGAATTCTGAGAATTACCCGTAACGATTGAATTTCCAGTGGAGACGAAAAAAAAGGGGCATTTGAAAGCAGCAAGTTGAGTTCGGGACCGATCGAGCCAAAGGAACGAAATTGGAAGGAAAAACTTTTTTTTCCCCCCGCCAGCTCACTACGGCACACTTACCGCACAATGCACAGTACAAAACATTGGAGCTTCGAAACGGTGGAGCAATATGAAACCCCTTTTTTGTGCTGGCGCGTTTCTGTCACACGATAGTACGTTCGCCCCTTATACATACACAATTCCTCCGGGGTATTCAACTTTTCGAAGTACGAGTTTACTTCACACGAAAGGTGGCCAGGAAACGTAACGACACTCGTTGGTATTGATTTCCGCGCTTCCTTTCCGGGTTTTGTCCGGCAGATTGGCTAGCAAGGAGACTGCCTCGTCGGCAGCTAAAGCGTGGTAGTTGTCTTCCTGCACGTCACGCACAATATTTCGTAAAAGCCAAGGAAGCCCGCCACGGACACGGGGTTGCACAAACGCGCCAGCCGAGCAACGTACATCGCCAGCACGTGTAACGCTCTAAAATAGGCCTCCGTAACCGCCAAGGAATACTACCATGCAGTGTGTAGTTATGCGGCCCACACTAACACACAAAACCAGTTAGTTCACCGCGGGTTTCTTCCGTTGGACAACAGTTTTGCACTCTACCTGCTAGACGTGATTTACATTCGTTTTGCTTCCTTTTTTATGACGTTGTTTACCACAACCTTCGATCGATGATGATTAAAGGTGACAGTTGAGACAGTGGCTTGGTTTGAAAGCTAAGGCATGCAAAGAAGAAATATTGCACAAGCAAAATTCTAAAACGTCGAACACGAAATTACACTAAAATGACAGCACACACTTTGAAGTTGGCTTCGCGTGCCACTTTCATTCGGCTACACTAAGCACTCGATTCTGTAGCACTTCGAGCGTAGCACAATTCTTCCACACATTCACCACTGCAAAACCGATCGATCTGCTATTCACTTCACGGTGGGGCTTTTATATTACAAATGGAATCGTCTCTTTCGCTGTCTCCAATAAACGTCCTGGTGGAGATGTTTTTTTTTATTATTGGTGTTTTGGTGCCCTATTTGAAGAACCGGAACTGCGGCCGGCCCGATGGCACGATGGACAAGTTGCACAGCCACTAGGTTAGCAAATGGTGTGCAGCGCGCGCGTCAAACCGGATCCCGGACCCGCATGATCGTGGTTGAATGCTTGCGACCAACTGTTGACGAGTTGGACGAGGGCACTGGAACAAACTGGGAAATACCGGACACTCAATTTCCCCTTTCGGTGGTTCAAAAACGCTCGCTGGTAACTCAGCTGCGACGCTCAGCTTAGGGCAGAATAATCCTTGTTCGTGCCCGAACTGGGACGAGCGCGAAACTGGCGGCTTTGCCCCGGCCCGAACGTGCAGTTTCGACGGATAAATAATGCAAGTACATTAATGTGTGCCCTGTTGCTTCCGGTGCTTGTGTTGTTCCCGGAAACGGAGATTACAAAGGTACAACCGATGTGCAGCTTAACAATTCGCAAACGTTTTAATTAATTAAGTGGAAATGTACGACAATTCGAAGAAGTAGGAACATGAACTTTCATGTTCAAGGCCTGTTAGATTTCAAAATTTACATACCGGAAACGCATTTCGTTAGAGAAAATTGTTTATGGAAGGAAATGAATAATTATTGTCTAATATAAATCTCACCTTTCAAAACCACTTTCAACTCAAACTCGATTCGAGATCGGTTTACCCGAACTCGTTGCATCCATCCACTAACTGCATTGCATATTCTGTAGCAGAAACCAACCACGAATTAGCCAGCCCAGCAAATGAAAACATCGTTTGACGTCATAAAGGTTCAACTGCCGATGCTGACACCTGTAAGAACTCTTCGTCAGTTCGCGTCATTCGGTTCACACTTCAAACCTGCAATCGCTCGAACCGGTCGGATTTTCCGGCCTAGCTTGAGGGAAATGAGTTACCCCCCAGAAAGGAAACTCACGGTACCAGCTGTGATGGCCGAGCGCTTGGTTTCGCTGTGAGCAACCGGAACTCTCGTGCTCTCTTTATGCTGCCATCATGGAGCGAATGAGAATGAGCATGCTGGTTTTCCCCAATAATCGACCCACTGGCCCACTCCCGGTTCCCGGTAGTGTCCGTTAGTCACGCAATTCCCATACTCACCTGTTTTCCATTTGTTCACACTCATGACCCACTCATTGTGCATTGCTTAGATCGTTTCTTTGCACAATGCCAAGGAATGTTTTCTTGTTTTTTTTTTTGCCAGAAACAGATAGATGAGGAATGTTTCGAACGATCTTTTGATATTTAGTAGAACATGTAGGCGTTAAATGTAACGTTATAGCATAAGCTAGGAGAATAAAGGAGTTTAATACTACATCGAAGAATGTAATACATACTTACGGTATAACAATAATTAGAGTGCATCGAAGGGTAATAATAGATTCACTTACCTGAAAAGAACAAAAAAATTAATTAACTTTCATACCAAAGGCCAGCATTTGAATGTAAAGATAGTATTTTTGTAGTGTAATTTAATGCGTCATTTAACTTGATCATAAAGCAACAGTCATAGTCGGAGAAGCATTCCGTCAAGCAGATTATAATTATCGTCACTAAACCAAACCTGTCACAATCACAACCATACCAGACAACATTGTCGAGGAGTTCTACAGGCAAAGCGAAGCAATAAAACGTCCTAAACCAAGAGAGCTCATCGAGGGGGAAGACCCAAGTGTTCCGCGATCTTATAAATTACAACATTTTATTGCATCTGCAGGGCTAACAGGGGCTTGCTGCTTCTATTTCTGCTATGCCACTTAAATTAGCACAAACCGGAATTGCGGTGCGTGTCGTTTCCTACTTGACACTGCCACACTGAAGTTGGAGTGTGTAAGTGTTGGAAGGAAAGTAAATAATTTTATTAACTGCTTGTGGGAAACTTACATCCAAAAAGGGAAATACTTCTGTTTATATTAATAACTAGGTTTATTAATTTCATTAAAACAAACATTATTATGCCATTATTATGCTTCCTTCCAATCGCGTTTGTGTGTGTGTTGCCTTTCCGACAGTAAAAAAGTCTGCAAGTTAGTCTTGTCGAATTTCTACGGAATTAACTACACACCGTATTTCCCCATCTTCATGTACAGCAAAAACACTGTAAAAAGATTTTTTACTATACCCTGCGAACACTATTCCACAACTATTTACTACTGACCGTTTCGCCTACAACTCAGCGTTCCCTTGATTCGCGAACTTTCCTCGATTCATAAATATTCATTTCCCGCACCGTACTAACTAGCGGCAAGCCGACGACGCCCAGTCCTGTTCGATCACTGCCACGACCGGATCAACATATTTTATGCACGATCGACCACGAAATGTGCTCCACTTACACAGCCATAGCAGTGTTTGAGAGATATGCTTACCACAAAAAAAATGATTAAATTGGAAAGGATGTAAAGGAGATGGAAAAATACCTATTTTTTTGTAATGCAACCTGCCAAGGTAGGTCGTGGTTTTGCCAGCGTTAGTAGCGAACATTGCTGAAAACAAATCCACTTGACCGAGCACCTCGATGCGATAATCTCGTTAAGCTCGCTGGAGCTATCAGCATTTGCGCTGGTGTCGTTTCAAGCGTTTAGGAGCCCGTTCGAAAGCTGTCCTCTTGCAACATCATCGAATATTTTCCACTCCACAGTATCTGGCTCAGCTTGCACTTTATCACTACGAAGACAGGGAGTTTGATGTTTTGAAAGAATACGAAAACTGAACAAGAGAGGAACAGTAAACCACTGACAGTAAGGGAGCTTAGCGTAATGGGTTAAGCCTTGCGCTAATTTTAAAGCTTCTTTAGACATTTCCAGTCCCATTGGTGTATATTCATTTGATTCAAACTCTATACTGCTATAATTCCATTGGAATCTGAGTCTAAAGTACAATCCAGTTTGAAGATATTTCCTTCTTCGAACAGTGAAAAAAGCACCTTTTCCCGGGGGGCACACAGCCACCGTTGCCAAGATTAATTGATAATAAAAATTCCAAAATACCACAATTGGCCCATTCCACCTGCCTTAAGTGAAAATGGGCACTTGTGTTGTAATGCGGCCAGATAGCGGATTGCCCAACGGTGACTAAATTCATTCACGCGACACACACAACCGTGCCTCGGTACGCAATGAACCATGCGCAAACCGCAACAACTTTGAAATGGATTTTTTACGAGCTGTAAACGTTATCATTACACACGTATATTGCGATGCTGTTGTAAAGTATGTCGGGTAAGTAATCGAAATTGAAGCACGAATGTTTTGTAGCTTAAGAGTCACCGATCTAAAAACATTTACAACATGCTTTCATCCGCTTCAGTGAGGCGGAAATGGTGTACAACATTTAAAAGCCATTTTACAAACGAAGGGAAATGTTTCGTTTGTACAAAACACAGTCCCATTGGTGTTTGGAGCAGCAAAATTCTCCACATGATATGAGTTATCCAGAAATTACGTTAACAATATGTTGAAACCAAAACATCGTGGAAATAAACATAATTCAATAAGAGTTTTCCATAATAATAATAAACGCTTCACAATAAACCAAACGGCATGTTGTTTTCGGATGCAACCAACCCTATTCCCAAAAACAGCAGCTAATCGATAATAGAACTAGAAGCATCATTATGTTACACCGACTCATCCGCATCACTTTTGCCTCCATTCTTTCGTTACCCAAATATGGTTGTTTCGCAGAACGTTCAAATCCCATCATTAGCCCTTTGTGGGGAACAGCAGCAACATCACGCTCCAAACCATACTCCTTCAAACATCAAAATGCATCTGCTCATACGAATGCATTCCACGAAAGCAAACCAAGGATTAAATAGCCCCACCAACATGCCCAATCGGTCAGTGCCAAAATTGGACTGTAATTTGATGTGCAAATCGGAAATGTGTCGAAACGATGCTGCACTTTTGTTCAGTTGGAGTTCCAGGAAAATCAGAAATAGAGTTCAAGTTTGCCTTTGAAGTGCTGCCGATTTTCAGAATGAATTATAATTCACCATAGGGTAATTGTTTCCTCAATTATTGGAGACTCCCGTCATGCACAGGCTTTAAATTAATTGGGCCATTTGTTGCTGTTGTAGATCAACATTTTGACCGATTCGCAGTAATGTTTTGTACACATTTACCCAACAATCAACTTCGTAATTCGTGGGAATTGTCAGGTATGTGTCATGACCCATTGGCTGGGCTGGTTCAAACCACCACCACACACACACTCTAAAAAACACATACTTTAGTTCACCAGATCAAACTATGCGACTAAAAGCCAATGTTTGTCCACCACGACCGGCTCCGGCTTACCGCAAAACGAACCGTGCAGCTGTGTACGATGACAAAACCATGGCATCAAACCAGACGACCGACACTATCGTCATCGCCGAAAACCCCTAAAACATCCCACGTATCATAGAGGTATCAGCGCCACCCGTTCGCTACTCCACGCTGCAATGGATCTATGGGAAAATTTGAAATCATCATAAAACAAGCATTAAACCACTGCCAAACGAAACAACAACTGGGCGCCTCCATCATGCAAGGGGGCAAGCTGGCCCAACCGTTCGGACCCGACGGACCCGGAGAAATGCTCATCATAATAAAATGATGATCGCTGGCACGATTTGACCAGCGGTTCCTCTCGGTTTCCGTCGTGGAAATACCGATAAAACCACGCACCGTCCGTTCGTCCGCCAATGTGGAAGTTGCAACCATTTTGCTTTCACAGTCCCGAGATGAGTCCGGTGGCTACGACCACAAACCAGCCATCCGACCGCTAGAGGCTGGGTTGGGTTAGAGCTCGACGAGGCGTTGATCGGTCCGAAACTTGGCCGGAAACGAACCGGAAGGAATCATATCAGCAAAAACCATTACCAGCACAATGTATGCCAGCAGCTAGCGACAAAGCGACAACGTGTGCTCGGAACAGAGAGAGAGAGAGAGTGAGAGAGCGAGAGTGGTTTGATTTCATTCGCATTGTCAACGTGATTAGCTTTTTGGAGGGCGAATTATGCATGGGATTCAAAGCGGGCCGGAAATGAAAGATTGTTTCAACAACTTTGACCAGCGATTGTGATATGCATACTGGTGCATTAATGATACGATCTATTCGGTGCTAATGACTTAACAAGCATTTATATTGTGTTCTATCGATTTCCGTTGTGTGTAGTGGATTATAAAATTGATATGAAAGATTTGTTTGTTACCATATGCACCGATTGATTGTGACAAATAAGTTCGCACGATGAAATGATTTTAATTATTTAAAGAAGGTTTTAATGAGTTTTATGACGGTTTTTTTTCAGTGAATGTTTTACGATTATGGATTGAGGAAATTTTCTCGAAATAAATAGTCTCATTTAAGTGGTTGGGGAGAATAATTATGAAAATTACGCTAAAATTGACGGTTTTTGTACTCGATCCGCAATGGAAATCATCGATGTACTGTAGAAAATTAAGGGAATATTAAGAGGTAAATTTTCTTAAATTTTTAATGAGCTTATTTGCATAACTTATTTGATGATGGAGTATTTTTGAGATGAGATGTTCACTCTTGAGGCTATTACTTCACCATTCAAAGGTGTATTTTTGTGTATTTTTCCACCTATTTCAAAAGCTTTAACGAATTGAAGGTAAAAAATATTTCGTTTAATCTTGCCATGTGTTCGATAATGAAGCTGCTTCATTATAATTAATTACATGTACGCATAGTGAAGAGATACTCATCAACTAAACTGGATTGAAAATTACAATTACATTAAAATGCTTTCCAAACTAATTAGACCATTTCCTGGTATCCATTTACGCTTTATTCTCACTAATCGTAAACACTTGTTGTCCTATAGCGTATTGTGTTTCCATCGTTTGTTCAATTGGGTGAAAACTGGAATGACAAATTCAAAAGGTACTGCGGACATTTCACAGGCGTACACCATAATTCGCCCTAACTGGCACCATCAATTGAGATTCATTGCGAGAAATTGCAGCAACGGTTCAATCCATCAGGCGCTACCCACTTCGAATGCTAAATCCGTCGCGTACAGTCCGGGTCCAGGGCAGTGAGCATCCTTTGCGGAATTCCAGCTTAAAATTACAACAGAGCGATTGCACTTACCCCTACGTGCCCGATGATCAAACCGTGGAGTGCACGGTTCGATCGAGGTGTCATTTAATTTTATGTTGAAATTAATTCCACAACGCTTCGCTCGAAACGTCCACCCATTGTGCGAATGCATCGGCGTGCAAAATTCACCGAAGACACGGTACCGGTTTCGCCAACGGTACGCTTATAACCCGTCCCCGGAGGTACCGATGCTAAAATATTTACCATCTCTCAAACGGCGTTCATTAAACAACGATTAATTTAATTAATCCAATATTGCATCCGGTACGGTATGGCGCGCTAACGCACGCCAGCACGGAAGCTTTACGCACATAACGCACGTCTACCGGGTTGAATAATTTAAATTGCTTGCCGTACTGGTCCGTAAAGCCCAGCCCGGGTAAATGCATTTTTCTCCCTCACTCAAGGCTCACACAATCCTCACGTTTAGCATATTTCAGCAGAATTAATTTGCATGTGACGAAAGAAGGAATTATTGATCAAACGAATAAATCTCGGTCGTGAGATGGGAATGGTTTTATGAGCTTACGCATTTCTTTTATGGTCACCCACCCACACGAGTAGAGAAACAAACAGAATTTACTTTCTTCCAACAATGGCTGAACGGTATGACGGGTGACATGGAAACATAATTGGGTAAGCTGTATAGGACATAATGTTTCACTACGGGTAATTCATTTATGGGATGATAGTTTTATACCGACACATTCATATGCAATTACCGTTTTATTTACTACAAACATTTTGTGTAAAAAAATTAATTGCAAGAATCAAAGCTTTGCTCGGATTATTAACCTTGCCGTAAAGGAAATGTCACCAGAACAAAGCGATTAAATGTTCCCAGATGCCATCTTGCCATAAGTTCACCTTCATGCTCTCTCCATACCATCTCCAGACCATAGCGCCCCGGCAAACCTTTAATCATTGGCTTCCCCTCCCTCTTCCTGTTCCCTCACCCGCACGAGAACAACCCAAAAAACTGCTCCGAAAACAACGTTACCTGCGCGACATACCGTTGATGTTTGCTTTTGATGGTGGCACATTACGAGACATCGCATTTCCCGAAGCATAAACCATTGAGGCACCCCCCCCCCTCGAAACGCGCCGTTGCCAAAACCTCGTTTTTTGTGTCGGTGTAGGTGGTGGGTGTGGTGAGTTTTTTTTTTGTTCCTTCCCGGTTTCTTCGCAAGGCAGAACGTAAAGAAAACATCGGCCTTCATATAGACTGGAAACAGAAATGAAATGCGTCCAAACTTTTTCCCGCCATTGCCATGTTGCCATTTCTTCGTGTTCGGGTTCGGTGTTCGAGAACGTTGGCGTGACAATTATTCATATCCATGTGACCCAATTACTACCTGGTTCCTTCGACTCCTGCTACGGCCCATTTTCCCACCCATACGCCATTCAACCTTGTCCCACTCAAAACGTCGAAGCAACCATTTATCCCTCAACACACACACACACATAAAAAACAACTGCTAGGGGCCGGAGTGCCGGAAACCGAACAGGATACATTTCCGTTACCGGCATTACAGTGGGACACCGAAGCGTGTTTGTGTTTTGCTTTTCCGTGATGCATGTTTCATTTTCTGTACTATTTTTTTCCACTCCACCAAACAATGACCAAACCTTAAAACACTACTGAAACGAATGGAGTTTCTTCTTTTAAGGGCAGGTGTCAAACAGCAACAGGAATGGAACAATGGAACAAATATGGCGATCGAGAAACGTCCTCGAAGTGCATTAGCCCTGTGCATTCTAATGCGTCTTCGAATTTTCTGATGACGTCACTCAGACTGTTTCCTAACTAAAGAGTCATAAGAATACGACTGTTCACAAAAAAATTCATAAAGCACAACACTTGTTAATAGAACTCTGAAAAATACAGGGTTTCGAGTTCAAATAGGAAAATTGTGATTATCTGTGTTTTTTTTTCATGTTGAATTGGAGAACAAATCAGACCTAGAATCTTCTGAAAAGGTTGCAACGTTTTTAGATGAAATGGAAGATTTGGAATTATTTCTGGATTTTTGTCAAATTAAAGTGATATTTTCAACCTTACTCAAGCGAGTTGAGTAATGTATTTTTTACTCGAAGTAGATTCACGTTTGACTCTACATAGAACTTAGAATCAATTTTAGGTTGAGTTTTTCAGAAGGTTAGACAGATTCCACATGTACCTCTAAATACTTCTCTAGATAGAACTTGCAAGGAGGAGAGATATATTTTAAATAAAAAAAAATTTAGAAAAAAAATCAGAAATTCGGAAAGTAGTGTTTTAAACCCTGTAAATGAAATGCAGGGGTTTAAAGCTTAAGTGAAAAATTGAATTGAAGCTGAGCTAGAACGTCTTGCAATTTGAAAATGAGTCCGTTATCACCATGCATGGTTTGTACATTTGCAATGCTCTCAGTGTGTCAGTAGAGAAACTTTAGAGTAAAATCGATTTAAACCCGCAAAAGCTTCAGGAAGTGGATCGAAACCACATTTACCTCCAGACATTCTAGTTCTACTAAAGCAGAATCTAAAAATAGTTCTATCCTTATTAGTTGTTCTACGAAAGTCCTGTAATTCCACATGTATATTTATGTAGTAGTATACATGTATATATTTATGCATATTAAATTATATAATTTATATTAAATTATATTATAAAAAATATCTTATCCATAAGTGCTCAGAGTTTTCTAACTTTAACTCAAAAATTCCAAGGTACATTTTATGGTACATCTTTGTCAACTCCCCTACATGATCATAAAGTGTCATGCACATAAATCACTCTTACCTTAGATCGGAAGACAAGACCTTGTGTTGGGCATAAGCAATTTGCTCCATTTAATTAAACGAAAGCTCTCAAGCGCTTACAGGAAAAGAAAGATTCCATACCTAGCGTTAGACTGTGCCAGCAGAGCGAGGGATTGAATTGCAATCAAAGCTGCAGAAAACAGGCCAATAGCTCAACCACCGTGTGCCAATATTGCACTTGGCCTTCATGGGAAACCAATGCCAATATCGGGGTCATCGGTATTGCAAATTAATGCTACCTTAAAACCTTCCGTTGCAGCCCCGAAACGGTACGGAAAGCTCTCGCCGGTAATTAAGGCAAATGCGCGCGTGTGCACGAGCAAAACGGACTCAGGGAGCTCAGGATCGTGCGAGTTCACATACAGATTCAACTGGTGATACACTGTTCGTTCGCTTCTGTCCCTCGGTTTGCCTCACCGATTCACCGGCCAGTGTATGTTCAGATTATTATTACAGCAGTCCTGGTGAGGCCGGTATGCCACGTTTGTTGAACACTCCTCCGAAAGGTACACACTCTGCTCTTTCCCTACCCGAATGCACTTGGAACAGAAGTTTATTGGATCCTAGGGTTTCCTAGGTTTGATAACTTTCCTGCAATCGACGCTCGTTGTGTGCAGCATGACGTACGTACGTACGTACACGTGCACATACGCAGACACATAAACACACGCACCAGCGCACTGCCGTGTTCGATTTCCCCATTTCCCGGGTGGGGCGGGTTTTCGGTAAATATTTAAATCAATCGATAAAATGCACATTGATACGGTGGACGCCAGCGAGACAAAGGGACGTGCAAGCGTTCATACAATTACAATTTATTCCCCTGTGTGGAAGCAATTGAAAACGATACGAGTCAGGACGGTCAGGATGGAACTATGAATGCAAGGACAGCACAGCCGGATCCGGCTTTTCGTAAAGAACATATTTGTTACACCGACTGGTACACACAATGGATTTATGGGGAGCAACAAAAAAACTGCCCCATTCATGTGCAAGTAGTAGTAGTGTTTAATTGATTATTTTTGTCCTGTTGTATTCTCTATTGCCATAAGCCCAAACGGGACACTTTCAGCGTACGTACTTCATCACATTTAATTGACAAAACTACAGCATACTTACACAGAGACATGGTACACAAAGCACTTGTAGCCGGCCGGACGCTCGAGGAAGTTGTACACCTGGCCCTGGAAGGTTGCACGTCCGGCATGACGCCGCTGGGCTTTCACGTAGCTGCGTGTTGCTTCGCCCCACTCCTGCGGCCCACCCCGGTCAACCGATAGTTGCAGCCCTGCAGGTACGATGATGTCACACCGGTAGCAACAGGTTCACGTGCAGCCACAGAGATGGGAACGATGTAAAGAAGCATGGAAAAGCGTTGTAATTAGACATGCTGAATCCTGCGGTTGGATAGATCGCTTACGGTGCGTTTATTTATTAAGCGAAGATCAGGCCTAGAAGTCACTTTGTGTTCAATATTTTACAATGCACTTAGGGGGTAGGAGGCGTATTCATTAGCATGTACTAAGACCTTTACATTAATTATTCAATCCACATACGATTTGATCAAACTTGAACTCAGATGCAACTGTCATTTGTGGTAGCTTAAAGCTCCATCTATCAATGGATGTCCGTAAGACAACCCAAGTTCCAGAGATGTTTCAAGGAATTCACACTTTGTCATACACCATTATGAGAGTAAGAGAAGTCAAGTGGCTTGCTTATAATCGATATTTCAGCCAAAAACATGAATGAAAGTGATCGTTCTGCCACCTTTTTCTTTAAAGTTGGTTTTCTGTGACTTTGAACTCAACTACAGGTAGTACCACTGGCACAATGCAAAACTATTCCAATCTGAAAAATCAGTTTATTGTACAAAATCCATAGAAATAAGTAATCTAGTGGTTGATACTAATTTCAAACTTAATTGATTTAATTTTTTTAAAATAATAATATTCTTTCTATCGAGATGCATTTTAATGAAACAGTGACGACTGCTCTACACCGTTAACGAATAAAAGATATTGCACCTAAATTGGACATTGCGGAAATTCGAGTTACCCGCATGTTGACGGATCGCTATAAAAGGCTAGAGGCAATTCTCGAAGTACATTAATTATAGCGGACTGCTATAATCCGTATTTCCAAAATTTCTTCGAATCGTCTATATTTCATAGTTACAGAATCGAATTTCTTCTCTGATCTTTACTTATTTAGCATTGCAGACGACCCTTTGAAAGAAAAACTTAACGAAAACTAAAAACAAATGCTTTATATGAAAAAGGAATGCATTTTCAACCAAGTTGCTACCTTTTTTACCTAAATGTTGTGCTATAAACTAATTCAGCAGTCAAATTTCCGCGTATATGAGGAACCCTGTATCTCGGGGAATGCCTGTGCTTTGGGAAGTCTCTGTATGAGAAGAGCCTTATAATAAATAAAAGCTTATTTAAATGGTTACTTAAAATACCTCAACACGCGACAGGGTCAAACACGATTATAATCTAATACACATTTAACCTAATCAATTTCACCTATTCAAATTCGAGTTCATCATCTTCTCATGCACAGGTTTATGGTTTAATTGAACCAAATATCCTTCCCGTTTTGCTATCACCTTCCCACACCATCGAACCCCACCCCACACCCGCACTGTTCGGTTTATGTTTCCAATTCCATAAACCCAACAAAACTTCTCCTCTTTCGCTGTCACTTTCTAACCTTTCACCGTGGACCTTTCCTTGGGGCGGTGCTGTCTTTTTGCGAGCACCTCCAAAAATTGTCGACCACCAACCGGTGCTATTTTTGTTTACTTTCAATTTCGGCATGATAGCGAAACGGTAAAACTTTTGCCCTGTCCCCGGTTCGCCTCTTGTTTACTTGACCGAAGTGAAAGATTTATTCAAATCGATAAAATGTCCCACCGCTGCCCGTACGAAGGGTGGGAATGTTTTTCCTATAAATTAACTTTCCCGAATAGATCCATTGAACGAGGCTACTTTATGGACGCTTGGGAATGAACAGTTATTGAACGTTAAATTTTATTAACTTTCAAACCACTGCACGCAGCATGCACGGGGTGAATGCATTCGTAATAACAACGTTCGCTGTACGTCAAATGTGACACTTAATTTCAACAATCAATTAGCCGTTTCCAACTCAACTCGACTTGTAGCTCGCGTCGTGTTCCCATTCACGTCGTTTCTAGCCAAATGCATCCGATTGCATTAGACTCCCCGTCCCGAGACTTTCCAATTTTCGGTTAGTGATTTCCATTCATCCACTCGATTGCCTTAACAGTCAGCGTCAGGCGCGAGCAAGCGAGAGTGGAAGTACCATCCACAGCAAACCACTAACAGCTCGTTATTTCGCTCTTTAGCGATGGCAAGGAGCCGGAAAATTGGCCCACTTTAATGCGAACAAGCAACCCCTTGCGCACACACAACCCGTCGATGTGCCGCGTGCATGAATGGGAATCGGGCGGAAATCTCGGAAATCTCCCGTACGCCAAATGGGCGAAACTCTATTGGGAACTTTCTCATGCCGCTGCTGCTCCCCACACACACACACACACACTTACCGATAGCATTCAAGGACGTCTGCTCACCGGACGCCACCATGGCAGCCGTGGCCGTTGACTTGCGCTTGAAGTTTTTTTGCCTCATTGCCGCGTGTCCACCGCCACCCGCCATCTCGACGATCGTTACTGCCGGCGAGTTGGTCAGCAGCTTGCCACCGACCGCACCATACATCAGCTGCTCGTTGAAGGCTATTCCGAGCTCCTCCAGCCGTTCGCTTCCATCGCCAAAACTGCCCACACCGGGACTAATGCCTCCGGCGTTCACTGTGCCCGCCCCACCGTTGACCGCATTCACGCCACCACCCACCAGCATGCGTCCGCCCGGCGTCAGCTGCCCGGCAAGGGTTCCGCTCGCGTAGCTCCCATAGCTACCGCACAGTGCGCCCCCACTGCCACTGATCACCTGCACCGAGGCAGTTCGATCGTGCAGCAGATTTTCCGACTCGTCCAGCGCCATCAGCTCCGTGATTTCGCCGCCCTCGCTCATGAAGGACGCCGACTGGGAGTGGGAGGCCAGGTAGCTTAACCGGGGCGACCGGTTGATGTTTTCCGCCAGCGTCGGTATGCGGTGGTGCTTCGCCATTTTCGCCGCTCTGTGGGCCGTGGCCTTTGATCTCCTCGTCTCTGAGGCGAGCGTGCGCCTCCGCTCTGCCGTCGCTCCACCGTTAATGATTGCCTCGGGAAAGCACCTGACTTCACACGGAGCCCGATGCACAGGGAGAACGAAAAGTACGAACGTACGTAGCGGCCGGCATCGGTTTAGAGCAGGCGGAATCGTTTGATCCCGGGCGTGGTATGTGCAAAATCGGACCGATTAGCTCGCGCTGGATGCATTTCCGGACAGGAGAAAGCTGTAAAGAAAAGTAAGCAGTTGGTCGAGATTAGCGAGCTTAGGGGTTTGAGTTTTGTTTGGTTAATTAACTTCCGGAAAGGAGCAGGAAAATCAACTACAAATAACATCGAGAGACAGCATAATCAACAGCTCCCATAAGTAGACCAATTCGCTGCACATCACTCTTCATTACAAAAGCCAAAATTAATTATTTGTACACCTACGTGTCATACGCGGAAAGGGTCTAGAATATCGGGGTTAAGGTTATAAATTATTAATCCTCCCTTTGATATTGATTAATAGCACATCTGATCACGTCCAATAATGCTAATGGGCTATGAAAGACAGCATGCGATTGCGACTCCGCATGAGTTTTTGATTGAAATATGGATTTACTGCCCCTTTCTGTCAGCATAAGCTTATTTCCCGTTTAATTCCATACACTTAGTTCATGTTTTCAGATCAATGTACTGGAAAAAATTGGAAAAACGATTTGATTTTTCTTCCCGCGAAAAGCTACATGAAGCAGAGAAGCGTTTTTTCACACCGTGGAAAAAATCTAAAGCGTTTTATAGCACGCTTATAGTTCGGCTACTCGGCCATAGATGGCGCTAGCAGTCTCGGGTGCGCATTTTCTTCAAGAGCGGATATGTACCTTTCATTTACCAAAAAACTGGAGTTTTAAATAATTTGATGAACAAACTTTATCAAGTAATTTCAGCTGTAATTATTAAGTCAGTAGTAAGTAATTAATAAGCAGTGAATTAATCAACATGCTGCTTTTATAATTATTTTGTTATGCTACAACAATTTTTAACTAAGTAATATCACATATGTAACCGAAGAGCTGTATCCAAGGTTACCAATAAAACTCTTGAGCATTTTGGGCAAATCAAAGTTGATGTGAATTGAACGATTCCTGTATAGTCGTTCTTGGAATGGGAAAATCAAAACAATTCTAAGCCACACACATTAAACCTGTTTGAATTCGCTAGGAGCATAATTGCATTTCTGAAAACATCAGAGGTTTAGTTACTGGGGTTTAGTTTCTTTAGTTACTGGAAAAAAGGATTTCAATTCAACGAGTTTCATAAGCAGATCAAATAAATGAAATGATAAGCAGATCAAGCTATTGCTAACTACGTCCAAACCCTGTTGACAGTCTTCTGGAAACCTTCAATCAAACAGAATTTCGCTCTCGAACACCGAAAAACCATGGAACATTCGGAAACCTCACAAATGCGCTTTAATTAAATTCATTCTTTCAAATGCCGTGCGCCAAAAATTGCACCGCACTAGCAGTCGTCCCGGCCACAAACTATTCGAAAGCCCTTTCGCTTTCTTAAGAAGATACTCCAGCAGGCCCTTCATCAGGCGTAATGATGCAGAAGTTACTACGGTGTACTACGGAGGTCAAGGATGCAATCAGCCAACACTTTCCGAGTGGTCAACCTTTTTTTTTGCTTTAAGACGAATCAAGCGACTACCATTTTCATAATTGATTTGCTGCTGCATTCGTTATGAATTTTGTAGATTGCTTGGATTGGAAGCATTTGGAGTTAAATACTCCCTCTAGTAATGCTTTTTTTATAAATTCTTTCAATGGGTTTTAATGAAACTTTGACATATTTTCCTCATAACTTAACATAATTTATAGAGATAATAAAATTTTACTTCACACAAATAACATCAGAAGAAGATGCATCGTAAAATTAATAAAAAAACCTTTCTTTCCACGAGAGCAATCATTTCACTTTCATCGACTCAAATCACCGAGTCTTGTAATATGAAACGGTGGCAAAAGGTAAAGAATAACAAATCATCCCGGTGCGAAAACGCTAAGCTGCATATGTAATGCACATCAAGAGAAAGCATACGTTAGGCGGACACCTATAACGATCAAGTGGGTTAATGCGCACTGCTACAAACTACAAAATGTGCAGCGACCGGAAGCTCCGTGTGGTTTCGCACTGGGTGTTTTTTTTCCTTCCACCACCCGCTCTGTCGCTTATACGCTTATGCATTTTTTTTCCATTGAACAGTGAAATGGTGCAGAGAATAAATCACTTCAGCTCAACCCGTCATAATGTTCGTTCTGCAACGATGCCTTACAGCACATTCTTGGATGCAAATTGCTCCACCTCAACGGGGTTGAAGGGAAAGGAGCGGGCCAAAAAGGGGGGGAAGAAAAATAATTTTCACATAACTTCACACCCGGATGTCCCGTACTGCTGCTAGAAATCACTTCCGAATGGAGAATTTCCTAGAAAGCGCACTCCGCTGCCGTGCACTTCCCATCGTTTGCCCATGCTCGTTTGCATAGAAATGGATGACAACATTTGCTGATGATCAAACCGATGTTTCCCACGTTGATGTTGATGGTGATGATGATGATATGGATGTTGATGAGATTGTTATGGTTCCATTTTGGCCACAACCACAAATCGGATGTTTGCATGTATGCACCGTACACATTAAATGGGAAGGCTACCGAAAGTGGCAACATGCGGCACGTTTTTTTTTTATTCGAGAACACGAGTTTGGACATTTTCTGCAAACAAAAAAGCTGCACACAAACAGTTCCGCACCAGAAGCAGGAACATCATTTGCCTGGCTTGACAAACGATGCGGACACGATTAGTCAGCTGTTTGGTAGGTGTAACGGAAACTATTGTCACCACTTTCTGAGGCTGAAACTGATTTGCAAACGTTTGCATAAAATAACGGATGCAAGTCGAATAAAATATGCAACGAACAGATTAAATAATTGAGCAGTGTGTTAACTATACGACCTCTAGGTTATTAAGCATAAAGGACGAAGGTAAAGAGATGGATAAGGTTGAGGTTCTTTAAGGTGATAAAGATCGAAAGGTCTAAAATTAACTCATGTTGCATAACCATACCTTCCATAAAGCTTTCAAATATAGGACGATGGATTTTAAATGACGATGAAAAAAAGGCGATTGAAGATCGCTAAACACAGCAAAGATCGTTTGAATCCTATGTTTCGTATGCTTTCGAAGCATGCTTTAACTCCTTCTCGGGTCATACTCGGCAGCTAGTCCAGCTGGCCAATCGTCAGCTAGTCCAGAACCTTAGCTGACGTCGCTCAAAACAAATAGTTTAGCTTTTTCGTAGCCTTCATAATCTACAATCCCTCTGTGTTTACCTTGTAACTGTTGCGTTGGTTCCTCAGTTCACTAGATCTGTTCATCGCAACTGAGCGTCTTTAGGAGAGTTAGTTATCTTCGGTTATCCTTAACCTTTCGAAAAAATATGGGTCCCCAAAGTATTCAGTCGCTCCTTCTCGATGATTTCTGACGCTACTGGTCTGGAACTGACCCTATTACACTACAAAGTTCCTCTTGTTCGGGTACTTCTTTACTGTCTGACCGAACCCCTAAACTTCCAGAGAGAACGATTACCTTTTATCTTTGTCATTAGATCCTACTTCGCGGTAGCCTCTGTTGTTAAGTGGCAAGTACGGGACTTCTGTTTGGCACTGTGATACATTTTACTAATATAAAATGCCTCACGATGTAAACCTTCTTTGCTCCGGTATGACACATGCAGTTCGAACAGTTTGAACACAGTTTGACTGACTGTTTTCGTAGTAACTGTTTGTTAACAGTGGGGTAGAGTCACGGTCACGCTCTAAGCCAGTTTTTTGTATGCGTTTTGACGTTTCCAGGCTTATCCGCTTACAGCTCGCCATACAAATGGCAAGCCAAGTTAAGCCTAGGAAAGAAGGATTAGATTGGTTTCTCAATGAAAGTACCCAAAACCCAAACTGGACAAATGTCAAAACAAAGAATTTTGCTAGCTGGTCTGAGCCAGGTTAGGCCAAGTTTCCCGTGTGCGAAAAAGGTAAACATTTTTTTTAACGAAAAGAACTGAAAAAGGATTATTTAGATAATCAGACTTGTATATTATTTCAAATACATTGAAATTAAAATCAAATTACTAAACTTAAATCGATTTTTCTCAAATTTTAGTTTCACAAAAATGATCCCTTGTGTCATTCTTTATGTCAAAATGCTATGTCCTTTACGAATCTGTACAGAATGATGGATTATTTGGCAGATACAGGCTTAAAGCTTAAGCTTTCTAACTTTTGGGATGATCTACCCCAGTGATAGTTAGCTGATAACATAGTCAATGTATGGGCTTTCTGTATCAGTGCGTATTAGGATATCAAAACGAGGAACTCGAGGAAAAAATGTCTTTCTGCCAACCTTGTGCAAATGATAATGGAGTAGTATCATTTTAATCTAGCTCTACAATTTTTTCTTTAATTCCCAGAACCGTATTAGTGATCGTATAGATCTAATATTTCAAGAATACTAATCTATTTAAATCGTGGAATTGTGTGGCATGGCTAGTGAACATTTCATTCGTCTTAAACTTAAATTTACCATTAGGTTTTTAAAGTAGTTTACAATTTTTAACTTTAAGTTTATTCTTAAGTCAAAACTCGAAACTTTTACTTATTATACTTTGCTGATCTTTACTCATTCTTATTCCGCCCGTCTCGTCTCGCTGCATTCGTTAACCGCTTGGTGGACACATTTTTTTCACTATCCGCTTCTAATCACCGACCCGTGCCCGGCATAAACTGTTTTGTGCTAGAGTTTTGCTAAGCACATTTTTGTATCCTGCCGGTCCACCGGCACCAACCCGTAAGTACGTGCAGCAATTTTTCTTCATTCGTCGGTAACGCTTACCACTGACTACCAGCTGATCTGCTAGTGTTGTGCCGGTGCTAACCAACAATCCACAATGGCCTACAGTGTACTTTCAGCTGCACCCTGTATACCCTGGACACCGAAAGCAGCTGGAAGAAAAGCCACCTCATACAACTAAAAGCCGTACAATTAATCATCCTCGAGTAGAGACTGTGCTCAAAACCGTTGGCCTGTCGGTTCGGCTTTCGTTGCTGCTTTGGCCGATTACTCTGCGATCCGAAGACTTGGGGGCGGTAGCGATAACAGCAAAAAAACGTATCCTTTCTACCATTGTACCATGATGATGGCAACACAGTCCACCGACGTATGGCGTAAGAAAGGCATCTTCCCATACGGTTTACGGGTGTGAATCGCCTAACGCTCAACATGTGCGCCCCATGTTGCTCCATTGTTGTGCCTTGTTGTGTGTTGCGCTTTTTCCCCCGTACTGATGCTTCATTCTATTTTGCTTAATCATGGCCGCATATTTATGGCCTAATGTTTATTTCTATTGTTTTGCCCTGGGTAACGGAGAGCCGTCGTACGTTTCGGGGAGTTTTTTTTTCTCCATCATCATACCCTTGCGTCATCATTTTCTATCAACGTCGACGTATCAACAGCTGGTTCGCTGGGGACTGTTGCAGGCATACACTAACCTATACTTTCGCACATGCGAGCCCAGCTGAGACTGTCGCTGGAATTGTAAATTTTCATACCCGTCGGCTTTGTGGTGGCTTCCGATACTGTTACGTGGAAGCGACATTACCTGGAATTGTTTCAGATATATACAGGAGTGAATGAAGAAGCATTACGCTATTCCCAGCAAAAGTGTACATGGTGACTCGAGAAGTGTCAAGGACGAAAGAAACATAATACGATGACTAATAAATACGAAGAGACTACTACAAATTGGCTGTCAATTCTAATCAATTCATATAGTTTAATGAAAAAGAGTTCTTCATTTCGAAGAAAAGTGGATTGAATATCCTCCTCAGCATATTTTATAGCAAAGTAGAACTTCGATTATTCGGGCGGTTGAGGATCAACCACATCTGTGTTGAACGTTTTCTGCGTGTATCAGAAACTACCACTTAGTATGTCACTTTAATATACTTATTTTATACAAACCATATAAATAGACCCCAAGAAGCAATATTATGGCAGACATATGTGATTCGTGATCCTCGCATTAGCTGCGAATGTCAAATTCGGGTGCAACTTAGATAATACTTCAAAAATGTAGATTAAATTGTTGATTAAAAAATGTAGATTTACAAGTATTATGCATATTGTGTTCCACGAGATCAAGTATGATGCAAAAAATTGTCATTTCCTTACCACAAGACGCTCAAATGACTAAATATATTGCGTGCAAAGCAAGAAGTCTACTTCATAACTTTCAAGTATAAACGATATTGCACCCGGATACGACATCCGTGGAAATTTCAGGAAATTGGCTGTAGTAATGTATCACGAGAACTGCCTGTACGCCTGTTCGCTCATACATACGCAATTATTTAATTAATATCCAATAAACATTTTACGCTTTTCGTGCGTCCCTTCCTAATACGCGAACTTCGACCGAGTGTTTAACAATCTGTTCATTTAATTTCATTATCCATTCATGCCAAACAAACTCACCGTCAAATTAAGACTCTCTGTAAAATGGTGCGCAAAAACGCATTAAATTAAGCTCTGTGACCAACTGACTAGCTTCACTTCGTTTTGCAGAAAACCGCTCCGAAGGTTTTGTTTCCCCTCCCTTGCCCACGCAACCACACACAAAGGAGAAAATCTTCCTTTTTTGCTTTGGTTTCCACCGCCCCGTGCAAACAACACGACAACGCACCGGGGTGAGCAACAAAACCATCCTTGCCCGAGGCCATCGCAACGGCGAGGGAATGGATTAGGACGGCACAAACGGCGCAACAAATGCGAGAGTGGTGTGTCTTTTTGTTTCTTGTAGCGTAACATAAATCAACAAAACTCACGAAAAAAGCGACCTCTTCTGCTGGTAATGAGATTAATAATCAAGCCATACTGTGCGATACCGCCTGCCGTACAGTTTTTGCGCATTATTTTAAAGCGCTTGACAGTTGACCTATTTTGAATGGGGCTTGTATAGTGACAACGGGCAGGTGAAAAAAAAATCGGCTTCGCGCAAACGAATTAAAATATTTTTTTAAGTGAAATATCTCAGATATATATATCGCTGCTAAGTGTAACAATTACATCATTTAATCATATTATTTTAAGATTATTATATAATTAATATTTACTATTCAGTAAACAACTGAAAGCCATTAGTAGTACATGTAAGTAGATAAATACAATCAAACCCTCATGTTGCTACATCATCAAAGAACCAGTTCATCCGGTTAGTCAAAAGTAGCAGAGAATTGATTACAAAATGGAGCAACATTTTTTCATCAATGTATGCCGCGGAAAAAGCTCATTTCAATAAGAACGTAAAACACCACCAGATCAAACTTTGTTTTGCTTGCGCTTTTTTTCGTTTTTCCTCATTCAATGAAAAGCATCATCTCCTCGTTGGCTATCTTTCACTCAGTTGCGCCATGGCTGCTGATGCACCTGCACAATTACACCTGCAGCGAGCATACCCTACAAGATGGGTTACTCAAAGGATGATATCTTCCCAAATCTTCCGACCAGTTGCTTCCCAGCCACAGTCTCAGCCGTGCCAACATCCGACGGCCAAGCGAAATTGATTTTCATCGACCTGCTGAGCGCCACCCGTCGCGCCACAGAACAAGTATGCATAAATCGCCACTAGTGAGGCACAACCCTGCAAACACACAGACACACTCTAGCAAAATTCGATCCTGTGCCGGGCTTATGATGGAAGGTCCACGATGATGTGCGCCTCATTTTCCCACCGTAGCAGGCCCTCTGCCATCGCTAGACTGCTGGCGGTTTGTTGCGCGGCAGGAGACATTTGCTGGAAATTAATTAGAACATAATTGGATATCAGATCCACTGCGCGCAAAGCGAACGAGCAGTACCATCCGGCCATCCCCAATGCCCGAGGTAATGTGTGGTTTAAGGATATCGGTTTCATCAAACAACCGCAAATCGAATAACCGATACGCAAGGTTCACACCATACTGCGTATTTACGATAATAACAAAGTTTCGATCAGGCCTTTAATCAGTGTTTTCATACACTATTGATAACACTTTGCGGGTACACACTGTTGTTAACGGAAGGTGGATTCGAATTTCTTGACGGATCTTCTTGTGTGCTACGGTGAGTGAAGATGATATGATAATACATTATTACACCACAAACAGCTTTAGCATCGCTCTCTCTCTCTCTCTCTCTCTCTCTCTCTCTCTCTCTCTCTCTCTCTCTCTCTCTCTGTACATTAGCACAGCTTGAAAGCTCATTGACACCCAAACCTCTAATATTTTGAGTTGCATCGTCCTGTATGCTGATGGCATAACGCACCATGATTCCTCAACTGATTTACGATAACATGGAATAAATGTATAAGTTGAAGACCAACTTTAAAATTCAATATTCCGTTCAAAGAAGCTTAATTTTCTTACAACAGTGCAGTAAATTTCCACAATAGCTTAATAGAAATATAATATGTATCGCGGCTATTCGACGTTGACACTATTATCAAAGGCTGCGAACACAATTCCGTTGTAGCACAAAACCCACTTCTAGACTGTCAGCAAATGTTCTACGAAACTGCGTGTCAATAAACGTTCAAGCTCTTTCTGTAGATCTTGCCAGTAGGCTATGAAGTAGAAAACCAAAAAAAATACCGATTTCGACAGAATTTGAAGGTGAAATTTTTGTGTCATAAATCTTATACAATATAGATGATAAAAATTATACATCGCAAATTAATTTGTTTATGTTTTAAAATACCATGTAAAGTGAAGTATAATAAACATAACCAGTCGAAAGTAGAAGATATATTCGAAACCACGGCAATGCGGTATGAATAACTCCAAATTGAGTACAAATTGAGCTACCACCATTAATTACGTCTCATTCAATCTCAATAAAAATTGTATATGTTGACGAGCTAAATGTGCTGTTTATCACCTAATATAGGCACCAGAGCTCAATTTCGTGCGTGTTTTCGATACATTCAAACGAACAGCATCATCACGAACCAGCTCCTGTTACACACGTCACAAATGTACACTAATCTGCTTAAAAAAGTGTAACATTCCATTGCTAAACAACCTGCACCAAACATGATGCCGTCCTGATGCCTCAAGAGTAGTCCGTGCATGCCGCTCACTGATTCCCAAGTGCAATGGAGAAAAAAAAAGCCATCAGTCGAAAATTTTCATTCGCTCACTACCACATTCCGGCAAAACATCTTCTATTTCTGCTCGGTAATGAGCTGAACAACAACATATCCTCCTCCACCGAAAATGCCGGTGCGTTGTTGTGTGTTTTGTTTGCATTTCAATTACATTTCCTGCTGGATGTTTCGCGTTCTGCAACTGTTTGGGAATGACAGCATGGGGTAACTTAATTTTCTTCATGACTGCGATAACAAGCCACGGCTGGCATAACATATCTCCGGTGCGTGGATAAGCAGCAGCGTAATAGCGTGCGCATGGATGGCGGTCGCATGTTGACGTACAAACGTACAAACAGGATGTGAATGATCGCTAATTTTGGTGCGTCAATAGGGAATTGCTATAATAACTAAACCATTAAATAAATGGAATTATTAGTTTAAATGCAAAATTCGCAATTTGTTATTGTCTGTGTAAAAATATCCTTTCAATCAAATGTTATTTTTTCTATTAGAAGCATAAGCTCCATGTTTCGTTTCGGGTGCGTACGCTCTCCTGAACCAGCCATATTCGGCTATACGCTACCTCATCTATAATTCCTTCAAACTGTCGCTTGTACAGTGTGAACCAAGATTTACTCCCATCTCCAGTTCGTACGCACACAGGTGAAGGTATGCGGACGCCCAAAATCCAAAGCCCGATGAGTGGTTTAGAAAGTAATTTGTGTCGTAATAAATATTTATGGCCTTTTGCTACCTTTTTCACACGACCAGCCGGATCTGTGTATAACCTTCCCTACCCGGCACGGACGGCACACGGCGACTTAGGGCCCTTGCGTACATCTGACATCTGACAAGTTGAATTTTTAGTTTCATCTGGTAGCGAAAAATGGACGCCATGCCCCATCCAAATCCAAATTAAGCATCATGAAAACAGCACCCATCATTCGGGCCGCTTGCGTTGGCAAAAGTTTTGCGCCTGGGTCCACCACCCATTAACTAAATGGTGTAATCATAAATTATTCGATAGCCATTTCAAAATCGGGGCCCCTTTTTTTCGAAGGGGCTGCCAAACTTTTGTTTATATCCCCGAGAGTTTTTTTTCGGTAGATAATCCATGCGGTAAAGGTTCGGCTCTTACTATTAGCGCCATCATTGTCAAACTATGGGTTACATTAAAGTTTTCGGTAATCTTACCGAATCAAATTTATAGACATGATTGGGACAAAAATTAGCCTTGGACTATTAGTCCCCAACAAGAAAAAGAAAAATAGGGAAGCTAAATGATTATTCAAAATAAACCACCAGGATGGTCCGGTAGTGTATTTAGTAGCGGCGTCGGTTTCACATGATGTGACCGGTCTAAAATCTCATCCGGATCAATCCGGATCCGGACCCTGCGCAGAGCTAACTATCCAGATAGCTATATTCAACGAAAGTCAGAAATGACAGGCCTAGACTTCTGTTGTGGAATTGAAAAAAATAATTATTTCAAAACTCAATCAGCTTTTATAGTATTTTGGCTGTACGAAAATGAGTTGAGCTTTGTATCATATTTGTTCGATAAGCTAAACGTTCCATTTGCTACTATTTACTCACTTGTCATTATGATTCATTTGAAGCTCATTTGCTATAATTCATGATTAGTCATGTACAGTAGTTCCGTGTATTCTATCTAATTTACGGTGTATCTGAAGCCGTAAAATCGTTATTATAAACAAGTTTATGTGCACAAAGCAACAATTCATTGCCAACTGACATTGCCTTCTCATATTTGCTATCCAAACCAACGCAAACAACTGTATTCCTTGTGGGAAAACTATATTTCCAGCTCCATCTGCTGTGTACTGCAACGATCCACCAGTACGACCGCCCGTGGTGACTATTTACCTTTCCCTCGTGGGACACACTGTGAAATTCTGAGAGTTATTGCTTCGAAGAGTTTGTTTGGAAAGAGTTTCCGTTGACTAATCGTTCCCCAGGTTCACAGGTAATGAATATATTTAAATGAATTCGGGCTAGAACCATTGGCACAACCATTGTGCCACATTTTTAAAGAGGATTATTTAGATCCTCGTGAATAAATTAAGTTTATAAACTATAGGGAACATTTAGCCGAACGCGATGGATTTGGTAAAAAAAAGTCAAACAAACACGCTTAACAATTTCATTGTGATTGATTCTTGATGACATTTTAACATTTAATTAACACTCATCCTAATCTTCGTCGTCATGGCTCTGTTTATTCTTCCACGTCAATGTATGGGACTATATTACATACGAAAAGGGATTGTCGTCGACTTGCGATTTTGGCCAAACATGAGGATTAGCATCCGTTTGGCATAATTCCCTCAGGCAATGTTTGGTAATGTCTGAGCCAGTAGAATGAAACCTTATAGTTCATTGGCGTTATGGCGTCTGAGGTAGGTTCGAGTTAAAGACTACATCAATGTGTCGCGAGAACAGCTACATTAGATGGTTCATGCAGACGAACGCTATGGGACAAACAGCCTGACTTAATTGTTCCAAGAATTCGGAGAACGAATCCGATCAGCTATCTGTTCCGAGGAAAACCATTTCGTAGAGCATCTCACAGCCCGGGTGTACCATACAGGTCGTACATAAGTGATGTCATCGAGATCATGGTCTGGTTTGCGATTTAATATTCATTAAATGATTAAACTTTCAAACTACTAATTTCCTCACACGTCAGCTTTGATAGTTCTGAAAAAAGTTCAGAGTGTAGGGAAATGTAAAATTAACACCTCAAGTCTTCTTGTGTAGAAATGATTAATTAAACTCACACAATATCAAAGGAATAATAGTAAGAAGTGAATGGAAAGAAAACATATTGTATTCACTATAGTAAATGCGAAGAAATTTATCCTTTCAAGATACTTCTTAAGTTGTTCGAATGAAACATACAGTGCAATGCTGAGAATGTAATTATGAAATCATGTATAATCCTTGTTAAGAAATGGGTACGTAAATTATACAAAATTTTCAAGAATTTCAATAATCTGGTTTATCGACTTATTTAAAAAAAAATCAATCACAAACAATCCCAGCGCTACTAATCTTCTAACCTGCATGATAACGATATTGATACTAATGATTCATTCTAACATTACGCCCTTATCTATAACCTCATGCTTATGCTCACTGCTTCACCAACAAGAAACACGAACAGAACGATCTGACAAAGAAGCAACTAAATTGAATTTCATCTTACACCCCAAAAAAAAACCGTGAAAATAATACCCCGGAACGTCCTAAGCCTGGTTGCGCTCACGTCTCACGCTTGTTGCCAATAATTTTCGGTACGATCCAGTTTGCTCGGCGATTAGGTGGGCAAAAACGTCAAGGGAAGTACGAAGATCACCAACCAAATACGGCGCTCAGAGGCACCCTTACTCCAAACACCAACAGATTGCTTGCACTCGGGAATAGAAGCATCCGGTGCGGACGTATTTTTCCACAAACCTAACCCGGGATTTGTGGCGTGCTCAGGCACGTTCTTCCTGCACCTGACAAAATGGAATGCTTCGGTGCCTGCCCTATTTTTGTTGGGTAGTGATTGGAGTACGGATTTCCGAGTCGATCTTTTCCTTTCCCCCAATCGGAGATTTTATCTATCAATTTTATGAATCAATTACGGCCAAATCAACAATATACGGTTGGGGAGGGCGAAAGAACGATGAACTCATGAGTTTTATAAATATAACACCAATCCTCACAATCGATAAATCGATCACTTATAAGAATAATCCTCTTAACAATAGCATTTAATCCTTATCATAATTAATCTGATTGAATCAACTTTCATGTGTTTTTTTAATGCCATATTAATAATATGACACCTACTGTACAATACGGTCACACACACACTTCCATCAATTTTTAGATTACTACATCATCGATAATGGTTTCATGGTACTTTCCGTCACGGGTTTTGGTTCCCTTCTAACAAAAACACCATTCCATTACATACGACCGTCCCACCTATTCGCTTCCGCTCACGGTCGGTTGCACACCCAACGAAGCACTGCCATGCCCTTGACAGGACAAAAGGCACCGTCAACCCTTTGCAGGAACAACAAATCAGACCAGCCAGTGGCAAGGATGTACGAAACTGGCAAAAAGGACACCGTTCGCATCCACTCGGACGTGATGTGATGCACACCATAACAGGTGTAGTGGCAACAGCAGCAGCAGCCAGCAACTGTTAAAACCCTTCAAAATCATCTTTCCACAGCTGCTGTGGCTGCACTCGGAACTCAGACATCACAACTCAACAAATGCACGGTAGCAGAAAACACTAACATGTGTCAGTTCGTGAGTGTCTACCGCTTCATATCCCATTTCGCACAATCGTACCGAAGGGGATGCTTTTTGCAGCTTGTAACGTCAGGCTTTTCATTGACGCACAATGGGGCACCCAGTACAGCATTTGTCTCGTCGTGGTAATGCCAACAAAACACACAAAAACAGGTCAATGCCTAACCAAGCTTCTTTTACAATACAGCCGCAAGACAAGTGAATGTGTGAGTCTTTTAACTTAATTAGCCACTTCAGCTAGCTAGAGAGACCGAATTTCTTTTAGTTGAATGCTTGTATTTGAAGGTACATAGTGCGATACAAAATCATTGTTGTGCTGTCTTTTCTTCTTTACTTATTTTATTTTTCTTCTTTACTTATTTTTCTTTCGGTCGTTAGCATTGAATATCTCTCAGCAGTGGCTTGTCGGGAAGTTTTATTTTCCTGTGGCCTGTTTGGTCAACCATGTGGAATCGAACGTAACCGACAAACATTTTCAATTTCCAACCGTTCAACTTCATATCGCACAGCTTTTTCTCTCCCTCCCTTATTCCCTTTTTATCTACATCGTATTGAGTTTAAATCCGATGTAAAATTGTTTATATCGCCCCGAGCAGCAACGGTTACCACCGATGCAGGTTACAAGTGACCAGGCGCCTCCATCGATCCACCATCGGTTGATCCCCGCACTCAACCGATTTAACCAACTTCGGTCTGGTCGATGCAATATATTACAAAATCAATTGCAATTCAAAGCTTATCGCCTGCACCATAGTGGCCGATCAGTACCTATACCTTCCTAACCGGAAGCCACTAAAAGGCCACAAGTCGTATGGCCGATAGTGGACCGCTCTATCACATTTTTCTTCCCCTATTTATTCCTCCTTCTATCACGGATTGCGGAGCAGTAAATGTGTTATAAAACACAAACTCAAACGCCGTTCTCATTCAATGTGGGGGAAAAATTAGGGAAATAGAACGAAACAGCGGGAACGAGCTTAGCACCACGATAACCTTCGTCATTATCGATAAGTTTTGTTTTCCGGGGAATGGTGACAATGTCGACCAAAGTGACCGTGTTTATAATGCACACGTGGTTTTCGGGCGGTGCGATTCCCCTCGCTTTCGTTATTAACTTCCAGTCGTCATCACTTTCGTGACGATTAACAGAAAGTAGGTCAATGCAAGGCTCAAATCGGTGCGTTTTAGCATATGCTCAAGGCCAGGCAGAGCCGAACAAATGGAGCGGCAGACAAATGACTGGGACAAAACAAATACCGAGCCCATTTATTTACTCTTGCCACGTGCGTCGTACCCTTCCCAGCGAACTTGGAACAGACTATGAGGTTGTCCCATTATACTACACGCTGCCTTAGTTCATTAGTTTCCTGTTATATGTATGGGCTACGTGTATCAACCCTGTATGAAAACAACCAAACAACAAGGACAAAACGAAGGTTACCCATTAATACTGATTTTACAATTGGTCCCAATAAGCCCCCCGCTGTCAATACAAACATCTAATAGCGTTCACTATAAAATATTAAGTACAGTTTTGCAAAATATGTTCTCTAGGCTTGAAGAAAAATCAACAAAATGGTACGGTTGTGTTTGCTTAAAACATTAGGCAAATGCTTTCAAACCATGTGAGCACAGAAGGCACTCGAAATGAGAAATATTTACCGTACAATCTCTGCCGTGCATAACCGGAGTGTACATTTGTTCTACACCAAAAAGCAATCACATGCAACAGTGATGTGACGATGGGAAAAATTGTAAAGTAAAACCCCATAGTAAAACCAGCGGGATGAAACATACCGTGATCCGCTTTCCACTCTCAGTGGTGAAATATAAGCCGACCGGGGAGCATCATCATCATCTCGTTAAAACTGTACGCACGATGGATTGCATTATCCTTTTTCGCTTTATTTTTTGGCACCGAGCCAGACACAGACGCAGAGACCGTAATCGATTCTACATCTCGCTTTAGCCTAACCGACCGTACCGATGGTATGCGTGCGATAGTAGCCCAGCACGGTAAACCAATGTGTCCTGGTACCCTTTTGGGATTAAGGGAATCCCACCGTGTTTCCCCTCCGGCTCTTCTGTGGTAAGGTTTTCTTACATTCCTATCCAATGGTCGCTATTTTTTCTTGCTATGCCCCTTTGCTGTTGGGCTCACAATCCCTTTCGTCACAACGGATGTCATCATTAGAGTACTGAGTACTACCACTGTGTCCAATAAACTTTTGCCTGAGCTCATGTAAAACGAAGGGAAAGGATTCCCTGACGAAGTCTGTGACTGCCATCTGGAATTAGAAAATACACTCAAGACAATAGAAGGCCACGCACCGGAAGTGTGAGTAGGGCTGTATAATAAATTTATGATATTAAAAATAGACTGATTGTAACGATTTTTTATACGAATTCTTTGTCCAGCCCTAAGCCGAACTATTCTTTGTCTTTTCTAGCTATTCTTTTGCTAGAACACAGACATAACTTAATAACGCTACTCTGTTACTGTGATAGATTCTGGAAACACTTTGTCACCTCCGAACTACATCATGTGCTCTGGATAATCGATTTAACATTGAAAATAAAAGTTTCTGTTTTCGTTTCTATAAAAGGTCATTAAATAACCGATATCAGAAATAACCTTAAAGAATAGCAGAAATTCAAGGTAAAGATCACGGACATAGTGACCTATTCGTTCCTACGAGTGGTGGTAGTTACCGAACAAGTATTGAAAAAGTATTTAAACAAGAAAGGCATAGTTATACGAAAGGGATTTTCTTCATTAGTTGCACTACTTCTGAACGAACGAAGGAACGAGAAACGAGAAGAAACGAGTCTCATCGCAGAAGAATAATACTTCTTCCAAGTATCTAGTTCTCGCTATCCGCCATGAATTCATACTCCGCTTGGAAGCTGGGCAATTAGAGAATAAAGAATTCTGCACAATCTAGCACGATAATGTTACTGTAGACCTCTTTCTGCTTAATCAACTACCAGTGTAGACACCAACCATGGTGATGATTTATAAACGATAATCTACCACATTAAATGTCTAGTATTTTCGATTACAAAATTAACGATCCCATGGTCAGGATGCGGACTTTCAGGACTTCCAAGTAGGATGTGAACTTCTGTATTTGACCTGGTCTCGACCCTTTGCATCAAGAGATTACTGGAGGAGATAGACATGCAAATAACTTGTTTTTTATTGAGAAACCCAAAGATCTTCTCTTATAATTTTTAATTAGGCTCAAAATGGAGTAAAACTCGATCATCAAAGCAATGAACAACCTGATTAAAAGGTAAACATTTACTGTTTCTTCGACATCCTTAAAAAAGACTACTCTTAAATGGCAGACTCTTAAAAGCTACATAAATGTAAAAATGCAGACAAATGTGATATATCCAATCATATTTTTCAGATTATTTTCTACCAACGTTCGAAGACCATAAAGTATAAGATACACATACTTGGGACAATAATATTTTTTTTCTAATATTGAAGAAATATTTTAACAATAAAAGCTCATCCAGCGTTGACCAGCATTATGAAGAGAACGATTTTTCCATTTAAAAACATATGACTCGAGCGTTTAAAAGCCCTCCCTTTAACGACCGCCACCCAAACCATTCGCATACTCTCCGTCCTTGCGAAACCATCTGCTTCGAACGAGGTAATTAGTTTGCTTTAGCTCACACTTCACTGCCACGTGATGTGACCTTTCCGATTCAATAGAAATCGAAACTATTTACACCTATACCATCTCGCACGGGCGATCTCACAATCTTCTGCTCCCTATCGCATTCGCTCGCATTTCGATTAACCAGCGAATGGTTAATTAGACCCGTTCGGTGGATTTTGTATTCCGATAGGGCGAATGGATGGATGGGCGATGTTTGAAGCAACGGCTACGATTACCATCGCCACTGTTGCTGCCAACTGCCATTTCCGTTTCCGTTTCATTGGTTCGCAACACGCCTCCCTTTGCCACGTGTAATTCAGCTCCACACATTCATCCCACCAGCCAACGCTTCACACACAACGTCACACAACCTTCCCGGTTTCCAATACCTGCACCTGCCTTCCCTTGCCTTCCCGTTGCTCAATCCACCACGCCCACATACGAACGAAGCAAACGATAACGTTTCGCTTTCGTCGAACTGTGCTCACGGCATCGGGACACCGTGGGGCTGGGGAGCGAAATTATGGAACAATAATTTATCTCTAATTAACTTTCAGCTCGATCGCCTTCCAGTCGATTGCTTTGAGATGGTTTTCAACCGACCGCGTCTTATCCGTTTGCCACATGCTCGCTGGTGGTGTTAGCTTCGATAAGCTTTAAGGAAGCTTCAAACCGGCCGAGACACAGCTGAGAAATATTTTCCCCAGTTACGTATTCACCCAAAACAGGCCCAGAAAGAGTAACAAATAGCAAACTTATTTAATTTAAAGTTTGCATCGTTTTGCTGTACCTAGTGTACCAATTACCCACCAGGCTACCAATCGACCATTTTGAGCCTTTTGTGTTAGAGCAAAGTTTTGCATCGGTTAAAGTAAAGCAAAAAGATGAAGAGAAACAAAACGAAACAAAAAAAAACATGCTCAAACGGATCATGCAAAAATCGAAACGAAAGCACTAACTAACCTAACCTCAACCCATTCGCGCGAAATTTCAATACTTTAAGCTTCACTGGGCTTTTTTATTTGGTGCAAAACTTCATCAGCCTCACCACGGGAGAGTTCTTCTGCATGCCGCTGTAACACCCGGGGGGCCAGCAGTGAAAACTTTTACGTGTGTTTTATTGATGGCATTGATGTGGGAAATATTCAATTTTCTAATTAATTAGAAACTTTCACTTTAAAAACACGGAATAATTGCTCTTAAGCAATTAATAAAGCCCCTTTCTTATTTTCTTTGACACCAACTGCTGCTAATGGATGGAGCCTCAATCTCATTTAAGTTGCTTCCCGCTGCGCAAATAACTTTAATTTCTTTCCATTAAAATATTTCCCCGGGGCAGGGTGCGCACGCCGTTGTTGGTGGCTAAATCGATGCGCTTGTACTCTCCGCTGACCGGATGTACCGGAACAAAGGGATAGGAGAAAAGATAGAAGGAAAAAATACTCACGCATACATACTTTTTTTTTTCAAGCGACCCTCATCAAACAAAAGCGTACATTCCGCGTGACATCCATTTCGCATTTTGTCTCCACTAGAGCACTCATTATGCAAATTTAATGAAACGAATTCTTTCAACACTTTTTTTTTCGTTCCAACTGCGTGAATTCCCGAAAAGGGCCTCGGAACAAAAAAAAAACCTGAACAAAACAGAGACCACAATAGCACATGCACCAGGGGACCGAAACCAAGGGTGGAAACTGGTGGTTTGACATACCAATGAATAGGAAATAACGAAACAGAAAAAACAGCACTAAATTCCAACAGTGCATAAACCACTAGTAATGTTTTCTTTTATTTAGGGGTCTGGGGCTGGGTATCAAGATGGTGCTACCACGGAAGCTGCCACCGTACCCTCAACTTCTCGTTAACAAATTAGCGTTTTCTCGGCTGAACGAAAGATTCCTACTCGGTTGCGTTTCGCGCTACGCATTATCTCACCACGTGCCGTTTAGCAGTTGCGCGTCCCACTCCCATGGTCTTACGGTATCCAAAGCCCTATGTATTTTCCTTCATCCCACAATGTGATCCCAACAACCAAGTTGCGACGCGATTTGTTTTTTTTTTGTTCTTCTGCATGGCATTATTTAATTAATTATGTCGCCAGAAAAGGAAGATTTATTCCATCGAATCTACGGGTTTTTGGTTTTCCTTTCCGGAGTATCTGTGGGAGGCATGTTTTGTCTGCAAGAAAGCAGAAAAGCCGGCTTCTTAGAATGTCCTTGCAGTGGAACCTTCTTTTTGCCAGGGCCGCAAAAGTCCTTTCGCATTCAAACAGGTATTATGTGCAGCAGTGGCAAAAGGAAACTGTTTTTTGCTGCTATGTGAAAGAATGTTTGTGGCACAGAAATGAAAGGATGGTCTAGCTATTACTTTAACATGCGAACGAACGAAGATCATAAACGATTTCTGAATATAGCAAAATAATCACTAATAGAAAAATGTCTAAATTTCAAAAAGAATTATTCAACTCAATGATATTAGAAACAGAAAACGTTTAAACAAATTCGATCCATTTACACCCTTTGCTAACTTTCCAACATGATCCGATCTGTGGCATCCGGATCCGTGAAAGGCTCATTTGCACAAATGTTATAAAGCACAGAGAGAGGAGAATAGCGATCCAGAAACCAACACCTATAACAAACACAATCACACACCGGGTTGGTTGGCCCTCACGCTCGCCACCCTTCTGGCTTGAGAGTCGATAACGATATTATTATTTACATTGAGCTTATTTATTAGCATCAATAAATAATGCTGCTCAACCTCCCTCCCGCCCTACTGTTCTCGGCTGGTGTGACACTAGCTCGTGTCGCACGCGTCACACTCTTTAAATCCATCAGCTGTGATTCATCGCATCCCGCTCAAAATGCCCTGTGCCCTTTTTAACCCTCCTTCTCTTTCTTGGGTGCATTTCCATTCGGCTGTACTGGCATCGAAACAACACCAGCAAAGCAATGGAATTAATTTTATCATTTCGTACCCACGGCATATGGAATGGTGTAGTGGCATTTGCAGGGAGCTGGATGGGAGCGTCGAGCAGGAAAACTTTATCTACTGTTTTCCGCGTTCGGCCATAGCGCAGAAGTGGCATTCCGGTAGCGATGGCAGTGATCAGTGTGCTTTGAAGTGTTTGGATCGATGGAAGGAAAGCGAAATCTCTTTGTGACACTTGTAAAAGACAGTGGAGCAAAACAAACAAAGCAACAAAAACAAAGAAAAAAAAAACCCAGAAGCATAACATTACACTCGCACCTCGAGGCAGAGAAATGATTAATGTGAAGTAAAATGGGAACCGGAGCTCGCACAACCTAGAAACTGTTCCGCTTCCGGCACAAGATGCCAGATTGCGGAACGGCTCAAGTCAAGTTCAAGCCATCTTTAAGGCAGGTTCAAATGGTCAGCTAAAATGCCGCAGATTAAGAATAATTTATTGTTATACTCTTGCTCTTTGTGTATGGTGGAAACGTTGATATAAATTATGACGCTTCACGGGAGGCAAATAACAAGGGCAGTACAAGCTGAAACGAATATTTTAATCTTTCCTTAATTTGACATTTTATTTGTGTGTTTTCTTGTTTCTTATAAAATTGAACTTAAAACATCGTCTTCTTTCTTTGTATGTAAGCTTGCATTATTTCCTTAGTAAACCTGTTAACCATCAGAGGCTTACCAGGGTTTGTTCAACAATTCAACTACTGTGAGTCACAAGGGCTTTAGGGTTAGTGTTCGTAGTGGTTGGTTTGGTTGTATCTCAAAACTGTAACTCACTCTTCTTTACAATTCCGTTCCCATCCTTCCTATGTTTTACAAATATCATCCAGCATGATATCTGGAGGCGTCTTAACAATATCGAGGACATTCGAATTACATTTCTCTAATACATAAACATGCTGCAGTTTCCGTCCTTCACTATTGCCAACAACTTTTGTGCATCCACATTTAATTATTAATGCTCCCATGGTTGTGAGTTACGCTCACTACGCCCATCTTTATTTGTACCTTTACTATTTCCATCAGCAGTAAACTGCCACCCGTTCCCGATCGCTGCTACATATCATCCCGCAAACCCATCGCCATATGCGAACCCAAATTGACTTTCTTCTGCCATGTGATCACTTTCACTGATATTTATGTACATTCCGCCTGACCTGCACCGATCCTTCCATGACAAGAGCCACCGCCGTCGACGACGACGTCAGTCGACGATCCAATCATTTTATCGACCATGTAATGGAATCTTTCGCCACTGAAGCGTAAACCGGTTCGATAAAACGGCCACCACCTTCATTGCTCATCGGAATAGTGAAACCTTTAATCGAAAACTAAAACCGACATGCTTCGATACGCTTTTGTGAGCGAACGTGGGGTGGTTTTGCCATCGCACGTGACGTGCCGGTACGAGATTGTTTTATTTCACATCACTACACTAGACACCGCACAGCACGGTTGCCCTTTCGCTTGGGACACCTTTTTCCGATTGGACTTTATTTACTTTACGACCAGTTTGATGCCAATGCCAAGAGATGAAGTTTCCCCAAGACATCAGTCTTAACTATTTGCTACTTCTGGAAAAACGACCATTCCTTTCGAAAGACAAACTGGCAAACCAATGGCACAAAGCGCAACATGACAGCAAGCGCAATCTATACCTCCCCAGGGTGGCATCCGGATTGAAATGGGTGAATTAGTTATCGTAAATTATAGTGGAGGTGAAAGTGTGAAACTCGAAACCGTACGCTCGCTCGGCGCAGGAACTTGTCCCGGCATTTGGGCCGAGCCTGGTAGGCTGATCTTTTGCCGACGAGAGCAAATAATGTGCGTGCGTAAATTTTCGTCGAACGTGACGCACGAAAGCTTTTGCTCGGAACGGATTTACGATAGAGAGCTATCGATTGCATTATCATTTTATCGAATTATTACACGATACCTGTGTGTGAATTGTATCACTGCTAAAGGTTGTTCTAATGTAGACATATCTGTATTATTATTCATATTTGCACAGAAATTACTATGAGGTAATAACAGATGTCTCAACTGGTACTGGAGGGAAACAGTAAGTTAATAATGATTCCATGTTATACTTTGAATCTTAACTATGCAAAAGGTCTTAAACTTGTCCTGGACGTAATTCCCTAGTCTCCAGTCCGTTAACATTAATTTATCCTTTAATTCAACGGACATTTGGATCCCAAATTTGTATTACAGAAATATCTTCAAATCCTATAGGGCTTATTACCCCTAAAATCTTTCTAAGGAACTGAAAGATAAACTTTCCTTGAATTTACTAAGCAGTAATGAAACTCCTAACTACTTAGGTTAAAATAAACGACTAGCAGTGCTTCTCACTTGTTGGAAGGACGTTTAGCTTAATAAGAAGTTCAAAGATAAAATAATAACGAAATAAATGTAAGCTTAGATGTGTGAAGGTGTGGGGCTGTCTACCTTAAGTTTCTGTGATGTGTACAAGATATTTGCTAATTTTAACCTAGTACTAGTGAAGACTCCCAAAATTTATTTTATTTATAATCATTGACGAGATGAAACATCTGGAGATCACGGGTAATAATGAGCCTGTAGTTTTAACTAAGTCCTAAAGCACTAAGAAGTCAAATAGTTCATGATCTAATAGTTCTTCAAGGAGATCTTTTCCTCCAGAATGTCATTACGGACCATTTTTGAAATTTTTCGCAGTCAACATGGCCAGAATCCTGAGGAAAGATCTTCAGGTCAGGCAATTCAGGCAATACAGTAAATCCTCTCAGTCCATTACATTAGTTTATGCAATTCAATCTCTTGTTTAAGAAGCTTTCATGAAGGAATTGTTTTGTTTTGTTATAAATTTTAACCAACCCAAATAAAACAATATCTTTGCCGAAAATCTATCCATTTTTTGGTGCCAAAAAAAAGAATTTGTTTTTCATTCTAATGCGTTTCACGTTGTGCTGTAGCGAAAATACATCCGAAGCGATGATGAAATATGATACCGGCAGCATAAAAGCGAACCATCTCAAACCCGTTTTCATGCTCCGGGGTTGTGCCTGTCCTATCCGCAACACGAATAATATGTCTTGCGATACTTTCCGGCACCATTTCTTCAAGGTGTTTCAGATTCCATTTCGTGTTTACCCCTTTTTTTGCGCGGGGTGCATTCAAACCACCAAACGATACACGTGTTGCCCAACGACGGGCCCCGATAAAAGGATCCTTTTCCTTTGGTTTGGGGCATGAAAACCACTCCTTCAAAATGTTGATGGCATCTGTGATTGTAAGAGAAGAAAAAAAGTATAAATCCGATTCACCCAGCGTCGAGCAGGCAAGCAAGCTTTAAGCCTCGTCGGCATAATTGAGCCGACGGTGTTTGCCTAACATTTCGTAGAACGCATAACATATATACGTGTACGGTTTTCTTCCGGTTTTTTTGGCTCACTTCTTAAGCATCCGCTAGACGGTGTGGTGCTCCTCGGGGTACCAAATATTTGCATACGAAGAAATGGAACCACCCCACAGCCATTGAGCTGCCCGCTGCATTGGTCACCGGCATTTGAAGCGCGTGCCGGTGCGTCTTTAACGACTGCTAAATATTTCAAACGTAATCCGTCTACGCCGAAACCCGTAAGCCGAAAGATAAACATATGTCTCACTCCTTTCAATCTCTTTTCACCCTCTATCAGACTCTCTCCGTCTCATGAGAATTTCTTCGCATCGTTCATGGACATAAACCATCTTTTATTCCACCAAAGTACGGGAAAATTGAATTAAAAACACCATTTCTAGCTCGCGAAAGTGACGGAGTGGAGGGAAACAACATCTACAGCCAAAAACAACACTCAAGCGCAATTCTAAAAACCTGATCACCAAATGCATACTGCCCCAAAGCACAGTACTTAAATCATGGTCAGTGGTCGAAAAAACATTCTCCGCCGAAAAGCAAAAGCTCACAAAATAACATGACTCCATACCGTCCGTCAACAGGAAAATCCAGCCCGAAAACATTGTCTGCTGCTCGCAGAAGAGTTGAACGGTACGATACTTCACTGCATCGTGTGCTATCATGAACGACAGCACCATTTGCGCGAGGGAAGAAGATTTGAGCCGAACAAGTACTGAACGGGAAATAATAAAAAAGAAACAAACCCGGTGCACCCGAGGTTGAGTGAAAATTTGATGGTACATGATTTCCATATTTTGGCACACGGCTTAGTTTTCTTTTTTTCCCCCCTTTTGCTTGTTTGGTCTATTTTTTTCCTATCCCACGCTAGCTCGTGACATAACCTACAGCCATTGGGGAACTCATTTCACCCCGACCGGGTTCCACGTTACGTCCGAAACGACCAAACTGTTGCGCCGGGAAATAAATAAAACAGAACGCACATACAAACGCCACCGTTCGCGTGGGGAGCTTCGCCCCATCGGATGAAAACCAGCCGACGACGGTGAAGGTGATAAACCGAAATGGAAAATTGAGACATATGTAACAACGGTGGACGGTGATGGTTGGAATCATATCCCAACGGCCAGTCCGCGCGGATACACACCGGTATCCGTTCCGTCCGTGGCATATGTGGGAGGGAAAATTTGAATTTTCGCTAAATTTTTCATAACCGGCCCTGGTGCCAGAACATTCCCACGGGAGGCAATGAAACGTGACCTGCCAGTCTGTGGTTCGTCTACGTACCACCGGAGTGAGTTGAGACTGTGAAGTTAATGAAACCATTTGTAGACACGCACACAAATTGGACGCTCCGAAAAAAAAAGAAATGGTGATCTCGTCCGCTCAATCCATCTGTTCTATTCTGCTCTATTATGAAAGCACACTGTGCGAGTGTTATTTCGTATGTGAATTGGTTTTATGTGGTGGACTAAAACGTTGCATACCGGTGGTTACAAAATTACCATACACATAGCAGCTTCGGGTGTAATATTGTAGCAAATATTCATATAAGCGCGATAATGCACCTCGTATGTTGATTCTAATAATTTGATTAAATATAATAACGTTTAGAAATATGATTGAGGTTGAGTTTCAGCTTGCAACGAAGCCGCTTGGAAACTTGGAACGATCCATAATGATGATAAATCCATAATGGAGGTAAGGCATTTAAATTACCTTTGCTTACCCTAGCTTATAATAACACTATGAAAAGAGCTAAATAATCAATACTAATAAAAAAACTAACAAAGAACTAACCAAGGGGACGGTCCAGTGGCATGATGGTAGCAGCGTCGGTCTTCACACGAACGGACCGGACCAAAATCCCATCCGAACCAATCCCCAATAGCAAGGACTGACTGTCCGGCTGCGTGGTAAAATAAGTCGATACGGCCAGACCGTTCCAACGAAGGAAAAAAAGTAATAACGAAGGGCTAAGTTACTATCTAGTACTAATCAAATATATGAAAGAAGATATTAAAATTGGACACATCTCCAATATTTCCCATTTCCAAGCCGACTTCTTTTAGAAATGATAAAAACGGCTTAATATTGCTTATTAAGATTTTTAAGATGTAATGGTAAAAAGGGAACCAATGCCGGTTTAATTTCAAGTTGAAATTGAATATGTAAAGCTGGGCATGAAAATATTTCACCTCCCTTGAACCAGTACAGAAATTGTTCTTTAATTTGACATTATTACATGGGCTACTTTGAAGTTCTGTAAAAAAATCCGTGTTTGCAGTGTTCACTGACACTTCAGTCAAAACACATTGAGTTTCCAAATTTGAATAATATTTTGAATTAATAAGCTTGAATCCAAACATTACCATTGGGAATTTTAACATTTCTAATTTACCAACAAAATGGTGGATGTTTAAAGTTGGAAATGCGATTTACGATATCACATTTACGATGATTTTATCCATAAAACAAAGAGATATCACTGCGTAAATAATATTTTGTGAAAATTTCAGGACAATCGCAGAACAGATTTCCAAGAAATTTTAAGACATGACACATTGGACATGAAATCTTGCTTTTCCGACATGCTGACTGTATTTAAACTTTAATTAGAAAAACCCTACAAAATTCAATTCAACAGAACTCCCGCAAACAAGACATTTGCAAAATTCTCGCAGGCAGTTACGATGTGCTTTTCGGGAAACAATTTCAAGAAACTTCCACGAGAAAGCATAAAACTCTTGCTTTCAAAATTTGAAATGATGCTTCGAGTTACATTGAGGTTATTTTTATAAAATCCGCAACAAAGTAAAGACAAATCAATAAATAAAAGCTTTCGATAGCGGCTTATTTCCAGAAAACAGAAAGCTTTTTTTTCTTTCTCTCTGTTCTTTCTTCAATTTGTTTAATCCATTTCCTAGTAGTAGACAGATGAAAACAGATGGTTTATTTACTCTTCTCTGCAGAATGTTTCGAATGAAAGATTCTGCGAACTGTTATACAAGTAAAGCACTGTTTTTCTTGATAATATTTAAAAGAAAAACAACGAAATAGCAAAGTTAATTATACCGAAAACATTACATTGCTAATGTACCATTTAATGTCTCATATCAAAACCAGAGCTACATTATTATCATTTCGAAGAATTTGAAAACATGGAAAACAGAATTAACTAAGTTGAAATCAAAATAATTTCTCAATTCATAAATTTTGTTATTTCGATTATAACGAACTCTAGAAAACCGCGCTCTCATCCACACAAGGTGTCATAGGTCGTGCATCGAATGTTTCCCGGGGTTACCTCGTAGAACATAAATATGTTCGCTTGCAGCGGATAGAATAAAAACTATACTGTCCCATTTTATCGATTCAATAAATTCCCTCCCACAGCTATTCGCGTACGCTCGGGTGCATACTCACAAATGCAATCGCCGGCCGATGACGCTTAAACGGTCATATTCACACATATCTCAGGACAACGCCACGTTCGTTCGATGCAACCCGTATTTAGTCTGCTTAATCGAGCATGTACCAAAAAAAAATGTACGAGCAAAAGGAATGTCATCCGCTCTCGGCACTAATCTCGAACCGGAACACTGGGTCGCTAGTGACCCAATTCGGGCACATATGTTCTACGTTTATGATGCTGGTGCAAAAAGTTTTTCTTTCATTTTCGCAAACTTTTTATTATCAATTGCAAAACAAAAAAAAAACACTTTAAGGAGACGTGTTTGAAGCAATCGTTCGATTGTTATTAAAGTTTGTAAAAATATGAAAAATTAATTTTATGCAATCGTAATAACACTCCACAACACAAGCAACAGCAGACAAAGTGAGCGTTCTGCTTTTAAATTAATTTCTTTCCCCCTTCTACACAGGGTGCCCAACTGTGTGATTGTCTTCCAACTGTTATCTAAATCCAATCGTTGCAAAACTTGCTTTGTCCAAGCGTGGCTCAGTTACTCCAACTTTACGCAGAAGAACCATTAAAACAAGCGCCATGACACAAAGCAGTGCAATAGCACACTGGAGTGGGGTAAACTTTTGCCCATGAAAGTAGCACCTAGGCAAGGAAAAAGTTGGAAACTATCTTATGCTGTAGTTTGTCCGCTGTGCACAACTAACAGCAAGTACTTTACAAGAACTGCTGCAATTGATACAAACTTTGTTCGATTGGTTAGCCTCCGTCTCATATCTCAGTATTGCTTACACAACCAACGTTGACATCCTCAGAACACAGTTCTGGTTCTGGTGGCACATGTTTGCTTCAGTTGTTTATTTCCCCCCCGGAACCATCTGCTCAGAATCTCCACGGTCGTAAAACACCTACTGGTATGGCCGAAAATAAAATTGCTTTGCTGAATCACAGTCACCACGCTTCGGCCGTATATTTCACACGCAGATTAGCCATCTATCATAACAAACATTATTTTTAACCTGCAAAAACCGATTATACCGGCGGTCACAACGCACACCGCCAGCTGGGGTTGGATGGCATTCCGATGAATTAATCAGCGAACTTATCGAAGGTATTGTAGCACCACAAATCTCTATGCACTGACCATGGATGCTGGCGTATTAATTCCGAACGATAACACACATTCCATTCATCCACCACATCATAACGCTTCAACTGCTATCGATTATACTGCAGCGAATGCATTCTACCGGGATTTTCAAAACGATCTAAAATTCCTCTTAAATGTCTGAGCTAATACTCTACCGTAACGGTAACCTATCACGTACCGGAACACCGGATCGGGAACAGTTATGCTGGCATCATTTATGAGCTAGCTGTATTCTTTCACTTTTTCCAAAACAAAAACACAGCTAACTCTTCCGCCAAACCACCCCAAGTTAGCGAAAAGTATTTTGAAAGGGTAAGAGTAATTTTAAATTCAATTTACCACTCTAGCCCCAAAATAACAACAACACCACCTTACATACACACATTGCATAAATAAAATATTCATATGTTTTGCCATCAGCTTCAAACGCCCTACAGTGGGCACACCAACTGGGATTTCTTGCGGCACCCGGCAGGCAGTCTGCTGAGCTTTCGCGTCTCAGCTGCCATATGTTTTGGCTCCATGATTGGTCCCGGGTTTTCGTGCAACTCGTCGGAAAATTCGACAGTCTGGGGCGCAAAACAAAACAAAAAAAAGTTGAACACCCCCAACTCGTTTCGGGGGTTTTTTGTTGTTCTTACGTTGATATGGCGTGAGACATACACCAAATAAAATGTTTAGGATAAATCGGAAAATCGGCTCAAAATTGTTACGATCACCTCATCCAACCAACCCCTCAAGCACCACCATTGATTTCGCTGACGCACACACCGGCACGAAAGGAAGGTCACGGGGCAAGCAGGAACCCGTGCGCAATCCGGCACCCAGTAAACTGCTCACCGTGCATTTCGTCGCTGGCTTCAGTGGAATGACGACAAAAATGTCAATTCATTAAAAATTTCACAACAAACATTCGCGTGCCGCTGCAAACCATAGCATCAAATGAAACGAAAACGGAGACCAGCAGGGCGTAACGGTGTTTGGACGGTTGAAAAATGGTTCCTCCGTGGGTTGATTTAAAATGCAGCTGTGTCGCTAAAAATAATGCCTACACCCATTGTCTGCCGTAACGAGTTTCATCAAGTATGTATTGTGACGCGAGGTTTTTAATTTCCGAATGCTTTTGCATTAGCTTTCATGGTCTTCGGGATGTTTTATTTGCAGCCAAGCGCAGAAATTAAGTATAGTTTGTACGTGTTGAGGGATATCTTGTTTGAAGAACTGTGAGGACAGGGTTTAGGAGTGCAAGTGAGAAAATTAGAGCCAGTTATGTATTGAAGAGGTAGAAGTAGAATCTCTCCTACTTTGCTAAATCATGTGAAATTTGAAATAGATTGTATACGGTACTTTCTCAACTATTGTTGTATTAGTTGAGAATGCTTTGAACTTAATCAAATTCATCCAAATCATTACATACAAAGCTCGTCAAAATTTTACCATGAATTGTAGCTACAATCTTGAAGGCTTCATGCATATTTGGACAATCAGCTCATAATTGACATGACTTTTTACTTAAGGTGAATATTATAAACTTTTCTCAAAATATTCACTTCTTCTCAAACCATCTTCACTTCTACTTATTATTATTCTTCCTTTGACTTCTTCTACTTCTTCCTCTTCTTCAAAACTGGTTAAAGTAGAGCACGTCATGCTGATATGGGCATCCAATCCCCGATATGTTTAGCTTCATTTGATCCAGACAACGAGTGCCTCATGCCGATCGGATCGCTAGTGCTCACATCTACACCTCCACACTGCAACTTGAAAATAATCAAGAAATAATTCCAATGCTTAACTTTCATCCCAAAACCCCCAGTGGTGTTGGTAGCATTGGGCTCTACCACTCCAAAACCGAACCGTGCTGTATGCAGGACTGACTGATACAGCTACAAATATGCAAAAGTCAAGGAAAGCCAGAAATAACCGGAAGAAACGAAGGTGTGTAGTGCCCAAAAAAAAGAAGATATAATTGAAAAAAAGGGAATGCTTCCGTAAAATATACTCTTAACCTCCATCCAATTTGGTTGAATTGGACTTTTTTTTTTGCACTTCCACTTCGATACTCATCGGTGTTGCTCTAAATTGCCCGTATATCTTCACCCTACCTACCCAAACTTTTCTTCAAAAGTCTAAAGCTCCAAACCCAAAGCCCACAAAGCACTTTCTAACGATTCCCGTTTCCGAACCTCTTTGATCTCATCCCCTTAGCCACCTAATCTGTTCTCACTTTCAAAGTTGTCACCGGTTAACCTCGCTACCGTTATCCTGTTTCCCGGCCAGGTGAAAACATATCCCATCCAAAAAAAAAAAGGTTAATCGCACGATTACTACCAATTCTCCAAGGCACACATGCATACGCTTGCAAGAATGTCCGAAAATATTCGGGATAAAAACAGCTCACTCTGCGGTGAACTTTCACGGTTCATATATTTCTTCGTCCCCCTTTTCAGGAGGTTTTCTTCCGCCTAAGTCAAAGATCGCTCCGTGTGCTGAATCAGACCATACACGGCAACCGCAGCAAGAATCCTATAAAAACACCACTCCGTATCCCTTTTACACCTACGATGTGTGTCTTTATCGCCTCCCCTCGCGTAAAGTTCCGTCCTACAAAGCATCCCAAAAGAAGCAACAATTTGCTGCGCTAACCCCTACTTTCGCATCATGTCAACTGGTGGTTGCACAGAACGGATTCTTCCCACTCGCCAGGAAGTTGAGATTGCCGTTGCTAGTTGCCGTTGATTTCCTGCCCGCTATCCGCCAGTCCGGTTCCGTCCCACAATTCCGGTCGTTCGTGCTTTACCGGTCGTTCCGGAAAGATGCTTCCGAGAGCACTCGCTTACATGAGCACACTCACTTACACGATGCTACTTTTCGACCGTGGAGTTGCTTTCATAAAACAACTTGTGTCAGATAATATGCTAAAATCCTTCGTCCCTGCTTATCAACACTTTCACTCCTAGTGCTTTCTTCCGCCCAAATAAAAAAAAAAGATCAACCGTACACAAGAACGATACTCTTCACGCGTGTAAATTGTTGCCCACGTCACACAGACGCCACCACCACAAAGGACTTACCGCGATCTGGGCAACCTATCGTCACCTCTAGCGGGTTGCGACCGACCCATCCCACGGTGCACATTGGAACAAACCGGGCTCGGCGAAAAGTGAAAAGATAACCACAGAACCACCCCTCTGACATCTACCGGCCCCAAAGTACCATGTTGCGGTAGAGAGAGTTTCTACAACCCCTCTGGCAATGATTATCGATTTTACAATTTATGATGTTGGTGGGTCGTGTAGCGGAGAAAACTTTCCGTGTATCCTAACACAAGGCTTCCGTGATAGCCTTCCCGGGCTTCCCGGGGTAGCATCCGCATTGTCATCACGACCCGTCGGGAGCTTGGGTAGTAATATCGGCTCTCAAATATGTACGTCTTTACGGTGTGCTCGCTCATTCCCTTTATTAAACTACACGATTTGTGCCAGGTGGTATTGGCTCGCGTTCGTTAAGGACGCTGATAGTGAAAGATGTTGGAAACGTGCTTTGTGTTCCGTTTCCGAAACATTGACTTCGCGTACCGCAGCAAGCGCAGGAAACGATCAATGTTGATCGGTGGCAGAAGCCGCACCTGTTTCGTTTACAAGTCATAACTGTATAATCAACATACTTTGTCATTCATTACCGTAACATGGAGTATAGTTGTAAAGAAACCATCTTTTGCGGTAATTTAAGAATTTCGTCTACAAACGGCTACAAAATTCTTAACGTCGATTATGGCACAATTTTTTATTCATGATGTAGCACAGGAAATTTTTCTGCATCATTTTGCAGTGCTTAGAAAACGTTGACATCATTCCATCTCTAACACTGCACATTAAAACTTTACCACACTGCTAGGGGCGTAATATTTTTTGAAACGGTGTCAAAAAGAGTTTATACCGATATTCCTTCATTGTGCCACTAAATTGGTCCACCTCCAAAGCCACCACACAGTGGACAGTGTGCTATCGCTGACACAGAAAAGTAAATTAAATTTGTACCTCATTGATGGCAAGGGACCTTGGATCTGGTGGCTTAATTCTACCAGCACGGAGGGTACATGTGGGGACCGGTTTGGTTCGTTTCTAACTTGTGCTACGTTGCGCGCTGAAATGCTGCTAACGCAACCGGTGGTCTTTTATACCTAAAGGACCTTCGTGGAGGGAACGTTACCAGATAGCGCCAGCGATGGGACAACTTCCACAAGCGTAGTTGCCTACGGGACAGCAAAACTTTGCTCACAGACACCCCACCAACCTACCAAAGCATCGGATCGTGTGAGTTTGAGTGGCGAGTTAAAAGAATGCTTTTGCTGTGATGGGGCAAACTTTTCCTTTTTTCTACTTCCCTCACATTTTGACACTTTTTTATAAAAACCCTGGCTTAGTGTCTTTAGTTTGTCGCTTTTACTGTTGCTTTATTCTGAGCGAATGTTCTAAAACACCAAAAAAAAAGGTAGCTTGGGCCCATAAGAAACTTTTTTGCAATGCATTGTTTAGAGAAAAAACTGAAGCCATTGTTGCGATGTTCACGTTGGCAAGAAACAGTGTAATCAGAGAATGCTATTATGTGACACAATAAGATTAATTTCCTAAACCGAACCGAAATAAGACAAATTACGGATGGTCTCGCTGGTAAAGTGCTTTTATTCATAACATAATACCGCGTAATTCAGCAGCAGAAATGTTGAAATCTCTTTATAGCAAAAGCGATTACTAAAAAGTAAATGATTATGGAGGCGCCCAGTGATTCACTTCAAAATTATTTAATATGTTTAAAAACGGACCAAACAACGGATCTAATGAAGCAAAATGTTAACAATGCTTTTTTTCTTTCTGCATGTAACATTCTCTGATGGCGGAATTATTAAAATCCTTTTTTGTAGCAAATCCGATATCCGAAAACAAAAACATGATGGAGGCGCCCAGTGGTTCATTTCAAAATTATGGCATCTCAAAAAAAAAAGGAAAATCGACGAACGATATTATGTTAAGTCTCAACGTGCTGCAAATAAAACAAACCATTAAAACAGAAGCATCCATCACTCCTTTCATGACAAAAGAATCGAATGTATGTTAAGCAATAAGCGCGTTTATAGCCCGCTGGCAACAACATTCCTCTCACATGCTGATGATTTCCGATCGTTAAATACGACTTCAATCTCTTGATTGCCATTTCCACCTCCACCTTCCTTGCTCCACCTCGTCCCGTCTAACGGTGTGCATACTGTGCAGAGGAGTATTTCATATACTGTAGCCCCATTACCGGCCGAAGTCAATTTGGAAACGGATTTCCTGCCAGCCGCACATTCATGATCACTAAATATCGCTGGTCAAACGGTACAAGCAACAACATTCAACAACAGTACCGACCGAATGTGTTTGTACAGTTTTTCATTTTTTACACACTTTATCATCGCTGTTCGCATGATAAATTAATAGACTGGAAATACATCAGCACCGAGAACGGTGAACCACATCCCACGGTGGTCCGTCCAATGTGTTAAGGGTGAAAAATAAATACATCCGAACGCACTGCTTCATTGCTGGCAAATTAAATACCCCCCCTGCCCGAATGGCCGATGAATATAGCTGGTCGGCGCTTCACTGGTACGCTAATGAAATGCGGATAAAAGCTGCGGATCGGAAGCGATGGGCGCTGTCAGGAGTGTGTGTACCGCTGCACTAACGACGGGACGCTGTGCAAATAAATCGTTTGTTTTCGCTTATTTATAAACCTTGGGCCAGTTTTGTGTTTTTCACGGTTAAAAAACTGTGTGCGTTTACTCTGTTTTATTTTAATTCGCGCTGGATCTGCTTCAGCGCGCACGCCAACAGAAAGCAAAACCGATGTTGATGATGATGACATCGAGTTTTTATGACGTAGTAATTTGTTCGATACGCATCTTTGGGCGTAGAGGAAACTCCACGCAAAATAGAAGGAAAATTGATTAAAGTTTTCAAATAAAGCCCGTGACAGGTCCATGGGTGAACCGAAATTAATTCATTTACCTCGAAACCCGCTACAAAACGTCCAAAGACGGAGTGGGCTGAATTCAAACCAAATTCTGAGTTAATAAGAGTCATAAAAATGTGCTCAATACTCAAAGAAAGCCCTGTAGACCTGAAAGAAAGAACACGTTGTTTACGTGTGTATATCTATTTCTTGGAAACCAAAGCAGGACTAATTCCTGGCATCTGTTAGGATCTCACATGGATCTCGTTACTTGCAAATGCGTATTTTTTTTCTTTCAATTCAAGGATATTTCTTTCAATAACATTAACATTCCCGGAGTCGCTTTGTTTACCGGAGTTGATTTGTGATTGGAAATCGGCTGAGTGTTCACTGTCACTTTGCAGCGATGTTGCTAACGTGTGATTTACATGTTATGTGATCAATCAATTTAAAAAACTATAAACAATTTAACATGTTTCGTTTAAACGTCTAGTTACATTCATCACAACTAATGCAAGACAATAAAATCTTGTGTTAACAACGCAATGAATAAAACAAACGGTGGAATGGAATAATCAATGCTTCATCTGTGCGGCATCACCTCACAACCTCTTGCCGACTGTCGGACTATGAGTGACGTACATGGCTAACAAAATGTTAAATCAATTACTCACTAGGTGATGCAATTTATTCACCGGTTCGGCGACTGCAACATGCCGACGTGAGAGAAACGATCAATATTTACCGACCATCAGATGACACCTCTCGGTGAAACATCTTCCAACAACCGTCCATTCACATGGATTGTGTTGGGGGTAAAAAGTTACCACCCATTGGTCGATGCAAGTAATACGACTATATGTGGATGAGGCCTACGAGAATTGCACCCAGCCAACGTATGCATCTCGGTCACGTACGTGTAGGTGCGAGCAATACTCCGCTGAAAGCCATCGTCGATGGTTGTGACGTTTCTTATGGGCTCTACCTGACTACCTGTCTGGAATAGTTTCCAATAGCGAACTCGAAATGCCATCGGAACGAGTTTCATTATCGAGTGCACTCACTTTGGCCTAATTGAACAATTCAACCGGATCCGGGAACGGGTACGAATGCCATTGAATGCCACCAGCACCGAGCTCATCTAGCCTTACAACCCACAGCATCATACCCACGTGGGAAATGTGGACCTTGCAATGATGACAACATTTACCGTAACGTAATAGAACCGGTCCGATTAATAGACGCTCTCAGGATTGTTTGCAATTCTACGTGATTTTACAACCGTACTGGCTTATAGCTAAACTCCTACGTGAGCCACACAGCTTTATTAAACGTACCGGATGTAAATGCTTCCGACCGCAATGAAACGGTGGAAAGATATCCGGGAGATAACTTTTCATTTGCACTTTGAAGGTGGAAGTACGACCGATCCCAGCTAGAAAATCAGCTCGACTAATCACAACGCGATCGTACGTGTTCAAGCGAGTTCCTATCGAGCGGGAATTATGTTTTATCCAATTCTCGGAAGCCTTAGCGTAAATTCCTGCCTACAACGGAAACATTCGACGAGGTTTGGAACTAGACTTCGGAGAACTTTGGTGGAATTTGAAGCCTTTCGCGTAGCTTTGCCTACCATCAATGCGCTGTTAATGTTCGATTGCTACAGACCGACGTGTAAGAATTACACAACAAGATTCATTCATTCAGAGTTTTATTCAGTGAAGTTCAAACTACACTCACTAACCGCCTGTAGCCTTATCTATTTATTGCCCGTACAAACCGAAGAAACATATGTCCGAAACTAAATAAATGCACATTATCTTACCCTTGCCGAGGAACCTAACATGATAAGCGCCTTTGCTTTGCTGGCGTCATGCTAATCCAACCTTCGGTTTGGCAGACAATTTTCCTCCGCTGAACAACCCTGAACAACGGAAAATAATGCCAAGAATGTATTTATTATTGAAAAATAATGTGAACACCAAAATTCTACCGATTAGTATGCTTCGTGTGGGATAAATTTCGTCCTCAGTCGAAGGATGAGCGGCTTTATTTCATTGGAATTTGTACCGTGTGGTAAGGCACCGCACTGGGTCTTCCAGCAAAATACTTTAGATTTTGCTCCGTCTGTTTAGCCCACGTACGAAACATGCTAATTCTACACTTATTTTCAGATTGTTCCATACCGTGGCAGATAGCACGGTATCGATCCAATCTGGTACGGAAAGCCGACATTCCTAACCATCCCCAAATTTATGGCACAGGGAGGGTTCAATTTCACGCATGGTGACGATAATAATTCCTACCGCAACCAGCAACCGCGAGCCCGACCACGAGACTTTAGGCATACAACATTTCCATACCTTTGAGCGCATCGATGATTGAATGTCAATTAATTTGCGATCAAGCTGGGGACATATGTTTTTCCGGGAAATTTTAATATTCAAACAATGGACGGGATTTATGTTAGATTTATTATCAACCATGTGTGAAATAAAGAGGCAACACGAAAATAATGTAAATGGCGCTTGGGAATGGAGTTGGTCAAACAAAACATTTACTTTTAAAGACGCAAAGCAAACTTCAAGCACCATCAACAATGGACAATGCTAAATCTAATGATGGTTTAGTTCGTTTGGCCGGTCTCGAAGCCAAAACAAATTTCCTTCCCATCTGCAACTGTTCACCAAAGTTCAGCGGAATATGATAATGATATTCTAATTTTTCATTCCATATCAACGAGCACTCAAATGTCCACCAGCTGCCACGTCATTATCGGGCCCCACCAAAACATTCGCCGGCACTGGAACCCTGTGTGGCTCGTTACAGGATGCTAAACGACGATAATATTATTCCAATCAGCATCATGCATCATGGAAGGTTTGGCCAGCTAAAACTGCAACCACATCTTTCTGACATTATGCAAACAATACGGCCACACGGCTAGGAGTTTGGTGTAATGACACAAGGTTATTATATTTTTTTGAGGGGTGCTGTCCATTTGCAAACATTTCGTTTTTTACATCCCGAAAAGAACTGGAATAATTGGTGTACAGAGCTGAAAGTCTTTCAATCGAAGCACATCAAACTGTCATTACGACATTTACATTGCTGTCACCGTTTTTGTTCGCCATTCTGAAGTAGTTATTGGTTGTAAATGTAAATACATTGATCTGGCGAGACTCGATTGTCATTAGTAACTCAGGTTTTGTTTGCGATTATGACAGGCCATACTTTATCATTATTACTGAAGAGGAAAACAACCTCAAAATGTGCCCGCGGTGAGCAATAATCATCAATCGTCCGGTAAGTCCCGGGTACTGAGCCACCCGAGGAAGTCACCACTTCTTTTTTTTTACAATCCTGCCATTCTCACCACCTCTATTAATGGCACACAAATTAGTGCCTGCTGGAATGACGCTGCCCACTCGGTAGAGGTTGCAATTGCCAGCAGCACCTCTCGAGCAGGATGATGAAAATGAATGACAGCATTTCGAAGGTTCAAGCTCTGTGACCGGCTTTCGCCGGCAAACAAATGCTCGGGATATTAGTAGCAGCACCAGCAGCAGAAAGCGAAAAAACATTCAGCTTCCGCACGATACGGCCGCCCACTCTCGATTGCGCGGGATGTGGCCGTAATCAATTAATTTACGATTGGCCATCGAAAGATCGTTCGGCCATTGGAGGGCGGGTACGGCTTTAGGACTTCTGGATTGGAGTTAATGGATAAAACTCCACTTAGTGCCATTCATCATTTCGATGTCGTTGATGTTTTTTGTCGGATGTAGGTATTGCGCGTTGCTTTCATTGCAGATACCATTATTGTAATCCTTCTCGTGCAGAATGAAAACAAAAGGGGAAAAAGGATATATTCATGCTTTTTGCTGACAATTTACAATAAACCTTCATGTAGAGTTTAATGTTGTTTGTTATCTAGTTATCCTTCAGACTGTTTAAATACTTTCGATATCTATAAATTTTATAATTTTCTAGTTTTAAAAGTCTATATTCAACCTACAATCAAAACCGATAAGCTCTCAATAAGTTAATGCGGATTAATATTTGTAACACTCCCATAGACTTCAATTTCAGAGTTTAATAACCGCCAAAACTCGATATTCTCATCGATCAATGTTAAAGTTCGCTTCAACTTCTGCTGACTGATTTTTGTATTAACTTTCCTTCGGGATTTCCTTCTTCCAGTAGACGTCCAGTAGTTTCAGATGCCTTATTTATTAGTTTTAGATGTCAAAGTTCAACACATCAATACTCAATGAGTTCCTGTTGAGTGATTTTTTTAAAACTCAAACTAAAACAAACTAAAAACAAACTCCTTCAGACCATCATCCTTCAGACTTTAAGATTTTCAGTGTACAATTTTTCCAAAGTTAACTGTCAAAGTTTAAGATAGTATCATTATTGATCACTTCTCTATAAGTTCCCTGCTGGGTGATATTGGTAAAATAAGGTTACAAATCCTTAAGACATTCAGAATCAATTCTCCACCAGTGCCTCCATCCTTAAAACTTTAAGATTAGAACTTTCAGAATCAATCCTCCACAAAGCCCTTTAGCAGAAAAGAACGCTCATCAAAATGAATTTATCATTATATTGCAATCAATGCTAAATGGCTTCATAGCACACCACTTTTGATAGTGAAGAAATTGCCAAAAACCATAAAATTTCTCTTTTGTTCCGAAAGCATTGTGCAGACGCTGTTAGCCGATCAAACATCGTGCGAAAAAACAAATTCATCTCCTGGCACCATAAAGCACAGTTTATCCGAAAACGATAAACACAAATCACAAATTAACCGTGCCAACCCCTATCATAGTTTACAAACGAATATCATCCGAAAACTGAACGGGTTTCGTTGCAGCGAACGGGGGCATCGTATCTATTATTCATGAACAACAGTCCGTAAAATAAAATCACAAGAACCGTTCAGTTTCTTCAACTTTTATAGACATTATTATGAAACATATTAAGGAACGTTTCATCAAAACCGATCGTGAAACTGCTCCGCTTCAAGCATAATAATACCTTCGCGCGATCCGATCAACCGTATAGATGGCCATTTTACGATTCTTCATCGAACCGCGATTGATACCTCATTTCCACTCTGCGTCCAACTTTGCGCACCGCAAAGGAGAGAAGGTGAGAAATTCTCTACAATCGACGCAAGCAATCCCCGAGTTTTTGCTGTCATAAAATCACACTAAGTAGGTTTGATTTTTACGATTATTTCTTCTTTACGACTTTACGGTGATGCTTGAAACAGGGAAGCCAACCTCAAGTCCACTAAATGCAAGGAAGATAAAATTTACATCGAAACGTCAACCGGCATGCTCGCTGGGGAAGATATTTTTAGACACGCTTTGCATGTATTTATTCCCGCGCGCTTTTGTGTGCGGCTGGTTCGGGACATAAATAATTATTCAGGTTCAAAAAGCGCGGAAACGTTGGTTTAAATTATACTATATAATCGAATAGCCTATTTTGGCTGTAAGGTAATATAAATCGGAGAACAGAACTTTCTCCAAATTAATCTAAATCGACTCATTCTATGTCGAAATGAGATTCCACTCCAACGATATTCGAACGTACCCCGTAAACGGTTGCTTGCAAAATTTCCATCAAAAACCACTCAACAGGAGCAAAGCCCTTCAGGGTGGTGGAGTGCATGCTGGTTGGCATGTTTACTCCCCGGGTTTACACTGAATGTACCGAATCATGGTAGAAGTAACGATGCCGCTTTTACAACAAACGGAGCCTGCACTGGGAATGCTAAACTCCTTTCGGCAGAGTGCAACGGTGCAAAACCCGGCAATGGGAAAACGAAAATGCGATCCGATCTCCGGAGGGATTTCACCATGTTTGTGACCTTCGTGATGGTTCTTTGTCCAACATTCCCACTGATGCTACGGACACATGCAATCTGAACAGCACATGAAAATGAGCCCCCGGGAAAAGGGCCTCTGCAATATGGAACGGTTCTGCATGTTATCAGCATTGTTCCTGTAGCTTCCGGGAGCAGCGGATGTTGTGACGAAACAATGAAACGAAGCGAAGTATAATTGAGGGTTCTGTTGCTACTTCTACGTTTGATTGTACAACTAAGTCCCACCGTCTAAACATGCTCAAATGTTTAAAATCTTTTCACATTAGCTCAGAAATTATAACGTATTATCCACTCCAGACAGATTGCGATTCGTAGTCTACAATCTAAACAATATAAACGATGCGTATTCTTCGCGGAAACAAACCACTCAAACGCAACGTTCCTTTATCCATATTGAACAACCCTTCGTAATGAACAGATTGGCTCATTGGAGTTATTTTGTTCGACCTAACGACCCACAAAGAAGGACCAGCCTGTGCCGTTTTCTGAGTCTTCTGGCGGAAGCGTACACAAAGAAACAGCACACCTTCGTACGCCGACGGTCGTAGACTTCCGGCCCATATCCGACCAGCGTAGTCGCGTCCCGAATGTCTAACTTCTGCCGAGAAAACCGATATCTTGACCGAGGGTTAACAGAACCAGAGTGCGGTAATACGGACAGGAAGTATAAATCAATAATGCCAATCACGCTGTCGTTCGAGAACGTTTGCGACATTGTGTGGTGTGTTTGTGTGGGACGATAAGCACTGATTAAACTCTTTCTTCGTAGAATTGTTTTTAGGTGAAATGTTAATTAATCATGTTTACTACCTGATCGAAACTTTTCCTACAATTTATTGGAGGACCTCCAACCACCCACCCCTCTGTTGAAGCTTTATTTTGAAAAGATGCAGACTTACCTTCAACCAGTAACGGCGAGGACGTCGTTCGACTTTATCGCTTGGACAATTCGCTTACAATGGCTATAAATTTCCTTCGACTGGTACACAAGACAGCTGCAATCGACAGTTGGGACGTTTTCTTTTTCCCCAACACGATCGTCGATTTGCTTTCAGCTATTCTACCCGATACCGGTTGCCGTACCATCCAACACCGGGCTATTGTCCGGCCCCAATCGATTACGGAGCTGCTCCCGGCTTTTCCGCTAAATCCGATGCCAACCTTGGAACTAATCCCGCACACGTTCTGAGACGCTCTCGAATTTCTGCCAATCACCGCCACAACTGGGTTTCTCTTCTTTTCTACACAATTAACCTCACAAATAATCCACTCGCGCGTGATTTGATGACATACGGGGATGTGGTAAGATCTCAAAGCCAACCGGTATTTCAGCTGCAAGCAGATGATTTGTTCCGACTGGCACAATCCGCACGAATCTACGACGGCTTAATGGTGATGATGGGAAGCTTAAATCCTTCTCAAATCTTCACTTCTTCACACCCGCCTGAACACATCGTATTTACCACCCGCGGGTGGGGTGTTCGGGTGTATTATCACACGAAACGCTGGTTTCGTACTGCTTGCAACGCAGCTGCATTAAGCACCGGTAACATCAACTACTTTTATTTCCACTCCACTGACTGCAACCGCAAATTCACATTTCAGCGCGTATGCTTTTGACAGTACCGATCGATCGACCTGTCACATTTGACATTCATTTATCTCACCGACACCCGGTGTCAGATTTTATCGAGTTTTACACTCACCGTCTCCATTATTCATCATGGATACACTGGCAACACTACGGGGGGTTGTGTTTAAAACGAGCCTAATGGTAAGATTTGGTTGTGTTATTTAATAATTGTCTACACCTTTGCACTACCGTGAAGAAAAATGTTTATGTTAGGCGAATTTTGTGACACACTCCGGGAGGAATTAATGGTTTTTTGTTACGTTTGCAAGCACTGTATTATTTACAGCTACTTACAGGCGTTACTGCCGTCCGTATTCATCATGCTTTGAAAGGCATCTAATATTTAATCATTACCCATTTTCCTGTCCCGTTTTCCCACCAACCATTTACTTCTTCCTTCACCTTCATTCTCCTAACTGGGTTCGTTAAAAGGTGCGCCTTATCTAACAGCAAACTAGCAATCGCGGAGTAGTAATTATTTACACAAAACCGAAGCTGGCTCAAATGGACATGCTTCTCACAAAAGAGTATCTTATTTATGCTTTCTACAATCAAGCGAAACACTTAAAGAAAAATGCTGATCAGAAATGGGGCAAAAAAAAACAATCTAATTGAGCAGTATTTATGGTCTGGTTTAGTGTCAGTTTCATTCGTTTTTATCATCTCTTTTTATCGTCTTCAGTTTCTTTTTTGTGCCGCTACGGTATCAAACTTCCTAAATGATTTTGCACCAATTTTCCTCAAGCAGGGAACAGTTTACGTTCACGCTTTGTTGACCATTTTCGATTGGTACGTTCCCGGTACGTTGACACTCTTCTCATCACCTGCTGATACTATCATACTATGGACAAAAAATGCACACACATTCACACCGGAACACTCAACTTTTTGCACATAAAAATCGTTTAATGTTTCAGTTTGGTACCGAATGGACTTGCTTCCTTTTTCTTCCCAATTCTGAACTCTAAATCGGGTTTTATTTCTCTTTGCACCAACAACTAAAAAAAAGGCAACCGTGCAACTCACGGAAAAGTAGGAATAGCATCTGGAAGCATTCTTTTTACACGGTAAATATAGTACCACCACGACATAAGAGCAACAGGAAGATACTAAACGAAATAACAACAACCAACAAAAAAAAAACGCCAAACGCAATCTTGTTTCATTTCATTCTACTATTTCAGTCTATTTCCATCTTTCGTGTTTGTTTCTTATCTTCTCTCGCTCTCTCTTCAAGAAAGACACGCTCAAAACTTTTCTGCACACTTCTGCTGCTGCTGTCATAAGCTTGGCAGTTGGGGTTGGCAGCCGAGAATAAAAAAAAAAAAACATTCGGCAAACCCGGCATATAATTCTCACGCCACCGCATGGAAGGATCACTTTAGCCGAAGCAATAATTTCCGTTCATTTTCTACACACCGTTCCACACACACATCGCAACACAACTCTTGAAAGATGAAAGTGGAAACAAGTTTCAAGCACACGGGATATGAACGATTTATCTCCCGACACGGTGCACCGTGGGTAGATTCTTCTTTGCACCACCCCCAAAACAGCTGCGAAGAATACACTTTTCACATTCACGGAAACTTAATCGGAACTTCTCACATTCCCAGACTACCGCGTCACTACGCGGTGCGTTTAGCATTGTGACGTACGCTGTTGTTGAAGCGGGAAGGATCTCATCTCACCGTTCACAATTACTCACGGCTCACAGCAGCACACTGACGCAGTCTACTCAGACTGGTACGAAGATCGATCTGTCAAACACAAAAACAACCATCCATCTCGCTATCCTCCATCACACTCACACACTTCTGTCGCTTGTTCCATTCCGTTTGCGACTAATGCACGGAACACATGTGCATTCGCTACGGTCTCTTTTTTTATTCTGCCCCTGGTACAACTATAGATCGAAAACACCAAACAGCGAAAACCGTCCGGCGATTGAACAAACAATTGGTCAACCTCATCATCAACCCCCAGCGGAAGGAAAACAGTCGGCACTCGGTTCTGTTTTCTTACACGTCTTTTATGCATTGCCAAGGCCTCGTTAGCGGTGAAGGGTCGTAACGCACCAGTCAGGAGGGAAAAGTAAATGACGCGATGCCATGGGTAAGAAACAGCTTGCTTTGCAACGGTTTGTTTCTTCTGGTTCTATTTAGTGGAGTGTGGAGAACACATGAAGAAAATTGGATCGCAGTTCATTAGCGTCAAATCACTGCTCGACTATACGGAGTTTAGAACCGTTTTAGAAACTACAGCACACTTTATCTTTAAGTTATATATTTTTATCATTATTCTTTTCGTAATCTTTAACATTTGATTTCTATTGATTGATTGACTCATTCTCCTTGCTGATGGCAAAATGCACTAACGTTGTTCAATTCACCACCAATGGCTTATCGTCACAAGCATCAGGTGTACCGTTTATCGCAACGACAATACTATACGTGCACGTGCAGCGCCTACAAACGGATTATCGGGCCCAAACCTGCACAAAGCGCACGTCACTACACAGGATCACTGGACCGAACCATACGGACTACACAACGGTGCAACACTAACACCTTCCGCCTGTACTCGCGTGTTCCTGGTTCGAGGTTTCACACGTCGTTAAATTGCGCCTAGACGAACGTGTACCGGGACACAGTAGATATGCCTCCAGCACCGGGCGAGTTCGTTGCGAAACTGGAGCACCGTGTGGAATCCGGCACGTTACAAACCGTGTTGATAGCGAATGGGCAAATTCGAATCACTCTCGCGCGAAACCCCGCGCCGTGAGCTCTCACTCTCCGTGAGATGAACGGCGAGAAACAGCTGTCAGCTCACAGCAGGCACTCACGAATGCATTCCCCATTTTGTGTGGTGTGTCCGATCGCGATGCAGGGTGGGAGGATCATCTGCTCATACAATCATTTTCATTGGAAAACATTTTAAAAGAAATGTAAGAATATTCTTTGGTGGGAATGAAGTGAATTCGATAAGACAAAAAAAATCCAAAAAAGGATAAATAACATAAGAATCTGAGAGGGAGCAAAATGAACTTCTAACTATGGGAATTTGGATTAAATAACCCTGTTTAGATTAAAAAATAGTTAAAACTGCAGGGTAAAGGTCACATAAACACTATTTCAAAGTGACGTTTTGTCGAAATATCTAAAAACTCCATACAATTTTAGCCCAATGTGCACATCCCGGCGAGTTCCGGTGAGTGCTCTCTGTCGGTCGAGCTCACCAAAACGTGAACGACCATGCGTTCTCCTTCCGGAATTGCCGGTTTCATTGATTCAATGTCAAGGCGGAGAGTAGGGAAAAAAAAACTCCCCAAACTGCCAACAAAACCCAAACCTCACTCGCATCTCTTCTCGCAACCCGGTTCCGGTGTGTGTGTGTGTGTGTCGTTCCGTTGAAGATTCTACTACGCGAGAGCGCAATTTTACGCCGAATGAATCGATCCCATTGATTTGAACCAGCTGGTCACAGATGTTTGACATCGTATTTTCAACTGAGCTGGTATGCGTTGAAGGAGGGTGCACATTTGGTGGACAGTTGTACGATCGCGTGGAAAGATACCATGCATAGTTTGAACGTATACAGTTGGCTTATCGAGCAGTATAATGAAGACCTTGGAGCTACATTGGCTTTCGGATGTGATTTCTTTTTTTTGGATTAAAAAGTCCTAACAATTTCTTTACCAAGAGTTGCTGTCGTCTCTGCACAATAAAGCAAGCAACGAATCTACCATTGAACTATTTGTCCTATCAAATATGCATACCACAATGGGTAACCGATAAATCTAATGCCACAATGGTATTTGACTGATGACGTCGGCTCATCGAATCTGGTCGATAATTATAGCGAAAAAAAAAGTCATCGAATGGCAAACATGTGATCAGTGGTTGTTTGGAATAACAACACTGACAAAATCATAAAAAAGTGACATAATGTTGTGCTCCTCAATCAACAGAGTGTCCATCGAGTGCCACGCGTTTGGCTAACAGTTTTATCAGCCTCGTTTTTCTTGTTACAAAAAAAGCGAAATTATTTTGAGACGATGAACAAAGTATAAGCGAATTTGAAAATAAATTAGTTTAAGCAACTGTAAAATATGTTGGTATGAATTCGCTTCAATTCCAGCAAATAGTAACAAGATTTTCCATCGCAATAAGCAGTAACTTCTGCGTAAAAATAAATTATTAAACTTAAAGGAAAATCCACCTGCGTGCAATAGCGCGGCACAATACCGATACGAACACCCCCCCCCCCCCCCCCCCATCTATGCAACGACACAACGGAGTAGCGCAAAATTCATTGATTTTTCACCATTCTTTCGAAGGCCCGCTTCCGACATGTGTCTGCATTTCCACGAAGGCACTCCCCAACAGTTAGACGCCCGACACCGGCGACAAACTCCAATACCTTTGGTGGAGGGCTCCCATTTCCCAGGGCTTTATACATTTTATTATTTTCTGTGCTTCCCGCCGCAAGGAACTACTGGTCTTCTTTCTTCTGGATACGCGCCATTTTTTTTTCTACCCCGCAAGCGTGTGGAGAATTTGAACGGTGGCCCCCTTACAGTTTTTCGCTCGTTCAATCTTGTCCTTTGCCGAATGTCAATTGGATTACAACAACCGTCTGCCGATGTGACCAACGAGGCCTCAAATGTCACTCGCTGTGGGATACACCGCGCAAACAGGCGAGAAAGGAAAGAATGGACCGCTTATCTTTTCCATTGCAGGCAACTTGATACGATCGAGGGTGGAAGGAAACGGCAGGAAAACGGCAAATTTGTCTTCGCTGCAAAACTGGAATGAGTTCCGTTCGAAACGTTCAACTGGTGTGAAATTTAAATTCACTTGTCTATTGAATAAAATGTATGTTATCTATTTTAATTTTCCTGATTCTTTTGCTATGTGCAGTTGTGTTACTATGACGTTGTATTATTTTTGAAATTACAAATATTTTGAGAAATCTTTATAGCATTAACTTCAGAAGATTTTTCCAATAATAGATAATACTATTACCTATTATCTATTATTGAAAAAATAGATAGATATCATAATAAATTAAATAATATGGTGTCATAATAAATCTTTTATCAATCTTTAATGAAGCTTATCTTACGAACACTCTAGATACACCATGATTCTTATATATAGTATAACATGCTTTACGCCCTACCCAAAACACCCCTGGCAACCCTAAGCAAACAATCTTATGTTTTTTTTTGTCACAGTTATAAACAGTAGTAGTGAAAGGGTGCATCGAAAAAGTCCACCCAATAATCTAATGGACCCTAACCGGCCGACCGACGTCTTAAGAACAACATAGCCACAGGCGCCGGTCACCTTCCAATGGTGGTTTCAATTTTCCAGCAAATATCACTAAATAAATATCGTATTACCGGCCATGCTTGGCAATGCTGCAGCATTGTTCAAAGAGAAACACGTTTACAACGGTTATAAACGTATGGTGCAATTAAATCATTTCGAGAACAATCCGCAAATCTTACGATGGTTTTGGTTCTCGACCTGAACAGGCCCGCATACTGGCATACAATTATCGATTAAGATTTGTTTTTGTTAGTTTGTATGATCAATAACTAAGGGGAAAAAAGCAAACTCATCCCCTTTTTATCCAATGCATTGAACTGTAACTTTAATCCTATTATCGGTCAAACGATGTCGTGGGCTGGCGGTTCCTGTTTGTTGTCAGTTGCTCAAAAAATATATAATAGTTATAGTTATAGAGACAAATAACTAAAATATTATAGTTTTGTTAATATTTGGTCTTGTTAGCCGGAATTCAGTTATCACATTATCCTGTATTGGTTTATCGATTCTTGGGGATATTACACTTGTGCTTGCTTCCTATGCGTTTTCTTAGCCTCTCAATCTATCGTTATCGGCAGGTGCAATAAAATCGGTGTCGATAGTGACCTGTTGTTTCAATGCGTTTCGATCCAAGATCCAAAAAGGTGCAAGCAGATCCAGTAGGTTCAACTTTTCCAATAGGTGTAAGAATTCATAAGCGGCACCGCCCCAAAGGAAAGCCCTACGGAACAAACCTACGGAAGTGACTTGAACTAGATTTGACTGCGAGTAGTTCGTTGTTTATGCTTTCTTACACCTACCTGGAATCATTGAACTAAACCAAATCTTCTTGCAGTCGATTCTGACTCAGAGTCGTGGTTACTGCAGTGGATAAACCTATTAAATCTATCCTAAATCTGTTTGGCTGACTCGTACCGGTTCGCCTACAGATCCGGCAGATGTGAGACAACCCGCACATCATTGCGTTAGACACGATCCAAAGATTGAACAAACTTCTTCAGGCAGCATTTTAAACCACAGAATATATGGATACCTTTTAGTAGAATAAAAAGCCAACAGATTTAAGACAAGACCACTAGAGCTGTTTAGATAAGAAAATTGCAAAAAAAAATCTCGATGAGGCCATCATTTTGCAACGCAGTGTAACAGTCTCGCTTTTCATGTGGTATCACCGTAAGATAAACGCCCACCACCCCACCCACATGGGAGTCCTAGACTTGTTATGTAAATATTTTCTTTGACGTACAGCCTTCAATACATCAATCCTTTCTCGCGTCAGTAAAATGTCTGCCTACCGAGAGGTGTGTATGTGTGTATCCAACATTATCACAACCCGTTCGTTTTACACACCAATTTAACACCATGACAAAGCACCCAGCCAAAGTCCCCACTACTGTGTGCAGATTTAAACGACTTTAACATGCAGCAAAACAAATTATCCCACCCGGGAGGGGGGCATTGTTTACCTTCACTTTATTATCTAATTTGCTCCCAGGCACGCCTTCATGAGGCAACAATAACGAAAATGGATGATGATTTGATTGATATTCGGTTGATTAGAGCTTGCAGCAATGGTAGCCCCTCCTGCGGTAGGTTCATTCTGCCGAGAATAAAGCAATGTGTTTCTTTTAAACTTTGACCCAATTCGCTCCCATCACACGAGCAGCGCAGCGATGGGGCACGATGTCCAATCGTTCGTACAAAAAAAAACAAAGTCCTGCTAGAGCAACATGTGTTGAAGGTGTGGTTGTCCCGACGAGATTCCCTTTCTGCTCGCGAAAAGTAGATCAATCTACTCATTTGAGCAACGGGTGGAAAATAAACGTTTGATACTCGGGACTGCAGGGTTAGAAAAGCTGCAACCCAAACAAAGGGCATCACGAAAGGATGAACACATCTAGCACAAAAAGAAGATATGGGTAACCTTCCCGGAAAGTTCCCCATCCTTTCGAGCCTTTCTTTTGGAACACACTCCACGCTGTACTAAGGGTGTAAACAACTTGTCCCTGCACCCAATGTTTGGCGAAAAGCTTTCCGGGAAAAGGCATACAGAGAAAAAGCTATATCTATAAGCTCTTCTTCGACAAACAATGGGAACAGTAAACGTGTTTAAATAAAACAACATCCCACGGTAAAGCGAAGCGCGCGGAAGCACATGATTCAATTCGAACTTTTCCGACATCTTTAAAGGATGTACGAGCGCAGCTGAAGGTGTTAACTTTATTCTTGCCCTACACACCCTACGGGGCGGGTTCATGTTTGTTTAACGTAGCTAACAATAGCCGCCCGGCTGCAGTTTTGATTGCACCATAACAGTACAGTCCTCGCGGTGGCAAGCCACGCTGGCGTCAAAGGAACGGTCTGAGGGTGGCCATTTCCATCTCGCATCTTAAAATAGCGCAATGGGTTAAAGTTTGAAGTGCAAAAGCAGCACCGGGGTGATGATGAAAGCTTACACAATTGCATTTCCCCGTTTTGGCGCCATTTTGTGCTCTGCTGTGTTATCAACCTTTATCGGTAATTTATGCAACAAAAAGGCAAAAGAAAACATTGTTTCAAACTTGTGAAGATGGCAAATTAAAGAAGGGGGATGCTTTAATCAAAATTGAAAGGTTTTTTTTTGTAACATTTTACCCGCCTGAGAGCTTGAAAGACGTTAGGTCAAATGGAATAAAACAGCAAGAAGTAATTCAAACATCAAAAACAATTATTTAATAATACAATTTTCTTGTTACATTATCGAACAATTTATAAAAAGATCTATTTTAATTGAAAAAATATGCAAACATCGTTAACGTAGACTTATGTTACATGGAGCTTAAAGCAAATTCTTCTCAACTTCGTTGTACATCGTTTTTATCAATCTCTCCAACTTTGCTTTCTATTCTTAAAACACTACTGGTCACATAATTATGTTACGCACTGTGACTGTTTATTCTTTTAACTTTAAAGTTGTAGGCTTTCTGTTGTTTATTTGCTATGTGACCTATCCTTTTTTACATTCCGAAATAAATGAATGTTCCGATAATCCGATCCTTTCCCTCTGCTGAATAAAAAAAAGTCAGCTTATCAATTCCATTTCACTCGTTATGCCAATCGCAACATCCCCGTCGCCCTTTTGTTTGATGTTTTAACAATTTCTACGACTACTCACGATAAGATTATCTCTTTGCGCATCATTTTTCCCTCCTCCAATACTTCCGCACCAGCACTTCCGTAGATCATGCGTTCGAATAAAACTTCACAGCAATGGTGCCAAAATTTGCCTCCGTAGCAGCCACAAAGCCGGCAAAGTATCTCGCTCTTCCGGTGTCATCGTTTGGTTTATTCATAAAAATCGATGACCCCCATCGCAAACGGAGCGCTCGCCGGAAAGCTCAGTCAATGGGAAGTACGTGCCGGAATCGGAATGATTTTCTGCTTAATTATGTATCAGCTTCGCTGAGTTGCTGCTGCTTCTTGCAGGGGGTGCTGCATTCCCACGACAGCTCTCTTCCACTGGCATGGCAGCAGTCGCCTGTCAGCTTCGGTGAAATGATTAAGCAGCACAAGAATAAAGGATTTCCGATAACACTCTTACCTGTTTGATCTCGCAAGTGGAGCATTGTTTTACCGGTTGAAGGTTGACTTGAAACAGCGCTTTGGATTATCAATATCTTTAATTAAGTAAATTATATTATCTCAATGTTTGCATTGGTACGAACTACCGCTATATTTTATACACTGACTTCGTACCTCATTTCTATCCAGCAGAAGACAAAACGATTCAACAACGTCCGTCCAAGAAAGGCCAAAAAAAGGGGGCTAGATGCACATATTTTATTACGTCTATGGTGAGTTCCGTTTGCAATGGCACGCAGACACGCACGTACTGGAACTCGTTCCCATTTTTGCCACAACACAACCCGGGCAGGGAGACATGGTCCGGGATGCATAAATTATGGACCATCCAGCAGTGCTTCCGTTTGAAACGACAAAAAAAAAGAACGTATCACCCTGGCCGGGATGGAATGAGCTTTGTACGCTAGACTTCTGGGCAAGTCAAACACAACCATTAAACGCACCCGTTGTGGAAGGGTTTGCCAAGGTTTGCTTCTTTCATTCGTCCAAAATCAAGGGCTATGGGCACCGAACGGTAAATAAAAGACCATTCCATCCGTCTACGGGTTCTATGGAATTAATTTGTACCGCCTATTCATTCGCCGTATCAAACGGGGATCGCCGTACTGTGGTCGCCAGGACGCATCGAAATGGCTCGAGTTCGATAAATTCCTTCACCCGTTAATCGGTGATTTAAGTAAATATATCACATGCCCAGAATGCTCTTAATGGAGCGATTGCATTCCATTAATGGCGAGCAGGAATTGATGGACTCGGGTGCGATGCTTCGTGATCAATAATGTGACTCGCTGGTGACGGTTAATGTAGATTGAATTGCCATTGGGTGTAGCGGACCGGTTCTAACCGATTCCAATTTGGGACTGCAGTTTGTGAACTGTTTTGAATAATTTCAAAGTAGTTTTCTGTAATGGCAACTATTCTCGATGGTTTTTACTTGTTTCATTGAATAATAACACAGTAAAATTTTAATCTTTTGGTGTTCTTAATTTACTTGACCGTTTTTAATTCCGAATAAACAAGTAAAATGTGTCTTTTTCTCCATTGGATGGGCCACCATTTAGGCCTTTTTTAAGCTGACCACCAGCTTAGCAAAACTTCCCTTAGCACCGTGGAAAGTTATTAAAACAATGGAGCCTACCACAACACCATAAAACCTTTGCTCGAACGTGGAAAACGAAAAAAAAACTATAAAAGTTTTTCAATTAGACTACATGATTAATACACCAGCGAGACAGCGTAACATGAATCCAAATCCTGAGAAGAGCGAGTAAAATAAAAGCTGAAGACAAGCGTTTGTTTAACCAACAAGCAGTACACACAGCACTAGTGCTATGCCAAGAATTACTCATTGACCCACAAAGGCATTTAACAAAGAAAAAAAAAACCCCAAAACATTGTGTAAATCGCTAGAGAGTTGACCGGTGATGGTGCTGTATTTGTTATTAAATTTGACTTTTACTGTGAAGATTTATTATTTTTCATGTAGCGGAACATCTTTTCAGAACATTTTTTTGTCTACTTTTTGTGGCCAGCCATTCTGCAAGACTTATCAATTATAGTGTTGCAATCATGTGCAAAAATATGAACAGAACGGAAAGCCATTTAAGTGAATAAAATTCATCAAGCTCAGTTAACAACAAATTATCGAAAGCTCACAAGAATTTTATGTAAATTCTTTTACTAAAAAATTGGTTTGTTTTGTAACTTCTACTAATATAAGCTTCTGGAACTGGAATTTGATATATTGTACAGTTCGTACCATAACTGTACGGTTGCTAATACTTTTTTCCTTACAGTTACATACAATTGAAGAGATAGCTTCAAATGGTGTTCGGTGACGTTATTAGGGATAATAAATTCAATTTTTCAAAATATTTGCACATTTTAAAGCACACTGTAACTTATTTTTACGACAAGTTGAAATTCATGTAAGTTAACTTACGACACTTACGACAATTTGATTTCTTTTTTCTCATGCCAAAAAATATTAACAGGTTGATTGCCAACCTTTAACCTGAATCGTTACGTAACGTTACGAATTTTAGTGTATTTTTATTCATGTTTCGAATAACATGTTCTAATTATTCTTATTTTCATAATGCTATTAACTTCTTCATTTCAAATTAAAATATAAAAAAATGAACTTAGCTTTGACTGGGTCATGAACATCAAAACCCGAATGTATTCTTTATGAGTTATACTTATTTAAACTTCTAACCTGAGACGCTGCTGGTCGTACAGTTATGTTACGCGCTGTAGCACCACCTATCAAATGATATGAAAAATTTTGTTGAAAACAATTTCCCTGTGATCCGCGTTTAGATTCAGGCCAGATGGCACCTTCGGTGCTTAGCAAAGATTACGCACAATGCGCACGGGTAATTTAGTGTGCACAAACTTCCAACGGTAATGAATGAGCTCGAATTACTGTTGATAAATTGACGCCCCCGCGTACTCAGTTTTGTTCCACTGCCACAGGCAAGTTCACTTTATTTCCAAAAAAAAAAAGTATATTTTCTTAAAGCCCCACAGCTTGTCCTACTGAAATTGTGCCATGAAACCACATGAGTTTAAAATTAAATAAAAAGCTTAAGCTTTCAATTGGTTTTGCGCAGCGACATAAATGGTTCCTTTTTTTTGGGGGAGTTGTTATGGAACGAATTTCAAACTGTTCGACGGCACGGTAGCAGGTGTGCCAACACCAACAGACAGCATTCCGATAATAGTGCAAAGGGCCTAGCAAATCCGGCGACAAAGCGACGCGAACGGGCAGCAACACCGAACCGAACTGAGCAGAAGGAAACTTTAGATTAGGTAAACCACTTACCTGTAACCTTCAGTGAATTTTGGCCCAGAACCTTATGCGGCGACGTGTGTAACATAATAGTTTTTCCACCTTTCGGTCGCATGTTTTCTTTTATTATGCTCCCGAGACCGTCTATAAACCACTGGCAGCCAGATAGACAGACACGGGGGCTTAGTGAAAGTTTACGATCGCTTCGCTGAGCATCTTGGTCCGCTTGGTGCGGTATTTCCTTGTTCCTTTTTTCCCATTGAGTGTGGCTTTAGAACGTTTCACCGGCAGTAAACAAGTCAACATCGACGAAAACAATCAAATAGATGTAGCTTCAAATTTAATCAATAAAATAAATTCCCGTTTTCAGAGTGGGTCACACAACACAACAGTGGTCCCAGTGTGATCTCTCAAGACGTTGTGACCCGGAATAAATTCACGTTCCGGACAAGCAACCCCCCCATACTCACTCACCGAACACCGAAGTTGCAAACAAACACACTCCCTGTAGGGAATGTCCATCCATTTGTACATTGTATTTGTACAAAGCATTGGTACGGGGTAATCGAAAACTCGTATTCCTATTTTCCCCGGGAGCGAGGATGCGCCCGAATGCTAACTGCTCTTTGACAAACGATTGCAGCGCGGCTGAAATTGATCACTGACTGACAGCCGTCAGTTTAGCTTGATGTGAAGGAAATAAGGCTTATTGCTAACCAAAGTGCTGAGGTGGTGGTGCTGGCGTATTTATGGTCGGGTTTGGCAAATTTGTTGCAAACGTTTGCTTCGATTTGCAATTCCGAATTATGGACCGTCTTACACACATTTAACTTTGGCAACTCTGTTGCCGACTAATGAAGCTGTAAGGATGACCGCTAACAGTTGGTTTCTTGTTAATTATTTGCACATAGAGCCTACCGCTTGGGCTTGTGAATGAAAGCCTAAACATTACGCTACTTATGTGCTTTCTTCCATCTCATTGGATGATAATGTCCCTCTCGATCTGGGCATGATAAGCTTTAATCGTTAAACATCGATTTTTCTGACATATTACATTACTCTGCTATTCTAGCGTTGCTTATTGCTTTTAAGATGGAAATACATTTAAAATAGATAAAAAGCACTCAATTCCCTAGCACGAAATGTATCTCAATGGCTTAGTGCCTAGGAAGACCACGCCTGAAAGTAGGCAAAACATGTTATTAAGTCTTTCATTCTTTCCGTAAACGGCCAGGACTGGGGTAGAAGATCCCAAAGAGGGTGTTAAACGGTATCTTAAAAGAAACTATCTTGTAAACAAATGAAACGTTAATAATCAGGTAATTGTAAACCAAAATGTTGAGCTCGCTAATCCTCCTACAAGAGACCTTATCGGTATTAGATACTTATTACTGCTTTATTATAAGATTATTAAATGTCTCTTTAATTCTCAGACCTTGTCGCTATTTTTGGTGGTAAATTGTTGTTTATTCGAGAGATGGGAACTTGCAAACGAATTGTGAACCGTCTTCCATATTTAACAATGTATGTTGTTTGTTGCATAATCTATAGAAGTTCCAAACATTATTCTTCTAATGTTCGGGTGTATATGGGTTTCACCGGTTTCACACCAAAGGATCGATATAAAATCCCATACGGACCGATCTCCGGTACGCAGAACGCAGACCATTCAGCTACGGGTAACTAAAGTCAAAGAAAGACAGAAATAGTAGGCCTAGACCTCTTGAGGTTTTAGTTTCACTAAAGTAGAAAAGTCCCTCTTATAAGGTAGATTTTTCTTTATGTGAATTTCCTTACATATCACATACATGCTCAATTAAAGCATTGGCCTAAACATAATTCCATCCTTTACCACGAAGGAAAAGTATCAATTCTCTTGGGGAGCCTCCATTGGGTTACGTCCGGGATGATTACCCCTGAAGATAGGCAACACACAACCAAAGAGTTTCAAATCTTGCTGAAAGATGACTAGACTAGATAAGAAGGTTCTAAAGAAAACAAACCCGATTTATTTCCTCGTAAACGACCGAAAAGTGTTCGAAAATGTCATTGCCAGAATACATTGGGGTAAGACGGACAATACTAAAGCCAAATCCCATCCCAGCTCAGTTCCCTAATTCAGTTACCACCGATGCGAGCTATCGGTAGTACAGACGGTCAATGGCACTATAATTCACAGATCTAACCTTTCCAACGTTTCGTTGCTCAATAGTCTGTACATTTTAATTCAAACTATCCTAAATGATTATTTAAAAACTGTCTAAACACAACATTAAAGCCCCTCAACAAAAAAAACATTCACACTAAAGACTACTTTACAGCAACTTAACCCTCCCAGGTTAGATTTTTAGCCACAATGGGCTAACACTAGCGACCACTGAAAACCGCAAACTCAAAGCATTTGTAACGTGTGATGTTTTCGGTAAGCCGATAAAACCACCTACACCTAAGTGAAAATGCCTTTCCACCCCATTTCGCTGAAGATTTAAGCCTCATCCTTCCATCCGAAGGTCAAGTGGTATTTTATCTACTCCACAGGAAGCACGGGGCTACTTAACTCTAACCACCAACAACTTTTCATCCCCACACACACACACGCGCAGAGTTGTGATATGCTTACCTGTGCTTACAAGGGTACCCCACGGATTCCACGTCCACCCACCCGCTTCGTAGGGTCATCGGATTTTGTATCCCCCGCTCCAACAGTGGTAACTTCATTTCGGCCTTTTATAGTCGCTGCTCCCTAACGACAGTATCTGTCTTTCCGAGTTAAATACTGCGGCTGTCATCTGGTTGGGATCCCTTTTATCTGCCTCCATCATGAGCAAAAAAAAAATATAACACCGTACCAAACAACAACGCAGCACTTTTAGGTGGGCCATTTTCTTTCCACACACACACACCCATCCCAGCGAATCACGGGGGGGAATATGTTCGAGTCGTGCCGGGAAAAAACCCTTCGCGACCGACGAGAGCGAGATTTGGCCGCATAAAAACATGCTGCCAATGATTGTTTTGTGTATTGTTCCGCCTTCCGCAACATACCGTAAAAAGCTCGTCGCAATGGACCACCCAAACTCTACCGAGCAAACCATGACAGTTTGGGGACGGATTAGAAGATACATTTCACACGCTTCACATTGCATTTGGTACGCTTTTATTTAACCTTCCTTTTTTGTTTTGTTTTGGTTCGAAAGACATTGTGTCAGTTTCACAATGAAATCCAACGCACTACGGATGATGCCGACGTGGAGCGTGTGCTGACATTGTTTTGTCCCATCTCGTTAAGGCTCGATTCAATTTGAGGTCTGCGATGATTGCACGTATTGGTGAGCTGTTCGTGAAGCTTTACGTACGCGTACGTGACGTGAAACTGGTCCGTTTCAGCATGTACAACAGTGGCTTTTCATACACGTTTGCCACGGTGATTAGAACATCCCACCGTACAGCCCGTCATCAGTCAAACAAAGAACAAACTCGCTTACGTTTCTTAATTCAGTCTTAGATTAATAAACTGGTTTCGATATACGCTGCTTTATTATTATTATTATTTGACGATCGTAAAGGGTTTAAAATTTATGCTTTTCTCTGTGTTGCTTTTTTCCCCCTTTCCTTAGTGATCCGTAGTATCATCTGTGCGGTGATGATATTGATGACAACCGGGAAAGTCTCTTCCTTCACAATAAACCTCCCAACACTAAAGTTTTTTTTTCTGTCAGTGCATTGTGAACGATTTAGTTTTGTAATTTAAAGTAATTACTCATTACGCTCGAAAAAAAAAGACATCATACATTGTTTGAATCCAGCCACGGTTTTGTGCTACGCGTAATACATTGAACACATGCTTTCGGTTTAACCGCGATCGACAAGGAAGTACTAACACAAATTCATCTGAACACATAATGACGACCGCACAACAGAAGGAAAGACCAACTGTGCAGCGGCTTGTGCGTTTTCCCATTTCCTTTTCATACTCTTGCAGACACATCGTATATAGCTCCATTTTACTGTTTGTTTGGCTCATTAAAAGTCATCGAGTACGGAGATTGATTTAAACGAGCTAAAGCAATTTAGTCGGAACGAAAAATCGCTTGCACTAATCGTTGCTGCTATCTTATTACCTTCTCTTGAGTAGGATTGTTCTGTTATTTTGTAGGATTTTCGTAAAAGTAGGATGTTTGTGGTGAAAATTTAAAATATTTCAAAACATTTGAAAAAAATACAAATGCTGTAGCACTTATACCTCCCTAGATTCAGTTTCACCATTCATCCTAAGATCTATCTTTCCAACACCTTAAACTTCTTTAAAGATGTATCGAATATTGCAAGAAAAAAATCTCATCGAACAAAAAATTAAAAGAATTTGGCTGCTCAAATCAATTACCATAAAAAACCAACTCCCCACATTATTCCACGATCATGCACGTCATGATCCAGTTGTGTGAAAACACGTAAAAGAAAAATTTGTTCAGTTTTTTTAGAAACGCACGACCTTTCCATTCATTTTCCTCTCTACGCTAGGCTATCCTACATACGGCAAAAATACGTTTCTTCCGCTTGTATAAATGTTTTTTTTTTTTTAATTTATGTTTTGTTTCCATTCTCCGGTTGCGGTTCTTCACATTGATTTTTTGCAAATTGTAACATTTATGATTGAACGATTTGTTTCGCGATTTGTGTTTTATTAGTTTGTATCGAAAAAATTTCCCCACTAACGTTTTCAGTGTTATCGTTATAGCTTGCTTTATGTATCATAGGAAAGTGTTCAAGAAAATATATAAAAACAACCATGATTGTAAACGTGCATTTGCGCACGTGCTCGGTGGAGTACACAAATCTTTGAACAAGCCAACAATTTCAAATATTAAACGGCTTCTTGTAACGAATTTTCTCTGTTTTGCACTGAAATTTGTGCTTGGACACAAAGAGGCATAAAAGCAGAAGTTAAAATTCCTGAACATTTGTCTTTTATCTGTCTACTTATGTAAACACAAAACCTTGCTTCAAACAAGAACTCACAAACTGGTTCTGTTACCACACTTTTCAAATTTTCCTCAAACACAAACCAAGCGTTTGTTGAAGCGTTTTGCAGTATGCTTCGGCGCTACTAGATGGCGCTAGCAGTTGCTTCAATTACAGAGCTGTCAAACCTTTTGCGACTCAGCAATGTTTAGCCGGAATCTGCTGGATGTCATTACTTTCTTGCATTCACCATGCGTTATTGTGATAACAGAATTATAACCTTGATAGTTTAATTGTTTGTGCGCAGCTTTGTCGATACATTTTGTGAAATGCTTTGCATGACGAAATACCGACACAAAACCAACCATTCCGTTAATCTTATCATTCAATAGCCAGGTTTGCTTCTTTTATTCCTTTTGCATTAGTGCGTTCCACGTTTTAGCTCACTTTCCTGCTATTATCGACATAGGAAAAGAAAAGAATAACATACAAATTCGAAGAAAATTCATTACATGATCGCAGCAGATGGAACAAATATATTTAACTCTTCCTTTTAAAAACAAAGTCCCTACTCGCGCGTATCGTAAGTGGATAGTCATAGAAAATACAGACGTACATTCGGTAAATGTGTTTGCCTCTTGATGATTGTTACGACTTTGAAGCAATGCATACAGTTAAGCTTTCACACCCTCGATGTGTCATATGCACCTTCGCATTAATATTTGTAACCTCCTGCGCGTCACAAAATGTAAGAAATTGTTTAACCACGACGGTTTGAGCAATATCGTCTTCCTCGTCCCTATATTTAATGATTATTACATGAACCACAGATCGTCGTTAAGAATTTTTCAATATAATACACCATCGCACATACGCTAAACGCTTTTTCTCGGCTTAGCTGGATCGCACCGTCCATCCTTCGTGCTTTCTTCGATTCGCTTGTTAAGCTACTCATCGTTAGGAATGTACCATGTAGATTTTAACAAATAAATATATGATTTTACGCGAATTCGATACTATCTTAATTTAAACGAACAGATTCGTCGGCTTACAATAGCGCATTAATCTCTAGGTTGCGTCAGCTGTTAAACGGTGACGCTTTTTTTGTTTTTATACTTATTCCGCTGGGCCGAAGCCAGTACAGTGATAAACGATAGTGATGCAAGACACCGCATCAGCTACTTCGGCGTCGCCCTTGCATTAGATTCTCAGTTATTCATTCACAGGGTGTAACGCACGCTGTCAGACATTGTCCTGGCACATACCTTGCCTATTGCCATCTCTTCTGCACGTACGCTGTAATTTTACAACACTAAACTCATCGCATCGAGCTTCGATTTCGATCGCATAATAATACTTTTATCACGATACACCTGCACTAGCTGCTGCCCTCACTAATGATCGTGATAGATACGCTGCGTTTCCTCATTTGCTATGCGTGTTTTCGCTCACATTGCACTATTACAGTCTGAATTTTAAATCGCTTTGTCACACGAATTACATCGTAGTCTATGTTTGGCTTGCTTCACCTTCCGAAGATTCTGCAGAAGATAATCGATCGTCGGCATAACATAATATTTCTATCATAAGAGTTTTTTCTTTTGTATAAAAAGGGGGATCTCAAAATGTTTAACTCGTTTTTTTTTGTTTGTTGTTGCGATAATGCCGCAAAAGCGGCCGTTTTAAAGTGAAACAAACTAGCAAGGCAAAACAAAGCAAACTATAGGCCCTATTTCCGATTCGTTCGTTAAGTGCTACAAAGAATTGTGGCACAGATGTGGAAAGGCTGAGATTTTCACATCTGTAACGCACTCTCTAAGAATCGCTTGCACTAAAGATAAATCGATACTGCTTCAATCCAGAGGGGGTAGCCATTCTTTAAAGCATTAATGCACAGAACATTTTTACTAAAACTCTACCTACACTACCTAGCATGATGGTCAAGATATTTCTGGATGATCCTCTCTCTCTCTATGTATGTAGGCTCGTTCGATTGCTTTCGAAAGTTTCATCGTTGCGTAGTACGAAAGAAAAGCAGTGTAACTATTTCTTGTCATGTCCAGTTCCTTATATTGTGATTCGAGGCGATGCTCTTTATTAACGTAAGGAAGTATATCTTATGGAAATTTGCATAGAACTTGTTCAGAAGAGCTTTTAGAATCATATTCGTGGCGGTTTAAAATGATGCAATAACGTACTCATCGCTGAGCTACTGGTTGTCGTTCCAGTTCCCGGCGTTCCAGCGTTGCCACCTACGCTGGCCGATGGATGATGGTGATGATGAGGGTGGGGATGTTGATGATGTAGTTGTTGAGCATGAAGCGGACCAGCCTGACTTTGGTCCACCATGGGCCAGTCGTCATCACTGTCCAGCAGCTGTCGATCGTTCACGCAGACCGACACGATACTCCGACGACCGCCAGCGTGAACATCTCCTGCCGCATCCCCAGCCGTACTGTCACCGACACCCGCTGCGCTCATCACATTATGCTGCTTGGTTAGCAGCTTCTTCTCATCCAGCGATTTCGATGCATACTCGTGCCAGACGACACCGCTCCGTGGAGCGACTCCGCCCGTTTGATGGTTTAGGCTGCAGCCAGTAACGGGGCAGGCCATGCCGGATGCCGTACCACCGGAGACAGAGCTGGACGTGGTCATCGTGCCGGCCGTGGTGGTTGAAGTTTGCTCGAACGAAACTGCCCGTTGTTTTCGTACCCGACCCGATCCAGCGACAATCGTGCCGCTCGGCACCATTGGCACCGAACCGCCGGCCGTACTATTATTGATGACCGTCTGTACCACCACCAGGCTGTTGTTGATGAGCGTATCGTTAGTGCCGTGGTTGTTGTTGTTGTGGGAGGCAGATGAGTTCGAGTTCGCTCCTCCTTTGCTACCGTTCGCCTTGTTGCGAAAGCTGTTCGAGCGCGAGGAACCATTTTCCTTGTTGCGCCGCGATGAGGATCGATGGAGATGGCCGTGCCGGGATCCACCGCGCCGACTGGGACGCTTAGCCGACGATTGATGGACCGATTCCGCGGATGCACTCAAACCGACGTTTCCCACTGATATGGGATAGACCACGTAGGTTTTTTTTGAGGGGGATTTATGGTCGCACATAATACAACGGACAGGATAAAAAAACGGCAAGTGAAACAAATATTCCACCAAACGGTACATGAAAACAGCATACAAATGGAGCGAAAAAAAACACACACAGGATACAAGAAACACGGCAACGAACCATCGTTTGCGTTGGATTGCGATTGTTTGTTTTGTTTTTACAGAGCACAAGGTACGGGGTGGAAAGCAGAAGAACGGAGAGAAAGATAGAAAAAAGAGAAAAGTTTTGTTTTAGAATGATGTTCCTAACAAAAAACAACGAAAAGCGCAACTAATTCAAGTGACTCCTCCGAAGAGCTTAGTGTCGCTGCACTGCACTGCTCTCAATTGCTTTTTGTCAATTACACTATCAAACCGTATGACTTTTTGTTTGGTAATGGAATGTTTTTGAACTTTTGAGATGAACATAATAACAGCTTGTGGATGATTTTTATGATGCGGATGATATACACGTAAAGTAAAACAATGCCAGATCCTCATATTCAATATTTCATGAAAAGATAAGGTGAACAAAAACAAACACTAGCTATGCAAACAAAAATGGAACATCTACAAAACACAAAAAAAACTAGCTTACAGCAAATCAGTTTCAGTATTATAAGAATAAAAATTACCTCTATTGTTTAAAACAGTAACAAATATTGTGCATAAGTTACGATGCAAACAAAACAAAAACACCACTTTTCATTAAAAGTAGAAAAGTTTAAAGAAACACAAAAACAAAACAAAACACATAGCACCAGTTCCTATATCGAAGTGGATTAAACACACAGGAAGTTGTGCAAATCAGCAAATCAGAAAACCAATATGTGCACCACTGATGTTATCAACTGCATCCCAACGAACGCAACACAGCAATAATCACAACTTCAAACCCTGCCATTCCGTTAAGATTCCTGACATCACGCGCACACACAATCAATCACAGCGCAGTGGCATTCAAAATTAGCTTAGTACTTGTATTATTATTCGCACGAGACAGTACGGCGCCACGATGTGCAGCACAACTATTATAAGTAACAGCATTAACACTTTAATAGAAAACCAACATATCACGTACAAATCGACGACGGATGAGTTAGGTTCGTGTTCCATTCACAGAAAGAAAGAAAAAACAGTCAACATCAGAAGAAGATAAAGCGTTTCCCGATCATTCGAAGGTAAGAGATTGTATATATAGAGAAAGATAGAAAGTAAAGAAAGAAGAAAAGAAAAAAAGAGAAAAAGAAAACACACGCCCGTTAATAGCCATACCTAGGAGGTTCCACTCCAGAGGGGAATGAGTTCACACACAATGGTACAAGTGTCTTTTCGTTCTGTATCAGTTGGTTTTTTCAAACGATGTACAGTGTAAAGTAACTAATTTAAATTTTAGTTGCAATACAAACTTAAAGCTTAATGTACTCTCAGCAAGATGCCGGATATTGGGATAAGGCATTAGTTGTAACGCATAAACAAACATGATTAAATTGTTATCCTTTGCTTCGGGGATTAGATATGTACACGCGAAAACAGGGATTAACTGAGAATAAAGCCGTCTGACGGAAACTGTTGCGTGATATTAAATGCTTGCTGCAGTTATTTTGAAGGATTATGCTATTAATTCATTTCCAAGGACGTGTATTTGTGTAAAGCATAAAAAAAATAACCAAAATTAAAACTACACTCGTGTGTGATTGGCAAAATGAGCCGATCCTAGGGGGAAAATAGCTACGCCCGTAACGCAACACCTATAACATGGAGAAATAAGAACACAAACAGTAAAATTATATTTTTTAAAACCAAAAATTAGGAACTTCCTTTCATTTATTATCCTCGCGTATTATTAGTTTCGTTGCGCTGCCTGTTGCTGTATATTCTGTAGTTACAACATAACAAATTTGCCGATCTTTATAACGCGTATTGTCACACTTTCGTGATCTAACGTGGGGCTGTATTTAACTTATGCAGAAAAACGTACGAGATAGATGTGCTTGATCATCAATATTGGTATTTAAAAAAAAATGATCTACAATTGATAATTTTTAAACGATGCCAGTATATAAACACAGATGCACATTAAGGTGAAGCATAATAAAACTAGCGGTGGGCACTATGCATGTGCGATAGCGCGTTTGGAATGTGCAGCGAACTCATGAACAGAGCAAATAAAGCTAACAGGGTGTTTTCCAAGATCGGTCTTCTCACAGACAGTGGTAACTCCCCGGAAATACATTTATAATGTGTATGATTATGTTGCGCTACAGGAAGGGTGTTTTGCAGGAAAAACAATTCTTCAATAGAAAACAAATCAACTTAAACGTATCTACTATCTACCTTTCCCTCTCTGTCATGTTGTGCTCATTGTTTTCCCTTTCGCTTAGTTGATGGTAGTTAAAATATATCTTTTTTCAACGAATAGACGAATAAATAATATACCTCTTATCATTTTATATAATTTTTGTGAAATCATGAGTAAATTGATTGGTTAAACGAAAAACATCTATCCTTTCAATTCCTGTCACCTTCGCTATCATTCACTAAGTTAAAACAAATAAAAATCAAATAAAATTAAAACATAATTACGCACATTAATTACACATACAATTAATCTGTAACGTGCGATTAATATACAATAGAAACAATTGAGAAAAAAACACACAGCTCGCTTCCACGTTCATTCTCATTCCTGCTCGTGCAAAACTCATTGCATTTCGCTTCCAAACACTTTCGCATCGACGTCGGGGTTTGTGTGTTTAGAACAGAAAATCTAACACCGAAAACACAATCATCGAAAGATTGCTTTGGCGCGAAAGCGTTGTAGAATTTCCGTTTCCGACCGAGAACGATTGACTGACGTTACTGTTGCGCCGTTTATGACTCTTGCGGCCAGCGAGCGTGCTATCATTTGGCGATGCTACCAAAGGACGCCGGGAGGATGGATTAGGAGTGGTGGTGGTGGCTTTACTGAGTGAGGTAGAAGCGGCAACAACACTGTTAGGATTAGTCATGGCATGCTTGCCTTCTTCTACCCGTGACCGACCGGATGGTGGCAGGGGTCTGGGTTTACTCTTTGTCTCTCCCGGGGTTGGAGCAGATATTGGGCGCTTTGAGAGACCGGATCCGCTTGGTACATCGCCAATAGGACGTGCGTGGGTAACGATAGAAGAGGTTGGTTTCGCACAGGATCCGTCCCCTGGCAGAAACGATCCCGATTCTACTATCCGATCGTACGAGTTGCGCCGCAGCAAGGCACGTCGCCGACGACGACGTCGATTTTCGGCACGCATATCGAAATGATGGCTCTGGGAGATGGCAAAGTCATTTTCGTCCCCATCGATCTCGTCACGCATCATCATCAGATCATCGTCGTCATCGTCGGTACTCATGCTGGGCGGAGTTGGAAAATTATTATCCTCGTCGGAAAGGTGTCCGAGCCTTTCATTATCCGTATGTTTAGGATGTACGTACTTTTCCAATGACACATTGTGCTGTGTTTGATGCTCTTTCCCAGGGAGGCACAAAGAGTTCCCACAGGCTGAAGGGACATTAGATGCATGGGGATGACGATCGTTTGATAAGCACACTCGGTTGCTGTTACTAGCACTAGGTGCAGCGAAGTGTTCTTTATTAATAGCGGTGCAGCGAGGCGAATGAGGATCACTTGACATTTGCACTTCCGGAGGTGTGTGTGGATGATGATCGTGTGTGTTATGATTGTAATGGTATTGCTTGTAGTGACAGTGATGTTGATGGTGGTTCTCATGGTCTTGGTTAACATCAACATCGTTCAAATTATCTATACTAGCATAGGTACCGATTATTCCATGCGGATGGTGACCGTGACCGATCGCTCCCGGGATCGGTGTCGAGGTGACAATCTGTGGATGAATCAACGAGCCGGTACCGTCGTGGCACAGTTCTAGCGAGCTGCCCCGTGCCCCCAGGAACCACTCGGACCTGGTACGCATCCTTGCCGCTTGCCGTTCGTGCACCTGCAAATCCATTATGCCGTGTATCACAGTACGGACACATCGTATATGTCGTTGTAGATCGTTCCCATACAATATCGTTCATTTAAAGGAGGTGATACACGCGAGTCGCACAATGGAGAGAAGGGTTGTTGATACGCAAAAGATCAGTTTGGAAATGTACCATCGTCAAACATCATCACACATCGCAGAATCGGAAGGACGTCGAAGGAGAGATCAGTGAAGGTCAGACGATAGGAGAAAGAGAGAAAGAAAAAAGGACACAAAGTTCATATTAATTTCACACTACCTTCGGTACACTGCTTTGTAGCAGCCAATCAAACTATACCGATAGTACTATCATAACTCAACAAATACGCTTACGTGATCGATAGAGAGTGATGTACTTAAAAACAACTAACCAGCCACATGCCGAGCTCTACTCTACTGCGGAGCACTATAAGTTGTGATAATTTGTTTTGCTAACAGTGTCTGTGTCTGTCAGTATGGTTGGGGGGTGGATTAGTGATACTATACAGGGTAAAGAAAGTAAAACAAAAACCAAAAACAAAAACAAATCAGCGACAGAGCAAATGTTATCATTGTTAACACGAACAAATGGAAATACATAGGATGAACATAACGTGTCACATGTTGGCTGCATCGAGAAGAAAGCGTGTTCAGGCTGCGATGAAACAAATACACGATGTTTTGTCGAATAAAAGAATTGCCATACTGTCATAACGAAAAAAAACCATGAAGATAACAGTTAACCTTAATTCCAACATTTACCCATATCCTTTCCCCAGGCTTATTGCCAACGTTTGATTCTATTTTCAAAATATGTCTTGTTTTCCATAGAAACAACATGGAAAAGCAACAGTAAAAATGTAGCAGACAATTGTAAAATTAAGATATATAAAAATTCACTCTTTAAAACATAAATCAAAGAGAAATTATAATTATTTGATTAAAATTCAATTAAACTAGAAAAAAAACAAGTTACCACATTTTTCATCCAGCTTCGTAACAGAATGGAAAAAAATATATTCCCAGAGACCATTAATGTATGCTGTATTAGCGAATATCAATCGATTGCTGCTTCCTATCGATGTCAAATATGTTTGTTTTATTATTTGGACAAGATTATTTTCCAGGAAACGTGAACAATAAGTAACTTCCTTTATCATATTGAACTGTATGCCGCACACAATTTTCATGTACTATTTGCTTAACTTTTCGCTACTAGCCGATCGGTCAGCCGATTCATACTCGCTCATAATTTGGTTTACATCGAACCGCGAATCGAATCGAAATCGCTAGTGAAGCATTTGATCTTTGTGGCGTTTGTTAGTATTTCCAGTGTGGTTTTACAATATTACGTTACATTCATGTGAGTTTTCCGCGAACCTTTTCCACCACTACTCTAACATATTTTAATTCCTTCTTATCTACGTCTATATCTCATTTCCGTCGCAAACATTAACCGAAAGATTCGAACTGAACCAGACCCGACATTTATGTGACATGGATGTGTGTAAGTCAAAGAGAATAAAAATGTTCGAATCAACTACCGTACGCTTTTCGTTCTACTAGCTACAGCTTACCGATACTGTATCGCATACTTGTGAGATATAGTGTAGCAAGGATACCGATGTAATCCAAATACCGATGACCAACGATCATCAGTGTACTTGATCCCTTCTACCGCAAAAAAACTACATTATACGCAAATCTTCGGGTTCATATACTGATCTCTTCATGGCGATCCGGCGATCGCAACCTTTCCCTCTTTCCGCAAAAGCGTTGGTCAATTTGTGCATAGTAAATTTGTTACTCACATTTGTATGAACCTAACTGATATTTGTTTTAGCAGAAAGCATCTCGCACTTAATATTAATTTATCTTTCACCGCCATATTATATTGTAATGTTGCTATTTACATGAAAAGACCGTTAAGACAAAACCCAAGCATATGATCCTTTCGAAATGAAACTTTTTTTTAACGTAAACATTTTTTTTAGACAAACGCAGAAGAAAATCAATCAGAGACAAGAATAGATGCTATGCTATGATCCTAGCTATGTTATGTTTTGAGAAAAAAAACTTGGTAGTTAAGTGCCGCGCGTCTTCCTTATTTTCTATTATAATAATAAGTCAAACCAAAGCAATGTAGTGTAAAGCAGCAAAGGAATGTGTGAATATCAAGTAGTATTATGTAGTTGTAAAGATGTCTATTTCTAAGATATTGTGTAAGTGTAATTCAGCGTACAGTGACGGCCGCATCAATTCGTGGCAGCACAAAAACACACAAATTAATAATCAAACCAAAAGGAAAGGTATTGGCGCAGGCTACACGAAGAACTAAACATATCCATGTCTCCGCGGTTTCAAACCGAGCGCACGCATACTACATGATAACAAGTTTGTCCCTCACCTGCGGCAGGTAGGAAAGGCTCTTGGTACTTTCCGCGTACCGATTAACGGCCCGCAGTTCGTCCATGGTCATGTGATGCTGCGAACCGGACCGTGTATTAGACGATGACGAATGGGACGACGAGGAGCAGCTGGACTTTTGCACATTGAATATCCCTGGGCCTTCAAGCGACACAGAAAGCCGAGCGCATGATTCAAGCAATGAGTGCTCTGGAATGATGCCGAGAGATACAGCCGAGTTACCTACGTTCGGACCGCCCGTGGTCAATAGGGCCGGTGTTGAATGCGATTCCTCCTGAGCGACTGTTTTGTATCACACCCGCGCCACAGCCAGATCAATCGCAGCACATCCATAAACGTTCGAGCGTTCCAAAATCCCAGGATGCGGACACAGGCAGATGTTTCACACCACAGTGTAATTGTGCGTTTCGAAAAAGTATAGAAGGAAAAAAGGAACAATCGTTAACGAATGTGTGACAGTGTAAATCACAGTACAAGCAAATATTTTTACAGAAAAAAGCACTACAAAAGACAAACGCAAACAATGTTTTGAGTCAGAGGACGGTAGCAAAATGCTCTCGACATTCGTAAATATTTTTTTTCCAAAAATGTAAGATTAGCCTATGAAACACAAAAAACAAAACAGGAAACATACTTAGACCCCATCGTTCACATTCACACTGTAGCCAGGTTTTTTCGGTCTCTAAAGCTAGTTTTACTGCATCACATTGCGTGATCGACGGTCCATCAGGATCAACACGATGTTTTCCATCGATCAGAAGGGTGTGTCAACCGTCCAGTTTGATTGTAGTACATCCACAACAGCGATGATCCCCAAATATTCCAGGCGTTGTCAAGGCAGTAGAGTGAATATGCGCGGCACAAACAAATCACACATACAAACACACACGAAAGATAAGTTGCAGCACAGAATAGTTCGTATCAGTAAGAACGTTGTTCCATTATGTCAGATTGCAGCATTGGTATTGCAGAAAACAGAATGTTTCCACATCAGAAGCAAAATGAAAGAAACCAAATTTAGATATTTCATGTGTGAAAGAAACATGAATGAGTCGAGTGGTGAACATGAAATGAAATAAAACAATGAAAAGAAACAAGAAGAAAGAGAGCGTTAAAATAACAAAAACAGTTAGTAAGTTTATGATTGTAAAGACTGCGTACGGAAATGTGCGGGCGAGTGTTTTTAACTGACGGTCGCAAAAATACATTATGAAACCGAAACAAATATTTGCATATCGAAAGAAAAATTAAATATTAAAAAACACAAAAATAAGACTACCAAAAAGTGAAATCGAAAACATTGTCTTACTTCTACATGGTTACATGCAAAAATAAAGAAACACTCGCACACAATTCCGTTGAATCACACAGCCAACGATCAATTTACTTCGGTTAAACGAATGCAATTGAGAGGCTGCCCGTTCGGACGTAAAAACCATAAACTGTCTCACACACTACTTACGCGCATAATGCTGTTGTGCTGTTTTGCCCCGTGGCGGTGGTGGATAACGAAACGAGCATATCCATTCGTCTTGCACTCGCAGGACACGCCCGGTTACCCGTGCATAATACTCATAGTTGACGCGCCCGAACAGATCACAGGCGGTGAATTGTTCAATCATCTGCTTCATTATTTTAGTCGCCACCTGTAAGCGGGTATATACAAACGGAAAGCGGATGAATCAATGGTTCAGGAAAGATGGAATCGAAAGGGGACCGATAACACAACGTAACATCAACCATAACGTCAGGTTACACTACTATGAGAATCAAAAACGATATACACGAGTCGGTTGCTCGGTTTTCCTAAACTACCATAAACTTAACGAATTCAATTATCGAATGTATACAAAAGTTTCATACAAACATCACCTAAATAACGATAGAAATACGCTTGGATAGTGTGAAGAAATCGGGTGAGTCGATAGAGGAAAGACATGAGAATAAAGCAGTAAAGAGGACAGAAGATGACAGATGTCGAAGTGATAAAGATGCCCATCAATTAAGACTTCAAAATACAGAAAGCAGATAGCTACTACCGAGAAACAAACTACAGAGCGAGAAGACATATCTGGGAAGCTATATGGACCTGTACGTACTTAGACAATCACTAGTACAAAGACAAAAGTAACAACACATAAAGATCAAATTCTACTATTTTATGTATCATTTCGTTCGTAAAGCGCCAGCGGTAAGTATCAAAATGACTGGTGTAATGATTGTTCAGTAGCAACACGATGCACTCTAAACATCGTCGACCAGAATAGCGTATTCGATAGTGGAACATCATTTGATGCTGCTGCAAATATATTTTAACGCATCTCCAATTTGCTAGTCGCTTGAGGATAACAATACAAAGATCATACACACAGAACACACACTAGTGATGGGAATAAAACCTCAGCAAAGTGCGTTGAATGAGATTGAATGGGTCGTAAAGATGAGTTGACTCTTAAACGCACACTTTGGAGAGGTATTATTCGTGAGTGCGTTACAGGTCGTCGCAAAGACCTTCAACCAAATCTAATTCATTCATTCTCATTTAACTCGTTGGAGAGATTTACAGACGAAGAGTGATTGAAGGGGATTATCCAAAGTTTTCCGTGATAATTCAAAGAACTTCACTCAGTTAAGACTGAATCAGATCACTAGCATAGACAGAAGGACATATCAATTTACAATATCTACTAGAAATAAAGTAACATACAGCGTGAAATTTAAATTTCTTGGTAGACGCGTAACAAATAAGAGGCTAATAATTGTACAATAGACAACAAAGATCTAAGGAAATTATTGCTAATGACATAGGTAATTCTTCTGAAATACGTTTTAACGCCACTATCCAATTTATGGCTAAATAGCTAACCTGCATGCATTATAAGATCACAAGGGATATAAGAGCGTGTGTCAATAAATGTTTGTATTTAGACACAACTGCAAGATATGCTTGTTTGAAACTTAGAATAGCCGAACAGATAAGGGATTACAAATATAGAGATGTCAGTGTTTTACTGTACGATCACCAATAATTGAGATCACATACTCGAGCGTGTGTGGTGAAAGGTGCAAGACCGCTGTATCTAGTTCCGGTTTTTAGATGTGAACAGTGTCTATGAACTTAAGGAACGTTTAAATTGTGTAACTAAACCTATAACTCTAAAAACGAACGCAAAATTGTTCGACCGAACCGCATTCCAATCAGAAACAGTGAAAATAAAAAGAAAGGGGAAGAACAAAACAAACTTGCCGAAATAAAGGGGAAACACATCACTAGCCATTTCATGAAACCATAAAACAAATCAAACCGAAACAGGTGCCGTACGTATCGCGTAACAATTTATTTGCAAAACAATCATTTTGCTTCATCCAAACTTACGTGAACTTCCGCCTGTTTTAATGTGATGTGATGTGTGGTTGTGGTACGCGCAATGGAACAATTTTTAATGCGACCATATTTACACCGAAATGGCGATGTCGTTCGATGTGCACAAATTTGTCAGCCCAATTTGTAATGATATATTTACGGTTTTTTTTGTTTTATTTTGTTTGGTTTAATTTTACAGCATGTTTCAACCCCACGCCAAACAGTGTCAGTTCCGTCATGTTTTATGTTTTGTGGTGCGCGATCAACAGATCCGCATGCATTGATGGATTTTGTTTGAGTTGCGCGTGTGTAAAAGCAAGCGATTGTTTTGTTGTTATGTTCCAATGTTGCGGAGAAGTTTTTTTTTTGTTGACCCGTGTTTGTAGCGAACCATGTTTTCCCATTGTTTACGGCATAATCGTTCAAATAGCAAACCGATCGATGGCGACATTTTGTTAGCAATACACACACACCGAGGGGGCAAGACGTGAGATAGTTGGCGGTTGATAGTTGTTGAGCACGAGTTAAGTGGGGACAAGTTGAATCGTGTGTGTTTGGGTGTTTATGATGCAGAATTTTTATGCGAGAGAAGAAAGTAAATAGAACAAATAGAATTGCTTTAGAGAGGGGTGCCATTACACATAGCTGCAGCATTTGTTTTCATAAACCAGTTTTATTTAAAAAATCGAAAAATATAACAATATATGAAAAGAGGCTTGAAACTTTCAAATTTAAACTTATTGTGAAGAACATAGTTGATAAAAATCGAAAAAAAAAGTATAATAAAGAGAAAATATAAAGCTATTCATATCGCAATCCTATGTACACCTTGAAAATAGTTTCTTCGTATAAAAAAAAAAAACAAACAAACAAACATTTTGCAATGCATCTCCTATTCACTTTCACTACGTAACCCAAATTTAACCTTCCGTGACGATGCCATCGACACACCGGCGGACGCATAAAAGCAACACGAAATCAAAACCCAAAAAAAAACAAAGATGGACAGCTCTACAAATTCTTGCACCACTCGTGCGCCCACAGTAAAACTATTGCTATGCTCGGGCACAGTGAAACACTATCGAACTATAAAAGAAAAGGATAGCGAAACATAAAACACCACAAAAATGCTATGCAATTAATAAATAGATACATCTACCACGGTGACGGGCAATAGCCGAAGCGCAGAGCATTACAGCCTTTAAACGAAACAATTATGTCCATTGGCATCATCGCTGGGCCGCATACTGCTTGCCTTCTTCTTTTGCAAGGCAACGCGCACGGTTCGCTTCAACTTCTTTCGCTATCCGAATCGATCTAACGAAAATGAAACTTTTGAGGCTACTAGGAATTTTGCACGGGAATGTACCACGAATGGTGGCTTCAAACCCCAAAACCCAAACACCTTCCACTACAAGGCAGCGGTGCATTGCACGCGAGACGGCCTCATTCAACGAACCGTGGCAATATTAATCGACACCGGGCCTGGGGGCTTTAGATTAGAGGTGCAATTCTTGCCTTTTCCCATCCAACCCACTTCGCGGCCGCTGCTGCAGAATTGGTGTTTCTGCTACTAAAAATTGCATAAAGCACAGAGGGTAGCTATGAAAACAGAATGCATTCAGCGATTGGCATTGTGCGCGGCCGCTTACGGCGCATACCCATGCGCAGCCGCAAAACAATAGATTTGGGCGACTCAGTAGTAATCGGAGGCAGACAGCGAGGGGCCGCACGGCACCGGGAGGGAAAAATTTAGCACAACCATGATATTTTGGCCGTTCCGGTAGATGGTTAAAAACACCTCGCGCCCTGGCCGAACCATGTGACTGGTTAGCCTGGGAGTAGCTTAAAAGTGCGAAGGTCTAGAAAGTTCAGAACCCATCATCAGGCGGAAACCTGCAACTGTGGTGAAGGGAAAGTTTTGCAACGGCGACAAACAAATATGTTTATGAGCTGGTCGAAACCGTTTAAGCCATGAGGCGGATGTCCATGGTATGCAATTGCGACCAAAACCACTACACGCGCCGGGTCACGGGTTTCATGACCCATAAATAGAGAAAGAGGAAGGAACGATATGATTACGACGGTCGGCTAACTGCCATTTACCCGTGCCTACTCCGCATTCCTCCAATCCCTGGCAAACTCACCCAGCAACATTATTCATTCATTATGCTCACCTTGATTTGACGCTTCGCTGGAGCAGTGGCTAGGGCGCGCGCGCGCACTCGCAAGGTTTTGTGATTGTTTTAAGGCACGATGCAATAATCATCCCCCACCCACCCTAACCCCTGGGGTGTAGTATACAGTATCGTCATTTTGGAACCGAGCGCTATTAAGCTGCCTGCTTAAATGAAAGTGAAATATGCTACGCTTTGGTGAGCGCCAATGCACTGCCCTATGTGCTAAACTGCTGCGCGTTAAAGATTGAGCAGTTGGCGCTGTACGTTGGGTTAGCGGATCCACACCCTCTTCGTTCCGGGCGTCATAAAACCCATTGGCTACTTTCACTTCCGATTCCGATCGTCCATCAAACCCGGATAGAGCGTAATGAGGAAGAATTTAAAAATGAAATATTCGAAGATACATTTTAACATTTACAGTTTTTCTTGTACCGTATCTACTGCACCGGCGGTTACATATCCAATGGAAGAGGATAACTTATATTGGGTCTATAAGATTGGCTCCATGCTCCATAGATTCTAAGATTCCCAGTAATCCAAGAACCTCAAACACATCATGAATCTCCAACTATGCATGAAATTCTAAAGATTTATGGCCGCTTGTCAATTTAACATCTACGCCTTATATTGATTCTTTGATATGGGAGATGAATCTGCAAAGTAACGCGAGGAAGCAACTCAATGACAGATGCATCTGCAATTCTCCAACGATTTGTAAATCTCCAAGGATTTAGACATCTTTCATGGGAATCACAACTTTTAATCAACTTATTGGTAGAATTAACAGGATGCAGAATATCTTGGGAAATTTATTTTTGCGTTACCTGCAAAAGTCTTCTTGCGACCCTAGTTTGGTGAGCTCTGAGGGTAGAACTGTCTTCCAAAAGATGCCAAAGCTCATGTCTTATTATCTTGCATTAGACGCTTGTCTGCTGCTTATAAACATGTCTTCAACGAAAGACTACAGTTGCAGCATAGAGAATTATGAAAGAAAAGGATCACTTTCGGGGACAAAACATTTAATTAGAAGCTGTTCCAATTCGCTAAATATTGGTGACATGTGGAAAATAATTTCCCAATGCGTCTGACATTCTGGTTAAAGTCTCACATAAGTCTACCCCGTTGAACGCTTAGTATTCGTAGTAGGTTTTGTACAGTCGGTTGACAGATAGGACAGATTAGAAGAACCCGACCGACTTTGACAAGGAAAAGGCAAAACAATAAATCGTCAAGACTAAATAAGATGCACGACTCCTTATCCACAAGAAGATTCAAAGTACCTTAAAGAATCATTATCTCTCAATTCTTGGATCACTGGATATATATTATCTTTAAAGATATAATAATTTAAGATTCATATGAATGATTCTTCTCAATAAATTTCTGAAGCTCAATAATATTCAATAGGTAAATCAAACTTTGACAACTTTGACAACAATCAAACTTACAACTCATTTCAGGAAATGTATCATTAATATTATCTAAATGGATCAAATCTGCAGTCAGATCTTCAAAACCGTACCCTATTTTCATTTTTACTAAGTTGTTTCAGTTCAGTAGTTGAAATAAACTTGACCTCCAACAAATGCGCGGCAAATTTACTCAAAAATCCTACCCACACAGGTAGGATACACGATTGCCCTTACAAGCTCTAACAGGTAAAGGTTCCTCGAATATCCCCAATCAACACACACAGCCTCCACAACACACATCGGCAGTCGAGCAGTCATTCCGACAGGCGGCGCAGCGGTTACGGCAAACAAACAAACAAATGATCGAACAAATTGCGGCGCCAGCACGAGATTACGCGCACCAGAGTTTGACGTCAGCGCGAAACCGTCACCGAACGAAATTCCCTGCCCCGAACGTATATCCTGGCGGGCGGGGAAAGTGGTGCCCCGTTTCGTGTGGAGACACGCTGCATCCCCCCCAACTGCACACGAAGACGCTCAGCATCGCGTGTAATGCACCGTGCGCTGCATGTGTTTGCACATTAACACGGTGCACTATTTCTCACCGTGTGGTGCCTGCATCTCGGGATAGCGAAACTTGCCCGTCGTGCGCTCACACATACTGCCCCGACATTCAAACAAACAACCTTGTCACTTCGAACTGCATATCATCACCGCGTGTGCTCGCGAGCAGTGGCTGCTGCTGCCGTCCGTCAATCGAGGTGTTCGCTTCGGTGAGCTCCGTCACTTCCCGGCGACACTTTCCTCGAGGGTGAACTATTGCTGCACTATCATCAGCAAAATGCACCACCAGGCATCCACAAACACGCAGACGCAGCGGTAACATATATAGTGTGAAACCTGTCAACTAGCTGCCCCGAAAAGAGTTAAACAACACAAGTGCAATGGGTGATCGTCAACTCTTCGCAACGCACTTCGCATTTGCATCTCATAGTTTGGTTCGTGACACTGCCGCTGGCTGGGGCGCGGTTTTTTGCGTCGGGTTGTTTCATTAGCAGCAACCGGCTGAATGTTAAAGAGTCATTTGGCGCAAGAAAAATTTACCACCATAAATCAACGATATCCGCACACTGTCTGGAGAGGCGATGCGCGAGCTAACCAATGCCACTTTCAAGGGTTTGTTTACAACGATAATAAAAACATCGTCTAACCAGTGAAGCGCAACCACAACGAAGCGTAACAATTGTTGTGCAATGCATTTGTAAGAAAATATCAATTTCTTTAGCTAACGGACCGTGTCGTGGTGTAAGGTTATCAACAAAACTCGCAACATGTAACGTACAAAGATGCTACCCAAAATGTCTGCTAAATATTACTATTCTTCCCGCGCTGACCTGTCCAGCTAGTGCTACACATCGACATGACACGAAATACAACGCGCGAAAGCATCGTACTTCCTCATCAACGCACATGCCCGCAAAACACTTGACTCGCTGTTGTGTTTTTTTCTCATATTGTTACAGAGATATACAAAATCATCGAGTGGTCGGTGGTGTTGGGCCCTCGCTAGAGCAAGCAGAAATAATCAAATGCAGCAAAAAAAAATCTATACGTTTACGACACAACGAGGATAAAGTGATTCAAAATGAAGGCAGTGAAATTGTGAAAACAAACAGATGGCAACAGAACGCGATGGATTGTTTCCACCCCCCTCACATTAATGATGGGCAGATCTCACCTCGCGCCAACGCGGATCGATCCACGGAAAAGTGCGATGGGTGACTACTACTGCTCTTTTTCTCTGACACTGATAAAATTGTGAATGAAAAAATGCACCAACTCCGGAAAAGTGGAAAATGATGAACCTAATGGCAATCGACAACAGTAACAGTAATAATGAAAAGAAAAATATATAAACGATTATTATACGAGTAACACATACTGGGGCATTCCCGATATGGGAACAGTTGATGTAAGAGGATCAACACGGACGGGAAAAGATGGAACCCGAATCGTGGTCCCTCTATGTCTCGCTCTAGTTCCTTCACATTTTATCCTCGGACACTAAAATCTGACACGGGAGAAATGTGGCAAAGAAAGCGAAAAAAAGCGCACCCAACGGTGGGTATAAATCATACCACACCACCACAGAGATGATTTAATGATGGTACGGGAGGTGTGTGGAAGTGTAGCAATACGCCAAGAGACCCGGTTTCCATTGGAGTGTTGTTTTTCCTTTTGTTTCGGACTGGTTTGGTTTTGTTTTTCCGTCATAATTGTCGGAAAGGTGGAGACGAACCTAGATGCGAACAGTTGCTCTACGAGACTTTCTTGAGTAAAAGTATCTGAGAGGAAAATAATTCAAGTGCAATTGTTACATAAACACATGGTACAGTCAAGTCTCCCTAAGGGTAGTACCTCTCAAAGATAGCAAGTCTACTTAGGATGAACATTTTTGACAGTCCCTTCATTTTCAATACATTTTATGTCTCTCAAAGCTGCAAAGTCTTCCTAACATAGCACTCTCTAAGCTGCACATGATGTGTGTACACCAATGTCTCTCTAAGGTAGCCGTATTTTGGGGTTTGCCAATGACAGCTGCAGTGATGGCTGCGTTTACAGAGTATGGTTGAAGACTTCCAATACATAAATGGTATACCGTCGCAGTATTTTTGTTTACCAAAGCTGCAAGTCGCTCTAAGATAGCGGTCCCATCAGTTTTCAGATTAGAGAGACTTGATTTGAGGTTATCTAGCATTTGGTACTCTGAATTCTGAAATTGAAGTACTCAGTGAATATAGTGAGAGTGAGTATTCTCTCTCCAAAATGCTGCAGGAAATACTAAATGACTCAATAACTTTTAAGTACAACGATTGGACATACCCAGATATTCAAGATACAAAAATCTCCGTAGTACGCTGTATTAACGTCGGGGACTCCCCTGTTTGGTCTATGATATCTTCAACTTGTATACGTTTTGACATTTAGAAACTTATTCGCTACTAGCTTTCTATACAAACTGGCAGGGCTGGTTAGGTCGGGAGGCCTTTTTTTAAATAAAAGAATCCACATCAAATAAGGCGTCATTCAGGGTGATATAACCCTACCTGGCTCAATTGTTTGCAGATAATCTGAAAATCTCGTGGTTTAATTAATCTTCGATGAGAGAGAAAAGGCATTATTGCATAAGAGGGAACAAGGTTCGATACCGGTCCTGTCGTGTCGAATTCCAGCACCTAGGCCATCAAAACATCAGATCGCCCATAAAGGAGGACTACTATTGGGCAATAATAACGTTACAACGAAAGTGAAACGAACACATCAACACTTCCTCTCATGAGCCAAACAATCGTTTATCAACACGCGGCACGTGAAATTGTAATTGCGCTTTTAAAACTCTTTCGGTGAATGAGCACAATTTCTACGCTATTAAATTTCTTCTCTAAATGCATGTTAAGGTATTACGTATTTTCCAAACACACCTCAATTTCAATCCGTTCATGGGAAAATCTTACCTTGCCGGTCGTTTATCCGAACCATGATCCATCCGTTCCAATCACCCAAAAAACCGAATGGAATTTATGCATCGCAATTACCAGTTACGTCGCCTGCCCACACAAATGTAGCAATTTTCCCGGACCCGGTAACGTAACAGTGTGGTGTGGCGGTCAATAAAAAAAAAGTCCAAAACAAAACAACCAATTGCAAACGTAAGCATATAAAACTCCATCGAAATGCACGATCTGCGATTCGATCTAATAATCGGGTTTGGTTCACCACCGACTCTAGATGAAGGAGGGGTGAGGGGACGTCATTCATCTTCGGCTACCCTTGCACAAACGAGAGCCCAGCAAAACAACGGCAGCAACGGCTAAAGTTGCCCCAAAACGATTAAAAATCGGTTCCAATAGCAGCGCAGCGGCACGAGATCGAGCATATTACACGACCGAAAGTGTATGCCTCCCGAGCATCAAGCATTAAAACACACGGCGACGGTTCGGACCAGTTTCCATCCCGATCCGGCATACCCGTCGCCCCGTGCGGGGCGGGTGAAAGTCGGTGCGCGTCCACACAACGACGAAACGGGCAGCTAATTCGCTCGTGATTCGATAATATATGTCTGTTGAGTATGGTGGATCATTTTCGAGGGCCGAGTGGGTGAGCCGGTTCGCGGCGTTCGTCTCAGGCAAATCGACACCCAAACCGGGCGGCCGAACGATTATCGCATCATCTTTACCAACAGCTCTTGCCTGCAGCAACCGAATTGCATGAGACTTCCTCCTGAACGGGGAGAGTGTTTTGGTCTACTACTTCCCTTTGCTTTTGTAGACGATCGCACCCATTTCAGCCACATCTTTCACGGTCGGTACCCATAGCCATGCTGAGATGGCAACGATCTTGCTCATGATGATGATGACCAGAAAGAGCGGGTTTAAAATGTCGCTAACGGCAAACGATTGACGATGGCGGGAGAAAGATCAGCACACCCCCGATCGTTGATCGAGATGTTATGTTACAAGAAGGGATGCGTCGCACCCCTTTTCTTTTTTTCTTGATTTTCTTATAAAAAAAATCGCTCCGGTGTGATGTGTTAGATAACACCGAACCGAAACAATCACCAAAATGGGCAGCCACACATTAGCGCGTGTACAAGTCTCCGGCGGTGTGCGAAGAAAGGCTACGAAAGGGCAACATTCGATTCGATAAGGAAACCTTTAAAATATTAGTTACCATTTTACTAAGGTCTAGCCGTCGAGTTTCGAACTCGAATTAATCAACTACGACTAATAGTCTTGCTTTATAAATATAAATATGCTACAATATAATAATCTATCTAACACTCTTTGAAAGAAAAACAACCTGCTGTTTGCCTTTTCGTACATCGTTCATGTGCAACAAAGCACAATGTTTTGAGTACTTCGTTTTAAAAATTTTTGTTTTTATGCAACCGCGAAACGTGACCATGGCACATAATCATTTTCGTATTTATTTTATTTTTACACCGAAAACGCTTTGAATGAAACCATCTATCTTGCGTAGTGTTCCCGCTTCCAAACTTTGATTATTTGTGCCCTGTTTGACACTGACCAGAGCATAGGACGGAGCAATAATAAAAACAAAACGAAACACATAACTGTGCGCGAAACACTAAAGCCACTGCACGAAGGTTCCAACAAACCCCCGGTCTTTACAAAATGTACACCCCTGTCGGTCCTGCGTACCGATACTCACCTTAAATCGCAGCACATCCTTCATGCGTGCCGTCTTGCCGTCGCTAACGCACGACTGGAAGAAGCTGGGCGCCACCGAGACTCCCAGCGCTTCGCTCGTCATACCCGTTTCGGCGCGTTCGGAGTTGCTGGCGATCACGCGGAATGTTCCGAACAGCAACACCAGCAAACGCTGCGTGTGGCCTGGCAGTGACATAAGTAGTCTGATGAACGAGAAAGAGAGAAACAATACAGATTAAAACAAGTGTTTTTTTTCTTTTACTTCAGCTTCTACCTGCATTCTTTTAAACGCAAATAAATTGTCAATATACGATAACGATTTTACTTCTCAGTCATGGACGATCATGTGTTTTGTCTGAACAACCAACGCCCGTCATTGAGTTAAAGGAAGCATTGCCCACGGTAAACAACGTCATGCTGTCTAGCGAAACAGTGCGTTACCCATCACGTCGATAAAGGTCGAAACGGTTTCCGGTTTATCTCGACAATTTAAACCCCATCTGCCGACACACGATTCAGCGACCAAGAGTACACGATCGCAGACATACAACCGATGTGCGATCGTTTACGTTTTTTTAATTTTTCCGATTTGCGTGGGCGTCTTGTTGATCGGATATCTCGGCACAGTTGTTCAGCGTGCGAATGTGCGATACATATGTACGTTGTAAGATTTATATGATATCACACGAAAAAGACTACAATTCAGTAACAAAATATAATACTAATCGTACATAAAACTCAGTGACCCAAAAATTTATCATTAAAGTGGCTTGAGACCAAGAATAACCTTCATGTTAACTCTATTATTTTGCTTAAAAAATAGTTAAATTAGTACAAAAAAGTAATTTTAATTAGTGAATGGCCCATTGACAGATACAATAGGTTCTCTTTATCTGGTGCTCCTCAGGCAAACTGGTCAGATATCTTGAACAGTGGAGTTCTGGGATTTGTAAACCAGTATCTCATAGATATACCTAGACAACTGTCTTCACAAAACAGAGCCCTTGAGAATTGATGAGTCTTGAACAAAAATTTGATATAGTGGACTAATAAAACACCAGGGATGTGAGAGTTCTTGACTTTCCTCAAATGTACACTATGATAACTCCGCTTTTCGAGCAAAAGAGATGTAAAAACAAATCCTTTAAAAGTACTGCAATAGTGACTCCGTTCTTCTCAAAACTACTTGTGGTAGGCCTATCATCATATTGGTCAGAATCAACAGAATGCATATGCAAACTTCAAACTACAGTCAAGTCTCTCTAACGTGCAGAGAGAGACTTGCAGCTTTGGGAAACAAAAGCACTTGGATGGTATACCATTTATGTATTGGAAGTCTTCAACCATTCTCTGTAAACGCAGCCATCAGTAGTTGTCATTGGCAAACCCCAAAACACAGCTACCTTAGAAGGACATTGTTGTACAAGCATCATGTACAACTTTGAGAAAGTGATGTAAGGAAGACTTTGCAGCTTTCGGAAACATGAGATGTAATGAAAATGAAGGGACTGTCAAAAATGTTCATCTTAGGAAGACTTGCTATCTTTGAGAGGTACTACCCCTTAGGGAGACTTGGCTGTACTTTTGAATATTACTGAATTAATAGTTCTTTGCGAATTATTTTGACGCAATTTCCTCAATTCCGTGTCAGATTTCATACAAAACTAGTTGACGTTATTGGATCGTCTACATCAGGGGCCTCCAAACTACGGCCTGCGGGCCGCATGCGGCCCTCGAGAGTCTCCAATGCGGCCCGCGACGCTATTGCTAATATTACCATTCTAATGAAAATGTCTAATTTGAGAAAGTTGTAATATTTCTTAACTGTTCAATTTAATTACGGTAATAATTGGCAATATTTAATAGTAGAAATTGTCAAACGAAAAACATCTCGAGCGCAACATCTCTATAAATTACCCGCGTAAGTTTATCGGCTTAACTGGGAGATTGATAGTGAAACACAACACAATTTACTGAATCGCAAATGCTGGATATGGAGTCGCGGGCACAGTTTAGTGAATGTCAAATCCGGCCGGGCTGTTTCCGTATCTGCGGGATTCAAGAGTTGAGATAGAAAATTTAAAACCAATGTAGGAAATTTTAAACAAAGCATGTGCAAATTATCGATTAAAACTCAGGTTTAATGATGATCAATACTTGTGATTAATTTCCAACTTCATTTTGTAGTTCAACACTTGAATCCGCCTGTGCGTAAACAGGTTGACCAATTTGGCATTCACTAAATTGCGCATGCGATTCTATATCCATTTTTAGCGATTCATTAAAGTTTTTAGTTTTTGTGTCTGATCTTGTCTGTTCGTGCGATTCAGTATCAGTTGGATTGGCCATATCCTATCTAATGTAAAACCCTGTAATGTGTAGGTGGCCCTCACGCTATCATAGTTTCAACCAATGCGGCCCGCAGACTGAAAAGTTTGGAGACCCCTGGTCTACATTATTAACTTTTATTTCATAGTTGGGCTGGAGTTTGCTCTTTGTGTGAAGTCGCAATTTGAAACAATATTAGCATAGAACAGCCTATAAAATAATGACTTTTACCATATAAAAAAAAAACGGCACCAGATCTTTGTTAGTTTACACAGAACAAACGATTAAATGTGTGTTAAGTTTGTCCCTCCTGTGCAAAAGAAGTTAATAATTGTTAAGAAACATCGAAAAACATCGCATTATCAATTAATTCGCGCAAGTATCGCTCTAACGGACGGCACTGTAGTCGTTCACGTGCGGTACAGCAATCCATCCACATCCGATAAGCATATTAGTATTTAAGCGCTAACATCCCTTAAATACACTCCGTGTCCGACAGGCCACGCAAGAGTTTGCAATCTTCAGACAGCGGCACACGCCCGAACACACCTCGCAAAAGGCAAAAGCGGCAGCAAAGCAAAATAAAACCGACAACACTGCACCATACGGAACCGACCGGCGGTACACGACACATTACCGGTTTCTACAACCTCGTCTACTGTCCTTGAAGATTTCCCCCGTACACGATGCAACAACGTTCGGCGGACAATAGCACAAACAAAACAAGGGAAGAGGTACCTTTTTTTCTAGCCATTCTCTCGCACAAGAGGGCCCTTTTGGGTGCAATTTACTATCAATCGGGTTTCGCAAGATAAGATTAGATAGGAAACCATTCAAGCTGTCGTGTCTCGTGTGTAGTGTCGTATTTCTGTTCGCCGTGTCTCGTGCTGTCTTGCCTACCCTTCTTGTAAGTTTGAGTTGTGCAGGATGAGTATATGAATTTCTTAACATTATAGCAAGATTCTTTGCAAATATAACGATTAAAATTTCTTACGAAACAAATTCGTCTTTTTAATGTGATTTCAATACTTTAAAGAGTCTGCGAGAACCTTTCAACATACTTGCAGTTGAAATCCAAGGGAAAGGTTTCTGTGTACACCCCGGAAATGTTACCTTCAGATTAATTTAGTTGCATTACGTATATCGCCATCAGCCCAGTATAATGTAAAATTCATTGAAGCGCTCCACGACAGCGGAAGATTACTTAAATCAAAAAACCAATTCCCAAAGACTTCAGGCCACAAAACGCACATCATTTGGTGCCACCGCATCGCACTGTGTCATTAACTGGTAAATTATATGTCTTGTGGCATATCTGATGATACATTCACATCTCTCTGACTCGCATTGTACGCGGCTGGACGAACGGATGTACTGCGGCAAACCATCCGCCTAAAGCAACACCAGTCACTCAATGATCCGGTGCCGCACTTTATTCGGATGGCTTGAAATTAACGGCCCGCGAAGACCATGAGAGTTTGGTGGCATCCATTTTTTTTTTGGAGTGTGTGACAAATTATGGAATGGAATTTACTTTCTCTTCAACGCGTACACTTTGGTGGGCATTGTACAGGGAAAAAATGTATGTATCCGTTTCAGAGTGATAAAATATGGCAACAATTGGAACTATCCGTGTCAAAGCGAACGGTTCGTGCTGCTGTCGGTAGAATATAATTATCTATTCACTTTCACTTTCTCGCAAACATCCTGGTTCTAAGAATTTCAAGATGCTGGAAGGGACAATGTATTACCGCTAGCAGCGAAGGTTAGATTGACGCGATATAATTAGACGTAATGATCAATCACTTAAAAGGCAATTCCACTGCCGATGCAGCAAACGTGCAAACCAGCACACATCCGACGGATGACGGAGTTATAATTACCGTAGGGCGGCCACAGACTGACTGGCGCACTGCTGAGCACGCTTCGGGGCGCTCAAGAACGCGTCAAAAGCGACCCTCGTTTTGGAGAAGTGTGTCTTGCTCACCAAGATGAAGCTTTTCCACTGATATTTTTGATTGGCCGGTAATCAACATACAGCACTGCAAAAGAAAACCCCGAAAACAGACGGTAAGAAACCACCATGCACACCCGCGTGTACCATCCCAATGTTGACACCCGGCTGCAGATAGATCTGCCGACAGACAGGTTGCCACCAGTTGATCCTAGGCATGACGACGCGAAAACGTCAACATCCGTCCATCTTCGTCATCATCGCTTCGCGCACGGATGCCAATGGTGGGGTGAAAAATCTAAACCTGCCAAGCATTCGTAGCAAAACCACGTGGATGAAGGTTTTTCCCCTCGCGGCTGCGGATGGAAAATGTAACAAGACCGTGCCATCTTTCCCCCTTTTCGCCAGGGCAGAGACGTGACCCCCAGGGGGAAATCGATAGCTGTCGTTTGTCGACGACGTCGTCACCGCCGTCTTGTCTTTTGGGGCGGCCCGAACACCAAATGGGATGCCAGCCAATCATGAACGCACAGAACGCACCCGGTGTCTACATCCTCCACACTGAAATCTCCCAACAGCAATGTACTCTCACTACTTTTTTGTCAAGTATTTGGGCGAGACACGGAGCTAAAAATGAATAATTCGTGGTCTAATATTAATAAAATTAGCAATTATGTGAGAAATTATCAAGTTTTTGCTGTATTTCTATTAACCGCAGAATGTGCCTTCTTGGCGTAAAAGCTGAAGTTGAAATCCACGTACTGCTAACATAAAAAATATGCCGTCCTTTGAAAGTTAACCGTGAGATAGGGTCCCAACAACTAATGCACGACAAAACAGCACATCCACGAAGCAAACGGAAACAAACTGCACACGAGCACTATAAAAGGCGGAAAAATTAACCTCTTAATTAAGTTCAATTTTACTACCGATATGTGTTTGTCGACGCCGGTCAAATCATTGCCGGCGTGCAAACCAGCACAACACAGGAGGTGCGCGCGCCTGTGTATGTACGGCGGGCCGCCACCATAGCGCGGGTGGTTTTTAACAGGCCGCCCCCGGACCGTGCTCATGCTCATGCTCTCCTTTACTATGTTTTCTTTCCCATATGCTTCCGATGATGATGCGTCCGGGAGACACACCTCAATTTCCACAGACACACACATACATTTGTACCACCGCTATTTGCCACAGCATCACTCAATTTGGCCACGTTAGAGCAGACAACGTGTTGCCACGGTGTGCCGATGTGCGGTTGACTAATCGAATACGGTTACGAACGCGCACCTTACCCCGGTAATTGTTTTCCTGTCTGCTAAAAGGGCAGTAAAAATACGTTAATGGAATTTGAGTAAATGTACGTGACAGCGCATGCCATAGCATCAGAAATATTGGAGAAATAAGGGAGTTAGCAATCAGCAACTCTCGTAACAAAAACCTTTCCGCACGAGCTTCATAAAAATTGAGGATTTTAATAACTTGACGAAGAACAGGAATTGATTTGGCAGATTCAGTTATCATTGTAGAGATGTAGCTGCTGCGAAGCTACCGCATATTCCGGCCTATTCTAGCGGACGCACATCTCTCCTGTGGACTTAAAAATGCTGTACCTAAAGGTCGTCCGGTGTCATTCTAATATGACCAGAATTCTGGTGGTTATGACCAGCCAAAACAGTGTGGACATCAAGCAATTCAAAGAATACTTCGTTATACCGTCTCCAAAAGTCCTTCTAAGCATTTGTCTCTCGACTTATTGCCATATATTGCCAGAGTCGGAAAGAGTTCATACCTCAAGGTCTACGTATGTAAGTATTCGAAGTCCATTTCCAATCCAGTTCTTCCAATCCAATTTCCAGTCCAATTCCAAGTCAATGAAGAGTCGGTTGACAACCCCCAACAGAAACTCTGCAATTCTAGACGAGTAATCCTAGAACCAGTAATCCTTTAGTTCAAATGAGAAACCCGCTCCACAGGACCTGCTAAGCATTTGTCTCTCGACATATTGCCAGAGTTGGAAAGAATTCATGTCTCAAGGTCTACATATGTAAGTATTCGAAGTATTCAACAGTTTTGGAGAGAAGTGGAGAAATTCCAAGTCAATGAAGAGTCGGTTGACAACCCCCAACAGAAACTCTGCAATTCTAGACGAGTAATCCTAGAACCAGTAATCCTTTAGTTCAAATGAGAAACCCGCTCCACAGGTCCTGCTAAGCATTTGTCTCTTGACATATTGCCAGAGTTGGAAAGAATTCATGTCTCAAGGTCTACATATGTAAGTATTCGAAGTATTCAACAGTTTTGGAGAGAAGTGGAGAAATTCCAAGTCAACGAAGAGTCAGTTGACAACCCCCAACAGAAACTCTGCAATTCTAGATGAGTAATCCTAGAACCAGTAATCCTTTAGTTCAAATGAGATCATCGACATTACAAGGAAATGAAGAATTAATTTTGAAGATTCACTTAACGTAGAACATTCCACATAACCAACCTAATTGAGTAAGACCCCCGTATACAATGGGGATGTAGGCGACTTACGCGATTGCATCTGCAAATCTTCATGCAGACTAACGAGGCAACCAACGCTCAGTTACTGGTGAGCATCCAAATCTGGACTGAAACAATTAGCATTCTCGACCTTATCAAATTCAGCGCTACGATTGCTAAGAAACGATACACTACCAAACATGGTCCCCCCCACCAAGAACTCCATTTATGCGCTGTGAAATGTCTGCACTCTTTAGCATTTTATTTTGTAACTCTCCTCTAGCATGCGCATTTTGGCGCCGGCGGTCCCATGTATCTGTCTCGTGTGCGTAACCGGAGCTGCGCGAACCTGACGGCTATGGAAATATGGACCGACAAGCGCATGTTGGCACACCACTTATCACACTTGTCGTGACAAATGGATGCAATGTCCACTAATGGACACAGATCGAGCATCCCCATCATCACAATCATGCACATTTTGTATTGGTCGTGCCCCGGCCGGTCGCACACACCTCTTTTGGGGTTTGGGGACACAACCATCGCGCTAAATGAAGGAAAGAAGCGAAAAGGGCAGTAGCAGTTGGAGGCAGTTCATTGCGCATTAGGTGCGAGAGGGTGCACAGCAAAGTACACCACACCAAAATATCATCATCACCGCGCAATGTAGTACACGGTCGGCGGCGTGCAGTTCGCGAGGCACCGAGAGTATCTCGCGCTTGGCATTACCGCGCGAGGACGTTGTCGTTGTCTCCACGAAAACCAGATCCATCCGTACTGTCGCGGGACGCAGAACCAAAAAACAAAACCCCACTCGTGAGGATATTCCTCACGTCCCTCCCCCAGCACTTGTGGCTGCAGTGGGGTTCGTTGAATTAGAAACTAAACGGGCGTATCGAAGAACAGAGCCGTGCAGCCAGGTGCATTCGCGCGAAGGGTACGAAGGTACGAAGGGCAGAACACATATACGAGAACTTCTTGGTGCGACCCCTTGCCGAACGTACAAGCAGCGAGCAGTCGGGCGAGGGAAACTATTTCAACAATTTACAACCGCGCACCGCACTCGCAAACCGACGGCCGCACGAATCGAAATGGTATACGGGTACCGTGAAGCTGCAAACGCGACCAGTAAGATCCGATGGCATGCGGACCAACCGTGACCTCTTCCCGTGCGTTCCCGCGTGCACACCAACTGGCTGAAGTGCTTGCCGTGGATGCCGAGCAGACGGCGAAGCACCGTGTTACGTTTGGACGAACGATCCGCACATGTCAGCGATCGACAGCGAACAGGGAGGGGGGGACCAACATCCTTCGTGCGACACACTTGTGCGCGTCGGAGATGCAAAACAAATTATGACGCCAGCAGGTAGCGGCAACCATAATCCCCTTAATCTGCCTCTTAACGATCTGCCTCCACCGCCATCGGTTACAAGGATAGTACGAATAAAACCGCCTTGGCGCAGAGGTTGTTTCGTTTTTATTCAGCTGAAGATGTTCGTGAGGCGCGCGCGCTTGCGATAGTTCGTTTCGCTAAATGTAATTCTAAGTCGAAGTCGTCTACAGCACACGATTTGTCGAACGTTTCCGCGTACGATTCTCAATCACGATCCTTATCAACGATAAGCCACCTTTTTTTCGGGGGGGAAGGAATGGGGGGGGGAATCGTAAATCGTTCGCTATTTTTAAAGCATGCCGTCATGTCGTCCTCCATCAGTCATAACTCTGGCGCCCGGATTTTGTCGGGACACGTGTGCACACATGCACGCGTCAACAGGAAGGTAACGCTGACTCTGATACGTGTTCACGAATTGTAAAAAGAAAACACATATTTGGACAATAGTAACCCATTGTGCGTTGTTGTTTGTCCCACTGCCATGGGCCGAATTGGCGTACAATCACTTAACCAAATATGGACTTTCACTACCTTCGCATGGCGGCTACGGAGGCGCGGTTCTGGAGATGTGCTTAGACTTTGGGGAAACTCGTGCAATTGTCAACTAACGCTACCGTTCGCATTTGCTAAGTTTTGTTGACTCAGTTGAGGGCGAGTCCGCTTTAAACGGGTGCAGCTGTACAGCGTGTTTGATTGACGTCGTGCAAACTTAATTTTGCAATACAGGCATTCCCCGAGATACGCGGTGCCTCTTATACGCGGATTTGGAGATACGCGGTTTTTGGAAAATTTGACAGCTCATTTAGTTTATAGCACAAAATCTATCGCAAAATGGTAAAATATTGTTAGAAAATATTCTTCTTTGTCATACAAAACAATTATTTTTAATTTGTTTTATTGTATTCTTTCAAAAAGTTGCATGGAAGTCAACTATTTAACTTTGAAGTATAAACGATTTTACTCCCGGATTCGACTTACGCGGATTTTTCCCGGGTTATAGCAGTCCGCTATAATAGCGTATCTCGGGGACTGTCAATACAACAAAAAATTACAGTGGTGGTCGTTGAAATAAGACTATTGATTTACACAACTTAAGTAGATAATATTTATGTCTGGTTTTATTTCTCGGTTATTTCTCTCCACGCTTATTTAGTGGATATTGTGCAAGTAAGGCATGTCCAAATAGTTCTCGGGATACTCGAGCGCAGCGAGTTTTTAGCACTAGATGCAAGCAAAGAACGAAAAAATAAAGATAATACCTTATATTTTGCTACAATAACTTTGTTAATGTATTTTTTATTATAAAGTCGCTCAAAATATTAAATGAATTATTTGTTTACACGAAGCAAAACTAAACTTTCATCTCGAAGATACGAGAAAATTCAAAATACGCGTGGTCTCCGTCGTCCAATGTAATAAGATATATCAGGGAATATCTGAGTACTGGAACTATAAGTATTAAAAGAGATTTTTCCAATGATTTTTCTTTAGCATTCGTACACACATTATCGCACTTAGTCCAAATAATTTCAAACCTCAATAGAAACCTAATCAAATATGGCAAATGAAAGTATAAACTTATTTCAATGACCACCACTGTACAACCGTTTTCTAAGACGGTGTTGTTAGAATCCCCTGTTAGAATGTAACCTTCTGCTAGATAGCACAAACTTCTCAACCAATTGCCTTCACGACCACACGCTACCTACGTCCATTAGCGGTTTCGCATATCTCTGATACCAAGCATCACCTAACCCGTCGTCGTGTCTAACCCACGCACCGTTTACTACGCCTAATTCCCAAGCCATTCCCAACACCCTGATGTGCAATTGGTACATATACAGAAAAGTGTGAAAAAAATTGAAAACCAGTTACAGCAATCGAGCATTACTGCGTGAGGTGGTGGCAACCGAACGCATTGTACGCATTCTTACCGAATAGTTTTCACAACAGACACGCGTGTCGTTTCCCTGCATAGCCGGTGAGAAAACTCCGCACCATGAAACTGACCGATAATATCACTTTAACATTGTGCCCCGAAGGTTACCAGAGTCTTCTGCCACCCCGATCGGGCCCGATCGGGGCTCGAGAAGCGGTTATCAAATTAAAATCAAATAACAAAGCCATTGCTCCCCATTCTGTGGCGTGAAGCTGCTTGGCCGCACCATCCAAAAACGGGAGCAACTATTTGGAGAGCCGCCCATAAGCTCGGTGTGTGTTGCAACAATAACGCGTCGCATACCATGTCGCGGTCTTGGGAAACTAGCCTTAACACACACACACGCGCGGTTGCCACAAGACCTCCTTCATAAATTGGGATGACCCCACCAACAGTTGGCCCTAATAAGGCAATCTAGACATAACCGAATCAAATGAAAGCAGAATCGTACTGCTCCTCTCGCTGGGCATTCTTTGTCTGCTGGAGTAGGTTTTACGATAGCTTTCGCGACATCTTTCTAAAATTCAACTTCTAAAGTTCATGACTCAGACATAGAAACACGCAAAAAAAGAACAGAAAACTGCAACGGGCGGCATAATAAAGGGATGCCACCCGAAACGGCACGTTTTCGTCGACACAATACCATCCACACGTCCATTGGAATTCATTCCGGGCCATCGAAATGCATTGCCCGTCACTGGCCGTGTGAGGTGCGTATAAAAAGGCACAAAGCGCCCCGACATCTTCTCGCCGTCCGGCGAAGTGCGTTCTCCAAAAGTCCTGTCCATCGCCATGACTAATCGTTTCATAAAGGGGGAGAAAAAATGAAGTATCTGCCTGCTGATGGCGAATAGACAAAGCGCAATGGACAAACGGCACTCAAACGGCTTGCAACGCCCATTTATGATTTTGTGCCCTCGCCGGACGGAGGAATCAATGTTCAGAGCAGTGGCATACATCACTGCAACCTTCTCCACCTACTCCTCCACCCGAATGGGGCCCCATAAAACAGTGCACACTTGCTTGCGTCCACGCCAGCGAAGGGTTAGATTGCTGCAACCGCATCTGTGCAGAGGGTGCTGGGGTTTTTCTATTCTTACCCAACAACGGCCTGCATATGATGCTTCTCCCACACACACACACACACACGCATATGCGCGCACATAGAAATATGTCTTGCATCCCACCCGGAGTGAATTGCATGCAGGGGTTGCAATACGCTGGCTGTTCAACCACACCGAAGACAAACCAACTAGGTCAGTATCCACGCTGTAACAGCGACAGGCCACCGACTCTGTCGATATTGTGCAAGCAAGGACCGCCGTTATACCACGCGTTCGTTCATTTCTACTCCAAATTGTACAAAAACTACGTCCATACCAATCCCCCGATACGCCAGACTTGCATCCACACACGCATCTGTTATCGCTTAACTGCAGTAACGGCCGGAACTCTTCACACATTATATCGATCGCGCTGAAATGAGCTGAAGCTTCTCCCCATTTCCGTACGATCGGTCGATCGTAATGTTGCGAGGGGGAAACGAACTCCTGCCCAGTAAAAAAAAACCTCCTCTAATCATGCTTCCTGGCCTCAGAAAGCTGCATCTTTGTTAATTACCTGATGCTAATTGTAAAAAAAACCCTTGAAGAATGGCACCAACGAAAACAGGGTTTTTCCCGTCCGGTGTCCCGGTGGAAAGTACGGAAAGACGACAGAAAACCCCAATGTTTCATCCACCAGCTTACAGGTTTTGAAAAACGGCGGACAAAGATTCTATTTTTATCAGCCCGTTCAAAATGCAGCAGAACTTCCTCCGGCGCCTCACCAGCATAAAATGCTGTTCTGAGTCCCTCGTGCTCCCACCCCGTTGGTGCTCCGATGCATTCGATGTGGTCTATTTGATGTTGGGAACAAGCGACATTATAGTCAGTGATAAGGCGTGCGCGCTATGTTGCGAAGCGAAATTAAATTAAACCTACTTTAAGTAGCGTCCCCAATGGTGTTCCCCACCATGGCGTGGTCTATCAGAACATGCCACCCCTTACCGACAACCAAAGCGCAGTGCGACACATTTCTGGAGACCATTAGCCGACCCGCGCGCGTCCAGAGCGATGGAATGCAACCGGAACCCCTTCTGCCGTGGTATTTCTCTGCCCTGCTGCAGTCTGTAGAACGTTTCGCCATTCGTTTGCGCTCTGGCAAGGCAGAGTGCACAAAAGAGGGCGTCATTGTGGAAGCACACCGTAAACACTGGCAGTTGATTGATATTATTAGATGTTTGGGGTTGAATTGCGATTCCTCCTCCAGCAAATCTTGATCGGATACACTCGATTCACCGGCAACTGGGTTGCATTTTGTTCTCCACCGTGGACTAACGCGAACTGCTCGCACGGGGTGGGTAAGCCCGTTCCACCGGGTCGAGTGGGCTTATGCTAAGTAGCGCTGCTACTCTTGCTGGTGGTTGTCCGCCTTTTTCATCACCTCTGTGTCTAACCAAGGCGTCGAACTATGAAGTATAGCGGAGGACGGCTAACAAAGTGAATGGTTTTTTTATTTTATTTAGCCGTTTAGCATTAGCTCACAAAGGGAGTTTGGCGTACTATTCCATCCGTGTCGTTGAATCCATTAGTTGACGAAATGCAACAGGTGCTCAACAACAACGATGGTTTCAAGAGTGTTTGTGTGCTGATAGTAATAAGTTAGTTAACTCAGTGCGGACTACTGTTGGAAACGCGACTTCTCACAGTCAAGATGCCAAGTTACTGTGGAGTCCATGACCATAGGAAAACTGGCGGAATGTGAATCAGACTCATAAATCTGAATGTCTCTTTTTACTATTTTGAATGACTCCGAATCTCTATTATGAAGAATTGAGAACCTCCGAAGATTTGACGAATTTCTTAACTTCAAGTACTGATATCCTAGGCATAGGCATAGGGCTCCGATGAAATTAGGTTATAATTTCACATTGATCTTATAATCATCTAAGAAATTCCTTCTGGAGAACCTTTGGATCTTTGAAATCTTTGCAGATTATTAACTCTTGAAGGATCATGAATGTCCATGGAGGTTATTAAAAATCTTAGAAAATTTCAGAGAATGATACATCTTTTGAAGTTCGTCCATTAGTAAAATGACTTCAGAGTACCTTACTATTCTCAAAAGATTCATTACACACATCCAAATGAAAGCTTATCAAAGGCAGCTGTGCACGACAATAGCAACCTTAACAAGTAATTAAGTACTTACTCCTCTACTAGTTATGGAAATTAATATTCAGAAATAGAATTTGTTTGAGAAAAATTCTTCGTTAGTCTTAGTTTTGATTTCTTGATTGTGTTGCATGATTCTCAACTGCTTTTATGATTGGTTTAGCATAAGTTTTAAGTAATCGTATACGTCGGTTTGATAAATAATGACTCTGATATACCACTCTATACACAACGTAAATCAATGGTCTTACTGTTTTGGCCGACACTGTATGTTTGAAAGCTACCAACTTTGGGGTAGATCACGGGCTAAGCCAGTTTTATGTATGCGTTTTGACTTTTCCAGGCTTATCCGCTTACAGCTCGCCATAGAAATGGCAGGCCATGTTAAGCCTAGGAAAGAAGGATTAGATTGGTTTCTCAATGAAAGTACCCAAAACCCAAACTGGACAAATGTCAAAACAAAGAATTTTGCTAGCTGGTCTGAGCCAGGTTAGGCCAAGTTTCCCGTGTGCGAATAAGGTAAACAATTTTTTTTAACGAAAAGAACAGAAAAAGGATTATTTTGATAATCAGACTTGTATATTATTTCAAATACATTGAAATTAAAATCAAATTACTAAACTTAAATCGATTTTTCTCAAATTTCAGTTTCACAAAAATGATCCCTTGTGTCATTCTTTACGTCAAAATGCTATGTCCTTTACGAATCTGTACAGAATGATACAGCCCGGTACCAGGATTATTTGACAGATACAGGCTTAAAGCTTAAGCTTTCTAACTTTTGGGATGATCTACCCCTTTATTGGATGTCCATATTACAAGTCACATATTAATTCCACTTTACATAATAATTTAAATGAATAATAAACGCATAATTCTCATACATTAAAGTAAACTCTCCAGGAACAGGCCATCAACAGGAAAGGCCTTGGAAATATGCGAACTTCAAACTGTGAATAGTGAAACATTAATTTACCTCACGGCATTTCACCGCGGCTTATCAACCAACAGTGTAACGAAAAAGGTTTATTGTCGAAAGTTACAACGTTGCCAACTAAACCATTTTAATAAAAAAAATAATCCTCACACCTATGCTTCCATTAATGCGCATTTAACAACTTTATAAAACAAAAACAAACCATATATATTATCCCCTCACAACATGGACACATCCCAGTGAAATTACCCGAACAATGCCACACGAACGTTTCCATCAGGGGGTTTTGCACCAAAATTGTGTCATAACCAATTCCACTGCAAATTACACAGGAAGTAAAACCTCCCGTCCGATTACGATACATTCGACACGGTTCCGTTTCGCTAGTTCTGAACCCCCGGCGGTGCGTTCGTTCAACTTTGGTCCCACTGCAGCACGATAATCACGGACAAGTCGTCGAGTGGTCTAACATATCATCTTTTTCTTTTTTAAAACGGAACACACGGTGGAACGTATTTTTCTGTTTTGTTTTGCAAAGCTTTCGGAACCAGCACTGTCCTTCAGGTCTAAAACACTAACGGACAGCCGAATGATGGGGCCTGTAACATTGCTAATGCGCAAGCCTGCCACTTACGTGGATGCATAAGCAGCACCAAGACCTTGTGCATTTTTATCTCCACCAAGCGGTGATTCAGTAGCGATCACGTATAAGGCGAACCACAACATGAAGAATACCCCTGGGCTGGGGGCTTGGTAGGCCAAAAACCGAAAGCAACACGATAAAGTTTGATTGTTGGGTTATAGTGAAAACAATCCGAAAAAAAAAATGGTGAGGATGGTGAGAAACAGACCGACGATAAATAAGACGTCGTTGCGCTTTGACTGCGATGGCCACTGCAACCGTTTTGGACGACAACAATATGCTTGCACAACGGCACGATAGGTCCAGCGGTAAAGGTTGCGATGCAGCAAATGATAGGAAATAATCGTTGCCTTTCGTGACTGGTAGTGCTATTACTACATCGCACGACTCACTGGTGATATTCGCATGCAGGCACTGGGCTGAGGAAACATTCTCCATTTGATAATTAATTTACAACTAATTTCATATACAATCGAAGCCTATTATAGATCTTCAAGAACTTAACTGAAATCCGAATGTCGCAGCTACAGATCTATCTTCACCTTGAATCATGATTCGAGTCCGAACCTCGACAGCGAAAAATCGCACAATCTGTCCGGTAAAACAAAGATGATTCATGGCACAAGATACTACCAATCGGTTGACCGACTGTCTAACCGTGGGAGTATAGATTGGCCGATTGGACGAAATACACGGTGCCGCTTCCAGCAGAGCTGCTGTCTCGGGCCAAACATGACACATAACTAGCTTGTTTATCACACACCGTGACATCCTGTTTATCACTTCCTAATACACGCGACCATATGTATCGTGGCAGACGACAAGCGCGACCGGCATGTGTGGTCTCCCGTCGCCCCCCGACTTCCCATTTCACTCCAGTCGAATGTCTCTCTTCGACATTTCGAGCATTGTTAAAATTTTATTTTAAAATGTCTTAAATGAACTCTTGAAGTAGAATCAGACTGAGTACGATCGGGATTGGAAGCAACGGCAGTCATAGCTTTGCTAAAACTATCTTAATAATAGTGCAACTAAACGCTGCTGTTTTGATAATTTTATGTCATTTTTTACGTCAGAAGTGTGTGATGAAATGTCTTATATGACTTATTTACAGCTAACAGCATGCGGTCTTTTACTCATAGCTACAGAGCGAGGTTTCGATTCTATAGAGCCTGAGCCCCTGAGATACACAATGCCGAATGTAGGCGAATTTTGAAATTTGACAACTTATCGTCGGGTACTAAAGAGAAGAGTCTAGGAGGGTCAGAAAATTCTAGCTATCTCCATGATGTGCCAATAAAATATATATCCAGGGCTTCCTACATCAGATGTACCTTTTGAAGTATATCTGATCATATTTGTATATTTGAAACAGTAGTGATAGGCTATTGAGCGGAATTGTCAGTGTCTGTATCAGGAGAACTCCAATCGATTTAGACAGGAACCATATTTGTTATATCTGAGTCACTGTGGTTTGCGTGTTGCAAGTATATTTATATATATTATCATTCAATTCCCCGTACGTACTGACTATCCAGCTACGTGTAAAAATAAAGTGAAAGAAAGCCACAAATGGCAGGTCTAGACGTCTTGAGGCTGTTGTGCCAATATAGAAGAAGAAGTCTTATAATTCTAGATCTCTGATCATACTCATATATACATCATATATCTGATGATCTTCAATACGAGATTGGAAGACACATTAATTAATCAGGTTGAAATGAAGAAAAGCGCTTTGTAGAATTTATGGCAAAACAGAAGATTGAAAGTTGATGTGAATATCTCTCTATTGGAGATATATATATATATATTTATGATAATAATCATAAAATTAAATGTGACAGATTTTGAAGTGGGTTATAGGACATTACGAAAAGCCATAAAGCTCCATGAAATGTTAGACATCCTAGACCAATCTGTTATATAACACTGTTAAGTTCGCAGGGTGCTCCAGTAAATATTGATAGTTGTCAGCAGTCAGAATCAAAGCAAACCACGACTCCTTCTCTTCGCCAAGGCATACATGGCTTCAAGGAAGGACCTAGAAGTACCAGACATAATCAATCTGCATTGTTCGATGTCGTAGTTATCTGACACGTTCTCTAATTGGTGCACTTCCATATCAGATATCTGAAGGACCTCCCGATGTGGTTAGTCTTGTCGCATCTTATACTCAATCGCACATAGAACACGTCCCAATTTTCACCTCAATTATCAAACCCGCAAGAATCTTACCTGTGAATCTTCTCCTGCTGCTGCACCTCATCGTCTAGGTCGACTATCTGGAACAGCTCTGCCTCACCGTCCCGGCCAAACACACCGCCCGGTATCTTGCGCAGGAACTTCTTCAGCACGCTCGCGATCGTGTACACTGAATAGTTGTCCACGTTCACCAGCCGGCCCTGCTGCAGGAAGTGGATCAGCTTCTTCATCGCGCCCTGATTGCCCGGCGCCCGGAACACATCCTTCCGGCACGGTGCCTCCTTGTTGAGCTTCAGTATCAACACCAGCAGCGGCCCGGGTATATCGTTCTTGCACACATCCTCCAGCGGCACCCCAAACTTTACCTTCTCCAGCCGGTTCGGGTACGGGGTGCCGGGATGGCCGCAGGACGTTACCACGCTGCCGAAGGTCGCCGCCCGGCGGTGCATCCGCTGGGCCCAGCTGGACATTTCGCTATGTTTATTTCGTCCTGGTCCGAAATTCTTGCACGTGAATGCCAATCCTGCTTACTTCTGCAAGTATTTCGTGAAGAATTCTCAAGACTGTGAAGAGTCGGCAATGTTTACACTTCCCTACACTCGACACAAATCCACCAGACGAGCCTTATCGTTAGCGAACGATTCTTCAAAGTTTAGCTTGATAGATTCCTCGCTACGTTTGCTTGGATCACTATCCCAACAAAACACAGCGCACACACACGCATACAGAATATCACGACACGCTCTCACGCGTGCGGAGGCCCACACACAGAACCACGCGCTCTCTTTCCCACTTTGCCTGCCTGCTCAGTGCGGCACTTCGAACGCGACTGAAACGTCAACCGGTCACGATGCGTGAGCGACGCCTTTTCCTCACCACTACAATCGCACGCAAGACACACAACGGCAGCAGCGGGCTTACATTTCTTTTTCTGCACTTTCCCCCACACAGCTGTACCCGGGTGCGCGTTGCACTAACGGAAAGCATAAAACCATCACGGGTAACAACACTTTCGGTACCATTTTTCACCACACACACGCATGCACTTCTCTTTACCTATTGGCTTACACTCTCTCTCTCTCACACACACACACACTATTTTGTGCTCAGACTACGTGAGACAGAGTCGGGATGATGATGAACAAAAACGCGGTGTGTGCATTCGTTGTTGGTGGTGTATTGGCCTTTTTTTGTATGACATGGACCTACTGACCAGGGCGCGGAGACGAATTGACACAGCGGTCGCGTTCGGTTTTCGGGGAGCTTTATTTCCCGGATTTTCGCACTATCTCACCGGAAGTATCTCCTTTATATCTAGCGAAATTCGCATCGGTTTTCTTCATTCAGGAAGAAACTAGGGAGCAGCCGTTCTATACCTGTGAAAAAGAAAATGACACGATAAAATTCCACAACACTTTATGCTCTTTTGGGCGACACAAAGAACGAGAGATTCCTTCCTTTTTTTCAATAAAAGACAATTCCAGCTAACCTCTCAACCGCACAGCGAAGACACCTAAGTGGGCCTTGGTTTTCCATCAATGAAAACGCACCATACGCTGCCCGTTTCCACGGCTGGCTGAGATCATTGTGGGAGATGGGAAAATGATTGAGTGTTTAATTAATGCCGGAACGAGAGCAAAAAGAGAGAGAGAGAGAGAGTGTGTGTGATGCCAAAACCCAGTGCAATACACGCTTGAAGATGGAAGATTTTTTCATCCGAAAAAAAAGGAAACCTTCGTCCAACACTGCGAAAGGATGGAAAATGATAATGGCATTTACCGCAGGGACATTGATGCTTCTCGAAGGAAGCTCAAATTGGATTCAATCTGATAATAAAACCAATATGACACATTCTTCGTCCCTTTTCCGTCGAAACCTTAGCAACGGAAGCATATCGCCGCACACTCTCCGAAGACGGTGACAGCGAAAAGCATCACCTCCGTACTCTGCACTTCAATCTTCACCGTGTCGCACGTTTGTCGGTCAGCTTCCTCCTTCAAACTACATGGAATTGCAAGAATTACCTACAGCTCCTCGATTATTACCGACAATTCCTCAACAATCGTCAGTGCGTGTAGTACAGGCGATGCCGTTTTCTAGTGGTACAGCAGACAACACAACCATCGCCACACGGCACACAGCACACAATGAATACACGGTCCACACAATTTTTCACTCTCGCTTTTCGTGATCAAAAGTCTCGCTCTCTTGCTCACACCGCATCAAGCGCGTGTGCTATTTCGCTCGTACCTTTTGCTCCCTTCCTTTGTTTTTTTATTTTTATTTTTCTCTTCTTTATTGCTTCCTCTCAATTCCCTACGCCCAGGGTGGGAGTTCATCCCCTTTCCGGGGGAACATTTCCCGTGTGCGAGTATAGCGACCGACGTCCATCAGCTTTTGCCCCGTTTTCATATGGTCATTTTTTCACACTCGATACGGGATGGGATGGGAAAAAACCTGGTACGCACACCAGAAACAACTGCCCCCTGTGACCTGTGTGTGTATGTGTGTATGTGTGTCGAAGAATTGTTCAAACAAAAACCCCGGAGACCTCCGCCTCCGGTTGCAGGACACAAACGCCAAGGGACACCGAACCGTTCAGCGAGACCACAGCTGCGAGACACGGAGCTCCGAAAAGCCAACCAGATCTGAACTGAATCTCCACACACACACACACAAGCAGTGGTCACACAAAATCACAGTGAGAGAATTCTCACTCCATACCCAGGAGGCGGTGGGAAAAAAAGGAAAATGTGGCCCCATGCTCGAAAACGCTCGTTACGCTCGCATAACCAACCAAAAATCGCCGCCTTATGCTGGGAGCATGCAGAAAAGGGAGATATACGATGGCCAAGCAGAGCAGAGCACCCGGACAAGCTTACTTTCTTCGCATCAAACATCAACGGTAAAGGAGGGCAGTTTTCTTCACTTCCTAGAAAACAGCATGGCTCACCAAGCATACGGCTATACTTTGCATCAAAATGTTCTGGACGAGCGTCGGTATAGCGTGCGGTATAGATAACGATTCTAACCTTCCCGGTTAAAGCACATATTCGACGGGTTTTAGTTGAGCGCACCAACTGTAAACAGATTTTCATGCTTGCCTAACACGAAAACTAGACCAATAGTAAACGTTGATGTTCTATCTGCAAACCGCCCAACTGTCAATCATTGCACCACACACGCACTATTCCTCACCCAGCGTACGGTGCCAAAATGTTTTTTCGGTGCTTTTCTATTGTTTCCGCTTTTTTTTCATCGCACCAGCGCCATATTCACACCGCTAAGGTTAGCATGAATGAAAGGCAAATCCGTTCGTCAATTTAATGCATCGAATTACACTCCGCACTGCTATTGCTTATTGGTGCGGTAAAGTATCGGCCTGCAGAACCGGTAAATGGTCACATTTTGTACAATTTATAGTTGAAATTTAACAATAAACACGCACCAACCGAATGACGCTCCGTACGCTCCGAAAGATTGCTATTTTATCATGCTGAGAGACCATGAAGCTTTTCATTGTTCCCAAGTAGCGTTTCGAACAGTGGGCGAAAGGTCACTCAGCAAGTATCTCAGTTTGAAGCGTTTTTTTTATTTTAATTTTTATCCTTTTTTCGCGTTTCGATTTAATTTTTGTACAGAAATGTATGATTCAAGCATTTATTTTACTATGATGAGATCACATTAGGCAGAAACATTGGCTTTTAACATGCAGCAGAACAAAGTGTTCCGCTTGTCGTCAATTTTTAAACGCGGAAGATTTCCTTTTCCAAGTTCTGTTCTTTTTTTTCAATGGAAAATGTATTTTTACCCAGAAAAAGTTAAAGGTTTAATTTTCTCTAGAAAGTAGAAAAATGGATTTGGTCTAAACACTATGAAATTGAAATCATTCATTGCTTCAATTACATGTATTTGACTAAAAAATATCTCATGTTTCATTTATGATATTCGAACACTACTTTTGTTTGTTACCCGCCGAATAAATCCTGCCATAACATTTTTATTAGCCCGGCCTTCGGTTGTCGGACTCTCAACATGCCATTTTGAAGTTGTTAAATGATGCGTGTATTATTTGGTACTTGGGAAACAAAAACACACCAATAAAGTGGAAACTCATTTTTGGCATATTTTTGATAGCGATTTTTAAACTTGCCGTTATTATTGCACTTAGAAGTCTATTTAATGATGAACCGTAAATGAACATTTTTTTTTAAATAATCCATATCATGAAATCCATACTATTGTTATTCAACTTTTTGCATATTCTTTAATAATTCAGTTATAAGTCCACAATGGCAGAGTTGTTTTTCTTGGTGATTAAAATTATACACAAGTTTGCAGACCAGCAGAGCATATCATGTTGTTATTTACTTTTATTACAATTCATCACACTAATCATTTACCTTAAATACATGTTTGTGTTGCTGCTTTTTTATGCATCAAAATTTTAATGATTATTTTATGTTTTCCTTGTTATTGTTTTGATTGATAAACTGCATACACGACGCTACTGCAGAACAGTAGATACGATTTTTATATTCCATTCCATCTCTCATTTTGCACCTTCGGGCACAAAATTCACATTTCTCGTTTGTTATGTTTGTTTTCACTTTCCTTTTCAGCAAATTTCACAATCGGAAACTCTGCACGGCAATTTTTTAGAGGCCATCACATCATTTTGATTTTGTTTGGTTGTTTGAAAATACGCTATATGCATTCGCTGACGCAACATGTATCCTTTTGCCTTTGTACTTACGACGACCAGGCCATAGTACCAGGCCATAGTAACAGAGGCGAAAGCAATACGCTAAATTTTCCCAGACATTACAAACCAAGGATACTACTAACTATCGATGTTCGAAGATGATATGAATATATTTCATGATCTTTGAAGTAATTGATTCTTGACAAGTTAGCGCTTCCAAAATCGTTCTTACATTTCCATTCCCACTGTCCCATCGTCGTTTTCACATCGCCTCATTAATACTAACTCTTTTTTTGCGGTTAAACCATTTATCCCATCTGCGCAGAATGGAGCATGATCATAAATCAAGTTCTTAAACATTCAACATTCACAAATCTCCCTCGGTACGGACTTTTTTTATTTAGTGCGTGTACAACCGAACCAGGCCGATGCAGGATGTGGATGTGTCTTTCATTATCACTTCTCTCCCATTTTGCGCATTCGTTACAGATCCTTTATGGATATCAAAACATCGAAAGGAATGGAAAATCGAATTCCCCTTTTACTTGGTAATAAACTCTAATGCTGGCTTCATGCACTACACACATCAATAACGAACAGAAACAAGATTAAGAGCGGGACGAATACGATGACGAGGACGATAAAGACGACGATTTTGGAAATAGTGACAATGTGAACGAACAGGAGAATGCTATTTGCCATCGGTTCTTTAGAGGAAGGTAACAAACGGAGCGATGGCGCCGGGATAATGTGATGATAGTGGACAGACGCACTAAAGCTTGGCCCCGCTAGTGGAGCATCGGAGAGCAGTGCTACCTGTGCGTACGACGATGCCGATCCTGCCAAATCGCATACTTCCGGTTGGCCGACTGGAGCAGTTGATTCAAATGCTGCGTTAGCGAGGATCCCAATGGCAACAGTTCTCTCATGGCACGATCCTACCAAATGAAAACAAAATGAAATTACAATATCACTAATAGGATAGCATGCCAAGGGATATAAGGCGCACATACCTCAAAGGGCTTCAATTTGACCATCGCGAAGCGTTGCAATATGTCGTGCATGCGCGTTGCTTCCGACTCTAGCTGAGGCGTAGTTGGTGGGAAACATTTCCAAAACTCCTTTAGCAATTCCAGCAACGATAGGTAAAGGTTTCGCACTTCCTTCTCGATATCCGGAGGCACTAGTTCTGCGTTGGGAATGGTAATAAAATGAAATATAGTTCAGATCGTCAGGTAATTCAGTAAGTGGATTTAGACGAAGCAATCGCGCAGCCGTGTTATCCGAAGCATCAATCAGAGTCACAACAATTGTTCTTATAATCGCATTAAAATTAAGTCTACTAAATCTGTTGTCGCTCTCTGTATAGACTCTCTAAACTTTCTGTCTTCTTTATCGGCACAACAACCAACCAAGAGAATTAGATCTGTCATTTATTCATGAATTTCTTTGCGTTATTTAACCGTAGCCGGAAAATCAGCCCTGCTTGCGGGGGATTAGTCGGAATGGGCAAATCTGAACTTTTTGTAGTCAGTGGAAACGCTTGTGAAAGAGTTGATCCAACGCTCAAACTCCCCAAGTACAATCGGGATAGGTCACCTTATTTCACTGTTTGGGGAAAGAAATGTCTTCAAACGAATGTGAATTGTATCTTAGAATAAGTTACCCTTAGTTACAAGCAGTACGGTATGGTCGTGCTTTTTTTAATAAAAAACGAAGCGTCAAAAAGAAAGATGTAGGTGAGTGGGAGAGCCTATAGAACCGTCAAGTGACTAACTTCCCAGCCTTCACATCACCGAGTTTGCACTTCGTCTAAACCCTCTACTTGACAATACTTACGGGCAAGGCTTTGTTCTTGGAATCCTCTCATGAGCGCACCACCCGGACTGAGATCACCCAGTGCACTGACCGCAGCGGCCGGACTGACCAACAGCTTATGAGGTGTCCGATTGCTCCACGTTCCATTGGCGGCCTCTAGGATCATTGCATGGGTCGTTTCGAAATCATGCAAACCTCCCGATCCTTCACCACGCTGGTGCGTGGACAGTAATGAATCGTGACCACTACCAGTACCACCTGCGGCCGGCACAGGCCCATGTAGGTAACGTTCTATTTTGGTCAAATTCAACTGCTTTACGCGGGTCCGCTCATCCTCTTCACCTTCCAGATCATCGTACGTAATTTTCGCCTGTATCCGAGCCTTCTTAATCGTTGGCTCAACAAACACCCCGTTCGCACCCGTGCTGGTCCCATTACTCTTGTGTTCCGCGGTGGTCCCATTGGCAAGGTGGTGCTGATCGTGCGACCTTTTCTCTTTCTTGCTGTATCCGTTCACCGTGTTGTTGTTGTTGTTGCTGCCATCTGTCGGCTGACAGTTGCTGTTCGTTTTGTCCTTCCCGTTTGCAGTAACTGCCATACCGTTGGTGGCTGAATCCGTAACAACCGGCGTTGCAGACAGTATGGAACCGATGCCACAGTTCAGCGTTTTCACATCCGTGCACGTTTTCAGCACGGAAAACGAATGTTGGTTAAAGCGCTTGATCATACTCTGATGTACGATGTTGCCGCTGTTCACTGTCTGCTGCTTGGCAGTGGCCGAACTGCAAAATCCATCCTCAAGCGTATTGTCTTCGAACGCCCGTATATCCAGCAACGGATCGCCGAGATTCTCCTGCACCGACTGGCGCAGCTGCTGATCATCGATCTTACCGCACTCGGTGAAAATGTCTTTGGTGCCGCCCGCCACGATGCGGTCCCGGTGGAAGTAGTGTGACTGGAAAAATTTTGTCCAAAACTCCGCCTCCGTCATCTTTCCCGGCACGTGCTCGGTGTGTTTCCGCTTCACGGCCGGATACGTTTTAAAGATGCATTCGATAATGTCCGCCGTTAAATTGTAGCGCAACCCGTTACACCCATCCGTTTGGGGCTTAATGTCCGCCAGGAACGCACCGGACACGCCAATGTCTTGCTTTACCGTTTGCTCCTTGTTCATGTAGTCCTTAGCGTGCCGTGCCCAGAACTCTTCGCTCGTCAACACCTGCGTTATGACCAGATCTTTGTACAGCTGCAAGAGCGATGGGTTTTCCGTCAGGATACGGTTCTTTTCCTCCAGCTCCTTGTCGATTTTGCGCCGAAAGTTTGGCAGCAGTTGTTGTAGCAGCTCCTTCACCTTGTCCCGGTCGGCCATCTGTGCCTGGGGACCGAGCCGGTTGACGAAGTGAAACGTCGAGCTGTTGCCATCGTGCAGTACGACCTGCAGCTGTACCTTCGGCTTTCCTTCGGGTGAAATTTTTTGCACTAAAATAGGAAAGACATGAGTTTTTATTTTAACACGAAATGGGAGGTTATTTAGAGGGCATAGCGTACTTTTTATATCCTGAAAACGGTGTGATACAGCAACCGTGTCGCGATGCTCAGCAATCCAGGCGATTCGTTCGTTCATCACGTAAAGCGTCCCGTCACCCTTCTTAAACCGCACTTCTCCCATCTGGAGCAGTACGTCCTCCCGTGTGGTAGTCATCTTTGAGAGTTTCTGATTGTTTGCACGTTCAAAAGCAGACCTCCAGTTGATTCGACTTCTTAAGCCGCAGTGTGCTATTTAATTCTGGAAATGTTGCTTATCGGCAAGGCAGCAGTAGTAGGGCACTTTTCTATTGACCACAGTAAAATTGTAAATCTCTCCTAGGGAGGATGGAATTGGAATGAACAACCTAAAATGAAATGAAAGAATAATTAATAATTTTGTACAATAGTATTTAATAATGTTGGGGGGATTTGATTCAGGTATAAATCTTTAAATTGAATGAATGGCTCTGAATCTCTAGGCAGAAAATTGACTCCACGAAGATTGATGAATTTTCCAAACAGTTTAAGATCAAAATGTTAGAATCAAAATAGTTTTGATTTAACCTTCTGAAATAAGTATTTCTTTGATAATAAACCCAAATAAAGTACAAGTATATAACATGCGAGGCCGGGTCGTATTCTATCGTAAACTTCACATGTAAAGTGCTGGCAGCGCTACCACCACACTCTAAAAATTATAAACAAGATTATTCTCTAGTAAAGTAAATGCTGCAATACTAGAACTAGAATACTACACTAACAGTGCTTATGTTATTTCATCAGCAAAGAAACTACTCAGAAACTACAACTTGTTATTAAACGTAAAATCCGGATTTCTTTACCTCAAAAAGCTTCATGATTTAAAGAACTGAAAAATAAAACTCGACAACTATAGGCTGCATTTGCTGGCAGCAAATCTTATCATCAATATTATGCTATATCACTGCTATAATGTCAGTGCCCACTTTGTTTCCTTCCAAAAGGGAAGGATGGGGAATCCCTCCTCCGAGTAGACAAGCGATTGAAATATTATTTTAGGAAGTAATATTTCATACCTGTTTTTTTTCTTAATCGGCTTCATACAAACGAGTGCGTATGTGTGCGTTTTTTTTTTTTTTGAAAACTACATAAATTACGTCGATTTAAATCGTATTTGCTCTACTAAAGCGAATAATGGTCAGCGAACGAGGGCAAAAGTGGCAAGAGGAGACATTCGCAAAATACAACCCGTGTTACACACGGTACGCCAGACTGAAATTAACCCCTCTGGTATGTATGAACACGCGCGCACACACACACATACAACTGGAATTGGTAACGGATGCATGAATCATGATTATAAAAACGAAAAATGCAATTTACAACGTTCTTTGTTAACATCACTATGCTAAACCTATTCTTGTTTTAACTTTTTCCATTAAAAATGTTATCATATTCGCTAGCAGCTATCATAAATATTATAAAATTTACATGGAATAAAAGCGTTTTTGTTATAGAACGCAATCGAAGCAAATGGCACACTTTCCCTCTACTATGACTGCTTTTATTAAAGCTTTTTCCATATATTATTCCATGGTTCGCGTACGGGGAAGCTCACACCACCACGTAAATTCAAGATAGCCTTCATCTTTTTGCAACGCCACACACCATGAACCATTTACATAGCAACATAGTTAGCCGAGAGATGCCACTTTTGATAATCGACACCATTACGATACACTCTTTTACATTAGGGGACCACCATTAGGGACACGCTGAAGCATCGAGCATCACTTTTTACAATTACGGGTTTTTTTTTTTGTAGAAAAGTTTTCCCTTTTTTATTCATTCCCTTTACTTTCACTGGATTTACCGAGTTTGAAGGTAAAATAGTAACTTTAACGATACATAATTGAATTTCGATTTATCTACTTTCAATCTCATTTACGTACAAAATTTCATGATAAAAATTATATCACTCGTATCACTCTGTTTCGCTTAACAAAAGACCGACCCAGTCCGCCTTTTGAATGGGCCCCGTACTTACTGTACAGCACACCACAGAACCATTCGCCTGACGGCGGTGGTACGGAAGAGTTCATTGGACGGTTCTGGAAAATCCGCTCGACGCTACTTTTTACCCCGAAAGGGCCCAAAATTTGCACAAACTCCATCGCTCACCCATTCACAGACCATTCCAACGCATTTTAACGCAAAAACCAGCCCGAAAGCACCCGGTTTTTACCTGTTTTCCGACGCGTTTCTACGGAGCGCCTATTCCATGATGTTCTGCCGCCGCCATGTGCAATTTCGTTCGACAGGAACAGTTTCATTTCATTGCCGCAACACCACATAATCACATCGCACACCGCTGTCGCTAGTATTCAGGAAATATTTTTCATGGTAAATTTAGACTGGTTCCCCTATGCATCTTGGCTGCCCGGTGCGCATTAATGACAGCTTTCGGTTTGCAGTGCGATTCCCCATGCGCCAATATGACAGTTGACAGGTGGCCCCCGAATCTCCTTTGTGCTCGGTTGAAATAGCCGTCAGTTAACGGTATGTTATGCGACGCAAGAAAGAAAAACGATAATTTAGCGTACAGTTCCCTTTATAATATGGTTTGTAGTACCTTCACTGATTCGAGAAGGAATTCGAAAACTCTTGAATCGGAGTCTTCATACGAATGTGAATAGTACATTAGGTAATACTACCATTGCAATCATCATTCATTCAGCCGTACTTTTCGAATAATAAATTATAAAATTTATAAATTTTATAAATGACGTTTATTATTTATAAAATCCTCGTAAAGAAAAATCCTTAAAGTGTAGTTTTGTGTGAATCTGATTCATACTCATGAATCTTAGAACTAAATGAACGATTCTTTATTCTACAACCTCATTACTGCTCGAGGATTCCTCAATAACTCATGAATCGTCAGAGACTCGTGATTCTTCATTGTTTCTTGGTGTGGTTTACAAATCCCAAATGATACATTAATGAATCGTAAATAAATCATGATTTTTTCGGGATTTTTTTATTTTGAATCATTGCATCTGCAATCTGCATCATTGAAGATAGTGTTCGAAACCTATCATGATTCATGGATATTTTGAGAATCAACTCATAATTTGAACGACTCTCCACAGAAGATTCGTATGCACCACCCTTCTCAAAAGATTATTCAGGCACAACAATACAAAAGTGTTGCTTCAAACATCATGACGATACAGCGTCTCCGCTGCTTAAGTGCTGTTTTAAAGCTGAGGCAGCTTTGATACTGTTTATTTAGTATTTTTTGGTTGGCAAACGGCGTATAAACTAAAATGTTTGTCTTCTCTTCTGCAGCACGTGACTGTTTCAACACAGAACCGTATTGGCGTATCGATTGGCACCGTAAACCGAAATCACCTGTTCGAAACGTTCCAACCACAACCAAGCGACAAAACCAGCATTCCTGAGCCCCAAAGCGCTAACGCTAAGCTGGAGGTAGGGTCCTACAAAATGGAAACCACGGGGTAAAAAGTAGGCGAAGGACCCATGCCATGACCCATGACCCAGGCCATGCTTTGCACGCGTACAAACATCGACCGCGACAATATGGGTCCTTATGGGCGGTTGCAACAATGTTTACTTTTCACACGCTACCCGTGCGCGCCCGCGGTCCGGACTCTACGAATGAGTTTTACGAGCTTTGCGAGCATTTTTTCCCCCTTTGTCAACCAGCATCGAAGCAACAAAGCAAAAAACTGTTGCACGTTCTCAACCGAAAAAAGCCACACGGTTGCGCGAATCAGAATTGATTGTGGGTTTTGCTTGACCGGACGGAATATCCTTCGACGCTCGGGGAGTTTTTCTTTTGCAAAACACGTGCGAAGCGATGAGTTAATTGTACTTTCTGCTTTGTTGGTGAAAGTGATACGATCAGCGCAGCTATCCGGCTAAAGCTCTGTCCCTTGGTGGTTCAAAATCGCTTCCAGAAACTCCTCGTGGGACGCAGTAATGGAAGGTAAAGGTAGTTAAATTCACTGGGAAAATTAACATTTCTCCCCCACGAGGACAACAAAGGAACAAAATTTGTCATTTTCGGTTGCAAATTAGCAACTGATGTAGATGTTATCATCACGGTCATAAAGTTCTAATGCCGCTGGCTCATGCTTCGACAGAGCTCACAACTTTACTCGCCAAGGAAAAGCTAATTGGTGCAGGTCTAATTACCATAATCTGTCGTGCTTTGAGCCTTTCATTCCCAAGACTACTTCGATCGAAGTGATGCGTGCCCGTTTGGTGAATCAGCAGTGGTAGTAGTAGTAGTGGTAGTAGGGTTTTGTCTAAATGAGCTTCCAACAACAGTGAGAATGGTTTGGAAGTCAAAGCACCCAAATTGAATATGATAACAAGCGGTGCCGTGGTGGAAGAACCCAAAAGAAAATGGTCGATGGAATCGTCCTCCATATTTTCGTAGTTGGAATAAAAGACAAACATTCCACAAAACCATTTCCCGCTAACTACTACAAAGCGTGCGAAAGTGTGAAGAAACCAACAGGGAAGGAGGCTTTCCATATTCTCGGGCACGTTCCCGAGGTTTTTCCCAAACGGTCGATTCCCACCCAACAAGTTTTCACCAGCAAGTAGTTACCGATTGTCACGCGACGGAACGCTGGCTTTGGTGAGAACTTGGCAAAAAACCCGAAGCTTCCGCTTATTGAGCCACACGGCTCAGGGTATGAAGCTATAAATCGTAGGACGTGAATGGTTTTGGGAATCAAAAATGTCCCTCCGATGTGGTGGAATTACACATGTTTTCGGAGAGGTATCTACCCCAACGGAAGGGATACTAGAATTCCTACGAACGCTGTCTAATGCTAGTCTCCAAGGGAATTATGTTGTTGAAAGACCCCCCAAAAACCATCCCTCAGCTAAATAAATCAATCCATTTTAAAGGACAATGTATAATATTTGAAATATTCATGCGAGTAGATGCTAGGTACTTCCGAGTAGCATAAAAAACATACTGAAGCATCTCATTAATCAATCAAATTGATTGTCCCACGCCGATAGTCGATAGTGGGGGTTTAGATAACCAAATGAAACTCTTTCCTTTTCGTATGTCTCTTTCACATTGGAGTTCGCCCGCAAACATGCACAATTTATGAGCCAATCATTTCTCTCCCGCGGTTCAATATTGCCATTGACGATTGACGGTAGACTTCAAATTTCGATCAGATTTCCCATTCCTTTTTCCACTCCCCCGGTAGGCCGACATCGCTGTAAAGAAGAAACTGGATTCGGTTTGATTGAGTTAAGCTTTTGGGGTAAATAAATCACACCAATAAAATACTCCTTCCACCAGGGATTCGAGCCGGCTTTAGTTGCTTTATACACTGTTCTTGTTCCCTCTTCCCATTTCGAGTAACTTACAATCTATGCAAACTCCACCGCGCCATGTTTACTTTAGGGCACTCCGCGCCTCCAAACTACCACAAAACAACGATAGAGACACGCGCTTTTCTCCAACGGCTTTCCCGGGCCGGCACGTGCTTCGTGGCTTTTCCGCAGCACTAAAATAATGCGCTTTCTCGGAAAGAGTTTTGTGTGGACATGGACTGAACCGATTTCCTTCGGAGTTCCACAGTTTGATTAGGGCACTCGGTGTGGAAACACATCAACTGTACGGAGTGTAACGTACCATGGTTCTTGTTTAAAGATGATCGAAATGAACGAGTTCTCCCGTTTGCTTCTTCGGGAAGCTCGCAAGGAATATCAGCTTATTCTTGGGCGCTGTAATGACTTCGGTGGGGCATTCTTGGGTGATGTGATCCTGGTTTGGTCGCATCACTTCTAGTGAAGCGATGAAGAATAGCTCGAGCAGAGTGGCGTTAAATGTGTGCAGTATCCTCCTCAGGTTTCGAGTACGTCATTCAACGTCCACCCCAGGCAAGGATCTGCTTCGGTTCCAGCATCGCGCGGGAAGCGGTACCCCTGCGTGGACCAGCCATGGATACCTTGATGCGCCGACGGCAGCCGGAACTTTTGGGTGAAAATCTTGCGCCGGGTTGTCACAACATCGCATACGATTCGGGAACACCGGACGCACATCCTGCCTTACGCAAACGGATCAGCCGTAAAGGCTATGGACCGCTGGCCGCTACCAGTGTGCGGTTTAACTTCGAAGAGGTGAGCAACAGCCCGGGTGTGGGCGATTACGAGCTGGTGGCACGGAAGCAATCGAAACCGAAACAATCGGCCAAACCGTTTGGCAGTGGAACGGACGAACGTGCGAAGGATCATTCGCTTGCGTATCCTGGGTAAGTTGATAAACTCGTGTTACAATATTTTTGAGTTAATTATCGGTCTACAGACTATCTACAATCTACAGACTATAACGCTCTTGGAGCTTGAAGTCACTTAAACCACTCACGTTGGATCGTCGTTATCAGTCAATCAATTATGCAGTTCTTTATCCACAATTTAATAAACTATCTCTTTTTTTCTTCATACATGTTTTCAGCGTTGGTACATATCTCTTCAAAACTCGCAAGGATATTCGGAATCATTCGTTTGGGGGTACCATCAAAATTATGCCGGCCGCCCGAACGATCTGCAAGACGGATAATTTCGACCGTTGCCAACGGTGTGACGAACGTCCGGAGGTGGACTACTGGAAGAATCTTCGAACGGAGCGCTGTCTGTGTCGGCGTTGTATGGTGAAAGAACTCGACGAAGCCCGGTGCCATTCGAAGAGCAATTCCGAACAGACGAAACGCATGGAAACGTTGACGGAATATAAGGTAAGCTGTATTCAGCTTGGGTCACCGATCACATGTCCGGCGTGTATACTTTGACCCAACTTTCCTTTCTTTATAGCGTGTGCGACACTGTGCATATTACCATCGGCATGATAAGACCAGTGCCGCGATACAATTCATTAGTAACAAGCAGTTGAAGCGAAAGTTTCGTCTGGAAAATTATCTATCAATGTTTGAATAGAACCTGGAACTAAGCTTGGCCAATTATTGTACGGCTTGTGATAGATTATGATGACATTTCCTACAAGGTAAGTAATCAGAGTTCTTTCCGTAAAGTTCACGCTAATGCACCAAACACAATTTACACATAATCGAAGAGCTTAGTATTGAATTCCAAAGCTAATACAAATCGTTGTCGAAAGTCTGCCGGACCTTTAATACTACGTAAAATGTGTTCACTTCGTTCGGGTACGAACAAAGTACAAAGATTACCGACGTAATAGTGTGCACAATGGATAAATACTACAAACTACATTAAACCGCTAAAGAGAACGTGTCGAAGCGGTATTAACATAAGATTAAAAAACGGAACATTCAATTGCTTGTTGTACCGTGCCTTCCCCACTTCCAAGGTTACAATCTCAATTATTAACATCCTTCATCGTTTCGCCTTCCGGAGCTTCACGACACTTACTGGTCGTGGGCATGGGACTTGTATCGCAGCTCGCATCGGATATGGTAGTCCTCTGCAGGGCAGAAGCAATCTGCCTTACTTTATCGCCACCCGCTGACACCGTTTGTGATGGAGTTCCGTTCGCATCGACCGGCAGCAGCGATGATCGCGACGAAGAATTGGTATCACTCATGTCCGCATCGGTCGCTGCCTCCAGTCCACCACCATCACCAAGCGGTGGCGTTTCGTCCGAGTTGGATGGGTTGAGGAGATTCTTTATGATGGCCGGATTAATCAGCGTGTCGATGTCGTGCGTTTGGATCAGATCTTCTAGCTGCAACTGTGCCGGTGGGTGTCGTGCAGTCTGGTTCTGGTTCGAGCACCCGGTAAGGGTCCGTTCTGGCGGATCGTTTACGCGCCGATCGGTAGCACACATCGAGTAGGACGATGTGTTGGTGGTGAGCGTTAGCGCACCGTTCGGGTACTGGCTGTTGCGCTTCTGGTTAGACATGTCACCGAACTGATCTGGCCAGGATTCATCTTCCTCTTCTTCCGCTTCCGTGTTAAGGTCGTGCTCAAACTGATCGTCATCACCTTCTTCGCCGGTCACATCAAACAGGCGTGCCTTTAATCGTTCCGTAATTTCTTCTAACTCGGTAAACTTGCGCTTCAACGCACGGCTGAGCGAGGTGTTGTTGGCTGCGTCCAACCCGATCGCGGTACAGTCCACATCGATCGATAGCGGTATCTGGAAGTTCATCTGCTCGTCGAGCCCCTTGTACACTTGCACGTTCTCCAGTGGCTGTACATTAACCTAAGCAAGGAAAAAGCGATAGACATTCAGCACTGCAACTTCTTTTCGCGATCAACCCCTATCAGACGTACCTTTATTTGGCCGTTGCAGCGCCCGGAAAAGTCCATAATGTTGTACCAACCGAGAATGTACGGCATACCCGACAGCAACACACTCAAATCAATCGCACAGAACCCGATCACGGCATCCTCCATCGGGGCAGGCAGCAAACGACACTTGGGTGCATCGCTCAATGCCGCCTTACGCCAAACCTTCAATATGAACCGTTTTTCATCCTAAGAAAAGAAATAATTCATTAAATCCATTCTGAATCGTTACATTTGGGAAGTATCGAGCTTACGTTCATCATTAAATCGACCGGAAGTTGCACCTCGAAGCGCTTCTGCCAACCGGGAGCACAGTTGCGTTCCAGTACGTGCGTCGTGTACACGATTCCTTCGTGCGATTTAACCGTGTTCGGCATACCGGCTTTCAAGTTGTACCCTTCGAACGTGGCATACGCACTAGGCTCCAATTCCAGCGTATCGGGCACGTTACGAGTCTTGTGCCGTTTGGCATACTTTTTGCTGATGGTGAGCTTCGGTAAATTTACCGCCTGTTCGATCTCGATCGCCACACGGAACACCTTGCATTCGTCCATCGAGACTGAGTTGAGCTCAGCGCTCGGTGTAGCTTTACTACTTGTGCTGGTTGAGTTCTCCGTTGTTGGTTGAGAATCCATTCCACTTTCGGTGGCTCCAGTTGAACCACCCTCGTCGCTTGGGCCCGTTACGTCATGTGGTTGTCCACTACCGATGCCAGCGCCCGCTGCCGGTGGTGTTTGATCGGCGGGTGTCGTGGCAGCACCGAGCAGAGTAGCCATACCTAACCCTCCCAAACCACCGAATCCATCCAGTGCAGAAGCGGACGGCCGTTGGGACAGGGCCTTCTGCAGATTGTCGAGCAGATCGGCCGTTTTACGTAGCTGTGGTCGGTTTGCATTCGAGTGCGGTGAAGATCCGCCATGCGGTACATCCATCGGTTGGTCGGTGGAAGCATTATTGTGATCGTAGCTCGGTGCCGTACTGCGTTCCGACGAGATTGGCAAGCGCTGGGCGAGATTTTCGATAAACGCCGACAGCATGTTTGCCACCTCGGACGTTTGAGGCTGCTTGGTGCCGGTGCTCATCGTTTGTATTGATTTGTGCTCGGGCCGCGGATAGATTCGGCGTGTTGGAGAGCCTACCGCAGACGAGGGCACGCTGGCACGAGATGCAAGCGAGCGTGGCACATCGCTCGACACGTGCAGGAGATTGCGCATGGTTTTAAAATGCTCAATCTGACTCTCAGTACCGATGGCTAGTATGGCCTTGATCTCACCGCATGGTTCAGCGGCCAGTGGTGATCCGATACCGCTCCAACCATCGATCGAGATGACAGGCAGCTTGGCGTGGGACAGATGCTCGCTCAGCTGGGCATCCCGGAACGCGATGTAGAACTGATGCAGGGGCAAGCGAGTCAGACCGATAAGCTTTTCCGGTTCACCTTTCGGTTTCTGCCAAAGTTCCACCTTCATGTGTTGGTTGCGAACACGATCGATGAATGTCGCGTTCGCGAGTACTGGGAACGTATGGAGGTAGTTAAAATCACCTCCCTCTGCACAAAGTTCCGATGTGAGCGAACTCGGTTCGTCGGTCCAGAAAGTATTACACACGAGAAAGTAATCATCGACCGGAAGAGACCGAAGCTGACCAAGATGAAGTATTCCGTGAAGCAGCTTTACCCGTTCTGCTGGAGTACTTGTTTCCGTTTCCATTGGTTTCGGTTCCGGCTGTGATTGTTCGGGCGGTTCATTTTGATTTTTCTTTGCCATTCCGTCAGAGGTCTCGTTTGCCGTTGGATTCGACTGTTGATTTTTTGACGTGTTCGTGTCCTTGGCATGGGAAGGACTTTGATTATCTGCCGGACAGCCGGTGTGCCTTGTGCATGTCCAGCTTGCGTGTGGGAATAAACCACGTTGGCGCATCGGTCCGCCCAATGGATGATAGCCACAAGAATGTGGTCTATCAAAATAATGCTGATGTGAAGGTTCTGGCAAGGGACCCGTAGGACCATCCCACGTGTCACTATCACTTGAAGTATTATCAAGCGTAACGTTACCATCGTCCACCAGTACGGCATCGATCAATTCCGATCCAAAGTGAAGTCCTCGGCGTCCTAGATACATGCGTAGCGTCAGTGTACCGAGCAGAATATCATCAGATGTCAACCGAACCGGGCAGCGTTTGTGGCAACTTAAACGTCCATCTAGCAGCTCGCGCAACGCAACGGAGGCCGATCCGAGCATGAACAGTCGAACCTTTCCGAAACTGCTGCCAACGTTCAGATGTATGCCGAACTCAAACGACAATCCTTCATCTCCACCCGTGGGTAGGGCAATTTTTGTGGTTTTCGGCTGACTCTCGAACAGTACCTCCGCGTTATCGTAAGCCATCGATGTGGAGTTGAACTTGAGAAGCGTTATGTTGGGATTGCGGGAAAGCTTCATCTTCACGATGAAACCGGACATTGCCGGTGCTAACCACTGATGTTTTGTGCGATGTTGCATTTCCTTCATACCGGCTCTTGTAAGTCGCAATCCTTCCACCAGCACACGAATGCAATCGACCGCCTGCAGATAGGGTTGCTTGTTCTGCTCGGGAGCGGCATCATATCGGGCGAGTGCTTCCATCATGCTTTCTGCCGGCGATATGGAACAGATCTCACTGAGTGCCGAAAGTTCCGACGAGCAGCGGGCCCGTTCATCATCGTACGGTTTTCCGGTTAGATAATCCAACACTTTGCGCCTTCGCTCGTGATCCAGCGTGTTGAACTTTTTCTTCCCCGCTTGAAGGCGGTGTCCATCGGCCAGAGCACGCTGTGAACTTTCATGGAGCGGAGCTATTTTTCCTTCCACAATCAGCGCTGAGTTCGATGCGGATGGGAGGGGTTTTAGGGGCGCAATAGCAGAGGCGGGCTGCTCGACGCATAACATTTTCCGATTTTCTTTCCCTTTCTGGGACTGTGAGCTGACGGGTTTGGATGGATTTGCCGGAAACTCCTTGGGATCGAATTTGAGGGAGAATTCCAAACAAAGTTCACCGAGCCGAAAGCCGCGTACGCTGAGAATCTCTCCACAGCTTTGTGTGGCGGCCGTCGCTGGGTCAGCAGTTTCGCAGAAATTTATAATTTTATTCGGTATCGGTACCTTGGCCGTTCCGATAAGAGTTTCGGTGCGTTTGGAGTATAGTCTCAGGCGCACAGGTTCGCAGCTTTTCAGATACCGTCGGAATAGCCCTGCACTGGTACAAACTTCGTAATCGACGCAACCACTATTCTTTCCTCCCTCTGCCCAGTGAAGCGTTGCCACCGGAGTGGATGCCTTCTGTCCCCACCACACTACCTGCAGATCAACTGCAGCGTATACCTTCGTGCTGTTCCAACGAATTCCGACGCTAGCGGGAGAGCCACCCGCAGTCACACGGGGAGATTCCAGGAAGTTACCAAATCCAATCGCTAGTGTACCGCGTGGCCGACCATCCACGTTCGGCGGTAAGATACCAGTACACCTTCGCTGCGTTCTACGGTGCTCGTGCGTCTCTCCGCTCAATGGGCAGGACGAGCTGGATGATGGTGCTGCAGCTGCGGATGCTGCTGAGCCAAGCTTTAGCCGCGGGTTCCGAACGTTTCCGGACGTACTTTTTAAACCCGGTGCAAACATAGTAGTTCACACAATCGCATCTTAATGAGCGGTTCACGGAGAAGCTGCTGGGGAATCAAACAGGAAAACTGTAGATATTTTACTTCGCTTTTTTCGCTACAAGCCAAAATGCGCTGGGAAAAAGAACGCACTTTTTGCCGTCACCGAAGCTCGCACACAAGTAAACAATTTTTGAAGGGCAACTGTCAATCCAACGCAACGGTTGTCGCTGTACGCCAATTGAAGCGCATTTTATCGGGGAGTTTGTTTTGCTGATACAGTGGAATGTTAAAATTTAGTGTATTAAATATCATTTATGCATATGTGTCATTTGTGTTGCTAAGTACATCCACAAATTTTGAATAAAAAAGTGCAATATTTCAACCAAAACTGCAAGGTCGGTACTGCATGGGTATCGAAACTGGGGCTATAAACGCTGAGCCATTCAAAACAAACAACTCACTCCCCCCCTCCTTCCCACATGCCTTCGGCTTTTCAATCGTCTGCTTAATTCCTGTCCGTACCAAGCAGTTTGTTTCTAAATTAGTCAGAACTAAAAAAAGATCTAAAAATAAACACTCAATCTTGCTAAAAATGCTTGGTACTTCTGGTGAAAATTGCCGCTTTACAAACGACAAACTATACGCACCGTAATTGACCACGTCAGTGCTGGTCATCATCTGGGAGCTACTACTCTACAACACCTGGCCACCGACAATCGCAGGAGGCGCGGGATTTTCGACGACGAAAAACTAAACCAAAAGCTGTGAAGTGCTCAAGCGAAACGAATCGAAAGAACAGAAAACCTCGACAAAATGCAAATTCCATACATGAAAGTGGCGATCTATTCGCTTACCTTCCTAACGTACGCGTATACCGGCTACGGTTCGAATATGATAGCGAATCTGCGCGATGCCATTATAGCGGCCGAAGCCGTCTTTGGCGATGTGATGAAAAACGTGTTACATGTGGCGAAGAAATTTAAAGTCGTCCACGAAGTGTTTGATGCGGCGGTAGAGGAGAACTGTGTGTATAAATGTCCTGGCGGTAAGAGAACTTGAACCGGAAGCAGTTTTGCACAGCATCACATTGATTCCGTTTGTGTGTATGACGTTCCTTTCAGATGTAACACCCACGCGCAATAAGTTCTACATACCGCAATCGGATGGATGCGGATCTCTGGGGATGAAAATCAGTACCGAGTACCTGCCAGCGGTAGAGATGGAACAGTGTTGCAATGCACATGATATCTGTTACGATACGTGCAACAGCGACAAGGAGCTGTGCGATTTAGACTTCAAACGCTGCCTATACCGGTACTGTGATGACTACGAGAAGAATGTTGTAGGCGATATTGTGGTCAAAGGTAAGTGTGAAGCAGAAAACAATCGGCACTAGATTTCACTTTTGTCTCCGTTTGCGTATTTCTGTATCAGGTTGTAAGGCTGCCGCAAAGATGCTCTTCACCGGTACGCTTACCTTGGGCTGCAAATCATACCTGGATTCACAGCAACGATGCTGCTATTGTCCACCGGAAAGGGCAGAAGGACCTAAACCAAGTGAAGCAAAATATAACGAACCGAAGGGAACAAAGGACTACGGAAAGGAACGGGACAAAGGGAAGGAAAAGAACAAATACGGCTGGAAGGAGCTGTAGACGGTCGGGCAGCAATGATCTGAGTGTACATTAATCTCAGCGCAACATACAAGTGTTGATTAAGTCTGTACGAAACTGTGATTAGAATAGCGAAGTTGCATCGGAGCTTCGTAGTGGTTACCATCCGTGTGTAATAAAAAGACTACTACTTCCCATTCGAAATATTCTCGTAGAACTAGAATCCAAAACTCATTCCGTTCAGGTGTTTAAAACGTTTGTTTATTATCTTCAGTAGCTTATGATAACTTTTACACAGTATTACTTTCGCCGTAGACCGATTCCTGCTAGTTCTAGGTTTTGTTTTACCATTCTATCAATCACTGAACCAAGCACGTCGTCTTCGTTTCGTAGAACCGGCCCCAGAAATATCATTCCGATATTCCATTAACGATGTATACCACGATTAAAGATATTAGAGCGCAACAATGTTGACGCACGATAAGAAAATATGAAAAAGCGATATAAAAAATGAGCGTAATAAAGATGATTTCAAATAAAACATGACTTACGCAAAGAATTATTAGCAATACATACTAAACAATCAACTAATAAATGAAGACGTGAACGAAAAATGCATGTGTCGGTTATGAGAATTTGTCACACAGTCCTAAGAGCAGTTGCATTTGAAACTCTTGGACTCTCTTACACAGTCACGGAGGATAACTTTTCCCCCTACTCTCTCGATCATGATCATTGTTTTTCTTATATGGGGTTAAGGAGCTGTAAGTACAACCTTGCAGCTATCTGGAGCCGGCATGGGGAAGTACTAGCCTTGCGATATGGTTCTCCCGAAACCTCCCCCATTCCTTTGTTCTAATCCCTTCTGGCGATGCGGTGTGTAATTGATTCTTAGATTAACATCTAAATTCCACGTAATATCTGAGCCTGGGTGGGGGGACGGTGCGATCACACACTCGCGCCACCAATACATCTTAGAACCCAACCATACGGGGATGGTGGTGGGTCTAGTTCATTCCGTCTCAGTACGGTGCGTACCGATGGGTTGGCGACGGTCCACGCAGACCGCGCCTATCATCGAACGAATCCCGGCTAAAGTCTTCGTACACACCGAAGCGGCTTATGCTGCTGCTTCCATTCCGACTGGTCGGCGGTGGCGTACGCCGGCTAAAGATGGCTTCGTAGCTGCTGCTGCTACGACTGCTCTCCGTTACGCTACGCCTCATCAGTGGCGGTATCGGTGGCATTGGTTCGCGTCTTATGGGGGGAAAGTCACGGCCCCGGATACCGTACCGCCTTTCGAACAGGTCGCGCGGATCTTCGTAGCGGTCATAGTAATCAAACGTGTCCTGTAAATTACATCAGTAGCAAATGGTTAGCAAACCAGTTGGGTTTACGTTCAATCGGGTGGATGGTTTTTAGGAAGCGAATAGATAGCGAGAAATAGCACGACTTAGCAAAAAGAAAATAAGAACCCAACACATAAAATTTCAGAATAGCCACAATGCAAGAGTACCGGGATATACCTTTTAGTACTGCCAAAACTTGAAAAGAGAATTTGAAAAAAACAAACAAGCTTCCAGTTAGGTGGTCTGTCCGTTGCGCGGAAGTGCTAGCAATTTTTTGGGTTTGAAACATTTAAGCAGTTTTTGGGTGTTCCTGAGCTCAATGAATGAAAAATTTCCTGAATGTGAATGTTTATGGAAAATCAGTCGAAAAATTCATAGCGAGAAAGTTCCACGAGTTGCTACGTGTTTGAAGATTGGAAAATAAATTGCGTAGTGTCTACTTATCGATCTTCCACCAAAACGGAATACAAATAGTTTCGATAAACAGAGAAGCATTTTTGAAACAAAAAGAGCACATAAACCATAAAAAGAAGGAGTGAAGGAGTAACTAAAGAAGGTAGTAATATGCATGCATAAGTGTTTTGCTGGTTTGATTTTACCCTAAATCCGTCCATAATACGATCGCGAAGGAATGGCGGCGGTGGCGGCGGCGGATACGGATCCCGGGCGTACATGCTGCGTTCGCGGAAGCCACGTTCGGCCCAGATTAGACGCGGACACTCCTTCGACCAGTGGCCGGCACGACCGCACCGGTAGCACTGTTCCGGATCGCCCATACCGGGCTTCGGCCGGACACGGCTGGTGGACACCTGTACCTTCATCGGTTGGCCGTCCACCATCATGCCGTTCAGTTCCCGGATCGCATCGTTCACGTCCCCGGTCGGATCGAGATGCACGAAGCCATAGTTCCGCACGATATCGCACTCGACGACGGCACCGAACTTTTGAAACAGTTCGCGTACCTGCGGTGCGCGCGTTTTGTCCGTGAGGTTACCGACGAAAATTTTCGTCGTGTTGGCGTTCGGTGCCCGGCGGCTTCTGGCCGCCTCCACTTTTATCGGTTGACCGCCGATCACGTACCCGTTCAGATGCTGTATCGCCTCGCGGCCCTGATCTTCGTTTTCCATGTGGACGAAGCCGAAATTCTTCACCACATCGCATTCGACGACCGTACCGTATTTTTCGAACAGTGGCCGCAGTTCGGACGGCTGCGTCTTCTCGTCGACATTGCCGATGAAGAGCTTGAACGTACCGGGCGGCAGTTCCCGGCTGCTTTCGCTTGATGGATCTATTTTGACGGCTTTGCTCATACCCGGGGAAGTCGCGAACGGAATAAATGGGGGGGCAGCCAGCTGGGGGCCACCTAGACGCGCGATAATCGGGTAAGGGATTGGTCCTTGTGCGCTCCAAGGAACAAAACGAAGCGCTAGTGCACGCCTACGGGGTCGTACGGAAGGGGAACGTACTCGCGCGATGAACGATCGTCTTTACTACGTCTGTTCGGTGTTTGACTCGGTACCGGAACACGCGGGCGGGCAGAAGTAGTGGCGACTTCTTCCGTTGGATCTTCACGATAGCTTCGACGGCTACGAATACCCGGCGACGGTTGACGGAAAACGGTTGGAATTCTTCAAGAATAGCAATAATAATAACAAAACGAAGCAAAATATGATCGATTAACACGGGTTTTTAATTCGCTACAGTACGGCTAACGAGAATACGAGATCCACTCTGAGTTCTCCCTACCGCAGGTAGCATGGGAACCTCTGATATTTTACATTGGAACAATCCTAGCCTCTGTAAGTTGGTGGCTCGTGTATGAAATAAAAGGCTGTTTTCCACTCTGTTGGCTTCTCGAGTACACGTTACAACAAAAATAGCATTTATCAACGTAGCTACAGAAGGCTAAGATCAAACATGGCCGATTTTGAGCATCTCGACGGATGCGGTGGGAAAGGTAACGTTCAACACGGATTTTCATCCAGACATTCTACATTTATCAAACGTAATGCATGTACATATTAAAGTACTTACCTTTATATCAGGAAAAAGTTTGTTTATTAAAGCACACGAGTATGAAGAGCACGAGAAAAATGCCAACAAATCCGTGGCCTCCGCTTTCGGCTTTTTCTCGAAGTAAATTTTCACCATCAATGTTTGTGATTTGACAACAGCTGTCATTGAGCAGGGACTGTGGTGAAATTGTGAAAAAAAAACATTACAGGAATTTTGAATTGGTCGTTATTTACCTTAGATCATTTTGCAAACATTCGATAATCAATTGCTTCTGCAGTAAGTAATCAATTTTATAAGAGAGTTTCGTACAAAAATGGTCAACTGGTTACGAAATAGAATGAGTTGCAATAATGGCCAAACAAAATTTCTTGACCGAGGTACGAGATGGATTTCACACCACTGTACCTGTCATTCGCATTCCTCGAAAAGGGAGAGTCAACTCGCTGATTACGCCAAAAGTTGAAAGACAAAAGTTTACATACGGAGACGCAGTCGCAACATTTTATGGGTTCATTGGTTAGTCGAAACGTTCCAGCAAACATGAGCGGTACCGTAGCGGAATTTGTAAAAAGTGCTATCGTGAAGGATAAGGTGGTAATCTTTTCCAAGACCTACTGCCCGTACTGTACCATGGCAAAGGAGGTGAGTGTTTTCGGTAGAATCGTTCAAAAATTATTGAACAAAATGACGTGGCTTTGAAGTGTGAATCAGGGGAAATATTTGTTCACCTCATCCGGTAAACATCAGGCGGCACACATTAATTATGCGCCTTTACGTTGCAGCCCTTCAAGAAGCTGAACCAAGAATACGCTTGTTACGAGCTGGACAAACGAAACGATGGCGATGAGATGCAATCTGTGCTGGGCGAGCTGACCGGTGGAAGGACGGTAAGTGGGTGGTGATATCACGCCTAGTGATTGTGGAGGCATAAAGCCTTCAATCAACAACACTTTATCTAATAACGGTGCTTCTCCCCCATAGGTTCCAAGAGTGTTTATCGATGGCAACTTCGTCGGCGGCGGGACAGACATCAAGAAGATGTACGACGATGGTCGGTTACAAAAAATGTTGGCCTAAGTTCGTTATATATACTCTCGAGCAAAGTGTAAAGACAATTTATTAGACTCTCTTGAAAAAACTGTCCCATTGTGCACAATTACAATAAAAAAGAAACAATAATTTGATAGATAAGAATCGTTAATAGCATTTTGCTTCCAAAATTATGGTGCGTTCAGTATTTGCTCAATTTTTCTAATCGCTTGCTGCGATAGGAAATTCACCGAATCAAAGAGAGCGATAGCGTATTGATGATTGCTGTCCGGAAACTGCAACAGAGCGTTTGCTGTTAGTTGTAGGATTGCCTCCTTGTCGGTTGGCTCGCTATCAGCAACTTCGACGGTGCGCTTGATAGCTGACCGGTCGAGATCGATGCCGGCCAATACGCGCTGATCTACGTACGGTTGTAAGATCATGCGATATTTCAACAGATGAGTTTCCAAATAGCGCCGCTGACTGTGCATTACATGTATGAGTGGGTAGGACTCGGATTGGATACGCCGCAAAATGTCCAAGGTCGTTTCGGTACTTACTTCTAGCGCACTGATGCTAATTCGTTCCTCTTTCGATTGGTGCAGAGTGTGTTCCACAAGCGACGTTACCGAGGTAACCGGTGTAGGAGGTCGGTTTTTGCATTTTTTCAATGAGAGGTTTTCGGTTTCGTACTGCTCTACGATGGAAGCCGGTCCCATGGACACCCTCGATTGATTGCGCTCGGACCGGGCTTGAAAGGAAGCCTGCCTAGAAATGCTTCCTTGGTTGGAGAGTGACGATCTTACCGGTCGCTCTTCCATGTTAAGCGATTCGAACTTTCTGACAGCCACCTGCTCGATGAGCACGCAAGCTTGTTGGACAGCTTTTTGCACAATCTGATGCGTCATATCACGGAGCCGATCGACCACATAGCCCCTGATGAGCGAATCCTGCGGCAAGGGTTCTATAGGTGCATCATGTAGATCCATTATGAACTGGCTGGCTGTGTCGATTATCTGCGCACTGCTGGTCGTAGGACTGATCGTAGTATGAATGGCATAGGCCGCATCGATCGCACGCTCCATCCTTTCATGTTCCATTGAAGCGGTCCTGGCCGATGACTTAGTCAAGAGCTTTTTCTTACACTCCTTTAGGAGGGCTTTTACCAGCATGGCTTTGCTTCGACGGTTATATTTCCTTGCCAGATTTCTCGTTTTCCTTCGCACCAGTTCTTCTTCCAGTTGTTTGTGCTTTCGCTCGTACATGTCCTTTCTGTCCCGGACCTTATGTTGCATTTGCGTGAGAAACGATTCCAAGTACTGTCGATTTTCATTCCGTTCCTTTAGGTACGCGAGGTAGTGCATTCGAAAACGTTCAATTTGCTTTAACAGAATAGAGAGATTAATTTTCCGATAGCATTTTCGAGTTACGAGATCCGATTTATGTTGACATACCATTCTAGTTTTTACCTCTTGACTTCTGTTCTTGTGGTTAATCAACCGCTGTCGCAGTACATCGTTCCGTTCTCGCAGTTTTCTCTTAAGTATTAATTTTTTTCTACAATATCACAATAGAATCTATAGTAGTAAATCGAATAAATCGTTCATTTTGCTTACCTCTTACGAAGAGCTAACAGTTCATCATAGCGTTGCTTGTTTTTCAAATCGTGCTGATGCCCTTCGGCTATTTTCTGTTGCTTTTTCATCTCTACGTTCTTCTTTATGTTCAAAGTTTTCTGTTCGTAGTTTTCTATTGATATTTTCCATCTGTTTTAGTTAAAATGATATAATTGTAAAAGCTAATCGAAAAAAGCTTTTTGTTGGTCAAGTTGTGCCTACTCACCGATTCATTTTGTTGCTATAAATTGTACCAGCCCGACTGCGCCTGATGGCTAATTTTTCACAAAAGTCTGCAGCATTTTTCATAAGAGTTTGTATTTTCATGCAGTGAGATATATTTGCTTTTTCACTGTTCTGAAAATTAAATGCAAAGCTTAGCGATTTTCTTTTCCTTGTCTGTAATACATACCATTTGATGGAGAAGGTTTTGCAACTGCAAACGATAATGCAGGAAGTGGAAGTTTCGAAACTCATTGTGCTCCTGTAGTGTGCACAGCACTCTTCCGTCTCCATCGATTAGGCCACGAAATTTCAAATTCTGTAGATAACAAGTTTTAAACGTCCAAATTAACAGGAGTACTTATAGCACTAACGATTCCCACTTGTACCTTCTTAAGTGATCCACTCCAAAACTGATGCAGATGCTTATCATGTAACAGGTGATAGTCCTTTTGGGCAATTCGTATGCAAGGATCCTGTAGATCGAATCCATGGCAGGCCGGATACGCCCAGCAAGAATGTGCCAAAGGTCCTTTTGAAAACTGTTTCGCATGCACTGGACAGCAACGGTTGGGAAGTTTCGACGATGGTAGCAATTCAGCCCATTGTGGTACGATTTCGCGAGGAAGCGCGTCCGGATGTTGTGGAACTAGTGGAGCTAATTTAGATATCGTCGTCGGACGACGCAGAGTTAAAAATTTCGACATCCTTGCACGCGGTGCACAGTTTCACGTTCTTAGGCGAGTGCTACGATGGATATTTTGTGAGGTGTTTTATCCGCGAACTGTTTGATCAAACTAAACAACGTGGGACGTGAAAAAGAAGCTAACAAATCAAACGTTTGCACTTCCGAATCAAAATCAACCGAGCAACAAATAGTAGCAGTTCCCCACGATGAGGCTAGTCACCCTGTGCGAGTTCAAAATAATTGCATAGTGGCATATGTGATCACATGCGGTCATTTTTGTATACAAACAATTAAAATGTATGTTTTCGTGGATTAGCTATTGTTATTTACATGCATAAATAATATAATTGGGGGCCAAAAACTTGTTTATTTCTGTTCTAGAATAAGATATTGTGAAAGTTATTTTTGTCTGTTTGCATTACAAAAAAATGTCCAATGAATGTCCCATTGTACCACAGCTACGTATTTGACAGTTCCGCCGTCAAAATGTACACAAAAACCCGCGCGGCAGGTGTGTGCGTGTGCGCTTCTGCGTAATTTGCTGCTTTCGGCACCTGCATAGAAAGCAAAACGCAGCTCGTGGTTTCGTGCCCGTTTAGCCGAGTATGAAAATTTGGTGAAAATTCGGTCAGTGCAAAAACATCGTCGATACCGGTAAGCCGGCAGAGAGCGCAGTTCTACAGCTCCTGTGGAAAATTCCACTGATGTTACTCAACAACGTCCTGTGCCGGACTGCTACTGCTGCATTACGGGTTTCCACGATCGGGAAACATTCTTTCTGCCAAAGTACTTGCACTAGTCGGTTACTAAACCAGCGCCCACAGCACCAGAACAATCTACAGTATTTAGTCAAAGGTAAATAGTTTGTTGAAGGGACAACACCAGCAAAAACCGTTCCGGAAGTGAACGAACGTCCCCCATGCGGTCCCGGATGGTGGTGTGACATCACACGGCAAGCTTGCTTTGTTTTAACGCGATTAAGACGTAGGTGGAACCTTGTGCCAAAATAGTAAACTGTACGCAAAAGAATCTAGAAACCGTTCTACCTCGCAGTAAAGGCCTTTGAGCGGTTCCATCACTTCCAGTCGTAGTGTCAAGGGTATCATACAAGCACCAAAAGGACTACTTCCGGTTTTACTGTAGCCAACCAAAGAAAGGCAATCATAATCGAATCATCATCATACTCCGGTTGTGCGTGGTTTAACTACTAAGCTTAACGTTAGGAATACATCTATAAAACAAGCACCAAATTTTTTAACAATCAGAAAAAAGCTTCCTGTGTGACTAACAAATTGTGTCCCCGGCATTCGCGCATAACCGACTCATCATGCTTACACTAACCGTGTTAATTGCAAGGGGTGAGTAGTTCCTTGCAAATGTCTGTACTTAATTGAACGCCGTGCAGAGATATCATCGTAATATACCTGTAGTTTGTAGCGTTATGCATGGTAGCCTGGTTTCATGTTATGATTTGCTTCTTTCAGACCAACAAAACCATCACCAATATCGTTGAAGTTAGTGAACGCGGTAAAATATTTGCCAGAAGTGCAATACCTTCCCATCGCACTGATACGAACATCTGGCCATAATAGTGCGCATTCTGCGTGTGTACAATGCATTCGGAAATTCGATCGTCTTTTGGTTCGGTTGAAGCACGAAGAAAACGTACAAAAACAAAGCCGCCGCCATCGAAACAATGAACAATGGCAAGCCGGCTTCTGACGGAAAGAGCGTTGTGAACGTCGGCCTTGATATCACGATATTCGCGGGTAAACGATATCCACATCGTCCACTGTTTGCCATGTAGATCACCATACCCACCCTTACGAGACACACTGAAAAATGAGTGCGTTCCGTTTTAATAACCGCCAATGTGCGTACTATTAATAGATGCGTATACCACGTTGCTAGGCACAGAACATCCTCCATTTGGCACGATCCGACTCTGGGATGTGCAAACCAAAGATTGTGTTTCGCCGGAGGGTAACGAAGGTAATAAAATGGAACAGCGAGACATTCCATGGTGAAACATGATAGATCGGCATCAGTGCGGATCGAAACCATTGAAATTCGTCCTAGAAAAAACACTGCGACAGATTTATGTCTTAAAATACTTGTGGGTTGCCAATTACACTATTAATGCGCCCAGATTGGCGCACTGCAAAGAGAGGGCCATGTACCAGCCGTCTATTGTGATGCTGTAATTAGAGTGAATCGAATTTGCGTTAGTTGTGACCTAAACTATGACGCCCACCGGTGCCCCACGGTGTCGTCATAACTGGCTGATGGTCTATAATGGTGATAAAATTAACATTTAACGCAATGTTAAGCCACTCCGTTGTGCTAAGAATACAGCTCTGAATCCTCTTTTGGCAATAAACACGATGATGCCGTCGGATTCGGTTGCTATCTAGTTTTCCGCCAGTCTCCAACCACGTGATGATTAATATTTTCCTCTGAGTTCTTCGCGGAATGGATGGCAATACTCAGTTGGACTAAACTTTGCTAGAAACCATTTCGTAGCTTGTAGAGAGAAAAGAAAAAGCCCTTTGTAACGAGAGAGAGATAGAGAGAAAAAAAGGGATTTTTCATTTGTCGAAATAGTGATCGGTGATCTTCCTCGCAGTAGCGCTTGCGCCCTGTCGAAACGATACCGATGATTTGAAATGGCTGCTTTGCGCATGGCAGAATCCATCTGCGAAACGAAGCACCCGAGCCCGAGACCCGGTGAAGGAGAATAATATTATCTGAGCACACGAACCGTTCCGAACCCAGTGCATATCCAAACGTTGCTGGATCAAGATCCCGGGAGGACCGGAGACCGTACTAACTGCGCCATTAGCTACACTGTACATGCGGTCGGACACGACCTTGTCAAGATTGTACGTGAGCGGGTGAAAAGAATTTCCTTTGCCGGGAATGTATTTTTTTCTCTTCTTACTCGATTTGCCCGTACTTAGTGATTGTGCCGTGTCTGTGTGTGTGTGGTTGGAAGGAAAATAAGTTTTTTAAAACTATTTGTTTTGCACTCGAGCGAAAGACGATCAGGAAAAATTGTGTGAGTCACACTGTGTATCTGTGGGTACAAGGACCGCGGTCGGATCGGATCATAAGTAGTAAATAGGTCGCATTTGGCAGTAGCAAATATTGCGTGTTAAGCAGAATTTCCCCTGCGTTTTCGTTGGAAATTTGTGTTGGAAAGAGGGGGATCGATAGGTAGGATATTATTTTTCATTAGTTGCTAGTTTGTGCATGATTGCTTGCTTTAACAATTAATAGCTTATTGAGGGGTGGCATTGCTGACCGGTTGAATGTACATTGTAGAAGCTATTTAAAGTAGTGTCCGTTCTTAGACTTGGCTCTAGAAACGATTCGGAAGCGTTCTCGTAAACAGTAGCTGCTTTGCTTGTGAAAGTCCTGCATAAATTGTGAACCGTCCGTTTAACCAATCGAAACTAATTCTTTATTATCATTGTTTTACGTACCTACGGACTAAGCAGCATTTTCAAGCCTTAACGGAAAAATGGTGAAACAAGGACCACGTCCACTCGTCATCTGTGGCCCATCGGGTTCGGGCAAAAGTACGCTGCTGAAAAAGCTGTTCAAGGAATTCCCGGATACGTTCGGATTCAGGTATGAGCAATAAATATATTAAGCCAATTCAATGTTAAAAGTTTGTAAATACGTTTCATGCTACAGTGTGTCTCATACCACTCGCAAACCACGTCCAGGAGAGGAAAATGGTATCCATTATCATTTCGTCTCGGTCGAAGAGATGCAGTCCGCCATTGAGAAGGGTGAATTCATTGAAACGGCTGTATTTAGCGGGAATATGTATGGTACCAGGTAGGGATATGATAAGCTTTGATTTAGCACACACTTTACACAACCTACTAACCGATATTCCAATTAAACAGCAAAAAGGCAGTGGAAAACGTTCAGCATCAAGGGAAGGTGTGTGTGTTGGACATTGAAATTGAGGGTGTGAAACAGATTCGTAACTCGGATCGATTGAACCCGCTGCTGGTGTTTGTAAATCCACCATCGATCGAGGAACTGGAACGCAGATTGCGTGGACGTCAAACAGAAACGGAGGAAAGCTTACAGAAGCGTTTAAACACGGCAAGGAAAGAAATAGAATATGGTAACGCGTCCCTCGTCCGTTTTGGTTGACATTTGCTATCACACGACTATAATGGTTCTTTCTTTTGGTAGGCACGGAACCGGGAAACTTCGATGTGGTTGTGCAGAACAACAATCTCAAGCAGGCGTATGAGGATCTGCGCAACTTTATCGTACGGGAGCTAGAAACGCAACAAGGCCAAGGTATCAATGTTAGCCTGAACCGTGTGTTTGACGAGTGAAATGTGTTTGCTCCCTGTTTGTTGTGCCCCTTACCTGATCTGACAAAACGTGACCTCCAATTTCCCATCCACACATTCTTGTTAACTATTGCAGCCTAACGCGTGAAACATCCCGTTCTCTAACAGCAAACTTTCATGGAAGAAAGTGTACAAATTTAGCTAACTTAGTTTAAGGTTCAATTGCCACAACAAAAAACATGACCCACGGTATTGACCGGTGCTATGAAACAATTATCATTTACAAACTCTACTAGGGCAAACAGTCAAATGTTCCATTACCCGTAATTGTATCTCTTTATTGTGACAGTTCGAACCAGAATTGGCATTTTACAAACACACTCCACTGTGCAACTTTATACACATACACACCAAAAACAAATGTCGATACCACCTAATTACCATTAACCGAATATTCGAGTATTTGCAGAAGGGTGCAAAGTTTTCGATACATTTATTTTGTTTGTTAAGACCTTAAGTCGTTTATTTTTATTTGACCTCTTTCGCACGGTTGAATCGGTCTCCGTACTGTACGTGGAGAGTCATTTTTATACAATCAACCTAATACTGGTAATTCTTTGCAGTGTAGAGCAAGGGTTTGAACCACCCTGTATTGGTGTCTCGGCAAAACACGTAGTGCAATGAGTCAAACAAAGATCGTGTACCAAGAGTTTTGTTTATAGTAACTTCGATAAACTAACTGTATTGCCAAGGCTAAAGGTGAATTTAACAGCTTATCGATAAGCTAGATGAGATTAGACAAATTTATGAACATTCCAGTGTCAAAGAGTTGCTTTGCATAGAACAGAACAGATTTAAATCCCAGACGGATAATGTTGTGAAACTTTCTGCGTCAAACAAAGAAACATTCAAAAGCAATCAAATTGAATCATATCCAATACCGTTTTGCGATTCTTCCTTTACACAGTCAAATTATTTAGCGTGTACGTACGACATTCCATGGTTTAAGATGAGGATATTTCATTAGGTATATTGGTTAGGAGCAGTGTTGAAAACAATACTTTGTAGCAGTTAGCTGTCGACTGTCGAATGATAATTTTTGTGGTGCTAACACGCAATCTTGTTCAACCTACACCCTTCGTTTATGTCCCCTTTTTGCATGATGAATGGTGTTTGTCTTTGTGTCTGCTATTTCCTACCGAGCTACCTAATTAACCAGCAGTCCCAGGCTATCCCTACAGCCTGCAAAATGCGCCCTGTGGCTAATATGTTTGGATTTGTTCTTGTTGATTGAAAGCTTCGTTCAAAACGAACGTTCACTAATGAAATGGATCAATTATTCTCTTTTCCCCCCGCACACGACGCTACGTTTAGATGTATTCCTTGTCACGTCACTGGTTAGCAATTACAAATCGCTTGAAGTTTAATTCAGCAGTTTCGACTACCGAGTTGTGACCCCTTTTCATATTTGAGAGGGAGGGGACGAGAACCAATTCCTGAATCATTTTTTTTTGTTTTTCCAATTACTCATCATCATCTTCGATACTAATGCACCGCGCAAAAGATGCAATTTGCTTGTCTGTCTTTTCATCTGAATTCGGACAGGATAGAGAGAGATTGATGCACTAGCCAGCGTAGAGGTGTATTGCGCATAGAATGATTCCTTTCTAAATATCCATCCACCCACAGCCGCATTGTTGCATTGATGTGCAAATTCCAGCTTGTTGTGCAGTTGTGCTTTTTTTTTGCTGCGTGTAGAGCCACTGTGTTTAGGTAAACGTAAGTGTTAGTTTAAGAATATTGACGCGCGTTTTCTATCCCAATCGATCTGCTCGCTACCTGCCACAAGTAACGTCAAAACAACCCCACGGCCAGCTGGTTGGTGCTGGGCCGTTTGTATCAACGCAATGCGCAATGCTTTTTATGTATAGATTCTTTTTTTTATATATACTGCAACAAAACCATTTTCTATAAGCAAACTTTACCCAACCATAATAGCAAGAGCGAATTATTTTCCAACTTGTCCGTATACCATCGGCAACGACGACGTGTTTAGTGGGATTGGCTTGTGGAACAGAATTGTTCGTTGAATGTAATTGCCAAAAACAAAAATAAAAACATCAGAAAATAATTCTAGAATAATACACCATGATGGAAAACTAATGTTAGAACAGAACCGCATGTTTATAAAACTTATAGTACTGTACTAGGAGGTAGCAACACATCGGTAAGGTGCACTGCACCTCTGTACCGCAAATTGACAGATTTATAAAGTTTACTCCGTTGTTTTAGGAAGAGAATAATCGAAATATGTTAACACACCAATTCACAATAAAGTGTACTCTATTAAATCATGAATGTAATGCGATTAAAATGTGCTTTGTATGTAAGCAGAAAGAAATAGCTTGTTTTCGACGAAGTTGCTGGTTTTACGTACCTTGCTGTACTTACGTGTCACAAAACCTTACAGCCAGTTCTTTCGTATGTTGTTAAATGTGTCAAACCGAACAGTAGTAAAGTTATACTTTTTTTTATATTTTTGAACTGTTAAGAAATTGTTTACATCATCTGGGTATCAATAGAAGAATAATTTTGTTCGTGACTATCAGTTGAGTAATTCGAGCCGTACTACTACTTTCAAATCATTGGTGTGAGAGTGAGTTTTTGAACAAAATTCCAAGATTCAAAGACATACAAACTACAAAGTTACAAAGCAAATCTAAAAATAAGGCGATTGATTACAACAGTTCATTTTGTATTGTTTTTTTGTTTGTTTCTCGCTGTAAATTATGTTTCCCTACCATTTTACGACAAAGCGTAAATTACACCTTCCTGCGCTTAATACATACGCACATTGTTCGATCGTTTTTGCTCGCGTTTCTCTTACCTAACTATTAGAGTTATCAAGCAATTAAAAAAAACACACACATACATTCGTAATACATTTCACGCTCATCAGTAAGGAACAAGTTTACGGTTTCTTAGCTATAATGCAACTTTGTTGCTTTGCCATGTTCGAGTCAATGTTCTGCCCAATTTCTTTTGTTTTTTGTTAGTGTGCAGTTCCGTTTAGCGATGCGAATTAAATTTAACAAAGAAAGACGCGAAGGCTTAGCGTGGACAGAAATCCTTTGGATGTCCCTGGACAGTTAGCTGCAGCGACACTAAAACCTGGCATAGCATTTCTGCAGATCATGCGCTGGGAAATGGGTTTTTTGTTGTTTAGTCTATGTTGATGTCCCTTCGCGCACTACGATCATTATGGCAACAGTACATTGTGTTTGATATTCGTATGACTTACAGAGTTCCTTTTCCTATCCACAAAATTCCCCGCCCAGCTGCTGTTTATTGTAAAACATCATACTACTATACTACTATTAGCTGTCCTCGAAGTGAGTTCCGACTTATCTCACATGTCACTGAGTAATTTGCCCATTACTCACTCAGACAAAACGGTCGATCACTAAGCATTAGTGCAAAAAGTCCGTTTAGTACATCCCTATCCGTATACTCGACGCCGCTGGCTATTTCCGCCAGGGATTGGTGTCGGTTTATAGCAGAAGGGACGCATAGTGTTGTTCCATTGACCGTCGCTGCACTGGAAGTAAATGGCAGGTTGAAGATGTCCAGGGACATGGTAACCGTCGTTACACTTCACCTGGCACGCGGTACCATTCGGGACGGCCAGTTCGTTCGAAGCACTTTCGTTGTCTCTCAGATCACAGGCAAAGCGTCCATTTTCCGGCGGAATATCCAGCTGGCAATCGCCTGCAACGTTCGCCGTATCGCTATCGGCCGCATAATCGTCGGATACATCTAAGGAAGGAGAGTACGAATTGTTAGTAAAATGGTAAGCGATATGAGTCTCAAGAACTCGCATTACCATTAAACACGCAGTACGGTTCTTCTCCTTCCCACAGCTCATCCTCGCCACATTCGACGTAGGAGTTCGGTCGGCTAAGATAGCCCCCGCTCCGGCAATGGAACGTACAGCGCGAACCCCAGATATGCCCCAGACTGCAGCTTACTTTCAGATCGCGATTCTTCGGCTTGTACCGTTTGCACTGCTTCACGATCACCCGGTAACGCAGATCGCAGGTAAGCACCGTGTTGCCCGTCTGTTTGCTGATCACCTTCGCCAGGAAGCTGTACGGAGGCCCATTCGAATGGGGCAGCACAAAGTTTGCCTTCGGTCCGAACAGCGTTTCCAGCTCGTACAGTTCCTTGGATATCGGTCGTCCATTGCAGGTGGACAGGCACGGCGGTTCAATCATAACACCGTCCAGCCCTTTCCGTGCGATCGCCGTCCGCTCCGGCGGGCATCTGATACACAGATCGCCAATGTTTGTGAACTTCAGCTGTGGAGGTGATCCATTACGTCTGGGTCCACCGCCGGCCACCATACTGCCCGGTCCTTTAACGTGATGATGGGAACCGTGCTGTTGTCGTCCGTTTTTTCTTTTCGCCGAGGAATTACGTTGTCGCTGTACCTGCGAGATAGGATCAATAGGGGTATAAATCAATAATTTACCAGCGGTCGTCCTTGTGAAGGTCGTATCGTATCCCTTATGTCTGAGCGATCTCTACGTACAGCAGAATCTTGCTTGGTGGCAAACGCTAGCGTTAAGTTCTGGTCCGGTTCCAGAAATGCCTGACTACCCATCTCCAGCGTGACGGAGCCTTGCTGGACATTCTTGTACATACGCTGCTTTACCGTTGGAACTCTGTGGAATTGGAGATATTGTGGTGGGATTAGCTCTAGCGAACAAAACAACCTGCGCCAGTAGGAACACATCTATCAACATCAACATTGAAGGCACGCGGACAACGTACATACAGCAGGAACTCATGCAGGGTAGCATGAGTGTAACATAGATTGGACACTACTCGATGCTACAGCTGACTGCATTGGCGGGTAATGATTGCGTGATAAGCATTCGTTTGTTTCGCAGATGCAAATCGATAACTATCGGCGATTCTCCTGGGGGGGGGGGGTAGGGTACAAGGGTTTGCAGTACGATGACATATTGTCGCGTGTCCAGACACGCACCAGGTTCAACACCATCGGGACGGGTGGGGAGTTGTTTTAGTGGTAAAATTTGTAACTTATTGCACAGCGATCACGAGCCAAATGGGTTGGGGAATTGGGTGAAGACTTCGTTTAGACACGATAGAGAGTCATAACTTGCTTACCGATCGATCGATTTGCTATGGTGTTTATGAATGCTAGCGCCTATCTGATCGTTGACTGTACCGCCTGCGCCCGTGTTGCGCCCGACGCGGACGTCTCCGGTGCGGTGGTGGTGTACGCGTTGCGGCCGCAGAATTCGCCGACCCGCCGGCGATGTCACCCTACCTGTCGTTGCTGATGTTGCTAGCGGCGACGGCCCCTTCCACGGTAGCGCACCGTTTGTTTGCGGAGCTGTGCGTTTGTACGTGTTGGCGGTTCTGTTGGAAGTGGAAATCGAGCAAGATACTTGTACGGTACGCGTGTGTGAATGTGCGGTTGGGGTTGCCCCAGTGTGGTGTATTTTGTGTGTTGTCGATCAGTTGGCGGTGAGGAACTTGTTAAAGGACTCTTCACGAAGTACATGTCTAGAGCCCATCTATCCGCAGCCAAACTCGCTTGCACTGTTGGCATATGCATACATTTCTATTCCAGAGCACATACACAGACCCTTGGTGTGTGATCATGTGGCGGTGTCCGCAATACCCTTTATTTTTGTTGCATTTGTACTCACGGTACGCTATATGGCTTCCTACCCCGAACACCCGGTCGTTTAATGAGCATCGAGTTACCGTGTTCACGTTCACTTATCTAATCTCCCCATGCCAGGGCGAGTATTTATGTATCCGGCGATCGTGTCCGCCTCATGCAACTCATAACTCAACCGATGGCGTACGACTAAACGCTTCGATTGAGGATGCGAATTCTTCATGCCGCTGGTCTATGATTGGGCATAACGGGGTGGGGTTGAATAGATTTGCAACTTGCAGCTTCTGATATCGCACCGATTATTGTTAACACCCTCGTTTAAGCCTGTGCCCTGTGTGGTCTATTTAAAACAAACCATCACAAAACCATTGCTCAAGAGCGAGATTCTGTTTGAAAATACAGCTCAAGTGAGCGAGCCACGGGATTAACAACGAAATCAAGAGTGAGGATGATGATTGCAAACACACCATCTGACCCGGTCATTATCGTTTTCCCCCGTTACGATGATCGGACGTTAAATATCATTCTTCATTGGTTTCAATTATGATATTAGCAATGCTTTATACCCTGTACGTGCCAAACCTTACCACCTTACCACCCGTTCCAGCAACAGTACATTGTTAGCCAGGCCTTTCGGTTGAACAAATAATTTATTTCTAATGATAGTAATTATACCCCACCAGACATGATTTCAATTTCTTGGTGAATCAGGTGGTCTGCCGGACGAATCGGGATGGCGCTTGTAGGAGCCAAGGTGCTTGGGGGAAAATGTACGGCGAAACAAAAAAAAAAACGGAAACGCGGATAATTGAGACTCATCGTCGGGGAAGTTGATCGGTTAATAATCGGCAAACCGAACCGTACCCAGGCACCTTACGCAGCTTCTGGGGGCAATTTACTAGGGGGTGGGGGAGAGTACATAATCTGGTTTACTTGTACTATTCAGTGTCTTATCACGGGAGTGACACACGGAACGGAAGGAAAATCTTCGTTGGAGGTCCCATCAAGTGCAAGATATTGGGTCAGGTTCTACCGTACCGGATCGTTCCTTTAATGCGGGAAAAAATATTTTGTCCATATGTACGCAGTCATTAAAGTGGATCTCTTTTTCCCTCTTTTCAGCCAGTGTATGGTTGGCATCGTAGCGTGTATCATGCACGGTTTGCCCTGCTGGCCACATGAGATGGCGCGGAATTCTTCATCAATCATTCCACCGTGCACAAGCTGACGGACGGATTGACGTTGGCGAAGACTAAATGTTTGTTTACTGTGGGGAATTAGCACGCGGTATGGAACCCACCGCGTTTATGAAGGGAAGGTGGGCCACTTGAAGCACCCGGTGCAACACGAAACGCATCAGTTGAAGCATGTGGGTGGATTATTTGTCATCGGTGCAGATAAATTGGTTTATTTAGAGATCAATTCTAGGATTGATGACTATGCAAATGCGAACGTTCAATGCGGTTTCAAGTGTGCGTGGCCTTAGACGAGCTTACTGATTTCTGTCGAGATGTAGTTTTTTTTTTCTCCCTTCATTGCCCTACTCGGATTGTGTATGTTAAGTTGGTTGTTTCGCTGCCAATCGCTCGGCGCACTATCGCGTGACATCCAATTAGGGGGGTTGTATACGCGGGAACGGGAAATGGCAAAAGTATGTTTTCATTTTTACACGCTCAATCGCGTACCAGATTCCAGGTGCTCTTAAAAGCATCCGCTCCAAAACCAAAAAAAAAAGCTCAACACAAATGGCACAGGAAGCGCGTTTGATCGATCGAGTTGAGGAAAGTTTTACGGTTTCGTGTGGTGGTAAAATGAGTTTCGTTGGTTCGTCGAGTTAGTCGACTTGTAAATTGTGACGCTAATTGACATATCATCCTCTAATCTAATCGAGTTCCCGCTTGTTTGTACTCTCGTCTATACTTGGCCACCCCCCTGTTATAAGACTACCCGTTGGGCGCCGCATAAATTGAAAAGCCACATTCATCTGGCCGTAAATCTGGCTGCTGCTCTATAGGTTTATCGCAAGAATGTTTGAAAAGCCTGCGGGACACCATTACCATGGGCTACTGGGTTCCATTTAAGCTGTCGCGTGGGATCATGCTTTTTAAGGGCTTGGGAAAACTAATCCGTGATAGGTTGGCAGATAAAGATGTTTTACTAGCTATTATGTGGCCAGGGTAACGATTGTTTAGCTCCCGGGTTGGGTATTCCAGCGGTTCTAGGCTGCACCAGGGTTTATTGGTTTGTTCGTAGGGCGTAACGTTACAACACACCTGATGTATGGAGCATGTACGCAATACCGTACCGAATTGGTAGCTCTGATTGAAGCAGTAATTCACACCAGGGCACTGTTACCCATTGGTGCACCACTCGGGCAGCTAGCTTAGTGGTACAATCCGGAAGGCTTACATCGGCAGCAGACTTAGGCACCCAAGACCTAAGCTCGCACCAAACGATCAAACCAGCGCGGCAGTTACAAATGAAACTGTATAAATGCTAGATAAATCCAATGGTCAATAGCAATGTCAATTAATTAATTTTTCTCCTCCACCACCACCAGCTTGTGCTCCGGCGCTGCTACGTCCACGAACAAGCGGTAGCAAACGCCGCGCACACCGTGAACACGCGTCAAGACGTCGACGCACACAACACCGGCGAAGCGGTGGCGCTCTAGTCTGCCGTCGGGACAGCGTCTCGTCCTCCCAGGGTCTCCCAGGGGTAAGTGAATTAACAAAATTTACATACTCGGTACACTTGCGCGCTTTGCGCGAGTTGCAAACTGCCGCGCTGTTGGAGCCAGCCAATCATATTGAGATCCGCACCTGCAAGGTATTGAGATTGATCTGTTCTCGGTGGGAAGATTGCTGGAGCCTAGAGTCTTCGCACCGGTGGAAGGATGTTTTGCACATTGGTTGGTTTGTTGTTTTATTGCTCCGGTTTTTATTAGGTTATCGGAAGGTGAATGTTGCCCGGGAGTCGATTCCTGACGACCACAGGTAGATTTGTTGCTGCAGTAAAACATTCTATTTGATCGCAACGCTAATACCCGTGTACGTGTGGAGATAGACGAGAAATATTTTAACGACTAAATAACTTCATTAACGCACAGAACCATCTACCTCCTGCTGTGGGGAAAGACTACCCCAGCTCCCCATCAGAAGGATGAGAAATTGGCACGATTTTTTTCGTTGGAATAATTCAATCATTTAAAAAAAATATTATTTCATATCGGTGATCACCAAGGTGGGGCAAAATAGGCGCTCGTAAAGAATGTATTTTTCCCGCCGTTAATCAAAACGACAATTAATATCGCGTTTAAAATATGCACCGATCTGTGTGGCGATAAAACTGGGGACCAATAAACTATTTCTCCTCGTTTTTATTATGTTTGATTTTAGTACCAAGATTTTTTGTGTTAGATTCGCACAACTTCGTTAAGTATTCAGGGGCCTTTTGGCAAATTTTCCGACCCCTTGCATCCCGACTGCGGAACTAAGAAAAATTTTATTTTAAATGGTTTCATTCCATCACCAGTTTTGGGTCAGTTAGCCAAGAGCGCTGCATCGATTAGCGTTGAGGAAATGGCTTGAAGCACCGTCCGTCCGTTGCTCCAGTAACTTTGTAGCTCATGCACAGGAGGGAGTCTTCAGCTTCGCTTATTGTCCGGCTAAACGAGCATAACTAAGTTGCATTAGGCAGGCTCATTAAGCCCGCTGATCAAATAGCGCCTAGGTAAAAAAAGGGTGTGCTTTGTGTCTTTTGTGCGTCCGTCCGTTTCGCGCTACCGAGTCGATTGGTTTGTTCCGCGAGTGAGTCTTTAATCCTATTAGCAAGATGCAAATTGGCGCGGCAGCAATACGTTTGACGCTTTGCACCGTCGAGATGCCAGCTCCGCTCAGCAGGTCATTATCACCGAGGGCGTCGAGAACGGGGCCCGAAACGGGCAAAAGCCAGCTTACGGAAGATCACTTTTTTTCTGCGAGCAATTTCATTTTTTTTCATGCACCATGGGGTGACTTTTCATCTCGCTGTATTTTATTAATTAAGAAATCTTTCGAACCTGTCGTTCATAACGGCGGAACCAGTGGTTCGCGCTCAAGTGTGTTGTTCGGAAAGATTCATTCAAAGTATTTATTAAAGCTAGTGACAACAACAGTCGATGATCCAAATTCAGTAGAGATCTGCGACGGAAAACATGCGGCAATAAAAACCGCGAATTGGAGAACGTTTGGTGTGTGGTATAAATATTTTAAACGTTCTCTGTTCCATTTTCTGAAGCTCATCCTAGGACACAAGGAAGAGGAGGAGGGTCTCTTTGGGTGGGAGGGAGGACCTCCTGTGGGGACACCAAATGCTCATGTTTTGCTGTATCGCGCCATGCTGCGTGGCTGTTGGGCCTGGTGTCTGTCCATTAGTGTGGAGCATAAAATGTTAGTTGTGCTACCATCATCACCATGAAGGTGTGTTCAATATGGGACACCTCATTAAAAATTTCCTGAAGGTTTTCGCAGGTTTTTTTCCCAATTTTTTTTTTTTTTGGGTTTGGCAAACATTGGATACGATGACCAAACCCCGGATGCGTTCCCCTGGAATGTAGCAGCTCGGCGGGCACTTGCTTACTATAAATCAAAGAAAATATACTAGTTGCGATTTGTATGCCTGCGGTTGGACTTGCCTTTTGGCGAGAGAAATACCGGAGAGACACCTGCAACGGTGATCCGGCACTAACTTCGGTATAGGTTGGTTCCCCGTTTCGTAGTTCTAACTTCATGCCAGACCTTCGAAGGTCGGCAAGCGTGATTAAAAGCGTTTGATAAGAGGCACATGCATGCACGGTTGCAGCAGCAGCAGCAGCAGCAAGAAAAAAATACAGATCGACTAACGACAAACACATACACGGTGTGCAAAAGATGCAATGCAACACTCCAAGAGCAAACCTGTTAGCTGTTCCATTGGCTGCAATCGATGCGGTATGGTCGATGCCGGCACTGTAACTTCTCGGGTGGCACAAAGCGGTCGGCAAAACTATAGCATGAAAATGAGAGAAGTGGAAGAAGAAGAAGAAGAAGAAAACATGTATAAAAAGTGGCAAAATACTATGAAAATAAATGCATAACCAAAACACATATTCCCTCGATCGGATTAAATCTGGTCCCAGTGTTCGAGAGACATTGCCCGCTGGGAAATTAATTCAATCCCCCTTTTGATTTTGGCGAGGGAAATTTTTCCACACCGTGCTTATGCTTATTTATGGCGTTATGGTTGAGCTATTAGCTTATATGGTTAATTATTTATGATTTGTAAACGTTTGTCATTCGCGTTTCTTCCTGGCAGCAGCCGTGAATGTGCGATCGCCGTAAATCTGTCCCGAAAATTGCATCAGTTGGTTCGCCTTTTTTTGCGCTGGCCAGCGATACAGTATCCTTACGCGAGGCGAGGCGGGTTGTGGGTTAAAAATCTTGAATAATGTCCCGCCAGCGATTGCTACATATGTGATCATTAGCGGAAAAAACATGAACCCGGCTTGTCATAATGCGATCGTGGCGGTGAGTTTCGGTTCCGCGGTTTGAATCATCATTATAATTAAACGAAACATGGTCCATGGTGAACCAGAACATACCACCAAGCTAGGAGCAATTTGTAACAGGATGAAGAACAAAAATTCCGTGCTCGCGAGGCGGAAGAAGGATGTTACAATGTAAGGGGTGACATAAATAATACGACAGACCGGGCAATACATTTATTCAAATTGAGTGTTGTAATCGTGTGGTAATTGAAAGGGTGACACTCTTGTAAGCAACAAACAGCTTACCACTAGCCGGTCCGAACCCCGGTCTGTACACTACTGGGTTGATTCTTCTTGTAGATAAGGTAGCAATCAGGCTAAGAAGCTGTCAACAAATGTGAATAATTATCGCTGACATTAATCTTTCGACCTCTGCAATCGCGCCATCGCTTTCGCGCCGGTTGTCACACCTCCATAAATCAAACTATGATTATCTGCGCTAGAGGATCGACGGTCCATTTATATGCATGAGGTGTTTAATTCTTCATAACGCTCCTAAAAAGGCAGCAGAACCCGAGAGTGCGTTCGTTTTCCTAGCGTGCGGGAGAAAGATAAACGCTTCCGATGTTCGACACGCTCGATCGAAACGAAAAGAAGGATATGGAAAGAAGTGCATCTCATGGCAACGGATGCAGCTCTTGCACGCTTTGCCTCTTTTAGTTAATTAAGCCGAATCGCAGGTTAATAAAAGCTCGATCGATGATGGTGGCTTTAGTGTTTGTTATTTTTATTCTCTCTCGTTTGTTTAAGCTACTGTTGAGTCGTTAGAACAGAGAAACTCGCCAACAATCATTACCGGGGGACACCTAATGATGCGAATATGGGCAAGGTGGTAATGTTCGATGAGCTTTTAAGCGTTTTAACAACACACGCAGTGGATGTTTAATGTGCATTTCATGGTGAACGCAAGGAAAAGGAGAATAGCTTGCAAAAAAGAGAGATCAAAAAAGGTCCCGAAAAACAGGAAGACGATAAATAATGCTTCCAAATGTAGCACATTGACCGATTCGTTGTGGACCGGTTCTTTTCACTTGGCCACGTTGGCGCGTTGCACATTGAACAGAGCGTAATTAATTTTTCTTTAGCAACAGATTACATACGAAGAGGCATCGGTTCGTACTTTGTTGCTAACGATCACGAGCGGATTGAAGCTGACAGGTGGTGGATTCGGTACGGTGTGACTCACCAGACTTATCGGTCCAGGGTTCTAAACTAGACTGAACCGCATATAGACTCCGGATTATGGTGAATATTCATACTCAATAGTGTGAAAGTGACATATAGACCAAAGAGAGAAGAGAATGGGATGTTATCTCTCTCTGTATCAATCAGAAATCCTACCCGCAATATTTGAATTGTGACGATAGTGTGGACCCTCCTCCAAGCAGCAGTGTTTGAACTATTTTTAGTTCACCGCCACCCTACTTTTCGAGTATGCGAATTCTTCCGGTAGAGATATTCTAACGCACACCACTGCCCCTGCTTCCTGACGTCAGCAATCAAAAGTTTTGTTGAAGTTGAAGCTGAAGATCGCCGGTTGCACATTCTCCGATTGGCGTGCATTGCAAATTTGCGTTGTTTATCTTCAACCCCGCTGGAATTCGAACTATGCAGTAACGTTTCAAGATGCATTGTTTTATTTGCTGTGCTTATCTGCCACTATTTGCTGGTGTATTTGCAATCGTTACTAGGAGGGGAAATATTGCTACAGCTGCCATTCTCCACCATGGATACAGTGGTGAGATGTTACCAACAAGATAATGATGCGGGTCTCAACAACTGGAGCTGTCGTCTTCATTGGCAAGCAATTAAATTTTAACGTGAAGGTACCTCATTTCCCAGCCGACCAACTGCAATCCCCAAAAAGTACACGGGAGCTGTCGTCACTAATTAATTCTTTCCCAAACGGTGGCGATCCATTTCGATCGTACTGCGTCACGGTATTGCGGCGCAGTGATAAAATGGCGCAGGCAACCATGAAGTGTTAAGTTTGTCGAACAGTCTGTACTCATCTGGTAACCACTAATTGGTGCTGAATTCGTCGATTTGCCAAAAGTTCAACGTCTGGTTTGGTCTGGTCGTGTTGTCTTCTAAAGAGAGTTACCGTGTCGTTCGGTTTTGTGCAACAGACTCCAACTGATGCGTTCTGTAAATTGCGAGTTGCGGCAATCAAGACAGTGTGCGTGGTCTAACCGAATTGAATACATTACGCCGGATTGCGGGGACTGTAGCAATTGCGAATGACTTACGGGAACTTACCGTCTGTCGTCAACTAGAGCGTCAAACTGTTTTTGGCAACCTGTCAAGACGTTCATTAGACGGTACAAAACGGTGCCGCACATCTGCAACACAATATGGTTTAATGTATCGTCCTGGCTTTTGTGTTCCCCTTTACTATTTGACCTCCAAAAGATAGAAGAAAAAAAGATTTTTGCTGTGCGTTGCACATCTTGCAGGCAGGCAACGTTTCGCCCTGTCATCAAAGGGTACATACAGGTCAACCGTGGCCACGCTCTGTGGCCACTGGGGTAATTGGGGCCTTTTGTTACAGCTTACAATTTGCGCACTCTAATTGAAGCCGGACGGCTGGATGTGATGTGCACCGATACGCCAATGACACGACAGATTGTATCCCGAAGGAAGAGCGCTGCGTGTGGGCTGCATCGGGTCAGACAAGTAGAGGTTCAATCAAATAGAAGGTGGTGTGAACTGCATGTGACCCATTGCTGATTGCATTTCCAATGCCCGGGACAGAGGTTGTTGTTTGACAGTTGACACGAGGGCGGCTTGAACGACGCCAATGGAGCCCGCAATTGCCCAACGCCATGCCCGGTCTGAAGTGTACTTTTCCCTTTTCCAAAGTATTTCGAAGTGCATCGCAGCAAGCCATGCTAGAGCCAATTGGAGGTCAAGATAACTTCTATGGAGTGTTGATCGAGAGTCTCCCTCACCCCTCCTAGAGAGCTGATACAGTTCGTCAGTTTTGCGAGCTTAAGTACGCTTTTCACACCCCATTAAAACAGGTCGCAAGGATATTATGACCACTCGACGACATTAACCGCGGTGGTCGCGGTGGCAGTCGTTGGAAGTTAACTGAGCCGGCACTATTTTATTGCTCTACGGCTATTCCACTGCCAGCACGCTCACCGCGTCGTTCAATATTGATTTTAGCTGGCCACGTCTGAGACGGTCCGCGCTCTGCGGTGCCGACCAAGGAAACCCTTGGCCTTCGTCTTATGATTTATGTGCTGTTTTCACATACAGGGAGGGGGGTTGTTTTTTTTTTCGTACAGATCGGTTTGTTTTCGGGATCAGTCCCAGGTAGGTTTTAATAGGTTGTGCTACCATATCTCGATATCGGTGTTTCCTTTTGCACCCCGCGAGCCGTGAGTTAAGTTGCATCCCAGCGGGCGTTGAATTAGTTTTTTTTTCTACCTTTCGGGAAACGCTTAACCTTTACGGGTGTAACTTTAAGCAGTCCCTGTTTAACGCTTCTCTCTGGTTTGGAGATGTTTTTTTTGTCGAGCCCGCAGTCTCAAGAAGGTGGGAAAAGGGCATCCAAACACTAAAATTTAAATATTCCAACGACTTGCAAAAACCATAAATCTATTAGCAGCCAATAGTCGCAAATCAAAACATTCCGCGGGACGTCCGCGGCCTGAGGATGTTGTATTTTACGATTAAAAACTAATTTTTCTTCATTTTGCACGGTAAAATTGCGAACAAAAAATAAAACAGCAATATTCTTTGTTTTGTGTGGCATTTGTTTGATCTGCTCTTAGGCGCACAATGGACGCGGCAATGTCTTTATGCATGAGCTGAACCACGAAGGTAGTTGATTTATGGAGCATTTTGTGTGAAATGCTTTTCAATTTGTTTTACCTTAAATTTGTGCGGTTTATGAGTGTTTTGTGCCGGTCGGGGACTAAAAGCATTCCACAAAGCCCCACAGTGGTTTGGCTGTTCGTTTCAACGGACGCCGGAGTTCTTGAGTGTGTCCTCGATTTTATGCGAAATTTACGATTGTTTATGTGAATATTTGATTTTAAAGGTGTTTTTCATACAGCACGTACCCTGTGTCTGATTCTGCATGCGCGTTGAGTATCGCACTGGAAGCAGATGGGTGATGGTGATCGCTTTTTTGGACGATCAATGTAAACTACCCTCGGAGGGGGGGGAGGACTCGGTAAGCGATCGGTCACATTCTGACTTGCGCTGCAATAAATAAAACTTTCACCAGCAACCATTAGCGATTAGTATTTTTAGCAGAAGCGCAACGAATTAATTGGTGGTGTCTCGTATGATATGACAACTTGTGGTCAACGCATCTGTAGACGAAAACGGACCCAACAACCCACACCCGGGGGTACCACATTATATCAAAAAAAAAAAAAAACCCCGCACAAAACAAAACAAACTAGACCGAAAACAAATGTTTCCCACCAGCTAAAAACCTTGCTCGCGGTGTGATATCCATCGGTGTGGCCGGGCCACCAGTTAGCGAATGATGGATGGTATGTTTTGACGATTTGGTTGGCGTTAATCTTGAAATCGCACACCCCGGGCCCGGGGTGCAGTTTGCGAAAAGCGAACAGTAGATAAGATCACACTGCGCTGCGGTTCCGAACCAGAAACGCTAGCGACAAATCGCACAAAGATGGTTGATGTTGGATCAACGTCACGCAACGTTTACGCCTGACGAAAAGGACATTAATTCAACCGATGGATGAATTCATTTCGCGGGTTTTTGGATGGTTTACCAGCGCGAGAGAGGGAGAGAGAAGCATCGTTTAGCATGGGAAAAGAAATGAATAAAAAACGAAACAAAACCTCGACTGAAAGACGGGCTTGTTCTATCGACAAGTTGAAGTTATTTGGCACAAATGTTCACACTTCCACGGATCGTAGAAAAGTGATCGCGTAAAGCATTTCGCCCGGTGATTGATACATCTTGTTTATGGAGATTTCGAAAAGCAAAAACAAAAACGTTAACATTTCAAGGTGAAATTATTAGTTTAAGCTTTTGTCAAATGTCATTGGGTTGGGGGTGGCCAAACAAACACACAACGGAAATGGATTGCAATCTGCCTCAATCTTGTCGTGTTAACGGACGTGGAATTGGATATGGTAAGCATATAAATCACAGCCCCAGCCCTGCATCCTTACTCGGACAAGTTTATTATTCACCATCATCGTGTCGTTTAGTGCATGCATCAAAAAAAGTGCAACCAAGAGCGAAACGGACATTACCCGAAGGGTCGTCCGGTGAGTGCTTTTAATTTTGTCGGTTCTCCCGCGTTTCGTAAAATGATTAATTTGCAATCGTTTGTGTGAAATGTTGATTTGCCACGCCGAAATGGGTGCTCAGTTTACCGTAAAAATGTGATTAATGGGTGCGGGGTTTGCACGTTTTGTTTGGCAAATGCTCATGTCATGAAAAGGAATTTACGGCACAAGATTGTGTCGCCCGTTGTCGTTTTGTTCGAGTTGGTAATATTTGGACAGAAGGGCGTAATGGATGTATTTATATGTAAATTCCCTTTTTTTGCTCTATAAATAAACGTTATGATGTAAGCCGTGAAACTCTTCCCAAGGCAAAGATATTAAATATTTATATTTTAAATAGCTCAATCCAATCCCTAACGTTATCCCCAGCGCCAAGGGATTAGATGATCGAGCGCTGTTTGGATTTAAGTATATGATCCATTTTGTTTTATTGCAAATCAAGCATAAGGGATAAATATTTGTACAGCACTGCCACTCGACCTTGGAATGTTTTGCTGCGGTCCGCACACGCACGGCAAGCAATTGGCCGTGTGTCTCTGCGGTGCAGATGTGTCTGATCTTGTTGAAGTTGCGGTTATTATGGTACATCTCCCTCTACCCACAGGTTTCCGCCACAGACGAATCGTTGGTTCGCATCCAACGAGGTCCGATGGAATTGGTTGATCGATGGACCGGATCGATCAAATTGCTCAATAAATTCGACACCATACTGTCACCGGATGTGATCATTATGCATCTTGCGCACGATTGTGTCGAGACGATCGATATGCATATTTGCCAACATCTCAGCAGGCAAGTGTTTTTTCGCAGTTTTTTCTTGTGCCCGTATATGCTGAAAGTTGTAATGTTATCTAAGTTGAGATAGCAGATGAACTAATTTAATTTCCATCCATTATCACCCTGTCCACGTTTACTGAAACATCACTCATAATTGCAGCACGATAGGATACCGAACCAACCGAAGAGATAAGTGGTTGTTCCCTATCTCTAGCAAAGCACCACAGTCCCTACCGTTCCCACCATCACACTATCGGCGCAACAATTTGCTGGGGAAGAAATTTTTGCTAAATAAACATCACCAACACCGCCAAACTGGCGGGTGGTAAGCTTTGTTTGTTTATACTTATCCAGCAAAAAAAAACGGCAGGAAAAGTACTCCCTCGTACACATGAGCTAGCTGAAGCGAACCAGAGGAACATTTTCCAATTTGATTGGCATTTCAGCGGGCGGAATGATGGAAGCAGATTGGACAGAAGCAGAATAGTTTATTTGGTTTGCATGAGCGAAAGTTTAGGTTCGCTGCACGGTAGTGCTCACAGCTGGTACTTAAACGGTCCGTTTAATGCATCGTTAGCCCTGCGATTGACGTAAGGCGAACGAATATGGAATGCGGAATTGTGGTACTATGGTTTGTACTAAAAAGTGTTCTAAAATACTCGACTAATGTTACGTCAAGTGTTTTTTATGTGTGTTTATTTTTACTCATGATCAAACGGCTATTGGTAACTCCATCTATGGTACAATTCACGTTAGTTTGGAAAGATTTCCTTCTCCGAACATTAAAAGGGCACCTTATTACGTCTAGTGTTGTGAGAGAAGATTAATTTATATGAGTCTTTAGAGAGGAATAATTCAAATCCAGAATCGACTCTCAGAAAAGAGTCATAAATCCCCATAGATTCAAGAATTCTCAAAAAATTTCATGTTACTGCGTGTATGAAAAGTGTTATTTTAGAAGCAAAAAGAATACAAACAACTCTCAAATTGTGATTAGAATGGAAAAGAAATACAGAATTCTTCATTGAGTCCAAAGCTTCTCTCAGATTTATGAATTTAAATTAGTTTCTTCCGGCCCCAGTTACGCCTAACCAACAGTTCTCATCGATTCAATATTTCTCCCAGAACAAAAAAGGGAAGTTGATAACATTCTTCGCGTACTGGTGAGTTTTGTCTAACTTCCAATTCCCATCGACTCACCACGATCTAATGACGCTGCATTTAAAAGTCATCCATCTCTGTGCTTTTCAATTTCCTCCCGGGCCAATTGTGTTTCCTTTCTGACCCGGCTAGACATTGATGCGTCAATTCGTCCTGCTTCCAAGGCTTTGGGACCGAGGACCCCTCCCCCCCATCCATCCGCAATAGAGACATGACCGGGGTTGCAACGGTGGCCTCGAACTGCTGTCATTAGAACAATCCAAGCAGTGCAACGGGCTGCTACGACCAAACCCCAGCCAGTGATGGTGATTGATGGCGGTCACTTAAGTGAATCTAATTTCCTCGACCCGCGACAGTAGCATGCGACACGTACTAATTAAACCAGGTCCTGTTTGTTTTCAGTGGGAAAATCGTTTTGTGTCCGGTTTTGCAATTGTTTAGCAGGCTTGTGAGTTGGTGGCAAATGGGGGACTTGCAGCTACCCGGCCCGGTGTGGTGCATTACTGACCGTGATCTATCGTTTGCTATGATTGGGCCCGTTTGGCAGCGAGCGTAAGATGACATCTTGATATGCTTAATAGATGATTAGATCGTGCGCGTGGAACAATGTCTTTATGGGCAATGCTGACAGGCAGCTAAATGGGTGTACTTGGACCCCGGGCAGAGTATGATTGACGAAGCCATTGCACACTAACGATGCTGGTGATTACTTCAAATGGAATGGTAATGGATATTTGCTATTGAAACCTTGTTGCGGAGAATGATAGTTACAGTATGTACATATGCATATTATGCCGAGTTGTCAGGACCGTGTAAACACAGGTTTTTGCTTCGAAGAATGCTGCAGTTTGGTAAATGGGCAAAGCGATGGAATTTGGTATTTATAATGAGTAATTTGATACGTTCCATCTTCGAAGATATGGGCTTTTAATTTGCCATGTTTTAAGCTAAGTTGTAGTTTAATGTCCGATTCTTTTTTTTGGGCTTCCACACCTAAAACAAAGAACACTTCGCGCTTGCAATAAAAAACTGCCCAACAGCCAACCTAACCGCTGATGAGCACACGGAAACTAACCAACCATGGCGACTGCACATAAACAAGCCACTCTGTCACCGGGAAGAATATTTGCGACACGATCTTCAAGGTGGCGTCGGACCGTTTTAGCGGCCACTTTTATTTCGTTTTGTCCTGTGTCGCGTGCGAAATCTACAGACCGTATCGTAGCGCCACTTGTTGTGCGGATGCGGCTCAACAAGCCGGTTCAGCATCACACGTTGCGTGTACGGTCGTCGCGTTCAGCCACGAGTTGTGCGGGTGTGATCAGCCGGGCGGCGAAACGGGAATAGGGAATTGGGGTAATGACGGGCGAAATTATGATTCAATCACAGGCGTAAATAAAATCGTTGCAATCGTTGAATTTTAATTGACTGTCATATCGGAACATGTCATCTCGGCGATGTTGTACTACGAGTAAAGGGAAGGCATCAGTAGTAGTAGTAGTAGTAATCATTGAGACACACCAGGGAGCCGAATGGAGTTGACCCATTACTAAAACGGTCGAGTCGAGATGACTTAGACGATGTCTTCTACGAGTAGTAAATTATTTTGCGTTGCATCCCAGAACATATTGTCCGTTTCACGGCAGGACAAACCTCTCTGCCTACCAGTTCCTATAACACACAAGCGATAGCATACGAGATATTGGAGATTTATTGAATCGGGACTGTGTGGAAACAGTGAGCTGGTGGTGTGAGGTGAAGTTTGACGCCACCGTAGACGACTGGTCTCCGTCATGTCTGCCCAGCGTAGGTCAGGTAGGGTTAATGGAGTGTGATTTTGAGGATGACAGCTTCTAAACGGTCCACCCGCACAGGGTCGTAGGATGCGTCCGGACGTTCGATAGTGCGTCAAGTGTCAAGTCTATTCCATGAGCTTAATTCGCTTAATTCGTACAGTTTTTTGGCGCGAGCTGTCAGCCCTGAAGACACCTTAATGGGCACTGTAGCGAAGTTTCGCAATGATATAGTTCCCTGATTGGTTGATTGTTGGAACAAGGCAGAACTGCAGTTCTTTTTGCATCTTTTCGTCCAAAAAATGCCCTATATTTGCGAAGCAATACTTCTTCCACCCGACACCATACATGCACTTATTGGCATCATCGGGGGAGATCATTGATCTTTCCTTCGATGGGCGATGATGTTTGCTTACGTTGTTTGGAAAGTTGTTTTACACGTTGTTCACGCGCAGGTTGCAAATATTTCAAAAGGAAGAACTTTTTTAAAAATAACCTTTGCCGCACTTCAAACCGCAAATAAACCACACTAAGGAATGAGTAATTAGCTAAGGCAACGGACGGACGAGCAAAGGAACCGCTCCCAGCAGTTAACGGCGTAACTTGACTGCTCTGTATCTCATCGACTGAAGCGTGAAGTAAATAATGGCCGTACGCTGGTCACTTGCTGCGGGCAAGTGTTGAAAGATTTTTGAGGAAAGCAAATTTTACATCAACGTTTGCAATCGATTTCCCTACCAAAACATAACTGGAAGACCTTGAGCAAAGGTTCACCCGGGCAGACAGAGATGCACGTGTACCGGGGCGGTTTGTTATGAATTTTTGTGTGGGACCACAAAACCACACGTTTTATGAAGTTTATGCTTATTTTAGAAATTTTTCTACCGGTCAAACGTAATGGGGCACGCTATTGACACCTCATTTAAATGCGAGCGTCCGTCGGGTTGGCGCGGCTGATCGTTGCGGGCCAGCTACATAAAAAACTGGACGATCATCATCGATCGCAATCGCGAGACCGACCGCTCAGTCACCGATATCGGGTTCGGTTACTCAAACTTTATCGTCCCGTCCATCGACGGTCGTTTTTCTTCATACGGAACATCCCGAAAGAAACTGATCGGAATCGAATTTAATTATGTGGGTTGCCGCGCGCCTGCCGGTACCGGTGGCGTACCTCGTGGAAGACGGATCGCAGGGGTCAACCGAGATGCGTTAGTTAGCGTTTGCATAATAAAACGATTTAATTTAACCAAAGGCCATTGAAATGATAATTTAATTACTTTGGGACATTCGCGTGGCTGGGGCCGTAATTATTATAAATGTTTCGGCTGAGTGAAGCGAATGGGTTTTGGGACTAATGAAGTTTACATCGCTGTATTATTGCAGCCATTGTTTTCGGCGTCTTCCATTCTCTGCTTATTCGAATCGGTAGAATGTAATGTTTTGGGAAGGGTATTGTTTCGAAGAACGAAACTTCAATCAGATGCCTACGATGAAGTTGGACAAATATTTAGCTAAACTAATCGACAAATGTTCACTGGTGCTTCTTCCCGGCCACCGGTTGAAGTGTACCGTCGGAGAGGTTCGCGAGCATTAGCATCGGCAATTTGCACCATGAAAGCACTCGACCGGTTGATGAAGCAGGCGCTAACGCTAATACTCTGTTGACAACATCTCTTACCGGGCACTGAAGTGACTCGTTACAATGGGGAGGACAAAGCAAAACTGTCCACAGCATACCATTAAACGCCTGAAAAAGGTGGTAAATGGCACATTAACGATAGTGTTAATCGACGCTGAGTGCTTCGCACTTGTTATAAAAGTGTTTACACTTACTACTTTGTACCGCTTTGTACTGTTATTGGGTGTTATTTCGCCAGCCATGAAACATATATTGAGTCTACGGTGGAACAAAAGAACAATTCGATTTTCTCCTGAATTTCTCCGTTATCAATCATGCTCGTTAGCGGTGCAAATGGGTTTCTACCCAGGCGTGACATGAACATTCGGTTTGGCACTTGTGCTAAATATTCTCGTTGACCCTCGTGTACATGGCGTGGTTTAGAATGTCTGAGGTTAGTATGCAGCACTCAGACCCCCGAGCAGTGACAGTGATTTGCTGGCAACACTGGCAAAACAATATGTTCATCAGGGCGAACATATTACCGTGGATCACCCCCTCGATCTCTTTGGTGGATATGCGACTCCAAAGACACTGCTTAGGCGGTGCGGCCGTATGGCCTGCAGAATGCAATTAAATTTCAATTTCTCTCCAACTTTCGCGGTTTGCATCGTGCGCCGACGAAAACGAGTGTGCGAGATACGCACGGATCGGCCTGTCAGCCAGTAAATGCACCGTAAGTAATGGTCAGTCATTTGTCAAGCCCCAAAGGGAACACATTAAGCACGGGTGGAGGATAGCAACAACTAAAAAATGAAGCCATCCATTTCTCCAGCACCTTCTGGTAGTGGTGGCTGCCGTAGCTGCCGTGCCATAGAAAACGGTTAAATGATACACCTCACGAAGATCAGGTATATCGCAGCCGGTGATACCCCTAAGGCTTCGTCACGTGCGGATCCCGATCGTATTATTGTAATTTATGTCCTCCTTAAGAAGTGATTACTTCCATTAAACGTGCCACCCCCTCAACCCCAAATGGTTGGTCGTTTTTATAAATTAACATAAAATAAATTAGAAGTATGTGAGCTGTAACAAAGAACCGGAAAATGATGTCGGCTCGATCGCCTGAGGTAATAGACGAGACATTAGGCGACTCACAGCTGGTGTTGAGGTGCTGTGATAGAATGTTTATCTTTCGGCAAACCCGCTACACTATCGCGGTGAGTGGCCGTTAGTGTGGCTTGTTGTTTACCGGCTATTATGACTTACCTGCCAGAATGAGCAGCAGCGCTGCCAGCGCCCGGAGACCGATCATTTGTCGCCCGGTTGACAAATGGTGCTGTGGAGCGTGTCGGCGACATGGCGTCCGCCCGTCAGCGCTACTCCACCAACCCCATGCGCGTGGGGTGGCGTTCGGGGACATGTTCGTTACACCAACCCAGCAAATTAGATGCTGAAATTGCGACACTTGCACGGAAGACGCTATTTCCGAGTGTTACGCTCTCACCCACCGATTAACACGTTTTCAATCACCTTAATGTGGCACTGCTTTTATCTCATGCACTTTACACGCGTGACACCGAGGTATGCTGTGGAAATAAGAGATTAATCTCTTGCGTTACGTTGGGGTGTATGGGGATGTGGTGCAGAGTGGTTAGTTCCGTTCTGGGCATTCTAGTTTCTTGGGCAGAATTTTTACGTGACCGCACACGGCGTCTTTGTTACGGACGACGACACCACCGCCATGATCGTGATTGAGCGGAAGGGAACTTTCTTTCACGTTTGCCTTTCGCAACTTGTCCTGCCCTTATATGCGTTTCGGCGGTTTGTTAATTGTCATCCGGTATGATTTATGTCCGCGCTTGAGTTTCGTGGTTTCGCGCTCGTTTCGTTGGTGATGCGTGTGGTTATTATTATTATTTTTTTTCGATGTTCCGCCACGGTGTGTGTCATTTTATTTTTCAAACATACAGCCGTTTTTGGTGGGATCGAACGTATGACACTCCATTAACCATCCCAACAGTGGTGAATGTTTGGTGGATTATTTTAATCCCGTCGGGAAACTGTGCTCAAAACAATCCGCACCGTTAATGACGAATGATGAACCGTACCGTGAGGATTCGGTCGCGAACACTCACTAAACAACTCTCCCGGCGTGATCGCGTATGCAAATCATCACGCACGCACGCAAACACTGGTGATAAATTATGTTTACAAGCCACACTCACCCACTGTATGTAAATGTCGATCGATTCGGTTAGCTTTTCGGCAACGCGGATTAACCACACCACTCTCGGTCAGACGTCTAGCACTGCCTTTACCTAATTATAACATTCCACACAGGGAATCCAGCAAAACAATACCAGTACCGACGGACAAACCGTACCCGGGTGAATGTAGTCGCGTGGGAAAAATGTGGTATCCAAAAACACAAAAACCGGCAGACACAGGGGGGACAGAACGCGAAAGTGAACCCGGGTTTTTGGCTCGCGGTGGACCACGAGTATCTTCCCGCATGACAAATAGCGAAATAATCTAATCATCCACACACCGCTGCTGGTGGTGGTTGTGAAGATCCCATGCTGAAAGTACCGGACATTTGTCATACTGGATACGTTTAAGGTAAGGTGAGGGTTTCTGTTACAAATATATATCATGTTCTGTGCCAGAATGAAAGACTTCCTTAAAAATGACCGTTTATAGAGTGCGATATTTTGTGGAAAAAGATCATTTTAATTGGCACGCCCGGTCGCGTCCATTAATTTAATTTGTTCAGCATGCGAAAAAGCGCCTCTTAAGCGGTTTGGAAATCGATGGATAGCGTGTGTGGATTTAACACCAGCCTATTAGTAATAAATGCCAGCAGGGAGAGAGTGCAAATCTGCTGTCCGGTCACGTCCACGGGTGTATCGTGCATTCGGAGCCTTCCCCATTGCTGCTGCACCATTAAATTATTTGATCGACAACATTCATACAGCGGCATAGAGCAGTTTTTGGGCAAACATTCGGGCGGAGGGTTAAATATTTAAAACGTATTTTGCATTCATGCTAACATCCAATGTTAAATGGTTACAATCGATCAATCACACTGCTGCATACGAAATGCTTCCTGCGAGGACATCCAGGGAAGAAAAGCTCCCTATAATTGTTCGGCTGGACGGAATATTTGCAACACTTTGGCGGATAGTTTAATCATTCCCAACATCAATCGCATCAGCGGAGTCGTTTGGGCTTTATTTAATTGGCAAAGCGGACGTCGCGTCACCGGTAACGCTCGGCTGGCGCCACGTTTAAACAATCATAACGGAGCGCTAAAATAATGCGCTCCGTAAAACTCGGTGGCGATTTTACGGACGGTAGATTTTGGGATTTTCCTTCCACTCTTTTCCATCGCGAGATAGAAAAGTGTGATCTTTGCGACTCAAGAAGACCTTACCATAGCGTAGGAAATGGTTACTATCTGTGTAGGTTTGCTATAAAAGTTTAGTTCCTACCCCTCCCCGGTCTAAAACGCTTTAGAGCGTTCGAGCTGTTTGACGAAGCATCATAAAGCTTTGCTGATTTGAGGATGGATTTTTTTTATGGGGCTTTAATTAAATTGCTTCTCGTAACTATGTAGTCTCGGTTGCGAATGGACAACCAAGGTACCGGGGTCTGTGCGTTAAGAGCATCAAGCCGGAAGAATAGGGCCAAAAGGTGAAGCATCTTTGCTGTTTTTTTTTATGGCACATTTTAACTCCTAACCTAAACATTCGTTCGCTTACCCACAGATAAAGGCAAAGTTCAGCGACATCATTTATTAACAGTGTGGTTTTCGTAAGAGATGTACTATAAGTTTTCAACCCATGTGGTCATTTATAAATATTTTAATCTACACACATAATGTGTGAAAAATTAGATCATTAATTTGAATATAGCCCAACCCGGTATTTTGCTTCAAATTCCAGCATGAACCGAAACGTTAAGCATATGTGTTAAGCGAAACGAGACAAAAGGTATCGATCGCACCGGGAAGATGCATGTTAAGGGAGAATAATAACCAATTCTTCGATCCTGTTTTTCGACGAGCCGGCAATGGATGCATTTTTTCGGGGTCTCGTGTACTATGGAATGTTTGGAGCGACAGTTTTATGGAGTACCGTCATCAGGTATGAAATATGATGGACCACATCAAGGTATTTTTTGTGCGTTTCGATCGATCCTTTTCGAATATTCCAGCAACGAAAACCTGCTTATTACCAAGCGATATTTTGTACAATAATTACCGTGAAAGTGACCGCCAGATGGCGCTGGACGCGTTTTTAAAGCCTTATTTTACCGCTTATTTGGAACCTTATTTCTTGTGCGCTTTCGTGCGACTTAATCCAATGTTTACGATTTCAAGACAAACGTTTTGGGGACACGATTCATTCCACAGGGCGCCCCACAAGATACCAGATGCTTTTAATCGGATTAGGTAGCGTTTCGATCGTGTGACCAATCCAATTATTTTGTTGTAGATTTTACATCAGTTCTGCTTTTTAATCTTCAAGGGAATGGAGGCTGAAGCTATTGCTGGCACTGGGGGAGATCCACTATTAATAGTGCAATTTATGTTGGACGTTACTTAGATCATAGCAGGTTCCATAATCACCAGGATGTATGTTGTCCAACTCCTGTACAAAAAGGACTTATTTATGTACCTTCCTCGCAGACTTCCTCGCAGAGCAGAGCACTCACACTACATTGCCCGTAAAGATGGATACATAATTGGATACTGTCATGTGTGCGGGAACAGGCTTTAAGAGCGTAGTTGTTCTTTATCTTAATTCTTCTCCCCTGCTCTGCTAATGAACCCCCCTACAGGAGAAGCGTGCTCAATTGGGGAATATTTTAGAGCGTATGGCATGCAATTCTGACACCACCCCCCACGGTATGCTCAATTGGAATCGGATCCAATTTGTTGGTGTTGTGCAACCTTGACGGGGTCAGTTTGACATTTTTGCACGTATCAAGCGCAAACCCATTTAACATGGAATTGCAGTTGAGCGCGCTGGTTTCGTTGGGCTGTTGCATTAAATCCTCCGCTAAACGGCAAATCTACCCAACTGCGGTTGTAGATCAGCTGTCGAGTCAAGCAAACAAACAAACGGCAGAAAAAAGGCGCCAAAACCGATATGCTAATTTGACTGCCTGCCTGTGTCACCGGTGCACGACATCGACCGATCGAGTCGATGTATGTTTGGTTTGTTGGAAAACGACAAGCAGGATGGTAGCGCAAGAATTCGGGTGCTATTAACGTCAGTGTAGAAAGTTTTTTTTTTATCTCGCACATACACACATTCCACATTGTCACAAAGGTTGTTGGAAATAAAACAATAAACACCGCGAAAGCTTTTAGTGTGGTCTGCGAGTAGTTTTTTTTTTGCCCCTTGAATTCAATCCTTCACTTCGGCCACCGGCGATGAGCAATGTTTTAATGTTTAAACTCGTTTTATTAAAAAGCGGATCGATATTCCGGCAGCCGGTTACACGAGGCAGATGGAAACGGATTGGCAGATTTGACAGATCTCATCGTCATCGTCTTCGAACGCATCGAATAATGGTGGATTTTTTTCCCGGGTTTCGGCCACGTTGGATATTTGCATGTCTATCGTTGGGCTTTTCTGGATCGAAATGTGATAGTTCGTGCAGGAGGGGTAGCATCATTCGGTGGGGAGCGTGATCGGTGTGTACCGGTGTTTACAGTTCGCTGGAACATGTGCGTATCGGAAAGAACTGATCGGACAATTTATGGGCTTTATGGTATCGTCGTATAGTTGTGCCTGTTTCGGCTGGAGTTGCTACGAATTGACAAACATGGTGTAATGGGCCAAGGCGGTGAAGATAATTTTGCTTTTAATTAGCATCCGAAACTATGCTTATCACTTCGGCTCAATGCCAGAGGAGGGGGTTTTAAATTATGTAGACGAAGTTGTTATATCTCCGCGGTTCGAAATTCATTCGTCTAATGACCTTGAAGTTATTTTGTGGGTTTTGTTTCTAAGTTCTAATGCCTTCACACAGCTGTGTTGCAAGAACTCGTATACGGAACTCCCTGTTCAAAAGCGAATATTGTTGCAGGAACGCTTCGCAAAGCAAATGTCTGACAAAGAAGCAGAAATCAAACAAATCGTTTATTGCAGGGGGGGTGCTATTAGCAAACAAATTAAAGTATTTATTGCTTAATGGTTGTATTAGCACAACACAAAAATGGGAAAGGAACAACAGTAGCATGCACTAAAGATCACCTAACTTAATTGCAGACATTGTTGCGTTTCAGCGCAGATGTCAAATAGGTCAAACGTTTCAACATTGAAACAGGACATGCAGATACACTTTTTGCTTTAATTTTTCCAATTGCAACCACTTGTCGCGTGCAAAAAAACCGTTTCGATTTCTGCGCCATGTTTACCGGTACACACAGAGACACTAGGTTCCAAACACGCCACAAAGTGTTCGCATGAATGGGTGTGCGGGTAGAACCCGAACCTGATTTTACCCCATAGCAAAACATTAGTGCATAATGTATGTCGTTAGCGCACGATAATTCAAGACAATCCGTACGTGCGGAATCACAGGAACTCGAGTGGCATAATTTATTGCGTGAATGAGCTTCTCGGGTTTCCAACTGCAGTGTGGTCGGGTCCGTCTGTAGGATCACTGTGGGATCACACCGAAACCAAAATCGAACCTGTTGAAAACCGAACCACCAATGCTACCTGAAGAGTTCGTCCGTGCTAGACAGGTCCTTAGTGTGCCCGATTTATGATTATTGGAGAAACGTTTATTGGAGGTATTAGAGCTTGCACAACTTCCCGGCGATACTGCAAATGTTGCGGTACGGTTCTTTCGCAAACCCCACAACGTTAATCACCACGGTTTAATTATCAAACTCACTGCTCACTTCTGCACGTGTGGTTCGCCCACCCGCCGGGGTCAAAGCACAATGTAAATGAGCTACACGCAACCAATTAACGCGTACGAATTATGGGCAATTTCTTTCCGCTAATCTTCAATATAACTCGCAAAAAAAAACTCCGATGCCTCCCTGATCAAACATCCAATTACAAACGCACGCACCACTGCTATTTTCCGCACAACATCCAAATCAGTTGTAATTTGCCTCCTGTTCACCCGTCACTTTGAACTGAAAGAATCCGTCTTTCCACTCCCGATCACTGGCTTAAACTTGCCGTATTTCTGTACTGCGAAGGATCACGCACCGTCTACAGACTCGTGGATAGCGCGTGGAAACTCACAACCGTACCGCTGCTCGGCCTGCCAACAACTGAGCCGAGCGGAGCTGAATGAAGCTCGCGAGCACAAATATGCGGGCCACATGAGATGCGCTGCTCAGCGGAGAACTCGCGTGCACTTTTGCTCGGTGGTTTTGCTGGTTTCTGATGGCGTGAAGGCGGATGACAAGGATGGGGGGGCTTGTTTTGCGTTTTGCGTTGAGCATGAATGAAAATAAGTGAAGGTACGGACGTCTGTACCGTGTCGCTTCCGGTGGTGGAGAAAAGTGGAGAAAAGCCAAGCGGGTCACATCTTTCGAGAGTGATGAACACACAGGGTTCGTCGCGTTCATATGAAACATTTTTTCATATGAAATTTTCACTGCATGTTGCAACTTCCCAAATCTTTGATTGTTAAATTATAGATTTAATTCTTCTAATAGCTACTCTAATTAATTCTTTAAAGTGTATTTTTCTTGGTCATTTCATTTATTAAGATGAAAATACATCTTCGGTGAGGTATTTTTGTGTTCAAATGATACTGTTTTTTAAGTTGAATTGGAATACATAGATGTAAACGTGAAATCATTCTCTTTGTCTCAATGTTTAGCTAGATGGAATTGATTCCAAGATAATTTTTCTTAATTTAGACAATTGGAAACAAGACGTATGAGTTGAAGTAGGAAGTTGTAGTCAGAGTTTTCGCTGCTTATTCCACTTCAACTTGAAATTATTTCATCAATAAATACATTCTCAATCAAAATGGGTTGGCAGCAACAAAACAACATAACAAATAAGTGCATCTCAGTTGAGATTGAATAGAACGTACTGTGAGTCACAAGACCATATTTAAAAATATAATTATTGAAAAGATATCATTTAAATCGCACTCGTTTTATATGTGGAATGTAATTGTAATATTCTTAGCAAAAATAATATATGTTCACAGAAGTAGAATTAAAATTTTAGATGAAACTAAGGATTGACATCATTCCTTATAGTGACACTAATGTTAAGATAGACAAATGGACATTCAAACAGACATTATTTATCCCTCACAGATGTAACCCTGCAACCCGGACAATAAAATCCAGCGTAAGCTACACTACGATGAATCACGCATAGAAAGTGATTAAAACTGTGCGTAGACGTGAAGAATGCGATAAATGCCCTTGAAATTCTAGCGCAGCACAACGCGACTGCGACGTTCTCGTTTGCAGAATGTACAGATTTTGCACATTTTTACACTCTTTTGATTTGTTCGTACGATAAGAGCGTGTTTAAGGCGGTTTAAAACGATCTAGTTAGCGTGGTTTTTGTAAGTTCCATTTCATAACTTGCAGCCCCAATATGCCTTCTCTACGCATAGTTTTCAGCATTGTGCACCACGTGAAAAGTTAAAAAAATGCTTTAAATTTCCCAAATTCTAAAGTCGAGCCATTGTGGTTGATCTGAAAATAGAAGGCAGTACGTTGTAAGACATTGTAAGACGTACGGAAGAGGTTGTAAAAATCACTTTGTGTATGGAATTATTTATGTGTACTTTGGTCAGCCCTTTAGTGCTCCTCTCCGATAGAGTTGTGGTCAGTATTAGTGTTGTTTATGTAGTAAAAAAAAGCAGCCGGGTGACCAAAACCAACACTAAATAGTACGCGCAACTGTTCCGTGCGTTGATAAATTTAAACCCATCATGCGTTAGGGAGTTTAAAATGGTTCACTCTATCACGGTTCGAATGCGGAGAACGCCGTACCGGTGTTCAGTTTGGTTTGTTGATAATAATTCCCATGAATTGTTCCACGGGCGACGTGCTGTGGTGTGCACGATCATCACTGCCTGTCGGCATCTCAAAAGCCAATCACCTGGCAAATGTCGACGGCCTGTAGTGTGAGACCGCGATAAACATGCGGCGCGACAGAACATTCGGGACGGGAATTAGAAATGCGAAATGGAGGAGTTAGCCTTTATGATGTACCAGGACGGGTAAATAGTATATATTTTTTATGATCCCAAAGCATCCAAGTATCCAATGTAAAAATCGCAACAACAGCAAAAACCGTAGCACTGCACATGAGACGGAACAGCAAATTTTTAGAGCAATCGGCGCACGGGAATCGGGACGACAGCACACGGTGGGTTTACCGAATGACTTATTAAGCTCACAGCGCTTGTTTGTTAGACCAAACTACGGGCTAATCTTAAACGGTTAGTAGGAATATTTTGAGAAGCAAAAACGGTCCGGCTGGGTTTAATCCTTAACTGCCACTAAAACGTGTGCTTTCGCGTATATTTAAATCTCTCGTAATGGAATGTCAGTAGGGTGACAATAATTTTCCGCAATAATTAAGTCTATTTTTAGCTGGTTCTTGTCTTTCCGCACGACATAACGTCAGGAATGTAAACAGGTTTTATCGACATTTTTGTAAGTTAAATTTTGCTTTTTGGGTTTTAATAATTTCTTATAGGTTATTCGTAATTTAATTTAAGATATTCTACTTTTTAATAAAACATTATAATGGCTTTACGGTATCTCTGTTCTACATGCGAGTGTGCTATCGAATAAGAATCTCTGATTGGGGCGTTAGGAAGGCGACACAAATTGTAATTTTATGACCGTACCGAAAAGATTTATGTTTATTGTCTTGTTGTTAGGAAAGTCTTTCAGCATGGTCCCTTTTTTTAACCACTGCTACATCCACAATCCCTGACCTAGCCAATGTTAAAGCACTTCAAGTTTTAATGGGTGGTTGTTGATGAGTTCAATAAAACTATAAAAACCGTTCGCGTGGGGCGCAAGATTGATTGTTTGTGGTTTTTTAAAGTGGTGGATTAGTGTGTAGTGCAAAACTAAAACAAATCCAAGTAGTCAAACCACCACTGCTGTTGGTGATCTATTACTGCCTTTTGTTCTTATTTAATGGTGCATATAATTTGCTGGTTTTAAATTAGCAAACGCTTTATGTAAGAAGATTTCAAATTGATCCAAATTCCACGCAATAATCTACGCAAAAAAGCTATACCTATTGAGGTAATGAAAGTTTGCTTCAGTTTTCACCAGTCACCGAAAGCAGATCTGTAACATCAGCAAGCGTGTTTTGTTTGTGATTTATTGTGATCCAACTCCCGGTGGAGGATGATTGATGGTGGTGCGTGAAACGATCGTAGATCGCAGTAGAGAGAAACAATGAATAATTAATGAAATCAATGCGCTGTAATTCGACCCCGGGCCGCGGTGTTGTCGCTGTAGGCACTGATCGAGCAACATTATTAATCGCTGATTGATACAGTTGTACCCATCCGAGTGAACATTCAATTGATTTTTCATTCAAATTGCTGCCAACAGTAAAATTTATGAAGCGTAATAATCTTGAAAATTTCTACCAAATCATTGCAATTAGCAAATTTGCATACGGTGAGGATGGCAAACACAGGGGACACACATCAAGATCACATTCAAAATGATCACGCAAAACCAAATGTCCCCCAAAATGGATGAGATCAATCCAGGGGTGAACAGTAAGGGTAGTCAAAAATGGTTGATCATGCGTTTTGAATTGATGGTTTTTTGTTTGGTTTTAGTTTCATTTCGGTTAGAAATCGGTTCCGAATGGAACAGATACACCCACGCTATACTGTAAGCTGTAGTTCCCCTGAAACGACCACTCTCTGTATGTGATGAACAAGTTTGATGAAGAGATTGACCGTATAAACGTAGCTTCGTCTGATGGCCGTAAATTGGACTGAAAATGTTTATTATAATTTTGTGTTTTATAGAGTTATTAAATTTTGGAAGAGACGCGATTGGTTGGAACTGGGCGCATTAAAAGAGTCGTTTATTTATCTCCAGCAGCAGGAGAGCGTTTGTTTGTAAGCAGATTATTGGCTTATGTTCAAGCAGTATGCAAAAATTGTAAGCATTACAAATGTTAGCAATAATACGGGCGAGCTGTGATGTTTGATCTCACGCGGATAGGGCGAACCACGATCGGTGATGACATCAATATTTACACTGTTTATCATTTGGCGCTTGCATCTTTGGCGCAAAGTGATCTATCGCGTTGCGTCACAACACATCCGCTACAGATCACCAAGATCCACCGTAAGGGGGGTAATTTATTGTAACGATCCAGTTAAAAGTTTTATGTACATCTCCCTATCTGTTACTGCGCTAGGGTTGTTAAAGATCGACTCGGTAAGCGTTTTGAGACGAAGAAGATAAGCTCGATCACATCTCATGGCAATTGTGCGTACGTCCTACGGGACGTACGTAAGCGAAGTTTTGAAGAATTTTCGGGTACACGATGGGCAATTTAATGGTGATGCGTGTCCGTATACGCAACATCTTGGAGAATAGTTAAAGATCGGATTGGTCCTAGAGATAGACGTTTTCCTCCTTAGGCAGGGGCAATAGAGCAGGCGAGTAGAGCAAAAAAACCCTCGAAAGTATCTACGATGTCTACGGTCCGAGTTTTAATGGGATCTTTTTATGCCCTAACGCCACGCGACTGAGTGTTGAGTTGTCGCCGAACGACACTTTTTTGTGTAAGATAATAAAGAAACTATTAACCCGAAAGTTTGCGCCGCATTGAATCGGAATTAGATTACGGGGGAAGAGTGGCAGAACTTCGTCCGACATTGCACAGTTCGGTCACGTACGGTCAATTTATGTTTGGCGTGAATTATGGACATGCCGATAGCAAAACAGCACTCACATTTTGCTGGTGAGCAAAACGATCCCGTGCGATAGTAGAGTTCGCTACACCACTAGCGGCCTAGGTCAGGTGCGTAAGTAATACAGTTGTCAGTTGGACTAACGCTGTTTACACGTCATCGTTGTTTTCTCTCGAGATCAAGCAAACGTTCCTCACAACGAACCAAAAAAAAAAAACAAACGTTTAGCGACCGGGTGACATGGTTGGCTGTCTCGTTTCGACCAAAATTTACACCATCGATAAAAAGTTGGTCTCGTAAATTTGGGTGACAAACGGCGCCATGGATCCCCCGGGAGGGGTGGGTCGTGCAGGTGGAAGGAAGATGGAAGGGAAAATTGTCCCTAGCATGTGAGAAGATAAGATTTACGCGCTTCCTAATTGGTTTAGTTTTCTTCACTTTGGCACCGGGAGCACCGGTGGACAGTCGGCTTCTTCGGGGTGTAACATGCTGAGGGCCTGGCCGGGTTTTCTCGTGCCTATTCTAGTCTAGTTTAGGGCGTCTAGCGGTTGCGTTTTTGGAGGTGTTGAATGATTTGTAGTTTGTCGATCGTTAGTTTAAATTAAGCCATATCGCCTTAGCTGGTGCTTCCAGCATTTTCCGTTCTTTAAAACCGCGTAGGTGGTTTGTTAATAGGATGAATTTATAATCTTAAAGGGAAACAAACAAACGATTCGAATTACTAAGAAAAAAGCGTATGTCCACACGTGACCCTGAACTAATGACATCCGAACAATTCTGTTCCGTTTAGCACGAGCGCTGGGAAACACCAGCTTTCCATCCCTTTTTCGGCCAAAACCTTACTCGACCCGAACATTTCAAACAAATCTAATAAAAACAAAAATGTTTCGATCGTATCTGACCGCAAAAGGTCCAGACCTTTCGGGGTGGGGGGGTTTCTGCTGTGCTGGACAAACTTTATCAGCGACACCGAATCTGTCGCGCGCTCTATGCTGCTTAGCGATGCGCGATGTTTTACTTCACCCGTGAACACAAGAAAACGTAATTTATGATCCGCGCGGTTGTAGAACCATTTGTCATACGATTATTAAATATTGCCAACATTCTTTGACTTGGTTTAACGATCGTGTGTGTGTGTCTGTTTTTTTTTTCTTACATTTTCTTCCCTGCGAAATGTTTATCTGTTTTTTTTTGTGAGTGAATGTGTAGCTTGCGAGAATTTGCAGATCGGAAGGTGAAAATAAGATTGGCCGAACATTAGGGCCGAGAGTGAGTGGTTTTAAATTGACAGTTTTATTTACCCTCACTTGCCAGTGCGGGTAAAATATGCAAGATTCGCACATGCCGAAATTAACTTCTCCTGCGGTTTGGATGTTTGGAGTTCGTTGCTGTTCCCGAATATTTCGATATGTTAATTCGACAACAAGTTCAAAACATACCATTTTTCATGGCCACTTTCGTGGTCAATGCTGGAATTGGATGTTGCTTTGTACTGTCCTCTAGTTTCATGACTGTACCTTTTGCTTTTGCTCATTTTCTTTCTTTCGCCCACTGCGTTGGGCGATCATTAAGATAACATTAATCATCAACCAGCTCGACCATGTCGCTGCACTCGTGCGCGCAAATTTATCAAACATGAGCGCGCCCTTCGATGAGACACGTGGTTGCAGTTTATGTCTCATTGGCTTTACTACTGCTGGTCCACTCAAAAGAAATGCCACACCACGGTTTTACGATCCATTGTCTGGTTTGGGTGCGAGTGCGGGAGTGAATCGCTACCGACAGATCGATCGAGCGGTGATGACCACACATCAAACGGCTAACAACGGTTTTTGTTCCGTTCCTACTGCTGGCCTGTATTTCTAACGATGACTTAATATATCCTAGGCCGCTTTGTCGGTCGGCTTCTATTTGACCGTAGCGTGCACCAGCCCCGGACTGTTTGGCGTGTGCTGTAAATTGCACTCTAAATCGTAGCAATTGTTAACGGCGTCACCGTTTGTACTTCGCGGCACACGGAAGACGGTTTCCCGCACCCCGGGCGGATTACGGTCGTTCCTTGTTTTAATGGGTGTTTTAGGAGGGTGGTGTGTTTTATGGCGCACGGTGGGTGTCATTTTTATGGTCACTAGACATTGCGTGTTAGTTTTTCATCTCCCCCCGGGGGAATGAATTTTAAACTGTGATGCCCGGTCAAGCGCGCTTCGGCGTGGAAATTTTCAACCGCAGGCGATTTTTTTTCCCTTCCGACGACGTGAAGGTATTTTGCGCACGAATTCATTCACTATTCATCGCATTAATGATTGAATGATCGCCGGGTATAGTGTACTTATGGGGTAATAAAAACAATAGTTGCTTGCTGAAAAGATGGAATGTTCTTTTTAAAGTTTGATAACAAAAAGTCACGACAGCAGAGATAACACAAATAATCCCTGTGTAATAGGAACTCATCTGAAGTCTACTTCATTTGACAAGATATGAAATATATACAAATTCCGACTGAATTATCAGGCTCTAGTCTATATCGTGTTAAAAGGACATTTAATGTCAAATCTCTGATAAAATCACTTTCATTCGCACACGTACACACATGGTTCGGTGGTTTCGTTTCGCCGTGCTGAGCATATTTAGGCCAGGGTCAAACAGGAACGCTGTCAGTGTCGATGTTCTGCTGGTCGCTGAAAGTTAGTCGATTTACGTGGCGTGTCTTTCGATGAAAGTTTCCCGGTGGACAATTGTGAAGAACCTAGCGCGGGAGTACTTAGCGTCCAGCTCGTGCCATGGCATGTCCTACACAGTGCACCCGAAAGTGTCCGTTACGGAGCGGTAAGTTGCGTGAGTTTCGAGTGCAAGTGCGAATGTTGGAGCTATTTGCGGAAAATATGGCGGTGGAAGTGGCATCTTTTTGGGAGAACTGTTTCAATTAATACACCTCTCAAGTCAAAAAGCTTTTGTTTGCGAAACGTAGAAAGATTCTACGTCTATCTCTACATATACCAATTCAACTTAAAAAGAGTTAAGAATTTAACCAATTCTTCTAAAGTTTCCTGTATAGACTAAGCTTTTTTGAGATTAGAAAACCCTCAAAGGTTAGAAAAGGTTAGAAATAATTTAACCATTTCTTCCAGAGTTTCCTGTATAGACTAAGCTTTTTTGAGGTTAGAAAACCCTCCGAACGGAGGTTGAGGGATTCTTCTAGACAGACTTCTATTAGAAGGTTGAAAAAAAAGTCAGTTCTGCATTCGAAATAGTTCAATTTTAATGAGTTATAATTTTGTCATTTTTTAAATAGCCAAATTTAAGTTTATTCCACTTCAACTTCAAAAAGATCCAGAATTGGCTGCAGTTGAACCGTTTCTGTTTGACAGATGCAATTTTTTTTTATTTGGTACAGGAGATATTAAGGTTTACCGCAACCATATTTGGCTTTGCTTGACTTTATTGATCAGGAGCTGGTTAAAAGTCAGTCCTTCTAAGGAAGACTTCAACTTGAAGCGAGTTCAGAAATGGCTCAAACTGTATCATTTAATTTCGAAAGCTCTGTATAGACAAAGTTTTTTTGTACACAAGGAACTGAAACCTCATCAGGAGAGCAGCAGGCTGCTCAACTGCTATATCTTGCTATTCCTTGAAGGTAATAAGAGCTGAATTAAAGTCAGTCCCACCTTCGAAGGGAGTTCTAGTCCAGTCTTTTCAGATGTCTTCTTAGCCAAACAGTTAATACTCCTGTTTAAAATTCTCTCCAATTCCTTCCGATAGCGTATGCTGGGCAGTTGTGGTTGCGCTTTCGCTGAGCGTCTGCATAGCGGCCATCGTTATCGGGCACCAGAAATGGGTCGAAAAACCGATGATCGTAAGCTTCTCCGCAAAGCCGATCCCCGTGTGGAAGCTACCCTTCCCGGCCATCACCATCTGTCCGCAGACGAGAATCGCTGTGGAGAAGTTCAACATTACCGAGGTGTACCTGAGGGCCCGCACCAATAAGACACTCTCATCGACCGAGTGGCGCAAGCTGCGTGTGCTGACGCACGTGTGTTCCTCGGTAATGCGGTCCAAGAACGATTTCTACGGTACGGGAGGAGCGCGAACGGGCAGTGATGCGTCGGCACCGGTTAACGAGCAGGTGGTAGAACAGTTGGTCAACATGTCCATACCGTTCGATGAGACGTTTATGACGTGCATGTGGAGTTTTAACTTTCGCCGGTGTGACGCCTTGTGGTCCCGGAAGGTGACGGAGAATGGGATCTGCTATAGCTTCAACATGCTTTCGAGCGCGGAACTGTACACGGAGGACCAAGCGTTCCGGGAGCGGGAAGTGTATCCTGAGGGCAACAAATACAAAAGGTTCCAAACGTTGCATGCGGCGACGATGCGTAGTACGGGTTGGACGATGGAAAATGGCTATACGGTGGGTGAGAGCTTACTGGCCTACCCGCGACGAACGGCTAGCAGTGGGTTTAAGGGTGGCGCAATTGTAGTAATGAAGGCCAATCAGAAAAATCGCGAGTACATCTGTTCGGTGCGTGTGATGACGTGGTTTTGGGGGAAGCTTTCAGTGGACCTGGTTTAATGGTGAAGGTTGTTTCTTCCTTTCTTCAGGGTGCTTTGCAAGGCTACAAAATTACGATACACCCACCGGATGAATTCCCGAGGCTGAGCGAACACCACATCCGTGTACCGCCGATGCATGCCGTGTCGGTTATCGTGAGGCCCCGTTTACTCACCACCCAAACGAATCTTCATCGCTATCCGTACACAAAGTGAGGGACGCAGTGCTGGTGCCGGCGACCGGTAGAACTAATCGCTTGCGTGTCTTTTCAGGCGACAATGCTTTTTCGCGGACGAACGGAAGTTGCGCTTCTTCCGGGTGTACAACGAACAGAACTGTGAGTTCGAGTGTCTCACCAACTACACACTGGCCACGTGCGGTTGTGTGACGTTCGCCATGCCACGGGAGAACACTACCCGGGTGTGCGGTGTCAGCGAGAAGCGGTGCTATAAAACGGCGGTCACACGGCTGATGGAGTTGGATGAGTTGACCGCTTACAACGGGCAGGATACGTGCGATTGTTTGCCCGCCTGTACGACGATTAAGTACGATGTGGAGCTGTCGAACGATTGGCTAAACATGGACTCATTGCTGGCATCGACGTTTGACCGAGAACGTAGAAAGGAAGGGTATGGAGTTTCGATTGAAGTAGAGTTGTACTTCCCGGTAGGGTAATATCTCCTCCTGCGCTGTTCATTACAGGATAGAACCGATGCTACTGTACGTTTACTTCAAGGACAACAAATTCCTGTACATCGAGCGGGTGGAGTATATGAATTTCAATGGCGAGTTGGCCAATTTCGGTGGCATTCTGGCACTCCTGTCCGGTATGAGCCTTACGAGTCTGGGGGAAATATTGTACTACATCTTCGTGCGGCCTCTTGCGCTGTGGATTAGAGTGCAGTACGCTAAGACCCGGGTTAAACCGGCCGTCCGAGAGGTGCAGCTGCGTACCGGGACCGATTCCGTGTACGTTGTACGTCCTTGGATCCCGTAAAGATGGTACACGCTGTAGCATATTGAAACTGGACCCCGTCTTTACGATCGACACGTGAGAAGGTGCAAGAGAAGCGACAATCCGTTTTCACCCCAAGGTACGATTCGATAACGATCCGGTCCCCGGGGAGGGGGGGCGTTGCGCTTGTGGTAATGAATTTTAATGCGTCCGAGCAAAATCGACATCATACGCACACGCAAACTTACCGCAAATCTCCTTGAGGTGCCGTTGTATTTTTGTTTTTGTTTGCCACTCCACGATCGGGTTTGTTAACGATCTCACCGGTGCTGTTCTGGCTAATCCATTCCGGGTGATTGAGTTGACAAATGGCATTGGCGGCCGGGGTTGTTAATAAAATGTTCAATGCTGGCGCATTAAATGTATGCTAATCGATTGCAAAATGGCCGCATCTCAGCTGTGGAGCAACCGCTTGCAAAGGGTAACGCTGTGTGCTGAGTAAAAGTGATGGTGGCGTGAGAAGAATTGTGAAACAATTGCCTTGTCAGAGAAAGGGCCCGTTATGGTTTCGGTGACATGGCATGAAGCACCTTTTAATGGGTTTGCTTTCCAGTCTTTGTTTGGCTTTCGTCTCACCGTCAGCATCCGAAAATAGCTGTTGCTCCTTGTGTTTGGCTCCAAGTTGTTGATTGTTTTCAACAAAACAAATACACAAAGGATCAGATTCAAATTCCTCAAAAACTTCCGCGCAATGCCACACGCGCTTTTGGCACGCGAAACACAAACAATTCCGAAACGGTTGCGTCGAAAGGGCCGCACTTTAATGTGCGCACCTGGATCGGGTTACGAACTGCGAGCAAGATCCTTGCCCACGCCCCCAAACCAAACCCGGAAAAGCGTTGTGTTTGGAATTGGAAAATTATGAAAACAACCCGCACGTGCCATCTTGATTTAGGGACCGGGCGTTAACCGGTGCCCTTGGCTGGTGTTAACACCTTCAAACACCACGCTCGGGTCAGTAAAGTGACGGGTGCGGTTGGCGGTGATGCATTTCCACATTTTGATGAAACAGTCGTACCGAATACGTGCGGTAATTTATTTTCCTGCCATAAATTAGCATCTCCTTTTTTCCGAGTGTGGAAAGCAGCTTGTTTCCGGGACCGGGGCAGGTACGATCTTACCAGGCTGGAACGTAATTTATTTGCGAACGGCATGATGGATATACAGCGCGATCGTACGGTTTATGGGGGCTATTATTTTATTTTGGCCACGATAAGCTAAAAGGGGGTAAACAAAGTTCAATCAGATGGGGAGAAGCAGTTCGCAGGTCTGTGGTTTTGGTTAGCGATAGTTAAGATATACAAGCGATTAATTTGAAATTTCGGTTTTTATAGCTTTGCTTGGTGTTTGGTGAAACTAAACAAAAAATCCTGACCCATTAACTATTGTATAAAAATGCGCATTATTTAAACAATGCTTCAAAATATTAGCACGGAAATGAAAATTCGTATTAAAGTAAGCAATAAGAATCAGATAAATATTTAAAAAAAAACACATAACAATTACCAAAAAAATATAGAATTGTTGAAGAAATAGGATCGTAACGCAATTTGTATTGCTTTTATTTACACAATGTTTCAAAATATTACGCGTATAGTAAGTAAAGTGAAAAAGTAAACATTAAAAAAATGTAAATGGTAACAAAAAACATAATAAAGACAAGAACACAGAAGATCTTGCAGTAATTGTTTTATAAAGCATTTAATCATGTTTTTATTTACAAAAAGTATAAAAAATATTTGAAGGGAAGTAAGTAAAGTAAAACAGTTAACAAGAAGAATCAGATAAATATAAACAAAATTAAAAATAAAGACAAGAACATGAAAGTTGTTAAAACAATAGATTTTCGAAGCAGTTTTTAATGCTTTTTGTTATGTTTGTTTGTTATCTCTTTTTACTTTCATTTGATTTTTTGTTCTTCTGCCATTTGTTATGTGCTATGTCTTGTTTCCATTGCTTTTAAATTCTTTTTTATTGTTCTATGTAATCTTTATGGTTTACTTTTTACGGTGCTAATAGTCATCCAACAGTTTGTTCCGTTTGTTGCGTGTGTTTATTTATTCCCATGTTCTAGTATGTGTTTATGTAAATTTATGCGCATACGTATGCAAAAGAGGAGGCGACAGCCTTTTTTTTTTGGCTGCACAAGAACGAAAACGAAAACATGTGTGGGGCTCTACCTAATAATTTTGCTAACCTAACTAACTAAGCTAACCTAATAATTTTGCGGATTAACATCGTTCCGAGCAAAGAGTGCCTGGAAATGATAGTAGGAGGAGTTCATAATGGCACTCGCTTTCTTTGTTATCAGCCCGAACCGAACCGTGAACTGCAACGATTAATGGGTGGTTATTTATTTAAATGATAATTTGCACACAAAATTTGCATGCCCCCTCTCCTTTAATGGGACGGATTGATAGTGGAAGTTTAACGATTAAGATAGCCACCGGTGGTGTGTCTTACTTACCAGTTCCCGTCCCTGAAGCTCATCGGGAGCGGGAGTAGGATATGTGTTTAAAGTGTATCATCGCGGTGTTTGTGTGTGTTTTTGTCTTTTTATAAGCGGTAAACGATAAATATTGGCCTGATAGCCATCTCGTACGCTGTGATTAACGCCGTTGGATGGTACACGACATCACGTCTATTATACATTTTTGCACGGTAAGATAGAGTGTAGCGTTGCGGCACTATTAATAAGTCAATATGTCTAGTCGTGAAACGACCTTAGGAAGTTTGTCTTTGGCGACCCACTAGAATAATCATGTCACATTATTCAAATTCAAAATCGATGCCCACTCGGCACAAACCTCGGACTGGGACGCATATCGCTCGGTAATCAGATCATCGCATGGAGTTGATAGGGAGCTTACATTGTGGGGATTAATTTAAAGATGGCTCCTGCTAAGCTTCCCGGCTCTCACATTCCGTCAACTGCTCTGCTGGGGTGGTGAACAATAGGGAAATGACAGGCGAGACTAGAACATAAAAATATGGATCCAAGATGGAAACACCTCGTCCTCCCGGTATCGATCGGGTTAATTTTATCACGAAGCTTTCCGATGTTACCCACTTCAGATTACGAATTAGTCCGCATTGGTGGTTTATGGGGATTTTTTTTTCTCGTTAATTTGCAACTTCCTCTGTGAGGGAGGCAAGGCTGTGCTTTTTATGCGTCCAAGACAGATGGGGACCATCAGAAGGAAGAATATAAATTTGGGTTTATGTTCGATCCCATTTTAGTTAACCAATGTCTCGCTCTATAGAGCGGAAGAAATGGACACCGGCTCGGAGGTAGTTTAACGACTGATTTAATCTGTTTCCACGACGTGGAAAAGATTGTTTATCGCATCGGCAGACGAAAAGCAGTGCAAATCAAATCAGCTCATCACAGAGCGTCCGTGTTGCCGTGGGATACGGGAAATTGGGCGGTTTCGTTTGAGTGTCTCGCAGTACGTGCAGTTTTCTTTGGGTAAGCAAGCGACCCGATCCGAAAGCTCTCCGACCAGGATGGTGAACCGAAAACACGCACCGCTAGACTAGCCAGAGCATAATATTTCCGTCACGTTTAATGAGTGGCGCTCGGGTTGGGCGTGTTAATAATTTAAACGATTTAGCTAACCCACGTCCGAAAAGGTTTTGTTACGGGATAGACAGACTCTTAGCGTATGAGTTGTCCGGCTGGACTAAGCGTCAGCGCAACTTAATAGTGGGGACATAAATTTAAATATAATTTAATGCGTTTCAGTGTGGAGCCGGCCTTAATGCGTACCATTCCAGCAGCACCCGAAGACACCTCGACCGATTAGCTAATAGCTGATTGTTTTCCGTTTCCTACCGTCCGGACGGGTCTCATCCGATCGGATCGCATGTGTCGCCCCAAACCGTCGATGTACGCTGGGAGCCCGATTAAAATAAGTTATTGCACATTCTTTGCCGCACTGGCGCATAGACACACACACACGCTCGGTACGCATGTGGTTTTAAAAGGTGTCCCCCGAGTTCTATTGCGTGTCGTCTGAGGCATTGCGTGCAGCAGTGACATCGTGTTTCCGGTGACAATTGGTCGCCGGCATGATCGCAAAAATTACGATACAAATCCCTTTGTTTATGACACACTACCCTTGGAGCGGACGGCGAGACACTCTGTTCTTACTGCTCCGATTGCGTTCCGGGGCGAACAAACCGGCTGCAAGCTTACGCGACAAGTGTGTGTTTTGCACTTGATCTGCGAACAAAATGGCTCCGGTGGTCGCGAATGCCCATTTCGGAATTAATAAAATTCTAATAACTTCATCAACTTCATGGGCGACAAACTACCTACAGCTTTGTGCTGATTTGTGGAGGATTGTAGTTGAAAGTGAATCACATTTGAATTCTTTTCCCTTTTGGGGTTGTTCTAGTTGTCGAGTTCCCATCACGGTTAGCAATTGACTGCGATTAAGTTGTTAGCGTTGTGAGTGTGCTCTTTGGAGGGTCATTCGCGATCAAAGGAAACTGTGGGTGGGTGGCTTCGGTATCTCCAATCATAATTCATCCCCTAAATGTATGATCGGTTGCGCACGTAACGAGCGGATTATTAAATCATTATACCATGCCCATGGCCCAACGAGTCTTGTGGCTTTGTTTACCTCCCGAAAATTTGGAACCGAAAAAAGGTTCTTTACCTCCATTACCCACCCTGTCGTCTAACGTGTTCACATCTCCCCTCCTCTGGTGAAGGGTCATTGTCAACAAACTGTCGTACGCATAATGCCGCACGCTGCATTCTTTTACAAGACTTTTTTTTCTGTGGTTTCTCTCCCATTTCTCGCCCCTATCAAACACGAGCAAGACATAATTTATTAGATTTGGCTTCTCTTGGATCTGGGTTGTGTGTGTGTGTGTGTGTACGGAATTCGGTTGCCGGAAGCGATGCGTACGGGACCGTTGCGTACGTGTTCCGCACGGGGGTGACAAATTATGTTGGAACGGGGGATTAGGGCGCCCATAATGTTGTTCTTTGCTCAGGGGATTGTTTACAGAATTTGCTGATGCACCGCAAATCACTTGCGGACGCGCATGACGAGGGATGCATTCGAAACAAAAAATGCGGCTTATCGGTTGTTTGCTGAATTTAAACGAAACGTTTAACGGAACAACAAAAGCAGAGAGTTGGAACAGCAGAACACGAGAAAAGAGAATTATAGCACACCGATGCGTGTGTGAGCATACGGTTCTCTTAGTATTCGTGGTGTTGTTGTTGAACAAATTAAAATAACGACAACGTTATTTTATTAGCTACTGTCTAACCACGAGGATCAATATATATCCTTATGGACTGTGCACATTCTGAGGCTTTTATGGATGTTAGAGGTAGTAAAGTAAGGGAGCTTAGACATAAACAGGTGTGATTAGACATAAACTAAGTTTTCCAATAGAGTCTCAAAATAATTCATCTAGGTGTACATTTTATACAAAAATGTGAATTGGTGGTCTTATAGAGCATAGGGCGATACAATTTTTCATAAAATTTGATAGTTAAAAAATCAATCCATACTTTTTGTTTAAAACAAATTTACTAAAAAAAAATTAGTTTAAAAAATAAGCCGTAGAAAATGTGAATGAAAATAATAAATGTGCAAAAAGAGTGTGTGCACCAAAGGCATTTTAGAGCTACATAAATCACTGTTGGTAATATTTAGATCTAAATATGATTAAAAAACTGTTTCGGAAGCTACGGTCAACGCAAGATAGTAAAAAGACGCTTAAAAGGCAGAAGCCTTTTTAGTGCCATTATTCATGCTTCACGTTTCACAACCCTGTAAACACGCACCTCTTTTCAAGCAAGCGCGACATCTTGCGGCCAAAAATAGAAACAGCGTATAAGCCTCGCTTCTGCCAGGTGGCGCCACTGTGTTCGTACAAAATAATTTAGAATTTTATTTCGTATTTTATTTTAGTTTTATGATATAATTTTACAAAATGTTTTCTTTCAGAATTTAATATTGGTCTTGTTTGGATATTGACATTTCTAGATATTGTTAATTTTACTCTGATTCTGATGACAAAATTATCAAAGCAGGCGTATCAAACGTTGCACTCACATGGCGCTACTGTTGAAAATAGTTCGCTCCGTACGTTTTGGTCGTAAATTCCATTGTAAAATTGAGGTAAGTCAAAATAAATGTCTACATACGCATTACAACTAGTAAATCAATATCGTTGAGTCTGTTTAGGATACCTACCCGCTGGATGCGTCCATCCGAAACAAACCCAAAGTAAGCAAACCGGCCGACTACGAAATGATGCCCGGAATGTCGCCCAAGGTGTTCCGTGAGACGGAGTACGATAGTGTGAGTAAGAACAATAGGAGATGGTAGAAAAGAATTAAACTGGGAAATTAAAACAAAAGTAAAAGTTGATTTAAAAACAAAACTTTGCAGCAACTCGGACCCATACCGGTGACGGGAAACGAGGCGAAGAACTATACGTACAAGAATCCGGAATATTTCTCGTACCATAACTATTCGTTTTACGACATTGGCCGCGCGGTAGGGTGTGCCTACCGGGCGCAACCGAGCGCACTGCCGAAACGCACCAAACGGTTCCGGCTTCCGTGGCAGCGGGAGGAAGATATTCCGTACGATGCAGCAATTCCAGTGACGTCAACATGCTCGCAGTGTGAGTTTGAGACAAAATCGGAACAAATAATGGAGCAAAATTGGGAACAAAATTCGAAAAGTTAAACAAAAAAGAATGCAAAAAAGCTTACCAAGAGGTAAATGTGAATTAAGTTCAATTTGTGGTTCATTAATCAATCAAATTTATATGTCCACAGGTGGAAGCGGAAGGATAAATGGTGGAGAAGTTAATTGCCTTCGGTACAAGACTTTACTGCTAGCGGTCAGCAAAACGAAATTGTTGCCGTGGTCTATTGTCTATCGAAATTAGACGTGCGACACCATTTTTTACCACATCGCGGCAAGGCTGTGGGAATAGTTGACCACAACGGCGAAGAGACCGCGAGCCTTTGTCCTCGCACACTCGAACAAGATCCCGCGGTGGAATTGCAGGTCGAACAGGTCCCCAAAAATTTGCATGTCTCTGTACTAGTTGGCATGAAAGCACCAATTTTTCGGCCCAAGATAAATATCATTTGTGGTGCTAAAAAAAGGGGGCCCCACCTGCTAAAGAGGTGTTACTGGCGGGCAATTAACCACTCTGTTTACCGGCCGCAGCTGAGAAGTTGCGTTGAAAAACGGAAAGCAAAATGGTAAGTAGGAAATTTTAGGCGTTTGTTTTCTTACATATCGAAACAAAACGCTCGATTCATGCATGACACGCTTGCAGTGCACAATGAGCCGTGACTCAATTGTCACATTTTATGGATCTGCGGGACAAAAGGGTGGAGGATAGCTTATGGTTGTGGTTAAGGTTAACTATTTTTAATATGCGTCACATAAGAGTGTAGGTAAGTTCTTTTTAACCTAAATTATAATATTGCTTATCTAGGTTTTGTTTTAACTGTATTATATTTAACATGAGTAAAATGGCTACTTCAAATGCATTTTCTCACACTTCACTATGCGTTTGTTTGTAGCATATCTGGAACACGAACACCACCACCTGTGCTGACTTCTAATGAACGGAAAGGGGACGGTTTTTCTTCCAACAACGAACTCTCCAATTCAACTGATAAGAACCACCTCATTGTACTTTACCGCAAAGCAAGGGAAAAGCCCTGTCTCTCAAAAAAAAACGTGTCACCGAAGATGAATTTGCTCGGAGCAACACAGGGCCCGCCGAACAAACACTCAAAATCTCCCAAAGTCATAGTATTAAGTAAATGTTGACGCACGCAATAAAACATTCGGCATGTTTGGAAAATGCCTTGGAATGCGTGGTGCCCGTGTCGCACTGTCAGGCCAGTTCATTCATCGTTTTGCGCACTGTTGCTGCACCCGTTACGCCCGAATGCAGATCCAACCAACGCCCTCTTTAATGGGCCCGTGGTTGAACGTTGTTGTGTTGGTTGGGGAAGGGAGCGGTGGAATAAGATAAAATGTGTGTATGCATGTTTAGGAAGTATTTTAATAGCAGTACACAACAACAAAAAAAACGGTATGGCCCCACCGTATCTTAGAGCATTGTCTCATTGGCCGTGTGTGCAGCAAAACGCACACAGTTTCGAAGACGGCTGGCTAGTTGGTGTGTGTCTTTCGAAGTGAGTAGTCGCGATGAGTGATCGACTAAGTCGCGTTTGCTACTATTTCCACTAGGACGTACACACACGCATTGTTTTCGGGTGCATAAAAAAAACTACTCGGACACACATACACACACACGGTGCGGATCGGGTGGGGGACGACGGTACGTTGGGTGGGAAAAAACCATCACCCACTCGCATCGGAAAAGCCATTCCACGGGTGGCTATCGAACGAGACAGTCGGTGCAAAGTCTGGTGCAGTGCAGCTAATTGAGAAATCGCATTTTTCCGGTCGGTTTGGTCGGTGAATGTGGTGAGCAAAATTTTAATCCGTTATCGTAAACCAACAACAAACAAAAAAAAAGGCACCACGCCATGCCCAACACACCCTCTGACAGGCTTTTGGAGAGTAATTTAAACGATGCGTGAGACGGTGAACATGTTGACGAGCTGCGCAACAACGGGTTGAGAAATTTCGAGATTCGAACGCGATAAGGGAGGAAACCTGATCGGCTTATCGGTGGAAAAGTGTGGAATTCCAGCTCGAGAAGGAGGAGGGGGTTAAGGGGGGAGGGAAAACCACCCCTTGCCGGCGAAACATAATGTTGTGTGTTGGAAAGTGTTGTAGCTGGTCGTGTGATGAATTGGGCTGAAATAGGGCAAAGCGATGCAGCAGCGGCAAGGTCCGATCGGGTGAACAAGACACTACGGTTGCACCGCAAGGATAAACCAGCAAAGTAACAGATTTCGTACAGTGACAAAACGAGCAGAAAGCGAAAGCGCAATCACAGATCATCATTTACGCGGTGAAAAATATTTAAATAGTTAAGAATATGGTGAAACCGGCGGCAAGAATAGTGATAAAGTTTCTAGAATTAGTAAGTGCCGAGACGTGCTCTACTCCTCCGTGTCATGAAGAGTTGGTTCTGATGGGTTGCTTTTTTCCCTTTCCCACATTTCCTCACCACAGTTAGGTTGTGTGGCGTGTGTGATTACGAAGATTATCACCGACCATGAGTCACGGCGTGTGTTTGTGCGAAACCAGAAGCTATCGCGGTAAGTTGTCTACCACCTACCACCGGGCATATCGTCCACAGCTTTCTGTCATTTGGGCCGAGTGACAACAAGTAGTTTAGGGCGATTTGCATATTTTAAACGTTGGGAAAAGAGCAGCAAAATAGAGTCGGTGACTATTAGTCACATGAACGCTCGAGGACGCTGCTTTAGAGCAATTTCATTGTGAGTGGTGCTGGAGCATTAGTGAGACATTAGAATTGTATTGATAAATTCTAGTGAATCTGAAGTTTACGCGCAGATCCTTCAGGAATATCACTTTTATTAAAATTTAATATTTACCTTATTTCCATTAATGTTTAGTAGATTATTTAAATTAAGATTAGTAATTGTTATTGTACTATTTTACCGGTCCATTTTCAGAGAATGGAGCTTGATACACAACATAACCTGGAGCAGCGGAGGAAATGCATTTACAAACATCGTCTACGGGGGATACACGATAGTCATCGCACTAATGCTAATTACAAGGTCAGGCAGGAGTTAGACACCTTAGACGCTAGACGCGGTACCGAGGGCAACCTAGGGGAGCTTCGGAAGTGTTTAAAGCTTATTGCCATTTTGTTGCCATGGTTTGTTGTTTTGTGGTATAGAATCCATCGCGTTGTTGTGATTGTCCCCGCGGGTTTGCCCTCTTGGACCTTTTTGTAGAGAGACTTGGGCACGGACACAACGCACCGCGGAAAACAATTACCAGCAGAGACGGAACTCATGCAGAACAGGTGGGAAATTATGGGCCGATGAGAGAGGAATGCTGTTCAGTAGCATGTGCGGTACATGCAGTTCCTGCTGCGGCCCACACTGACGGCGGAAACAGCGCTGTCCAGATCTCGTGGTGGTAATGGCCGAAGTTTGACTCAGAGCTCCAACGAGCTTTTAAAATTCTCATAGTAAGCTGTGTCTGTTGAGAAAACCATCTGTACACCTGCACGAGTTGCCTGCTTTTCCTTCCCAGGCTTCACCAGTGCTTTTTTTCCTACCATACTGGAGTTGGAGTACAACGAGTAGGCTTTGTCTTTGTGGTTGATAGTTCTAAGCACTTCGGATGACCTTCATGTTTTGCGCATGCGTGGCGTTAGGGTTTTCCCTTCTTTTTTTTGCACGTATATCACATCAACTCGTATACTCCATTATTCTTCTCCAATCCGGAACCCCTCGTACAAAGCTTGGTTGACTTTTCATTACCATGCAGCACCACACTGTGGTGACAGTTTTACCCCATCAAAGTACGACGCCTAGGTCAGAGATCCGACACAAGTACTGAGCACTCCACTGTCTTCCGTCAAAGATTTGCCATTGAAGTACAACAACGCCTTGCGCAAGACCCCTGATGGTGGTGATGACGAAGGCGATGCTTGGAGGTTGGGGCAACTTGAGCATAATTCACATGTCCCCACAAACTGAACAATGGTTTATCTGTTGTTTGCGACGAATGTGATACCGCACATAAAACGGGGCACGTTTCAAGAGTGGCGTTTGTTCGGGAGCATTTGAATGTCGTGTCCAGCCTACGGAGGAATTTGGTCTAATCGTGTGGATATGTTTGATCGTAATATCTTTCCAGATGCGTCGATGCCAAATCACGTCCGACTTTGTTTGAGAAGATTGTACTATCGCTGGGGACACTATTGTTTTTCGCGGCAGGTAAGTGGACGGTGAGATGCACTTGGTGAGCTAAAGGCATAGCAAAATACAATGGAGTTTCTGTTTCTTTTTCTTTTACACACAAACCCACACAGGCGGTCTGGTGTTTGCGTCGATAGATCAGGTACATCCCGATCTGCATGATAATGCCATCATACTCGGATGCTTGTCGTTCGCCGTGGCGATCCTGTTCGTTATCGATCTGTCTGATCCGTTGGCGCGCATGACCGCACACATGACGCAAACCGAAACATCTACACTCACCGCAACCGATACACCCGATAGGGCAATTTCGAAAAAAGATGTCTCCACCGATATGGAACCGACGGTATTTGTCGTTTCCAAGCCGGATCCAAACGGTCACCTTCTGCAGCCGCTGCATCAGCACCAGGATCACGCGCACCATGAATATCCTGACTCACCACTCAACCGAAGCGAAGAATCGATCGTCGAACGGAAAGTGTACCCTTCGGCACAGGTTCCAGTGTTTGCGCACGTGCGCGCCCCCGAGGAAAGCCGAAGAATTGCAGGGAAAGAGATTAAATACCTGCCGCGGCACGATTACCGCGATAGACGAAACTATCGAGACGCTGGACCGGCGAGCTATGCGACGAATCGTCCAGCGACGAACCAACCAAATGGCCAACAGACACGGCAGCAGCACACAAGCGTCCCATCCAGCAGCTACCATGATAATGATTCGTTCGTCGAAGATATTCAGCCGTCACGCAGAAGCACCTACGTACCCGCCGACAAGTTTGACCAGGAAGCGATGCAGATGAGCAGCGCACCGAACCACCATCGAATGAGACCGCCCCCGCCGACAAAGCCTTTAAACGTAATTCGAACGCACTTTGGATCGAATCACAGCTCACCGAACGATTCGCAACACAGCGCCGAGTGCAGATGTTCGCAGCGCAGTACCAGCACGAGAAGGATGGAAGATTCTGGCCGGGATGAGTTCGACTCCCCACCCATTCGGCCCGGGTTTGTGGCCAATGCGGCAAAGAAGTGGGATGATCGGGCACGCAGCAAAAGTCAACCCATCGTTGGGCTTAATACTATGGTGTAAGAATCCGACACTTTTCTTCAATCCATCGATACTTTTAAGATATTTTACAACTGTGGGCAACCGTAAGAATACTGGTACGTCTAATTCGACAGTAGGAAATATAAACCAATAAAAAAAAAACGGGAATAAATGGTTCGATTTCCGAATTGATTATACGCTTTTTATTTGATTGAATCTTCTAACTGTGCCGGTAGCGTTGTTTTTCATAGTTGGATTAAGTTGATGGATCTGAATGCAACTACAATTGCTAACGATGCTGCGCTAAACTCCTCGCTTGTGTGAAGCTTGCTAATGATGTGCTAGGGTTGCCTCCTATAACGCGTTATAAAATTTCTAACAACACAACGTAACATGCAAACGGGAAACGTAGAATCATAATTATTCTCTAACGGAGTAGAGGACGCCAATCCGTATGATGGATAGGACGTGCCTGAATAACGATGATGCTAAGACTAGGTCTGGTCGGTTGGCACACTACGAAAGGCTTGGCAGAAATACAGGAATTGTGTTAAACACGCAACAAAGCAGCCAGTTCTAGCATGGCTACACTAGCATGGTCCACAGGGCACGCAGGCGTCACTGCAAGGGTCACCTACGGGAAGAAATGAAATAGATTATTAGTTTTAATATTGCTAATTGACAATGCTGGGAGAATAGTATGTTCGATTGATCTCACCTTTTAGTAAGGAAGGAACATGTGCACGTACAAAAATCATCTAGATCGGTAACAAAAACGTTCCACATTATAGCAATGAGCCTTGCAAGGTGCCGAGTAACGACAGGGTGCCGGTGCATTACAGATCTTATACCATGGCGGGCAGTACCAATTGGTTTTGGCCATCTTTGGTCTTGGTGTTGGTTGTCGTACCGCCGACCGGATACGTTTCAACGGATCTATTGTGCAGATGTAGGTGATGATTCAATCGAACAAACCACTTAATAACAGCAGACGGGCTTAAAGCTTTATGTGAGTAGTGTGGGCTACTTACAGTATGGGACGCTGCAGGAAGGATCACACACTGGTGGATAACTAGGATCGCAAACCGGAGGACAGCACGGATCACAAACAGGGCCACATACTGGTGGAAAGCATGGATCGCAAGGTCCACATGGTCCGCATGGAGTACAAGGTCCACATGGTCCGCATGGAGTACAAGGTTCGCATGGACCGCAGGGTCCACAGCAAGGATCATAGCACGGAACACAACAGGCAGGATCGATCGGGCAAGGATTGCAACCGCCACCACCGGTTGGAAGGCAGCATTTCGGTGATGGACGTACCGGATTGCTCTTCTTACCCATCGTCACAAATCGATAACGTCGGGCCCATTGCGACGGACAGCAAGATGCTTCCGGTTTGGTAAGACAGCATGGTTTTGCCTAGAATAATATCAAAATCACTCTGTAAGAATCCAGCTTAACGCGTCGGAAATGTTGAAGAACTTCGCTTACCTGACATTCAGAACGCGGACAATCGTGCTGCAGACCGTTCCGCTTGAGACACTCGCAGTTTGAGATGAGGATGCCACCGCGCAGTTCGCGGCTCTTGCATGGTTTAGGCGACTGTAAGTGGGACAAAGGTAAAAGCGTTACTAAGAATGAACAATTGTAATATCGCTATCTGAGACGATGAGCAGGTAAGACACAAGGGTGGAATGGCGTTTTACGTTATTCAAACAGTTCCTTCCGTTTTGGAACTGGAATATTTACACACGGCAAGCGGTCATACCACCATTCGTACACCTTTGTATACTTACCCATCAACGGATTTGTAAAAGCCAGAAGCTGTTCCTTTCCCTGTTCGCCTCCTAGCACCGTTTCGGAGCACAGATTGGGCCCACACTTGGCGGACAGCAACCATTTTTGTAGAACGTGGTACCAGCCGGCACACAGCAGTACTCCCGTGCCGGAGGCACTTGCACAACCTGCGGCTTCGGCTGGCAGACAAGCGTCGTGCAGATCTCTTTCGGTTCGACAATGACGCGCGGCGTACAGACCACCTTCGGGTCGGGTACAATGCGCTTGTAGTAGATTATTTTGGGCTCCGGCACGGTACGCCGCTTGTAGATGATGCACGGTTCGCAGATGGTCTTTGGCTGGTAAATAAGCTTCGGTTCCACAATCGCACGGGTTTGCGGTACCACGTGCTTGTCGATCACGGTACGCGAACAGTTGATCACCTTCTTCTGTGCGACTAGCCGCGGTGGTTGTTGCACCGTAACGTACCGTGGTCCACATCGTTGGGGAGGACAGATGGTAGGACACTGCGGCATGCAATTTAAGTCGTGGGCGGTGCGACAGGTTGGCTCGCAAGGATCACATGGGCCGCATGGGCCGCATGGGCCGCATGGGCCGTATGGACCACAAGGTCCACAGGGTCCGCAGGGATCACACGGTCCACAGGGTCCACAGGGTCCGCAAGGTCCGCAGGGATCACACGGACCACAGGGTCCGCAAGGTCCACACGGTCCGCAAGGGCTCTGTGTTTAATGCAACCAATCAAGCAGGCAATGGGAATGTGCAAGAAAGAACGTAATAATGATGCAGATGTAATAAAAACAGAACATTGCTACTGGTGAATGGAGAATAAGGAAAGCAAAAACAGTTCATACCCCTTCCCCACTCCTATGCATCTTGGGCACGGGTGTTTAAAATATTCTCCGACAGCAACGATCGTACATTTCTTCGTACCGAATATCCGGAATATTCGGTTCCTTACGGCGCAGATTCCACGTGTAGTGCACCGTATCGGTACTGTCAAACACAATCAATGGACGCTTCCACCAACACAGATAGGAGGGGGAACGGGGGGTCGACTGTAGAGTAGAATTCAGAATTGTTCCCATGATGGAAGAGGAAAAACGAATGTATGACACGCAACTGTAATCTAAAGGGAGGGGGGGGGGGGGGGGGGGGGGTTTCTTCTCTGATGGCCTATATATCGATTTCTGAGAAAGTTCAGTATGGATACGTGGAGTTGGAGATCTAACACAACTAAGACAACCTAAACATTTGGGAAATGTACATGTCTCGTCCTGACTCTAGCATCTGGTACATCTGTATTGACGAATACAATGATTTTCACTGTGGAAAACATGCTTCACAGACATCAGATTCTACAATTTGGATCACAGTTATGAGCTTAAACAAATCTTGGATTTGAATGTTTAAAATCTATTCTTGTTTCATTGTAACATATGGCCGTTTCTAAACTTACTGTACCGGAATGGATATTTTGGGGATAGTAGATGCGGTACGAATGATCGTCACTGGTAGGAAAATATGTTTGATCTATACATTACAGGTGCTCGGGTGGTGTATCGTACATTGAGACCACACAGTAATACACACTCCTCACTTCCAGACGAGTTACAACAAACTATTGCAATGAATTCCAATCGTTAATGTGCCTCAGGGACCTACAATTTCTCCGACGAAAACGATAACACCTAGCAACTAGGTCTTCCATGCGAAAACATTCTTGAACTTATACGCCATTCCTTGAAAAGCAAACCCAGATATATCCATGGCCTACTACACTACGCTACTCGCTGTGGTGCGAAAGTTTCGCTTCGTTCGAGGACAAGCCGGAAAACGTCCCCCCTGGCACACGCCCCTGATAGGGACCTATTCTAACCCCTCTCGGTATTAACAAGCTATACACACACTAACTTTTACTCCTCTTTCTCTCTTCTGGACAATAGTGTAACCGTTACCCTACCATCCGAAATGTGAATGGCCTTCCCGGTTGCCATTGTTTTCGCTCATCATCGAAATAACGAGGAATGGCAAAAAAAAAAAAACAACTCCCGACAGAATACGTCGCTGTCGTGCAATAGTGTGGAGGGTTTTGGCGGCATTGATCCAAATTCAAATACTATTTCAACACGGTTTGTACTGCGCGCTGGGCGCCAAGTTTTGTGCTCTGCAAAATAGTATTGATTGGTAACACACGTACCACGCACACACACTTACACACAAACATTCATGGTTAAAACTCACTGTTTGCTGGTTCAGTTAAAGGTTAGGATAGAATGTCCCAATCTTGGAGCGGGATACCAATAACTTAGTTACCCCCGAAAACCCATGGCAGCTAACCAAACCGTTTAGCTTGATGAGTACTACGGATGGTAGACCGTGGCGTCTACGACCGAGTCTCGTTTTCTTTCCGAGCCTTCCGGTAGAATCGAATGTGTGTTGGCTTCACTGCGTAGGAAGGGCACGGATTTGCAAACACACGAAAGGGAAAAGAGAAAGAGTTGCCGTAACTGCACGCGATACTCTTGGCGACATTGCGCAGTTCTAGTGGTTTGAGGTTATGCAGGAAGGATATCTCAAAGGCTACTATGATCATCGCGAAAAAAAGAGCCAAGATTAAAATGTGTAAGCGTAGAGGAAAGCGCAACAGTGGAATGGGACGGACGAAAGCATGCCTTAACCCTTAATAGTGATGACGCAGGCAGAGGTAACAGAAATGATAACGGTGCTTGGTGCAACAGGATAGGGTACAGCGGTCACATTTGTGGCAGGAGGAGCAGTGGTGTCTTACGCAAGGATAGCAGGAGGAGTAGCAGGGATCGCAGGGACCACAGCACGGATCGCACATTTTCGGTTCGGGGGAGGTTTTCGATAGACGAACGCTTCGATAAAACACTGTAAAAGGATGGAAAGATGCTGGATCAGTACCGGAACCGTGACACAAAATTCCACTAATTGCTGGAGATTAACCAGCCAAAGGTGCAGGCACACCAAAACGTATAACTAGGTCAAGGATAGCCTAGGGAACGAAGGGGCACTAAGCTTGGAAAACGATTGGACGATATCCCCTTAAGAATACGTACCAAACTCACGGCGTAGTTAAATTTCAATTAGCTTATTCTTCGGGACAATCCGGATTGCAATCGGCAGTTCTTCTAGTTGTAAAACGTTTTAACAAAATTATTCTGTTTTAAAACACTGCGAAATTTCGATACTTTTTTTTCGTAAAATTTTCTTCCTCTAACGACTTCTCCGTTCGAAAGTTAAAACCGTAATAACGTGGACGGACGAGCTGCTCGGTTATATACTGTTATTTTCGTTGCTATGGATATTCCTTCCATTTGGAAGGCTACGTGAACTAAGTCCAACGTTTCCGTATTTCAATTTACCGCCTGTGTGTGCTTTGCTCATGCGTTTTCTTTGAAGTGGAAACATTGCTTTAAAAATGCTGTTTCTATGAATTGAATTACGTTTCCATTCAATAAATGCAGTTTTTACTTGAATGTTTTACAAGACAATATAATTTAATTTAAAAGACCTTTGAAAAACGTTTCATTCAATAAGAAATTACTCCTGTATGTTTTCCTGTGCCGTGTTCAAATTTAGACAGTGGTATGTATTCATATCTCCAATCCGGCATCTATTTGAAATTTTAAACAATTAGAATATTTAAAATAAACGAATCATAATTAATAACTTAAATTCTACGATATAATGAGAAAAAAATGAACACCAACATACCCGATACAGAATGAAAATTTTAACGTCATCTGATTATTTTAACGCGTATTTCCTGTGCAGTATCCACATTCCCGATGCTGCTGGAAAATAAAATATTTTAAATTATTTATTAAGTAAGTATTTTATAAATGGGAGAATAGTTAGAATTTAAATTGCAGTTAGATTATTGAGAAATAATCAACGAACTTAATTTCATTCTTCAGCTCAGTTCTTCCAAGCATTTACAGCGCCATCTAGCAATGAAAAGTTACGTTAGCAACATAGCGCTAGCGACGGAAGCGACATCTAGCGTTGAGTAGCACGCAATTAATTCGATGAGATATGTTAACATTCTCTCGAGTTTAACCACAGAAAGCAATTAGGGGTTTTCCAGTGTTTTCTACAGCAAAGCATATAACGCCATTTTACACGGCGGTTGTTTTACATTTAATGAATAGTAAAAGATATTCTTTCAATACGTTTAAGAGACAGTACGACTCGTTCACATGAAATAATAGTTACATGTATAAGGACATCCAAAAAAATGTCAAATGTTATGAGAGAAATTATTCCTAATAAATAATATTAATTTTGTTTTACTCACATGTATCTTGAGCGTGAATTTCACCATATATTTGTATTCGACATGTTCCTAGACTACAGACTCCGCTATAATGAATATCTTTGTCGTTCAACGATTCAGTTGCCTCCAGAAGAACACACAAGTGCTTTAACGCAACCAAAGGTTCAGACCATCATCTTGTTCTGTAAAAGATAAGAGAAACATTGATAAACTTGCTGCTAACACAGATCAAATAATTCTCTCGGGAAATCTTTCTTAATGAATTTTGTTTATCAAATATCCCTGCAATTCCCTGTTTGATTACGTTTTGTAATATTTGATCTGCTGTTACAAAACATTTAGTCCGTTAATCGTTACGCAAGCAGAAGTCTTAGCAAAACAAATAAACCAACAAACACAATGGAATGCTAAACTCTCGACGAATGTTAATTCAGTTTTGAGTGGCAACTAGCTTTACTGACCATCACGGAAATAAAACAAATGATAATCGTACGACAGTTTTTACAAACAATAGTCAACACATCGCGTTGTAATCTCCGCTGTAAAGTGTTGGTTGATAGTATCAAATTTTGCGCCGAGCTTCTGTTTAAGAAAATATGAATAACGTTGTCACCCGACACGTTCATTCACTCACTATTTATCATTCTTGTTTTATTTGCTTCCTGCTGTCTCCATTATCATTTGCTGTGAAGGAGAATACAAATTAAATAAATAATGCATCAAACTGCTCAAACTGGAGGTATGTGTTACCGTCTTCCAATGCGATTACTTCATCTTCGCAACATTTCCCGCCAAATGCTCTAGTTTCTTTGGCCACTAGGTGCTACTTGTTTCTTCTCCCGTTCATCTTATCACACTAATTTACAAACTTAACTCTTCTACATTTGCATGTTTTCAATGCAGCAATGTGGATGGTTCCCATTTCTTCCCCCAGCTTGCCAGTTACCGGAGCAGTTTTCTAAGCGCTCGGGTTGTGAGGGCGCTTCTGTGCATTGTTCACGTTTCCACACGGGCATAAGGTGGAACACTCTAACTTAAGGGGAAGACTGCATACACAGTTGCGTAAAATGGAAATTGGGCATGCATCCCCAATTGTCATGCCTCGCAATGGAAATGGGGCTGTGAAATAGGAATAAAAAAGTTGGAAAATCCTTAATAAGATGGTTCCCGCGTTTCACTTACATCAGTGAGCATTAAAGAAAAACCCAAAAGGGATACAGTGGATTTGTGTCCCATTAAAAGCTAACAAACGAGTAGGATGGATGCTAATTTTTGTTGTTGTAACTTATTATGACATAACTCCCACTGGCGTTATTTACCGATTTAATTCCATTTTGGGATGGCATAACTGGTTCTTCCTACACTCTTTCTAGCTAAAAAGAAATTTAGATATATTTCATTCTGATTGAATTCATATTTACTTACTTATCAGGCACTTATCACACGCTCGATTCGCGGTCGTGGCCTGCTGCAGAAGTCCTCTAAATTACTCACGGCCTCACGGCAAAAGACGGCAAAGCCATCACTTCATCTCATTTTGGGTCTAACACGCGTCCTCTGTCCATGTGGATAACCTGATAGGACTTTTCGGGCTGGGTCGTCCGGTGTCATTCTCATGACATGATCAGCCCTCCGGAACCTGGCGAGTTCGACAGTGATTTCGTCGTCATCGTCGTCAACTTGTCATTGTAGCAGCTTCTTCATTGTGCTTCGACACATACGGGGCCCAATATCACTCTGAGCATTTTCCTCTCGAATGGGGCTAGGAGGGTTTTCCATGTCTAGGCTAGGAGGAAGTCCATGTCTCAGAGGCGTATGTGAGTGCTGGAATTATATAAGTTCTATATAGTCCCAGCTTCGTTCGTCGTGACAGTTGCTTGGAGTAGAAAAGATTCTTCGGACTGTGGAAGATGAACTTTGAATTAATAAATGTTAAATTAAAAATTAACCTATACCTTTCACCTGCATTTGGAGTAAGTTTTGCTTGTTAAATATTAGATCCGCATTTTAAATGGCATGCGATGTATATTCTTTTTTCTATAAGTCATATTAATTTCTGGTAATTGTTTCATGTTTGGTGTAAATATCACACAGTAGTTATGTTACCAAATGAATAATTGAACAGAGGCCAAACAGCATCCAGTAAGAACCAACAAAGGATGGACCAATAAACCACCTAGTTGTTTCACGGTACCCCATTGTGTGTGCGTGTGTGAATTCCTGCCGTCCGGAGCCATCTTTGATATCGGTGTTACGTTAAATACACTTTTATGCATACACAAGCCTCATCTCATTAGCAAATATTTCACCTTGCGTATCGGCCCGTTCGGGTCGCAAAGGGAAACCCCGCAACAACCGCTCGAACCGTGGTCGGGAAACTCCACTTTCCGGAAGGGCACACAGGCAGTAAGACAGCGAAAACAAAAACCCCCCAACACTCGTGGCGAGATGAACCTGGCTGAACAAAGAAAATATGGTAACGAACAACCTTTCGTTTCCACTTGGCCCATCTTAATAGCGCTCTCGGAGACACGATGCCTATGCTCTCCGGTATGAAATGTACTGCCGTCCATTTCACTCATGCAGCAGGCTTTGACGTGCGGAAAAGAACTATATCAATTAATTAGCAAACCGCGGGGAATAATTAATGATTGAAGGGAGCCACATTCGAGGAGACGCGGCGAGTGCACATGTAAAGAAAGGGCTCTCTTTGTGATAGTGCTGCCGTTTGACTTTTGTCTTTCACCGATGAAAGAAGCTGTACGGTACTGGGTGTGAAGGGATTTTGTGAAGCAACGAGGCTCTTTCGTACTTATATCTCTTCATTTGTTTTGCACCGTTATTACGATTGCCTTCCTGTTTCTTGGCTGGTTGGGTTTTTTTTTGCTGTATGTTTGGCAACACATTTTGGCCACCGTGAGCTGTTAACCTCAGCGTAGATGCACCCGCGGATACTTTGCTTTATCGGTATGCTTCACCAACATTTCGCGATGTGTAGTTGGGACGTGTATTTTTCTCGTTCCGTTGCTGTTGTTTCAACGGCCATCACTCCCGCAACATGTTTCGGCAATGTTATCCGCGCATAACGTTATGTTTTGTCTGGTCCGCGAGAGTTTCCTCGCGCTATGCTAGGCGTCTTTCTCACCTGTTCCCGCGGCTGCCGGCATCCAAACGCATACACACACATGCTTCGTCGTTGTTAGCTTTTATGGTACAATGGTGGTGAATCTGGGCAAGAAAAGAAGCGCGCAAAAAGTGGAAAAAATCAGGTGATTAGATATTTGATTGGTGCGGAATTCGTTTGTGTTGTTTGGTTCGCAGCCGATAATCGGTGCATTTTGTTGCTACTAAACTATGCGCTACTGCTTCATGAGGCATTATTTGTTTTACACACTTTATGTAACATACTGGAAACTGAAACAAAAAAAAACATTGAAGTATATATAGTTGTAAACTGGCACTTTTACAAAACTAGTTAAAACAAAAACTCAACCTTCAAATTATTAATAAATTAAATATATCGGTTTATAATAGTACTACATAAGTACTTTGAATTTAATTGTAATAGGTTATTACTTACAGCAAAAAACAACAAACCACCCCTTCATCCCTGGCATTAATTGTTGAATATGCTGTGTTTGTATAGTTTCTCTGCTCCATGTTCGTTTTTGGTGCATTTGTTTGTAGCAATTTCTTTGTGTGTTTTCGCTTACAGTTACATGCTTCCTGCACCAATTATTATGCATCACCACCCGGGCCTCGGTGGTTTGATTGAACGATTGAACCCACTTCCTCTTGTTGCGCTTTCGCACCTTTACATTTAACATTTCTTGTAGGTTGTGGATTATTTTTCCGGTGATGCCCTGTCGGAACATGTGACCTGAAATTTTTGTTGTTGAAGCAGCGGCAGGTTCCAAACATAACCCCATCGTGCGGGCTAGTACAATCAGACCGGGCACTGGACCGGTTGGTCGACAGCGAGAGTGCATCAATAGCATTACTCAATCGCCTTTTGTTTAATTGCGGTACTCTCGGTACTCTAAAATCGGCCAGCTGCCGGCCGGTCGCATTTAGACACGTTGACGAACTGGAGTTTCACGCGAATGCCGTGATGGGTGCGCACGATTTGTGCTCCCCGAAACGACGGTGTTGATCGAGTTCAGCAACAAGGAAATGATGCAACGTTGATGAAGTGTCTCGACCGCGGAACCACGGGTGACCCAGTGGCCCAACGGGGCACAATGGTGGCCAATGCAGAGACGGGCAGTGCGGTGCCGAAATGGTATCAAATGCGCGTAACGTACCCGAAACATCCAAAAACCGCAGCGCGTCGTGTTTCGCGCGTAACGTCGCCGGTGTTCGATCGCGTGCAGCACCCCGAATAATCAAAATTGCCACCAGCGGCCAAGGAAGCGTGTGAAGCTGCAGGAAATGGAAGGAGACGGTGATGATGATTGTGGAACAGATTAGATTATGAGTCGTCTAAAAAATTGCTCGCCATGAACCGATTACTCACGCCAAACTATCGAGCACCGTAATGTGAGGTGCGTAAAATTTATCTTACCACATGTGAGATCACCACGACCACCTGCACTATGGGTGGAACACTGAATGTTAGATGACTTTTTACTGGATATATTGTTTTTCAACAGAATAAATCAAGTAAATTAGCTCCATATTTAGTGCTTGTTTACTTTTCACAGAAAATGACAGATGACAAGCGCGAAAAAGTGTTTCACTCGGTTTGATGTGGTGAGTATTTTCACCGGGTGATTTCATAGGAACAATGCAGTTTTGGAACACAAATTGTACCATGTGGAAGACGTGAACATTCTTGTAAGTCACAGGCAGAGTGCTGGCGTTCAACATTCCAGAGTACATTCAAAAGTTAGTTTGAACTTGCTGTGCGTGTTATTGTAGTCTTAGTTTTTCTCGTAGTTTTCGTTTTCAATAGTGTCTCGAATCTAATTTGGGTGTCGAATCTATCGAATCGAATCTAATTTGGGTGTGTCAGCAGTATCAAAATGGAGCGAGACGAAGTTACCTGGGACATCATCAGCAAGCAGTCCTGTAGCTTCCAAGGGACGATAAATACACAAAACTTATGTAGCAATGTGTACAACCTTACCGGAAGCTATTCGCAGCCGGCTTGTCCGTTCGCAAACAGTCAGTACGCGATAGTGCGGGAAGAAAATGGTGTCATATTCCTGTATATCGTGACAACCGAACGTAACCCATTTCCGGTTAAGCATTGCAAGAAGGTGAAGCTTTCGAACAATTACGATAAGGCTCTTTACCAGATTAAGAAAAATCTACTGTACTGGGAACGTTGGGTACAAAAGAAATGCAAGCAGCGGTTTAGGAAGACAAGGCAGAACTTAGTCCGCATGCGTAGCCTACTGTTGCATCGACAGAAGAAGCTGATACCTTTGTCTACGAAGGTCGTGCGCCGGAAGCGGTTGACGATGGGTATGCACCATGAAGCTCACAGCTATCCGCAGACTTTAATCCTTGGAGTCTTTGTTACAGAAGAGCTAAAGGAGGCCAGCCAGACGAATGAAATGGAGCAGGATCGGGGAATATGTGAGGATGTTGTGGAAAGCTACGATTCAGACACTGGAAGTGAATCGGAAGAGCCAGTACGGAATGAGGTGGACAGCGAATTGAAATCAAACGGCAAACACCCCAAACCGGACATCGAGGAGTTTGGACCGACCATGACCCATGGCATGACGAAATGCGTATCGGAAAATGACGATTGTACTTCCGCTGGTTCTACTAAGAAGTGTGATACTTCAGGCAACAGTCGCAAACTCGACATTGAGGATGAGAGTGCGTTAGTTGTGAAAGAGTTAGAAGAGGACAGCGAGACAAATGGAATGGAACAGGAACAGGAAACATCTGAGGAGCTTGTTGAGAATTACGATTCAGACACTGGAAGTGAATCGAGATTGACTTTAACAATTACATTACGCATGGACATCGAGGATTATGTATCGAACATGTCCATCAACGAGGCTTAATGCGAATCGAAAAATGACGTATGTATTTCCGCCGGTTCTACAAAGAAGTGTCACCGCAAGCGCAAGCTCGAGTTAGAATATTTATTTGAAACTGGTCCATCCATGAAGAATATCTTACGTTATTGGACGTTAATACGTTAATTTCCATTTTCTAGAATAACACAGAGATTAGACCAATTTATTAACTTCTGTTGGTAGACTGTCTGCGATTAGAAGGCTTCTATGTCGGAAAGCTATTACATATTAAACATAATCGAATACACTATGCGACCAACGCATAATATACTCAGTTGTTACAATTTGCCATGTAACAAATCATGAAACAATTCCCCATCATACATCCATAACTAGACTTACCCCATAGGTGCCGTACCTGTCTTAATCCATCCAAATCCATAATGAACGCGTTTCGAATATTTCCGCGATCACCGTAAAAAAAAACTGGTTGATGAGACCCATTCCGCCAGATCGATCTAGTTGATGGCATAACAGGGAGCACCGGAGTCGGAGAACCCATCGCACGAAGGATGATGAGCGGATGATTAAACTTTGCGCGAAACCAAAAGCATTCGCTGGTGGGAACAAAAATTGCCAACTACATTACTTCATCATCGCGATCATCGCGATCGCCTGTCCAAAAAGACGTACGCGGTACGAGGCGGTCTGTTGCGTATGGGTGTGGTACGATCTGCTTGATTGTGGGTTGTGTGATTTGCACGCTGCTATCTGCAGATGGATCGAGCAATCTCGTTATCGAATATTACTCGCGCTATCAGGCGCTATCGGTGTGGGGTGTGATTTTACCGATAGCTTCTTGCCACAGCAATGATAATGGGAATGCTTTCAGCGGTTTGATTACTCAACGGATGTAGTTACTTGCGATAAGGGTATAAGCGAACCTTGTTAAGGGCTTGTTAGAATTCGGAAATAATTCAATAATAGCTTCAAAAAGCTCCTCACCCAGCAGCACGTGATGAGTGTGTTGGGTAATGGACAGTTTCAATCCTACTACGCGTTACACATTGTTGCACAATGGAAGTTACTCATTTCCGGTGGTTTTATTGGTAGTGTATTTGTCTTAATAATTTATTTATTTAAGCTTAATATTTTAATAATCACATTTTATTCACGTAATTCAATAAATGGAAAATATTTCGTGTTACATTATACAAATGAAACAATATATCTTTAACAATCCGACCCAAATTCTATTATCAGGATCATAAAACATCTAGCAAATTGTATTTTAATAATAGTGTTACCTTAAACCGTTTGCCACGGGGTTGAGTGTTGAATTGGTGATAGATGGTCTAATTGGATTTGCTCTACTACTTTTCAATTCGCATTTTCTCTGTTTTTTTTGTCTATTCCATTCCCGGATTGTGTGAGCTTTCTTCGTGTCCTTTTTAAAAAAACAAACAAACAATAACATAAATACTACCTGTCGCGTCGTTGCCCTTCCGGTAGATGCACTAGGCGATCCACATTCGCGACCGCAGAAAACGTTTAAATTATATGGTCATGCAAATTGCTCACCGGTGGCCTACATTTCGGTGAGCAAATCGGTCAAATGTGGCGCTAATCTTGGGCGGAAAAGTTGGTAGAAAGGTTTGTTTTGTCTGTTTGTACCGCCACCGGAACCATATCGGACCGATGTACACGCCTAATGACAAACCGAAGATGCGCCAACCTGGTTACAAGCCCGTACATTAATCAGCATTTTGTGAGCCCCATAACCTACCATCACCATAACCACTGATGGGTTTTTGGGATGGCAAAAAAAAAACAAACCACGATGTTTGGTGGATGTTGCTGCTGGGACTCAACAAACCATCACTAATGTCGTCCGACCGTGGGGTGTCGGCTACATTTCCAGGAAGAAGGGTGGTTTGTTTTGGAACGGGTGTTTGGAAAAGATGGTGAACCGTTTCGCTCCTAAAATTATCAACAGTCACTAGCGGAGATACGATGTGTCTGAGGGTGTGAAAGAAAAGAAAGAGGTATGAAATGATAATTATTGCCCAGCTGGCAAATGCTAATGGGTGGGTAGAGAGGTACAGGTATGGCACGTCGTTTGGTACCTTTTGGCACTTCTTTCTTGTCCACCATGACATGATGAGCAAAAGTAAGCAATTAGTGAAAAATTGATAGTGATTAGATAACGAAACTGCAACCATTAAGGGATGTAGCTGTTTGTGCTTTCACGACTACCGGATCGGCTCTAGCAATCGGAACTTGGTCGTTGTCCGACGTTGAACGAATGAGATGAGATGTTTCGCAAAAAAAAGGTTGACTTGTAGAGCATAGCGAAGGGAATAAATTAAAAAGTCACCACAGCAGAATAACAAAACAAAAAAACCTCCGAGAGATGAGATGCAATCAACGAGCAGGTAATGTGTGGCCAAGGTGAACAACGGAACCGATATGAGTTGAGGGAAGCGCGTGCTCGCGCGCGCAAAAAAGGCCACTTACAACGGTGTTGCACAGCAAATGACATAGTTTTTCGCGGTTGTCGTTTGGGGCGAGGTAAAAGACACACAATTTTCCTGGTGGGGTGGGGCTTTGCGTCGGTGGTCGCCCCGGTTCGCCGAAACCGGTTCCACCCGCAGAAGGCGGAAGATGACGGCCAATGACACACTGCCGACGGTCCAACATAATCTGATAAAGTAACGAATGGGGAAAGGCGAAGGTGAAGGTGTTGGAGGATGCCTGCACAAAACTTAACGCCACTTGGTGAAGAAAATCGGAAAATCGGGAACTCGGGAACGTTAGTCGAGCTTGGCAGGTTATGGAGGCGGTAACCGTAGGCGAATCGTAGCGGTAAATGAGAAAGTGCCGGCAGAGTAATGCTCCGTCGTACTGCTAAAGGTCTGCTAAATGGGGTCTGGATGCTGGTCGGCGTTTGTGCTGGGCGCGTGTAAAGACGCATTCCACCGTGAACGGTTGGGGGTTTTGGACCCATGCCGAGACTTCGGTCGGTCACATGCCGGTCAAACCGGTTCATCTGCGAAGGTACGCTGGTTTGGCTGCACTTCACCGAGAGGGAAAAACACACCAAGTAAACAAACGTGATCAGCTGAGCCTCCCGGAAGAAGATCAACATGTGGAGAGAAATAGCGAGAGAAAGATACATCCGATGAAGATTAGCGGGGTGCTGCTATCAGAGGTCACATATCCATCTTTGACACTTGGATGATGAGTTTTGCAGTACTGGTGCATCTCTTTCAGATCTTCTTTTTCTGCACTAAAATCGCCTGAGGTCTTAAGCTGGCCATTTTCTGATTTCTGACTTTATTTCCCTATAGTTAGATTACTAGTCCTGCAATAGGGAGTAGCGCAATTCGGATGGAATTTGATAGGAGTTATGATGGGTGAGAAATCGTCGCACCATTTGGACACCAAAAGGTTCTCAATTCTTTGTAGGAATTCTAGAAACAATATCTACCAGATATGTGGTAGTCCCCGAAAGTACCCGGGATTGGGATATCATTTTGATTCTTTCATTTGGGCATTTTTTTTGGAGGAATCCGGGATATAGACTTTAAGCCTTGAGGATTTTGAAGTCAAGAGCAAGCGATCTTAAAGGTGAAATCTGAGTAACTGGCCGTGCCCAACATATCAGTAATAAATTGAGATCCAATTCTTTAGTCTTAGAACTAAGCCTTGAGGATCTTGACGTTAAGAGATAGAGGTTTTGAAATGAAGTTCTGAGTAACTTGTATAGCTCCTATTACTGCCCAACATATCAGCAATAAATTGAACAACCCTGTCGTGCCTCGGGTTGATATGCTCTTCACGTGGACTTGCGCTCTTGCGGCGATGAGCCGTTCGCGCTGCTTTATGCTCACCCCCAAATGGGGGGATGCTTCTCTCTCTCCCCGACAGTGACGTTGATAGTTTTGGGGCGCTTGACTTGCACGCATGAGTCTGCCTTTTTACATCTCCCATCGTCACACGCTCTCCCTTCTTCTCTCGCGCTCTTTTAGGCTCTGGCCGTGCGCAAACGGCTCACAACGCAACGCAACAGAGGGGATGATTCTCTGCCAAGCCCGCTGACGGCTGGAGCGTAAGCGTTTAGTTTTCCGATCGTTTTTATTTCAACGAAAGCAACGTTACCGAGTGGACGTGGACGTCGTTTCCACGCCGAGTTAGTCACCACCTCAGTCGTAAACTTTTCAGTTACCGGGTGTTTATTTTGCCAGTTTCCTTCACATTTCTTCGCCTTTCTATTGTTTTATCGTTTGTGTTTGCGTGTTTGGGTGCGCAGTGTTGGGTGGGTGTGTTTGCGCGAATCAGTCGCAGCAGCCGGGGGTGTTTCGCGCGGCCCATAATTGTACCGTGTGCGATAAGAGGAGTTGCGGGAAAAAATAGAAAAGGATCCGCACCCGCGGAGGAAAGCCAACACCACGCACTTGGGAAGATTTGGTACCCACTGTGGTACTTTTTCCGACACCCGAACGCGTTTGTTACATTTTTCCCTAGTAAGTGCATCACCGATCTGGGTTGATGCGTTTGCTGCACGCGAACCACGAATAGTGCTAAATTTTCTGTGAGTTTGTCAAACTGTGTGCGAACAACAATTCATAATTTTCAGTGTGTCGTGCCGTGTGTGTGTGTGTGTGTGATTCTCCTAGGAAAACGGTGACCGGAGCTATTAATTTTCCGATTTCCAACACCCCGAAAGATCGGTGTGCCTAAGCGAGTGTGAGAGAGTGTTTTTCTCACGAGCCGTGGTGTCGTTGACTTGCGTGTGTACTGACGAGTGGTTAAATGATGGTAAAGTAATAATTCTTTTTTTCGGGCAACGAAAAGAGAAAAAAAAACCGTCAAATTACACACGGCGACAGTGCAATTGTCCCGTCGCCGCTTCGCTGGGGAAGAAGAAAGTTTCACCAGGTGATAAGAAAGCGTGCCCCGGCCCGACAAACAGCAGCCACCATCATCCACCAAAAACCTCACAACGCAGGGTTCAATTTTTGGCGTGTGTGTTCGCACTACGGTACCGATAAGTGGCGTTTCATGTTGGTAGATGCGGTCCCTCCACCAGATCTTAGGAGGCGCCGTGAAAGAGTGTGAAAAAGCTTGTGAACGCGTGCGTGTGTAAGTGAAACGGTAATTTTCCCTGTGCGGCGCACCGGCACAGAGGAAAAAGGAAATCCAAGCCAAGCGAAGAAAGAAAAACAAACCCCCAAAACGAAACGGTAACCACCCCCCGGAGGGGTGGCCCTAACCCTTACCCGAAGCTAGGAAGGTTGACCTTTCTACCATTCTACCGTTCGTCCCCACGTTGAAGGACGAACCTGGTTCAGAAGAAGAGTAGCGGCAAGTACGTGTGTTTACTTGGCGTTTTGTCACCGGTGCGAAGGTGTGAAGGCGCGGTAAAAGAGTGGCACAGTGGCGTGGCAAAAACAAACACGTGCCCGGTGTGCTCGTGTGCCACGTGTGCGTGCGTGTGTGTGATAAAGCTTCCAGGTGGCATCGCTATCCGGTGGAGGATAGCGGAAGGTACAACCGTTCGGTGACTCTGCCGGAATCTTGTGTACAGGTGTGGAAGATTAAAAGAAAATTAGCAAACAATTATTTGACTGTGTTTAGAGAACAATTTCCCGCATTTGGTATGCTGAAACCGTGTTCGATGGGTAAGTGGAATTATTTATTTATGTACGGGAACGGGCCGTAATGTTGTATGCAGAAAGCTGGATAGAATAGCATTTAAATTAAGGGCAGATATTCACTCAAGATATCTCAGACATTTAGAAGTTTGAAGTTGTTAACTTGTTTTTATATCATTATATCATTTTTATGTAAACAAGACTACCTTAAATATTGGATTTAGAATACGTACATGAGACTGTAAAGATCATCAAAATTCAAGTAAATCTCTTCTCGGGACTCGAGAATCTCTGGCTACCGATTTGGCAACATCTAATGTCAAAAATAGCCAGAAATGGCAGACTTAGGCCAATTGAGGTTGTAGTGTCACTAAAGAAGGTTTGGCAACTTGATATTTTCAGAGCTGGTAGCTTCTCTGACCTCTCGTTTGAACGATAAGCTCAAGTTGTCCTCGATCTTTACCTTTGGCCTGAGTTGTTTTTTAAGGTTAAATATGGTGTCGCTATATCCGGAGTGTAGGTGAAGGTTGTCTGAAGATGCCTGATCAAAGCTTCTTTAATTGTATATTTTGAGAACCTACGTGCTGGTTCCTAAAATATAACATTTCTCCAGCTTTGTAATGGAATCTGCACTGCAATCCAAGCTTCAAGGGCAGATGTCTGAGCAATTTACTGATATTGTAACCAAATATCGTCTACCTACTCATCTTCAAATGGCAAGGAACTCACATGAAAAATCGCTAACATGAGTTCATTTTGTTTAGTACATTCGTTATATCTCCTCTTCAATGGTTCGCTCGCTTCGAATTGAATATCATCATTCAATACATTTCATGAACTAGAAATATTTAAATCAGAGCATTTTTACCTACCTCGGGCTCATACCGAAATGTCTGATAAAAATTGAGCTCTGAGCCGTGCTCTCCTTGTGCGGGGTATCAATTGATTTTTGGGACGCAGAAATTTTTTGCTACCCATATATAATAAAAATGCAAAAAACCCAAAGGCAAGGTATGGCCGCTTGGGCTCAAAATTGAAAAATGTAAATTTATCGTCTCCATTATCCGGCCAACGTACTAACCCGTTCCCCAAACGTCGATGCTAAACATCGTCCAGCCCTTTTTTTGGTCTTCCAAGCATTAGCAGACACTTCTTTAACCGCTAGTACTGGAAGCAAACGTTAAAGGTTGCGGGCTGTCCTGGGGACAGGGTAGCAGGATGCGAAACCCTGTGGCGTCCCACGTGGATAATACCGTTCAGATCAGATTAAGTTGAACGATGCAAAGTTTATTCTATTCGTTACTTGCACAATGGATTTCCGTCCCTTTGCTACCGGGCGCATGTGTACGTGCGCGCCAGCTTTTGCGCTCGTCATGCTAGTCCTTTAAACTCCCACATGCGCTCCGGCACTTCCTAACGGATGTGCTATTAAAAAAAAAGGTACAAATGGACGGCTTTTGAGCGAAGCTGAAGAAACGGTTTTATACGGCAACCCATTACGGTGCCCCACTGAAAGAAGTCGGTGACAATGGGAGTACGGTACGGTGACACTCACGTAATATTTAATATCCGGATGAAGTACAATGTGTGCGTACGATAAGGGCCTGCTCGGTAGCTTCTCCAAGGCTGGGATGAACATACTCTTTCGAGAAGGAGTGCAATCTTTCGGATCAATTTATGTTAAAAGTTGATGTTCCTTCAGGAAGAGATAGAATCCGGCTTTTGTCATTGGGCACCAACAAAAAAAGCGCTGAATACCTGAAACCCAGTGCATGCAATTGTGTGCACAGCTGGTTTATTATGCTTGCATCAGGATGTACAACCTGGTTCTATCATTTTTACCTTTTTCCTTCCATAAGAAGAAAACATTCAACTTGTAAAATGTGCTACCCCGCTATGTTTGATCATGTAAGAATGAAATTAAATTCCAAACCAACACGCTGCGAGAACAAAAGCGCCCAATTGTTCATTACAATTACTCTCGCGTGAAATATGTGGCGAAGAATGGTTGCAAGTCCGGTAGCAAATTGAATTTATCAGAGCATACGATGGAAGAGTGATGATCTCATGATTCGTTGTGCAATTGTAACGAATCAATCAAGCACACTCATCGCAGATGACTTACGGTTACGCTCACGCGAACCTTCAGAGCGTAAGTTCCACCGGCGAATGGTTGGAATCTGTAACACTCGTCAGTACATGAGCGCGCCGAACGAAGGAAGGAAGGCCCAAAATGCACTGAATCATTCCGCCGAGCAACGAGCGACTACGGAACGTGTGATTATCGCGTGTTGGAAAATGACGGTTGGGAAAATTCGCGTCCATTCGGTTACGGCAAACTGCAGTTCGGTGCATTTCATGCATGACCATCCAGTTTTTAAGACTGTGTGCTTTGTTTCAACTATTTTCAATATTGTATAGGGGTTTGGTTGTAACTAGCCCGGCTCTAAATCGAGTTCCAGTCTAGATGAAGACGTTTTGTTTGAATTGTTTCGGATGATTGGTGTGGAATGGAGGAAATAGAGAAAATAGAGACATCTTCGGATCGAGCGCTACCGGCACCACGATTGTTCTACCAGAAGGCACAAAGGCGAGAGTTTTGTTGTTGGAGATATTCGTCCACGCTGTATCTTTAACCGTGGCGGTGAAAGTAAACGAGGGAAAGGGTCTAAAATGCATTGTGTGTCGCATCCAGTTAACAGCTCGCATCGATTCATTTTACCCGCATACACCCGGTCAATAGAGAGATTCAAATTGTCCAAAAAAGGGGACTTACAGAACTGGAAAAATCTCAGCAAAACATATCAGCTGTCGGTGGAGGTTGTACGGGTATTCAATTTATTCTTTTGATAGTTTTATTTCCCGGTCTGCTTGGGCCGGGTGCCGACTACTGGCGAGCAATGCTCTCAAATAATCCGGAGAATTAGTTATTTCCGTTCCGTTTTATGCTGGTATGCGATAACAGACATACAGCGGAATGAGACTTGTGACAGAACCTTTGTTTGTTTGAGAGTTGTTTTTAAGAGCAAAAATAAAGTAAAAATAGTTTCTTTAATGTTGTACAGCAATAAAAGACTCTTACCAGTATTACACAATCGAATAAAATAATAGAATTCCTAAACCCGGAACATATCATAATGGTAAACATGGTTACTTTCCGAAGAATTTATGTAAAGTAAACAACCGTGTTGTTGTCTGGTGCTGCATTTACTCCAAATGTATCCCGGCATGAGTGGTTGTGTCAGCTTGTGTTTTGGGTAGGAAATAAAGCGCATTATATCACAAACCGCTGTTGATGTTGGTGCAGGCTGGCCAAACATTTTGGGCAGGGTAATACTGGCAGCAAAAGGCTGAAGCCGACGACGGCGGTGTCGATGGTCATCGATGGAACGATTTTGGAGTCAGATTTAGGGCTTATACGTTCCGCGGGTCACATGCAACCGATCGATTGTATAAACAACGACCTGATCGCATACGGCAGATTCTCGTGAAGGTTTTTATACTCGCTCGCATTATTTTATGCTTCCAAGCAGAGCATTTCATAACATCGATGTGAATGTGGAGGCGGAATAGCGATGAGGATTTTCGTGGAATTGTTCCATTGCATAAGGAGTAAAAAATAAAACATCTGCAGCGTGTTGCATTTTAACCCGCTTTCATGAAGGGTTCTATTTTTATTGACCTGTTTCGGGAGAAGGATTATAAGAAACATATGTAGCTGGATGGTTCGTTCGCAATCAAAACCGTCCCAATTTTCTGCACTTGTCGCTGGACGATGCAGAAGTAAAAATTAATATCCCCAATGAAAACATCGCTGGAACATGAAGCGAATAATTATGCAAAACTGCCTCGCAAGAACTGGCACTACCACTCGATGTCAATAACAATCGATATTCTGTTCCCTCCCGTGGTGGACACTACCGGAAACGAGCACTCGGAAACGGGCTTGAACCGAAATTGCCCGCCGGGCCTAATCGTGTGGAACCGTACGATGAAGTCCTGTGGTGTATGCTATTTGGGATGGTTTTTTTTTGTAGTTGCAATTTCTGATTTCCATCGCAGCTCAATCAGGACGCGACACAACCTTTTCCATGTTTCCTATTTGGTTTCTTTTTTTTTTGCATGCCTCGCATCGAACGCAAAAAAATACACGCAAACGGAAATGTACGCATACGCCAGTATCCCGGCGCATCTGCAATCCGGAAAGTTCGCCTACACCGCACCGGACATTGTGTTGCGCATCGGTTTTTTTTGTGGCGTTGTACTTACCTTTTCGTTACCGTGGGAGTTGGTTGGTGTAAATTGGAAGTTCGGCAAAATGGGGTTTCCGCTGTCTTCCAACCAGGGGCAAACAGCTCGGTTGATTAAACCGAAACATACGCTAACAAATGGTAAATAAAATATCCCTAACTCAACATCTGATCGGGTCGGTTCGGAAGAGAGGTTTTGGCTTACAGCTCCAATGGCGCGCGAGGCTGCCGATAGGGTTGTGTGTTTGGTTGTATTTTTTTTTGCGGAAACAGAAATTTATGAAAGCGGATCCGAAACATGTGTTACTGCATCGAATGTACGAAACGGTCATGTTTTCTAAAGCGCGCTTGCATCAGCAAAAAAAAAGATATGGTGAACCATAGTGTCCGCAGTGATATGAGATATGCGAGTACCGGTGGTGGTCGGTTATCCATTTGGACGATAGACTAGATTTAGCCAAATGAAAAGTAAATAACAAATGTTGTACACTTTTTTAATAGACTTCCTATTTAGTGTGGGAAAAAAAGGAATTTATGGGGTTTTACAGTCACGCGTGTAGAGTTTATAGATTTCAATGTTTACTCTTATTTATTTATTTTTCATTAAACGCGCATTTCCGCTTTGTATTTTGACATTCCTCGAGCATGTCTTACGAAATCATGTGTTGGATGTGCATTTCTATTGTGTGATGTACAGTTTCTATTGTTTTGTGTCGTTTTGTTTGCTACGGTACACAATTAGGGTATGATAACTAAGAAAACAACAATTTAATTTTGAATTTTGGTTTGGAAAGAGATAAAAGAAGCAAATTATTGAAGAGGTATCTCAGGAGTTAATTGTCTTGCAAGTAGCGAATGCTTTGTGTACCGTAGTACCTAGTAACCAAAAAGTTATAACTTAACCGTGAGCAAATCGTGAGTTAGCGACAGTTTTAACGGCAAAAAAAATATAGAAAATAATTCACATCTTGGAATTTAACTCCGTAGTAACTCTGTAGAGCTTACTTCTGAGTCGGACAGATAGATATGCGATTGACGAGCATTTAGTACAAATTGAACAATCACATTAGCGAAATAATTTAAAATAATAAATATAAATTGAGGTTGACAGTTAAACTATTTTCATTTTGTAGAAGTCGTAGTTCTCCGTTACAACATCCATATATCCAAAATTATCTTGCCAAAGACCTTGAAGCATGGGCCCTCTTCTGATAATGATCCTTCGGTTTAATAAAGGTACATTTTATGTATACCTCGTAATATCCAATAAAATCGGTCGGAGATGATTATAATGCATGAAATTGTGAATCTTTACTGACATAACAAATGAAGGACTAAGAGCATTTTTTTCATCATAACCGCTAGTTAATTTAACCAGAAAAGAAACATGGGGCTTTATTGTTAATAATTCATACATCATTAAAATATTATGCAAAGTTTCCCGTAGTTATTCTCTGTTCGGAACATTAAAAAAATGTCTGAAGGGATTTTGCCTCCTTTATTAACCTTTTTTTCCTTCTAATTTCAATGTTCATGCAGTGTCAGCAAACGATTGAGGCTCCAGCTGATGATACTGTTCTTGAAATTTGATGCGCGATTCAAGCAGGGTTTCGTATCTGCACCCAATGACTGCTTGAATATTCCACCATCATATAATGCTCGAACGAGGGCTGCATCAGACGCTTTGAGTCAATAAAAAGGAATCCAAGTTTTTGCTTTCACTCGATTGAGTTTGCTCTGACGACGAACTATTTGCATCTGGAAGGAAGAGTACATTTCTTTTTTTTTCCGGAAAGGGGTTTAAAGTTCCATACCTCGGTGGCCTTGTGTGCGCTTGCCAATGCAGTAGAGGAAAGATGGTGTGGAATTTTACCAACCAAATGGTGCACCGTCGAAATTTTCAATTGAAGCTCGGTAGGATTTAACGAGCGAGCAAAACGGAACATTGGTGTCCTTGAGCATTTCCGATATGATTGCGAAGAGTCAAGATATGTGCATATATGTATGACGCTGGTAGTATGAATTGAAGATGTTTACCCATTAGGAAGGTACCAGTTGCATTTGGCACCGGCTAGGCGATGAAGACGAAGAAGTTTTACTTTAGCAAACACTATGTTGTGTGCAAATGATGGCTCGATAAGGTTGGTGGTGCTGTAGAAGTTGAAGTTACTTGGTCGAATTTCGTTCAAGTGAGACGACAAACAAACTGATGTAGCAGCTCCTCGTTCGGACGATGCCACACGGCACTGCGATCGATCATCGCTCGGTGGAAGTGGATCGTCGCCGTCTCGCGAGAATGATATTTGACATGCAAATAACTTAACACTGTTTCTCATTGAGGAAAGCTGTTCTACGTGGTGCTTCCGCTTGCCATGAGAACACTTCACGTCGTTTAATATTTGCATACGGAGCGTATTGAAATGCGTAACATTCTTCAGCCACGTCCTTTGCAATGTGTTACATACTTTTACATGTACGGACGTGTGTATTTTGCTTTTCGTATTTTTGGTACTTATAGCATCTTTGTGGTTTGGTATTTAAAATTATCTTACTTAATAACTAAATCCCATCGCTTCTGAAATACAGTTGCCGGTACATTATGAATTGCAAGTCTTGGAGTCATTTTGCTTTGATTGAAAAGATAACAATCTCGAAAACGTAAACTAGGTTAAGCTCTTTGCCAAACGATCATTACGAAACATTAGTTTTCGGAGAGGTTTGGGCCTGTCGATTATATCAACTTTGGCACACACAATTTAAGCTGCACAATGGTTACTTTTGGGCAAGTGGTTGGTGGCACCATTGCGAAAAGTAAACCGCTTGCGGACATGTGCGATGTTTTTCAATTTCCTGGATGAGCCGGTTGAGTAACGCTCCCCCGCGGTCCAGTTTTTTTTTTGGGCGGCGCGGCATGGATGGCGTTGAACTATTTTTGAGCCGGGTGCAAACGCACACGAACCCTGTCTCTGGTTGCGATTGCCGCGAGGCTACTGGTTGGGTGTAGCTTGCGTGAAAGTTGTTTGCGACTTTTCTAGCATCGCCACTTTGCGTCAAATCAGTGCACCCAAATCTGCACGGTTAGCCCTCGTTTGCACGGTTGCCTACGAGACCCGCTGTTTGCAAAGTAAACTAGGTCTCCGGGTACCCGAAATACCGGTACATTTCAGCTGACCGTAGCTGTGGGGGTTGGGGTTTTTTTTTGGTGAAACATAAACGAAGGGAATGGTACTGAAGAGATCTTGAAGAAGGAAGTGCCATTACATACAGGTTGCTTGCCTCAGGTTTTTGGTCATTTGTGGAATGGGTGTAATGTATGCCCCAATGGTCGGCTAATGGGATTCAATTTTCACACATTTATGCGTGCCAGGGTCCCGGGAAGAAAGCGGGCCGTGACAAAAAGGCAGGTGTTCCGTCCGCCATTAGTATCGTTTAGATTAATGATAACAAATAGTACCCAGGTACGGTGCGTAGATAAAAATGCTTCGGTTTTCAATGGGCGTTATGGTTCAACGTGTTGATTTTGGTGATTTTTTTGTAAAAGGAATGACCAGTGAGGCTGTCGCCGTAGTATGGAAAGGTAGCTGAAATGAATATTCATGCGAAGTGCGTCACTGCATGAAAGCAGCAAATGGAAATGATAACCATTTACGGTTAGTTTAGTTTAGGAAAAGAGATAAAAGCAAGCATATAATCTATTTCCACATACTCTGCATATGTATAGAAGCATATGACCATATTTTAAAACAATTTATTCTTCCTCTAATTATGTTTATTTTATTGGTGCTAATCGTTAAACATACATCAAAGAATCATATTGTATTACGAATTTGACAAAATTTTCCATCAACATTCATTAATTCTTGCGGAATGTAGAATTGACGGTATGCTATAACTATCTTCAGCATTTAGTGAGAGAAAAGGCATTAAGACATACAATTCGAACGATTCTTTGATTAATTAAATTAAATTTAATTTTAACTAGTTGATTAATTTATAATGACATTGCAGGTGAGCATTCGACACATGTTTTATAACGAAGATGCTTCCATAATTGTTATGTTGGCTACAAATTCTGCACTTCGTTATTAATTGGCTGTAAAGTGTCTAATATTTTTGTATCTTTTAAAACTCAAACATCGTCTCCTGTAAGTAACGAAGGAACTAAAACGAGAATAAAAGAATATCTTCCACAATATCTGAGATTCTGAAGTGTGAGTTTGAAGAATTCCTAGTTTTTGTAATGCTCTTCCCTGTTGTGTTGCGGATGTGGCTTTAAAGTTTTATGTTTTCATTGACAAATTTCCTTTTGATGAGTAGTCGGAGGTCAAAATAAAGTATAGTTTAAGTCCTCTTATTTCACTGGGATCCTCCATGGCTAGTCCACAAGTTTGAGTAGTGCTTGACGCACCTATGGCTATGGCTTCTTCAGATTACAAATTACCATCAATTAGGCAAGACTGACCACAATTAGCGATAGGTGTACAGCTTAATAAGAAGATAAAGCACACGCGATGAACTTGTTTGTCGTCATTCACAGTAAACTAGACATTTTATTGCGTATGCCACCACGTGCAACAAGCCTGGCCCAATCCTTTGATCTTAATATTTGCTAATGTGATAATTAATTATCGCAAAGGAAAAATGGAAGTGTGCGCAAAGTGGAAACCATTGGTCGACCAACATTTGAAATTGTCCAATTACTGGCGGATCCGTTAGTGGAACCAGTCGACCTTGACGCCGAAAAGTTTGTCCATCTAGGAACTGAACCGGGACATCGCAAGTGATATGAAACAAGTGGATCCTATCTTTTTTTTGCTGCTGTTGCAATATTTTTCCTGATGTTAAAGTTACACGGATCTATCGGGTTCAACGTCACCGCGTGATGTAGTAACGGAAGTGGCTGGCTCCGTTATCGGATAGCCATCTTCCTCCGAAATATGCGTACGGGCGCTTCCTGCGCGTAGAAAGTGACCGTACGATCGGGCGCGCCTCATTTACCGCGACGGTGATGATGTCGCCACGGTATGTGATGAGTGTGTTTTTTCTCGTTTTAAATTTATTCACTTCCCTTCGGTGTGACGTGCCGTTTTCTGCTGGTCGATGCTGCCGGAGCTAAGTGTCACTTTCACGACGCGCTTCGACTACGAAGCGGAGAGGAAATTTAAATAAGACAATCAGATCCGACAAATGATCCGCCGGGGTGCATGCTACGATCATCCCCGCCGTTTGATTATGCACTAATGGGGTGTAGGATTTTTTTTTGCATATCCCCACTCAGGGTGCAAATGGAAAGCCAAAAATCAATTCAAAGATCGATCGGTGTCGCTTGAGGGATGGATCTAATGGCATCTCGGTTTAGGGGTTGGAGGTTTTTTTTGTTGTTGTTGTTGCACCCAACGGGGAAATGATTTCATTTCCCAATCACACTCGTCGATTAGTTATGGAAGGATGCACGGGAGAAATTGTTCGAACACGAGGAAGTTGGGCACCGGAACCGGGTGTGCCCTGGTCGTTGCAGGAGCAGGGTACATGCATGTAGCGTCACAATTGAATGCGTCGCGACACAGGTGGATATCGACCATCAGCACTGTCCCCGGCGAAGTTCCTGGATTCGGTGAGATGGAAAGTTTTCCTCGGAATGGGTTTTTACCGCTCCCGCCCCGAAGGTAAAGCGTTGGCTGGTGTGATTGATTTTGCATACCATTTTCAGTCGGTAAACATTCTTCCTATACGTTCCTCCTCATCCGCCACCGTGAAGGGTGTTTCCCAACCCAGTCGGCAGAGAATTGTGCCGGCTTGACAACTCAACCGGCGCGGCATGCAATCGATTGGATGACTTTCGGTTTGAATGCAATTTTGCAACGATTGCAGTCGGTGGGTGGGTGGAAGTTTTCCAGTTCTCGCGCCCGTTCACCGCCTTTCGCCCCCGGTTGCCGAGAGTTCCTCGAACGGTATGAAGAATTTCCGCCCATCACAGGAAATTGGGAAACGTTTTCTGCAGTGCAGTAAATTTCGTCGCATTTTCGGCGCTTAAATCACCCGATCGAACGGTGGAGGCGAGACTGGGATGATGTGCGTCCGGGTTTGAAATTTATGTGTTTATTGAAAAACATTCAACGAAACGGATGAGGTGTGAAATGGGTTACAGATCTCATGAAGCGGGTTTTATTTATTGTAGATATTTTATGTGCCCGAAATTTAAGACCGTATGTAGAATGAAGCCACTACAATTATGAGCAATGAACATGGCCACCAAAACCAATGGTGATAAATAAATATAACATTCATTTGGTATGAAAAATGGTTATGTCGCACGTAGTATTGATGCGTTAAGATCGCCCCGTTACTATTAAAATATATTAACACAGAAACCTACCTAAGTATTAGTATTATTGAGAAATATTTATTTATACTATTATTACATCTTACGATTATTATATGACGTATAAAACAAATTTTAATGTTGATCTCTATATTAGATATTTATTGAATTATTTTATTATTATCTTATTATCTTTGGACTTCACATAAAAGACTCCAATCGAAAAAAATATTTAATTGTAACGTCATATTTTTGGTTTTCACATATAAACGGTATTAACATACGCCTGTGAGACACGAACTTTATCCAAAACTGGAGAAACGCTGTTAGAGAGAAAGAGGCTTAGAAAGGTTTTTTGACCTCGTATATGTGGATGGACAATGCAGTAGCGCCTATAAAGATGAGCTCTGTGAACTCCACGATGATCTCACTGTCGTAAAACGATCTAGACTTGTTAGGATCCGATAAGCTGGTCATGTCATTAGAATGACACCGGACGACCCGGAACTGTTAGTTCGTCTATATCGACATAGGGGGCGTGGTAGGTCCAATTTGAGATAGACCTGATGGGAAGCTGGTTGTAGCGCCGGATAAGTAAATAAGGTATATACTATTGCAAGGTATGTTTTCGGAGAACTTCGGAGTAGCAGTGTCGACATGAACAGTTAATTGTTTAAACAGGAAAACGTCCTTTCTACTCTGTTGATTCCAATGGCTTGCAAAGAAGGTAAAGCTTATTCAATACACAACCCAACATTTATTCAATAATTGGACTTGTAAGACAATAGAGAAACGAATTTAATAGTAAAGAACTTTGCGATATTCTATTTCTCTCATAATGTTCACGTAGAAGTAGAATTGAAGTTGTAGTTGTATTGAATTTGACCAAATCGTGACAAACAAAAGGGAGGAGATTGCATAAACGCACGTTCTATTGTAATGCGATGAGCATGATTTATTTATTCTCAAAAACCAAATCTACGTCTGTCTATGTATGATTCCCTGAAAATGGGTTAGACATGTGAAAGCACACTTTTGCGCAAATAAATTGTACCAGCCAACCTCCCACGATGCAGTTCATGGTATGTAAAGCAAGGTAGTGAAGTAAGTCAGTAGCAAATATCATTCATTTCGTGCATTCGGTCAATTCGGTAGAAATAAATTGAAGGATGAACACGAATGCAGTCCGCGCATGTGGGCGAACCGCGGCTCTACTAGACTCGCTGGCTGGTCTCCCCACAACCGCTTCCTATCCCACGGCACCGAGGCCCGCGCGGTTGTTTGCCGGGTTGCAATTTGCAAATTTGCATAATTCATTTATGTTAATCATCGGCCCGCATCGGGTAGTCCGCCGGCAGCGAAAGCGCAGTCAAATCTCGGCGAGTTTTTGCTCACCGATTTCACTACGGACGGTCGAGCGAGGGAAGCGCAGTAAAAGAAGGGAAACCGGGAGGATTACTTCTCGTCTCGTCGCCCTGTTGTTTCGACCGCAGACTAGCCGCGGTGCGAGCGGCCTAGTAAGTGCCAAAGTTTGGCCGGTTTCAAGCTGAAAGCTTCATTCAGATTCGCGAAGAAAAATAATAATCAAACCGGCGTCCCACGTATTTTTTGTTGTTGTTTCTGTCGGAAAGATGCAACGCTGGATGTTGCCGTTTGGCGAGGATGCACAATGGCACAGAAACTGATAAATATTGGTTCGCGGAGAAAGGTAGCGAAATTTGGTTCCGTGCAGCTTAACTTTTCATTTCACGCTGCGGATTTGTTTTAGCGGATATACGTTTCACCTTCACCTTCTTGAAGCCTTTGTTTGCAATTACATTTTTGTTTTGAGCGAGAGATCTGCTGGGATATTGTTTTGATGGGGCGAAAAGTGGTATGAAATATAAGAGGAACAATTTGTTTAATGCATAGCGCTTGATATCCGTGGGTAAAAACTGCTCTTTGTAGTAATGGAATGAGAATGAATAATGTGTATCAATGTCGAAAAAAAAAACAAGTTTGCACAAAGATCCAGGTTTTATCAAAACACGTCGGTTAAAGTTTCCTGTACAGAAATATAAACTCCAACAGTACAAATCTGTCAGTTCGTTCGTGATGTTGCACAAACAGTGCCTTCGTCCATCGATCAATCAAGGGTGATGCGTGCTTGGGAATTCCCTCACGTCTTCCCAAGTGGACAAGCTATCACTGTCACTGGACGTTACGGATGCCTTCGACCCGCTATCAATTGGTTCCAGTCAATTCTACCGGACATCCGAGTGGCGCTCCAAGACCTACAGATCATTTTCGGACGTCCGGACAATGATTGATGCTTTCACGGAGGTGATAGAGCCGCCTCCGATCTTCTTGCCTTAAGCTACCCGAGCACATTTGCTAGCTGCATTGTTTTTGTTTCATGAGTTCCTTAGCTATCGTGGAATGTCCGCAAGAGGCGAAGGCATTCGTCAACATTTAAGACGGTAAATAATGATTGGAAGATGAAGGGTCACGTTTTACGACCATTGCTACCGTCACCGTCGGTTGGATGTTTTGGTTCCAGTTTACAACGATTATTATTATTGGTACTGCAAATGGAATGGAATTGGGGTTTACTGGTGTGTTGGCGTTTTTATATTTAGGTGAATGAGAGTCGGACATAAGGAGGTTGAGGAATTAGACGAGCTTTGGAGAGCACAATAACAACAGAAGTATTGACATCTCTGCAATGTTACAGCCAAAATGGGCTGGAATTATTAAAAAATAATTGTCATCTATTTCTTCCACCGTGAGATGGTCTAATTTCTCACGGATCTAAACGCCCAGGGTTTCTCCCATCAAAACTAACTCACCACACTAACAGCGGAACGATTGCCGAAAATTATCGTCAATGACAAGCGTAGTTACTTCCGAAAGAAACCGGAATTCAATCGGCCATTATGGCTGGGCGTGGCACTTCCGGAACAGTGACGAAATCCGACAAAATTAAGCCTAATGCCGCGTGTTTGTTGTTGTTGTTGTTCGGACAATGATGGAATGGTGCGTGTGCTTAAATGAAAGAAAGTTCCAACCACTTCCAAGGCCAACTTCGGGCAGCCACTTTAACGACATTCGGCCGTGACATTGATGGGGGGGAAAAGTGAGTCAAATTCGCTACAAAACTGGAGGAAACATATTTTATTCATTGAGCGGGCACCGTAGTAAAATTTCCCAGCAGCGTACCGTTTTCATTTGTCTCGATTAATGTTGAACGTTTTGTTCGTCTTGAATTGTGCGGTGTATTGCATTAAAACCGCCCTGAAGCGGTTATTTATTATTTGCCATTTGGTCACGAAGTCGATGCTTAATGTGCACTGCTCAGTTTTGATAAGTTCACGCACAACAGTATGGTTTTAAGTCACAGTTGGGGAGCTCATGCGGTTCACTTTTTGGACCGAGATGCATTTTATCTCGGCCGAGTTTGTCGTGAGCCCGAAAACATTCGTACAGTTCGTTGGCCAGCTTACGCTTCAGTTCGCTGGCTGAGCGCTGACATTGATTCCGCTCGGTCTATGTTTGTTTCGTTTTGTGTTAAATTGGTTCATTACGGTCAGAGATTCGGTATCGTGTATGCTTTTGTGCGCGCGCTGTTTCGGGTGACTTATTTACGCGCATTCGCTAACTGTCATTGTTTGCTTGTTTTCCTGTTTTCCAGCACGTCCGTGCTGTCACAGAGCTTCGGTAGTATGAGTCGCTCGAGTGTAGCATCGGGAGTTGACACCGGAGTGACCTTGTACAGACGAGAGATTGGCAGGCGGTAAAGAGGAGTCACCGCTGGAGGAGAAGTAGCAGCATAAGTAAAATCTGTTGACGTTACAAACGACGTCAAACGAGAAGCGGAGTGTTATATTGAAAGGTAAGTTGAGATCTGTTGATTTGAAGAGAGTCCCAAAGTTTTATGTCTCGCATTCTAGACTCATACATCGAAGGTAGTGGATAGAATGTAATTTTTATCTGGCCTACCTAAAGAATTTCTATTAAATTCTATTGAACCGTTTGATGGGAGACATGAGTTAAACAAATCATTAAACCGTTAGTTGTGGCTTGATCATCCAAGAGTTTATAGCATCTGACGTACGCCACCAATAATGAACCTCAAATGTAGGAACATAATTCTTGACGAGAGATCAGCAGGGTAATAACCTTAGACAAACGCCACATCACCCCTTTCCATTGCGAAAGTTCCTAAACAATTGATTTCTCCTTGGCTTTGTCTGCGCCACATGAAAATTGAGTTCCAGGGCAATGTTTACTGTTTGGAAACATTACTTTTATACGGGTTTAAACATATGATCGTGGCTAATGATGTGTATTGGATTGGCGGTTTCCGTATCGACGCGTAGCAGCACATTAATCGAATCAAAACTGGAAAAGCAGACTAAGCCTTTCGTAATGGGGAGGATGTACATACAACGAAGATCAAGCAGAAGTGGAGAGAGAATAAACTAACAACTTCGCTGGTAGCCGAAATGCCGGTATCATTACCCACGACAGCTTGATTCGGTTTGATCGTGCACGGTGGGAAAGAGTGTTCTAGCGGTTAGAAATCATGCAAATGATTGCGATTCTGAAACTGTACATCTCTGGCGCAAACGCAGATGCGAATGCGGTCGTGGTAACTGCTTTGGCAGGCTGGTATGCCGGTTGGAAAGTCATAAGGCGTAGAACTCCAGCACTCGAAAGCAGTGTTATGGCAATTAGGTAGATGAGCTGCTAACTTCCCAGCTAGACACTCCCGAGCACACTCGCCTCTTGGTGTAACAGGCGGAGATATAACGGACCCCGTACACGGGTACATGGTTCTTTGGTGTTCTGTAGATAGCGTTCGTTACTGCGCTAACTTGATTAAAATCTTGTGCGCTTTTACACGCAAGATTTACCAGACCAGCCAGATGTGCTTTTTTAATAGCGCCTGTTCTCTTGCCCGCTTGTTTGTTCGTGCCACGGTAATGGCTTACTTCTTCCATTTCGCCAAAGTTCAGTTACATCAGCTGCAGTGCAAATTGTAGAACGGTTTCGAATCTTGGTAGCAACTGCCCAGTGGAGTCGTGATAAGGAAGCATTCGTTTTGAGAGGATAATTAACGGCTCTCTCAAAACTTCCGAAGAAATGGTAGCAAGCAGTGACTTTTGGACTGTTCGCGATCTCACCGGCCATACCGGGGCCTCTTGCTACCGGTACTTCTTTGCGGTGTAAAACCTGACCGTTAGTGATGGCTTACTCGATGGCCTGCCAAGCGTAACGTTGGAGAAATAACAAAACAACAAAAAAAAAGCACCACATCATGTATCGCTGAGTTGGCTTTCTAGGTTATGGTTAGCTTCGGCTTCCGAATACCTTCGTCGCAAACACACAAAAAGGGCTGCGCGTTGAAAGATGCTTAGAAACCCGACGACGGGACTGGACGGTTTGTGCGTGCGCAAGCAAAACAGAACCCTAACTGGAACAATTATCACTTACCGGCGTGGAGATCGGAGAACTGGCTGCATCTTGGGCTGCGTTACGAGTGAGATGTAGAGGCTTGGTACGCAGTTTTTACTCCGGAGCGTTTGCGTTTTTAATAACCATTTGCACCTTCTTTTTCTACACCCTCCCACGGTTGGAGGATGCCCCGCCGTGCACGTCTAAGTCATGTGGGCACGGAAGCGTACGAAATCGATGCGTACGAAATTGGCCCAATTATTTGCGTCCGATTGCGTACGTGGTAAGATATTCATCTTATTAACACCGATATTCCGTAGCGTCCGCGGTTTGGTAGAGGAGCTGAAGATCTTCAAGATCTTCAAGATCTTGTAGCTGACCTTCTTCTGCGATCGTTTTCTATGGGTGTGTTTGTGTGTGAGAGAGTTGGCAAATGCTCTGACTGTGGAGCTGGTTAAAGAGCGTAGAAATTCATCACAACACTGCATCTTTCATCGCAACCACCCAAAAAAACACCCCACACGAGGCTTTGACCACGAAGGGCTTGACCGTGGAGAGAAAGTTCCCTACCCCGGGCTGAGTCAGCACTGGGGCGGCGATGAGTGCGGTTCGCTGCTTTCGTATTGAGATTTCCCTCTCGGTGGTTTCGCTTCCTAGCGGCTTTCTAGCGCCTCCGTACCATGTCCGACACCTGGGCCCACGGTGCTAACCCAGGTCTGTCAACTGTAAAGTTTTAGCGTCTACGTGACCCTTCGACGGAATAATTAATCCGAAGCCCATTAGTTGGGGTTTGTTATTGTTGCTAATCCCTCTGCTTGAGACCGAAGGCTTTCACCTCGGCCGAGGCATTGCTCATGTTTCGCTCGGTGGTACGTGTCAGTTGAGGGTGCTCGTGAAAATGTACATTATTGTCTGAAATGATCTACAAAGATTTTGCATAGGTTCTAAGAAGAGCAAGAAGGCTGTTGCACATCAGTTGATATGAATTAGTTTTGTTGGACGTGCTGTAAGCCTAATAGGTTTGATGAATGACCGTATGAACCGGATAGCTTGTTTAATTATGCAATATTGTTTAACAGGTATCAGAAACCCCCGGTTTAGCTTTTGAAGAAGCTGCTGTAAATGCCGGTTTGAAATGCTGTCACGTAACTGATGTAAAACTAAAATATACTACATTCGGTGCTATAAGGTTGGTAATTCGTTCTGTACGTGACTTATGGCGGAACGTGCTGCAGTGTGAAGTTTTATGACAAAATGAAACAGCTTTGCGATGCGTTAGAACAGAAATAAAACACATTTTGCGTGCACCTTGCTGGCGAAAAAAAAAAAACATCGCCCTGGCGTCATAGTTATAGCTGATAAAGTTTCATGTTTCGTACAATGAACGGAAAAAGGTGTGAATGGGGCGGTCTGTGAAAATGATCTTCCTCCGCATTTTCACCAAAGCTCCATGAATGGGTTCGCACTTTCGTTTTTTTTTTAAATTAAATTTGAAAATGATAAACTATCGCACGGACGCTGACGTGGATTAATGATTTAAATTTCCTATCACACGACGGAAGGTTTAAATTTCACCCAGCACAACCTGGGTGTGTCGGGTCGGAAAAGTCATCTACAGGGGTATCAGGTGCCGAACCGGTTGCCGAAATGAAACCATTTTCATAACGGAACGGTTGCATAAAGATCAATCGACGGTCATCAAATTAAACAAATAATTTCGGCAAACCGTTCACCGGGCTGCTGACCATGGTTTGATGCTGCGGTTTTTTTTCTCGCGTTTTTCCACGGTTCGAGCATGATGGATGTGAGGAAAAACGCCTAGACAGGATTAATAAATGTAACGCTCGTTTCTCACCGTTTTGTGCCGGATATTTCATGCCAATCGCTTCTACTTCGACACCTTAATGATTATGAAAAATTGCGCACGAAATGAAGATGAGCAAACCGGTGTAATGGGGAGAAAAAAAAGATAATTAGCAATTTTTTGGTTACAAAATCTCTCAAATGTTGTCGTTTTTATAAAAAAAAATGATTAAGGCTGTTTTAATACGCATGATGATTTGCTGAAACTTTAATCAATCAAAGTCGATGACCGCTATTCGAAGAAAATTCAACACTTGTTTTAATCACTATATCAATCCAAACTGTGCATCGTTGCAGCCGCGGGCAGCTCGTCGATGTTTCGCTGTTGAATACACGATCGAGTAGAAGCATTTAAGGACTATTCGAACTATTTACAACGGCTGGCGGCAATGCCTTTCGGTTGTTCGGCTTTTCATAGTCCATTATCGTTTGGGTCGCCTTGTCCAGCCCGCTGAAATGGGCGCTGCCTTCAACGCACTCAATCGATCAATCAATTACAAAGTACCGGTAAAAATGTTACCGCCCTGCATCGTTGCACCGGTAGAAATATCGAGCAGTATGGTTGGCCATGCCGTGTTTGATTGCAACTGAGTTGCAACGATTCCCCGTAGGGGAGCAATTAATTAATGAAATATAATTTCTCTTTTTCCTACTGACCAGTTTCTGCTCCATTGTTACTGGGAGTATATTGCATTTTAATTAAAAGTTTATTTTTTCGCCTCTCAGAGTGCTCGTTAGTATGCACCAAAATGAAATGCCAAAAACCCAACGCCAATTGACGTCAATGTCGTATCGCAAACTTTTGCATACGATAAACTCTCGATCCAATCAATTTGCGCCAGCGTGCGTAAAGTTTTCGGCTCGGAAAAGTGTTTGCACTTTTGTACCGGCACATTTTTTTCGTTGCGGGTGTGTGAGTGTGGGAAGTGAGACCGAGGCCGAATGCTTACATCAACGAGGTCAGTGATAGGGAAATTGAAAGCAAAGCGCCGAGAATTTGACCAGATAGTGGAGTAACAAAAAAAAAAACGGAAGCTTCGTCAGCAATGTTCAATCGTGTATGAGTGCAGTGTAAATATGCGAATGTGCTTTTTTGGTCTTGTTTCTTTGAAAAGAGTAAAAAAGGAAACATGATATATCGTACTCGTGTAACAATTTCAGGCATCTTTTAGCTGTGTAACCAATTGCGTCGATTGGCATCGATCGACTATCAGGGAAGCGGGAACAATTTCGAACGAAAGTTTAAAACCTTTGGATAGGAAGCAAAAATGACCCCATCGAACGAATGGCATGCGAAAATTGAATGATTAAAGTTGATTGCCCATGGTATGGACTACTATGTGGAATAGTGAAACAAATGGCCTGGACAATGAAGCTTGAATTTTGTGAATTTGGCATAAAAGTAATAGACAGGCTGACTAGTTTTAAGATATCGTAGTTATCTATGTATGGACAGCTAGTAAGATACAGTTTAACTTAGTATAGCAAATGCTTGAACAGAGGACAAGCACGCCGAAAACCCTAGGACGACATGACATTCAACAGAATTTGATGTGTACATCAAGTGCGAAGTAACTTCCTCGTTCGACATCGTCGTCTTAACATTGAATTTTAGCGGGAGGCGTTGGGGATATTTACTTTACAAACACCTTTCTCAGCGATAAACGACACGTCCTTTCCTTCCAAACTTTTGCTAATTTTGACATGATCACTTAATGTCAAGAAGATGCCTCTTTCACCAAGAAGTATCACGTAAAGGTCCCATGGTTTTGATCGAGAAAGATCAGCAGGTGAATGGAATTGATTGTAAACGATGAGACAAATTTCCATGATTGATGTTTTCTAGGGCGATGAGGTTCTGGCCAGCTGTCGTTAGAAGTAGAATTAATTAAAATGTATTGTTGTTCTACAAGATTAGAAATACAATCTTGTAAAAAATAATGGTACCGCTTCTGCTGGAAGCATCGTAGACCACAGATGTTGAACAGTAAATCATCTGAATGGGAGATTGACGCACACATCCTTCCCTTCTATCATAATAAACCAAGGCAAGCCATAACAAAATTGAAGAAACAGAAACGAGAGAGAAGAAAATATTATACCCATTTTCTTGCCAGCATATCATCAGCAATGCTTTCCCTTCGTTAATTTTGTCAAAATTTCAATCATATCATTTCTTCCGTTCCGGCCCGACCACGGTTTTTGGGAATCGCAATAGAGTGTAGCTCCAAAGAAAAAAACCTGATTTGTATTATTTTCCATACAGAGAGACGTAGCCATCGTGCTAAGCTAGGGAGCTAGCATATCGTTTGTATTTGTTCGATGTTTATATATTTTTTTTATTCGTTTCGCTCGAGGATTGCAAAGCGAAAGCGAAATAAAACGGTTTCGGGACAGCGACATAATTATAATACCATTAGGTGGGCTAATTTTCACAAATTACTCCATCAATCTCGCCGCACCGGCTGAACCCGAAGATGGCTTTGTGCTGAGATAGCCGTGTGCAGATCAGTGTAAAATAATAAATGAACGGCACAAGTCCACGGCATGCCAAGTATGCCTGCCTTCGTTTGCCGGTATTTATTGCCCGTGTGTGTGCCATTCTTTTGCGATTCGACTGTAGAAGAAACCTGATGGAACTCGTTTTTTTGTACGCTTACCATTGAGTGTGTATAATGATGGTAAGAATATTGGACAGGAGTAAAGGCACCGCTCGAAACGAATGATGGTTCATTAGTTGGAAGGAAATAATCTGAAGATGATATTAAAACATAAACATAACTGTACTTACCTGCGAAATATGATAACATTTCGCACTATTCATCAATTTTATTTTTGCGGGACCAAGAAAAATGGATAAGCTACATCCTGCTGATTGATTATAAACAACGGTAATCGACATGTATGCATAGCGATTAGAAACTGATTACGGCACAGGCGGGCTAGATTTGAGCGAACCCCGGCGAGTAGATAGCGAACCTCACCGATCGATGAATCGATGGCGCGATAAAGTCGTCGATTGGCCCAATTGCAATTTGATAAAGGTTTTGGTGCGCGTTGGAAGCAACCAATGCCAATAAACAATAGCAATTTAGTAACGGTGCAGTGCTGTGTGAATGGCTTAAAAGGTGCCGCAGCTGCTGACGGACGTATGCGGGTATGCGGTGTCCGATTGAGCCAACCCATCCGGGAGCTTTCTTCCAATGGTCGCAGGCAGTATTGGGCTTTCGTTAACTTCGCTTAGGGTCAGCTAAAAGGGTGTACGGTCCAATTCATGGCGGCGTTGATGATGGGCACGTTGTAAATCCCTCGTCGATACGACGGTCCCTCGTCCGGAAGGGCCGGAAGGTGTTTGATGATAGAGGGCGTTTTCGGTGGTACGGTGGTTTTCGTACATCAGCTATCGACCCGGTACTGGAGACACCGTTACACGGGGGGATTACAATGACGCGTACTGACCGCAATGCGCATCGCCATTGGTGATGCGTTGGAAGATGATAAGGTGCAGAGGAGAGGAGAAGAGAGAGGCACACACACACAAAATGAACAGTTTCCAAGTTGGAGTTATTTTTATTTTATTCCTTCTTTACGAGCCACAGCTACCGTTGTAAGTAGAAGCTGAGAAAAAAGGAAGCAAAAAAAAAAGCAAGCCATGATCTGTAACAAGTCTACTTTACCGTAAGATGGCCAGTTCTTTTACGGAGGGTTTGTGTGCGTGTGTGTGTGTCTGTTAGTTTACCCTCGGTGGGGTTAAATAATAATAATAATAATCTCATCAGCACCTCCGATCCAGGGCGATCAACGCTAATCAGTGCGTGGTTTTGGGTTTCCATTGGTATTTTTTATTGGTTTTTTTTTATTTCTACCACAACGTGTGTGAGCATTTGCTGGTGGAGAGAACCAATTCATGGTGAAGGTTAGGGTTTGGTGAAGTTTAAAGTTTGAGAAGGAGATGTTGATTAATTGGTAATTGGTAAGAATTTAATAAGCGTGTTTGACGTTTTTTTGTATAACTGTAAATTATAGTAAATTGTATAGCATCATTTTTAAGCCACTATTTAGTAATTTTATTCAAATTCGTCTAGAATCATGATTCTCTTTTGGGTTTTGTTGAAAACAATTGCTATAAAAGGGATTTTATAGTCAAAACTTTAATAAACAACACTCTTTTGCTACAGAACCTGACAGAATACAACTGCTTTTGCCGAGTTGTTATCTCTATTCACTTGGGCAATTTACCAGCACATTCGAAGTTGGAGAATACTATTGTTTAGTATGTGTCATCATTGTACAGCAATTAAGTTTTCAACATTATCGATTGCAATCTTCCACAACGTCGACTGACAAGAAAATCAACCCCGCACATGATAGCGAATACACGGTGTTCCAATAGCCTACGGAGCGGATAGGAAATTCGATAGCAGTCGGCATCCCGGGCATCGTTCGGTTCCGGGTTTGCGGCAGGGTTTAGGGACGTAAAAGCGTACGGTTATGGACGCTCCCATGCTCCAGTGACGACGTGCGAGGCAGCGAGATCGCGACCGAATGCTATCGAATGTAGCTTAAAGTCACAACGAGGTCACTCCTCGATGAGTCAGTTCAAGTGCGTTGAAGTGCATGCACGAGGTCCGGTACCGCCGCTGCGGTACAGTGCGAAGATTCCGAAGGGCCAGCGAATGTGATTGGAGACTCGAACGAGGGAAACAATACAACTAAATACGGGAGGATTCGTTCCGGCCGCCAGTGCATGAACAGTTGATGTGATTTTTATGAAAATTAGCGTGTGCGTTAAGCTTTTCAACAGCCGGTTTGCCGTTTGTATGGATCGTATGGAAGTGGGATAAGTTGTGTAGACCCTGGCAGTGTGTTTGTCGTTTTTTTTTTGGCCATTGTGTGAAAGCTAAACTCGACCATTCGGAATAAATTCAGTTTTTGTCTAATCCGGGTGAACAATTTCTAACCCTTACCTTTACCGGAATGCCGTTGAACACATCGATATAAGCTCTCTCACCTATCATTTTGTTCCCTTGAAAATGACGTCCGAGCTATCACTCTGCTTATCACGCCACCCCAAATCGCACGAAAGAAGGGTAGAAACAAGAAATAACTCCCTGTGTGATAAGCGTTTGAATTGCCATTCACCAGTTAGAAAAAACATTTTCTGCCAATAGATGCAGTGCGTTCGTGTATGTGAAGGGGTGTGTAAAGATACGTACGTGATCGACAAGAGGCATATTTTATTAGCCATTTTCAACACCCGCCAATGCCGCCGCCGGCTCATCATTGTTTATTTTTCGCGACGTGAAGAGAAAAAAAAACGATTAATACCATATTGTATCAGGTCTCTTCACCCCCGGGGGCGTCTCTGCAGTGGTCCGATTTTCTAATGTTCACGTGTACGAAGGCGCTAATATGCAAACAACACAAAGCCTCACCTCAACCCCGGTGCCGGTGCTGGTGCGGTGGGAACTCGTACGTGATGGAACGTTTAAAAATGAGTTTGATTAATTGCTGATTAGAGCTTTAATTAAATTAGCTTCACCGGAGGTGTTTCAGATTGAGTGTTTATATTTGCAGCTCCCACCAGAGCGAACTACCAGAGCACCAAATTGCACTTGCTGCACTATGTTGCTGGTGCAAAAAAACAAAAAACTCACTAGCATCAAATGTTTTACCAGCCGACCACCATATTGTGCATGTTTGTCTGCTGCTGCAGCAACCGACATGCTGTTGCTTTTTTGTTGTTGTTGTTTGTTAAATTACTCAATCTTTGCCAAACGTTCAGCATACCAAAGGCTCAGTCACTTTACGTGACACGCCACCTCGCATTATGCATTTATTTAATTTACGAAAGAAAACCCTTCGCCCCATCACGCGTGTTCAAGTGAAGTACACGAAGCCAGTGTGCATACCACTTTACGCGTGCCTAGTGAGTTCACCAAGTTTCGTTCACCGGTTGCCCTCAGAACACTTACCGGGGCGTGCACGTAGTCCAGCTTTTAACTTTCCGTTCTAATAATCACGAAACGCACCATCATGACGACACACAGACGGGTGGCGTTGACGAGAACAGTTTATTTTAAATGCAGTGTTTTTATGTAGAAAATAACTCACGCCAGCTGTTTACCAGCTGGCGTACGCAACGCATTGACAGGTTGATTAGCATATTTTCACTTTTGATCGCAGAGAATATGCTAACGCACGCCTGTCAGGGACATAACGGTGGTGCAATCAATGCATTTGCAGAGTTGTTTTTGTTTTGTTTTACTAAAGTCCATAAATGCTCAGGTGTGAAGGTGAATACTGAAGCGAGCGAGCTGTATTGCTAATCGTTGCGGTGCGTTTTAATGCTTAACACTGTGTTTAAAAAATGTTGCAATAGGTCATGGGAGGTCAGTAGGCCTTCTGTGGGCTAGTTCTGGCTTAAAGCTGAAAAGGTCGAATCTTTAAGCGTAGAAAAGCTTCTACTTTAATTAGAATGACCAAGAAGCGTCACGGAAAGGAGGAGAAACTTGTAAGTTTAAGACATCAGAGACTTTACGATTCGTTGGGTAACGTTCCTTTCATTTCATCAATCAAATTAATCATTTCATGGGAAAACGGTTTCCAAATATTGACATTTGATATTCAGATAGGTTGAGCTCAAGCACGCCAATCAAAGGTGTTCGGTTTCCAGTCGACAGCCCTTTTATTGATTAGAAGGTTTACCGTTTATCTTTCATAATCCACGACCCTACGCGCGGGAATGCACCGACATTCCCAATTAATAATGCATAATGAATGAACCCGAAAATAAAAAAAACATCCATCCCTGGATCTAGCTAGTGAAAGCATCAACAGTGAAATGAAAGTTTAAACGGAACGTTCGCTAAGACAGTGCGGAGAAAACGTTCCATCTGACAGGAACCAGTACAAAAGTGTGCAAGATTTGTTTTTGGTTTGATTTTTGCTTCGGTTTTTTTTTCGGTTCGGTTTGGTTTCTGGTGGAGATTACATATCGAAAGTGAGTTGGGTGAAAAATCGGGGTGCACAAAGGGGTGCGTGCGCTTGCTTGGCGCTTTCCATGAGTGGCAATGGGACGAACGTGCGCGGAAGGCGAGATCGTTCCAACATCGTACACAAATCGACGGGCGGAGACCCACTGCGGATAATTCAAAACAAGCTGGAAATGTCGCCACGCAATTGGTAAGTGGTCTTAGAAGGGACATGGTAAGCTTTTCAGGAAAATATTGGATATTGGATCTGGTCGCGATAGGAAACGTGTCGATGCAACCTACTTTTACCTTCACAAACAGGCTTTCCAAGAGTTGCATTACGTGTACGGTGTCAAGACGTGAAATGGTGTATCTTGTCAAAAATAAGTGGAAAAGCGAGATGTTTCTGGGTGGATTATAAGATGTTTAGTATGTTGTGTCAATATCGTACAGCTATGTGTATTAGCGGCAAGAGTTCGTTAAACGTAACCAGCTTGATTGGTGTAGGGAAATGTATGCGATTCCAAATACGGTGCAAGAAATATGATATGAACTGTCATTCTCTCCTTATACCTGGTAACTCTCCATCTAACGCACATCTAACAGCCGGGAAATTGATCTTCTTGTAAACAAAACTGTACTAGCAGCGTATTGTGACTTACGTTCGCCAATGTGTTTTTTTTTCCTTTTTCTTCCTTCCGAATCAACACTTCCTATAAATCATCCCGTGTCATCGCCCCGCATGCATTTGCATATCTAACGAATATACGCTTCCGTACCGATCGTGCAAAGTGCTTCGGAACGCGATTTTAAACCGCGTTCGTCTGCCAACAAAGTTCACCCGAGTACACAGCAACACTGAAAGATGGCTTTTTATCGCGTGATTGCGAGTCATTCTTTCTGCGCTCAGGTTTCGTCTTGTCGCCTAACCACCAGGGCCGGATACGGTGAGCAGCGAGAGTGTGACAATTGGACTGGTACCCTAATGCCATCGCACACGCCATCTTACCTTCCGCTGAGAGAGTGTTGTTTAGATCCACATAAGGAAGCTTCCGGTCGAGAAAAGAAGCGCCCCTGGCCATGAGCAGACTGGCGACAATTGTCACCACACACAGCCACTCCAAGCTTCTACGTATGGTGGTGGTGGTGGTGAATGAATTCAATAGAATAATCGGATCTTGGAGTTTTCGTCGAGTTAACTGAAAGTTGGAGTGCCGCGTCGTGACCCTTTACGGCGGGTTTGATTAATGTTCCCGCACGGTGGGTTGATTAGTGGTGTGGGTGAGTCTTCTGGCCGCTACGCTAGGTCGCGAACTAGATGTATTTATTGTGAATGAAGCGGAAGTACCATTCTTGTAGGTAGCGCAAATCATCCAATTTATATTCTTCCGACAGGCAAGTGGTGAATCTGCTGTTGTAACTTTTCAACACATGTCACGGATTGCGTGTTGTGAGCTTTGTTCGATGACAACTTGAAATCATGTTCCACACAGATAGAGTACAATTGCTCACTTAGTGAGGAGCTAATTCTATTTTTATCTAATGTGTTCCCAAAATTAGCCATTCGAAAACTACCATATCATGATTTTAAATTCATACCATTATCAAGCACTGAACAGGGATGGACGAAACATTGAAGTCCGATAAATTGAAGTCAATTAATCTCTTTAAATACCCTTCGGAAGGTGGCCTCTATTGAGGAAGGTATGATTTGCTCCTATCAAAGCGTACCAACCTTCCGCTCCAGTTGCAGCCAATTATTGGAATGTGTTAATGATACGTGACGGTCACAATAATTATGGTAATGTTTATCGTATCCCTTCTTTAGCACGGGGAACTCACCCATGTCTATATTAACATGAGTGGAGCAACGGTGAAAAGATACGCATCGTATTTATTCAGCCTGTTGGTGTTCCCCACGCCATATCTTCTCTGCGAAGTACTCACATCACAGCCCTTCGAAGCTGCAACACGAGATGGCACTGGTAAAGACAGCGGACAGTGTTGTCTTTCAATCCGGCAAGAGAACTCCATCACCATGAAGTAAATGGCATTGTATTCTGATGCTGACTCGAGCTAATTTACACCTCGTTTAGCGTTGTGGATGTGAAGTTGCCAACGATTCAAGGGTGTTGCAGGGCGTTAAGTAGCTGCAATCAAGCTGCAGGGCATGGGGCTTCTTCGCACCCTCGCCACACTGATAACCATCTTGTTCTGGTCCTATCTTCATCATTAGCTCAGCAAACGCTGCGTGCAATGGTTCTTTTGTGACGGCACAGGCAACGTTTGGTGTACGGTTTTACAGATTGTAGGCAAATTTGTACCCTCGTTGCATCATCGCGATATTGTGTGTTTGCGTAACTGCGTACGGAGCGACACGCATGACTTTAAGCGTCTGCTTGGGAGACTGTTGATTTATGGGTCATTCGTAATGTAGTTATCATAATTGGACACTTGTTCTTAGCGGGGTGAGCATCGTTTTGGAGTAGACGAATCAGAGCTGGTGGATAATATGACTTGACGCTGTAACTTCTTGGAGCCATCAGTCGACGAATTGCTCATGGAAGTCTTGGAAGTCATTTGAAAGTCATCATCATTCTCAAGCACGAAAGGCAGGTTCAGTTTATTTCCGAATCGAGCGAAAGATTCCATTTGTAATATGCATGAATTACAATAATTTCACACGTTCCTGTTTTGCAAATATTATGCTCGCAAATTACAGGGCGCTTCTGTGTGGCCCGCTTTTGCAAACCACAACAGGCAACAGGCGTGGAAAAGCGGTACCTAAATGTACAAAACAGTGGTTAAATTTTGCTCCCAATCCAGGTGCGTACTGGAAGCTACAATTTAGCATGTTTGCACTGTGATTATGCCAGATTTTCCGATGCTCCATTTCGGCCTCATTCTTGAGATTGAGTTCTAAGCCCAACTGTTTGGCATGTGCCAGCTTTTCGCTCTCTTCCGTTCAACGTTCACCGGCGAATTTATGGTTGAAATGGATTTTCGGTTTGCAATAATAGCAGTGATTACCAAATCAGCGAAATGCTGTTGACCCCCGGGTGGATGCTGAAGACGCGCAACCATGCGGCACACGGACGTACGCAGCTAAGCCTCCGGGCTCACGAAATGATGTCGGTCGCAAAACAAATGAAACACGATTCCAAGAACATTGGGGCGGCGGCAAGAAGAGTTGTCTGCTCTGACAGTATCGAATTCTCATTAGATAGAGATCAGTTTTCTGATGAGGTTGGTTGGGTTTTACCTTTTTTTTTGGTATTGAAAACTTTGTACAGACGTAAGCATTTCTCGCAGATTTCACCTTCCAACCCGTAGAAACCGTAAATCTCAACTTTTATGATACGGTGTGCTTATCAGCACGTGCAGTCATCGCACTGTTCGGGCAAACTAGCTCGTTCGGCTTCATTATGTAAGCCTTTAATTGGGAAGAATTTGAGTAGAGCATCAGGCATATTGGGAATTGGAATGGAATTATGGAAATGAATTCCTTTTTGATTCTGGGTTGCAGCTGGCCATCTAACAGCTGGCCGCATCGTTGCCGCAAATAACCCGAAGGAATCAGAAGCAACTGATTTATATTTAGCCAACATTGGACGTATTCGCATGGAGCTTCGATCGATGCTTTTAAATTCCCTATGACGCATCCCGGACGTGTTTGTACAATTTCTCCTTAATTTAGACGATCCAGCTGAGAAGTACTCTTAATAATGAACATCTTTAAGTACTGTGATGATTTGTGCCGGTGAAAGGAAGCTAGTTAAATAAACAGTTTTGGGATATTAAATTTGATCAATTCAAAACAACACAGCGCTTCTAATTAAGTTCCAGAAGCACATCAGTAGTAATCGGTTTCCTATACACATCAGCGGGAGATACTTCACCAACATATACCCACACGGTACAGCGGATGCCGTTTCGCGTTCAATTAATTAATCGTTTGTTTTACGAGAAATACGCTCTACCTAAGCCGAAATAGCAGCTGTCCCGAGGCGCTAATAGTATTTTTTTTTACCGCTCGCTTGCTGTTTTGGGCAGATTTGGGCTCATTAGCGTAACGGGGCAACTCGGGGCGATTGGGTGGGCTGACTCTCTTGCTTACCCCGAAGGGGCCAGCGATGTGGTGTACCGGGCGAATCTCGACTATCGACAGCAGGCAAGGCTGCTGAACTGTTGCGTAATAATAGCCGCTCGTATAGAGATGTATCTCACCGAAGCATTAATAATCACACCTCATGCGCGTAACGCACGCAAATGCATGCTGCAAGGTGTTTTGGAGTGGGACGTTGGGGGATGTGTTACGCTATCGGCTGGTGTTAATCTCGTCTCGTCAGCATGGTTCCTCCGGACATTGATGGTGCAAGCGGCGATGAGGAAGTTGTCCTTTTTTCGACATTGTTTTGCTTATTTTATTGACGTCTACGTTTAGCGGGCCAGCCTTACGCCAGTCGTATGCTCTCGGGACCATAAACCACCTCCACTGCTTTGCGGGGCGTGTGGCGTCATCTATTAACGATGTGGAACCGGGAGCAGCAGGTTGTGCGGATTCGCGCGAAGATTTGAGGGAAGCTGTTAAACTTTTTGACTGCCAACGATTATCTAACCTTTGGCGTTGTTGGGGCAGCCCTACAGTATGATGTTTGGATCGTAAGTTTTTTTTTGTTTTTGGAAAAGTTTGCTGAACTTTCGACCGGTAATGCAGGTAATGCTAATAGGACGTACCGTGGGAAATACTTTATAACTTTTGTTTTTACGGGTGCTTTTCACTTTTTGGGACGTAAATTCATTGGCATTGCTGTTTGGGGTGGTGGAAGTTTTGGCGCTCATTTAGAATGAGCATAACCACTTGTGGAGCAGGGCAGGTGTCGTCTGGAACAAACTCCCAATACATACCAGACACAAGCGGTGTCACAAACGCATTCCCATGAATTCGCATTTCGCATGTAATAAGTCGCGCGTTTAACATTCCACGCGCATTAATGTATTCATGGAACGTTGGATTGGAACTCACGGATAAACGGGGACGTTACGCAGTATGGCGAAGAGTCTAAGTTGAACAAGCGTACAATCAGCGACCCCACGGACCAGTTTGACGCAATTGGGGTTTACATCGTTCGTTTTAGTTTTACTGGGCCGGTTTAATGGGTCTCGATGACAGCTTAAATTGCGTTGAACTCACACATTTTACCATTACGAATTGTTGCGGGCTGGAATTTGCCACACGGCGAATTTGTTCCAGGTTGTGATTCTATTGTGAGAAAATGCCACAAAAGCGTTACTATAATAACGACAATGTGACATCAAAAGAATTGTTCCACCGAGCATCGATTTAGACGCCGCACGGAAATGGGACAAGCAGCCCGGGGGACAATCGATTACATGTTGTACGCTTTTTTGTGATGAAAAACCCTCCCGTTTCCCAATTTATGGAGTAGTTAGTCATTTGCAGTACAAAATGCTGATCAATTATCGATTCCAGTCAGCACCAGACATCATATGGTGATGTGCGTTCGAGTTGGATATTTATCGAGGGGGGGAGCGTAACATGGCATGAAAAGAAAAAAAATCAATTCATTGATTTAATTGGCCCAATGGGGGAACACTGCCCGAGTTCACCAGGTGGCAGTGAAAATGGTTGAAACCCTTCGGGAAAAGCTTTCGTGTGTACAAGTTTTGCAGGCAGGATAACCTTGCCTGTTGGACGTCCGCATTCTGGACGTACTAATTCCACGTGACAGCGATAGGGATATTTAAATTTGTCCCGACCTCCGGTCCCGCCGTTGTTCCAGGGGCTGTGGGCAACAAAACCTGAACGAACGGTCTGGATCCGGGATGGTAAATTGTCGTCCGGAAATTGTGCTTCGCTCGTATACGCAACGGGTAATAAATTTTACGTACTAATTACGACAATAGTGTCGATAGCATCGACGCTATGCCGTTGCTGATAGGAACGACGCCACGTGAGCGTTCGGTCAATCCTACACTTTCGGCATGATAGTGTGCGGTGGATAAATATTATAAATTGATAGCACACAGCAAAGATGCGGCAAATGGTGAGGGAGGAAAAATCGACATCAAAATTGAATTCCCCTGATTGTACCGTTGGATTAGATACGGAAATCAATAGCACTACGTGGTGGCGCATCGATCAGATCCTTAGTGCCAGATGGGGCCATTTTTAATTATACTTTTCAATGCCAGAAACAGAACTGTATTGGGCATTGGAAGGGTTAATCTAGAATTAGCGTGGGTTACAGCGAGTTGCTGGCAAAACAGGGCCAGTATCTCCGTTATCGTGGAATGTTGAGACCATAAATAGGACGATTCGAACAATTAGTGATTATCAATTGCTGTGAACTTCACCACCACCACCATTATAACACGCTAGGGTGAAGATTCAAACAAAGACTCTGGGTACAATAAAGAGACATAAACCAATTATGCTATGCGATGGCAGTTGGGACGATTTTAGCCGTAATTAATTATTTAATGTTTCTTAGACAACGCATTGTGTTAGCTTTACACTCAATCAATTTCAACCTCGCGGACTACAGCAATAGCACTGAAAACAATAATAAACCCAAAAAAAAACGAATGCAATTTCAAGTCAGATCTTATACCGCAAAAAAAAGCACCGAACAAATTTCTCCTCTTCGACACAGCCTGTGCGCGACTAATGCACTCGGCAAAACGGTTCATTGTTGGTCCGATACCGAAACGATTATCATTTGTATGCATTTGGTGCAGGTGCGTTGTCTTTATGCTAGTGGTTCGCAGTATCGATGAACGCATCGCCGTCGGCGATAAGCTGTCCGATATCATTGACGATGGGAATATGCCGCGAGAGCTCATTTAACTGCTCTGCTGAAGCGAATAAGTGGTTGAAGCTTTCTTCACCAAATGCAGTCATCAGTTCAGACAGGTCGTCATGAGAGATATGTAAAAAAACCTTTCATGAATTTCAATAAACATCCTACAATGAGACCAAGTTGGTTTAATCATCTTGTTTATTATTAAATTCAGTTTCATTGCAGAGTTTGCAACACTGCGAATTCGAAGCGACTGTTGGTAAAAGAGTTTATTTTATTTAATTCTATCCACTACCACCCAGCACGATTTCTCGACAAAGGCCAACCGTTTGTGCCCTCTGTACCGTTGAACTAGAAACCTATTTTTTTAAACCACCCAGCGTCCCACAGCCATCCTCCCAGTCTGGAACAGGGAAAGTGAACGTCGGGAACCATGCTGGTCGGCTGGGAATGTAGTTTTTGTTGCGTTTCCAGTTTTTGCCCTCGCATAATTGCTGAATGGGGGCTTGAAACCCATCCAACATACAATGGATTCCACATCGCTAGTGGATTTCGTACAGAAAAAAACGTAAGGTTTCGTGCGTGAAGCGCGAACAAAATTAGCAGGCAAACTGATGCGAACCCCGTACGGGCTGTGTACATTGTCCAGCGGAGCGGGAGAGTTGCTAGCACGACCGGCATTCAACTGGAACGTTCTACCGCGGACAGGTACCCACCGTCCCATTCTTTCTGGATGGGCAAATGTGGATTTACGGTTTCGCTTGTTGTTGGTATGGAAAATAAAAGTTGGTTTTTTTTAAAGGGCCTAGTTATTTAGCTAGATTTCCACGCATTTGCTGTTCTGTTGAGGTGGAATCGTTATGCTAGTGGGACTATGGTTATAGGTTGAACCTGAACTAGAGCATGATGGAGTAGGCGTGAGCAGTCGCTGTCTGCTTGAAACTGAGAGTTTCTATTGTTTTCGGATCAGTAGCAATGTTTGGTTGGAAGCTACTTTTAATGTAACTTCAAGGTTTTCCATTAACATGGGAGAACTTATAAAATGCAGCTTTATTATCATACATTCCTTTGACCGTAATTAGTTAAAACAAAATCAATCGGCCAAATATTTCAAATTGCACACTAGCTTACCAATAGTTGATTCTTCCAGGACTTGACTTACCGTAATTCATTTCAAATAACTATTTTGCTCACCAATTTACTAATTGTTCATCATCGGTAGCAATTGGTACACTGGTTAGGCCATACTTACTGTTGATAATATATTGGTACTTACAACGATTTCTGGATAAACAAATGATTTACATATTGTTCCAAAAAAACATTTGGAAGACCTTCAGCAGTCGATTCAGTAGTCGAAATGACTTGTTTTTGATGTTCTGAATCTTGAAGTTCAGAAATGTTTGATTGATAGTTGTGATTTGTTCTAAAAAGTACTTAACAATCTAACGTATTTCAACGTCTCAACTAAAAATGTGTAAAAAGTTTTGAAAAAAAACTTAATATTTTTAAATGAAAACAAACAAATAGCAAAAAACACCCCTTTAACGAACGAAAGATGGAAAGCTTTTAACATTACTTGATTCTCTTATCGTTCCTGTACACAGATGTTGATATTTGCAATCTACATCCCAATTACGGTCACTGTGTTTGTTTCCTTTGCGCACCAACATCGGCTTGCTCAGCCAATGCATGTTGCGTATGTGTGCCTCAGATACCTCACACGAGTACATAGTGATATCTAATTCACTAAATATGCTCATTTAGTGGGTTGAAATGGTGAGATGAGGAAAAACCGCTTGAAACGCCACTTGCTGGCGGGTTGTAGTGGTGAGAGAAATCAAGTCAAATAAATTGTTTCTATTATCTCGTTATGTAGATTTTATGCGCCGTCACTTACGGTACCGTGTATGATGCGTTTGGGCCAGCGTATTGACGTAGCGTAGCGAACGTTTAGCACGGGTACGCGGGCCTTTGTAAATGGGTGGCTGTCTTGGAAGGCGGGACGAGAAGTAATTGGGGGTGGCAGCTTCCTTTCTCACGCCCACTACATCCACGGTTTCCATGCCGAGCTAAGGCAAGTAGATATGTTGCCCCGATACCCGACCGCCACGCTAGTTCAGCACGCTATGCGTATGGAAAACCCGAACCACTTATGCGCGATACCTATTATGCTCACTCGTTTTCGCTGTGGGGTGTTATTTTTCTTTGATAATATGTTTTTTTGTGTTCTCCTGCATGGCAAAAGAGATGCGTACAAGTGTGTGTGTGCAACAAGTGCCGGTAGAAAGTGGAACCATTCGGTGGAAGTATTTGCATAATGCAGCAGCAGACTGATGCTGGCGGAGAGACATAGTTTGAAAACCTCATTTCCCGATGATGTCCCCGTGGGAGGAAAATCTAATAGAATTGTTGTAGCGGGATAGTGATTTTCACGGTTGCGAGCACGTTCTGCGTAAGGGAAAATTTTTAAGTTAGTGAAATACGTAGCGTTCGGAGTTGATAGAAATGTGCAACCAACGCGTCGGTCGATTGAGGTTAGGTGGAGCAAGTTTGCTAATTCAGCGCTACATAAAAGTTGATCCGCTTGACGCTACTCGTCGACGTTGTTACTGAAAACGATTTGTCCGGATGCTATCGAGCTTGCAACAGCTTAACGAACGAAGCTGCAGATTAATTATAGTTAACTAGTTTCGATGCTGAGAATGGTGAAATGTTCCATTAGATTGTGTAATTTTGGAACAGTTTTTACTGTGACACAGGAAATGACTCATGCAATACATGAATTTTAGTTTAAAAATTAAAACTTTGCTAATTGCCAAAATGCGTCGCAAAACTGTGGAAATGAAAATTTTAATATTTAATGTTTTCATTTGGGTTAGTATCCTTTGAATAGTTTGATCATTTCAAAGCAGTTTATTAGTGTCGTTCAATGAGTTATTTATAGCAACATTAGCGATTTCTTCGGTATGAAAAGGCTACGGTACGAATTTTTGTAAACGTATCGGTAGTTCGGTCATCGCCGAACGATACACACTGACACGAGGAAAAAGAACATGTGCTATGTTAACATGCACTTAAAAGGTGCATACACACACAGAAAGGGAATCGCGGTTGATCCTATTAGATTACACCCTGTCTAGAAGCGGCAGGCAACGAAAGTCACAGCAAAAAGCAGCTAACCGTAGCAACGTGCACGGTCTCGTGCAGTCAATGTCGACACATGCCAGCGCATATGTCCCTCGTCGGCTTAAGCCGTTTATCCTTCCGACCCAGGGTAGCGGACAGGTGCTGGTTCTGGGCCCGCACCTGTTACGATTTGGTCGTACGTTAAACATCTACCAGAGCTAGTGCGAAGGCGGACGTGAACAGTTGACGTTGCTAACGCGAACATACGCTTTTTGGCTTTCTTCAACAGGAATATGGCATACAATGGACTGTCACAGCATGTGGACTTCAGCAGATTGCCGAGCCCGAACGAGCGGTTCGAGCTGCTGGACCTGATCGGCGAGGGCACCTACGGTGAGGTCTACAGTGCGAAGGACAAACACACCGGACGCAAGTATGCGGTCAAGGTAAGGTCGTAACGGCGAAAAGTGGCTGTGCAGTGCCGATGATAAATGAGTATCAATATTTCGTTCCCCAAAAATATGCGTGCGAGAGGTGACATATCGAAGCAAAAGGATAGTAGTTAGTACTAAAATGGTATCATCACACCGTGAAATGTAAAATGGGAAAGTTTAGTGAAAAAACCTTTAACGATGTGTCGCGACATCCTTACACGGGCTCGACAGTAATTACGACCTCAATTAATATATGGTGCGCAGTAACTCTGCTAATGACCAAATGGACGTAACACTTGGCGATTACGCGATTCGTTGTGGTTAGGGTTTTTAAATCAGTTACGACCCTTGATTAAAACTAACAAAAACTACTAAAGCATTGTTTTTTTTCTTCTTTTCTTTCAACGCCGCGAAGATTATCTTGGCCTTGCAAGTGCGCTGAAGTGTTTGTCCGTTTATTGATCTGCGCCTGTGAGAGGATCGCTTTGACGTAATTATACACATCCGATTCGTCTAGTACTACGGTGTGCATGTTTTTCCACGTACAATTGCAACTTCCGCAGATCCGGAGTTTCATGGCGTGGAAGGTCTAACGCCCTTTTTTCGTTCCTCTTTTAGCTGCATGGTGGTAGCTACCTCGGAAGAGAGGTGGTCGCACTGTGAACATTGGCATTACATGATGTAGGCCTCTCGGTGAGACTTTTGCATACAAGGGGGGGAGTTCCGATTGCAGGCTGTTGTAAAACGGTTGTGTGAACGAAAAACGGAAAGCAATCAACACTCGTCGATCATTGGACTAGCGGCAACCGTACCCTCGGAAGAGTTCCGGGGGCCCCAACACCCTCGCAAAACAATGGCCGCTGGGGATGTGTGCGTTTTTTTGCTGTTGTACAACTTTAAACGTACGCACCGTGCGTATGTTTAAACGGTTTGCCGTGGCATGTTAAATTCTGCGTGCCTTTGTATGCTTTTTACACGTTGCTTTACTTTACTACTCCGTTACATGTTTGCCAACACAGCACTAATCGGAAGTGCTGATGGACGGAGCTGGATTAGACGTGAAATCGAGATTTGATGTCGATATGTGAGATGGTTCAACGTCTTTCGTGCGAGAGATGGTATATTTTTGTTTAGTTTGGGAAAGGTTTTTTTTTCCCCAAACCCTCTAGGATTCTTGGACCGTGTGAGGCCTTTCAAATGGAGGAGTTCATTTTGGGAAGCCTTAGAAACGAGTTCATTGCGATTGGCTCGGTGTAGAAATTGATTTTTCACCTGTGGTGAGTTCAACACGTGACGGTCGTTGAAGCTTCAAAGCTTAAAACACATGACGAGCACGTTGTCCACAAAGTACCTTTGGTAAAATATTTGACACAATGTCGCTAGTGTTTGGCCGAATGAGATTCTGAATCATGATTGTAAAAGACTCCTTATACCGGTTGATTGACTCTGAGGATGTATGAAACTTTACCGTAATATATCAAAATTCATTATAATCAAATTTCTGAAGAGTTGAAAAGTCTATATCTCCAAAGATACAAGAACCTTTGGATTGAATTAAGAATTTCCAAAGATCCTTGGATCTTTAACGTTTTAATCCATCTTGAGAAATTCTATGCATCTTTCTAGAATCGAATCATGAGTCGGATGATAATTATTTGTATGAATTTGCTGGCACAAGAGATTCATGATTCACAACACTAGGTGTTATATTTATATAGTATATGTATTGTATTTTTATAATTGTATTTATATTTTAAATTATTAAATCATGTTCTACTAAACTCAGAGCCTCTTAAGTCAAAAGCTTCAGTTACTTTTTTTGATCTGCGAAAGTTTCCTCTGCTTTTCACGTATCATACACAATCTGCTGCTCCATATTTCACATTGTTAGAAGATTCACATGAGTATGCTGAAGCCTTTTCAATATGGCAACGCACTAGATGTGTGTGCAGACCTTGCAAGGCCAGTCAGTAAAATTTCCGAAAGGTTCAATTAGATCCAATCTTCTCATCATCACCATCAGTATTACTATGATTATACTCGCTCGCCGGCTGAAGAGCTGGCCGGCGGGTGGAAGGTGGCAGTGATCAATGCTATTTGGCTTTTGCCGGGTTTTGGAAAAAAAAAACTATAAAAGGGTGATTTTACTAGTTTTTTTTTCTTCTCCCAACTACAACCATCGGTTAGCTTAATTTTCATTTCTACTATGCGTAAAACCGGTTTCACTAAATTATCTTCACGATTTAAGTGTTGGAGGCACGTTTTTACAGGAGAGATTTGATGGTGAGCTGGGGTTTTTTTTTGCTTAATCTTTAATCTGTTCCATTCTTTCTTGTTTAACAGATCTTGGAGAGCATCGCCGATAATATCGAAGAGATCGAGGAGGAGTATCTGGTGCTGCGCGATCTCTCGAAGCATCCCAACATACCCGACTTTGCCGGTCTGTTCCTGAAGCGTGGCACCACCGTCGAGGATGACCAGCTGTGGTTCGTGCTGGAGGTAAGCGGTTAAGCACAACAACTTCCCATACGTCGTCCAGCAGCGATGCGGACGTGCCAGACCATAAGTTTTAGCTTAAGCGATGTGGCTCCGTGTGGCTAGCAAAGCGCAACAGGGTGGCCCGTATTGAGATCAGTAGAGTGTTTGTCACTGTACCGTGGGGGCCGTGACCGAGAAATGATTGCCCCTGTCCCCCCTCCCCGGGTGGAGGGCCAAAATGAGAGAAAATTATGATGTTTGGATGCTAATGTGGGGTGTCGGCTCGCGCTGGTAAAAGTACGTGTTTTTGGGCGGTTGAAAGTCGTCATCCGAAAGGCACGAATGTCGGAAGGAAAGCAAAAAGAAGATGATGAAAAAGGGTGCGGTTGAAGGAGAAGGCGAGAGTGGTCGTTGTTGGCCGCGTCGTATGGTGAGGCATCTCGCTCGGTAGTTTACCCACGTGACCATGAACTTCCGCCATTGGGTTGTTTGTGCGTAGATCGGAAGTGTCGGACATTATTCATCAGGTGGTTAAAGATTTCGTTACACCGTCAAGAAGAGGTCGAACGTACGATGATGACGACGTTGAGTTGTGGGTGCCCAGGGAAAGCGATGTATTTCGGCCCAAAGTAAACATTTACACCAGAAAACAGGAAAGATTGGGCTTGTACTGTGAAGGAAAAAGCGAAACTCGAAACAGACGATAGGGTGTAGAGAGCGAGCGAAGACGTTAGTGAGCGTTTGCCGGAGCTGATAGTGTTGTCGAGATAAGGCGTGGGGAGGGGAAATTATTATGCATCTCGGCCGAGATGGGTGAACATGTTTTGTGCAGTGTTCCGTTTTGCTTGTTCCGTGCGACGGTCCGAGAAATAATAACAACAAATAGAAAGAAAAACACACGCACCAGGCTCGGACATTCGGAAGACGAGCAAAAGGTTCAGTCAGGTTCAGCCGGTCAGTCGATGAAAAGCGATTCTGCGTGGTGGATGGGACTTTACCGTGCCGTGTGCGGTTGTGTGTGTGCGTGTAGAGGACCGTGTCCGTTGGTGACTTGTCGCAGCAACGTGCAGCACGGTAGCACAGTGGCAGTAGCAAGTGAGACATTCCGACATTGCGCGTGGTGCCATTATTTACGGCCATCGATACGGGGTGTGCAACGACCCCGTCACCTTACGAGGGTGACTAACTGTTTTACTGACTGTGACACGGACTGGGACGATGATTGTGATTGTGATAATAATACGGAAGGTACGGGATGACTCTATGGGACGTGATAGAAAGACTTGCGACCGATACGATACGATGACGGGAAAAGGACGGACTAATCCATTGGTGGGTGTCATTCAGAAGTGTAGCCATATTGTTGGAAGTGTTGGAATTTTTTTGCATGTTTTGGATTGGATCTATTGAAGAGTTTGGTTCTTAATAAGTGTGTTACCTCTGAACAACTTTCAATTGGAGTAGCTTAAACTTTAATTTCGAGTTTGAGGTGCAAGTTACAGGTTGGATTCGCAAACAGGCTTTGCCATAAAGTGCACCATAAAAATGTCTCAGTTGTAAAAGATGAGCATGACTTTCTTCGCAGCAAAAGTGAAGACATGGATTTGATTTATGGCGGACCTGAGCGGTTCAGCCAACAAGTCAAGCAATCTTAGTGATATTCCCTTACGATGAAACAAGGTCAAGTTCCGCTTAGCAAAATCAGTGTAAAACAAATAGCTTCAACTCAGTTATCGTTTATAGCCAGTCCAGTCTTTAACAAGTTGTATTTTTCGGGTTAACTCGTAAACGTTTCACTTTTGCTACATTTTGGCAAGATAACCATCGCACTTATTGGCGCAACCTTGAAACAGTTTCCCGGCCGGAATCTCGCCGGAATAGGCCGCTGGGAGTCGCGTATCCATGCAATGGGCAACGTAGTCCAAAGACCGCTGCTAGGGCAATCGAAAACTAAGATCGAAAGCTCGTTCGGCGCGAGTACTTTCGTTTTTTCTTCGGACATTTGGCATAGCCGTTGGTGTTTGAGCACTTTTTGGGTCTGAAGTTATCTGGCGCACTTCATCTGCCGGGTGTTTTCACCCGTCGTTGTGGATGGAACCACGGCGTGGAAAGAAAGTTCAAATTAAAGCAACACTTTTGGTCGGTTCGCTTTCTGGTGGCCGGAGATATTTGCAGCCGAAAGGTGCTTTGACGTCTCGTGCATTGAGGTACATCGTTTTTACCCTTCATCTTGACGTTCGGATGGAAGGCGTTTTTGTTGCTAAGTACGGTAGCGCCTACGGGGCAATGATGCTACGTGCGAAATTTGAGACGCTTATTTATTTTTGCAGTATGCCGTATTTGGCAAACACGGTTCGTACCTTCGTCGAGGCTTCCTAATCCTTCCACCCGAACGGCTATTACCTTCAGGGCTAGAGTTTCAGACGCGACAAGACAAGAGTGGTTGATTCCATCGATTATAAATTCCGTAAAGACAGTTTTTTGGCTACGGTGCAGGCTTTAGAGGATGGTGCGTATGAAAGAGTTGGACAACATGGAGGACGGAATGGTAAGAGATAAATCGAAGGCGACGTATAAAAATGAAACTGATATCCGCCGCGGGTCCGTGGTGTGCGAGAAAGGAGGTTGCCAATAAAAGATTGAAACAAAAAACCCCACAACTACGCACCAGGCGTGGTGTGTATGAAAGTGGAAGTGACAAGGCATTTTTTGGAACAGGTCTTGCTTTTAAAGCTGCTTGCGTTCTTTTAACCACCTGATGGTAACGCATTGGGTGAAAAAATGGGACAAATCATGCCCAAAACGGCCGCCGCTTGAATGGAACTCTGTGACACGAAGAGTTCAATGCACTCACACGCCGGGAGTGCATTTGTCCGCACACGAAATGAAAGATTATTTTTGGCTTGATCGCTTTCACCCAATTCGCCCATTAAGTTGCGCTTTGATGGCTTTAAATAGGGAGCAGAAAAATTGGACGATTGAAAGAGATAAACACACCAAGTGGGATGTCTCCCCAAAACAATCCTAACGAATCGTTTGTGGGTTTCAAGCAATTTATTTTCATATTAACGGTATCTTGCTTTCTCGTAGTGCCCATGATATGTTGGGGCAAAATTTCTCTACATATTGATATGCGCCATCGCTGGGTTTCACTACACGCTTCCTGCTGATAACAACAATTAATCGATTTAATTTAGTAGCAAACATGTGTAAACCGGGTGCAGAAAACAAACTTTCCCAGTTGCGGAAGAGCTGTTAGTTAATTCTCATTAATTTTGCAAATATTTTCCAAAATTTCTACATTGTCTTCCGATTAAATGCCGCCTGTGCGAACACCCATTCGGAAAAGGATGTGCCAAAGGAGGGTGGGCAAACGTTTACGGTTTCAATTACGGCGAATTGGAGCGATACACGGCTTGATGTCAGGGAAGCAACGAACCATCATGCCCCGGTAGCGTTTATTTGCTTGTTGACATAACTTATTGCATACCCATCGCCGCGCGATGATTGTTTGGAGCTAAAGTCCATCTGATTTGAGATCCAATCGCGTCGAGTCGGTGCGGACAAGATAGTATGCAATAAATTTCCTACCCTTTCTCACGCATTGTCACGAACTCTTGGGGTTTCTCGTCCGACTCGGGCAAGATCGGGGACTAGAGCACAAGTCTACACACGCTGGAGGTGAAGTTTGTGGCGGTAGTCACTAAACAAACACCTCTGCTGGAAATGCGCAAAGTGGATATGACGAACGTTCGCATAACAGTCTTATACGGTCCATTATCTGCTATTGCTCTTGCTCCCTTTTTCCTACCAAGATCTCGATTGCATCAGTAAACCGTACACGACGGAAGCTTTCTGGACATCTGTACACCGTGCGGCAGGGTGCACCGAGCTGATGGTGACTTCAAATCGATGACCTGCAATGACGGCACACCATGTTTCGGTCTTCTGCGTGGGATTTCCTATCGCAAACAAGCAGAACCACAATTGTATGAAAATTAAAATGGCCGAAATTCGAAGTAATAATGACATTATTATACCCGGTCGATGGAATTATTTGGTGCTCGGTGAAGAAGTGCACTGTAAAATTTCCCCAATTTCGCATGAATGACCGTTGCGCAACTTGTGACGGTAAAGGTTTGAGACGGGAAGTGGTACCAAATGCAGCACCCGGTAGCGTGACTAGTGCTTCGTACTAAATCTCTCGTCTGGTAGAGCCATATCGGACAGTAGTGGTGCCGGTGGGGTGCAAAATTAATTTTCCGCATGGGTTGCTTTCCTTCCTCATGAGCATGATTGCATAGAGTACTACTTAACCTGACAGTTTTCTGTGTCCGTTTCTCGTCCACATTCATTCAGCTATGCACCGGAGGCTCCGTGACGGATCTGGTTCAAGGTCTGCGCAGTCGTGGATCACGCCTGTCCAACAATCAGATCGCGTACATACTGCGGGAAACGGTACAGGCGCTAGTGTTTCTGCACGAAAACCACTGCATGCATCGGGACATTAAGGGTCACAACATACTGCTGACGGAGACGGGCCATGTGAAGCTGGTAGACTTTGGTGTGAGTTCGCATCTTGCTGCGACGATGGCCCGGCGTAATACGAGCGTCGGCACACCGTACTGGATGGCACCGGAAGTGATCGCTTGCGAACAGCAACTAGATCAATCGTATGACTCCCGGTGTGATGTGTGGTCGGTCGGAATCACGGCGATAGAGCTGGCGGAAGGTGATCCTCCACTTTGCGAGCTCCATCCAATGCGGGCTCTGTTTCAGATCCCTCGTAACCCACCGCCGAAACTATCGCATCCGGAACAGTACTCGTCGATGCTGTCCGACTTTATCTCGGAGTGTCTCGTGAAGGATCTTGAACAGCGCCCATTCTCGAAGGAATTAGTCACACATCCGTTCCTGAAGAGCGTCGGTCCGTATGTGGATCAAATACGGCAAGATCTGCGATCGGAGATTGCTCGGCAGCGGGAGGATGGTCGGACACCGAGTCAAGCGATAGCTACCACAAAGTACGGCAAGCTGAAGTCAGACCGCAAGTCGAAGCCTCAGAAAATGTACATGGACGATCTAGCGGCGTTGGATGTGCTGACGGAGGATGCAATTGTAGAACAGTTGCAGAAGCGTTACGAAACAAATCAGATCTACACCTATATAGGGGATATATTGATCGCGGTGAATCCATTCAGTCAGGTGGGTCTATATACGACACAGCATCAGCGCAAGTATACCGGACAGGCACGATCGGACAATCCACCTCACATCTTCGCAATAGCGGATGCCGCACACCAAGCGCTAGTGCATCAGCGTCAGAACCAGGCGATCGTGATATCAGGCGAGAGTGGATCCGGTAAGACGGAGAGCGCCAACTTATTGCTGAAGCAGCTCGTTTACCTCGGCAAAGCGGTTACAAAGAACTTGGAGGAGCGTATTCTGCAGGTCAACCCAATCATGGAAGCATTCGGAAATGCGCGTACTGGTATCAACGCCAACAGCTCTCGGTTCGGTAAATATCTGGAGCTGACAATGGCGCGAAGCGGCAAAGTGAATGGTGCGCGCATCTTCGTCTATCTGCTGGAGCAAAGTCGCGTCGTGAAGCAGGCTGAAGGAGAGGGCAACTTTCACGTATTTTACTACATGTACGACGGTCTGCAGGCGGAGGGACGGCTAGAGGAGTATTACCTGCATCCATCGTACCGGAAGACCCATCGTTACCTACAGGAGACGGCAACGCTGCCAAAAACGAACGTCGATCGGTGGAAGCAGCTGTTGGCGAGCTTCCGTGTGTTGGGTTTCAAGGACGATGAGGTGGACATGGTGAACCGAGTGTTGGCCGCGATACTGAACCTCGGTGATATTGAGTTTGGCGAGATGGATTCCAACGACAATACGGACAGTCGGGCGCGAGTTATCGATGTGGCTCCAATGCACCGTGTGTCGAAGTTGCTTGGTGTCGATTCGGCCGATCTATTGGAAGCACTCTCGTCCAACTCGGTCGTAACGCGGGGTGAAACAATCACGCGACACAATAACGTGGCGGAAGCATGTACGGCCCGTGATGCTATGGCGAAAGGATTATACGGTCGATTGTTTGATTGGATGGTCAATCAGATCAATCTGCTGCTAGTACCAAACAGAAATAGCAGCAGGTATGTTGAAGGCTTGGTTTTGTAAACCTGATATGATGTCTAATTAATTTTGATTATATTTTCTTACAGCCCGGAACAGTTAGCTATTGGATTGTTGGATATTTTTGGGTTCGAAAACTTCAGCAAAAATTCCTTTGAGCAACTGTGCATTAATATCGCCAATGAACAGATACAGTACTACTTCAATCAACACATTTTTACATGGGAGCAACAGGTGAGCTTAACGTTTAACTACGAGATCTTGAAGTTACTGATTGAAAATTTGAAACTACAGGAATACATGGCAGAAGGCATACCGGTGGATTTGGTGGAGTTTGCCGATAATCGTCCCGTGCTGGATATGTTGTTGAGCCGCCCGTTAGGACTGTTGGCATTGCTGGACGAGGAATCACGTTTTCCGCGTTCAACGGATCGATCATTGATTGGTAGGTTGATCATAGGTTGGAAAAATCTCCCTCGAAGTGTACTAATAACGTTGCTTGTTCAAATTTTATCGACAGAAAAATTCCACAACAACGTGAAGTCCAAGTTCTACCAGCGTCCCAAATCAGATGCAGTCTGCTTCGCCATCCACCACTTTGCTGGCCGGGTGGTATATCAGGCGGACGGATTCCTGGAGAAGAATCGCAATTTCCTCCCCGCAGAGATCATACAGCTGATACGGCAAAGCCAGTACGACATGATACGCTTCCTGTTCCAGTGTCCTATCACGAAGACGGGTAACTTGTACTCGGCCATTCAGGACACCGGTTCGCGCCAGAATGTGCCGAGTTTCATCAAGGTGGACACGAAGGAGAAATTCAACTCACGCGGTCTGGCATCGCAGTCGCGGGCCCAGCAAACGGTGGCAACCTATTTCCGGTACTCGTTGATGGATCTCTTGCAAAAGATGGTTACCGGTACGCCGCAGTTCATACGCTGCATCAAGCCGAACGAACAGAAGGCCGCCAAATCGTTTGATGCGGCGAAGGTGTTGAAGCAGCTACGATATACCGGTGTGCTGGAAACGATCCGGATTCGGCAGCATGGGTTCAGCCATCGATTTACATTCGCTGACTTCTTGCGAAAGTAAGATACTAGCAGACCATGCTTAATTTATGGCGGTACTAACAGTTTTGCATAATTTCCCTCAGGTACTGCTTCCTGGCGTACAGTTTCGAGGAACGTGTCGTGTCGAACCGGGAGTCTTGTCGATTGCTGTTGGTGCGCCTAAAGATGGACGGATGGGCGCTTGGCAAGTCGAAGGTGTTCCTCAAGTACTATCACGTGGAATATCTGTCAAAGTTGTACGAGGAGCATGTACGTGTGATTGCGGGTGTTGGGCATGATTCGTTTGGTAGATGTTTAATTGGGCTTGTATTTTCCACTGTAGGTACGAAAGATAATTTTGGTGCAGGCTTGTGTAAGACGTTGGCTAGCGAAGGCTCAGTACAAACGAGAGAAACAACGCGTTGCGCTGAGTGCAGTCACGTTGCAGAAGCACGTCCGTGGATGGTTAACGCGCCGCCGGATGCGAATACTGAAAGAGAAACAGGAGCGCGAGCGGGAACGTTTGGAACAGGAAAGGCTCGAAAAGGAACGTTTGGCAAAGGAGAAAAAGAACAACGGTATGCTTCGTGCTATTTGTACATGCGAGGTGAGAATCGTGTTATACTAAACGGTCCCTTTTTTTGTCCGGTCTATTGCAGAGCAAAACAAGGCAAAACAGGCACTGGCGAAGGCGAAGCTAATACATCAGCTGTCGAACCACCAGCTGGAGGCGAAACACATCCACGAGAAGCGCAGCGTGGACATGAACAACAAGGAAAACGAGCGAGCCGCCATCGTCATCCAGAGCTATTATCGCGGGTACACCATCCGGAAGATGCGCATGACACCGGAAATCGAAGCCAAAACGAAATACATCCTGGGCATCGCGAAGAACCGCGTGGAAGCGCAGCGGATGATGCAGAAGGAGGGCTTCACGAAGGAGGACGCAGCGCGCATCATTCAGCGCTACTACCGCACCCAGAAGAGCAAACACAACAGCAACAATCGGGATGCGATGGCGGCAGCGGTGGCAGCGGTGGCCTCCCGGAAAGGACCGGCACCGCAACCGCAGCCGAAACCGCTCACCACGAAGGACCAGCAGATGGATCTGATCGCCTTCTCGCAGAACGTGCACATGCTCAACCAGGAGGTGCACAAGAACCTGCGCGTGAACAAGGCCGGCGTACCGCTGGAAGCGATCGAGAAGCTGCCGAACGATTACCGGCGGCCACCTGGGTTCGTGCTGGTGCCGGGACTGCTTGGTACCGTACCGGGCGGTGACTGTGCGAAATATAGCTCGCTGCGAAGCATGGACTGTGACCACGAGATGACAAAGGAGCTAATACAAAGGTAAATTCGGGTCGGGGTTCGGCCGAGGGCCGTGCGATAGTAACTCAATATTCTCTTTCGTGTATTCCCGTGGCTGCTATAAAACACAGAAGTCCACCGCCCGCAGCCGACTTTGACGACATCTCCCCGTGGGATATGCCGTTCTACGAGGTGGAACGCAACCTGCGCTCGCAAAGGTTGTTGCATATGTTTCTAATGCTTCTGCTAGCGTTTTCGTTGTGCAGTTGGTTTATGATCTGGATGTACGGCTGAGGGAAGAATGCGAGGGAACTGAGAGAGAAAGAGAGAATAGAATGAAAGGGAATCCGTGTGAGTGTGTCGAATGTTGTTTTTGCGTTGTTGTTCACTGAATGGCTAGCTTGGGCGTAGCTGTGCGATATCGCATAAGTAGAATGCCAGAACGTTGCTTTTTGGATTTTTTCTAGCACATTAGTTCCAATCGAAGTACCTTTGTCTGTATGATGTTCGCGGTTAATTCCCCCGTGTGTTCTCGAAGTATTGCTAGCGGCATTTAGACTGTTTAAAGATTTAAAAAGTTTATATTTGAATATCCAAAATTGTTAGTGATAGTCCACTTATATAATTCTTTGGAAACTTGCTCTTTTAGGCAGCGAAATATGCAGCAGCCGCCACAGCGTATTGACATCAATCGAAATGACATCTTGGGCGACCGCAAGATGGAGCTAGGCGATCGTAAACAGCAGCTCTCCAGCAACTGGCACCAGGCATTCCAGGTGACGGAAGGAACGCCACAGGATAAGTTCAAGGGTCTTGCAAGGTAAATATAGGAGAACGGGCAGATGATTCCGTGCCCTGGTGGTATTGAATTGTCTTACGATCTGAACTAACCTGATCTCTTTATACTCTCTACTACCATGCTGCTTAACACATGCTACAGAGCCCAACTGGGATTGATGAACAAAATTGCCCAGTTCGATAGAAACAATAATAACTAATGATAAGAAATCTTGCTATTCGAAGTTTCTGCACCTTTACTAATCTATTCTAACCGTTTGTTTCCTATAACTAACCGTCTAACACCGTTTTCCCCGCCAAAGTCCTCTTAAGAACAAACGAGCATTAGCGATTAATGGTGATGTGCACGAGTCTGCCTTCGTCCCGAAGAATCGATCATTTCTCTATAGCAAATAGACGATGATAGAATGATTCTTACAGGTAATATTGTGTAGCGAAGCATATTAACTATGAAACTATGCAGCTTTTCGTGTCCTTTCATTACACTTTACCATTACATTCGTAAAATCGTTTTAGCAATGTTGTGTGTAAATAATTGGTGAATTGTGCTTTAAAATCTTCCATATCATACCATTTGCTGATTAACACATTGGCGTTGTTGTGACATTAATGTGGATTCTAGTTCAATTAAATTAAATTGTTGCGTTTTTTGTTCCCCATCAGATCTCCTCAAAATCAAAACGAACCGGCCCATATTCGCAGCATTCCAGCATTCAGCTATCTCAATCCGAACAACCAGCAGATCCTACGCTACTCACCAAACCAACAGCGCGACTCAACGGGCGAACCGACCAATCCACCCCATTCGAGCCCAGTTCGCCAGTCGCCTGTCGAGCCGGCACGTGAAGCATCCACGCCACCCTCCCGGCTCGGACTGCTCGGGCTCGGTGGTGGTGCCGCCGGCAAGAAAGCGGCCAAGGCAGAGCTGAAGGCACGCGAGAAGGAAAACAAGGAGCGCAAAAAGCGCGAAAAGAAGGCCAAAAAAGAGAAGGAAAAGGCCGCAGCTAATGGGCTTACACCATCGTCCACCTCGTCGTCTGCAGGATCCGCCCTGTCGAGCGGTGCTTCCTCGGGCGAGAAACAGCGTAAGGAACCGGCCGGAAGGAAGAAGCGGTCCGATCAATCTGCGAAAGATTCGCAGCCGGTAAGCCGGTTTGCGGGCGTAGACGACCAATCACTTCACGAGTATCACCAGCAGCAGCTCCAGCAACAGCAACAGCAGCAACAAGTACCTCAAAAGCGCTTGATAGAGCATCACGAGTATCAGAATATTTCGGAAGAAACGAAAATCGATAGTAAGAGTCCGGTGATGCGAATGTTCGGTGATACGAACTTCCTGGTGAACCATCGGCGCAAGGCGGCTGAGCAGAAACAGCAACAACTGGCGCAGCTGCAACAGGTACAACAATACCAGAAGCAACAACTACAGCAGCAGCAAAAAGCTCGTCAGCAGCAGCAACAACAGCAGCAGCAGCAACAACAACAACAGCATCATCATCAACATCTTCCACAAAACAACGAAAGATCCGGTTGGCGTCAGCCGGAGCTGAACTGTGGGCAGGGCGTTTGCGAGCTGTTGAATGGTGTGTACCGGTTCAGCCCGCACGTTACCTCCTTCGCTCAGATGGATTCCAAGAGCGCAAGCAGCCTGTCGGACGACCGGTCCACGCTGGATAAGGATTACCAAAACTTCAATGTTTCCAAGTACCTGAACATCGACGTGAAGGGCCCGCTGCATCATCAGCGCGAACGGGCTCGGGACAGCGGTGTCCACGAGCGGGACGTTAGCTCGAACAGTTCCAGCCTGAGCACGGGCAGCAGCGGCATGAATTCGCTAAATTCGTTCGATTCCGTTGAGCAGGCTATCATCTTCCAGAAGGATCGTAACGCCGACTCGTACCTCGGACCGTTCAACTTCCGCCAGCTGCTCCGGCCAACGCAGGGCCCGACGGAGTCGCTCCGCAAGCGAAAGGGCATCAATCCACCGTCACCACCGCCACCGCAGCGGGGCAAAAGTTAAGCAAAGCCAGCTTTCACAGCTGCCCTGGTTCCGTCCACCGCCGCGAGTTGACCGCCTGAGTCGAGCAGATTGCCTACATTTGGGCGGAAGCGTAAGTGAAATGCAACGAACCAAAGAACCAACGAGCAAGCCCCATTCGGAGTATTGAGCTTTTGCCGGGTGTGGGAGATTCCGGACATCCGGCTGTCTCGTTACTTTATACGGTAGTTAAGCAATGTTCTAGAAGGAGTTAGAATGTGCTGCCTTTCGGCAAGCGCCACAAACCACGAACTGCATGTTCGAATAATGCGAAGCAAGAGTTTGACTATCGATTTGTGGTCCACCGACATGGAAAGCAATTACTCGGCGGTCTAGACGAGTTTTACCATAGTTTAAAGGCGACCGTAAATTCCTCAACAATACGAAAGAAAAATATCGTGAGGCACCGCAAAGAATAGCAATCCATCCACGAAAAGCAACAGTTTCTTCACGCGAATTTGCCCTTGTGTAAAGGTAATTTATTTATCGCACGTTACCCACAACCTTATCTGTTCCCGTTTCCAGTCACTTGATTATTCGTGCTAGGGAATCCACCAGACTGGAGGGAAAAAGAATAAAATTACATTTACGAATAAGCAATTTGGATACTCTCTGCTGGACCACCTGGAACAAAATTTGCAATGACAGAATTTGCGCGAACTGAAAGCATGCAACGAAAGGACAAGATGTAACGCGAACCACAAAGCAAAGAAAACAAAACAGAAACCGTTTCACTCAATTGAGTAACGGTGGCACCGTGACCGTGGTTGAAAGTTGGTTAAGTTAGCAAATAGCCGATAACAGTACAATTCAACGAGGTAGAAAGAAGATAAATTTTTCGATGATAAAAAAACGGGGCAAAACGAGGTGAAAGTTTAATGGTTCGATCAAATTTATAATGATGTCTGTACGAATCGTTTCCCTTTAGGGATGAGCATGAATTCAGTTTGATGAATTACGTTACGGGATTTATACGGTTTTGAACTGTTTAGCGTTTAGATATTAGGCAATAGGTTTGGTTTTGAAAATAAAGGCAATATTAATAATTGTTATAAAAATGTGAGTCCAATAAACTATATGATTTTCCTTAAGTTTGAAAGAAAAAAGAAATATTCGAAGCAAATATATGCCACGTTTCTATGTCATTACAGGGTTTTTCAGTAGACAGGATGTGGCAATTATAGTTTACAAGAGGGATAAAGAGATCGATAGTGAAACACAAAAAAAAAACGAAACGACAAGCCTTGATATGGCAAGCGGTACACAATTTAGTGAATGCGACATCGATGAGGCATATAGGCGAGTTTAAGAGTTGAAATTTAAAAAACAGTTTTTTCTCGAAGTGGTAAAGAAATGATGTACAGAATAGAAATCAATTAACTTTGTTGAATTATTACAATTACTTGTGCATTTTTGCCCTTCGAAATTGAACGTCAATAACATCAATTTATACTTCAACTCTTCCCGCCGATATGTAAACCGTCGGTCATTGTTTCATTAAATAAATTGTGCACTACCACTTGTGTCCAGTTTTGTCAATTCAGTATTTGTTTGGTGTTTTACTTTCCTGGTTTTTCATATGAGTTCGTGAGATTCAGTAAGTTTGGTTCACCATTTCCTATCTATTGTAAAACCCTGTAAATTTCAAAGTTTTACAGAATTTTAAACCAATGTTGTACATAAACATATTTTAAAGTATATTTTATAATGACAAATACTTGTGCTTGGTTTTGATTAAATTTAATCATCAAAAATGTCATTTTCATACCATGCCTATAGCGGAACCCTGTATTATTCGTCTGGTTTTACTACTCACTACAAAGTTACTCGTTTTCAGATGTATCGACATAAGGTAAAGCGTGATAGAAAACAGACCCGTCCATTACAGTGCAAGTAGTGACCGCTAATGCAGCGAAAGCATTGTTGTGTCGGATTAATAAATCGTGACAATTCTGATTGTAAAGTTACGTATTAACGGAATAATGGAAAAGTGATGCAGTTGCACATTTTCCTGCCACCATGCGTGGCTAAACGGATCACTGTCTCGCCTTCCCAAAACGAAACAACATGTTTTCTAACGCAAATGGAAAGAAAATAGCAGTTGGCTCGGGTGCGTTTGATGCTTTTACCGTGACTGGGTCTGAGAAATTGGTGAAGTCTGCCCGGCCAGGATGGGGATAATTTATTGTACACGAATGTAAAATTTATGACTGCTGCTATTGTGCATAATTAATGGTCCGTCCGTCATACTTTTGCAGCCGCGTCGGATGGCAGCGGTACTGAGCTTGTTCGATGGTCGTTACCATTAATGGAGGACCGAATAGTGGCGGTGGGGGAATGGGGTGGTAAAGAAGGGATTGGTAGGAAATGAGAAAAGCGCTCGTACAATCATGCCGTTGAACGGGGGAGGGACCGAGTTTGCGATAGTGTATCGGGAAAAGTTTCCCTTCCCGAGCATTGACGTTGCGCAGCGATGCATCGCCGAGTGTGAATCCTTATAATCCTGCCGGTCTCGCGTTCAACCAAGCGGATGCTTTCACGAACATCACGCGAACGGATACAGGCACAGGCAACGGAATGGGTTCGAAAATCCCTGCTTTGCATGCGATAACTTTTTCCATCCGCTTGATGGGCACTTCCGCGTTACGCTTCAGCCAACTAATTAGCTTGCGTTCCATTAACCGTGGCCGGCACACCGATTCTTGGCCACTCGGCAAGGGTTTGCTCGTCGCACTTGCCGCTATGGCGATGTAGGGCGATTTTGATGTAGTGCTGTGTAGTTTAAAGGAAGATTAGCGTATTGTGGTGTTGACTTAATTTTTCCAAGCTATTAAACAGAGATCTGCAAAGCAATTAAGCTATCCGGTACAGATTTTGGTCTATATTGTTGCAAGTGCACTAGAACGTTAAGGTATTAAAATGGAGATTTAATATGTAATTCATCGGTTTAATTTGTATTGAATCATCGAGAAATCATACTGTGCATGTAATTTTTGTGTGTATGTTGATCCTTAAACTTATAGATTACAGTATCATTTGTTTAGATGGAACAGTTAAAGGTTTACTTCACATTACGATCAATTGTTGGAGTACCAGGCTGCTCCATTATGTAATGACACTAAACGTAATATTTCTTACAATCTTATATGATTTGAAGTTCAAGTATGCGAACAAGAGATAGCATGGGTGTGAAAAGTATCATGAAAACATAGCATAATGTTTTATAATAGCTTAACTCAAATATTTAAATCTAATTTTAGAAGTACCAGGCTGCTCCATTTCGCATTCTTTTGGGTATTCAATGAAGTAACCAGCATTACAAAAAAAGATCAGGCAATATTGTGAAAAATTGTTGCATAGTATTTTCTTAAAGCATTGTCTTTTTAATAACCAGCTTCTTACCAGCATTCTAGCAAATTATGGATTTAAGATCAATAAAAGTCTTTTGAGACACCTTTTTGTGATGCGCTCGACCAAAAGAAGCTTGTTCCAGATAGAAAGGGTAGAGCTTTTTTTTATTAGCGGAGGAATGGAACCGACCGTATACCTTTGACGTCAAGCATTGTCGTGGTACATATTACTGACGAATTGCCAGTCTCATATAATGAACATTTTCTGTCAATGTTCGATTAAAATGTGTTAGTTGAGTTCGATGTCGTTCCCCAACGGTGAGTTGATTTTTTTTATCACGAATAAATAGTCTTAGAACGAATACAATTCAAGAAGCGAAATTACGTAGGAAAAGGAAGTAAAAGTATTGTTTATTTTTCAGTTTTTGTGAAGAAGAATCACGCCGGCTTTTTTAAACATCCGTTCTTTACTTCTCTTTCCGCAATTTTCTCTCAACTTTTAGTATTGCTTCAACATTGGAGTGTTGATGCTCTCGGAAGATCACAGCACAGAAATCTTGGTGAATGGAAGAGCAAGTTTTTATCGGCCTCTCCGAACGTGGGAGAGTTTTCCGATCACGAATCCCGCCATTTCAGTCACGATCGTGCAGTGCTAGACGTCAGTTGGAGCGCGTTGCGTGAAGCGAGCGAGCGTGAAGAAGTAGACGTCCTTACTGATCAGTGCATGGCAAAGATCACTCGGAGCAGGCGGAGCGAAATGTCATACAAACGTGCGTGGGTGTGTGTGAGCAACTGACTAGCAGGAAAACGATTACGATCAAAGAAAAGAATAGTGCGTTTTGACAGATTACCGCCAGAAGCGTCTGCACAAGTGGCATAGTTTGGTGTTGTGTGGATAATGATGGAAGTATTTGTGTGTTTTAGCAATGATTCTTGCGGAATGGTTGCAGGACAATTCAATTTGTGTTAGCTCGCAAACGCCGTAGGTATTATCTAATGATACAGAAGATCGCGTTTTCCAGTACGGTTATAGCAATACGATTCAGTGCTCTTAGCTGTTGTAGCATGTAGAAGCAGCACAGAGAAGCAAATCGCGTGTGAAAGGCCGTCAGATATCATCTGGCCATTGATTTTTCACACGCAGCCTGTGTGCGTGATCGAGCATTGGGGTGTTTTGTGCGTGCATCGGTGTGTGTGTTAAGCCGTCCATTTGACAGGTCCGAGCAAACAACGGGAGCGTTCTAACGAAGCGGATTTATGCCAGCCAATCTGTACGCCGCGAGCCTATCCGTTCTTCGTACGGTGGCCGTTGTGGAAAACGGCGGGTGTGCGCGATGAGAGTTTTCAGATTCGTTTCGTAAGCAGCGAATTATTTCCGACAGCAGTGCGGGAAAAATGAGATATTTCTGAATGGTGATAAAATCGCGCGTGTGGAAAATCTTTGCATTTGAAGATCGCCCTCCGCCCCACCCCCCGGTATGGGTGTGTGAGTGATTGTATGTTGCTTGCTTGAAGGGAGAGGTGATGGTGGCAATGGTGGTGACAGTAGTGATGGCAGTGTCAGTGGTTGGTGAAGATACTCGTAAATTGAATCTGATTCGGTGACAGCGTATAGAAGAAGTAGAAAAAAAGTATCATTGTGTGTTGTTTCTTCAACGGGCGACCGGTTTATTTGCAGAAGAGAATTAATTTTATCCTGCCGAAAGTAACCTTTGAGTGATCAAGTGCTGTTTTGTGCAGCATTGATGGAGTGATAATTACGCGAAAAGCCAACAAAAAGAGCAATTCTAGGTGTGATTTAAAAAATGGTTAGTTAAAAAGTGAAAGGTGATTGAAAATATTGCGGAAAATCCTAATGTCCATGTTTCGTGTGGTGCGATAAGTCATATGGTACAAGTGTTTGTTAAAAAAAAAAATAGGCAAAGAAATGGCATTATCTCGTACCATGTTAGATGCCGGTGGGTATAATGCGGTCAGTGGTGGCAGTACATCAACAAATGAGTTCATGCTCGATATAAAAATCAAATCAGTCGAAAAAACGCTCGTGCCGTTAATGAAGCAGGTAAGGCGCTAGAAATAAATAAATTTGGGGAACTGTGTGTATTAGGGATGCATACGAATTAAATAAAGTTTATACAAAGTAAATAAAGTACTAAATTTTCTAGTTACTGACTAAATTTTAGATAGATTTATGGTTTGAAATTTACAAAATGGTTGTTATGATTACATTCGATTGGTTTGAGATTATATGGAAATTAAACGAATAAATTGTATACCCGGAGACTCTTCCATCTAGAATACAGTGAATGCTCGGCAAAATAGCAAAATAATCGACCACCCGATCAGTGGATTACAACATGCGGAATGGATTGACGTACTTAAATGCCCATAGAGTGCCACTTTAATTAACCCACTCTGGTTCATGTCCCAATCCGAGCCTGCCAAACCGTTTCATTTAGGCCGGTCAAACAGCGACACATAAACACCATCATATATGTATCGCTGAAAAGTAACAAGAACCGGTCGCGGGAGAGCATCGTGCGCAATTGGAGAAGGGCATCAGCCGTACAGCTTCGCCAGAGGAAAGTTTTATAAATAAATAACAATCAAGATAGCAATGAATTCTGTTTGTCCGCACACACACACACGGCCCATGTGGTTTTGGCACGGTTACGACACGATGCAGGAGCAATATGACTGTTAGGCAAAAACCTGGTCTTCCACCTATATTTGTGGGAATAGAAATTATTACTGGCAAAAAAAAAAATCTTGAGTAAAAACAGTCCATGTTGTGTGCAAACAACACCGGTAGGACATAAAACATGATATACAGGCGCATCTGGTGTAAAATACAATCAGGCTGTGGAAAATGCGTGCATGACGCGTGATCCAAAAAAAAGAAGCAAACATAAGTATTTGAAGAAGTTCACATACTGGCGCCAATCAGAACCTCTTAGAACCGTCCCGCCGGGTACTATGAAGTAACAAAAAAAAAAACCACAGTTGGAGAGCAAAGGCCGTGCGTCTCGGACGCGAATGCTAGAATGCTCAAATCGAGACGCGACAAGCCACTAGCGATCGCGACACACCACACTGCACAAAGTCGCTTAGACCAGGGCGGGCGCGAAGATGGAACCCGTACCACGCCGCGAAAGAGCACGCGCTCGGGACACGTTGAGTGTGTGTCTGACTAAAGTTAGACTCGCCAGTCGGGCGTCCCGCGGCGGCAGACAATAATTATTAAAAGCGAAAAGTTTATTTATAGTAAAGTCCACACTGTACAGACGTGCTCCGGATTGCGCAAAAGGAATGGAAGCGAGGGAGGGAGAGAGAAAGAGGCAGTGGAAGCCGAACGGCGATGGTGGTTATGCGACCTGGGAAGAGAATTTCTGCAAAGTCGATAAAAGGAGCGTTGCGGGGAGTAAGGACGCCACCCTAGAGGAAGGGCCGTGACACGATAGGGAAGGTGGCAAAAAAAATGGTGTGAAGTTTCCGTTTTGTGTGGCGATAAACAATCGTCGAACTGTCAGGCTGATGATAAAACGATCGTTTGCAGCTGATTGCAGTCCGTTGTTTGCCGTTGGTTGGTGTGTGGCATCTGGCCAAGGAAACGGTTATTATTTTTCCACGTTCCGGAAGCAACTTTTCCGGTACAAGAATGTGTACGTATTGGGATGGAGTTGTAAGTTTTTCTGTGCCGTCCCAGTTTCATCCGATAAACTATTTGTGCCACGTAATGTGAAGGTGTGTGAACTTTGGCTTTTAAGGTTATTAACACGGGGCTTGTTTTCCAGATGTTTTCTGTTATCAATAACGCCAATGATCAATAGAAATCAGTATGGCAAAGATAAAAGGAAATAATAGGCTTTAGTTGATATTTCAACCAGGAGATCCACAGAAACCAATGATATTTATTGATATGTGAACCTTAATAAAGGTTTACTAAAGGCTTAATAAGCCACCACTATTCAAGAAAGATAGCGAAGGTGTGGTTGATGTTTATGAGGGGCAAATAATTGTATTATCATGCAACACACCCATTTCGGTTGGTTTGGGCAAGTGCACGGGAGCGTATAAGAATAGAAATTTTGATCTGCATATGTTTTCATTTTGTTCCGGCTGTGCGCGAGTTGCCGCACTTTAGAAACCGTCGTCCGTCAACGCAAGCAAGCGATGGGCGATGAATAATGGCATCGGCGAGTGTCGCCAATCCGTCAAGCTGGGACAATATCGGTGCGGGGTTCAGTACGCACTCCTGCACTCGCGCCGAGATTTATGACGCTACTGTCCAATTAGCGGAGACACACAGCGTACACTGATTTACTTGCAATGCATGATGGATGTAATCAATCCGTACCGAACGATCAAATGCTTTGTGTTTTGGGGTACATCAAACAAATAGGCAGAGCTGTTTGGGGTTTTTCTTCTCGGTTCTTATGATTGCACAATGATTCGGGCGTTTTTTGGGAGTTTCATAGCGCGTGAAAAGCAGCTCAACAGTTATTTCGACCAGAAAGAACACATACACACACACTCAGAAGTTTGGGAAAAGGTTCCTGTACAAAAGCAAAAAAGGTTTAATCCACACCGTCTGGGTATGTTGTTTGTTGCTGTTAAAGATTTTCGCCGTCCCGGGTCGGCTGCGTTGAAACAACACGTCAGTGACTTTTCAACATTCGGAGCGTAGATGTGCACTGGGTAAGCAAATTTGGCAGTCAAAATATTTGTCTTCCATCAGTATGTTGTCAATACGATTGATTGGAATTTGTTGGCATGCGACAGTGGGGCACGGTCGTCTGGGAATGTTGATGCTATTTCCATGAAATTAAGGGCGGAAAAGTCGGGAGGACTTTGGAACGTTATTTACGGTTAGTAAGGGAATCAAGATATATCTTGGAAGATGTGATACAGTAATTATTACATTAAGACGGCTATGTAAAATCCTTGACTCATCCTTAAGCAAACGAAAGATTGAGACTCAAATACACTGAAGCATCCCATTGATAAATGGAGTTTATGTATAACCTCACCACTACAGATGTAAAAAGGACAGACATACGCTATCCAGCGAATCGAGTCGTCGACGATAAACTGTCAACGGAGATGAATACAAGTTAGGCATGATACATGGAAACACCTGCCTAACGGAGAGACAACCGAAAAGGTTGACTGTGGCGCGAGAGCGAGAGTTTAGTGACGGAACAAAAAGGCGGGTTTCGGGTGAAAAAGAGACCAACTCGGGAAAAGAGAACTCTGCAGGCTGTAAGACAGATTCCGATTTCTCGCAAACTGTTGCACCGACCGAGGCCTGCCAATGTCCAAGGATGGTTCACGGATTGGATTCGTGTTCGTGATGACAACGTTGACATCTAGTAACAAACACCGTTACAAGGTTCTAGCACTTCTCGGGGTGGTGAAAGCTTTCGCTGGAACCGTAGCGTACCAGTTGAAGGAAACGGGCCGGAAAATTAAATCTATTTTTATGAAATCTGGAGCTAGAAATAAGCTAGGGCCGTTAGAAACCGGCTGTCAAAATAGAACACCGTTGCGTCCCAGTAGTGGTGATCTAGTTCGAGCGGCGCGGGTCTTTAAGATTTCTCAATTGAGATGAATAGTAGAAGGTGCTGGAACAGGAAACGCGCCACGCCTGGTGGAGGGTTGGAATAGATTTAACCTCCGGCTTACCGGTTTTACCATTAATTTCGAGCAAAAGTCTAATCAGAGTTTTGGCACAAGAAAATGGTAAGCTCGCTTTTGGCAGCCCAAAACTCTAACTCGATTACCGCGTGTGCGCTGGGATGCGGTGCGGTGTGACGCGAACCCGGCGCTCATTCCGAACCCGCACCGAAGTTAGTCCGGTGAAGAATTGGAATTGCATGACACGGACCAGTGAATGATACGATTGCGATAATGACGATGAACCGTGAGCGAGCGCAATCGAACGAGGTGGGCAACAGTGCTGGCAAGGAATGTACCGGGGCGCTCCGTTCGAACCCGGCGAATGGGGTTTTATGGCGTACTGCCATGCTAAGCTGATGAGATTGTAAGATTTGTGTGAGAAAGTTTTGGGAGCGTAAGGTTTTCTGCCAATAGCAACTCCTGCTGTGCCCCCCCGCCGGGTTGATGCCGGTCCAATGCTGTTGTGGTTGCGCTCGTAAATGAGCTTACCTGTTAATGCTGGAAAGTTTGTTTTTAATGAAATCGGTAAGGAATTTAATTGGGGGAAGGTTTAAAGGCGAGGACTGGAGTTTGGCTTCGTAGCAAATGTTGTGTCAGCAACGCGTACGCGTGCACATGCTCACGGTTGGGATGGCAATTAGGAATTAAGATTATTTTTGGGGAAGCGATTCAATTATGGATCTTTCCATTGAATTGGTTCTTTGGGAACGGTATCGGGACGCCATTTTCAATTCTATCGCTATCCAAGTCGCAGGGAAATGCTGTTATGTTAATACGTTCTACTCAGCAGCTCAATTAGTTGTCTTAATTATGTTGCTTTAAGTGTGACTCAGTGATATTTAAACAATATCGATGATCTTTCTTCAACAATTTCGGCGATATGTTACAACAGTTTTGGGGTTCGTATAAGAGAATAGATCTGTAAAAGTCATGCATCAACTTAAAACGTTCCGTACCGCGTTGCCCAAATATGGGTGACGCTTTTGTGTACTATGATTTAATTGTTTTGTGCCAGTCCAGTCGCGCGGGAATGGCCCAGTTACCAAATACCCATCCAGGCAGCCCATTTTCCAATTTAACTGTATTCAATTTAAACGTTGAACCGGTACAGCTCAGTAGGCTGAGAGAGGGTTAGAACTTAAATAGAATCAAGAGTAGTACAGCAAAGGTTTATAATTACACAACCACTCCAGCTGGCACATGTTGCCAGCTAAAACAAACCAATTAAACGCAAATCCATTGAACAGTGGTCGGAAAATTCAAACCGCTTCGCAATGTGGTGTTCGTTGCGCACAACCGCAAACTTTGTACGCTTTCCTTTTACGATTTGCCACCGGTGGAGATGATCGGCGACAGCAAAGCAGTGATTTTCGAGATGCACGCACGATTCGTGACGGCGCAATATTATGACCCCCACTGCGGCACTCAGTCCTATGGGAAGTTCTATCGCGTTTCGACACGATTCACGATTTTTTATGATTCAGCATAATGGCAAACATGCAAATGGCGAAAGCAGGAAGTAGCTTTGGCTCGTATTATCCTGTGTCTCAAGTGGGCAATAAAAATCGCGACTTTGTTTAAGCGATCGTTCTGGTGGCCGCCCAGGGAACGTAAAGCATTTACTAATAACGTTTGGTGAGCGATGGTCCTTTTTGTGGTGATGGTGAAAGGCAATGCTTATATGTCCGAATGGGGAACTTTTTTTTTGTTGGATTGATTTACCGGTAGTAAACGAGAATCTAGACGTATCAAACAGTGTGGTTCAATGCGTACTTTTTGTGTCGGTAACAATAACCGATTGGGAAAAAAGCGGTTCTTTTTCTATCCCACTTTAACGGTCTCGGTTGGTGGTAATGTAAAGCGTTTGTTGGAGGGTGAGCCGTGAGAAGGACAGGACAACGTGTTGCATTGCATGCTACATGCCATGCCACGGTTCGGTTTTTAGGAGGTCTTGGAGAAGGAAAATTTGCCTTCCGGCTGCCGTTGGACGTCAAATCAACACAGAGGGGTACGAGTAAATCGCGTATCACGTATCGCGTTACATAGCCGAGGGACCAGTGTTGTTTTTATTTCCCTCCGCTTTCACCTCTTCTACCTTACCTCTCCCGAGTTGTACTCATTTTTTCGGTACCCACTATTTGACTTGCAGGAGCTATCGGGTTAAGGTAAGGTCTATACCGTCCGGTACCTACTATGGATATCGGAGAAACGAACTTCCAAGCGCGCTAGCCAGTTGAAGGTGAGAAGAAACGTTTTGCGGAGTGTGTTCGTTGCTTTTATTCCACTGATCGATTGCGTCGCCCCTGCTCTAATGGGGTACCTACCCGTGCTTAGCCCATCGGATATTCGAGGCACTCGCCACGGCTATACCATGTACCGTCCAGGCTAGTTAAAGGTAATGAACTGCGGGTTAATGGACTGGAAGAATATGCGAGTGGAGCAGAACGTGGTTGGAAATGAAACAATATTTACGTTTGCGGACGAGAGTTGCTTGACAGAATGTGAGTTTGGGGTGGCCTGTGTGAGGCCGCGGCCTGTGTGAAACTTGTTGCAGTACATGTTGGAATACTACCGTTTAGCTGGGTGAAGTGAATGGCGTGTTTAATTGTGTGCCTTGAGCTGGAAACATGTTAATATTAGATATATTAAAATTACTAGAGTTAATTTGCACTTCCAAACAGAAGAAACTGTAATGTTGTGCATATTGATTCTTTTTTGAAGAATCATTCGTATCATTCGTAATCATTCTTTAGTGAGAAGTCATTCGAATCGGCTCTAAAAAGATTCATGATTCGTTAGAAATTCATAAGAATTCATAAATCTTTGAGCAATCATGCATATCTGATAATTCGTGAATCTTTGGAATAGAAATTCACATCAAAGATTCATTCAGTCTGATGATTCTGAAATAAAATGACCCGGTATTAATAAACTATGATTTTAATGGAGGAAGCATATGTTTTAAATGTTGTAAGTAATTCACAAAAACGTAAAAAATCTGTGTGAAGACCATACTTTAAATTGTCTTCAATGCCTGTCATAGTTCCTCGATTTATTTCAACTTCAATTAAAAATCCCCAAGGAAAAAAGTCGCTACCAGTCGAGTTCTATTTGTCACGCTGTGCTAAATTCGATTTCCACCACTCCCAGACGTCCCTGAAATTGGGGTGTCCCCAAAGAAAGACCTCCACATGGTACACTATTCAGCAGCATGCGCTAGAATTGGAGCTTTCGCTTTAATATTGGTGGTAGTGACATTGTATTTGCTGCTTTTTATCTCCGTCCGTTCCTGCTTGCTTCGTCGCGAATTGCACCACAGATGCACCACTCAAATAGCGTAACGGTGAAATTGACCGTGAGACGGAACTCTCCCACCGAAGATGCATCGTCTGCTGTCAGCAAACATAGCAAAGAACAACACAAAAAAAAACGATCCGGCCAGTATATTTTGCACATCTCGACTCACGAAATGAAATAAAAAGATGTAACCGAAAGCCGTAAAATGTTACCGTCGTGTTCGTCGGTTTTGCAATTGTGGTTACAATGCAGTTTTCGGTTGACGTTTTCCCAGCTTTTGTCCCTTGTTTAACGTCCTGCTGCAATAACACTCCCCGGCCTGATGACGTGGGCTCGGAGATTGTCTACGTCACGGATGCATTGGCGCACTGTGCAATGTTGATAGTGGTTTATTTTTATAGTTCATTCAGATTGCATATGGAGCTTGTGTGGGCCTGCTCCTGTGTGTGTGTGTGTGTCTGTGAGGAGACGCGCTGAGCGAAAGCATGTTGCGAAAGGTTTACCGGATGAGTCTGGTTTTGTGTTTTTTTCTCTCCCTGCTTTTATTGCTGATGAAACGAACCAAACCAGCATGGGATGAAAACGGAAGCGGAAATCCTTGTTGTGCGTGTGAAAGGATGAAATTCCTGGGGAAACGATTGAAGCGACATGCGCACGGATTGTTGTGTTATCCATTGCACATCACAACAAATCATTGAATCCGTCGGAACCACTCACGGAAATCACCCACACAAGTGTCGGGCGCTCACAGAATGGTGGCCCTATTCGGGAGGGCGAAAAAAAAAAGGTTCACGATCAAGGTTTGCTCGTCCTTTCGTTCAAGGGTTTTCGTTTTATGCTCTTGCTCTCCCGCGCACTGACTGAGAGAACATAATGTACAACGTTTCGAGGCAGGATCCGCTCAGGATGTCCCATACAGCAGCTTGGCGTTGTGGACGTGCCAGGACACATTCACTACCACAGGTTTCGCTGCAATCTAAAATTAGTTTCCGACCTCGTGGGCAGATTGTTCTACACACCTGGTACAAAAACAAGCATCCTTATCACTTGGCACAACCGTGATCCTTGTTGGTGTGCATGCTGCCTGCTGATGTCTACTGGTGGTGCGTTAAAGCACAGTGTAGTGGTCTACTCGTGTGAGGTACTTGTAGGCACGGCATGTCTTGATGACATGTCGATTTGCTGGATATGTCTACGTGTGGACGAGTTTAATTTTAGAACACTCACCATCCTGGGCCATGCACCGGGTGGGTGGTCCTTGATATTATTGCTGTTTGAAATATGAGCTTTGGATGCAATTTCAATGGAGGTTTATATTATATTTCAGGAGGGTATGAGCAATAAGTTGGAAAGTATTTATAATTTATTGTTTTTGTTTGAAGTTCCTTACAATTTATTTTTATAATTTCTAGTTTTTCTGAGATATATTAAAATTGCACTTTTTTGGACTAATTTGGTTATATTAACTACTTTCAATTTACAATAAGTAAAATTCCTATGAAACTTAACAGTTAATAATATTTTGACCACTTGAAAGCAAGCTTTTTCCATTGCTTTAGAATCTAGCCCCAAGCATATTGGTAGCGGACGGTGAGTTCCCATTGCCCACGCGGCTGTTCGCGGGAAACTTTGACGTTCACGCGAGCTACGGGCCAACATGAATGTGGGTGCGCTGTGTAGAGATTTTCCGTCGCACGTTCCCGTGTGCCTTCCGACGCTTTGCTGGTGTGTGTGCGATGTGCTTTTGCGTGAGTGGCTGTGTTGCTGGTCTGCTGGTACTGCTGCGGGATATTGGTGGGTCGCATCGCCGTTCTCGTGCTTAGTTGCATATCGTCTTCCGTTCGCATCGCTTGCAAAAACACTAACTCGTGGCATGATAACCGCGTACATTCGCTATCAGCAAACCATACTAGGAACTTGGTAGCAGTGGGGCGTATACGCGTGCGTGTGTGCGTCGGGGGGTGATAGTGCGCTTTAAAGTGCAGAAAGTGCAGTTCCAGCAACCCCAAACGGATTCGAGCCACAACGATACGCTCGTGTTTGGCAGTACCACGGGCTTGCAGATTTAACGCCCGGGCACAGTAAGTGTGAGGTGTCGTGTCCTGGTTGTAGCCTATCGTCGGCCCGCCTCGCAACGGCACGATGACAGGAAAATTGCGTCCAACAGCATTTGGGTGGAAAATCCTGTGCTCGCGGGGTCGCGCTTTTGCGAACGTACGTCACGTCTGTTGTGTGTTGTCAGATCACGTGAAGTTGAACACTCGAGCACATTCTCACTGTGTTTCACGCTCACAGCGGGCTATGCTCTCAGCCTTCGCCTTGAAGCCCGTGTGGTGGAAAGGGGGACGAGGGCTCTCGGCATAATCAATGTCGCTGAAAGGAAGGACGACATATAAAGAAATAAAAAAAAAACACACACACACACACCAAACAAAACCAGGCCAAAGAAACAACCCGCCCCGATACAAGTGGTTATTGTGAGCCGTGCGTGCTGTTGCGCGTAGTGTTGGTGGTTCGGGCGCGAATCGAATTCGGTGTTGTGTGTGTCTTTGCGCGGTATCAGACGTAAGGGAGCCGTACACCGATGCAGGAAGTGGTATCGATACTGGTGATAAGCGGCACCGCTTGGTTTCAGAGGCCTGATGGCACCAAGTCTTTTAGTTAAATATTATAATTGGTCGAATAGTTCTCACTATCTGGTTCTCCATATGCTGGGGGTTCTTCGAGGTTGTACATGTGCCGGTGTTTTCAGTAGACAAAATAGGATGATTCTAAGCGTTAGCGAAGGTTTACGGAGTGATTTCGTTAGAATTTAAGTTATTGCAGCTTGCAACCTTCTGCAGCCTGCAATTACTAGACGAAAATGGTGTAGATTTGGGTGTTAATCAACTGAGTGTACAAATAAGTGAAGGAATAATCTTGTGTCGCTAGGAAATAAATTTAATAAGTGAATGAAACTCAATTTAATGAAAATGCCTTTAACGAAATAAAACAAACTCTATACCGTAAATACACCATAAAACCCCACCAGCTTGCTGTTCTGGTGCTCTGCCACTTGTACACGGCACCTTTTTGTTTGTGACACTTTCCCGTACGCTGTACTCCCTGAGGGGAGATTTTCCTGTTCCTTACACTTTTCTCTGGTTGATTAATCAGCAGAAGAAAGCCTCTTGTTTCTGTGGCTTTTGTTTTGTGGTGAATTTGCACCAACACAGGCACAGCTTTTGGGAAAGCCCCGATCCATCATCATCATCATCATCACCATCATCAAACATTCGTATCGTGCAGGTGTATTGGTTGGACGTGTTGGTGGTACAATATTATCCATTCTTCTTATTTTGGGTTCTATCGGAGGGTGTTTGTGGGTAGGTGTTTGGGTGATGTTTTTTTTTTATTTTCTATACTGGTGTGTGTTCTTTATTTTCAATGTTTTATAGCTTGGTGGGTCTCGCAGTGGACATTGTGGTTATTGGCAGTGATTCAAAATATTCAGGTAACCCTGGAACGCTACAGGGAATCGTGACGATAGAATAGGAGAAAAAATACGCAGCTAGTGGATGTGGTTGAGAAAATAGGAGCTGGAAAATGGTAACAGGGATTGATAGAATAGGGATAACTTACTGGCGCATTACTTCCCACAAGCCATTTCGTATGCTGTACATAAACCGTTTGGAACCGTACCGTACCTTCAACGGACTGTGGTTGTGTGAACGTTGTGTTGTGGATTCGTGTAGCTTGTGTGTATTGCCGGTTTCGTGAATGTACTTGAAAATGGGCAGCACAACCAGGCCGATACATAAATAATCGATGGAAGCTGATCGGAGTTGTGCTAGCAGTAACCGTCCGATAACGAGCCGAAGATTAATGCCCTTTAAATTGACGAAACGAAGGCGATAGAAGGGCAACGTTGTTGGCCAAAGAAAGACCCGCACAAGACGGGGGTTAATAACAGGAAAGTGTGAAGGCATCCCCCTCTCCCTCCACCGAAAAAAGGCGAACGTAAACCATAAATCCGATACGATCTACTCGTGGGATCGGCAGGGTAAAAGTAGCACACAGTAACGCTTGGCATTGGGAGTTGTACTGGAGTTTAGCGCGAGTGATGTAAAATAAATTGCCCTAATGATGAATGCCGGATCGGAAGAAGCTATCCGGTACTGGTGGGCACGGCAAATTGGGATCCTCCATCGGATGTCACCGAGGCATTGAGGCGCAATTTGATAAATCGGATGCCATCCGGAGATGGTGGTTAATGTGTCGTAGCGGGACCGTTTTATTTTCCGTCCCAGGCTGGAAATTGTTTTCGATTAGGATGTGATTCATAAAATTGCTCGCTGCTTACGCTAAACGTATGAATCTATGAATGAAAATGGAATCGGTGACGTTAATGCGTACATTGCTGGAAGGAGGGAGCAATTGTTTTAAATGATTTTCGTTTTGCTTGGTACATTCGTTGGGTTCAGAGTCCTCCAAAGGACGTTTAGAGAAGTTACTGAGTACGCCGATATTTTTTTCTATCTCTCCTGTTATTTGAATAGATTTAAATACAATGAGACCAACGTTGGGCAATTCTTTAACATGTTCACCTTTTACTGGATTCATTCGTTGGGTTTAAGTCTTCCAAAGAACTTTAGGAGACATTTTTGCGTTAGATAAAGTTTCTTTAATTTTCAATGTTTGTTGAAATATTTAATTAAAAATAAATAAATGTTGTTTGTCTAGATTTTTTTTTTGTTTTAAAATAGTACTATTTACTGATCATTTTTAACAAACCCCTGCATTTGTAACAGAGGGCATATTGCTCTCCGATTTTCTTAGAAACTTTAAAGAAACCCTTAAGATCATGATTGTAAATGTTTGAACAAATACTTTTAAGAGTTCCAACAAAGCAAAACTGTTTATCTCGTATTTCAAACACAAACTTTCCCATCGTAGTTTGAGCAGATGCGAAAGTTTTGCCTTTGACACTTTGAAACCCCAGAAGCATTGTAGGGCTCGGTCCCGCACTCGTCGCGTCAGTCAAGCTTGCAACAAGAATAGGAAAAGTGCATTGTTCGTGACGAGTAAAAAAGCGTGAAAAGTTTTTCCCTTTAAGACGATAAAGCAGGTGACAAGACGGAAGTTATACTGAATGAATAAAGGGACTCTTCAACATTCGCCCGTAAGTCCAGAAGGAGTTGTACGGCAAACGACCAATGTATGCTGTTCACTGGGGATGTTTCGTTTTTCCGTCGCAAAACTTGTGCCAAGCAGTGGCTGTTTGTAGCATTTGCCACATTGATTTCGTTGTGAGATTGCTACTTCCAGGCGGGATTCTTTTTCCTCTGGTCGGTAAGCGTGTTTCAGGTGTTTCGATGAGGTTTTGCGTACGAATGTGTATGTGTGTGTGTGTGTGTACATGTGTGTCGATGAAGTAGCTACATGCTCCTACATCTCGCAGTAGGCGTAACGATGGTTGATTTCCACTGGGGGAATGAAATCCTTCGCAAGACAGTGGGCTAGTGCGTGAGTGAAGGTATTCTGTGAGTGTGTTTTTATCTGCGTGCATGCGTGCCCGTAAGTGTACCTTACCATTTCGTTGCTCCATCAGCGGGTGGAAATCGAATTTACGGAAGTGGGCCGAGAAAATAAATAGAAAAAGTGTTCCAGCGAGTGAAAGCGAGTGAAAATGAACGATAAGAGCTACTTCGAGCGTAGTGCGAGCGTAGGTGCCAGTGATGATATCGGTCGACGGATTGCTGCTGCTGGTGGTGGTTCAGGTACCGCCCTGGATAGGGCAAAAGCAAGTGCGAGCAGTGGTGGGCTGGGAGTGGCGTCCAAAATTGGAGAAAGCCGCCGCAAAAGTGCTTCCTTTGATGTGGACCGCAATCGAGGACCGGAACCGATGGCCTCGGCGACCACTTCCGGTACCGCTGGTGTTGGTGGGGCTGGTGGAGGTAGGGGTGGTGGTACCGGCGGAAGTGGAAGTGACGCAGGCATCCGAAGGCGAAGCAGCAGCAACAGTTCCGTTCACAGGAGATCCCAATCAAAAGTGTGTACCGGCCGTGTCGAAGATGGCCTTAATCTAGCTAGTGTGTACACCGTGTTGGTGTAAATGTATGTGTGTCTGTGCGTTTCCATGTGTGTGTGTGTATATATATGCTTGTCGGCTTATTCTACACGCGCATTGCCTTGCTGTTGAGCTCCTCGGGAAAAAATCTTCTCCGTTGCACTGACATCAGTGCGAAACGAAAAGCTCCCCACGACAATCTCCCCAGCACCTGGAATTGTTGAATGCTTACGGGAATTGGGAACACTTTCCTACGGGGAACGTGGCGCAAGAAAGTAACATGCCTGTACAGCTCCACCGCTTCCTTGTATTGCTTCATTTCAAGCTCGGCGCACTGAAACGACACGGTGAAAATCACAGAACCGCACTGCAGGGCCCTTCGCTTCCAACCAAGACACTTAAAATCCCATCGCTCACCTTAAAGCTCACCTGCCAAGCTTCCCGCTAGCTAGGAACTGTTATTCGCATACCGCTATCTTGTTTTGTATCCGTTCAAAACGTACCACCTGACACTCTGATTGCACACGAAAACAGAAGCCTGGAATCCAGCTGCGACTAGCATTGTGACTTGTCTTGCACCGTAAGGACGGAACGGACTCTAACTCTTTCCAAACCAACCCACCGTGCCAGCAATCGTGAAATATATTCCTTGTGTGTACTGTTTGTGAAGAGTGTACCAGTTGGTAATCTGGTTTCAACCGACTGGCTTCACTGGAAACGAATGAAAGCTAAATGAAACACTCACGCGCAGTCCTCGGGGCTATTTACACTGCCAAGTGTTTCTTCTTATTGCTCGCTGAACAATGTAGGAATGAAAAATGTTTCTGCTTACCTGAGGCAGCTAGCAGTAGAAACCATATCTAGCGTTGTAGCTGTACTGTATTCGGTGGAAGATTAAAGGGAAAATAGATTTTATTTGCAAAGCAGCGAGCAGCTTTTCGGATGTTTTGCAAATAACAATGTTTTTATTACGGTATAAGGCTGTCCTGTCCCTGTTGTATTTTTCTGAAGTACATTTTACTTACTTATGGTTGAAGAAATAGCTTTTTAAAACGAATGTTGACTAACTTTGATTGTCATGAAATCCAAGAAAATATAAAAAAATTGAAGTTTTTTTTGCGATTTTTATGATTATATTTCTGGTTCTAGGAAGCTACTCGTTTGTAAATTTCTGGAAAAGATCTTCCGTTTGAGGTTCCCCGCAAGAACTCTGTCAGTCACATTTCAGCGACATGTTGGTTAGCAGTTACTGGTATATCTTTTGTCTCATCTCCTTGCCTAATTTCATCGCATGGTGGGGTTCTTAATATGAGCGACATTTTCTGGAAGACATTTTGTGACCATATTCTAAATCTTTGTCCTGAAGGAACGTTTTCTTTTCGCTGATTGTAAAACGTCAAGGAATGTTCTTCGAATGCAGAGTGTGGGAGTTGTCAACGATATATTTTTGGAACAGTATCTAAACTATCTGGTTTATACAATTGTCATTCCTTTGTGCTGTCAATGCGGTCTAGCCATTGATTAAGACTACGACGTTGTGCTTCTTCGAATCAATTTTTCTCACTAGCGACTCCAACCGAACTATCTAGATAACTATCATTGGTCAGATGAGACCCAGGCCTTTGATACAGTACAGTTTCATAAAATCCACTCTACGGCAAAGGTATTGATCATTTTTAGGTCTTTGAGGTCCTGGATAGCACGTAAGATTGAGTTTTTTTTATTTTGTCTAGACATTTTTCCACAGACATACTCTTTTTTTAGCAGCTCAGGAGGAGAGAATAGTATAAGAACCTTGTACTCTTTACTGTACCTTTATAGTACTTCGAAATATTCAATATCTTCGCAAAATGTGGGAAGATTCTATTCCTAGAATGGAATGTGCAGTACTGAGTTGATGAAATAGAATCTTCTTGAAATAGTATCTACAATATAATACGAATTCTTGGATTTATTTCCAGGTTTAAAGGAACATGTCTCAATTGAGTTAATTTTTCTATTACATGTTTTACTATTTCTAATGTTTGGAATAACAATTTTCTACTGAGTCCCGACTAAATCTCGACTAAGTTCTAGAAGTATGTTTGCTTATTTTAATCATGTGACAGGAGTTACAAAAGAAGGACTATCTTTTGCAATTTTCGAGTCGGTTAAACAACTTTTCGCCTGTGGCCAATGGTTTCCCGCAAGAGTTTGTGCTCACAGTTGCAAGATTAAGGATAATTATACAGAATATGCTCACATAGTTGTAATTACCGACGTTTGGCTGAAGATGATCACCGCACTGTCAGTGCCGGTAAGACGTGAAGCCACACTTCAACATCATCACCGTTGTTGTTCACGGTTTCTGCACGGCAGTGTGGTCGGTTCTCGCCGGTGCTGTATACCCGTCGGCAGCATCATAAGGGTAATTAAGAACATGCCAATAATGTGCAACGACGTAACGAGCAAACGTGGCGAAGTCGTACGAATTTCGCTTCCGCCCACTATCCCGACACCAACCTGGACCAGTGTATGGTCGCACACTTTTCCGCTGCCATTTTCTTCATATCCATTTCCTGCCGACGGGCAGACGGCGAGGTGGAATCCGTTCTCGGAGCCTTTCTTCCACGTGGCGGTGCAAACGGTTTCACGGCCATTGCGAACCGCGTGGCGCGTGTTCCCTATGGCGCGCACGGTGCTGATGGTGAAGATTGTAGCGCGCGCAATAGGCACCTCTTAATGGTGGTTTAGTTTTGGTCTCCTTTAGCCGAAACCGAACGTCTGCCAGGTAGCGCACTTTAATTGAATTTATGCTTCAAACGTGTACGGTTTATTAAGCGCAACGTGATATTCATTACCCGTGAGCATAATAGTGGCCATCGATCGATACTGCTACGCACACGTGGGGTGGTGGAAATTGCGCGATGTTTGTGTGAATAAGAATGGGAAACCAGCGGACTGCTCAACGTGCGAGGTGCTAAAGAGCTTAATGATAGTTACGACATTTATTTCACGACCGCTCAATGGACGCAAAATGAATCGTTGTAATCGGGGTTTGTCTTTATTTTTCGAAACAAGCCGAAAGACGCTTCTCATTTTGGACGAAAAATCAAAACATAGTGACCTGTTGAAGATGGCGAGACAGCGGGAAAAAGTTTTGATTTGAAAAGTAAAAATGCCATTTTTTGTGCATCTCATTGATTTGAAATGTTCCGGTGCTTAAGTGGAGCTGTGTTGGATTTCGATCTGCTTGTCGTCTGTAACGACGCGATAGGCCGGAACGCTTTTGGCTCGAGGAATTTAATTCATCATTCACGGTAGGATAATTCGATGATTGATGATGAAAAGTCTGCTGTGGGACCGAACAATTTCACGATGAAAGCGTGCCTTCTGCATCGTTTGTGCTATTGATAAAAACAGATTGAATGTCTTGAAGCCTTATTGCCATGTGAAAACTGTGACAATGTTTCGTTTGGAAGTGATTTATTGAAGGAATTGGTAGTTCCTGAAGTGTTTAAAATATGAATTTAAAGAATGCTATGGCAGTAAAAAACTGCTCAAAGCCAATTTGCAATGCACAAATTACGAAGTCACCGTAAAATATTAATAAAAATGGTATTATCCTACTCCACCCATTGCGGGAAATAAATAGCGTTCGATAAAGGTCTTGGATAATGTCAATAACGTGTTCCCATTCATATTTGTGTGCCGTACAACCCAGTACAGCTCTAGAAAAGAAAAAGAACAAGCCACTCGATGCCACTGCAGGCATGAACAATTAACAAGCATAATGTTGCGGTCTCGTGTCACCGGCTTGTACCTCTTAATGTCAAACAAACGCTTGCTCTTGTTGCTGCCACTGTTACGGGGCGCACCAGGGCGGTATAAAAGACAACTCAACAGCCTGGTTGCGGCTCTGGTGGCGACTGGCATAAGACGAGTGTAAAACAAAAAAAAGGGCACAACACAACCGATCGGTTCACCGGGCCGCTGCTGGCGTGTATAATGTGCGTGTATGTTCGTGATAGGAAGTGCTTCTGTCCATGTCGCATCAACAAAACTTACGGTACCGTGACCTTCGGGTGGCGCTGGAGGTCTGCCGGGCCGTTTGCTTAACTGCTATTCCTGGGCTCCTGGTCAGGAGTCAATATTGACTGTAGTGATATAACGATTGCAGTCACCGGTTTATGTGAGGATATTTTTCATCCTGCCAGGCGCAGCCCAAAAACCGCATTGAAACCGAACGCACACATGGAGCTGCAGTGGACTGGGACCAAACAATACCCAACGGCTGCGTCGAAACGGCACACTCCCTGGCGCAGGGAATTTCTTCCAAGAAACGCAATAGAATGGAAGCTTTGTGTGATGCGATATGATGAAGAGTAAGGTTCGGTGGAATGGTACAATGGAAGCGACGGTGTCGGTGTTCTTTTGTTCACTTTTCACATCCGACAAACACGGGTGGTGTCTTTAGCGTTTGCGACTCTGCTACACTGCTGCTGTCGTCGCAGCCATCATCCAGAGACCACCATCATGATTATTTGCTTGTACCGTTCCGATTCCCATCGGGGGTTGCTTCCCGGGGAAAGAAGTCGCGTAGCTCCGGTCACGGCTCGCTCGGGCACGATCGTCGGTGGCTTTCGGGGAAATCCCACAACATCATGGTCCTACCCCGCAGGTCTATTTATGATTAAGAAATAATATCAAATGAATAAGATATTATCTACGAGCCATCGAGGTTGTGAGGTAACAGCAGGAGCAGCAGCTGCTGCGAGTATTTGTATGGACGAGAGTCGAGTGAGAGCGAGTCTTATGAATAGTTGATAAATTTTTCTGAAATCGTGCCACCTCCCACGACGATGCCGGGCGAAGGACGGTTCTTCATGTCTTTTATATTCCCCATCAAATAATTCTCCAACAATTGTTGGGTGGATAAAGCAGCGGGCTTGCTATGGACAGAGTTTTTATCCAACAGGCTTGTTAGTACAGGTTTGCGTTCGTTGATTTGGATAATGATGGTGAGTAAATCAAAACCGCACGGTACATCATATAGACTCAGGGCTCAGGGCTGGAATGGTAAAGTTTTTGGTGCCCGTTACCAATGCGAGGCGTCCGGAATGTTGCGTGTCGTTTTCACCTGATACAGCTTGAACAAGAATCGTGATGAAGTGTGAGGTGAATGTTGCGCTTGAACTGGCAATCGACGCATTCGGGTATTTGTTTGTTAGACGTACGCTTTCCGAATGTGTTTGGTGATGAGTAAACATGACGTGTCTTTTATGATAAACAAATGGATGGATCAGCTGAACAAATGCAGTTTGGCAGTCGGATGGCGACATACAAGGGACACACACACTTCTTAGCAACATTTAAAATGAGCAAATGGAATTGATTTTATCTGAGAAAGCAGACGAAAGTAAACCGTTTCAGTTAGCACGAGGTGATCAATTTGAATATCTATTGCTTTAACTTATACAATGCTTGTTCCCTAAAAATGACCACTGAATAAAGGCATTTTGCATTTGTTAATCTTTTGTGACCTTGTCGTATAATGCTTATGCTTTGAAGCTTACAACATTTCTTGATTCGATAACATCACACCTTAGCTTCGCGGTGGCCTTGAAACCGGAGAGGTGATAAACAAGAAGAACGCAGAACGAACCTTTACCCGTGTGTCGACAGCCAAATGGCATCCGTGGCCAGCGATGAAACCGCAACAGATGGAATGGATATCTCGATTTATCGTATCGTGGGTCGTGCTGCGATGAAAGCAACATAAAAGAACGCCAGACGAAGGTTTGTGTGGATCCGTTTTTCTTTTCATCTTTCGGTTTCCTTTCGCTGGGTGCAGATTGCTTCGTGGGGGCTATTGCGTTACCCACCTCACGGTCACCGGTTGAGAACGTGAACGGACCATGCTTCCATTACCTTTGTTCGCAGTGACTACGGTGGATGGTAACCGGTAAGACGAATTTCGCATTCCATAATCCGGCTCGAATCGTTCCGGAATGCGGCTAGGTTACGTGGAACCAGCTGTTGTTGGTTGTAACGCTTACGCCGGGTCGGTTATCTTTGCAATAATCATCACCGTCTCGAAGCTCCTTTGAATACTAATCATGCTAGGTCGGTGTAATCCTAATCCTCGATACGAATCCACCATCCAATTTTACGCGAGGCACCTGGCGTCTCCATTTATACGTGAGCCACCTGGCGTCTCCACCGATGTCCGGTACTGGGCGGCTCCATTGCATTTTGACTTGTAGCAGTTTACGATGTCGCAGTTGCCTTTTAAATTACGCAATATACACAAATAGAATCCAATTAGTTTGGCTTAAGAATCGAAATGGTGGTAGCGTTGTTCCGGCTGTATCTGTTCCGGGACAGTGAAAAGCTCGATTTAAGGAGGTTAGTTTTGTGGTTTTAAGTAGTCCTGTTTTTGATTTTGCTTGTGATGGGACTTTTCATCACGTAAGACTATTAAGCTAAAAGAATTCTTATGTAACTTCTTACCAATTTGAAGCTAATTAACAGGGTAACATGTTCCTGCAAAAAGCCTTCAAAAACAAACAAATAACTTTTTCCAAATGCTCTTAGCGAATATTTGAAAAACGTTTCTGCTGTGGTAAGAGAATGCCCGTCATGGTATTATAACATAAGCTGATTAGCATAGAGCAAAAGAGTATGTCGCATTGCATGGACGGTTAAAGTGCCGTCTGAAAGCAGATAAATTAACAAAAGAGCGAAATATTTGCATAACTATGACATTTAGGATCGTTAAGCTGGTGCGCGATGGTGATTAGTAAGGATACTTCTATGCCGTAGACAAAGGTTTACGGAGGAAAGAATGATTTAATATTGCTAGGAAATAGGCATGTGAATACGGCATTGCTAGAAAAAATATATCATTGTTGCTGTCTGCGTAGAAAAGATGAAGGAGAAATGGTTCTTAATTGAGTTTCCAGATTTCGGTTAAAGGAAATGAAAAGATCTGGCAGTTAATACAATTTATTTACTTTGCGAAATATTAATTTTTGTGTATATTTTGTACACTGTATATGTAAATATGAGCCTGAAAATAAATAACTTTTTAAGATAATCGAAGCAGCAACGACGGAAAAATATCAATTTCAGCAATTTGAATATTAACTAGGATTATGCGGATGAACGTTGATGGCAATAATCTGTTCAAGCGGAAAAAATAGCCCATGCACCACCATTAGGGAAAGAAAATTTGGGTTTCATACAACAAAAAGAAAAACAGCAAACGAGCTCTCATAATCGATTAGTCACGCTTTTCATCAACGATCATTTCATGTCTCGTTGTTGTTTTTGCCCTTTTTTGTAGAAGGAAAGAAGCAAAATACGCAACGGCCTGCATGGTATCTTTTTCGATGATCAAAATCAACTTTGTTTTAGTGTTCTTCGTTTTTCGAGCGTTTTAAATAATGCTGGTAATGTGTTAAAGTAGGTTTCTTCTCCATGGAGTTGGAAAAAATTTCGTGGATAAAGTAAGCACCACTAGCAGTAAGATGATTGCGATGAAATTCAAATTTGACTGAAATTGGTAATATAACGGCTTGCGTATGTCTAAAGATTTGCTCGTTTGTGAAGGAATTCAAGGAATTTTGGGGAACAAGATACAAGTTAATAACATTTTGTGAAATTTGGGGTACATGGATGTAATGGGTAAATCAATTGTGACAAAAAAAAAACAAAAAATGAAAATGTATTTCTTTCAACTGTTATTCGATACATATGCGGACTTCGATAAAAATGCTAACGCGATTAAAAAATAAAAGTTGGCTGTTCATAACTGTCTCTTACATTTTGTAATCAGTAACTTGCATTATGCTTTTTACATTTATTTATTTATTTCATTTATTATATTTTTCTTCCATGCACTTGATTGTGGTATGCTTATAAAATTATAAAACTCTAACAATAAGCTTGGAAGCAACCATGTTTTGAGCATGTTTGATTGCTAGACAAAGTATTAAAATTTTAAAGCATTATGAACTAAATAGAGAATAGGAGTGATTAAAGTGCATTGTTCAGTTTGCTAGCATATTATTCAAGTTTGCTCCGTTGCTTCTTATTTCCTGCCGAAAAGCAATGTTTAACATAATCAAAAACGGGACGAAAGCAAGTCTTCTTACTGCCACGATAAGAATATCAACATTTCTCATCTGGTGCAAACATGGAAATGTAGAAATCGAAACAAAACTCCCGACAAATAGTAAAAGAAACGGAGCAAAATACCAAGAAAAGCAGCCAGTTCACAGGAACAGCGTGCTGGTGTTCGGTGCAAGACGGATGCTTTTGACAAGAAAGCACTTTCGCACTACCGTACAAAGGCAGTCTTATTTTTGCCTTGGCAGTGTTTCTGTACAACACGAACAGAATCAGCAATACAGACAAAGAAGCTTTTTTAGGGAGGGATTATGTTTTTTCCCATTGCGAAATAAATAGGACGAAGCGTGGAGGGTGCTCTGCAGGAGTAGATACTGGAATTGGCATTGTTATGCTGCAGCGTACTGTACGTGCGGTGCGGAAGGACCTAATTCGGGGTCGGGGTTGAAGAAAAAAAAGGGCAAACTGAAATGGGTGAACGGAGATAATGTGTGTTTCATTAATTGAATTTCGGAGTTTACACGGCGCAAAGTGAATTGGCGAGTGAGTGAGCGGGTAGAAAAGAATTAATTGAACAAGCAGAACGAATAGAAATTTGTGTACTACGTAGCTTTTCTTTTTGCAGCGTAACTCTAAAAAATCCATCCAAAGCATGTGTATGTTATAGAAAATAAAGATGTTACCAATATTTAAAAGAGTCAATTAAACGTTTACGATTAGAAGACAGAAAACAAACGTTGTGCTCAAGAGGGAAAATCATTTCCTTATCAGAAGTGAATAAATTTAAAGCACTTTAGAAAGCTCTTCTACCACAGACTGACAGTTCTTATCTTAATCGTCTGAAGATCGCTGTTATTGGTTCAGGAATAAGTGTGTAAAGGCGAAGTGGGCTGAAACTGAGGAGAAATGTCAGTGGAACTTAATTAGTATTTAATGTTGCTGCTGTTGGAATTTCGTGATGGAATTTGTAGGTACGCTCAATAAGATGGCTTCCAGGGTGGATCAGAAGGTATTGCGATGTTTAAATATTTCTCCGTTCGAACCAACTCGCTTGGAATGTTTGAAAGAAACGATAAAGACGATAATTGTTTTTTTTTCGCATACAACGACGGCGAAGGCAGGGATAATGAGATGTGTTTTTTATTTGTGTATAATCAATAAATACCGTTCCATTGAGGGCATTTCTTTAAAATGCAGTCGATAGAAATTGAATTAAAGTGTTATAGCTTAGATGGCATTGCAAAATCCATTTGGCACAAGCTTTAAATATACAGGTGCTTAGACCAAATTGTCCAAATTGGAGATTATCGAATGCATCAGAATGGTGGACTTGGAAGCCCAAATCGAATAAGTGTCAGATCATCGTTGGGACATGGAATGAAATTATCTAAATGAATTCAAGCCTTGTAAAAATGTGTGTCGCGTGGCACTTTTACAGAAAAGAATGCGCTTTAGGAGTGGCTTGCAGTATTCTTAGCGTTTCTGCCATAAAACTATTTCACGTGCCGAGCGTTTCGTTTGTCGTTCGGCACTGACCTTACGGCGAAAGGTGACTCGCACTGGTTCTGTGAAGGTCTTTTTATTTCGTGTTCATGGCGAAAAGTTGCTCCTGACAGGACTGGCATGCATACCGAAAATCGGACAAGATAAATCCACTCAACTCCACACGAGCTTACGAAAGTTTCGATGACTTTGAACATGAAACTTAAGGACAAGGCTAGGCGAACCTTTATTGTACATAAATGGTACTGAAAGGGTGCATTTTTGAAAGAGATTGAAATTTGAAAGGAAATTAAAATGGTCGATGTTTTCGAAATTGATTGACACATAAATTGATTTGCAAAAACGGGTATTATAGATTGGATGTTGCTAATAGTGAGTTATCGTGTCCAGCAAACGAAATTGTATGGTTTTGACAGACAAATTAGAAACAGCAGATGAAATATGATGCATGTTTCAATTTTTGAAATATATAGTTTTATTTGAGAGAAGAATAGAATATTGATATAACTCCAAAAACTTTCACACACGCTCTCACTGCTAAATAAGTTCAAAATTGTGAGTCCTGACAAAACATTTTATAATACAGGTTAACGATCGACATTTAAGGAGAGCTAAAGAAATCCATCAATAAAACCCATCACAAGTGGCTCACTGTGAAGCACTCAGCGGAAGGACAAAACCTGTTGAGCTGCAAAAGTTTAGTCGATAAAAAGTCTGTCACAGTCGCACACTGACAGTCGTCGTCGTTTTGATAATCCATAGCTTCCGTTTCCATTAAAGTCCAAATTACATCGCGCGCTGAGCAGTGCCCTTTCGCAGAAAAAAAACCTCATGAGCAAACACGAAAGTATTAACCATTTATCCGTTTAGCAAATTGGCAAATCTTTGCGTTTGCTCATGGGAAAACTAGCACGATCACCGGCACGATGCTTGCATGTCGTTCGCCAAATAGATAACGAACTGAAATATGGAAGCAACAGGCAATAGTGGCAATAGGGTTGGTGGGGCTCTGAACCATGAGCATGGCAAGCTAGAAAATACGAAAGTGACACGTATCTTCCGAGATTTAACCCATTGCTTGACACGTACAATGTTTGTTCAATGGTTGGCAACAGTCCGGACGCAGCACCCAGCACCGAGAATGGAAGGACGGGGCATTTGTTTTTCTTTTGCTAAATATTTGCTCAATGTCTGATTGGAAGAAGCAACAGTTTGAGTTGTCTATGGATTTGGATATACGTATTATGTTTAATACACTGTTTTATTCAGCACTATTAGAACCGGATGAAATTGTAGATGTTTCGTTTGAATTTAGATCCAATTTGATCATACAACATCTGAGACAGAGAAAGAAATTGTATCAAAACTTTTGCGCGTGCAAAATGCTTGTTCCGTTCGCGTTTTCGTGTGACAGAATTCTAAGAAAAAGCTACTCCGGTTCGGTTATGTTATTTTTATGACATGTGTAAGCAATGCTATCCGCCTCGATGATTGATCTCAAATATTGAACCAGAACATGTATGCTGATTGCTACCGAATTGACGAGCTGACTCAGCTCAGCGGCTAATCCAATCATGTCAGTCCGCAGCAAAACCATTACATTTGACAAGCGCTTGCCGCGTGCTGGATGGTCACGCAGACGGCACAATATATAGACTCCATCAAAGTCCACTCCATTCGAATGTTTTACGTCTGTCGCCGAATGTTTTTCACGGTATCGGTAATCTTACACGGTGCGCCGTGTCTGTCGTGCAGCAGTGGAAAGCAAATTTGGTTGAATGTTTTCTGATCAAAAGAAACAGGACGTGTCGTAAAAAACTGCGCTTATTTGCTCGCCTGTAAGGTACCCACCCACGCAATGGCACGCACCATCACTTTAGTTTTCGCTTATCCATCTACCGATCACGTTCGGATGGCGATGCGGAATGCATAATGCTCTGGCGAATGTGATGTGCCGTGCGTCACGGGATGTAGCTCGTAATCTGTTTTTGGAGCTGAAGATTAGGCCGCACACGTACCGGTGCAACACGAGCATAGCACACGGGTTCCGACAGTCTCAAGCATCCCGGGCGAATTGTCAGCTTGATGGTGACATTGTAAACGAGAAGAAGATCGTACGTGATCGGTATTTGTGCGGACGATACTCTCGAGAGGATTTTGATTAATCATTAAGCTTTTGCGATGAACATTCGTATGAATGTAGCGTCGAACGGAATGCGATAATGTTTGCTATTAAAATAACGACCGTGAGAATCAAGAATAGTTAAAGATGTTGACAAATGTCATACAGCCTTTAAAATCATTGGTTTTTAAAACATAAAATCTGATTCCATCTCAATTTCATGGTTTAAAATATATGTCAACAGTATTGTTTTGTGGTGTATGCGATTAATGCTTCTCAAGCTGTTGTGGTTATTATTTATTTACTTTGCATCCAATGGGAGCAAAGCTAATTGATCCTTTAATTTATTAATGAAAATGCTTGAATGGACTTCAATTATTCTGTTCTTTTGATATCTGAGTACTTGACTATGGCCTTACATCTAGTCTTCGCATATTGTTTATCCGTTTGTCGAGTTTTGAGATGGTTTTTCAACAATTGCAATGAATATGAATAAATGTCATTGGAATCCGTAGATATTTATGTAAGAGGAACGCAAGATCCATACCTAATAGGACTATGGGGAGTTTCTTGTAGTGAACGCAGTCGTAGGGGTATTTTTCATAGCTTGTACACGTACATTGTGAAACAACTACCAATTCTATAGATTTGGAAACTGAAGACGAAGACAAACGTTGTGTGTTGTAGCGAACAAATCTGTGCCAACATAATACACACGAAAGACAAATTCCCAAAGAAGACATTACGTCAACAGGGTTTTTTTTCCTGGACGGAAATTAAAAAGGAAAGGCTATGCACATGTTTGTACTAACCAGCAACCACCATGATAGATGTGATAGTTTATGTTGAACATTGAATTCTCTTTTCTTTCCATCTGGCAACATCGACATAAAAAAGAAATAGAAAAGGCGGGCAGGTTTTTGGTGTATTTTCGGCCAAACATTGGTGCAACGCAGTCGTCGTAGCAAGCAGCTGTAAAATATTTAAATCATGTATTCTTGAACACGCTCGGGTGTGGTTTATCTTTTGCGCTTCGCACTCCAGCACCGACAGTCCGACATTGGGCCAGCATGATCTGTTGTAGGTCTATTTGCCGGTTCATCACCTCATCAGAGCATCACCATGAATAGTTGTACGGGGGTGCTACACTGCACGCCCTGAATACACAATTTCGGAAGGCCAAAAATCAACAATTAAATCGTCTCTGATGGGTGGGTTCTGTGCTGGCAACGAAGAGCAGTACTATACAGATGCGGGCAATGCAGTAAATCCTTTGGCACCAGTTGTCTAGAGTTCCTAGTAGGCTGTGGAACTGCAAAGGAAGCTAGAGAACAGCATTTTACAGCAAACACCCTGTAAGAGTGGTCGTAAAAAGTTGGTTTTAGAGTTATAGCTGCCCGTAGTTTGAAGCTGTGTGCTGTATGTAAGTAAAGGAGGTTGCAATTTCTTGCAATAGAACGCAGTAACGCCCTGTCGAAGGGCTGCAAACAGTTGGAACTGTTGGCTAGATCAGCTCGTGCAATGCAAACGGATCTCACGTACGGCATTTGGCAATGAACAAGGTAGCAATTTGGAAGGGTATTCGGTGCAATTTCATTAAATTTGCGCCCGGAATGCAGACGACGATAAAAAGACAGGCTGCCGACCCAGTGATACCTTGTACGCGCACGCATTCGAACGATGCTGCTAAAGGGCTACACAGAAATTCAAATTAAACGTGATGAGATGAACATTAGCTCTGTAGGGGTTAGATCTGTAGGAAACGATGTTTCTTCCTTGTTAGTGCAGTAGTGTTATTCTCACAGTGTGTTGCTAATCATTACATCCAGTTTGTGCACCAACAGAGGTTATTTGGCGAAATTGAGGTTTTTATGACGCATCTTGGGTACATATTTTCCATGATGCTTCATATCGGTAAAGTGAATCTTATGCGGGTATTAGAGAATGCTCGGTCTCGTTGGTTTATTCAATACCAGTGAAAGGATCTGCATGTCCATCGTGCCAACTCAGCACAAAGGCAAATAAAAATGCACACTTAGGATGGCAATGTTGTGTATCTGTAATTTATTTTCTTAAGACTTTTCTCTGTCTCGCTGTACTGTTGAGATTGCGTAACGGACTGCTGTCACGCTCTATCACGTTTTGATTATAGTTTTTTTTGTTGCTTCTCCCAGTGACAGTTTATCTTATTCCGGATGGAGGTATCTAATTCGTACGTCATCTAATTTTTTCATTCATTTTCTGCTCTCTTGAAGCGCATTCGTTTTGCGATGTCCGTGACACTGTGAAGGAAGTTCCGGACGAATGAATAAAACAAAAAAAAGAAGCGAAGGCAAATAAAAACCATCGCCTCTCGGGTGGATTCTGGTCGGAAAGGACGCCAAGAATATAAAACCCAGCTGGACCCACATCATTGGGACTGCCTCTTCCAAAAAAAAAGGGGAGGAAAAAGTGAAAGGGCTCTCCGGCCCACAGCCTCTGCGTCCGCCGACACGTGGTGTAACACGTGACGCTATGCTGTGGGCCACCGAGGACCTTGAATTATTAAAGCTCACGTCTGGTACGGTTTTTGGGGCAGTGCCTTTTAGCCGCACAGCGTACACGCCTGATGCTGTCATGCTCAGTTATGCTTGCCGTGACCGGGGCTGGGCTTCTGTTTTCTGTTGTTGTTGCCTTTGCTGCATTGTTACATGCGCTCCGACTGTGCGACACTGTAAGCTGCTTTGCATTCCATTCCTGTTTCGTAACGCACTGTCAACGGTGCGACAAACGGAATCATTCTTCAGACATGGAGGATGGCACGAGCAGGCACCAAGTCGAGGAAACAATTCTATCTTCCGAGAAAGCGTGAGAACTTGACAGCAACGAACCGAACAGGGAGTGGCGTCGGTGACGCTAAAAACGTGAGGGAAAAAATCTCGCTACTACATCTGGAGCGCAACAGGAAAGGGCGCCACATCCGGGGCACGGTTTGGATTCTCATCTTGGGGTATGTGAATGTACAGGGGGCGGGATGATTCTGCCTCCAGACACTGGCGCCACAGTCGCGCCATTCGTCCTTGCTGTCGTCGTTTTAACCTGCTGGTGTAACGTTTGTTTGTTTCCTTACTATCCGTGGAATGGAAGGTGTATTATTGCTAGTAAAGGCGGTACCCATCTGTCCGCCAACATGGGTCTGTAGTCACACAGCAAATGTACCCCAAACCGAAAAAGAGACCGGACAATGTGAATGTTGCGCCCCAAAAGCAAAGAAAAGCGGGCAGAAAAAAAACTTTTTGCAATTGTTTTGTGTGGAAGTAGTTGAGCGGAGTTATTTTTTATTTCAACTGTATCTTGCTGTGCCCAACGAACAAGGACATGGAGGCCGGCAATAGGCGGGGCACTGTTTATTCACTTACAGAATTTACGCACGCAGAAAAGTTCTAACGACACCCATCGTTCAACTGTGCTGGCCTGTGAGCAAGTTGCTGGTGTTCGCATGGCAGCATGAGCACGGGAAACGGCAAGCATAAATCGCACCCGTCCAAACGGCCACCAGCAGCACCCGGGGAGAGTGTCCGGTAACGATGCTGAATGTGTCATGAAACTGCTGACGTGCTGCTGTGTTGGTGTGTAACGAGCTCTGAAGCCCTCCTAGACGCGGTGAGGGCGTGTGCGCGTTGAAGGAAGGATTAGTGCCTTAAGATTGTTTTTTATTGAACTGGATTACTACACATATGCTATCGTTTGAACATATTTTTTTCTTGGGAGTCATATCATGCGGGCAGAAAAACGTTGTTTCTGTTGTGCGTTAAAAGATACAGTATCTACAGTGAGTGAAAAGGTTCTGTTTTTATAGCGAAACTTGTCCCAAAGATGAATCAATGTTTGTTTGTTAATAATGATGTCCATCTGATGTGCTTATGATGAAGTTGTCCGCACGACAATGTCTGTTATGAATGCAAATAAGTACAAGCGATTCAATATCCGTAATGTCCAAATTTTTGTAACTGTTTTAGACACTATAGTTAATTTGATGATATCTAGGTCTAAATGGGTTAAGAATGATTTTATTCAAATATTTTCCAACTCTAACCTCCGTAAGCTTTCTGACTTGACAGATATGTCATTTGAGGATGCTTTAAACCGAATCCATCTCTCATCTGACTCTATCTGTCATCTATCTCTACAAATTCCACTTGAAACTGAAAACTCTCCTGAAATGGTAAAAAAATTGTTAGTTGTAATTCCTTGAAGACAGTTATTAAACCTTATAATAGACTATGAAGGTGAACAGCAGGGAGAATCTTATTAGTTTTTCCCCGGCGTGACATGTCGTTGTCCGTAATGATGCGCTCTTAATTATAACGAGATCATGTTCGATCACATCATAATTGAACAGTCATCAGGCGATCGTTAAAATTTACGATACCTTTGGTTGATGTGCCGTTTGCAATTAGCCCTTGGGTAATTTCTGCTTCAGTGGAAAAGCTGACCGACAACCCGTTCATGTTCCAGCAAAACGAGGGTACGAAACTTCATTAAACAAGCTCTTCAACTTCATTGACAGCGCTTTGATTGTACGCTTGGCTTCGGGGTATACTTGTCCTCCTAGAGCAGGATTGGTTATGGTAAACACGAAGTAAAGGAAAAACTGGACGCCTTGGGCATTTCTTAATCCTTAGCTTGAGTGTGATCTTGTGTGACAGCACGGCGAGACGTATTGGACTGGCTGCGTGTACCGTGCTACTTGGTAAACTTTTATCTTGTACACCACAGGATTCAGCTTGTTGCAAGCCATCCAAGTGGTTAATCAAACGAGATAATAAAACTGCTGGGCGTCTGAAGTTATACGTAGTAAGCTTACTTGCTTGCTGGGTGATGCGGTCTGACCGGGTGACAAAACGGGCGAGTTGAAGTCGTTATCAGAAGGCGTCACTGAGCGTCTGTTGATTTACTCTCCATAGCAACCGAAACGATGGGAAGTAAAGTAACTGAAATCAAACGTCTCTCATGGAAATGGTGTTCGTACGCAACTCGGATAGCCGTCCAAGGGACAGGCGAAGGAAATTGATCGAAAAATAACACTTTGCATTCGAGGCAAAATAATGAGCTCGGGTACATTTGGATGAGGATGATTCAGATCCTTGGTTTACTGCTGGAACTTACTTACTGCTTGGTACACTTTAACCAGACCCAAGAGGGAAACTAATTTATCACAAGTCTACCATCTTGGGACGCACTTGAACGCAAATAGTCGTGCCGTAAAGGATGCGAACTGGATTTCATACTTCGTAGCAAGCTGTATAACAGTGGGAGAGAAAATTATTTTAAAGCAAAGTTGTCCCATTATCTCTTCGGGGAATCTTTTCCAACCAGCTCAATGTCCTTTTAACAGGTACAGGATTTGTTTGCTGGTGTTGTTTTTTGTTCTTCGGTCGCCTGTCGCCTCTTTTTACCGTGTTTACCAAACTATCAGCAGAACCTCTTAAGTCTAGCCCACCTACAGTGAAGCTTTGCCGTTGCTTTTCCACACAATGTCTGAAACTGTTATTATTTTCTTTACCTTCTCCGGCAAAATCTCCAGCACCATTAACGGTAATCGCTTTTGTGGGAGTTGTGAAAATGTATTTTTAATGAATTCGAAAAGCTCAGGAAATGCTAGAAGAAGAAAATGGGATCGTATTGAGGCTCTCGTCGGCACCGACCTCTCTGTAAACCGGCCGTCCGTAGTTTTGTGAATGCCAGACGACCGTGCGAAATATGACGAGAAATTGCGAACTCGACGACAGAGATTGGAGTTTGTTTGAGTTCTTTTGAGATGTGAGCTTTTTTTTGTTCGTTGTTGCTACTCTTAGAATTTCCCGGTAGGAATTGGCAGCATTCGGCAAAGGTAATCTTTCGATGGAGTCGCCGTATTGATGGGAGCCACCGGAGGTTGAATAGCTCGGTCTTTCCGAGCGGGATTACGATGTAACGATGCATGACGGTTGGTGTGCGATTGGATGGGTCTAGCGACTATTACCAAATAGCAGAATTGTGATGAACTTTTCCATTAACTAGCAAGTAGGAAGTGGGTTGAGTGCGCACAGTAACGAATTGGAATCAGCACAGAATCAATTTATCATCGACTGGGAAGAGACAAGAGCGTACCAGCGGGACATAATTTCGGTGAAGCGAGTATTAGCATTTGCTGTAACTGAGAAAAAAAAAAACGAGTAGGCCTTGGAACTGTGGTCGTTTTGAATGTGTTTGGTACAGTTTTGTGAATGCCATAAGTATTTATTCTTGAAATTGCTGGTACGTGTGTAACACATAAGCAGGGCATTAAATTTCGTGTATTGATTCGTATCAGCTGGTATCATTTACAGTTGAGATGGCAAAAATGTGCTTTAAATCAACATTGATGAAGTGATCTCACTTCGATTGACTGCTTTATGTTAAGCTTATATTTTTGGGTATTTTTTACATCACTGTGAGGCTTCAGAATTTTCTACCCATAAAATACAACACAGAAGTAGAACTATACATGGGTATTCGAGTGCAAGTCGATTCGCTTTTCATTCGGCAAGAAGACAAGAACAAACAAAGCAAAATTCTTAATGGAAACTAGGCATATTGCCACCTTGCTTCTGCCACCTCTGGCATCCCTATTCACAACATCTTTGAAATTAAGGAAATGCATAAAGCACCCGTTTTCTAGAGCCAAATGGATGTTGGCGCCCAAACCTTCCGACGGTTCCCATTTCGAATCGCTTACATCTAACGCCTTGTTGGAATAAAACAAAAAACAGAATGAATAAATGGACGGAAACGATTGTAAGTGCAAAGTTAATGCGCAGCAACTGGAGCCAACGAGTGCGAGTTCATTTTCCGATTCGTGGTCTTGAAAGGATGTATTGTGTTTTTCTGTGAAAGGAAGAAGGAAGGAAGGAAAAGAAGAATAATTTCTAAAGCTGTTCCTGCAAATTTCGAGCCCAGCACAATAATGTTGGCCTTTCTTTAAGTGTGCTGGCTGCACAATGAGGGCAATTGTACCTGGGTTGGTGTAGATTGTGAAAGTTTTATTTTAATGGCTTTTATTTGGGCGAAATCCCTTATGGTAATTAAAATTGATCTCGGAATCCACAAATTATTCGAAAATGCTCTGGATTGGGAAAATGAGGTTAGATTTCAGAGTTAAAATTTCAGTTTTCAATAAATGGGATGTCACAGTAAAATCTATTCGAAGTGAATCATTTGTTTAATATTATGAATACTTACCACCATACTTACTTGCTTAACAATAGTAAGATGAACCAAACACTAAGTGATATTCATTGGGAACTAGTTTACATTCTGCAGTGTATATTGTTTAAGTCGCAACAAGAAAATAACAGTTAATAAGTATGCAAAAATAGAGACATGGAAAGCAGTGAATGCAAGATTACCAAGTGCTTTAAATTTAAGTGAATCTATGATAAATTACGAGTTTCTCGCTTCCGTTACCATATTTCATGCATATGTTGTGTTTGTCTTCAACCAGGATAATAGTGCAAATGATATTGAAAAAAGAAAAGTGAAACCTCGAAAAGAACAAACGATCTGTACACATCCGGTCTGAACAGTATAGCTTGCTTTACGTTCCTCTGATTGGCAACAGGAAACGGAGACGCGGTTCTGCCCAATGTCTCCGGCATCCTAGCTTTCGCACTATCAACGCTTCGATAGCATACCATGGCAGCTACTTACGGTTGTCCAGGGCAGGTAATATAAGAAGGCATGGATCAGATTAAAAAATGTTTGCATGTGTCCTTATTGCATGATGTTCTCCTATGTACTGTTTTGTGTTATTACATTTGATCCCAATGATTTGAATAGAAATAAAATCTCCCTCAAACATAATCAATTTTATTAATCCATTTAGTAGTTTATCTACATTTCAATCAGTTGTGTTTAGAGCGTTTTTTGCTGTTGGCATGCTGTCGAAATATCGCGCCTTTGCTCCTTAGCCTTCAAAACGTTCATCAACAGGCAACAGCCAGGTCACCAAAGAACATAATGGAAAGCTAGCCCGCCATTAGACGGACACGGATAGCGCATCTACACCACTTGAAATGTGAAGCAGACGGTGATGTATCTGTGGAAAATTTATCGACTTTTATCGGTTCACCTGGGAAGGAGGCAAATATCGGAAGCGGTAGTGCTTTGCTACCTCGAAAAAGCTTTGCCGGTCCTCGAACACTCCCATCGGACGTTGTCTACGTTTGCTGGTGCCGGACACACCACTTACCAAAGAGGGTGTCGGTTTCTGTGCACAGCTTTTGCGAGATTTATGGAAGCCATTTTAGGCTAGCATCGGCTAGCGCGTGGTGTTGACTGTCCGCCCACCGTAGTAGTGATGGCGAAACGCACACCGTGGGTTGATGTTTGCGGTTTTGGGGACAGGTTGATAAATGCTGTTTCCGTGGAAGCTTACATTCCACACCTGACGACGAGGTACGTATGAGGTGTTCCGTTTAATGGGTAGCTTACTCCACCCTTAGTTCGGTGGACACCTCGTATGGTAGTCACACTATCACGGCTCGTGTCAGTCTTGGCTTGGTTCGTCGGATTCTCTGAACCTAATTGGAATTTTTCCGGTTCCATTTGTTACAGAAACGCACAAGAAGTTGTGTGTGTGAGTGAGTCTTTTATGTCTGTTAGTTTTCTGATTGTGATCGTTTACCCAGGAGAATAATAATTCTGGCAATAAAATAATGAATCGCTGTATCGCTGTAGCGCAATATATCTTTCTCACGGCGCAAAAAAAAAAACAGACAAAGACGTTTGTTTTGTTTGCTTTTGTTAATATTGATGACCGTATCGCCAGTGTGAAAGGTTAGCAAGATTTATGATACTTCCTTTACTTTGGGGATCAGTTATTACACTACAGATAAAAGTGTTTTGATATACTTTAGGTGTAATATACAATCATTTTAAATACATAATTTCTCCCCCAACCAAAGAACCCTTGAGCAGTAATATCTGTTTGAAATGGTTTTTTTCTGTCTGCTTCTAAGCTTTTTAGAACAGAATTTAATTTAACAAAATCCCACTTTAAATCAGCACGCCGCATTGCGAGTGAGTGTGTGTGTGTGTATTGTTGAAGTCAGCTTTACGGTCGTTTCTTTGAGCGACCACGAGGATTTTTTGTTGTTGCATTGCCAGGAGAAAGATAAATGGCGCTTAATCTTGATAAAATTAACGGTCATCTTATTTCAGCATTAGCTTTTCGCCTCATTATTTTGAGTTTAAGACGGTTCTGTAGCGCAGCGAAAATGGGCAACGAAAGGAACGGAAGCGAAATCCGGTTTTTATCTGTGCTTGCGATCAGCAGGGACTGTTTGCGAATGGTAATGTTATGATGGATAATTGAAATGCATATTTTTGCGTTGGAGAATGAGAAACAAGAGATGGATTAATAATTGAACAAAAGAACGATGCAAACATACCAAGGATGTGATTAAAAGATAGTGTCTTTTACATGAAACTTGTGTTTTATTATTGTTCAAGTCGATTTCATATTTGCACATCCGATTTTCAACATAATTTATGAAAGAAGCTGCTGATGGAAGAACTTAATAGTTATCCCAAACCTTGTCATAATAGTCATTTCGTGTTTTTTGTCATTAATCAGTGTGTGTTTTTTACCTCGAAATCGTGATCTTCCACGAGAGACATGAATTCGATGTCAGATGCTGGCTGCAGGTTGAAATCTTCCTTGCTGACACCGTAGGCAACTGTATCGCCCCTTTGATAAGCCCACGACATATGCTTCGAGTTGTGCGCTACCACCACATTGCCCGCACTATCCACCCCCACCATACCGGCCGTACCGCCCAACGATGCGCTCATCGCATCGAGCAGCTCATCGGCTACCGGTTGTATCTCGCGCCCGGTGAGCTCAGCGGTTCGCAGCACATCGTACGCAATGCATACCTTCATTATGATATCTCCATCGCCCGTAAGTGACACGCCACCCAACCTGTTATCGGCATACGTCCCAGAGCCAATGATAGGAGTATCACCGACGCGCCCAACTCGCTTACCCGTTACGCCGCCCGTAGATGTCGCTGCGGCAATGTGACCATCCGCATCGATTGCTACGGCACCGACGGTGCCCCCTTCGCCCGATCGGTAGCTCTGATCGGAGGCTTTCCAATCATCTAGCGAATCTTTGGCGTATTGTGTTACCAGCTGGCCGGGTGGGTCCAAAAACGAAAAGCCTCGATCCAGCGCGAACGACTGAAGACCTTCACCGATGAGAAAATTGTGCCCCGAATGTTCCATGACGGCACGAGCTAACGAAATCGGATGTTGAAGGTCCCGTACACCACTTAAGCTTCCCGTCGCTTTGGTTGCGCCATCCATGATGCTGGCATCCATCTCGACATCGCCCTCGCTGTTAAGTACCGATCCGTAGCCTGCGTTAAAATAGCGATCAGCTTCCATGATACGAACGGCCTCCTCAACCGCTTCCACCACCGATCCATTGCGAGCCAGCACTTGGTAGCCAACCTTTGCCGCTAGTGTGACACCTCGAAGTTTACCGGGAATGCGATCGTCGGGAACAGTTCCAGCACCGCCATGTACGATGAGAACAGGTTCAATGACACACATAGAGCGCTGAAACGAATCGGAGTGTTGCATTCCATGCATATTGAGGAGTTTGTCCAAACCTACCTGAAAGTTCATGATTGCACAAATTACAAACAGCGAATTCCAAGAGAAGTTCATTTCGATCACAAGACTGGTGCACTAGTGCTTCGAACGCAATTGGGACAATCTCTCGGTTATGCGTCGTATCAGTAGTAAGCGCTACTTCACAATAAAACCTTTTGAGATCACAAAAACAAGAGAAGCTCAGTGAGAGGAAACACGATTGGCTGATAACCGATGCCAGTCAGTCACACAAACATCTGTCGAGCTCAGTGGTCGGCAAACTTTTCGCAGCAAACAGTCCTGGGAAATAGAAATTTGAGTCATTCGGGCGGGGTTTTCTTAAACAAACGAGCTTAATATTAATTTTAACAGAGAGTATTTTAAACATGTTATTGTTCGATCAAATTCGTATGAAAAAGAATTGATAGAAAAGATGATGAAAAATGATAAATTTATAATTTCTATTTCACTATGATATGGCAATGTGTGTCACACGTGTCTATTGCGGAATAATTAATAGCAAGCTGTAGAGTACAGCAGTTACGAGTTGTTGTATTGTTTATTGCTTTATGCTTGTAACAAATTATTTGAAAATAGTTTTATTGTACAATGTGAAATGTCAAACTTAGTTTCACACATGCTTAATGCAACCGAATCTGTCACTCTGTCAACGGATATATTAGAATCCTAAATTATCAATGCTCTCTAGGAAAATTTCAGCAATATGCAGAATTTCTGCGGTATTCTCTTGAAATCAGCAATACAGACTTATTTATTATAATTTTAAATGAAACTCACAATGAAAGTGTAAACAAGCTGCATGTGGTTCGCAAGCCGTCTTTTGCCGACCACTGGTTCAGCACATTGAGTATGGTCTGTTCCAGCTTTGGTAGGCTCGCGTTTACTCTGCTTGTTGAGTCGAGATGCCAAATGAGAGCGTTGAGTTTGTGTTTGGTGGTAAACAGGGGTTTGTGCTTTGTTTATTATGTGAAGAAATTTCTAAATTTCATCGGTTGGGAAAATATATAAATTGAATATGTAGCTTTCGATGCTAAATTACCTCACATATTACAAATTGCAAGAGTTTTCCACCACTTGCATTAGTTTAAATCGCAGGTTAAGGCAAAAAGGTTTGTGGGATAATAGTCACATAAAAAATTATTTGCCGCTCAAAATGGATTTGTAGTACCGTGCATTCACCACTTCGTCCAAAGCCCCAATGTGTTGTACATACTTTGCGAACGGAATAAAGAAACTTTGTTCGCTTGATCCCTCATTTGAATATTCGCTTTGCTTGCCGTGTAGGCGAAATACAGTGTGGTGAAAATGAAAATACCCTTTAAAACAAAGAGGAATCTGTTCAGTTCTTTTCTGGTGGATTCTTTTTTTTCCGCAACGGACGATCTTTAGCTTGCTGAAAACTGAATAAAAAAAAAGGGTCTAAAAGTTACGAATAAATTTGCGTCAGAAAAAGCTCACTCAAAGAAATTTTTATTTGTATTAAAAGTTGACCATCGCAAGGTGTCGGAACACACCGGAACTGATGGTGAAGAAATACAAATTTTCGTTGTTGAAAAGGGTTTTCAACTTCCGTTTTCACTTCTGTTGTTGCGTTGGCTGGTGTTGAGCGGTAAATAGCAAAAAAGGTTTGTTGAAATTGAAAATTTAGATGCGCACACCGCGAGAGAAATAAAATAAATTCTATTAGTGTGTACATGAATGAAATGCCTTAGGTGGTTTGTAGAATAGAAACGCAACAAATGTTATTTATCATACCAGCATTTAAGCTGGTATATAAGGTGTTACAGAGCACACGCTTAACGGGATCCGACGGAAAACTGTGGAAATAATGTTCCCTTGTTCTGGGGGAAGTTTCATGATTAATATTCAACGGTAGTAGACGCGCCGTAAGAAATTGAAGACGTCAAAGTTTAAATCAACCGCAACACACGAAGACGAGCAAAGTTCAATTTGAAAGTTTCGCTCATCATCAAAGGCCGGGTAATGTAAAAACCCTCCTGTCGAACGTTAGGAACCGATCGTGAAAGCAGCCTCGGTTAGTCGCTCACTCATGCTGCCCCTTAGAGGCGTTTTTGTGGAAAGGAAAAGTGAGAAAGCTCAATGCAGCAACAGCCGTTAAGCATGGACTAACGCAGCATGATTCGATTTGAGCAAATTCGCCGAACAGGCGAATGGATCACAAATTTGTATGGAAATTTGTTAGCGGATAAAACAGCACGGCAAGAAACGCGCCTTCGATCGCTTTACCGAAGTGGAGAACGGGTTTCAGAGAAGCACGAAAGGAAAGTGATTTATAGAACGTGGAGCGCTAGCTCTTTTTTTCGTGTGATGTAAAATCCTTATTTAGCAATAATGTTGAATTACTCTCCATAACGCTGAGGGTATTTGGCAGCTTAGCTCAACGCTCGCGGACGGTGCTGTAGTATCTGTCAAAAAGTGCTGACACGGGTGAATCGCAACCGAAACCATGCTGACGCGTGAATGTTACACAATTTTTCATCCCTCTATCCAGTGAGCTGCCAGTTCGTAACAGAAACTTTCGGATCGAACGATATTATTGCTGTCCGTCCCGATGGGAGGGGTCTGTAAGTTTCAAAACCCCCTGTTTTATGGATGTTTAGCTCATAAAAATGGCTGTCAATTTTCCAGCAGCCAGTTTAGTGTGCTTTGTTCGAAATTGATTTACTGTCGATCTTTGGTTGAATTCTTTTCCCGCTCCGGGACCGGGATTTTCTAGCCGGGAAACAGGGAAACACTGGCCAAGAGGCGATTGACTTGGCTGAGAAGCGATCATTAACAACATAGTAAAACTTCACATTAAAAATCCCCGCAGCGCTGGGATGGGTTGCTTTACGATTGAATCGATCGGAGCCGCGTGTTGGCAAGCTAACATGAATCGCTTTATAAGATGGCAGTTGGGCGTATTCACCAGGGTTTTATCGGGCGCGTATAGCCAAAACTCTCAAGAAAATAAAAACCATAGTCGCAACCTATGATCACGAGTTTATATTTGCGGTAAATTCGAATGTAATACCGATTTTTGTAAGTCTTGTGGAATTGTGTTCCAGAATTCGATTAGGCTAGTGAAGAGCACCCTTTTCTCCCAACATATTGACGCAGTCGCTTCCATTTCCATTCCCGTTTTTGTGTCGTAACGATCGGTTGTATTGACTGAAGTATCGTGCGGAGGTACACGGGAAAGAATAATAATTCCCAGTTTACGAGCGGGACTCCCGGCAAACCAAGCCCATAAATAATGCACTCGTAAAGAAGGTTCCCTCCGTACGAAGAGTCGGAAAACGATTGGACGCAAACCGCACACCATGTGTCTCACATCAAACTGTGTGGTATTTGGAAAACTTATTCCCATGATTATTTCTCCCCTCATTTCGGTTTCCCATTACGTAAATGTTGGTCTGCTGTAAAATGTAAATAAAAATCATGGCACCTTACAATAATTTATTTACCGTTGTTACGCAAGACACTGTGTTAGGTAGTGTTTCTTAACCTGTCGTTAGTGGTTAAGAAATTTCAATTATTATCTTTATTGTTCCGTCGCCCATATTTTCGGATAATTTTTCCTGAAGTCCTTGATTCGGTACATAATTGGCCTTCGAACGAATGTTTCAATTCAACCTACACACCCCACTTATCAGCCGCATGAATAGGACGGAACAATTCAAAAGTGGGTCATCAATTGTATTACAATAGATTATGTAGAAAAATTTGGAGAAGCTCACCACTGGCAAAACCATCGCATCTGTTTGCGAAATTACATTAAATCTGCACTCGTAGGTCTAGTTCACGATTGAAAATTAAACTCATGCCTCAAGAAAATGTCAATTTATGCTAGGTGCTTCTAGAATGTAGCAGCTGTTTTTAGTTCCGGGGCCATTCAAGCTCGAAATGGCATTGTCCTAATTTGCACTAGTGAACTGGATTTAATTTATAACCCGCAGAGTTTAATCTTATTATTTCATGTGTACGAAATATGACTTGAGTAGCTTTGGTAGATTTGTGCATTAGAATTTGAATTATGTTCAGGGACACTGGAACAAGCTGAATTGGAGATAGTATAGCTGGTCCAATTCTGGTTATAGCACCAACTATGGCCAGGATGAATTTAGTTTTCCATCTAAAAACATAAATGTTCGTGTGCAGACATTTGTTAAACACTATTAAAGCTTCTTGAATCAATAGTTCCAAGCTGAACAAATCCGCATGTAAAGTAATCCAGTTTTTAAATATGTAGCCAATTGTAATCGCTTCGTCAACAGCAAAATATTTGAATTTTACCTAGTGTCTAATTCTATTACAACTTACGACACCCCCTATGGAGAAATATGAGGAACAGTATCATTGTAACATGAACTTTTCTACAAAAATTCCTAGAGGTTTTGAGCCAAGGCTAGGATAAAATAGATCCTGTTGTACTGTAGACTTAAGGCCTCTAGAGAACGTATAGCATCATGTGTCACACTGAATAGAACATTATTTTGTTAAGTTAAGTTAAGTTAAAGTTCTAGTTCATGAGTATCAATTGTCCAATTTGTAGCGTGAAATAGAATTTCTTCAATGTTTGTAAAATTCTTTCCATCACTTAGTGTCAATATGGTATTATTTATTCAAGCACTCTGCTGTGTCTTTTAATTGTTGTGTTAAGTAGCGATTATTAGCAGGAAAGACGTCAACACATGGCAGTATCGTAAAATGTAATCAAAGTAAGCTTGTTGCTACTCATATGCATATGAACCGGTGTATTCGTGGGATGTTTGAGTTTACACGCTCATCTACAGCTGCATTGAATCCGTTGTTTTCGCTTTTCTTTCCCCAGATCTCAACCCTAGTACAGCATCGTTCGGAGCAGCAGCATCACACATCGGAGCAGAAAATGCGCGCCATTGGACGTGTCGGCCAGGCTGTGAACCTGGCCGTGGAGCGTTTCGTAACGGTTGGCGAGACAATCGCAGATGACAATCCCGAGATTAAGCAGGACATGTACGACGCCTGCAAGGAGGCACGAGCAGCCGGTAAGTTTAAGGCATTCCCGCATCGACTCTCCATCTAGCTGGGGAATGTGAAGCACGGCGAGCAATGCACTGGCTGACGGTCACTTGGGGGTGGGGTGCTCGGAACCTTTATCGTTTTATTGGCATGTGCGTAAAATATCTTTGTTAGTGCACACTCCAGAGCGTTGTCTCCATTACCGAGCATAGAACATAGCTACGGTATCGTCGGGATGAAACTTTGCCCACCAAAGCTACAAGCTACATACCAATTTGAGGAATATTACCGTTTTAATGACATTGTTACAGTTGAGTACAACCCAAATTATCCTACTCATATATTGGGAAGACATGGTAATGGACCTTTCGCCTCTCGTAGGAATGCAGATATGGAGCACATTTACCAAAACCGGAGCAGTGGTTTGATTACAGGTGGTTTTTGACCACCACGAAGGTTGAGCACAACCTGGACGAACTACATGCCAAAGCGGGTTTAGTAAGCGTTGCCTCGATTGTGTTGATTAGGTGATTTTGAGGTTATGCGGTTGTAGAACCCGCTGCTACCATCGCCACCGTTCGCCATTGATCGGGACTTAAATTATGAAACCAAACACACAGCTGGTTGCGGGTGTAAATGCGACAATCACTGACATCGTATTACGCTGCAGTAGAGTGCATCGCGTGCAAAGGCAAAATTATGAGGTTCACCCTTTTTCGAGCTTCAAAACGATGGTAAAATCAATATCAATTTGCCACCGGCCGGTTATGTTTTAACGTGAATTGTGAAACAATTTTCGAGAATAGGTTTGGAAGTCATGCAATCTTTAATTTTTTGATTGCGTGCTATGCAGCCCTCTTCTGACGTTTGTTTCATATAACTTTATTATAGATCTGCTAAATAAGAACGGTTTTCGTGTTCACCATTGCTTTAAGTATAGCCTTATTTATCCAAACGGAGAGCAAAACTAATTGAGGCAATACTAAAGTTGAGAAAGTTGTAGTGCTTGTTTAATAAACACTAAGCGAGTTTGTCTACTACTCCAGCATGCCTGCTCTTGTTGCGGAATCCATTATACCACCTGCAACTCAATGCGGTTTCCGGCATCATTATCACAAAAGTTCCATCCTATCGCAGACACGTACCGAACTGCGGGGTAAGAGGTTTCATCCGTTGGATCTAGTTGGACAAAATCAATACGACATTTATCTCAAGTCATACGGGGCCGATGGTCTCGGGCACAACCACCAGGCGGCGTGATTGATAGTGTCGGTGAGCTGGTGGCGTATTATTTATGAGTTTACCCTTGACGGTCGGCCGGGGCTGAGCGTGAACCGCAACAGCAACAGCCGATGTCACCAGAGGCTCCCGGCGGTAGCAGGGTGCAATATTGTTGATGGTTTTTATATCGGGGGCTGAGGTCAAGCGGATGCCACCGTTAAAGGCATCAATCTATGTCAGGTCAAACTAGCTGCCTCGGGGTGTTGGATAAGTTTCTTTTCCGTGACAACTTTCCACTGTCAACCGTGTTTGAAGTGAACGGTTTTGAAGTAATGGTAGGGTAGTATGAAGTTAACTTTTTTCAAAGTGAAACAGTAGCACACTTTACACTTTGGCCACTTCTTTGATGGAGTTATTATGCACACTCTCCATAATAGTGGCAGACACGTAGATCGGACAATATGGACGTTGTTAATTTTTCTGATCTGGTAATAATATATTGTACAGCTGAGTTTGGGATAGAGAAGTTTTATATTTTATAATTTATGTGATGTAATATAAAGTGTTTTGTAACATTATGTATAATAGATATTTAAAAAAATTAATTTTCCAGTAGCATAAATAACCATGCGCCTCCATGGATAATAACGAAAAGTAATTATGCACGTTAAATAAGGATTATCGAAACAGGTTTATGTATTGGTTTATTATTGACATTTAATAACTGGAGCAATTGTTGTTGATAGTCGTGATGTTATTTTAATACTAGTTTCCCTTTGTTTTTGGCAAAACATATTGCATTGATTACTAGTTTATAAAATAATGTGTTATCTAATGGCATAAATGACCACGCGCCTCCATCGATTTGGGGGCCAAATGGAAATATGTATCAGAACACAATCAAGACTATTGAAATACTGAATGTGGACAAACAATTGCTGTATATTGAAACAATAAATCTGGAGCAATTGACCACAATTCGAAGGGTTATAAAAGATTAATAATATTAGCTAAAATTTGCTGACAGCAACGCCCCGCAACGCAATGATTGTTGGTGGTTAAAGGCTAAAATGCAGCTGGAACGTGGTTTGAATTTAAAATAGTCCTATTTGCTCATCTCGAACGGGTATTCGCCAACGTTTGAAACGGAATCCAGGCCGCAAGCCCGGCACTGCAGAGACAGTGCGAACAAAAGCGCATCCGATCGAAAGCTACTGTGCAGTCGTGAGGCAGCAGGAGCAAAAAAGCATCCATCTTATCCGGAGCGTTTTGCCGAACGACGTGATGGAATAAGTGAGAGAAACTTTTAATTGACGGAAGAAAAAGCGCAAGCAAACGAACATCCTGTGCCGGGGCGATGGTTGCGCTGCAGTACTCGGCTCGCTAACCGTATGTCCATGGTTTGTGCTGCGTGCTGCCAAACGACAGGCCAAGGAAACGGATCTAGGCCGTGGTTGACCGAGAGTGTTGGCTTGCAAAAATGGGGCTTACTGAAGAAAGTGTCGCGAATGCCCGGAGGAACATTAAAAGCATTTCAAAGCGCTACGGAAACTGAACGGTTTTCCCGCTTGTGCCGTGCGGGACGTGGCCTCCCGATGGCAGAGCCGCTTCCTGTCTGCATAACCGCGACGAGAATAGACAAACTGAGACCTTTAATTTTAATTGCCATCCTATCCAATTTTATCGCACAACAATCGGGCCCGGCTGGATGGGCAGAGATCTTGCTGATGGTACGGTTCGACAATGGAGAGTTTGTTTCATCAGTGCTGCAAAACCCTCCGGCGTATGTCAGCGTTACGGCCCTTGAGCTTTGGAGAGAGATTGGCTCGTTATGTTATGGCACACGGCATGCCAGTGACCCAGTTCCCGCCCCGGGAGTGTGTGTTTCCTTCTTTAATTTTTCGATTCGATCAGCGTTCGTTTCCAAATATCTGCCATCGGACGAACGGCAAGCCACTGTTTCACAGCACGTTTTCGGTCCTCATTTCCGATCGGGGTTCGTTTCATTTCGGAGAAGGAATTCAAATGTGGAAAGGGATATAATTGCCGACATTGTTTAGATTCTATTGAAGCACACAGAATCCCCAAATTAGAGATTGGAAATTCCAAATATGGCCCCTATTTCGAATGATTCCATGTCGATCCTCCATAGTGGATTGTCGTTAGTGTCACGACCGAGTGATTTGAGTCAAAATTGAATGAACCACTTTGTTTGTGTGCTTTTCGTTAATTAATGAACAATCGACAGGAAACTGGAATGGTGCATATTGGAAAGCCTCTAAACTAAACCATGTTATCTTCATGATATTCATCATTTTGTGACGGTGTTGATATAGCTTTTAAATTGCAAAAGATTGATTAGAAAATTCCCACAATTGCTAGTTTTATTTGGAATAGCCGTAAAAAGGAGCTTGGATGGATTTATCACCACACTCACAGTGCTCGGTGAATAATGAATCGTATTTGATGAGAAATATCTCGCACATACGGTACGGAACGGAAACGGACTCATATTTATCAAATCCACTGAAACGGAATTGCAAACGAACGTAGAACAAATGAAGGGACCATTGCACCGGCGATGTCAGCTGGCGATTATGGCCTTGACGTGGACATATGTATGTGAAGGTAACCGGGACTTTCCATCCCCGTTTTATGTGCACGTGGGGCTATAGCGTGGGTAGCATACAGGCAACACGCAGCAAATGGAATCTTGCCTCAAGCGGGCTAGCCATCAATGGCCATTTTGTTGCTCAATCGGTAGTCACATGCTACATTGTTGTGGGAAGCTCAATTACTCCAAGCTGTGTATGTGTGTGTGTGTGTGCGCGAAATGAGCGAAAAGAAAAACCCCCTGGTGGAAACCGGTAGCTGACGTAAAATCCCATACTAATTGAAGCCTTAAATCACTTCACCGGCCGAAGCCAGACGCGCGTCACTGGCGGGATTTTTCCCACTTCTTCCGTATATAATAGTCCTTCTTGGAAGCGAGCATGGTCGACAGTTTCCCCGCTGGTCGACATCATATGATACGCAGTATCGCGCATTCTTTGATCGGCTGATCGGTATGGCCGGGTACGGGATTGCAGGTAGGGGATTGCAGGACAAGGTAAAACACCGGTTGGCATTCTCTCCGACAGCCGACAGCATAAGCGAAGCGGTAGCCAGAATTTTATAGGTTTCGCATTATCATGTTATCGTGTTTATGGGAGGGATCGTAAAATTGGCTTGTTTAACGCCATGCTGAAGCACAACCACCACCAGTGCTGGGTGCGTCCGAGGGAAATGGGCACCATCGTGGGGTACGCAAGCGGTGTTCCGTTCTGCGAAGCGTTGATTTTCTTTCTCGATTCCACTTTGTGCCGTTTTTTTTTTTATTTCAAACGAAAGGGAAACATTTTACTACATTTCACAGTCTTATCAGCAGCGCAGTGTGCACACAGGGAACCGTAAAAGTGAGCCAAGGTATCGAAACGCAAATAGAGGTAATAGAGGGCTGGAAACATGATATAAAGTAAACTTTCTCACCTTTGCTGCAATTGAAATCTGGAAGGGTCGAGGGATTCTGGTTCTATAGAATTGCGAACAAAAAAAAAAAAAGGTGAAAGGAAAGTTATGCTACTTCCATAGAAGCAACAGCAAACGGTCGTACCACAAGCGACAGGTTGCTTTAGATTGCTAACGGAAATTCGAATCATGTTTGAACCACACCTCTCGCTGGTATAATATCCCTAACTTATTATTAATGTACCGGTGAAAGGTAGTCACAAAATGATCAGCGAATTTTCTTTGCATATCGCATGGATTTTAAATTTACTGAAGTCCAATGGAGAAAAAAATATTAACTAATAAAGATATGCAGGAAATTATTACTAGAATCTTTGGTTGAACAAGTGTTCTAAAAAAATACTTGGAATACCTGAAGTTCTTTAAAAAGTGGTTGATGTTCTTCAACATGATCGAAACTGAGGATAACAACGTAAGAAAAGAAATCCGGTGGCGTACTGTGATGGGAAATAGTGCTTACTATGTGCTCCACAAACTCTTACGATCCAGCAGACTCTAAGACGGTCCAGAAGACGCGAAATGCAGCATTTAGCGTCAGTAACCTCGTTGGCTGGGTTAAATTAAGCAGCCCTGGAAGAGCGCAGCCATGGGCCGAGTTTCCTGGAAATGGATTAGTGAAAAGTGGAAGTGGAAGTGGATCAGGTCATGTCAACGCGGCGTGTTCTAATATGAATGAAACTATTAGAAAAAGAAAAGAAAAGAAGAAGAAAAAGATAAAGGTCTCTTCTAGTAATTTCTTGGCACGATCCAACCAATTTCAGCCAATTTCAGCTAGGTCAATCCAACAGAACACGGAACACGGTACTCATTTGTGTGATGTTTCCTGATGAAACTAACAACATTAACAAGAAGCAATAACCACAATAAGCAATAACAAGAAGTAATTCCTGAAAAAAAAAAATATGATCAGCGACGTCAATCGTAGAACGAATTCCACCTTCTTCAGGAAATAGTCTTCGCGTAAGGTGTAAAGAATTCTGCCATAATAACTCTCGTTGTTAGCCAGTGGTCAGTAGTTTTCTTCTTTATTGGCACAACAACCTCAAGAGGTCTTAGCCTGCCATTTCTGGCTTTATGTGACTGTTTTTACGCGTGGCTGGATATTATGTCTTGCGTACAGAGAATTGATACGGAAGGAATTTTGGACCAATCCTGGGGTGTGGAGACCGCCGCCGCCCCGCCTTCCGTTATTATCATAGTATAGTAAAGTCTTAATTTAAAACATTGGTTCGATATTTTTACTTCAAAATCCCAAAACATCGTCACCAATAAATGTGAGCATTTACTCTAACTTGTTTAACATTACCAAAACCGGAAAACCCTAGACAACATTGACCTGACAGAACTGCGCTGGTACTGCACTAAACACCGGCCACAAACTCTGCATAGAAATTACTGCACCGGCACCGATGTACGATTGCAGCGAAGTCGTGACAGTGAAAGTTGAACGAACATCGTCCATGTTTGTTCCGGAGGTTAGAGCAAAACCGGAAACCGCAGCAATGAATTCAAACACTCGCGTCAACCACCCACTGTGTCCGAACGCTTTCGTACTTTTCCCCCACGGGGATCGTGATCACGAGCAGTGCAGCAGTACGATGAAATATGCAAACTTTTCAAATAGTCCAATCAAAAAACTTTTCTTTGCTGTTTACTTTGCCGGGCTGGCGTACCGAACAGTGTGCTGGAGCGATTTCAATGACGTTTGAAATTAGATTTTACGCTTTATAATGCAGAGTGGGTGGCTATCCGGTGTAGGGCCGTTGTCAGGTGCATTGGATACAAGCTGGTCGACAAATATTGGTCTGTGGTTGTGTAAAGGTTGAAGCGATAGTGGGTAGTGATATTTAATTAAATGCTCTTTTCCAGTGTTCTCTTTTGCTTTTGTGTCTTAGGAATGAGCAGTATTTGTGTGTGTTATAACAATAATTAACTTTATAACAATCTTATGGAACGTTTCATTTTTTTTATACACAATCAACTTGTTGTTCTTGCTTAATGATGACGAAGAAATGCAGAAGATAAATTTGTCATTTTGGCTCTTTTTCATACTGCAAAAACTCGATCATCTGGAGAAAATACTTGCAGTAGAAAGCAATCATTACGATTCGTTATTTTTGCTACAACTGGCCACGGCGAGTAGAATGTCGTTTGCTAGGACGAAGCAAATTTTATGCTCCGTTTAACATCAGCTGAGCTGTGAAAATCGGCACGCACTGCGCCGTGAAAAGTACACTCGACTAATGGCACACAGTGTCGCTAACGGGTATCTCGGCTACCGTACCCGACCCATCAACATCTAGTCGAGTGCTGAAGTAGATGACTTGTAAGGGTTTGTTTTACGCTCACTTTGTCCCGCAGTGGCCGAGCGTCGAGAGGTTATATTTTGGTGTAAAGTTTACGACGCAGCCCGTAACGCTACGGCCTTCGTTACAGTGTGCTGCTATCAACAGTGCCATTTCCAAGTGGTATTGCAGCAAGAAGGCCAGGAACTAGACGTGCCGACTCGGCAACACCCGGACTCCACTTTACGACATCGCAAGGGGCATGCAAGAATGACAATTGAATTATGGATAACTGAATCGGATGGGTCATTGTAGTGACGAGGTTATGATTATGGTTATTTTCGTCAGAAACCTTCCGGCATGTGTGGAGGGGTCACGAGACGTACGGGACTCATACGGTATGGTACATAAAACCACGCGTAGTGGGTAGAACAAATCAAGGTACTCACACATTTTACATCTTTTTTAAAGTCTCCACATAAAAGCGAATGGATATCCATAAAGCAGACGGAAGACAAGCGACTAGAAGTGGGCAAAAAATGAACATTTTAATCTGTAAAAATGCTCAAGAAACAGAAAAACAATAATGAACTTCGCGTAAATTAGTGTTGTGGTTAATGAGTCTGTTGTGAAGAGTAGTTCATATGAAGCTTTACTAAGGAGTCATTCCGATTAGGAGTCAACTCGCAAACGATTCATGAACCTTTCAAATCAAATTTTGGAAGATACATTAATCCTCATGCAATAAAACTAAGTCTTAAATCATGTTTCCGGAGAGATTCATGGCGCCGAATCATTTACCCAACACTAAGTTAAATACATTTTTCATGAAGGAAGTACATGAAAAAATAAAAACCAAGCCATTTTAACTGGAGCAGACGAATCAAGAAACAAAGTGAAGTAAATTTTACTGTTCATTATTGCTTCGAGACAGTAATGAAATAAATTTCATCATGAATTCAAAATGAAACCAATTACAGTACAACCCCACGTAAAGCGAGGAGCGAAATAAACTCCTGCCGACAAGCAACAACAGGAAAGTACTTTGAAATTTATGAACCTCTCGTCTCGGACAAGCCTGCCGATCAGACTTGTTTCGTTTTATTTCGTCTTGGGAAAACATTTTACGTCGGACGACTCGAAACGTGGGTAGGGATATTGCAAGTAAATTGTGTATTGTGAATACTTAAATTTATCTCCTGAAAGACATCTTCCAATTCCAAGTTATAAACAATTGTTTCGTTCGTCCTCTCTTGCTCATTTCAGGCTCATCGATAGAGCGCTTATGTGATATAGCGGCAACAGATCCGACGGTCGGATACTCGCCGAGGCCAAATCCGATCGACGATAGAGGACCGATGATACGCGCCGCCCGGACGCTGCTCAGTTCGGTGACGCGTGTCCTGCTGTTGGCGGACATTGTGGTCGTGAAGCAGTTATTATTAGCCAAAGACAGGGTAACGCATCCACCGAAACAGAAACATGATGCTCGCATGGTGCTAATCATTCCATATCGGATGTGGTGTGGATTTGTCTGCTTTTGTTTTCTTTTTTTTCCCCCGCTCCAAACAGGTAGCTAGAACTTTAGGTAGATTAGAATCAGTGGCCAATTTTACAGAATTCGTGAAGGCGTTCTCGGTGTTCGGCGCGGAGATGGTCGAGTTGGCGCATGTTACAGGTGAGTTGTGTTGTGTGGTGAGAGCGGCTAAAATAAAATTTTAACAATGTGTTCCACAGTGTTCCAAACACCAGACTGGAAAAAATAGGAAACAAAAGCCCATGCGATTGAAAGCTATGGAATTGTTACACTCAGCGGCCCAATTCCATTCCTTCCTGCCAAGAATGCACACGCCCGAATGGGCTTTTCGTGCTAGGCTCAAATATTTCTTCACTTATTTTTAAGCTAAGGAAGCATTTTTGTTTTCTTCCGTTTTCTTTGTCTCCAACCCGTCGTTCCGTTGCTCCAGCGGAAGTGGGATGGAAATTGACCGATGAGCTATTTATAAGAAAATTGTTTTAATTTTACGGCTCACTAGGCTCCGTCAGGCTAGCACGACGACGACGGCAGACTGCAACATACGGCATTAAATCGTACCCGGAGTGCCTTGCTAATGCGAATAAGCGAATCGGAATGCACCGGAAGCGTCTGTTTCCGGCTTTTCAGTTGTGCGCGGGGTCAGGGCAAATGGTGAAGAATGTAAATTGTTGTTTGATTCGGACGAGCTTTCTTCCATTTTGCTTCCAATTCCTGTTTCCGGGTCATCTAGTGGCTCGATTTGGCTCGACACTTTTTTTTTGTTGGCTGCCCACTCCGAAGTGCTCTTAATCCGGAAGTTTGGTCCGTAGAATAATGGCTTTTGATGGCGTTCGTAGGGAAATTGCGCCAATAACTCTTTGGCTCGTTAGTCAAGCAGGAGGGCGGAATAGTTTTATAAATGAGCTTTCCTTCCTTTTTTTTTTAATGCGCAAACAATCGACTGATTTTTGTGTGTAAAGTAAGGGTTTGTGTTGGAGTCCTTAAAAAAGGCTTATTTCATTTGGAATACATTGTTGTGTTTAGTGTGAAACAATCTAACTGCACAGTAAACTGATTTACTTTACAAGTTGCCCAATATATTTCACTTACTGTTATATGTTTAATGATGCTTTATGAGCTACTTGGGATCGAGTGTTGCTGAAATATACGAATTTTATGAACATGTGTTCATCCTTGCGCCACAAAGGCACAAAAGGCTTCAGCGTCTGACGTCACCTGATATATCTATCCTTGGAGACCTTTGACAGAAATGACTTCATTTGTATGTTCGTGTGCTGCGTCTTTTACGATGGCCGTTCGGCCAAGAGGTTTGAAGCCCGTTTCTTACACGCTTACATAGGGAAGCGTACCATAAAGCCACACCACATTGAGCTAGAATTATAATAAAGAAATGCTCCGGCATTACGGATGACTAACTGCGGAGCATAAAACCACGAACCCATCAAACCCGTTGTTAGGAGCAGCCATATCGCCCAAGTTTACGCACCAGAGCGCAGAAAACGGAGAAAGCATCATGTGTGAATGCCGGGAACGCCCTGTATAAAGTTCGGATTCGGACGCTGATAAATGGTTTCGCAGTGGGAATGTGTGCCGCTCTTGAGGATGGAGATCGTTTTTAAACGATTGGATTCAATACCCGGAAAAGGGAGTTTTATGATATCTAATTGGAGCCAGATGTGGCCTTTGCTCTGGCGATGAGGGCAAGTTATTTGTGCGGCTTATGTTAGCAATATATCACGGTTGACCATTAACATGAGCGATTTAATTTTACTAGTTATAGCTGGTTTTTGTCATAAAAAACTCAAAATGACGACTATTTCGGAGCTAGCTTTATACAACCGTAACACGCTTACGTACGTGAGACGGAGACGTAAAAAGAGCTTTTAAAACCCCATAAATTTGCATCTAAATTACATAATTCAAACCGAAACTTTTTAAAGCATTGCTGAAAAAGGTGACGAATGAGAGTGGAAAATTGTCTGGTGGTAAGAAAAAAATACGGTGACATCCTTTCGCGTGCTTTCCTTCCAATAAATCGTGGTGGGTGATAGAGAACGAAGAACTTTAATCGGCTTATCCCTTCGAGCTCTAATCTCGTCGGTTGCTTCTCATAACTGTCACTCAACCTTACCCCTGTGTGGCATTGAGCCGGTGCAAAATGCGTCCCCTTTTGCGGGGCTAGAAGAGCTTTTAGATTAAAATAAATCCTCGCGCTGTATGGACGGTGTGCAGGTCAAGGAGCTTGGAGCGGTAGGATTTGAAGCAAGGAGGAGATTCGGACCAACCCGTAACCACACGACCCTCGGTTCGCATAGAAACGTGTGAGAATTTATGATTCCTGGTGTAATAACTTGACACGGTATGCGGTCAACGACATTATGTGTCGTGTCGACGGTGTGGAAAAAAGTGTAGGGTTGGCCGCTGTGCAAGATTGGTTATGAAGGATGTGGTATTTGCGCATGCCACCTCCCCGAAAAAGGGCATCCCGTCACACCGAGTGGTTATATCGCTCTTAACCGGTTCATAATTGCAAACCATAAATTGAATGTGGGAAAGATTTAATGGGATTAATTAAATTAATCGCTGTTGTGTTTGTGAGGGAAAGCGTCCCTAGGGGAAAGCGCTTTCTTCACAGACTACAGAGAAAGGAGTTTCTACCTTTCTGCCTTACTCATAGAAATAGCTCTCCACAGCAAGCAACAATGGGGAAAGCTTTTATTTTTTGTCTCGATAAGCTTCCGATTCCTTCCGAAAGAAAGGACCTGGTCGGTTGATTTTTCATGCCACACAACGGTTGATATGTTTTCACCCATTGTTCACAACGCAGGAAATCGACAGAATGACTTGAAGGACGAACGAAGACGAGCCCAGATGTCATCCGCGCGGCAAGTTCTCGAACGCTCGACAATGATGTTGCTCACATCATCGAAGGTAAGTCAGCTGGCATAAACTAACGCCTCAAACCCATCGGTCTAGGGCGTGCCATACTAATGGGGACATCATATCGCCTTTCGGTTCGTTCGCTCGCAGACATGTCTACGACATCCAGAATGTGCCCACTCGAAGGAAAACCGTGATACGGTGTTCTGCCAGATGCGACGAGCGATGGACTTGATACACTACGTCGTGAAGGACGGTATCCTGGAATCCGCATCGGACCGGAACGCATTAAGGCAGGTTAGTGTGCGTGCCCGGGACGCTCAAGTGTGTTCGGTTGCTTCTTTGATGCCGGATGATAACAGGCACGATAGGAAATTGTCGACGCATCAAGTGCTTTGCCGGAAGATTTTGTACCGACTGTCGTAGATATGTTATTCATGCTTTATTTACCGTACAGGAATTAAAAGAGATTTGCAATTTCTCAATATTAAACACAATTCCAAAGAAATGTGAAACAACTTAAGCAATTTGTTCAACGAGTAAAGAATTTTTCGAAGGTAATTTAATTTTGTCCTTGGATAGCAGATACGATTTAATTTTTGTTTGTGCAAGCCTCTGTAACAATATGAAATTAATCTCTTGGAGATTGTTTTCTGTCCAGTGACAGACTGAAAAGCCCAAGAGCGAGTGACACCACGGTGAAAGATTGAAGTTGATCGCATTAGGAAGAAAATGTAATGTAATCCAACGTTAAAGGAAAATAAATTGCATTTCCCTTTCCGTCGTCCGTCATACCAGGTACCGGAATGGGATTCGGAGCGTGCGACGGCATTTACTTGCCTGCGGCACTTTTCCCGCCTGATAGAGATATCCCGTCCGAGCTATGATCGCAATCCCGGTCCCGGCGTACCCGGTGGTGTCGCTAGCAGTGTGGCTCCACCCAGCGTCAAGGACCGCACACCGACGATGGGACCACCGTTGCTGTCGAAGGAGTGCATCTCACCGACGCAGGTGCGCGACAAGGAGACGGGCATTGCAGAGCATCGGCGCGAGCGGGACCTTATGCGGCGGAACAGCGAGCGGGACCGGGAGCGGGACCGGGAGCGGGAACGGGAGCGGGAGCGGGACCGGGACCGTGATAGAAATTCCATTGGCCATTCCAGAGAGTATAGTACTAGGGAGCGCGAGTTTCCCAAATATGACAATAAGGCGGATGTAAGTATGCTGGGAACGGGATGGAACGGACGCACGATGATA